>NC_084509.1:10270000-11737500 GCF_024500385.1 Phyllopteryx taeniolatus
ATGATGAACATCAGCACGTTGGTGCTCTCTCTCGTCTTCCTCTCCGTTGCCCCAGGCCAAAGAAAACAGCTAACGGACATCAGGGGAGCGCTCGCATCCTTACATCTCATCTCCTCGCCTCTCGGCTCCTCTTTTGAGTGAATTTCCTTCTGTTTTGTGTCCTTTGTATGGAAACGCGTACTGAATAATGCAAGGACCAACAGCTGGCATCTAATATCTGTCAGACTATTTCATGTATACATTGGAAGCTCTAAGCCTTCAACAGAAACCCATTAAGGTTGCCAATTTTCCACATTCCAGCGTCAAAATGTCTCTATCATAAAACCTTTATGAACTGAACAGGGGACATTTTGCAACATTTTAACATTCGTAACTGCCATACAAGTGTAAAAAATAAGTTTACCACTGGTAATATTAGGATGTAAAACCATCCATCCATCCATCCATCCATCCATTATCTGAGCCGCTTCTCCTCACTAGGGTCGCGGGCGGCCAGTCGGCCACCGTGCCGCCGATGTAAAACCAGTCAGTCTTAACTTCAATCAAGAAGCCGGCCTTGACTGTACTGGCACACAATATGCTGGATTCTGCAATTGGTTTTCCTGAACGGCCGACCGTCAGCCACTAGTTTTGCTGCAATTGGAAATTCAAATTAAAGGTGAACGGCGTTGCAAGTCCATCCATCCATCCATCCATTTTCTGAGCCGCTTCTCCTCACTAGGGTCGCGGGCGTGCTGGAGCCTATCCCAGCTGTCATCGGGCAGGAGGCAGGGTACACCCTGAACTGGTTGCCAGCCAATCGCAGGGCACATACAAACGAACAACCATTCGCACTCACATTCACACCTACGGGCAATTTAGAGTCTCCAATTAATGCATGTTTTTGGGATGTGGGAGGAAACCGGAGTGCCCGGAGAAAACCCACGCAGGCACGGGGAGAACATGCAAACTCCACACAGGCGGGGCCGGGATTTGAACCCCGGTCCCCTGAACTGTGAGGTAGACGCTCTAACCAGTCGTCCACCGTGCCGCAGGTAATGTACCTGTGGGTATAAAACAAAGCGTGGAGAGTCTCTGTCACCCAAGTGCAGTCAATGAATGGGGTTATCATTGCCAACGTCCTCTCAAATATCCAAACTCTGTCCTTTCTTTCTCACCTGTCTTCTCTCATTGTATTTTTGTTATGTAGCTACAGCAGCGAGGGCAATCCGCTTCTTCCTTGAAAATCGCTCCGCGTTGTTTTTGGTCCTATAATATATGTGGTGCGTCAAAATTTAGCAGTTTTTTCGTTGCAGCGAGTTGGTGTGCGAGGGTCCATCGTCAGGTGGACGGGTGTGATAATTTGATCGCAAGTGCATCTTGTTTTTTAACATTATCAATTGGTGTTATAAGAAGTTAACCACTGCGAGAAATAAAATGCTATGACTAGACTTGTCTTTTAATGCACATCAGCGGCAAAAACGTCACAAACACCTAAATGGGGCGTAACGGTAGAGTCAAACATTTATTTTTTTTGCCGTTCCCTTTCAGATAGAACTCGCTGAAGCACTACATTGCAAGTTTGCACAGTCATTGCAGCTTCGCACATTCAGATGATTAGATGCTTGCGCATGTCGGTTCCAGCACCTGGGACAGCGATAATTGATCTCAACACAAATGGTCGTGGGAAGTCGGAGTTGAACCGGCTAGACGTCGAGTCGACTTAACTTTCTAGGTATTTACATCTGGATCGGATACATGAATTGGTAGATAGCACCTTTTGTTTCAACCCACCATTTTTCAGCAATTTAAGCAAATAGTATTGGAACATGTGACCGACGGGAGTGTCTTGTTGCATTCAGTTAAGCACACAGTAAATAGCGCTGCTACATTTACACCACTTAGAGGTAGCGATACAGTGTTATGTTTTTTTCATGTGGAACAATACAAAAACCAACACTTGATTGAAATACATTTTTAACCATATGCTTATTTAACAGCTTTTCAGATTTTCAACATGCTCAAGTTTTTGTTTTTAAATCTGAAGCAATAGACAGCTTTGTTTTAAAATTCTAACAAAAAGTGCAGGGAGCTCCCAGGCTCAGCATTGTTTTATAAAGTTAAAAGAAAACTCAAACAAATGAAAGATCCCTAAAGTTTTCAGTTTTCCAAAATTTCAACATAACTGAAATGTTAATCTTTCACTTATCACTGTTTAAATTCAAGCAGAAACAAGTGCAGGCAGTTCTCAGGGTCAGCAGCCTCGCTTATATAGTTGAATAAATTGTTCCCTGAAGTTTACCCAGCTTCAAAATGATCTCTTATTGGTCGTTGGATTAAAGAAAGAAAAAAGAAAAAAAGGCAGCTGCTGATATACATTACATCAACCCAGCCGATAATCAGTCTATCACTAGTTAGGGCTGTCACCAAGATCAAATGTGCTGAGAGACGCATTTTGAAGCGTTTTTAGTCTCCAAAACATTGCTCTCAAATAACAGTTAGCGTATAGCATCATCTTTCAAAGGCTCCCAGAACGAAGAGCAGCTTGTGCTCGCATACGTTGGAGCTGGAACATTTGTGCTCTGCCCGGAAGCTCGGCCGGCTAAGTAACTTCACTTCTTGCACCCGTCCGGTGCGCCTGGATGAGCGTCCGTGGCGCTTCTGTGGCTCCTCAGTTTGCTTGACAAGAGTGGCTGCTCTGCCAAAGATACTATACGTCCATCTTCTCACAGCCAAGCAGCCGCGCCGTCTTTGCGGGGAAGAAAGTGCCAGGTTAAACCTGGCAGGGGGGAGTCAACATCAATATGTGTGCGCACACACACGCACGCTGTAATGAAGACTTCCGTTCCCCCGCTTTGATGTCGGAACAGAAGTCCTCCCTCCTCCCCCGCAGCACGCTCGGTGTGCACACATGATCATGCCGCACTAGTCACGTGCTTATTTGGATTCCACGGCCTCCCCAAGGGAAACCTGGCAACTCATTTGCAGCACTGCCTTGAGCGCTTCCTAATTACCAGAGGAGAGAGACTGTGAGATAAATGTGTGTGTTAGCGAGTCATTTCCCAATGTTGCTCAACCTTTCATGATGCTAATGAGATTTTTTTCTCTGTACACTCCCCTCAAAGGTTTTGGGACAGTGAATCCAATTCCTTCATTTTTGTTGTAGACTAAAAGATGTGACACGAGATCATTTCTACTTTTATTTATATCTGCATCAAATACATGCTGTAACTTAGAAGATGTCTGTCTGTCTGTCTATCTGTCTGCCTCTCTCTCTCTCTCTCTCTCTCTCTCTCTCTCTCTCTCTCTCTCTTTTGGCTTGTCAGATATGGGGAGAGGTATGTCTCTATGTATGTGTTTTTCAAATCCACATAAATATCCATGATTCACACGTGTATTTTTCAAATCCACAAATATATCCGCAATTTACGTTTTTTAAACCCATACATATATCCACAATTTACACATTTTTTAAATCCACAAATATATCCACAATTCACACGGTTTTTTTTCAAATCCACAAATTATTTGCACTTTTTTAAAAATCCACATATATATATCCGTGATTCACGTGTATTTTTAAAATCCACAAATATATCCACAATTTACGTTTTTCAAATCCACAAATATATCCGCAATTTACACGTTTTTTTTATGTTGTGTGTGCATTTGTCATGACTTATCATTTTTAAATATTAAATTTTGCTTTGAAGTGTTGAAAGTGCGTTTGTGGATCAGCAGGCACGTGCATTTATTTTTAAGACAAACATAATGCAGTTTTAAGATTCACATATGAAGGAAAGCCCTCCCTCCATCCGCTAGGCGGCAGTGTTGCCGTCTCCATTGATGACTTGACTGCAAGTCTTATTTATAGGAATCCAACAGTCTACGGTCCGACCCTGATGAATCCCCAATAAATTGAGCATGGCTGAACAAGCTGGACAACCAGCAGCCCAGTCATTAGTAAGTCAAATATAAAGGAGTCACCTTCCTCATCTGTCAGCAAGATACAAAAAACAGCTTATTATTACAGTGTTTAAATAATAACAGTGGATCGCACTCAAACATCTCTCTCTCTCTCTCTCTCTCTCTCTCTCTATCTCTCTCTCTCCGTCAGTCTCTCTCTCTCTCTCTCTAAATCACGGATATATTTGCGGATTTGAAAAACACACGTGCAAATAATTTTGATACATATCTCTCCCCATAGTCAGAGAGACTTCCGCCTTGGGTGCTGTCACGAACTACTGGTGACGGCGTCAGGTACTCACATGACTGCACACAGTCTCCACGGCCTCACACAGAAGGAAAGTTTTCAAAGTGACAAATCTTCATGAAACCTGGTTAAAAACAACAAAGAATGGCGATGTAATCTCTGCCTGGTGTGGCACATATCTAACAAACGGACACTACAATACATACATTATTTTCTATACATTTTATGCTTGTAATCTTTTTGTTTAAAGTGTGTGAGGGGTAAGATTATCGTAATTTCCCATGTATGTTTTTTTTTCCTTGAAAGTCGATAGAGCGTATTATACATCAGTAAGAAAATTTAGTTTTTTTTTTTTTTTTTTTACATTGTATAAACGTATACCGGTACCTAGGGGTTGAGAAAAAGGTGTACTTTCATTCCAATATGATATCTAATATCCAATGTTACAAATTGAAATATAATATCGTACATTTTTGCTGCTTACCTGAGAATCATGACGTCCTCACGGCGCAGCAACATCATATCTGTCTGGTTGGATGGAAAGGAATTCCTTATTTTGGGGGTGCGCATTATACACGAGCGTGTATTATACACGGGAAATTAGCATGTATAAAAACTATCGAAGATTTTCTTCTATAGCAGGTGGATCTGGAATGTAACCCCCGTGATGAACAGGGCTTCACTGTATATTAAAACCTCCAGTAGAGGAACGAATGAAGTCAAGTCCATAGAGTGACAAGCCAGCCGTCTTCTCTCCGCCTTTAATCCACTCCACCTCCAGGGCTTCCATGACTCTGCACTTTACGTTTTCATTAAGGCGTCAATCCAGCGTTGGCATCGTGTGATGAAATGCATCCATATGCTTTTCACTTGTTTTGGATAGTGATGGAGTCTGGATTTGCAGCACATTAATGTCACACCTGCGATTTGGGCATTTGTCCTAGCCCCGCATCATCATTCACACAGCTGTGAAGCACCACATTCATTTTATGGAAATAAGGCACAGGCTTAACTCTTATTAAAGAAGAGGTATTGAAGTTGCTTTCATCATAGGGTTAGTAGTTCTGCTATTCTACTATCACAGCAGACCAGACTTTTTTCACTGCATTTACAGTTATGTACATTAGAGGTTGGTCAACTCATTAACGCTATTATTCACTCACATACTGCAGAGGCCCTTTGAACTCTCTTGCTAGCCAAAACAGCAGCACCCACCGAAGCATTTAAACAGTCTCTCAGAATCGTGGTGACTGTAAATGACTCTGAAAGTTCTGAACTCCTGTTTCTCAAAACACAGTTGGGAAAACATACAGTAGCTACAATGTCAAAAATGAGTTTGACACCCCTGGCTTACAGCATCACATAGTATCATCATCATATTTCAACAAAGATAAAGAGACAGTGGAAGAGTTGCAGAAGGCATAGAAGGACGTCCTTGGAAATGTGTTGGTCAGTTCATGGATCAACCAACTTTTAGGAATTTTCAGTTCCATATTAGAGAACAGCAAGTTGTGCAAAAAGTGCTGAAAGGTAAAGGTTATGGTGCATTTTAAGTTCATCCTGAAATTTCACCCAAAAATGTATGCGATATTAACTTTTGGTGACATTTTTGTTTGGTGGTGTGCAGTGTTATTTTTGTGTCAGGCCGAAACCTTGTATGTCCAAATAACTATAAATCTTTTCACAAATCGCTACTATTCGTCTGTTATTTTTTTTCCACATAATTTAACAATTGAAAGTGTTAAAAAAGCTTGAGAACAAATCTATTAACTCTTTTGAACATTTGAATTGTTTGAGAAGTGTCATAAAACTCCGCCTCTTCCCTCCCTCTGCGGGAGCCGTGCGGCATTATATCCCCTCTTGATTGAAAGTCTGGATGTTTTTCAGACAATAGTGAAAATCGTTATGCTATATACATTTGAGTGAGCCTGTTTTGTTAAAACGTTCGTGCACTGAATTGCAAATTCATTTCCTTAAACTGTTTAGTTAGCTCATCGTTTTATTTATTGGATCACTCATGGCTCCCAAGACCTTTGAAAAAGAGTTCAGCAAGATGATGTACACTTGTAACACAGTCGTTTGCTTTTGTGAAGTACGAAAGGCTTTTTGTCTGGTCGGGGTGTCAGCGTGAGCGCAGACCTTGATGTGGACGGCTGGCTTCGGTGGCGTATTCTCCCATTTTAATCATTCATTCAGTCATTACTTTTCCGTGGTGCTTATCCTCACTAGGGTCACAGCGTATTACATTTGGGATGTGGTGTTTGTTGACTCAAGTAAGAGGGTGCCTGAAAACTAGTGATGTTGGAGATATGAGAATTCCGCACGACAGCGACGATTATGTGCCTTGGCTCACTAAAGGTTGGGAAACACTGAACCAAAAAAGACAACCCTTGGTGTTTCCCAGGGTTTATTACAGTAATATAATATACCCAGAGAGCACGACTGCAATTGAAAGCATTTGAGTGCGTAACGGACAGATGGATGGCCTCACATATCCCACATGTCACACGCTTAATGCCGGTGCAATATCATGGCTGTTATGTCACACAGGGGCCGTTATCCCCCTCGCATCTCGCCGGTTGACCCTCTGAGTGCAGTGGATAGCAGGAGACTTGTCCATGTGCGCATCTGGCTCACTCTATCATCATCTGCTCAACAATAACAATTTCAGAGGCTAAATGTGTGCACCAGTCAAGGATGTAGAGTAGAGTGCATGACCAGGAGGAAGATGTGTGCGTGTGTGTGTATTTTCCGGGAAGGAGATGAAGGTACTGACACACATCAGAGGATGAGGATGAGCAACGAGTGCTCCTCAGCCGCTGCTTGTGCTTGGCAGCGAGGATTTTCCTGTGAAGTGTCCATCGAGAGCCACAGGCGGCGCAACTCACTGCTCGGAATACTCTTTGGACAGCTTTTTTTTGTTGTTGCAAACTTTCGTCTTTTTCCTGGAGTGGAACAAAAATGGAGGAAATCTATTTTTCACTCTTTGGTCCCACCGCACACAAAGTGCCAGCCACTTTAATTTGCGGATCTGCAGAGAAATCGGCAGCGTTAGCTGTAGCGACCCTGCTGGCGCGGAGCGTCGAGCACATTGGCGGCACCCTGGCTGCGCCCCCAAAATGCAGACTAACACTGATAGGTGAGCGTGTGTGTTTGTATGCTGAAAACTCATCTTGTTTGTGAACTCAGAATTCATGTGCATACGAATCATCTCTGCAACGGATCTGTGTATACACGATTGCTACACTCATTGGTCTAAACATTAGGCACACATGCATAAACCATATTTTAGTATACATTTACGATTTGTTTATTATTGTGGTTGTGACAGAGCCGACCTGTGTAATGTAGTGTTGTTGTGTCGTCAGTGCTTGTTTTAGGATATTTGTCATTTGATTGTTCAGGTGTACCAAATAAAGTGAACGTAAGGCAAACGAAAGGCACCAAGAAACTTGTGGTATAAGTAGTTAGGCTACATATTTCTGTAGTCGTCAGGGATTTTTTTTTAGAACAAATACAAGTGTTGTAATATTATAATTGATGTCTTTTGCATTGGATTGCGTCACACTGTCCAAGTGGATAAAACCACTCAAGCAGCAGAATGTTTTGTTGCTGTCTAGTTAGCTCTGGTCTGATGACTTATGCTGTTTGCGTGTGTTTGTGGACAAACATGTTGCATATTGATCATGTATTTGGCATGCTGCTTCCGCCACTGCTATTTAAATCAGCAAATGAATAAGCAGAAACTCATGTTTATTCATTGGCAGTATCCTGGCGACGACTGTGTGGCTCTCATTTCCTGCAGTCTTCGATGCTGCGTGAGGTGAGGGGATGCTCATTACTCGTGCTGTCTGATTTGCCGTGGATTCTACCATCTGTCACGTGTGCATTTTTAAGCGTTAGCTTGTCCGTCAATCAAAACGGATGAGTCGCTCGATAACAATAAGGAAACAATACTTCAAGTCGTACAGGAGGGCCAAACTTTGACACTGGTCCTTCATTCAAATTTGGTTGTAGGAGGCTTCATGTCATGTGACAAAAAATATATAGTGGAACCGTCATCATGTGAGATTTCAGCATAGTGAGCATCTAAAAGATTTACTGACAAGTGTCTTTTGCTTTTTCTTTGACTTTTCCTTGTATTTTTCCGTGCTACTAAAAGGTGATCATAACCATAGATTAGAAAATGCTATTTACTGAGACATAGGAATGGCTTTGGCTTTTCAGTACAATATGAACAATACAATTAACTATCACACATACATACACAAAATGCTAAAGAAAAATGGGCAGATTTATTCCGTCACTGCTCGTTGAACAGAGGTCTAGTGAGATGGAGTCTCTTAAGTTTTTGTGTGACATTTTCAAATATATTTTCTCCCAAAATGCAGTTGGTTTACAAATCCAAAGCCCTTTGTGACGTTTTAAATTGCTGTATAAAAAGTGTCCGTCCTGATCCAAAATGATGAAAGGTGTGGGTGCTAATGTGACACGGGTGAGTGGGTGTTCTCTGTGTCCTGACTTGATCTTCATTGTGTGCATCAGAGAGAGGACAAGCTTTGTTCAACCACGTCACTGCCATCAGCTCTTCTATTAAAATATGTTTGAATTTGCTGCTTCAAAGCTTTCATGTGCTATCTACGCTTAGGGCCTGCAGCTTACATGTGTGCCTCCCTGAAAAATAAATACGAGGAACAGAAAAAAAGGTTTAAAGATGATGAAGATCAATTTTGTCCCACTTTATCCAATCAGAAATATTTTCAGGGAGGTTGCAGCATTAAATATGACAGACAGAAAATGGATTTTTCCTGACACAGTTTTGCAAAGTGGAGTGTGACGAGGTGAATTTTAGCCTGATTAATGCTACACAAATCATTTGGTTGATGGAACATCAAATCCTTACGCGAACCTGATGAGGACTAAAATGGCTCTCAGTAGATTGAGGAGCACCCACAAGGAAGAACAATAATGCCAGGTAGTCGCTTTTCTATGCCCCCCCCCCCCCTCGTGTAGTTAATATTGACTGATCACACTACAAAGTACACTGGAACCGCTACTGTTAAATGTCCCTAAAGTTGTATGAAGTTCAGACTCTAAGCAAAACTATATGCCTCTAAAGGCACACAGAACTTCAGAGATTGAACCACCGCCATGTATGACTTCATGAGACTTGAGCACAGTGAATATCTAAAGGATTAACAACACAGGGGCTTTTTTTTGTTGTTGCTTATTTTTCTGTTTTGTTGTAATTCTCCCACAAAAATGTGATACTTTTTGGTAAAAAGGAAGAATGATTGATGATTGTCCTTATTAACTCTGCATAACAAACATTATTGGCATAAAAAGAAAAAATGGGATGATAACCATCAAGCCAGCAATGGAATGGAATTACTTTTTTTGTCCTAGCCAATTTTGTCATCGGTGTATATGAGTAGTTGACTCATTGATGATCAGCCCTAGGAACTCTGCCTAGCAACAAGTGACCAGTGTAGCAAATCTGAACAGTTCTACAATACATCAAATTTTGCTGTGTTTGCTCGATAGTTAAAATTTAAACAGAACTTACTGCGATATAGGAAAGTGGTATGCACGACTCTGTCCTGGTTGCTGAGTGGATACTGTTCCACTCCAGTGCTCTTGGTGGCAGTATAGAACTTTACTATCTGGTTGGAAGGTAGAAGAAGACATCTTTTTTCCCTTGCAATCAGGATTTTCCTAATGATAAATGCAAAATATATACAGGGCTAAGCAAATATATTAGACCGCCTGTCATAAAGAGACCATCTCATACAGTATCATGAAGTGCTTTAATATGGACTATTTCAGTAACATCCACCCATCCATTTTCTATAGCGCTTGTCCTCCTTGGTTACGGGTGAGCTTGAGCCAATCCCAGTTGATTTGGGGGAGAGAAGCCGGGTACACCCTAGACACGTCCCCAGCCAATCATAAGGCACATAAAAACAAACAACCATTCACACTGATAGCCAATTCTTCTTCAATGAACCTCACATGCACGTTTGCAAAATGTGCATGTGCGGGAGTACCCAGAGAAAACATGATTCGAAGCCAGAACCTCAGAATTGTGAAGCAGACGTGATAGCTAACCACTCAACTACTGTTTTCCTCTTTCAGTCCCCCTGGTTTCAAATATGGTAAAATGTGTCTGATGTCAACATTACACATTAAGACAAGATGCCAAACTGCCTCCTATTTAAAGAACTGGTGAGGATAATAATAAATAAATCAATACATCCTTGCATATCCCCCTTTAGCTTGTTTCCCCTCATCCTCCTCTTCATCTTCCTCCTCTATTTTTCTCTGCGAAAACATTGTCACATATGTACATGCTGAGGGAATTGCGCAGTTCCCCAATGGTAGCGGTGTGTGTGCCTGCGCAGATCTCTACCGTATTTATGATGTTACGTAATTAAACATCTTGCTAGAAGCTTGTCGCGCCAGACTCATGCAGTTGTAGCCTGAAATCGAGATATGACACCCAGAAGAATATGCTCTGTCTCGCTCTCTGGAGCCAGGACTGTAGATTGTAGATCAACAGCATGGCATTCCCACACTGGCCACATTTCAGAGCCACCTGTTAATGAAGCTGTGGGCTTTAGAAGATTGTGTCAGATAAATAATGCACACCTATTTTCTTGTCTCGGATGAATTTATTTTTTCCTCCATGTTTCAGTGTCCTATTATTTTCTCAGCACTGAAGGGTTCACACTATACCCGTCATACCTCATTAGCAGGGGTGATTCTGCGTGAAAGGCAGTCAAATCTAATCTAGATAGCGCTGTTTTTCTTTCTTCCCAATATGTATTTTATAGTTAGTACAGAGCAGCGTTTCGGGGAGCATTAAATATCAAAAGCAGAAAAACATGAGGTTCAGGTTAGCACATATGCCTCACAGTACTGAGGACCCGGGTGTGAGCTGGGATTGGCTCCAGCACCCCCGCGACCCTAGTGAGGAGAAGAGGTACGGAAAATGGATGGATGGCATATTCTCTCATTGGTGCGTGCGTCTGTTTTTTACACACCTGGCTCGCGCGCTGTCAAGGTGCGATGAATCTCCCGTAATGACTTCTGACACACCCACCATGGATACCAGTTGAATACGTGCGCCCCAACACAAGAGCTGTGACTCATTGAAGTCTGAGGCTCGCTGGAATTCCTGCATCGTGGAGTTTTCCTGAGACGCATGAATGCCATAGATATCTATTTGGGATGTTATGTCACATTGTAAATGTGACATTAACTCTTGGAGCGAATACGGAAGTTATCATCGTGAGTGAAATGTGTGCACCGCTCAGGTAACAGGCTACTTTGAAGGCACATGTTTTTCTATTCTGTATTTAATAAATCCAATAAATTTAATTTAGTCAGAAGACTGTGCTCATAAGTGAACGCACGTTTGGCGCTGGGCCATCAATAGAAAAGCGAGTAAGCCAGCTGTTTTTTATCAGGTTTGCCCAGCAACCGTGCTAGTGCCACACATGTCACTTAAACGGATTTCAAGGCCGACAACAATATAGATAAAATAAAAACAAAGGATTCAAAATCGAACTCACCATCGCGTCATTAAGAATGACTACAGTTTTTGGGAGGGGCGCTTTCAGACAAACTCCAAACCGCCAGCCCCAATGAAGCTGTAATGTGAAAAATAAGTCAGCTGGCGCCAATTTTATTTTTCTTCACCAATTAATAAGATTTATTATGTCGACGTTCGGCCGTCGGTGTAACGTGGTAGGGACATTACGGCCCTTGGGCAATCTGTGACCATGTATGGGCCGGGTTGTCTCCCGCACCATCAGCCCGAGTCAGCCGGCGTGCCGGGCGGGCCGTCGCCGGCCGTCAGCTGCCGTCGGAGCACAGGAGCAGTTAACTGAATTAAAATATGCAATATGCTGTTTTACCTTCCCGCGGCACTAAACTTACTACAGCCTCTGGAATGCAGATGAGGAAACGTACTTAAGTCTTTGGCAGAATGTGCACTCAGCCAGATATGAGAGGGAACGCCATACTTCAGGGTTACTCCACCCAGAGCGAGAAGGTGTGCAAATGACAGAATTAAGCGGATTGGCAGAATGGGCGCCCACGGGTGAATACTCCCCGATAACAAGGACACATCCTAATTACATAATACAGACTGGATGGGTCTTGTTGACCCTGGCGCTCCATACTCCCACACCATCCATAAGAGCTGGAATGATGCTCGGTAGTCAAGATGATGAGGTAGCACTGTATTGTGCGGTCCCTAACCTCCATTCAACATATAGTATACAGTGGATCCCCGAATATTTGTGGTTTGTCATTTGCAAACTTGCATATTTGCATATTGTTTTTTTCTTTTTTTTGGAAACTAGTCTCCATTATTTGCTGAAAATTGCATCTAAAGCAATAACAGTACTACTTTGGCGCCATCTGTTGGAACCTTAGTGTTGTTATTAGGTTTAATTAATTGATAGTGTTTTGTCGGGGTGGCACGGTGGGCGACTGGTTAGCACATCTGATCAGATTATGAAAATAATTGATTGCATGGGACCTTCAATGCTCACGTGGGCAATGACAGTGAGACCTGGAAAGGCGTGATTCGGAGGAACGGCGCCCCCGATCAGAACCCGAGCGGTGTTCTGTTATTGGACTTCTGTGCTCATCACGGATTGTCCATAACGAACACCGTGTTCAAGCATAAGGGTGTCCACACGTGCACCTGGCACCAGGACACCCTAGGTCGCAGTTCGATGATCGACTTTGTGGTCGTGTCATCGGACTTGCGGCCGCATGTCTTGGACACTCGGGTGAAGAGAGGGGGGGTAGCTGTCAACTGATCACCACCTGGTGGTGAGTTGGCTCCGATGGGGGAAGATGCCGGTCCGACGTAGCAGGCCCAAACGTATTGTGAGGGTCTGCTGGGAACGTCTGGCGGAATCCCCTGTCAGAAGGAGTTTCAACTCCCACCTCCAACAGAACTTTGCTCATGTTCTGGTGGAGGCGGGGGACATCAAGTCCGAGTGGACCATGTTCCGCACCTCCATTGCTGAGGCGGCCGATCGGAGCTGTGGCCGTAAGGTGGTCGGTGCTACTTCGAAGACCTCCTCGATTCCACCGACACGCCTTCCCACCAGGAAGCAGAGTCTGGGTTCTCTGAGGCGCGGTTTCCTATCTCTGGGGTTGAGGTCACTGAGGTGCTTAAAAAGCTCCTCGGTGGCAAGGCCCCGGGGGTGGATGAGATTCGCCCGGAGTTCCTAAAGGCTCTGGATGTTGTAGGGCTGTCCTGGTTGACACTCCTCTGCAACATCGCGTGGACATCTGGGACAGTGCCTCTGGATTGGCAGACTGGGGTGGTGGTCCCCCTTTTTAAGAAGGGGGACCGGAGGGTGTGTTCTAACTACAGGGGGATAACACTCCTCAGCCTCCCCGGTAAGGTCTATTCAGGGGTGCTGGAGAGGAGGGTCCGTTGGGAAGTCGAATCTCGGATTCAGGAGGAGCAGAGTGGTTTTTGTCCTGGCCGTGGAACAGAGGACCAGCTCTACACCCTCGGCAGGGTCTTCAAGGGTGCATGGGAGTTCGCCCAACCAGTCTACATGTGTTTTGTGGACTTGGAGAAGGCGTTTGACCGTGTCCCTCGGGGGGTCCTGTGGGGGGTGCTTCGGGAGTATGACCCCCTGATACGGGCTGTTCGGTCCCTGTATGACCGGAATTAGAGTTTGGTCCGCATATCCGGCAGTCAGTCGGACTTGTTTCCGGTGAGGTTTGGACTCCGCCAAGGCTGCCCTTTGTCACCGATTTTGTTGTCTCTATTTCCTAAGATTTAAAATTGTGTGCAAATGCCAAAAGTTTGGTTTAAAGTTTGTGTAAAATGCCAGTGTGCAAATTTGTTTCCTCATGTGTGATGTTATCAGTTTGCATTAGTGTTCTTTAGGCTAGTATGCCATCTAATACTATTGATGAGCCTCATGTGAAGGTGGTTTGTTTGTGTTGGATAATTGAACTACTGAATACAGTCATTTTTGTAACATGGGTTCATGATTGTGTCCATGCTAGATGCATGGTGTCGATGCTTTATCGTCTTCTCCGTTTTAAGTGCTTTGCCGCCATCTTGTGGCATTTATATGCAATGTCAAACGTCTTTTGGCTGGCATCAATCATTTGCAGCTTTTCGTTGTTTGCAGGAGGGCATGGTCTGAATAGCACTCGATTTGAGTGACGAGTAATGCTTGTATGTTGTGTAAAGTACTGTTTATGTTTGTGTCAATGATGTGATCATCTCTTGGTGTAATATGGAGAGCAGACTGTTTCTTTGCTCAGCTATTCCTGAGGACTCACAACCTGCTCCTTATGGAATATACGTGTGTGTGTGTGTGTGTGTGTGTGTGTGTCTTTTTCTGCCTGCCTGTCTGTCTGTGTGTGGACATTCTCAGCGGATGCCAGGGATTGAGGGCAGAATCTTGTCTTTGTTGTGGTCCACTGCAGTAGATGGCATGCCGCTCATGTTATTGTGCAGCTGGCGGTGTAACATACGAGAGTACTGTCATTCCCTGAGCTTCATTTTCAGCGCCATGATCCAACATCCAATTGGTTTGCTAAATCAATACAACTATACCACGCTGAAATGAAAAATTCCCAACACTCCCAGGATTGACATATGCCGACAGTTATGGACATCTATTGTATGAGGTATTACCCTAATGCCTATGTGCAATACCAGTATCTACTGTACATTTGGCGTGTTAAGTACCTTATTCCATCTGCTATAGAAAAGACAAATTAATGCCTCACCATCAGCAACAAAATGGCTAGTGACTGTAATGACTTCAATTTGTAGACACTATGAGCTGAGCCCATTTCAACTGTTGCTAACCAAAGCAGCAGCACCTACAGAAACCTTCTCAGAATAAATACAGTGGGGAGACTGAATGTGTTAAGCTGTGCAGTATTAAAGCTCACCTCACGGTGTGGAGATGCTTAGCGTTTCAATCAACTCTGACATGTGATCGCTCCACATTTTATGCGTCCACATGTTCATATGGTGGGTTTCTTGCATTTTCTCTGGATTTCTCCATCAATCATTGTTTTGCTTTTCAACTACAGTTTGACTTGGCATAAATTGCAATATACAGGTACAATTGTTTAATATTATTTCAAAACTAAAGACATCCACCCTAGTAGATGCCTTGCCTCAGCTTCAATGAAAAATGTTGTATCTTTCATCCGTTGATGCATTTCATGGTCAGCGGCAGGCAGTCAAGCGAGCCGTCATCAAACACGACGTGCATTTCTATTCCTCTATTCTTCATTTCACAACACAACACGTTGTAATGTTATTATCTTCCTCCTCTTTGATGTTTCAGAATCAGAATCAGAATCATCTTTATTTGCCAAGTATGTCCAAAAACACACAAGGAATTTGTCTCCGGTAGTTGGAGCCGCTCTAGTACGACAACAGACAGTCAATTGACAGAGAACACTTTGAGAGACATTGACAAAAAACAGTCACTGAGCATCCATCCATCCATCCATTTACTGAGCCGCTTCTCCTCACTAGGGTCGCGGGCGTGCTGGAGCCTATCCCAGCTGTCATCGGGCAGAAGGCGGGGTACACCCTGAACTGGTTGCCAGCCAATCGCAGGGCACATAGAAACTAACAACCATTCACACTCACAGTCATGCCTACGGGCAATTTAGAGTCTCCAATTAATGCATGTTTTTGGGATGTGGGAGGAAACCGGAGTGCCCGGAGAAAACCCACGCAGGCACGGGGAGAACATGCAAACTCCACACAGGCGGGGACGGGGATTGAACCCCGCACCTCAGAACTGTGAGGCTGACGCTCTAACCAGTCGGCCACCGTGCCGCCAGTCACTGAGCAATAGAGGGTTAATAGTTATCTGGTGGCGGCACGGTGGACGACTGGTTAGAGCATCAGCCTCCCAGTTCTGATGACCCGGGTTCAATCCCCGGCCCCGCCTGTGTGGAGTTTGCATGTTCTCCCCGTGCCTGCGTGGGTTTTCTCCGGGCACTCCGGTTTCCTACCACATCCCAAAAAAACATGCATTAATTGGTGACTCTAAATTGCCCGTAGGTGTGACTGTGAGTGCGAATGGTTGTTTGTTTGTATGATTGGCTGGGAACCAGTTCAGGGTGTACCCCGCCTCCTGCCTGATGACAGCTGGGATAGCCTCCAGCACGCCCGCGACCCTAGTGAGGAGAAGCGGCTCAGAAAATGGATGGATGGATAGTTATCTGGTAATGCCGGTACATTTAAAAAAAAAAAATTTTTTTTGACAATTGTGCAAAAGATGCAGACTCCTCTAGCACTTAGAGCAGTTCGAATGACTAATATTGCAATAGTCCGGTGCAATGACCATTGTGCAAAGGGCGCCGAGACTTCAAGGAGTGTATGCGGTTTAAAGTGACGAGTAGTGCGATAATCTGGGACAGGCATACACATCCAAGTCTGTATAAAATACTGCATTCTGCATAAACACTATACAGCGGAACCTCAATAGAACGGACTAATAGGGGCGGGGAGTAGGTCTGATATAGCCGATTCTGATTTTTTTTTTTTTTTTTTGAGGCCATATGCACCCATATTACTGTACAGTAAAAAGCTATTGTTTTCTAGTTTTTTGTGGCCTAAAACGCCCAGTACAGTACAAAGTAAATATGTAAATAAATATAAAAAAAGCTTGAAAATGTTTGAAAGGTTCACAGTTTATCCAAACTGACTACGCCCGTGTGCTTGGTCATGATGCCATTGTTGACGTACAGTACTCATCATAGGTGAGTTGCTTTCATGAGCTGCGAAGAATTCATGTGCTTCCGAGTTCCAAATCCATTACTGAAGTTGAATGGCTTAAGGAAAACTACTTTACCAAAAATGGCATGTTCCAGACTTGTTTTTGGTACACCTCAGAGTTAACGCTGCAGCCATGCCACTCTCTCTCTGCTCTATGTACAATAGATATACCTCGGGAAGAACTCGTCTACAACATGCAATAAGGCTTTTTCTGTGCCTCAGTGGGTGCTGCTGTTTTGGCTAGCAACATAGTTCTATTAGAGAGCCTCTACAGAATGGTGTGTGAGTTGAGCAGGTGTACCTAAAGGACATTGGCTCTTCCCAGTGTGTTGAATGAAGCCGAGACATTTGCTTCCTCCCGGTCGGCGAGGCTGAGATGTTCTTCCTGTGCATCAATGACTCTGTGTCTCCGCACTATGAGCTTCTTTCAGAACTCTCTCTCAGTGGATAGATGGCCTTGTGTTCACACACAGCCGCATCCCTGTATGCGCACTTTATACTTCTGACCTTGACCACATCGACACATTAAAAGACAATTAAAGACACACACCTGCTCCCTTTGTGCCTTACAGTCACGCATACTGACCTCATTTATATATATATATATATATATATGTATATATATATATATATATATGTTTCTGTGTATGTGTGTGTTTCCTCTTCAGTGGAGCGATGCATGAGTGTGATGCAGTCCGGGACGCAGATGGTGAAGCTGAAGGCAGGATCCAAAGGGCTTGTGAGGCTCTTTTACCTGGATGAGCATCGCTCCTGCATCCGCTGGAAGCCATCACGCAAGAGCGAGAAGGCCAAGAGTACGTTTGCACGCACGCACGATCGCTCGCGCACACGGCACTTGCACTGAGTCCGAATCAGGGTACGCTATTGATTCCAGGAGGGGAATTTAAAAATCCAGAATCCAAAATAACAAATGAAAAAAAAACATGAAAATACAAACACATGAAAATACAATGAAAATAAACCATACAAAATATGAAATAATACACATAAAATACAGCCACATTACACTGAATATAAAACTACAAGTGAATATTTTATATTTTTCTCTGTGGTCATCCAGCTGGTCGGGCCGGGCCAGGCCTGCAGGAGTTTCGCCTCTTACTTCACATACTCTGCACATTTGTATTACTCACACTGTACATATTTCACACATCGGGCATTCAGGTTCCCCTGGGAGGCTGGCGCGAGGCATGATGATGCGGATGCTGGGGCGGGTCCTGGCACCTGGCACCCGGTCGCCCTGATTCTCTGCCGGTCCTCCAGTTTTGCATCATACACACGTCAGTGGGGGTATGCTCTCTGGCCCGCCATGCCTTTCCCTCCGCAGATTGTTAATGCACCATATACTGTACATTCGCACATCCTTTGGGGAGCCGGTGAGCCTGGGTGGGAGTGACGGTTGCGGGTCGTCATTGCCCCGTGACCGTCTCGCCTCACCCTCACAAGTCTCCCCAATTTTAATGCACGACACCCCACCACACACGATCATACTACAGGGCTAATGGTTGCCAGTCGGAGACCTGGTAACCATAGTAATAGGTTGGGTGGTGGATATTCACATTTCTCTCCTCCTCCTGGGGCCTGCACCCCCCACCCTTTCTGTTGTCGGGCCATGGGGAGACGGTGGTGTCCCCCTCCCTGCCCTTGGTTCCCCGTCTTCCTCTCCCTACGCTTGGCCCTCCCCTTGGCTGGTGGAAAATGGATGCAGAGCAAGTATTTCAAACTCCCCTGTTGCACAGCAAATCTGTTTCAGCACAAAAGGCATGTGTATCCCCCATTCTGCAAGGCCATGCAGCTGAACAGGACAATTTTTATTTATTATTATTATTTTTTTAAAGGCAAGTAGCACAAATTTAACTTCAACTGAGGTGTCGCCTACATTTTTCTCAAAACAAAAGATTTAATCGCCCAGCAACAAAAGTCAAAAGTTGTTATAGAAAGGGTTTTATGCAGTCCTCCTATTCCATTTTAAATGGCTCAAAAGTCACCCACAAGCTTTGTGCGTGCGTGTGTGTGTGTGTGTGTGTGTGTGTGTGTGTGTGTGTGTGTGTGTGTGATCCTCACTGCTGTTGGCACTGAGAGGATTATACATTTTTTTCCATATCAACCCACTGAGATGATGCCTATGGATGTGTACGAACATGTTTAAAAACGACAGTTTGTGACTGTCAGCATTAGATAAGCCTCTTAAATATGCTCAGTCGTCCCAATTGTGAAATACGCACTCGTGCCTTGTTCTTTCCAAAAAATGCGTGTGCATGGGGTGTAAAATGATGTGGCCATATTGAGACTGTCCGGCAAGGATTATGCTGGAGGAGGGAAATGGATCATTCTGCAATGGATTGTGACAGAAACATTTTGGCTCGAAATAAACAAAAGTATCTTAAAAGGGCTGGTTTATTGGGTGCATCCAATATGGCACAGTGGTTTTAAAAAAAATAAAAATATCATATAAAAATTGGCCTTACTGGATTTGAATTAAACCCTTTTCTCAATATTTAGGGCTAATGTTATTGTGCTGGATGCAGCTAAAGTTTTTGTCACTATCCACAGTATACAGTGTAGTCATACAGCCAATGAGGATTATCATTGTAATGCCAAGTAATCTAACTTAATTACATATGTTGTACTGCATACATCATACGCCATTGCATTACATACATGCAACACAAACACACACACCATTCACTTTATAATGACCCCCTGCACAATCCAACGACATCCAATACAGGAGCAATTTCAAAATGTCCGCAGTTATAAAAGGTTTTAATTAAAATCGTCAAAGAGCTATTAATATTACTTATGTATTCATTAACAAATATAGATTACTTTTTTTATTTACATTCATGCCTTTAATTTGAATCCTAATGAATGTATTTTTGATGCAGTGAGATTTTATTAAAACTGTGGGATAACTATAACTAACTTATATTATTACTTATAATTATAATAATTATTATAAATATAAATTAAATCTAATTTATTGAGGATTTAATTTAATGCAATTTCTTTCTTAATATTAATATTAATATATTTGCAAATGTCTGCAGACAGTTATGACTTCTGATTAAACTGTGTGATTGCGATTAATATTATTTATGTATTTATTTATTTATAAGTGTATTATACTTAGTTTAATCCCTCATTGGATTCTTAATTTAATTTACTCTTAATATCAGTTTTAAAATATATATGTTTCAATTAATACAACTCTTATTGGATTGCATTAGAATGTGCTGATATTGATATTAGGCTTACCTAATAAAATGTCTTGGGACTAAAATTATTTTCCTCCCATGGCTTCACAGCAACGACACATGCACATACGCGGGTCCGCACACACACACACACACACACACACACCCAGAGTTGTACTTCCTATTTTTCGAGTTGGTATGTAAATATATGCATGTTAGCATAGACATTTGAGGCTTAGTGAGTATTTGCATACATTATTAGATGGCTGGATTATTAGGTAAGTAGTTGTAGTCTTCTGATTTTCCATCCCCTCCCTCCCCTCTGTCAGTCACCATCGACTCGCTGTACAAGGTGACGGAGGGCGGCCAGTCGGCTAGCTTCCATCGGCATCCCGAGGGCAGCTTGGACCCAGCGTGCTGCTTCACGGTCTTCCATGGCAACCACATGGAGTCCCTGGACCTGGTTACGTCCAACTCGGACGAAGCTCGGACCTGGGTTACGGGTCTTCGCTACCTGATGGCCGGCATCAGTGACGAGGACTCTTTGGCCAAACGGCAGCGCACCCACGACCAATATCCTTTTCCCATGCAAAACATAACATATAGTTGCCCAGGTAGTATTTTTTTCCTCAACTGCAGATGGGTGAGGAATTTATTTGAAAACACCAACGACAATGTTACCAGTACATTAATTTAATGTCAACTGAGGCAGACAAGGCAGAACAAATAGGTCGGGTAGCTCCGCGGAATATAAACCTGGACACGCACAAAATTGTGGAGTGACCACAAGCTACTGTAACACTAGTCATCGTTAAAGATTGACTTTGATAATACACATGGAACAACGTACCGTAAATCGCCACATTTCAAATATTGTGAGTAGTGCTGCTGTTTTAGTTAGCAACAGGGTCCAAATGGGTTAATCAGTTAATGTTTTAATATCTGTGTGCAAACAATGGCGTCTATGAACTGAGAAAATCACAGTTACACTGACTATGCAGGGAACTGTGACTTAGATGAGCAGCTCTGCACCGTGAAACGACAATGTTTAGCCACGCTAGCTGTCCAGGTGCAGCTCGTAGCTGGTGCGACGCGAGATAGCGTAGCATTCCCCTAGTAGTTCCCGAGGAGCCGGGAAAGCAGGGAAGATGGCCGACTGCTTGATGTAGAAGCTTGAAGCTGCTTACAAAGAAAGGTGCAAGCAGCTCCTGCAGCGCCGCAGTCTGACGTGCTTGAAGCCATTTTCACATAGAGGCAGAAATGATGATGTCATCAACAAGCATTATCGCGATGAGTCAATAGAGTCCAAATTGATAACCATATGCAAAATTTATATTGTCTAATGCATGTATTGTATATAATGCATACCCCTTCTCTGGACCCTATAGTATTTTACTCCATAGTTTCCACTCTGCAGAAGGGCATTGTTTTCTTGCTGCCCACAGTCTCCCCTTGAATAAAATGTCTCCTTATAGTAGCAGAATTAAGTAATGGAACCTTCGTTTTCTCCCATTGTTTGTTCGCGTGTCTCCTTCTGACTGATGTGTTCAAGGCATAGTTTTTCCAGCCCCCCCCCCCCCTCAAAAAAAACAAAAAAAAACAAGCATAGTGCCCTGTCAATCTTCATTTTTTGGGACAAATATACTTAACGTGTGTGTGGTGACGTGGATGAAGCAGACCTTTGAGGAAGCCGATAAGAATGGCGACGGCTTGCTGAACATTGATGAGATCTACCAGCTCCTCCACAAGCTCAACGTGAATCTCCCACGGAGGAAGGTCAAGCAAATGTTCCAGGTGGGGGAAAAAAAATTGAGACATTTCTCTTTGCGTCGTAATCTTTTATTAGCAGGAAAAAAGGCAACTACAGGGTACATAATGTTATATATGCTTAGTACCCACTTCATTAAGTACACTTGCACAATGTAATTTGATACAATACAACAGCTGTATTTAAAATTGTGCCTTTACAAAGGCACAATAATAAAGTCTTGATTGAGACTCTCAGTGAGGTTGTCATTTAAGAATATGTTTATTATTCTTATGGTATTTTGCAGTGGTGCAGAAATGATCACTTAAGGGTTTAGGTGCATATAATGAAGTCTCCTTCATGCATATTAAAATACAATGAGTGAATAAACACTGACACCAACAGAAAGTTTTAATTAAATTTTTTTTTTATTTCTCATCTAGCAAATCATTAGAAACAGCTTTCAGTTTGATGCAGTGAAGTTCTACACCACACTGATAAAAAATTGGATTGAATCGATTAATCTGTATGAATGGCAACAAGTGGATACACAGGTTAATTAAACCTTCTGCCATCTCGTGGAGGAGCATTTTATTGTTCTGTTTCTTATTATACGTCAGTGGCATAGATAGATCAGCAAACAAAATGAATAATTTTCCAACCAATTAAGCGACATTGGAACCTTTCCCGCACTGCATTCGTTAGGAATCACTCCATTAATCAGGCAAAAATGCGCATGATATTCTTTGTCAAGACCGAGTGGGATCCGTACCTAATGAAATGTCCGGGTCCTCTACAGCATTATTAAAATTAATGACAGTTCTAGATCAATATGTACACATTTCTCTTATCTTTTTTTTTGGGTTCTACTCAACATGCATGAATAGTTATATGTTCTCAGGTGAGATAAAAAGTTTTAGATGAGGGGGAAAAGGATAAAGTGGTAGGAGAGCCTTAATTCTTAAAGGAGAAGTCAAACTGAGCCAATTTCGCAACTCCACACGGGACGTTAGTGTTGTTTCTGAGGAGCACCACGCAGCGTGCAGTGCAATGCTGATGACCATCAATGTCTCACTTTATTAGGAACCTGAGCGGAACAGCTAACAGATATTGCGCTTTTAGTCGTGGACTGGTCGTTTTTTTGGGGGGGTTATTTTTGACCATCTTCAATGATTTGTGACTTCTCTTAGGCTTGGTGATTTAAAAGCCTTGCTTCTTGCCTGAAAAAATAATGCCCTAAAAATAATTTATTGCGCAGAAATGAGAGGAACGAGGGCGGTTCCATTTATATCCCCTGCAAAAGGATTTTTATTTTACGGAAACCAGATCAAGTGATTCTTTTTTGCCTGCGCTTTTAGCTTTTGCTATCTGTAGTGTGTTTTGTGTTACAAACAACCATGTGGACCTATTTTCTGACAAATCAATGTAAATATGGCATGCGAAAAGCCAAAATCTAGAGATTTTTGTAGGAGACCATCAAGGAGTTTGCATGTGGATTCTGTCTCTGTGCACATATCAAGCTCATTCAGGGTTGTCGTGTAATGGAGGGATTAGCCGCCATTATTAGATTGGGCGTCAATTGGAATGGTCCCCATGAGATCCAGGTGATATGAGGCGGTGGTAGCGAGCTGTCATTGTGAGGTGGCGGACTGGAACAAGCAGCGACGCATGCTGAGCGTGTCCTCAGGCAATGTGGGCGACGATATGAGGGGAGAGTGTGGACTCACAAAACCATTAAATATAGAAAAAGCGCATACGGTCTGGTACAATAGATGAAATGATACATTTTCCATTGGTGTGGGACCTAAAGTAGCATATGTTCTTGTCATATACATCAGGGTTTTCCAAACAGCAGGTTGAAGCCCAAAATGTTTTTTTATTTTTGCGGGATGCTTATTGTCATTTTACAAAATACTGTAAGCTATTTTATTGCTCATCAGGCATACAAAGTACTTTTTTTGTACTGAATTTTGTACTGAAAAATGCATGCTTTTTGTTGTTTTTTTTTGGGGGGGGGGATTATGTTCTCTCATATTGACAAAATAATGATCTTTCTGGAAAGCCACGATCAAGGCCTTTGATTTGATATGTCACTCGATGTGGTTTGTTGTAAATACATAGTTTTGACATTGTGTTCAACTGGCAATCAGATACAAATTTGCATGGAAATGAAACTTTCTATTCATTTACATGTTTGGCCTTCCCGTGACCTTGATCACAGACCATAACCACAAATCTTTGGCAAGTTAAAAGCTCAGAAGCCAAAGACCATGTGGTAAAAATCAGGTGTTTTTTACTTGATTTCAAAGTTAAGTAAATGGTGGAGCTTGGTGATTTTGTTAAGCAAAAAAACCCAAAACAAAAAACAATTTCTGGTTATTATGTCATCATATGAGGACGGATTGAAAAAAAATATATCAATAGATCAGGAAACTCACTGATTTCATTTCTTATACAACAATGTGGTTTGTTGCAAATATATTTTTGACATTTTTACGAGTGGAAAATCAGCAAAAAATTTTTTTTGCAAAATTGTGGTTGATCACATAATTTTAGAAGGGTTGAAGCTGTTATAACTGCAGAAGGTGGACCAATGTCATATTAAACCCTATCGATTAAGACTGGAATAATGCAACCCTATGGGGGGCACCAGCCAGGGCAAATTGTAGACCGGTCCCAAGCCCGGATAAATGCAGAGGGTTGCGTCAGGAAGGGCATCCGGCTTAAAACTTTGCCAAACAAATATAAGTGTTCATCCAAAGAATTCCATACCGGATCGGTCGTGGCCCGGGTTAACAACGTCTGCTGCCGGCGGCGTCAACCTGCAGGAAATTTCACCGGTGGAAATTCAGCTACTGTGGGTTGAAGTCGTAGAAGAAGAATAGGTGGAAAGTGGGTTCTTCGGCAGAAAGAGAAGAGGAAAGCACAGAGCCTAGAACTGAATGTGGGGACTTTGAATGTTGGGAGTATGACAGGAAAATCTCGGGAGTTGGTTGACATGATGATTAGGAGAAAGGTTGATATATTGTGTGTCCAGGAGACCAGGTGGAAAGGCAGTAAGGCTAGAAGTTTAGGGGCAGGGTTTAAATTATTTTACCATGGTGTAGATGGGAAGAGAAATGGAGTCGGGGTTATTTTAAAAGAAGAGTTGGCTAAGAATGTCTTGGAGGTGAAAAGAGTATCAGACCGAGTGATGAGGCTGAAACTTGAAATTGAGGGTGTTATGTATAATTTGATCAGCGGCTACGCCCCACAGGTAGGAGGTGACCTAGAGGTGAAAGAGAAATTCTGGAAGGAGCTAGACGAAGTAGTTCTGAGCATCCCAGACAGAGAGAGAGAGTCGTGATTGGTGCAGATTGTAATGGAAACAACTGTAGTGAACACTTTTTTCCAGAAGAGGCAGGAACATAGGGTGACCTACAAGAGCGGAGGTAGAAGCACGCAGGTGGATTACATCTTGTGCAGACGATGTAATCTGAAGGAGGTTACCGACTGTAAGGTAGTGGTAGGGGAAAGTGTGGATGGTGAAGTGTCGACAGCATAGGATGGTGGTGTGTAAGATGACTCTGGTGGTGAGGAGGAAGATTAGGTAGACAAAGGCAGAGCAGAGAACCATGTGGTGGTAGCTGAGACAGGACGGGTGTTGTGCAGCTTTTCGGGAAGAGGTGAGACAGGCTCTCGGTGGACATGAGGAGCTTCCAGAAGACTGGACCACTGCAGCCACGGTGATCAGAGAGGCAGGCAGGAGAGTACTTGGTGTATCTTCTGGCAGGAAAGGAGAGAAGGAGAGTTGGTGGTGGAACCTCACAGTACAGGAAATCATACGAGGAAAAAGGTTAGCTAAGAAGAAGTGGAACACTGATAGGACAGAGGAGAGGTGAAAGGAATACACTGAGATGCGACATAGGACAAAGGTAGAGGTGGCAAAGGCCAAACAAGAGGCATATGATGACATGGTTGGACACTAAAGAAGGAGAAAAGGATCTATAGAAGTTGGCCAGACAGAGGGCTAGAGATGGGAAGGATGTGCAGCAGGTTAGGGTGATTAAGGATAGAGATGGAAATGTGTTGACTGGTGCCAGTAGTGTGCTGGATAGATGGAAAGAATGCTTTGAGGAGTTGATGAATGAGGAAAATGAGAGAGAAGGGAGAGTAGAAGAGGCAAGTGTGGTGGACCAGGAAGTGGCAATGATTAGTAAGGGGGAAGTTAGAAAGGCATTAAAGAGGATGAAAAAATGGAAAGGCAGTTGGTCCTGATGACATTCCTGTGGAGGTATGGAAGCATCTAGGAGAGGTGGCTGTGGAGTTCTTGACCAGCTTGTTCAATAGAATTCTAGCGTGTGAGAAGATGCCTGAGGAATGGAGGAAATATGTGCTGGTGCCCATTTTTAAGAACAAGGTTGATGCGCAGAGCTCTGGGAACTATAGAGGAATAAAGTTGATGAGCCACACAATGAAGTTATGGGAAAGAGTAGTGGAGGCTAGACTCAGTGAGTATTTGCGAACAACAGTATGGTTGCATGCCTAGAAAGAGTACCACAGATGCATTATTTGCCTTGAGCATGTTGATGGAAAAGTACAGAGACGGTCAGAAGGAGCTACATTGTGTCTTTTTAGATCTAGAGAAAGCCTATGACAGAGTACCCAGAGAGGAACTGTGGTACTGCATGCAGAAGTCTGGATTGGCAGAGAAGTATGTTAGGATAATACAGGACATGTACGAGGGCAGCAGAACAGTGGTGAGGAGTGCTGTAGGTGTGACAGAGGAGTTTAAGGTTGAGGTGGGACTGCATCAGGGATCAGCCCTGAGGCCCTTCCTGTTTGCAGTGGTGATGGATAGATGACGCGCTTTGGCGACCCCTGAAGGGACAAGATTAAGACTGGAATGAAATTTAAATTCATATCTGAGTCAAGGCAGGTGAGCCAATACTTTTTGCAAAATAGTGTAACTTTTTTGTTAATGCATTCCCGAGATATTGTATCGAGATTTGGTAATAGGAGATATTTAAAATCAAGTGACGGATTTGGATACAAAAAATGTTATTGGGACATTCCTTGTGATTACGTCAACATATGAGGAAGTATTGACATAATAATAACATATCTGTATAACCCTCACCAAGGCCTTTAATTGGAGGTATGATTCCTTGTGGTTTGTTGCAAAATATTTTTTGACCCTGATAGGAACATTGACCTTTGACGATCTCCTTAAAATAAAGGATAAATAAATAAATAACCACTAAAAACATAGCAGCAGAGGACCTGTCAGCTTACTACAAGTCCACCAAGTTTGATGGCAATTGCATACAAGTTGCCCAAAAATCATTTGTTTTTTTAATTAATTTTGTTATTTGTTATGTTCGACCTTTTATATTTGACCTTTAAGCTAAAGCTTTGCCATGTAAAAATCACTAACAACAAAAGACCTTTATGGAAAGTATCAATAGTGTTGTTGCTGGTTTGTGATTGTCACCATCAAACCATCCTCCTTGTGGAGGTTTATG
This sequence comes from Phyllopteryx taeniolatus, assembly GCF_024500385.1. Lineage (NCBI taxonomy): Eukaryota > Metazoa > Chordata > Actinopteri > Syngnathiformes > Syngnathidae > Phyllopteryx > Phyllopteryx taeniolatus. The sequence goes on from NC_084509.1 coordinate 10,297,467, forward strand.
ATCATATTAATAGACCTTGAGTCCATCCATCCATCCATGCATCCATTTTCTACCGCTTATCCGAGGTCGGGTCGTGACCTGTGGTCATCTACAGTATATGTCATGCCTTGCAACATTTATGGACCAAGTGACTGACTGACGTGGCTTTCCCGCTTTCAGGAAGCAGACACGGACGATCAGCAGGGCACGCTGACGTACGACGAGTTCTCTGTCTTCTACAAGATGATGTCCATGCGGCGGGACCTCTTCCTGCTCATGATGGCCTACAGCGACAGGAAGGACCACCTGACGGCCGACGAGCTGACCAACATGTTGCGCTGCGAGCAGAAGGTGGGTGCGCGTTGAGCTCTACAGTACCATGTCTCCAATATGCTGTTTGATTGACACACACTACTCCGAAAAGGTTAGGGATATTGGGTTTTCGGGTGAAATTTCAGGTTGAACGTGAAATGCACTGTAACCTTTAAAGTTGAACTTCATTTGATCTTAAACTTTTGCATTAACATTTTCAACTGTTCAGTTATGCAGTACTTTTTGCACAACTCACTGTTGCTTAACACAGAGTTCATTCATTCATTCATCTTCCATTCCGCTTATCCTCAGTAGGGTCGCGGGCGTGCTGGAGCCTATCCCAGCTATCTTCCGGCGCGAGGCGGGGTACACCTGAACTGGACGCCAGCCAATCGCAGGACACATACAAACAAACTACCATTTGCACTCACATGCACACCTACGGGCAATTTAGAGTTGTCAATTAACCTACCATGCATGTTTTTGGGATGTGGGAGGAAACCGGAGTACCCGGAGAAAACCCACGCAGGCACGGGGAGAACATGCAAACTCCACACAGGTGGGAACGTGATTTGAACCCCGGTCCTCAGAACTGTGAGGCGGATGTGCTAACCAGTCGTCCACCGTGCCGCCTTAACAAAGAGTTAAAAGGTAAAATTCACAACAGGTGTTTGATCTATGAATCGATCAATACGTTTCCAAGGACGTCCACTTCTTAGCCTTTCTGTGACTCTTCCGCTTTCTCTGTATCTTCGTTGATGACACTCCATTACACTCTTAAGATCAGTTGGCCACTTCCTGTTTGATGTTGGGTTACTATTGATCAATTGTTAGGTGTCGTCTTGGTCTCATGATGTCAAATGTGAAGAGCATAATAAAGAGGACTGTTTATTTATAACGCACACCACAGAAAATGTATTGGTTGATTCATGGATCAAACACCCGTTTAGCTCCTTGTTAAAAAACAGAAAGTTATGCAAGAAGTAACGAATCATTGAACAGTTGGCCATGTGGAGTCAAAATTTAAGGGAAGGTCAAATTAGGATTATCTGGAAAGGTAACAGTGCATTTTACGTTCATCCTGACATTTCACCAAAAAGCCGATTATCCTTAATTGTTTGTGAATACAGTGATCTCCTGACTTAAGAGTTAAATTTGTTCCATGACCAGGCTCATAACTCAAAACAGTAATTTCTCAAATTGTTTTGCAGACGACATCATTTTATTCTCCTTCGATGCTGAACAACTACAGCGTTGCATTCAGGAATTTGACTTAGAAAGCCGTCACTCAGGTGTGAAAATGAACCAAAAAAACAAAAACAAAGGTCATGTTCTATCGTTAGTCCGCAAGAAGATGTCAAACTGGACGACTATGTCCTAGACTCCGTCGACAACGACATCTAAATGGGTTGGCCACGTTGCCCGAAGATCGTACAAAAGGTGGACCACAGAAACTATCAATTGGATACCATTGGGCACCTAACGGTAGATTTATAGATGAAATTATTAAACACACCGGAATACACTGGCAACAAATTGCAAACTGCCGTAGTAGTTGGAAACGTGAAGACGAGGCCTTCATCCTGCCGTGGATAGAAAAGGGCCGATGATGATGATATATATATATCAATTTTTCCATACTGCTTAGCCACACTAGGGTCGGTGGCAAGCTGGAGCCTATCCCAGCTGACTCTGGGCGAGAGGCTATGCAGCACTATTTCTAGAAATCTCTTTAAGTGTTTACATTTTCTAATGATCACTTCGACAACAACACAATGACCTGTCAATGGCGAGCTTTTTTTTTCTTCTTAAGAACAGGGCGTGGATTACTAATGTGGCCCTTGGGTAGTGCTATCTGGTGCCCTGGTACTTATTAGTCCTTTTTATTTTGTTTTAAACCTCACTTTCACTTGATCTAAATTGTAATACTGTATACTGGTACCATACAAATAAATGCCTCCCTTCTTTTAAGACAACCTTTTGTTTGTGTCTGCAGATGGTCAGCATTACTCCGGAATACGTGGCTGAAATCATTGACAAGTTTGAAGTGTCTGATGAAAACAAACAAAAAGGGGTCATGGGGATTGAAGGTGAGCCTTGCTATACTGTAGTGTAGTGTTCTCTTTATGTATTAATATTTATGGATGCAGAAACTGCTTGGAAAAGGGCTTGGGAAGGATGAGCATTTGACACAATTTCCTTGAAGATGAATATATACTTTACATATACAGTGCATCCCCACATACTCGCGGTTCAGCACCTGCGGATTCACCTATTGAAAGATTTTTTTTCAAATGCTATTCACATTTTTTCAAATTATTATTATTATTTTTTATTATTTTTCTTTTTTTCTTTTTATGGGGGGAACCAACCCCGAAGACGCTTATTGGCAGCTCATCCCCACTTACTCAATTACCCGTGTAATTGCAGTGAAAATAAGTTTCAATGCAATTACAGGTACAATGCGTATCAATTAGCCTCGGTCTGGCCTGGTAGGCGGGGGTTGGGGTCATTTTTTTAATGGGATCTGAAAATATCTCCGTGAATGTTCTGAACTCCTGTTTCAATGCAAGTGTTGTGCTCAGCAGAATACATTTCCTGTAGCGCATGTCATGTTTTGTTTTCTTTAGCTACAGTAGTTGAAAGTGAATCAACTGTGCCAAGTAGTGCACATTTTGACTCAATTGCGTCAATGACATGATTAATCAACAATCAATTCTACATAGTTGATAAGTTTATTGTCATTGACTGACTGACACATTTTGGACTGGCTACAGTTGGAAATTTGGTCATTTTAACAAACCTTTTCACCAATTGAGCTACCTCTAAGAGTTGGAATAGTCATAAAGGACACGTCCTAATACTGTAAATGAATTTATCAATCAGGGGGTTGGACGAAACCCTTTTAGTCCCCCATCCATTTTCCATAGAGCTTGTCATCAGTAGGGATGCTGGAGCCTACCTGAGCTGACTTTGGGTATACCAATTGCCAATTGCTATGGGCAATTTAGAGTCGTCAAGAAAGTGAACATGCATGTTTTTGTAATGTGGGAAGAAGGCGTAGTACCTGTCTACATCTAATTAGGGACCCCTCGAATGTGAAGCAGACTACTAGGTCAACATGCCGCACCCCTTAAAAAAATAACTGTCATATTTGTTAAAACTGTCAGTGTGAACCTGACAGTAGTACATGAGTAAAAAACATCATGCTCTGGGCCCATCTTGTACCTCTAATTTGAGTTGAAAGAAACCACTGTGCCTGAAGAAGAACTGCCAATCACAGAAAGAAGGCGTGACTGACGAGGTGTGGATTGTGCACAAGAACAAGCCCATCAAAACCCTTTGAGGGGAACTTGAACATGAAGATGAGATGGTGAGCCAGGCAGGCCTTTCTTCAACATTCACTTCCCAGATGTGTCATGGGGCCGCTGTGCCAATGCGTTTGCCCATAAATAATTAGTTCTTTAGCGAGTACTCACTCCCCCTCAGTGTCACGGCGAGTGCCAGCTGAAGGCTCGACTTAAGGGAGGCGACAGAGCGAAGAGGCGTAAGAAAATTGGGAAGTCAGAGCGCGGCGGCTTGCAAGGGAGCGCGGCGGCGACGCGACGAGGTGTAGAAGCGAGACTAATGTCATTGTCGTCGTCGTGGGAGGCGGCACGATGAGTCTGACTGATCATGCCATGACGTCGGCCTAAGGCCTTCAACATCCTCCTTTGTGACAGAAAATACCCTTTTCTCACATACGGGCATAATACTTGCAATATTTGATAGAAGCGTGACAAGATGGATGTCCACTCTGATAACTGCGTTTCCACAGCAAGTTTGTTTCCCCCCAACATTTGCAAAGCACCACAGTTGGCTTTCCTTATTATAACGGCTTGATTCTTGCTATTCCTGTCTCATTTCACCCTCCCACCTCTCCGGGTGAATGGAAGCTTTCTTCTCAATCTTGTGTGTCCTCATCCTTTACCATTAAAAGCCTGTCCCTCAATCACGTGTTTTTTGCTGGATGGTCGACCTGCCTTTGAAGAGATCATGTCATGACATTCCTCTTCAATGCATTTCAAGAGAAATGATCAAATGTGTGTTACTACACTTACAGTACAGTGTTTTGCTTTTATTTTACATTATATTGCCACGGAGGCAACACGCACTAAAATTTTCAATGTTTAATTCAAAATTTAAAGGAAAATAGATAATAATAATAATAATAATAATAATTATTATTATTATTCATTTTGTGACCTATTTAGAATGTTTTCTATTCATATAATTTTATTATGCAATATTAATGCTAAAACATTGTACTATTTGAATGTATTAATATTTCATTAAATTTATTAATATTTCATTTATTATAAAAGGAGTATACCATACTACCAGAAAAACAAGCAATAAGTAATACTATGAGATTAACTCGAAAAAGAAAATTGAGAATGTTGTGATTTATATGAAAAGAAATAGTAACTTTATGAGATTAAAAAAAAAAAATGTAATCTTATGAGAACATTGTAAGAAATAAATATTTTACAAGGCTAAAGAGGTAGTATTATGGGAAAATAACTTTAGTTTTACATTATTAATATTGTGAAAAAATATGGATGGGGTATATCATATTAGGGAAATCATTTTTATCAGAAAAACAAATTACATGCGTATTACAAAACAAAGTTTTGGTGCTGTGAAAAAAGTGATAATATTTTGAGAAAAAAACTTTAAATTTGGCATTACTGAGAAACATATAGATTTGAAATGAGAAAATAACAATCTTAATAGTGTGAGATCTTTTTAAATACAAGACTGCATTTATAATACGTGGACAAATCTTATGAGACTGTCATATTAAGAAGAAAAATAGTTTGTTAAATTGTTAATTTATGAGAAAAGCTTGAAATACACACGCACACAGAAAAATGTAGTATATGTTACAAAATCTATGATTTTCTTTTACAGATAGTTTTGACATTAAAAAATAACTGAAACTATTATTGTTATTCATTAAAACAAAGTTCTAATAATACTAAAAAGAAATTACAACAGTAACGGTTAGGAGGAATTGATTAAAGTTGTAATATTTTGAGAATTTCTCTTCTGTTTTTAATAATAATGAAATCGTAAATTTGAGAGAATATTTGAATATTCTGAGGAAAAATCTCAAAATTATAAAAGAATGAAATGTAAATATGGTGGAAAGTTGGAAAGAAGGGGATAAGTGTGTTATTATATAAGCGCATTAATTTAAATTGGACAGTATTTCTTTATCCGAATGGATGTTGCTAAAATGTCAGTTTGATCAGAACTGGGCAATATGTCTTTGTTGTATTGAAGCATAAATATTGATTTCTATTCCATCACCTGCTCACCAATTTGTTGTTTTTCTCCCTCCAGGTTTTACAAGCTTCATGCGCAGTCCAACGTGCGACATTTTCAACCCGCTGCACAACGACGTGAACCAGGACATGGATCAGCCTCTGTGCAACTACTTCATCGCCTCCTCGCACAACACATATTTGACCGGAGACCAGCTCCTGTCGCACTCCAAGACCGACATGTACGCCTGGGTTCTGCAATCCGGCTGCCGCTGTGTGGAAGGTCAGCGGGCGTGGGATAGTGATGTCGTAGAGGCAGTTTTTTTCAGAACGGGCCTTTATTGAAAGTACAGTGGTGCCTTGAGATACGATGATCTATAAACATCCGTCCGTCCGTCCGTCCATCCGTTTTCTGAGCCGCTTCTCCTCACAAGGGTTGCGGGCGTGCTGGAGCCTATCCCAGCTGTCATCGGGCAGGAGGCGGGGTACACCCTGAACTGGTTGCCAGCCAATCGCAGGGCACATAGGAACAAACAACCATTCGCACTCACAGCCATGCCTACGGGCAATTTAGAGTCTCCAATTCATGCATGTTTTTGGGATGTGGGAGGAAACCGGAGTACCCGGAGAAAACCCACGCAGGCACGGGGAGAACATGCAAACTCCACACAGGCAGGGCCCGGGGATTGAACCCGGGTCCTTAGAACTGTGAGGCCGACGCTCTAACCAGTCGGCCACCGTGCCGCCGATCTATAAACAATTCTTCAAAAAAGAGGCTTCAACCTGTGTATTGCCAACTTCAATTTTACTGTCAAACTAAACAAAAAAGAAAGAAAATTGTTGTGTATTTGAAACAACCAGACAGCTTATTGCTCGCACACAATGCGCAATGCCACAAACGGACAAAAGAATAGCATTGATAGTTGCGGTGTAAAACCCCTTTAAGCAACGGATATTTGAACACAAATGGTGCAACAACACATGTAAACACACAATACAACAATACTCAGGCATATATTCTTTATCCTCTACGAAAAACAACTAATATTACAGCAGCTCACTGAGTCACCTACAGTGAAAACTATTCTTCGTTTGCGTCTGCATGACTGTATTATACTGCACCCAGGTGGTCAAGTCCCACACACCAGAAGGAGGAGCAATTAATTAATCTGTTTGATTATTTAAATTCTATTGAATTATGTTTTTTCATCCATCCATCCATTTTCTGAGCCGTTTCTCCTCACTAGGGTCGCGGGCGCGCTGAAGCCTATCCCAGCTATCATCAGGCAGGAGGTGGGGTACAACCTGAACTGGTCGCCAGCCAATCGCAGGGCACATACAAACAAACAACCATTCACACTCACATTCATACCTACAGGCAATTTAGAGTTGTCAATTAACCTACCATGCATGTTTTTGGGATGTGGGAGGAAACCGGAGTGCCCGGAGAAAACCCACGCAGGCACGGGGAGAACATGCAAACATTATGTTTTTTATAAAGTCTAAAGATGCGCGATTTTCCTTATTAAAACATTACAAATATTGTAGTTGTTTTTGTGGGATAGGCTTGACTGGATTCATGTAATTCATTTTAATGGGGGGAACAAATATTTGAAATACAAGTGTTTTGAATTACAATGGTGGTCACGGATCGGATTAAACTCGTATCTCAAGGCACCACTGTATCACTTGTATTTGGAGGCGGCAGGCAAATGGTTGCTTGTGTAGCAAGTTGACAAATTTAAAAATATGAATGACGTCATAGAATAGTTGACGTTGACTATGAACACCTTAGTCGCCTACAAAAAAAAAAAATCTGCTTTCAAACCCGAGTGTTTTTCAGGGTTTATCACAGTAATTTAGGAAAGTCAAGTCTGTCTAGGTTGCTATAATACATCATCAAGCCCAAGCCTCACTTCACCTTAATTGTGAGCAATGAGAAGAGGCATTAACAGAGACAAGAAGCCCTCATTGCCGAAGAGAATGATATATGAGATGTGTTTTTCCTTCCGTCTCTCTGCAGTGGACTGTTGGGACGGTCCAGATGGCGAGCCCATGGTCCAGCACGGCTACACGCTGACCTCCAAGATCACCTTCAAGTCCGTCATCGAGACGATCGACAAATACGCCTTCATCAATAACCAGTGAGTCCACCAATGACATTTAATTATTTCCCTCGTGGCAAACAACAGTGACATTCTGTCTGCAAACAATACAATTTTATATGCTGTTAATTGCATTATTGATCGCATGCACTCATCCACTACCGTGATTTTGGGAAACAATAATCCTAAAATGTCTTCAACAAACAAGACCAGTCCAATTGCCTCGATTCAATCGTTGCGGAATAATCCTAAAAGATGCATATATGTTGAATTTTTAATCCATAGGAAACAGGATGCGCCAAACGGCTGTCATGAAATCAATCTGATTTTGTTGTTGTTGTTGTTTTAAACTTTCTAATACAACACAGTTCTTTTTGGCCCTCACTAGCATCTAAGTGAACCATCTGCTCACCAGTGTTTCCTCACTATCCCCTCAGGAGAGGCCCTTTATCTCCGCAAAGTCCAACACAACCTCAACAAAGTGACGCAGACTCTTTGCTCTACCATGTGAAGTCAGTGGCTCTGGTTATAAAGCTATTTATTTTCTTTAAAGCCGGTGGCAGCACGGCAGCAGATTCAAGCGGTGTAATTAAGCCTGAAGTGGAGTTTCACTTTGGCAGCAGCTTGTTGGAGCAAAAATAGAATTGCAGTGAGTTTGTGTGCCCGTTTAGCTATTATTTACTTAAATTGTCAGCTTGTTCTGTGTGCTCGGCAGCATCGCGTGTCCAATTAATCTGTGGTTCCCTTTTTATTGGGGCTAAGGTACACGAAGCTAGACTACGCTAATAGTGTACTAGTTGTTATGTAACATTCATTAGTGCCAGGGCAAAAGAACATAAGCCAACTAAAATAAAAAAATAAAATTAAATACAAATTTAAAAAAGAAAAATACATAATTCTTTTAGAAAAATAAACAAAAGGTCATTCACGTATTTCGGGCATCTTTGTTTCTTTTGCTGTACAGTAAGTTAAACTTACCGTATGAACGAGCATTGATTTGAGTCGATCACTTTCTTTGTTCTTTGCTAATACGAGAACTGGTTTAGAAATGCATGGTGAGGAAGTGAAACGGATGTCAGTGCATGCACACAGAGCAGAATTTCTTTCGCAAACCAAATAAAATACAGACAATACTTCATCTTTTTGAGCATGTGTAGCGTCAATGGTGCGTTATACATATGTACAAGGGGTTTCTTGATTATTGGGGGTGTGTATTGTACTTGAGAGCGTATCATACGTGAGAAATTGTGGTACATACATTTATAAATCAGGCTTTTCTTAATTGTCGCTGCTGTTCTCCCTTTTACATTCATCTTATCATTAGAGCCGCCTGTTTATATGATGAAGGGCCCCTGGCTGCGTGGAAGTGGCATATCACCACATGCACATGAACACATGCACAGACGCACGCACGCACGCACACACACACACACACACTAATGTCTCACCTGAAAGAATCTCAGAATGTAACTATAGGGGAAAGGAAATGACTGGCTGACTCGCTCTGCTGTCCCTTTTTGTCACAGGCGTAGGACCTGTGTGTGTGTCTGTGTGTTCGTGTGTTTGTGTGTGGGTGTGTGCAGAGGTGAAAGCAGGCATGCTTCCCCCAAGGCGAAGCTGTCACTCTGACAAAGCTGACATTTGTGCTACCGTGTGGCCAAAAGTCACTTTTCCAAACGAAAACACCGGTACACATACAACTTGCTCTCAGAAACACACACAAGACGCACACGCAATACGCATGCACAACACGCACAGACGCTGTCCATAGAGGTGCAGGTTTGTGGCTGCAGATCTGTGATTTCATCATCTCAATCATTCACTTCCTGTCAGTCTATTGGAGCATGTGCTCAACATCCCTCTATGTTCGCGTATGTGTGTTGTGGCAGGTACCCGGTACTTCTGTCCATCGAAAACCACTGCAGCATCCAGCAGCAGAAGAAGATCGCCCAATATCTGAGGGAAGTGTTTGCCGACAAGCTGGACGTCGGGCACGTGTTCAGCAGAGAGTCCAAGACGCTACCCAGCCCTCAGAGCCTGCAGGGCAAGATTCTCATTAAAGTAAGTGGAAACCAACACAATGTACGGGCTCTAAACTTAAAAACCACAGGAGATACACTGTACAAAGTGGGCACACCAATGTCCTGAGGTAAAAAGGGAAATAGAAGACATTTCAATATTTGGAAAGGGCGAGCCAGATCAGGGACCTAAATTCAAGTGAAAATCTGTTGGTGTGACCTGAAGGGGTCTGAGATATCCCCGCAATGGGACACATTCGGAGCACCCCTGCAAAGAAGAGAGGTCAAATAAAATAGATTGAATGCTGCCATAAAGCAAGTGTTTCTTTTCGGTTATGCACCCTAATGCTTGTGAAGAAGTGTTAGGGCCACACGGAAAAGAAAAACAACAATTATAGGGCAAGAATAATGTCATAAAGGTAAAAGAATGAAGACATATTTCTTCGACAAAAAGTCAAAATGTAACTAGGAAAAAAAAGTCCGATTTTTCTCAGAACCTTCAAGTGAATTTCAACCCTCAGTGCACGTCAAAAACAAAATTGTCTTTATTCTTGTAAAATTTGTGGCTAAAAAAATAAAATAAAAGACTAAAATAAATCCTGGAAAAAGATGTGCATTATTGTTATTATTATTATTATTTTTGCATTATTACTGTTTCCCCTTGCAAAAATATGACTTTATGACTCTACGATTACTACATTTTATCCTCATTTGTTTGGTGTGCCAATAAAATACACTACACTTTTTTCCGAAGAAGAAATGCCTTTATTGCTGTCGTTTTTTTTTCTCTACTTCTACTTTGTAGAGGCAACCATCATATTGTGTGCAGTGTTGAATTTTTATATCCAATGTAAATAAATGATTAACATTATTAATACTGGTACAGCGGTAACGCGACTTGCTCGTTTACCAAAATACGAACCATCGCTCGACCATTTCTTTTTTTTTTTGCTCTTGATTGTCACTCTCGGTTGAAGTTTACTGTCAAAATAAACAAAAAACAAATTCATATGTATTTCAAAGAACCACAGTCGTTTGCCTTAGGAATATCTGCTATCTTAGTATGAACACACAATTCAAAGCGCCATAGATGGGCTATCAAATAGCGTGAATTTTGTGGTTATAACCTTATAAGCAACAATATATTTGAACACAAATAGTGCAGCAACACACGTAGACAGACAGACAGCGAGACAGACTAACTCACAGGCATATATTCTTTATACTCTCCAAAAGAAAAAAAAAACGAATACTACTGCATCTTACAGAGCTGTTGTGACCATCTCTTTCGTGTATAGTGGTATGTCTGGATTTTACTGCCCTCTGTTGGCCAATGCACACACCCCAGATAGAGGTGCACAATGATTTAATCCTGATGCACAGACATTTTATTTTAATTATATTACATATTATATATATTATATACATTCTGTTATTACTGTATATTTTTTATCAAGTACAATACTGTAGAGTGCTATTTTTCTTATTAACGAACACATTACAACATATATTGTTGGTTTTTTTATGGGTTGTTGGAACGAATGAATGTAATTTCTATTAATTTCAATAGGGTAAGATAATTTAAGATATGCATATTTTGAGGTACTAGCGTGGTCATTAGTCAAGGCAACAGACCAAATTAAAATCGTAAGTCAAGGAACCACTGTACAACGTTTCTTTTGAGGTTCCTAAAATATTGTGAAATCCATTTATATACATTTTGATAAAAATATTAGGGACACCTTGCTATAAAGCCCATTTAATTAACACAGTATTAGCACAGATTATCTCCCATAATGTTTCTGCTTTGGCAATGTTTCAAATGCCAATTGAAGCCATTATCAAACAAAATAATAGAATTTAGTACGTCATTTCAATTGGCCGTGCTCAATTTACCTCCTAATAAGGAGAAAAGGAACCAGTGAGAGTTAAACTACTGTATTAGAGCCCGTTCTCACAATCATTTAGCTCGATTTCATTTAAAAAAAAAAAACAATGCACAGTAATTAATTGAAAAAATGAAAGTATTTGAATACATCACAGTTTTAACAATGCACAGGGAATCGCGTTTTTGTCATGATGCTTGAAATAATTCAAATCATGCCGTATCAACAGTGTCATAATGTGTCTTATGAGTATGACACATTGAAATACAAAAGCGGCAATATTTGCGTCCTGAATGTGAACATCGCATAAATAATGGCATTGTTCATTCAGCAGAAATGAAAGATTCAGTTGTCAAAATCCCCCTTGGTGTGCATTTGCATGATTACGATACTGCAAAAGTGCTTCTCAGTGCTTGTTTATTCAGCAATGTTAATGTTTTCTGTCTAAGGGCAAGAATCCCATTCATTTTGAATGACTTTTGACTCACAACGACGGTATTGGCTGACATCAAATCACAAAATTTCCTCCTTTTAGTGCGCCAAGCTGTTATTTTAGCTGATTATGGATTCTTCTTCTGAGTCACAACAAGAATCTTAATGATTTCAAAAGATAGATCCAAATTTTCATGTAGCTGGGGTCCAGGGTCTTCTTTTCAATGCTTTATTAGCCACTATTTTCTCAACCAACATTTTTAAACCTGTTATGTAATTTAGCAAGTGCTGAATGGCTTGGTCACAGACACTTTTTCGGAAATAAAAATAATTACTTGGTTGTCTAATTTCACACCTAATGAGTGGGAGGAGGCATTCCAGAGACCCAGCTATTTGTATGCAAGCAATAAAAAGTCAATTTTCCATATGTCCCCCTTTAAGGATATCTAGGAAAAGAAGACCTCTGCGTTTGAGTTCAAATCAGTACAAGAGAACCAGTGCTCTCCCAGCCACCCTTTTTGGATCAGTCTTTCTTGAAAACACTGGTGTCAAACACAAGGCCCAGGGGCCACATCTGGCCCACCACATCATTTGATGTGGCCCACGTAAGCAAGTCATGTGCGGATACTTCATGTATACTGATACATGATACTTTTTTTTTTTTTTTTTTTTTTTTTACTTCTGGTTTCAAAACTGGTTATCCATGATTTCGTTTTGTACAGTGGACCATCGCTATTCGCGGGGGACAGGCACAGAGCGAGAGAGAATAGCAATTTTCTGCCAATAATCAATGCTCTCCTCAAAGTGATTATAATTACCTATATTAATAATTTAAACCATAAATATTCCACAAAACATGATTATAACGCATAAAAACATCTTTCAATATTGCTGTACCCTAAAAAAATACAGGACAATAAACGGCTTACAGCTAAACGCAGATACACAATGTACAGTATGTATGTTGACATCAACAATTTTGATGATAATGATGATTTACTGTAGTGCAAAACAATGAACGTTTGACTGCACACCAAAGCAGAGGAGTTACATCGATGGTGCCGGCCCGACCCTCCCTGTGGCGGCCTGTGCTGGTGGGAATGTCTGTTACTTCCTAGACTGCTGGCTCCGAATGGTTCAGCAGTTAGCGCTAGAATGGCTTGTGCGTCTGACCAGAGACTAGTGAATCCATGTAGTGACACCAATTGTTGCGCTGTTCTTTTGTGACGGATTCCACTGGTTTTAATGACGTGTTTAGTCCTAGGTTGGCAAAACAATCAGGAGCCGAAGCAGACATGGGCGTAGCCATGTACAATAGCTACTGTATTGTGTCCCACTGGCTGTCAATCACAAATCTAACACAGCTGTTGTTTGATTGTTGATTGGATGAGCGTGTGGTTGTTTGGTTGAGCCGACAACGAGATCAATGTTTTTTTGGGCATTTTTATGGCTAAGAGGAACCGTTCATCGTCGCAACGAAAGAGACACAATACAATAAATATCATACAGACTGTAGACAGCGTTTCGCACTGAAAATAATTAACAGAGGATAGTTTGCCCCCCAAAACATCTGTGAATAAGTGAATTAACGATGTGGCCGGCGACCCTAATGAGTTTGACACCCCTACTTTAAACCTTTGGGACTTACTGTATCTCCATTTAACAACCTTCCGTTCTTGTGTTAAGACAAAAATCTTATTGATTTTAGCGGTGATGTAAGGCTGCCCATGTGTACTTATTTGTGTTTAAGAGCACAGGAAGAGCTTTTTGCTGGTGGACATAAAGAGAAAGCGAGCGACCTTCTGAGCGGAAGAGAACTTTCGAGCACGTTGGTTTTTATGTCTGTCCTCTGCAGCGTGAAGAAAAGGCATGAATTGTTCCCCTGCAAAAAATCTTTTATATCTTCTGAGCATAAACCCAAAAAAGTGAAAAAGCCTGATTGATTTTGTTACAAAGACTTTTATTCCTCTTCAACTCCTCAGCAGCCTCTGAGAGTACAGGACAGAAAAAGAAAATGGCAAGAGTGACAAATAAGATGTGAAAGGAGTGGTAATAAAACATGCGGCGGCGTTTTAAAATGAGGGGAGAGTGATGTAAACCAAGAGACAGCAAGGGGGCGAGAGTTGGCCATTGACTTTTTTTTGTTTTTTTTTTTTACGGAGAAGCTCAGAAAATCTCCCCACTCCCACTCACACCCTCGCTAATGGGCTCCCACTCGACCGGAAGAGCCTCTCTTGGGGAGCTTTTGGAAGAGTCAGCAGCAGATTGTACATTTGTGTTTGTGGGTAGAAATGTGCCAGCAAAAAGAGCCACATGAGTCATTTTGAGAAGTATACCTCCTGTTTAAACATATAGTGGGCTTTTTTTTCTTTTTTCTTTTGGTGCTGTTATTTTTAGAACCTAGGTCAACCTGGGTGTCACATCAGTCCATCCATCCATTTTCTGTACTGCTTATCCTCACGCGGGTCGCGGGCGTGTTGGAACCTATCCCAGTTATCCTCGGGCGAGAGGTGGGGTACACCCTGAACTGGTCACCAGCCAATCGCAGGGCACATATAAACAAACGACCATTCACACTCACATTCACAGCTACAGGCAATTTAGAGTCTTCAATTAACCTACCATGCATGTTTTTTGGGATGTGGGAGGAAACCGGAGCACTCGGAGAAAATCTACCCGAGGCACGGGGAGAACATGCAAACTCCACAGAGGTAGGATTTGAACCCAGGTCCTCAGAACTGTGTGGCGGATGCGCTAACCAGTCGCCCACCGTGCCGGACTTGATACCAGTACAACGAAATACAGTGAATTATAATGAAATATAATGAAAACCTGTGATGATGATTTACATCTCTGAAGGAAGCAGGACGGTTGGGATCCTGCAAAACCGGCTGAATACACCAAAGTCCAGAGTCCAATTGATGCTAATCCAAGACAGAGAGCCGTGTCTGCAGCTCAAGAAACATTTTCCAAGCCACCTTCACATAAAAATGGAGTGCTCACCTGAATAAGGGGGAAATAAGGCTGTGAAGGTGACTCCGCTGGTTATCTACTATTGAAGTGGCTTTTTGTGGTTTCACTAATTATTACTGCATTTTTTTTCAAAGCCAGAAAAGAAGTGTAATGTTTTTTGTTGTTGTTTTTTTTGCACTGTATTTCATGAAAACGCATTGTACTTCACTTAAAATGTTTTATACGATTTTGCTGTACAGTGATAATTTTTTTACACTTTTTAAAAGTAAAAAAATCCACGAAATGAATGCAAGGAAAGGGAAACTTTTTTGTATTGTAATTATTGAATTGAAAAAAATATATATATTTGTTTTAATTTACTTCAAGTTATAATTTGGGGGTACTTGAGAAAAAAAATCCAGCTATGATAATTGTTGTTTCTGAGCAATTTAGTAATTATGATCAATAAAGTACTTTCTCTTTCTCGCCTGATAAACTTTGCATGAATTCGTCACTGAGTTTTAACCAATTATTAATAGATGGAAAAATCAATCATAAAAACACTTAAAGGTTGTTAGAGTTAAATGACTTATATAACATCGAGGAGTACGCCAATTTATTTTATATATGACTGATTGAATTTGCTATTGAAGGTCATGAAAATTCATTTAGATCACACGTGTCAAACTCAAGGCCCGGGGGCCACATCCGGCCCGCCAAATCAATTGATGTGGCCCGCGAAAGCAAATCAAGCGCGTCGACTTCAGGATTTTTACTAAAATAACAACATTGCAAATCGTCTTCACTTTTAAAAATGTTGATTACAAACATTTTTGTTCCCAATTCCCATTTCAAAATAAACTGAATTAACAACTTTCTACTGGCTTCTGATTTAAAATATAGTTATTCATGGATTTTTGGGGGTATATGTATTCATATCAGGCAATTGTACATTTACTGTCTATATATTCGAAGTCATGACGGCCCTCCGAAGGAAACCATATCTACGATGTGGCCCGCAGCAAAAATGAGTTTGACACTGCCGATTTAGATCAAACAATTTAATGACACGTATTTGTACCGATGATTCCCTCTGCTTACTTGGATCAATATCGCGCACAACAACGTGGATTAATCAAAGCTACGTTCAAGACTTACTGTTTGCTAGTAATATCTGTCTGTCTCTTTCACACCGTGCAGGGAAAGCGTCTCCCTGCATATCTGTCTGCTGATGCCGAGGAAGGCGAGGTGTCCGACGACGACAGCGCCGACGAAATTGAGGACGACTTCAAGCTCAAGAACAGCAATGTGAGACATTGCTGACATTAAGATGCTCTTAATTTATGCTACTTTTGAATGGAACAAATTCAAAACCTTCCAAAAATCGTATGACTAAGTTTTCCTAAGAAAAAAAAATGGCAGAAATCTTGTTATACTTCAGCTCAGTGAGCATCTAATGGATGAACTCCCCAAGTGTGCTTTGCTTTTTTTTTTTTGGTGATGTCACCACAACAGTGTGAGTGATGTTAGTGGAAAACTGTGATGATAACTGTACAAGCGGAAATTTGACCTACTGCGACATGTTGCTCATTGTATGAGGAAAATTGTTTATTTAAAATTATTTTTAGAACACAAGCTGTTTGGAGAGAGGCATTAATTGGGAAATCAGTAGGCTAATGAGACATGTGATAACTGATAATCCAGACAAAAAGAGTAATTGGGAATGTTAAGATAAAAGAAAAATCTATATTTGAATCCAATATTTATCCAACATCAATAGCCAAGCACGGTTATCATTTCAGTAGCAAGGCATCCTTGCAGAAAACAAGAAAGGTTTTGTTGCTGTAGCTGCATGCTTTGAATGGGAAAATCTAGTGCCATCTGGTGGGAAAAAAATGAAAATTAAAAATCAAAAGCCAGTACAGAGAACTCCCATTTCTCAAGGGGGATACACTGCAGACACACACGCAATAGGTGAAAGTCTGTGATAAAGCGAGAGCATAGAGAGAGAAGTAAATTTTAATAAAATTATTTTGTTGTAGTTTTACCCCTCTCACATGGTTTAAACACATTTAAACTTATGAAAACACCCTTAAACTTACCAAAACATCTTTTAAATACATCATGAATGTATTTGAACACAAAAAAAAACAAAATAAAATACAAATAAAATGTATAGAACATTCATTCATTCATTTTCCGTACCGCTTATCCTCACGCGGGTCGCAAGCATGCTGGAGCCTATCGCAGCTATCTTCGGGCGAGAGGCGGGGTACACCCTGAACTGGTCGCCAGCCAATCGCGGGGCACTGTACAGAACATACTGTACTTATTGTAGCGTGTTGTGTATGTTGTGCCAGGTGGGATGGAGTATCTGCGTGGGTCTGTGATCTGTGGTCAACAGCAGCTTTTGGGTTATTGTGTTCTAAGTGTGAATGTGTTTGACTGGCATTCAATTAACAGCTGAAAAGGGCATTGGCAAATGTGGCTCTCCTTTCCCACTTGACTAAGTGTAAAAACCTTTAAAATAAAGATCGTTTAAAAAACGTAATATAGCCGAGACGGGAATGATGAACCGTGATATAGCGGGGGATAAATGTAGTTTGAATTGTAAACTTAACATAAAATTAGTTTGAAGTAGTAGCATTAGGGCGGCACGGTGGCCGACTGGTTAGAGCATCAGCCTCACAGTTCTGAGGACCCGGGTTCAATCCCCGTCCCCGCCTGTGTGGAGTTTGCATGTTCTCCCCGTGCCTGCGTGGGTTTTCTCCGGGCACTCCGGTTTCCTCCCACATCCCAAAAACATGCATGAATTGGAGACTCTAAATTGCCCGTAGGCATGACTGTGAGTGTGAATGGTTGTTAGTTTCTATGTGCCCTGCGATTGGCTGGCAACCAGTTCAGGGTGTACCCCGCCTCCTGCCCGATGACAGCTGGGATAGGCTCCAGCACGCCCGCGACCCTAGTGAGGAGAAGCGGCTCAGAAAATGGATGGATGGATAGTAGCATTAGTTTATGTTTGGATGAATGTGTTTTCACTGTTTTTCGGGGATGGCACCCGGAACAGTTTTGCCATTTTAGGCTAATCTAAGGAACAGAAATGACAATTCAAAATTTTTTGAAAATGACTATCTTCTAGACAATGTTACCAACAGTATATTCCTTAAAAAAAAAAATAATAATAATGTCACAAAATGTCCCTTGGTTCTCTTAAGGTTTAATAAAGGAGATAGTGTGCACGCGTGAGGGAAATGCAAATGTCATGTCAAAACGTCTCATCATTGCGCCTATTTTCTGTTAATAAAATCTTTCTCTACAGTCCGTCTGTATCTCACGATACCCTGGTGTATTCTCGTTATTATTATGACATAAAGCAGGACAGCGCTCCAATCACTTGTCACATGGTTCCCTTGTGTGACTAAATACGGCAGCCGTCTCCCATATTTAGCTGGAGGCGCGTGGGCTGCAGATGCCACTTTGGATGAGCAAAGCCCTTTTTAAATGGACGGTAGCAGGTTTCTACTGAAAAATAGAGCGCTCGTTAAAACCGCAACCAGATGAACATCTTTGGCCGTAGACAAAAATTTAATGCTAGCGGCCTGGAATGCGTGATAATTGTCTCCTTCCTTCCTTCCCGTGCAACAAAACTGTGTTTTAAATTGCTTCTGAGTGCACTGTTGGGCAAGCGCATTAATGAATTTGGGTGATTCCGATAAGTATTGAGGATGTCCTATAAGGAGAGTTTCTAGGGGAGTTAGTTGAGTCAGGGGCACACACACACACACACACACACACACACACACACACACACTTATAAAATACCTTCTTAGCTTACCTTTGAAACATATATTTGCTCCCTGGACCATCTCATTTGGTCAAACTTTCTTTTCTCTGTCCCGTGTGTGTGAGACTGAGAGCACTGTGCATGCAAGCACGGCTTTTACTGCTTGCTGATTGGCTGTTACCCGTGCAGTGGCTGTGCAAGGGTAACCAGTCAGGTGGTGCTGTGGGCGGGACAATACTGGAGAGAGAAATCAGAGACAGAGAAGCTCAGTGCGGCTGCATCAGAGCCAAAATAACCCAGTTTTAAATTATCGGTCGTCGGATTAAAAGAAGGCCGATGCCGGCCCCTATAATCGTCCCGGTCGATAAACGTTCTATCACTAATTTTACTACTGTAAAATTCCGTATGTTTCTGCGGCTAAAAAATGAAGAGTAGAGAGTCTGTTGTTGAAATGCACAAGTGGAGTCAATGAATAGGGCTATCATTGCCAACAACCTCTCAAATATCACACTTTTTCTTTTATTTTCACCCGTTTCCTCTCTTTATTATAATACAACAGAGATACATTGGCAGTCCACTTCTTCCGTGAAATTCGCACCATGTTATTTGTAGTTCAAAGACAAATAATAATGTATATGTAGCACGTCAAAATATTTTTTGTTGAAAAGAACACCTGGGTTTGCAGTTTTTCTGTTGCGTGTTGGTATGTGCGCTAAAGTCAATTGTCAGGTGTGCTGGTGTGTGTCGCCTACTGTAATTTGTTCACGATTGTCCAGTTCAGTCGTGTTAAGACGTGTCGCTCGGTGTGCGGCGGGCCTTAAAAGCAAACTACTGCATTTGAGAGTTAATCGACAGCACCTCTGCTGGTCCCAGCCTACTATTTTATTTTCATTATTTTTTATTTCAACTATTTCAGGCAATCTTTTTCCTTGCAGGGGAACGGTCACCATCACCAAGTTGAGTCTCACATCAGGAAGAAGCTGGACTCTCTCCTGAAGGAGTCTCGTATCGGCGACAAGGAAGACACCGACAGCTTCAGCATCAGAGCCCTGCTGAGGGCCACGCACCAGGGCCTTCAGAAGAACCTCTGCCAGGTACAGTGTGGAAAACCACTACTGACGCTTGGCAAGAAGAGAAGGATGATGGAGGAGGGAAAGTAGGTCATCAGTGGGAAGGAGGCTCCAACAAGCACATATGGACACAATGCATGGGCGATGTGTCATGTAACACGTCAAAACGCTCCAAAGTGTTGAGAAACTAAGTCTTCAGTGGCGTTACTTAATATTTCATTTCCTCACTTTGCTTCTTGTGCTATTTTTAGGAGCCTGTGTTTCCCGTTTGAACATAAAGAGTGGGCTTTTCTTTACTTCCGTCTTCAACGGCATCTCCAACACTTGCTTTCTCACTCTTACCAATTGGCAAAAACAATTGATTTCCTCTTTGTAGGCGTATTTAATAAACAGTTTTTCACAAGCACAAACATCAATGTCAAGGTAAAAGGTTAATTAATCAATTATGCCAAATCGCCCAAAATACATTTTTCAACAATTTGTATCAAGTTATTTCCAAATTTGGTAGATATATAGTAGTTAAATAGCTGCTCAGGTGCTTTTGTGGTGGTGGTGATTGACTTTTACCTTCAGGAGATTTACCAGGTCAAAGTTAAACAGTAACAAGGTCAAAAGTCAATTAGCAACAAACCACATCAAGTTAGATGTGCTTAGTTAAAGTAGCTCCAACTACCAGAGACAAATTACTTGTGTGTTTTTAACTTACGGTACATGGCCAATACAGATGATTCTAATTCTTATACAATACATGAAATTAAAGACTTCAATAAGGGCTTCCCAAATGTGTAATTATTATATCAATAGGCCCTCATTCGATGATGTAATGAGAAAGGAACAAAAAAAAATGTTTTGATGGAAAATGGCACACAACACAAAACCAATTGAAATTCAGCTGATTAATTTTTGATGTCAATTGACTGTGGCCAAAGTAAAAAAAAAAATCTATTCTCAACAAACCACATCAAGTCATATATCACCTTTGACCGAGCTCTTCTTCCTCCCGCTGTGTGTTGCAGAGCTCCAGGGGTGTTCTGAAGAAATCCCAAAGCCGATCCTTCATCACCACGCTCAAACAGAAGGTGGGCTTCATAGAAGGACTTATTGTGTTTTGATTGATTTGCGTGGCTTCTCAAAGGACTCCTTAGGCAGAAGTCAGCTTCAGACTAGCTGCGAATGAAACAACTCATCCGTATCCCTTTATCCGCTGGCCTTATATGTAATTTCTGCTCTATACACACACACACACACATTCAGTGCAATAATTTTTGACGTGATGCACACTATGAATAAATTATGTCATTTTATTTTGTGTTTGTATGATGCATTTATTTAATGTATTAATCTATTTTTCCATCCATCCATCCATCCATTTTCTGCACCGCTTATCCTCACCAATGTGCCACTTCATTTTATTTTAGGACCCATTTACTTTCACTTAATTTAAATGTATGTATTTATTTGAATATATTATTATTTATTTTATTTTATTTATCACTCTAGTAGCCATACTTAGTTTTATTGTTGGGCACACTGATTATTATTTTGGATTATATTATTAAGCATTCAGGATCCACAGCACTTTAAAAAAAAAATACAAAATTTAAATACCATATTACCATCATCTTTTGTACCCTAGGTTTCATACTTCTCTGTTTACCAACTCAGATCTTTAGATTTTTTTGTTCTAAAAATGCCACACACGATGCATCATCCGCATCTTCCCACGCATGTTCATGTGTGTGCGTGCATGCATCGGCGCGTGGAATGTGCTGGCGACATGCCTCCACCAAGTCGTATTTGTTGTGAACTTTTTTCAACTGCACTCTTCAGCTCTCACACACTGCCAGTTATTACATCAACCACTTACCTGCTATATTGTGTGTGATACGTGTGAAGTATGCGTGTAGGAAATACATTGACCAGACATATTGCGAGTTGTTTTGTGTTGTTGTTGGGGTATATTGCGGTAACATCCGAGTGTGTGCTTGTGTGCGTGGGTTGTCCAGAGGCACTCCAAGTCGCGACTGACGTGCCAAAGTGTGGAAAAGGAGGAGGACGAGCAGGACACATCCACACGGGACGCCGGAGGACAGTTTAACAGGTGAACTTGCTGGAAATCACATAACGTGATCACTGCTGCTGTTAATCCTTACATACTGTTTGGATCAAATTTGACCGGTTTTGACATTTGACAGCAATACAAATACCATAAATGTCATCCCTTCTCCTGAAATTTGTTGACTTTCCTAAAATGACCAAAATATACAAACATAAAAATATCATAAAATTTCATCCTTTTTTTTTTTTTTTTTTTACAGGTGCTACAAAAGGTGTACACAGTTCACTAAAATTGATTTGAGTTTGACCAGTATGTGTTAAATGAGTGAAAATGGTGGTCATGGTGGGACTCTTGAAACTGGAAATTGTACATACCATAAACATTGGCAACAGTGTTCAAGAGGGACCTTGTACAGTCCTGAGAGCTGTCTGTGTTTCCACCACATTTGCATAGGTTACCGCGGAAACATGCCAATGGGTACAAAGTTCATGTGAAGTCACGAGTCACTGCTTTTCAATTCCGAGTCCATTTGCAAGTCTTTTAACATATTGTCAAGTCGAGTCAAAAGTCATCCAAGTTATGACTCGAGTCCAAGTCATGTGACTCCAGTCCACGTCTTTGTGTAATACTATATATATATAGATAGAAAACATAAAATATTGTCTATTTGACTTGACTCTACGCAAATGCGTCATGTTCTGAGTCCAGCTGTGTGTTCTGCTTGCAGCTTCTGTGTGTCTGCGCGCCTGGTTACATATTCATGTTGTGCATCTTCTGTCACAACGATTGTGTATTGTGCACGTGTGTTCATGTGTGTTACTCATGCAGCTCACCTCACGCTGTCTTTTTATTAAGCTTCTGCTTGTCTTTGATGCTCTTTCCCGGCTTTTGCAAACTGCCTTGCTGATGGATATTCAGTCTTTTACAATCACCCTCAATGTGTGTTTGAGTGTGTATGCGAGTGAATGTGTGTGTGTGTGTGTGTGTGTGTGTATGTGTATGTGAAAAAGTGACTTCATACATAGAAGTAGAAAAATGACCACATCTAAATAAAATGAATGAAGCAAAATTTAAGAAAAATACAGTGAGCCTATTAACTTGTGTAGCACAATTCAGGAAATCGGTTGGCGGAAAGATTAGAATTTTTAAAAAACATTTACAATAATTGTTACGATGCTTTAAAAAATTAATTGTACATGTTGAATTCTAAAAAAGAAAAAACAATTAAGTGATTATAACCTATATTATTTAATTTTTAAAAATCTGTTTCGGCAAATAAGAAAACAAAAAAGGTACTAACACTTGATTGAGTGTTTTTAAAATTAGAAATTGAACTGTACTAGTTAAATAAAACAGATTAATGAAAAAAATATTTTAAATCTAAAAAAGACAAAAATGACTAATTTTAGAAAGGAAATACAAAACTATAAGGGAAATCATACAAAATATTAGACAAAAATACACAAACATTATTTTAAAATGTAAAACATTATAACCCCCCGCCCCCACAAACATTGTAATAAATACAAAAATATTAGACAAATAATTAAAATATATAATTTAAAATAATAAACAAATAGAAAATAAATAGAAAATATACTAATAAACAATGTAAAAATATTAGAGGGAAAAAAAGGAAAATTTTGACAAAAACACATTGCAAATATTACAAAAATATGTAATGAAAAATACACCAATATTAGAAGAAATATAATTATTCAGCAAACTATACAAACGTGTAAGGGGAAAAAAGGTAAAAGAATAAAAATGTCGCAGAAAAATAATTAATGATAGTAAAATAATGAAAAAAAAGATACAATGAAAACATTTGTTTTCTGGTTGCCTTCCGCTGTGTTTCATAGCACCATTTACTGTTTCATCCCTAATGACTACTGTGTTACAATTTGTATTTTAATCTATAAAAGTCTGAAATAATCATTACTTGGCCGTCTCTGCTTTGACTCTATTCTCCGGCTGTTGTTGTAGGGGAGGAAGGAAGAGGAAGACGATGAAGCTGAGTCGAGATCTGTCAAACCTGGTGGTGTTCACCAACTCTGTGGCCTCGCAGGAGTGTCTCAATGAAGGTGCGACGAAAGCACTGGCCAGCTCAAATATAATAGATTGCAATTTGAAATTCCTTTTTTTTTTTTTTTTTTTTTCCTAAACACACCTTTTCCGCATCTGTTTTCAAGGTACGCCCGGCGACGTCCTGTCATTCAGCGAGACACGAGCCCAGTCGCTCGTCAATCACCGAGCCGAACACTTCCTGGCTTTCAATCAGAGGCAGCTGTCGCGGATTTATCCCTCGGCGTACCGTATCGACTCGTCCAATTTCAATCCCCAGCTCTACTGGAATATTGGCTGTCAGCTGGGTAAACTCATTTTCTGCATTTCTGTGTGCTTGGTGGCAATGAATTCATTATTATTATTTTTTTAGATTAGAGGTTGTAAAAAAAAAAAAAAAAGGTGACAATGAAATATGTACACGCCACATGTGGCACGCTGGCCCGTTACTGAGAATGTATTTTTGAGGTCAGCATCTCTAATCAAGTTTATGTTTTTTATGGGTTTATTCGAGACTAATCTCATCCTAGGATACCTTGCTTGTGCACTGGGGAACAGAAAAGGGGGCTTCAATTGTCCAAATTATCTTGAATTCAAATTCAGGGGTAACTAAGAGGTTTCATCCAACCCTCCATTGGTTAATCGATTGAGTAAAGACCCTGTAAATTTTGTGATTTTTTTTTTCTTTTTCTAAATACATTAAATAGGTTTGAAGATAAGTGCTGAAAAGTGCAAAGACTGACGACAAGTTACAGTACTATTGAATTGTTGAGATATAGTGTGAAACTTTTTTTCATCACCTCAGTTGTACGGATTTTTGGGGGCGAGTTAAAAACAAGCCAAAGCGCGCACTTGAGCTTGGGTGTACATTCTGGCTAAGAGTCGGCCATCCCCCACTGTATAAGTACTGAGCGCTGTCATTTTATCAGAAGCTATCTGTCACAATTGCGCATTACTTAATAATAACTTGGCCCATTTCTCCCACTACAGTGTGCAGTTAGCCATTAAGCTATGCCTACAACACACCAAAAAAAAAATCTTCCTTGAAGTGTTATGCCATGCGCGGCGCCCGGAGCGAGGCGATGGCGAGTGGGACGGCTCCACTGCGAATTGGCCAGCAATTAGTAGCTACAAGCTAGCTAACGAGCTTGAGAACTTGCTAGAACGGCGGAGGGGTCGGTCAATACGTCAGCTCAGTGTTGTTGTGTGTCTTTTTTTGTTGTTGTCACTTTACAGAGTTTTAAGGGGTGTGTCCAGATACTTTGGTCCATAAATTGTATTTGAGCCCCTGAGAATTGGAGTGCACCACATACATTCGCACATCCTTTGGGGAGCTGTTTGGCCAGCGTGGGGTGACGGCTACGGGTCATCATTGCCCTGTGACCGTCTCGCCTCACCCCCACCACTGTCTCCAGTTTTAATGCACTACACCCTACCACACACGATTACGGCACAGGGATAATGGTTGCCAATTGGGGAACCGGTAACCTTAGGAATAGGGTGGCTGGTGGGTATTCACATTTGTCTTGGCTCGGCTCTTGGGGCCTGCGACCCCCTCCCCTTCGGTTGTTGGGCCACGGAGAGATGGGGGTCCGCCCTCATTCAACTTTCACTTACTGTATACTAACATGCACTAGCACCAAAGCTAAAGCACTACTTACTTTCCGAGTCGTCTGAACCTCACTTTCTGGGATGTTGTTATGGGAGGTGAGCCCAGTTTCGTGGGTGCAGAAAAGGGAGTTGGCACATTGTTGCACTGATGAATCAGGAAAAGTGCTGAGTGCAATAAAAGACTGCCCCCTGTGTATGAAAATTGCAATTCAACTTTGATTTTTAGACCATCTGAAAGATATGCATTTTCTTTCTTCATTTCTGCACTTAATTAAAAAGAAAAATAACAAAAATTGAGTGGACGACTGGTTAGAGCGTCTGCCTCACAGTTCTGAGTTACCGGGGTTCAATACCCGGCCCCGCCTGCGTGGAGTTTGTATGTTCTCCCTGTGCCTGCGTGGGTTTTCTCCGGGCACTCCGGTTTCCTCCCACATCCCAAAAACATGCGTGGTAGGTTGATTGAAGACTCTAAATTGCCCGTAGGTTTGAATGGTTGTTTGTTTATATGTACCCTGCGATTGGCTGGCAACCACTTCAGGGTGTACCCCGCCTCCTGCCCGAAGATAGCTGGGATAGGCTCCAGCACTCCCGTGACCCTGGTGAGGAGATGCGGCTCCGACAATGGATGGATGGATGGAGTTAGCCCACAGTCCTCAGGCATTCAATTGTGATTTGTGATTGTCATGCATTCCGGCTGCTAGAAAGCCAGCCAATCCCAGTGCAGTTAGATCGCACAGGAAGGTGCGACTTTATTAGAAACACAAGTGATGGAGAGATGAGTAAAACATGCCAACTGAGCAAACTTTCCTTTATTGATCTCTAAATCCTTCTTTACACTCATTACACTTTTGAGTACAAAAGCAAACAAGCGCCTGCTTACCTCAACAGACTCAATGAATGACTAACATTTCATGGAAGACATTTCATCAGCTCAAATATACTGAGAGGGATCATTACATATTACATATTTCAGTGTTTGCCTTTCAGTGGCGCTGAACTACCAGACGGAAGGCCGAATGATGCAGCTCAACAGGGCAAAGTTCATGGTGAACGGAGGCAGCGGATACGCCCTCAAGCCCCCGCCCATGTGTAAAGGTACTGCAACACAGTACAGTTGAACCTCTACATTAACCATTTGTTGTCTTATTTAAAGATATGCTATAATTCAATAAATTACATAATGTGCATCCTTTTTTTTTTTTTATCACGTCAATGACAAACCGATCGTGATCGTGATCGATTAGATCTCTGATTGGATGATCGAGGATGCGGCGGTAGAACCTCCGCTTCCGTACGCAACAGCTCTCCACATTACGCCACGGAGCCGACAATTAGTTTTCAGCTTACAGCAATGCATTATTCACGGAGGCATGAGAGCAGCACGAGAAGAAGCACAACATACTGTAGAGCCTTCTGTTCATGCCAAGACCGTTCGCAAATCGAAAAGTGTACGTACTGTAAATTAAGCAATTTTTTTTACGAAACCTGTACATATTTAAATTATTAAATATATTTTTAAAATATTTTACATTTGTTATTTTTAATACTGCGACACAACTATTTCGAGAAATGGACATAATGATACTGCATTTCACATTTGAAATTACGTTATTTTGGAATATTTTTATATTCTTTTATATTCATTTTAGATGTGGAAGATAATAAGAAATGTGTAAAATATTTATATTACAGTATTTATATATATTTTGGTAGTATTTTCATATTTAATATTAATATATATTTATTATTTGTAGTATTTAGCTTTCTTATATTTTTATCTTCATTTTAGGTAAGTATTCTAAGTTTGTTTTTCCACATTTTGGGGATGTCTTTATTTGAAGAATAACTGACGTTATACCTCAGTTGCTTCAAGATGCGATTAATGACCGAATTTTTTAATGATCAATGAACTGATTATTATGCCCATCCCAAGCTTGCAGACATACACATTGCTAACTATCATTTACTTGTTTTGACTGTGCTTGTGAAAATGGAGTGGAATCTCTGCAACACTGTTTAAATGTCATTAAGAGGATTAAATGTCTGATTTACAGTGGGATCTCGCAGTTAATGTTGCATTGAATCTTCACTTGACAACAAAGGAGAGGGGTGGTTAACCTTAGATGACTGGTTCACGATGCTGCATTTACTGCCTTTTAACTTTTCCTACATCATCGTAGTTTATTCTTTCGTGTGTGTGCGCACACTTTCTGTATTGAAATCCAAGGGAACAAACTAAGCAACCACATACAGTGTTTTAATACTATTGAGTGATGGCACTCCCATCAGACCTTTGATGTTTTGCATCCCCTGCAGGCACCTTCAATCCATTTAGTGATGACCCACTTCCTGCGTGCCCCAAGAAGCAGCTCGTTCTTAAGGTCATTAGCGGACAGCATTTGCCCAAACCGCCGGATTCCATGCTGGGGGACCGCGGAGAGGTACTCAAAAAATTGAATAAATTAGACACGGTTTTATATAATTTTCCTACCAGAAATCAATGAATTTGAAGACAAATCTAAACGAAAGCATATTTATTTTTAACTATGTCAGATATTAGAAATGCTAGTTGTTGTTGGAAACAATGTGAAAGATATGGAAACAAAAAGCAACGGAATGTCATACACATTCGCAAGACACTTCATTAGGTACACCTCCACAGTCTGATAGATCTGATACAAGAGCTATAAAAAAAATGCGGGGATGAATTTAATGTGAATTATAATATTTGATTTCAGAAAACTGTGTAATGTGTTTTTTATTGTTATTGAATTTAATTTCTTTGTTTTTATTCAAAATAATGTTTTCATATCCTTTATTATTCTGTTTTTATTACTTTTTTATATTTAATTTTCATTTTATTAATTGTAATATAGCGGCACGGTGAACGACTGGTTAGCACGTCAGCCTCACAGTTCTGAGGACCCGGGTTCAAATCGGGCCTCGCCTGTCTGGAGTTTGCATGTTCTCCCCGTGCCTGCGTGGGTTTTCTCCGGGTACTCTGGTTTTCTCCCACATTCCAAAAACATGTGTGGTAGGTTAATTGACAACTCTAAATTGCCCGTAGGTGTGAATGTGAGTGTGAATGGTTGTTTATATATGCCATGCGATTGGCTGGCGACCAGTTCAGGATGTACCACCGCCCGAAGACAGCTGGGATGGGCTCCAGCAGGCCCGCAACCCTAGTGAAGATAAGTGGGTATGGAAAATGGATGGAATGGATAGTTGTAATCTTATTAGTTTTTTTTGTTTTTTTTATATTTTCATTTTTTATATTTTTGTCGGAAATTTTGGCCAGAACTTTGTCAAAAAATTATTGAATTTACAATATTTAATGGAGACATTTTATGTCATTTTAAGGTTTATTTTTACATTTTATATTATGTTTACATTAGATTTTTTGTTTTATGAATCCATATTTATGAATATATTTTTATAGTTTTAAATATTTTATTTCATGTACTGTATTTTTTATTTTGAAAAACATTTAATGCGTTAGTTTTTTTGTCACTTTATCTGGCCAAGTGAGAGAGCCCAAACCTTTGCTATTTTTGCATTTAAAGCTATAATCTGAGATTCTTGGCGTCCCCTACTGCTGTAATTCAGCATTGCAACAAAGCGGTTTTATTATTGGATGACTATTTTATGCTACAGAAACGCAAAATAATATTTTTCGTGAGCAACTACGCTTTGCCCATTGCTCGGCAAAGTGTCTCATTTCTGTGCCGTCATTTTTGGTGCGCCGCCAACTGGGCCAGTACAGGAAATGAATCGGGCATTCACTAAATAGAGAAAAATATACTGTTGAAGAATACAGCAAGATGTTTGAGGAGCTGAAAGGCTTAATCAGCATTTTGTCATCTTCTCTAGTATTGGTTTGGGTGAATATATATATATATATATTTTTTTTTTATTTAAAAAAATTGTGGATTGCGGTTTTAATCTCAAGAGGCAGGTGTACCTAATGGTGTGTCCCACAGTCGTTGTATTGTATTACTGCTGCTTATTGACAGAGACAAAAGTCACAACTTTATAATAATTAGTGATAAGGCATTGCTGTGTAACATTATATGACATATTTTTTTTTCTCCCTTCAGATTATTGATCCATTCGTGGAAATTGAGATTATCGGTCTACCTGTTGACTGCTGCAAGGAGCAAACACGCGTTGTTGATGACAATGGTGAGGAAAAAAACAACCCACTATTGACACACAGACAGACAGGATGTGTGTGCAGCACTGGTGGGATCAAAGAGTCAGATAAACTAATTAAAGGCTGAAGGGTAGCAGAACGGGGGGCGTTGATGGTGTCGTCGCCCCATCATGTCTGTCTAGATTAAGATAGCCAATGGGGGTACAGGGAAAAAACTATTAAAAGCTTTTATTTGACATGTTGTGTTTACTGGGGTACATTCTATGAAAAGCTGAATATTGGCATAGGCACTAAATCATTGAGAACATAGAATCTGCTGACACGGCGACATAGCATCCCTCCATCAGCAGAACAGAACCGAACAGCCCACCCAGGGGGAAAAGGTTGACAAGTCCCGCTTTTCAGAGGCAGCGTGAAAGGTGGCTAGTTACTATTCTGCATTAGGGCCAGGTGAGACAGTTCCCTACCATATCCAGCAGACAGCTGTGTTTGTCCTTTTTCTTTCCAATGTTTTATTTTATATTTAAAACTTTGGTGATTAACTTTTCAAATAATAAAAAAGTAAATTAAATAAAGTGATAGCTCAACCTACTCGTCACCTGACTGACAGAAGTTCATTGTTTTGTCATTTTATATGCACGTTTGTAAATTTAAAACTAGAGCAGTTCACACAGTCACATAGGCATAAATAGTTTAGCTTACCTTAAGGTTTCTAAAGCGAATTTTTATATACATCCCAGGAACGCTTGATATTGGTTTATGAAGTGACTCTCTCTAGGTTTCAACCCGGTTTGGGAGGAGACGCTGTCCTTCACGCTGCACATGGCCGAAGTGGCTCTAGTGCGCTTCCTGGTGTGGGATCACGACCCGATCGGACGAGACTTCATCGGCCAACGGACGGTGGCCTTCAGCAGCCTCATGCCTGGTTTGTGCGCACCATCCCCGATCGCCCCCGGTCTCATCGCGGCTCTAATATAGAACACAATTTGGCAGACACGACACGCTGTCACATTTTACCGAATGTTTCTTCTTATGTCTTTGACAGCGT
The DNA here is from genome assembly GCF_024500385.1 of Phyllopteryx taeniolatus. NCBI lineage: Eukaryota > Metazoa > Chordata > Actinopteri > Syngnathiformes > Syngnathidae > Phyllopteryx > Phyllopteryx taeniolatus. The sequence goes on from NC_084509.1 coordinate 10,328,249, forward strand.
CATGGCCGTAGGCTGCAGTTTTCTGTCAAGTCCGCTTTGACTCTCTCTTTTAAAAATCTCTCGCCAGGTTACAGACACGTCTACCTAGAAGGCCTGACCGAGGCGTCCATCTTTGTGCACGTGTCGGTGCATGACGTCTACGGCAAAGTGAGTGTCCCGCAGCCTGTTGACTGGAGTGTGAATGGCTTGACGCGTGTGGGAATATATATTAGAAGAGAGCCCGAGGAAATGAACTTTTCTCAATTCTCTGCTTATCCGCCTTGATCCTTTTGTCTTTCTAGTGGAGTCCTCTAGTCCTGAATCCCAGCTTTACCATAATGCACTTTCTAGGATCCAACAAGGTATCCGGATGCCTTCGTGAAAGCTCTTTGTGGTGCTGCATGAACTGTAGGAAAATGCATGAATGCAAAAAGAAAAGTTATTTATATTTGTGTGTGACCCAAAACACCCATGTCTCATAAGCCTCTTTCACACAGATGCCACAAAATTGCCACATCAGACCTGTTAAAAAATATTCCCGCATATTCTGCAAGCGGATAATAAGATGCATGACGAAGTATAAAATATTTGTCGGCTCTTCCCGATGAAAGACAAAAACACCCACACTTTTATTGCTGTAATTAATAGCCCCCTGCTTTGAAAACATTTTTGAGTGGTCTGCACCTCCAAAATGTTGCGGTACAACCCCTCCCCGCCCAACCCCCCCACTTTTGCGCAGTATGCTTCGCCTCTAAATGTCGGTCTTTCAACACCGCATCCCCCAACAACCCAAAGTCAACAATATTTTTTCAACAATCTGAACATGTTACAGTACAACCAAGGCCGGTTCTAGGAATACATACTTGAGGGGCAGGCAGAAACATTACACGGGCATCATGTGACAGCATATTTTAGGTGTTAAACTTCACATTCTCGTCCCGGTATTGCGGGATGCGAGCAAAATATTATTTATTTATTTATTCATTTATTAACGTTGTACTGTAATGTGAGCATGCTTGCATAACCCACACAATGGCTTGTTCCATGTTTTGCTGTGGTATCTAAAGACACAAGTGCTCATATAGGCAACACTTATAAAGCCATGTAAAGACTGCTGCATAAGAAAACATTCCCACACCACTTGGGCTCACTGTGTTTCTTTTTTTTAGGGAAATCAGCTTCGAGGCATCCGGGGTTTGTTCAACCGCTCTTCCAAGTCTTCCGTTGATACGACCTCGGCAGGCCTTCGAAAGCGCTCCATCAGCGACCACCTGCTGCGTCGCACGGCAAGCGCCCCGGTGAAGGGCCGCAAGAAAACCAAGATGGCGCTGTCCGAGTCGGCGGCCTCCATGTCGGAGCACAAGAATGGTGCGGGTGTCGAGGTCGTCTGGGAGGGCGTGTCCGGGACGGAGGCAGACGTGGAAAAGCGGGCCAAAGCACGGCCTCCCCTCACCCACAGACCCACCTCTATGCCTTTAGACAGGCTTCTGCAGGGACAGCTGACCCTGTGCTCCGCAGACAAGGAGCATGACTTGGGTGCCAATGCGGTCATTGGTGGGTATCAACTTTCTCTTTTAACAGTTTATTTTTTTATTTAATTTAAATTTGTTTTTTGCCAAATCAGCATTCAAGTTTATAATTATACTAATTTATAATTAAACTAAACAAACCATTCTACTGTTTAACATTCAGGGTTAGTCAGGATTAGTCTCTAAGAGACGACGGTGGAACCTCCAAAGTTAAACTTAGTGAGCATCTAAAGGTGTCCTTTTCTTTTTTCTTTGGCTTTGGTGTGTGTGCGTGTGTGTGTGTGTGTGTGTGTGTGTGTTTATACCACCAGCGATGGGTAGGAGCCAAAATGTGCTTCTAGACATAGAATTGAAAATGGAACTTAATGCGACATAGCAAAGCGTGACATCCATCTCTGTCCTGGCTACTCAGTACAATATGACTAAAGCGACAATCACTTTGTGCTCACTTCCATGTACGCTAAGCTTCATGTGGAATTTTATTTTAGTTCAGTATTTAAGTCTTATCTCTAGTATTTAGTCTTATCGTATAGTGGTTAACTTATTTCTTTTTTATATATACTTGGAGTTTAAAATAGATTTGACTTTGGCCTTTGGAATTAATGAAGGCTATCTGAAGACAGTGGCATGTTCTCCCCGTGCCTGCGTGGGTTTTATCTGGTTTTACTCCGGTTTCCTCCCACATCCCAAAACCATGCGTGGTAGGTTAATTGAAGACTCTAAATTTCCCATAGGTGTGAATGTGAGTGCGAATGGTTGTTTGTTTATATGTGCCCTGTGATTGGCTGGCAACCAGTTCAGGGTGTTCTCCGCCTCCTACCCAATGATAGCTGGGATAGGCTCCAGCACTCACGTGACTCTTGTGAGGATAAGCGGCTCAGAAAATGGATGGATGGATGGATGGATATATGAAGGCAACCAATTTACTGTATAATATATATTTTTTCTTATATACATGATTTGTCATTAAAAATGATTTAGAATAAATTAAAAAAAACAGATCGGAGGCTGAGCCACTCCTGGACTTTGGAGGTTCTACTGCACTTTAAACTGCCTCATATGAGTTAAAGCAAAATTTGGACTTCTTCATCTAACCTATGTGCAGTAAACCATGTGAACTGACAGACTACAGCGTGCTCTCCACGATGCCTTAACATACCTTTTCTGTCCCATCTTCATTTGTTGTGCTTCTTGATAGTAGAGAAGTGACTAGGATGTTCCTGCAGGTAAATCAGAGTTATACGCCGCTTGTCTGAAGGTTGCATCATTGAAATGATATGCCAGTATTGCGTCCTCCCAGTGTATTCTATTTTGTCCCTTTTCCTCTGGATGGTCCCTACACGGCTCAACACGGCTCTCAACAACAAGTTAGTATCAGGTCCGCTTTCCAGTACAGTGGACTCCCACCCTTGATGGGGGATAGTGACTGAGCCAGGACGTGTTTTGTGCATTTCAGTGAATAATTGACGCCCAAAAGTGTTATTATTTGTGATAGTGATAAAAGTTATACTTGCCTATATTAATAGTTTAGACACACAAATATACCACAAACTATGATCACAAAACACTTTAATAGCATTTCATGCACTTACAAACATCTTTAAGCATTGTAATGCTCTTAAAAATGCAGTGCTGTGCAGTATAGGAAACAATTTAAATCTCTTGCCGGTGTCTGCTTTGCTTGCTACGGCTCCCATGCTCCGCATCTGTACTTCCAGTGTGTGTTACAAAAATAAGAGCATCAAAAAACTAACTTCCTCCTCAGCCTCTGCACCCAGCTAGCCGTTAACTCGCTATTTAGCCTGTTGATAGCAACAATACCTCGACAAGATGGATTATATAAGCGTTAACAACGGGTGGTGGGCGGATATCTTATTCAGATGTTGGATAATATTGCTGAACGGTGAATGGCTAAGGTAAAGTGTTGACGTTTTTTATCAAGCAAATTAGTTCAGCACTGTTTGTTCAAGCTGGCTTTACATCCTACTGTGTAAGCCATATATGTCAAACTCAGGCCTGGGGGCCAAATTTGGCCCACAATGTAATCATAATTGGCCCGCAAGACCATATCAAATGTGTATTAGAGCTGACCTGCAAGTATATGGCACATGCGACACTAATATTCCAAATCCTAGAATGCTTTGCTCGTGTGTTGGCCCATCAGTCTAGACCGGCGAGTGCCCCTTCCCTTTCTGTTGCAGTCGCAACCAGTCTCCTCGAGCAAATTTACACTTCCCCTTCCCAAAAATGGCCAAACGAAAGATGGAAAACAATTAACTTCCAAGACAGGTGGGTGGCAGATTGTCTGTTCACTAAAGTAAAAGACAGACCTGTTTGTCGTGTGCGGAGCAATGTGGCTGTAACAAACAATATAACATAATTGAATTTTTTTTTTTTTTTAATGGTACCCTTTATCAACTCCTCGGCAGGAACTGTTAATAGTTTGCAGTTTGGCTTTTTTATTGAAGGACATTCTTATTTTTTTGGGTTGTTTTGTTGTTGGCCTTTGAAAAAAGATTTACATCCAAAAGAAAGGTAGTTGGAGACAGATAAATAGAAGATGGAGAGACAGAAGAATTGATGTTATCTATTTAAATACAAAACAACAAACAGATACCACTGATGTCTTTTATCGCAAATTTAATTTCTCGTGTTTATAATATTAAAGTTTGTTTATTCCAAATTCAGTGTTTAAGCAAAATTTAAGTTTGTTGTCATATGATAAACTTTTACGCTACATTTCTGCAGAGAAGGGAAACATGCACATTGCAGTGTTTTTTCATTAAATATTGAGTTTGGCCCGCGACGTTGTCCCAATTTTTTATTTTGGCCCACCGTGAATTTGAGTTTGACACCCTTGGTGTAAGCAAATGCTACATGACTTCAGAGATAAACATGACACTATACCTGACGCAATGGGACAGTTTAAAAACTGTAACTTCAAAATTGGTCTCCCAAAGTACATACATACTGTAAACAGTATTTTTGCCACGTGGTATTTTTACCACGTCATAAAAAAAAAAATCGCGAGTAGGCTGGGTTTTCTGCTGATGAAGGGGGGTTACGTTCTGAAATAAAAATCAGCGTAAGGGTGAATTCATGATTGCTAAAGTGGGAATGTGCGGGGATCGACTGTACGTGGTCAGCCAGGGTTCTGAGTGTACCAAGCTGATACCATGTGGGTGACGGAAGGCACTGGTGGTCACACATGCCCTGTTTCTGTGTCTTAGCTCTTGACACTACCCTCCCCTTTGCTGCATCAGTCTGTTTTCTTGCTCTCCACAGTCTCCTCCAATAAAATTTCTCCCTACCTTTGTCAACAGCCACAGGAGAACGTTGCTATCCTTCATTGTTGTTTGTTAGCGTATCTCATTCTGACTGATGCGTTCAATGCGATTTGCTTTTCACAGTTTCCTGTGGTACTATTTTGAAGTGCAAAACAAACCAGCCCAAACCAAAATAAGGTGAGCCATGCCGAGACGGTTCTGTCCAGCGGAAAAGGGGCAATTGAAAGTGATATGAGAACTATATCGCTGTGCCATTTGTTCCCATTTTATCAATCCCATCTGATCATCTCTTTTCCCGATATGGTGTTTGAAAACATGGACTCCAAAGCCTCATTCTGCAGCTTCTCCTTTACAGTCGTACTTGGTGATCCATTTGTCTGTGGTTTACGTTGTATTGGCTGGACTGTTAATTGTTTTCGTTGCTATTGTTGGATGGCATGATGTCCTGCATTTAACAGACTCATTTTCTGTGTTTATACAGTATTTGCTTATGGTCGACAATCTGTGTCCACAGGAACTTACCCCTTTGACAGACCCAGGTCTTCCTCTGTGGATCTTCACACCAAATCATCAGCTTCTATTAAAAAAAATGTCCAATTCCCATCTAAGATGAACCACAGGTGGAAAAAAGATCTCAAAAAACCACAGGAGGCATCTTATCTTGTTGTTGGTGATAACATTAGAAATGAGGACGACTATGTCAATTATCAAGCAGGTAACAATCGAGTCACCCAATCTAAGATCCACTCTGCACTTTCCACCAACAACCAGTGCAGATTAGATAAACCGGAAATTTCTTCAACCAGCATGGCTTTCACAGTCGCACCTTCCGTGTCCTCATCCTCCTCTTCGTCTGCCCATTTGTCTGTGGCTCCTCTTTCCCCAGTCAACATGGACCATGACGTGAAGAGTCCCAGCTCGCTGCATGACAGCACCATCTCCAGACTCATTGACGCCATGTCCTTAGGCAACGAGCAAGACACGCGAGGCTCCATATCAGCTCTGATTGGTCAATTTGAAAGCACTGCTGACCAAAACGAGTTCAACTCCTCTCGTGATCGGGCCCTTTCTCCTCTTAGAGAACATCAAGATGTCAGGCTCACTCCAACAATGTCAGCCGACCAGAAAGCTCCTCAAATTGCCACTCCAGGAACAACCCTTTCACCATGCACGATTCCTCAGGCAGACTCAACCGGCCCTGCCCTCCTCTCCAGTCCAGAAACCGCTGACCTTGAGGAGGTCTACACCATTCTAGATGAGGAGATGCTGTCACCCCCTGTGTCACTGTACAACCTGAAGAATCAGTCAGTCAATGTTCAGACAAATACACTGGACAGCATACCGTCAAGTATCTTGGCTTCTTCTCCACTAAAAGTGGCTCAATGTTTAAGAAGCCCGGGCAATGTGTGTTGGGAAAATATTTCCACAAATGGAGGGAGGATTGAAGATCCAGAGGAGGTAGAGGAGAGTGTGTACGAGGAAGTGTTTGATCCACCAGCACCTATAACAGAACAACAGAGGAGTTCTACTCAAAGATATACACTTTCACCTGTGAATAAGTCTTTCCAGTCATCCCATGACCATGTCTGCAATGCTTTTGCAGAGGTGGAGGTGAATGTTGATGAGGATCCAACAGAGATGAGGTTGACCACACCAAGACATTCATGGAAGATCCTCAGTAGTCTGACGAAACAGAACGCTATTTACCAAAATGAGTCCAAATACTCCCACCAAAGACACCCTCTGCCATATTGTGAGCCTCAGCAGTACCCAACAATTTCATCGTGTCCTTCCCCGTATAGTAAACCTAGTTCAGTATCAGTAAACTATCAGCAATTGAATCACCAATTCAGCATCCAATCTTCTCCAACGCATAGACCCATAGACTCTAAGGTTTCCAGACCAAGACCACTAAGCCATAACGGCTACCCGAGTCCTCAAAGCAATACTTTTCATCATAATAGAGACTTCGCGCAACAGAGAGGCTTCAACAGAAGCCTGACCCCAAACTGTTTTCACCAAGGAAGACAAGGCAGCCAGGCCCCCAACAGTTTTTACCAAGTAAGACAAGGATATAGAGTCACAGAGCAGGAAAGATGCTTGCAAAATGGGTTCTCCTCTTCAGAAAATCTCCCAGTTCACTCTGCGCATTCGCCAAATAGCTGTAGAGGTAGAGGCCTTTATTCTCCTTCTTCTGATTTGGATACAGTGTACAGCCACGTCAACTATGATGGCATTACATCCCTATCAAAGTCTCCACCGCCTTCAGTGTCACAGCCATGTTGTCAAAGTCAAGACCAAGCGTTCACTCCAAAGCATTCGTGGAACCAAAAGGTAACTTTGTCCCAGGTACAGTCCAACACCAAAGCTCCAAAGATTTCAACTTTACGATCTTTATCAACTGGTCCCCAGTCGAATACTGTCGATTTGACCGGCAACACTCCATGTAAGTCCAAGTCTCTGGGAGATTTGACATCTGAAGACATATCATGTAACTTTCAGAGTAAATACCACATCATTAGTCGCAGTTTCATCACTCCACAAATGAGGAAACAAAAGAGGATGGGAACCATGGGGTTAGGAACTTTCCAGTCCCAATCTCGTGACCCGCTGACAGAACAGTTGCGCAAACTGGTCAGTCTGGAGGTTGAGGATAGTGAAAGAGAAATGTCCAAGTCTCCTCAGTGCGATCAGGAAGTGAAAACCCCACAGACAACAAGCACAGAACCCTCCACTTCCCTGGATATCGACGACTCCCCTCCACTACTCACCCGTCGCTTATCCTCCCGTAGCCAAAGCCGAGTGCGCCACATCAACAGCCGCGCCCGCGAAAGACAACAAGAGGCCCTGAAACCGCGCTCGGGTGGCACGGTCAATGGCACCACCAGCACCATAGGCGGGGTGGTTTTGAGGAATAAACCAGCCTCACAGAATTCACCTGTGAACAGACACTCTACTGGCTCTTATATTGCAGGCTACTTAGGCCGGCTGGAAGACAGGGGACTTCCTGAGGGAGCTTGCACATCATCACAGTACGGAAACAGCGATCAACATGCAGATCACTACTGTACCGATGACTCTCTTCCTCCTTCAAATTCTTCCCACTTTTCATCAGAGCCAGAGGTCTACTTCCTTCTCAGACTTTAGCTTTGACAGTAAAATGAGATAAAGGCCTGATTGTGACTATACTGGTTGATCAAGGAATTATAAACTTTGTTTTATCTGCAGACCAGAAGGTTTGCCCTGAAGCTGGACATACACTGTACCATTTTACTAGTGTTGTGTTTACATTCCAACTCACTCTCTAGGAGTTAATCGCCTGCGACAGAAAAAGAGAAAGCTGGCAATTGATGTGCTAACACTGGACCTGGACTTCCCACACAGCTGCTGTTCCACTCAAGTCCCGTAGGTGTCAGTAGCACATGGATGGAAAAGGGCTCAGGAGTTTGGAAAAGATAGTCATAACTCTGCTCCACCTGTGCGAGAACATTGTCGCAGCCGACCATATTCATAATTTGATTGTCGCATGACCGTTTGGTATCTGTCAGTCGGTCCTTGTTTTCCCGTGTATGCTGTACGTGGAACGAAAAGGCTTTAAATCGGTCTCAATTATAAAAGTGAGTCAATGGAAATTCACTTTTGCTAAGCCATACATTGGAAAGGCGGACTGGCCAATCACAACGGAGAACAGAGATCTGACATTTTCTTGGTGATGTTCCAAAGGAATCCAGTGATACATTTTATGACTTAAGTGTTAGATATAATTGGGCTCTTTTATCAGATAAATATGGTTAAATAATGTAAGAGAGCTTGAAGGAAACATTTTTTATGCGGCTGTCATTTGAGATCTACCGTCACGCTTTTATCTGCTCCAAGGTAACCAATTTATGTTTATTCCTACGAACTCATGCTACAAACTTGAGGGTTTGTCACTATCCACACTAGAAAGCATAAAGAGCTATGCTAACAAGGTTAGCTACGGGCTCCTGATTGCAATGTTTACGTAGGACCTTTGCCTTTTAAATGATTGTAATAGTAAATAGAGAGATGGCCAGTTTTAAAGGAACACAGTTATTATTGTTGTAAAGTGTCTCAATGCTCTAGGGTCTGTAATGATAAGATTAAATCCCAAGGGATTCAATGATAATTGTATGACTTCAGTTTTGGATATATGTCTGCTCTTTTAAAAGGTAATTAAGGTTAAATGATGTCAGAGAGGTTGAAGGTGAAATGTGTTTTTTTTAACCCAGATAAAGTTAAAAGGCTGACTGCTTAGTCATAGTCCCTCAAAATAAGCAGGCACTCATTTGCTCTGAGGTAAGCAATGTACTTTTATTATTTGTAAAATACTGCTATAAATGTGAGGGCATGTTAATATCTGTGGCGATAGCAAGCTTCACCAGCTGCGCTAACAAGGCTAGCTACGGACTCCTAGTTGCAACATTTGTTTAGGCCTATTTTTAGCCTTTCAAATGATTTAAATTTTTTTAAAAACCTGCGCGCTTTACAAGACCTGTATTGTTTCGCAATGGTTTTCCTGTTTTGTTTATAGTTAATGTTTGTTCTGCAAGTTTTACATGTTAGCTTCCGTATTGATTTGTTTTGCACAATGTCTCGTGAAATCTGCAAACGACAGATGAATGCAGGCTCTGGATAAAGCGCTGCGATTGTCTGCATAGTTGAATCGGGTCAAAAAACAAAAAGGTAAGCAATATTCTTGTAATATCCGTACAATAATGGTATGCTGTTGTTAGCACGTTAACCAAAAGGCTAACGTTACGCTACTCCCAATTCATCTTGATTTGTTTTGTATTATTTCCTTGTATCATTTTGATATGGTGTATGTCACCTTAGAAGGCAAAGGTGAATTTGCACGGTGTATGCCCAGCTAAACACTCCAAATGACACCATACAAACAACATTGTTACAGCATGAAATTCATGTATGAACTGTCAGCAGTTGTACTAGTTAAAAGTTGTTCTAGTCTGGCGGTGTATTGTCGATATTCTGCTTCATGTCCAAATAAGACAGACGTGTTATCATTGTCCCTGTGATGTCAAAACTGTGACTTTGAAGCAAAAAAAAAAAAAAAAGAAAAAAGACTGGATTATGAAGCAGAATGTGTTTCTTTGTATTACTGGAATGTTTTGTTTTTAAATAATAAGTGAAGGTCATCACCATGAAAGTCTTCTCGTTCACCCAAGTATTTTCTTTTAAGTGTAAATAATTCCGCTGTTGTCTTGGATCCTTGGATGGTATTTTTATTCTGACTGTACACTGAACGTATGTTTGTGCATGTTACCCACATGTGAACATGTCGAGCATGACTATGCACCCGTTTATACAAAAGTTGTTGCAGCTCCGGACAACTTTTGCAGAGAATGAACAGTTGCAATTGAAGATGAAGGCTCACACCGGGTGCCATCTAGTGTATCAACTTCTTTGCTTCTGGACTTGTTGCCGTCTATGGTCTGCAAACAAAAAAATATTTGGAACTTAAAGGCTTTTATTTTTTTAATTGCTTTGAATACAGAATACAAACTCTTGTCTATTCTGGTGATTTTTATTTTGTACAACTTGTAACAGAATGCAAATAAGTGTACAGCGGTGAGGCTGAGGGAGGGAGCGTAGCAAAGTTGTAATTTTATTATTTGTATTGTTCCAGAGAAGACCATCTCTTTTCTTTGTATTGTTGCTCATTTGACAACTGTGAGCATTTTCCTACCAATGCAATACAAATAATGAAGTATTTGATTTCCACTGATCATGTGTTTTGTTGTCTCTTCTCTTCAAAAATATTCAATACATTTTGGAATTTCGTTTAAAATTGTAAAAAAAAAAGTTTCATTCAATAATATATGAATGGACTATGGGCACAGATCTGCACTAAGGCTGAATGATCCTAAAGGGCCCACTGAAAAATTGTGATGTCATGCCCTACACAATTTAAAGTGTGTGTTCACTGCCACACACAGCAAGCTTTTTAGGGACGGGGGGGGGGGGGGGACACACACTTGGCCCCGATGCAAGCGGACCGTAACGGTGAAAATAAAGCTGGAGTATTTTTTGGATTTGCGTCAATTTTCAATCAGTTAAATTAGGGACATTCTTTTTGAGGTATTTACGTAATTAAATTATTATATGTACTTATCGTGAATTCATTAAAATTAAATGTATTTTAAATACGTTTAATAATTTGGTTATTTTATTGTATTCATTAAAAGTTTTAGATTAGTTCTGTGAGAGAATTTAAGATCAGTTCATTAGATTATGTGTACATTTGAATTTGATAATGCTGATAATAATTTATGAATAATAATTGTCTTCATTGATTTTTTTTGTAGATATCCATTATTATAATACACTACAAGTATTATTAAAGACACAATATTCAATTTATTGATTATTTTCAGAAGTGTAGTAATTATTGAATTCAATAATTTATTATACTGTTTATGTGACTGATTTATTAAGGTTAAGGATAGATATGCATTATTTAATATATGTATTTATGATTGAATTTAATAATGTATTCATTACTCTCTTCTTGTCATTTACTTGAAATTAGATTGAAATTTTATCAAATTTTATTTCATAGCACAGGATCCACCACTCTTCACTTTGCAGAGCTAACAAAGCTTTTAAAAGTGTTCAGGCAATGGTCACAAAATTCTCCATTGTTTACTAATACAGTGCATTACTTTTAGGACACTATGCCAATAAAGTTTTGGGATTTAAAGGTCTCATTCATGTTCCCAGGCCTCAGATTTACTCCATAATAAATATGCAACCAGTAGTAAACAGCCCCAATAAGGACCATCATACACAATGAGGTGTAATTGCTCATGAAATGGCTGTAATGGAGCTGACAAATGGCACACCTGTTGCTCTGTGCAAGCAATTCCCCGGTTAAGATGCCACACCTTGTTATTATTATTGTTTATGGAGCGAAAACCCGAATGCACACGGCATCTGGCCTGCGGAATTACCTTTCTGGCCACTTTGAAAGTAAGAACTACTCTACTACGCTTCCTATTCAGCGCTGAGTAATAGCTTCCCATTAACCTGCGGTTGATGTGATCCATCCACTAAAAGCACGTTAAGATTTTCTGGAGACAATAAATTGGGAGTTAAGGACTTATTAAGTAGTGATTAAATTAAATAGTAGTCGGGAGGGGAAATGGGGAGGGAGGGGGGGCGCCGGGGTGATGGGGGGTGGGGGGGAATACACATAAAAGACCCAACAAACCCCTATTAAAATTAAAAAGCCACAAAAAACTAGTAAAGCATCAATCATTTAAAAATGTAATTTAGAAATCAATTAACAATTTTTTACAAATACATCTGAAATAACAAAAGAATACCAATATAAAACATTAAATTAAAGTTAATATTTATAAACCTAATACAAAAGAATACAAAGAATGCAATCAAATAATTGAAAACATTTTTGAGAGTAGAATTTAAAAAATCTCAATCCTAAAAAATAAAATAAATTAATAATAAATCGTTTAAAAACATTTTTAAAAGGTTTCTAATTATATCCTTATGAAAAGCACATTAAAATCAATTCCAAATGAATTAATAAATTCAAAAGTACATTGAAAAATCTACTAAATTTACTAAATGAAAATACATTTAAAGGAAATATATTTTAAAAATGGATTCATTAGTGTCAACTAAAATCCAAGTGAAATCTAATGAAATCAAAATAATTAGTAAATGGGCTTTCACTTGTATAGCGATTTTCTACCTTCAAGGTACTCAGATGGTTTTAAGACTGTCTCCTCCATCACCTCCTGATGACACAGCATCACCTCCTGATGACACAGCATCAGGAGCAACTTCAATATTTTGCTCACGGATATTTGGACGTCGTCACAGGGACCGAGGATTGAACTCACAACCTTTTGGGTTGGCCCCAAATACAAAGAATACAATCAAATGATTTAAATAAACATGAAATAATAGATAATAACTGCAGTCATAAATCATAGCTCAAATGAAAGGGGTGGCCATCCGAAGCGCCAACATTTGAACGCTACCTCCGGAGTTTGAACCCCGTTCGTCGCCCTGACGACGACTTCTTGAAAGGATTCTGAGAAAAAGAGTTCGGTCACCAAAGTCAACAACACCCCACTCGTCGTTGCCCGAGAGACACTCCGACATTCCAAAAAGAGGTTCATTGAAGACTCTAAATTCTCTCCAGCTCACCCTTGACCCCCATTTGGGCAATCCAAAATGGACGGATGGACTGAAGAGGAGGTTTCACTCGATCAACATGTGACGTTATTCAGCATACTGCGCATGTGTGTGGCGCTCTCTAGTGGCTTTAGGTCGTATGTACTTTCAAAAGGTCAACGGTCTCTGAAACACGAATGATGCTTTCCAGCTGTTGCAGCACTTAAACAAAGTGCGAGTCAGCACACCCCACGGGGACGAGTTACACTTCCAAGGGGCCGACATCCCGGCCAAGTACGACCTCGTCAATTGGCAGACGACCCCCGAGGGCTTTCCTGAAACTGGCTGTGATTGGCCACGTGGACGGCCTTGACCTGTACCTTAATGAGACGGCTATCCGGTGGACCACGGGATCCAATCGGGTCGGCGATATCAAGTGACCAACCTCTTTCTCGTGCTTCGATTTGGTCGTTAAGAGCGATTGCCTACGCTGCCATGTTAACAAAAATGGAATTTCTTTCTTTCTTGGATTCTCGGTGCCTACTTCAGTGTGCAGTGAGAGTTGCCCTCCTGGTGCCAATGTATAAATAATAATATTACAGTATTATTGAATTTGGCCTCAATAAATGGACCTTTGACTCACTGAAAAAAATGAATTGTGGCCCTTCAAGATTTGTGTTTGAGTACCCCTGCTATAGACCCTTTTTAAAATAAATGTTTTCATTGGGCCTGGGGGACACACAAATGTTTTTGCGCCGCGTATTCCATCTAACAGCAAGTGAATGCACAAATATAATAGGACCAGAAATATGAATCCTGATCCAACCCAGCTAACCTTAAACCTAAACCCAACCCTAATCCTAAAATAATTTCAGCTGTATAATGAATCATGAATTAGTTGTTGCTGTTGGAAAGTACATTTAAATTTGAAAAGCTCATCGGGTACACATTTTCCTGATATGTAGCCATCCTAATTGGTTTGTGCGCCATCTTTTATTTGTCTGACATGATAGGTCTGGTCACAAAAGTTGCCATCTTGGTACGTTCATGTCTTTTTTTTTCAGGTTCGAACTGAGCTTCCCGCGCCTTGTGTCTCTCAAACTCTGTTCCCTGTGCTCGCTGGTGTTCATCGGCCGCCCGTCCGCGTGATCATGTCGCTTCCAGCAGGCCGCCTTCAGCATCAGTTTTGAGCTTTGCCTGTCCTGCCTCCTCATCAAGACTGTGGTGGTCATGGCGGCCTTCCGCTCGGGTCGTTCTAGAAACTTAATGAAGTGATTCGGTCCTTGTCAGCAGAGGGTATAACTTCAATGAGGCCAAGCTGATCACTTTCAGCATGCTCGTCTTCTGCACCGTGTGGGTGGCCTTCACGCCTGCTTACGTGCACTGTCACCTTGGAGATCTTTGCCATCCTGGCCTCCAGCTATGGCTTGCTCATTTGTATTTTTGCCGAAAAATATTTCATCATTGTTCTGAGGCCAGAGAAAAACACCAAGAAACACTTGATGGCCAGGTAGTCTTTCTGTTGACTTTAACATTGTATTATCATCTAAATCCTTGTTAGAACTCTTCCTGTTTATTAAGTTTTTGTAGTTGTGTGGCAAGATATGGCCTCTTAAATCTTAAACACCAAATGATAACCACTAGATGGCAACATCAGACCAGTCAAGTTGTGCTTTTCCTCCTCATTTGACTTCACATGCTGTCAAACTTGAAATTTCCCAACTAGTAGTGTGTACGTGTGTGTGGGCGACATAAAATGATGTTGAATTGAAATTTTTCAATAAATGACTGCTTAAAAATCTGTTAATTTGAGATTGTTTCGTGAGAAAGTGGAGAACGTGATATGATGAAAGTGACAAAAATGCTATTCCTTTAATAAGAAAAAATAGCACCATTTTAAACTACAATACAAATATAGAACATTTCACACTGCTGATAACATTCATATAAAATCTTCAAATGATCTTTGTAAACACAACATAAAATACAATCCAATACAATTACTATTTTAGTCTTGGTATTAGATGCCTGCAGAATACTGTATTATACACTCCCTGGCCACAACGTTAGATGCACATGCTAATGTTACCAATATTGTATCCAAAATTACGACTGCAGTGATGTAGAACTGCACCGTCTCATCCTGAAAATTGTTTGTAATATGTTTGTAATTTACAGTAGCTACTATAGATGAATTATTGTATCGGATGCTTTTCTTGCACACATCAGCGTCTGGGTTTTGGGGGCAGAGGTCCAAGCAGGGTTGCAACGCTGTCTTTGGCTTGCATGCCACCTGTGAGACAGTCCCTCCGGCACGTCCTGGGTCTGCCTGCCCCGAGCCATCCAAACTAGATGCCCAAACTACCTCAACCTGTTCTTCCAGTGACTCTACTTTGAGTCCATCCTGGATAACGGAGACCCTGGTCTGACCTCTAAGAGTGAACTTCGCCACACGATAAAGAAAAATTATTTTAGCCGCAACCTTTTCCTTTTCTTCACTAGTGAAGCTCCTACGTATATGCCGTGTAGGTATGTAGGCTCATAAGTGCGGGTGGGATCATAGATTGACTGCTAAATTTATAGCTGAGCCAAAAGGCCAAGCGTGCAAGTGATCCCATTATTCCCGATCTTGAGGACTCAGTCCACCCTTTTAAGAATGAGAACCACAACCTCCGATTTGGAGGTGCTGATTCTCATTGCAGTAGTTTCAGACTCAGCTGCGAACTGGAGCAAACGTTGAAACTATGCTTGGACTGCACTCACAAATTCAGAACCAACTTTCAGAAAATGAACAAAGCCATTGGCAAAGCCATCGGCAGCCTTGACTAATATCAACTCGGACCAAGTTTAACTTGCTAACAGTAATGCAAACCAAGCACCTGCTCAGTTTCTATAGGGGACGAATGGCCTTTGGTCGTGACTCTTGGAACTAGTAGTTAAGGAACCCTGAGCAGAATCTCAAGATGAAGACGGTTGAATGCTCCACAAAGCTCATATAGACCGGATGTGTTCCCATGAATCCCACTGAGAACCGTAGACCTGTGACGGAATGCAATGGGGCCATTGCACCTCCTGGATGTGAGGTTCGACAAAAGGCCGGACTCTTTTCTCCAGTACCAACAAACCGACTTTCCCAGGAGGAGTCTATTCCCCCCTGATTTTGAACACCACCCCAGTCTACTATCTTTGACTGCAATAAGACGCTACTTTGAACTTTTGAGGTTTTTCAGACAGTTGGCCAGAACCTCTTCTAGGCTAAATGCTAATTGCGGTACAACGTACTGGAGTTTCTGCTGAACATTGCTTAGCCTGTTGGTACCTGTCATCTGTTTCGGGAGTTTCACAAATGGGCCAAGACTACAGGGGAACACCAGACCGGAGAGTTTTGTTAGTGTTTTCAATTAATCCACACGTTGTTAGGTTGGGAGAAGAAGAGCTAGGGGGAAGCTATAGGACTCCCCCTACCTCTACTACCAACTCTACCATTTGGTTTAGGGGTTTCAGCTTCAGCAACGGAGGCGTTGGATTACGGCCATTTTGGAGACTCGGGCAAATATTTCCATTTATACATACAGTATGGCTTGGCCAGGTCTGTCCAACATCCTCATCTGATCTAACTGACCACACGGTCATATTGTAACAAACTAAAAGTTTTCCCAATTTTCTATAACGCGTATCTTGTTCAGGGTCTTGGGCAGTGGGAGCCTATCCCAGCCGACAACACCCTGGACTGGTTGCCAGTCCATAACAGGGCACTGTTATGGACTGTATTGTGTACTGTATTGTTAAAACAGAAAATCTTTTACACTCACAGTCACCGAGTGGGAAAAACGTCCTACATGGGAGTCAGTCAAGTGCATCACTACACCATCAGTGAATACTGATTGTTCAGAAACCCTTCTTTTTTCATTATTACTTCAAATCTATCTACAGTATTTTCTCGTGTGATGAAACTAGAGTGGTTGAATGAAGGCTAACTGATCTCACTTTAGAAACCAACAATGGCGACACAGACTGGCCTCATCTCAGCAAGTGGACCCTTGAGCGGGTTGTCTCTGCGGCCTTGTTGCTTTGCTTTTGAAAAACACCGATGCCTGCCTTTAATGACTGTTTTTGGCCAGTCGACCACAGCCTGTATCTTGGCTGGATTGGGTCTTAGCTGGCCCGCCTCCACGATGAAACCCAGAAATTGAACGGAACGGGCATGAAATTCACACTTCTCTGCTTTGGCGTACAGACGGTTTTCAACAAGTCTCTGCAAGACTAGTCGAACATGCTGCTGGTGTTCTTTGAGATCTCTGGAAAAAATGAGAATGTCATCCAAGTAAACAAAACAGAATCGACCAAACATATCGTGCAGTACGTCATTGATCAAGTTTTGGAACAGAGCGGGGGCATTCGTAAGACCGAACGGCATCACCCTATATTCAAACTGACCAAGGGGAGTATTGAAGGCAGTCTTCCACTCATCACCCTTTCTGATTCTCACTAAGTGATAGGCATTACGCAAGTCCAGCTTAGTGAAGATGCTAGCAGAATGCAACGGCTTGAATGCAGAGTCCAACAGCGGCAGCGGGTACCTATTCTTGATAGTAATATCATTTAGGCCCCTGTAATCGACACAGGGATGAAGCGTCTTGTCCTTCTTATCCATTAAAAATAATTCTGCTCCTACTGGGGATTTCGAAGGTCGAATGAGCCCCACGGCTCGTGAAGACGAAATATAGTCCGTAAGAGCTTCCTGTTCAGGTTTGGACACCTGGTATAGTTTAGCGTTTGGCAATGGCGCACCCGGAATTTAATTAATTTCACAGTCATAAGGACGATGCGGTGGTAGGGATTGGGCTCGATCTTTACTAAAGACCTGCTTGAGATTGTGGTACTCTATTGGTACAGTCTCTTTGCCGAAGTGTTTCCTCACGTACCAATTGAGTGTCTTAAATAAAAGCTAAATTAGTTGGCACAGTGAAGTGAGTTTCATTTACAATTTGGAGATATAATGAGGGGGACAAACTGGATCCAAATAAAATATTTAGCAGCTTCTAAATTATTTATTCATTGTAGTTCAGGTAATTAAAAATATAACAGATACATATTATAACATTCAGGTGTGTTGTCAGAAAATGCAATTCTCTTCTAACAGTGCTTATGCGACTTTTCAGTGGCTCGGCCCATGATGGCTTTCTTTGTGTTTCTCTCTGGTCTCAGCAGGATTATGTAACATTTGGGTCCAAATAGCGCCACCAAGAGGCCAAAACTGGAGGCCAAGATGGCAAAGACCTCCACCGCGTCTGCATACTTACCGGGAGAGTTGATGTAAGCCGGGACGAATGCGACCCATACTGCACAAAAGATCAACATACTAAAGGTAATCATTTTGGCCTCGTTGAAGTTGTCGGGCAGATTCCTTACCATGAATGCCAGCAGAAAGCTGAGGATAGCCAGTATAGCAATATAGCCCAGCAGTACTGCAAAACTCACAGTGGACCCAACCACACACTCATACACAATCTTATCTTTGTGGTATTCAATGTTTTTATGAGGACTTGGTGAGGCAGAGACGATCCAAGCAGTGCAGACAATGGCCTGAATGCAAGTCAGTGCCAGAATTGTGCCTCTCTGCTTCATGGCACCAAACCATTTGAGACTGGCTCCCCCTCCTGGTTTGGAGGCACTGAAGACAGCCAGAACCACCATGGTTTTAACCAGGATGCAGGACACACAAAGCACAAAACTGATGCCAAATGCCACGTGCCTCATCTGGCAAGTCCACAATCTCGGATGGCCGATGAAGAGCAGTGAACAGAGGAAGCACAGTTTGAGCGATATCAATAGCAGGAAACTGAGTTGGGAATTGTTGGCCCGTACAATGGGTGTGCTGCGATGGTAGATGAAAATCCCCAGAACAACAGCACAGATTAACGTGCCCAGTAAAGAGAAGCTTGTCAAGCAGATACCAAGGGGGTCATGGTAAGAGAGGAACTCTGTTATCTTTGGAACACAACGGTCACGCTGAGGACTGGACCAGAAATCCTCTGGACAACTGGAGCACTCCATGGAGTCTGCAGAAACAGTAGAAGTGATTGCAAACATTTGAGGATAGTTTTGGCCTTCTGGAAGGTAATTCCATGATGACCTTGGGGGATCTGTACAAGAGAGTTTGCATCAATATAGGCTGTATATAAAGCTATGCGGCCGTCCGAATAGTCAGTCAAAGCCATCAGTGCTTTGGTCAACTCTAATAAACCATATTACTATAAGCAGTAAGTATTTACAGTTGCTATCCCCCCCATGCGTAGGGTCTCGTTATTTTTTTTTTTTAACATGTTATAAATCGGGATGTGTTTACCACGCTTATGTAGGACGAAACCTAAAAACAATGACCCACTTGTCGTGTTGCTGATCTTGCCCTCAGAACAAAGGATGCAGTCAAAGCAACACTCAGGTTGTCTTTTCTTTCTGGCCATGCGAGAACCTGGAGGACAACTCTCACTGCACACAGACTGAGGAGGCTGCACATGAAGAAAACAATCTATTGAACATGATCATAATATTGCTATACATCATAACACATTTGGAATTGACCTTTTTGGATCCAAAGCTCCAGATGATTTTGTTATCATCAAGTGTGAGCTCTTCGCCTTTGAATGCTGACTCCTTAACTTCACCGACGTGCTGAACTTTGGTTTGCCCGTCAGGCAGCCATTGCCAGTTTATGACATCATATATCTGTACTGCATCACCACTGTCATCAAACGACACTTGGTCACCAAAAGAGGTGGTAAAGTTGACCTTTTGCAAATAATGCAGAAGCTGCGAATGACAGTTAAAAAAAACAAATAGATTGAATTAGACATACAAAATGTACAAATAATGACATTCAAAATATGTGAGTGAGTTTTTTATCTAAATATGATTGCTATCATAAATGTATGAAGGAATGGTAGGGTAAAAAAAATTGAGAATAAACTCATATGAGAGTAACGTCAACATTTTGGGGGAAGAAGTGATAGGTAAAGATAAGATAAAAGGTCATAACTTTATGAGAAGAAAGTCATCATATTACAGAAAAAGGAATACAACTGTAATATTACATGAGAAAAGTTAACAATTTTACCCAAAATAAATTCACAATAGTTTCAGAAAAATGTCATTTGATTTGAAGTCAGAATATTACAAAAAATGAATTGTAAAAACAAACAAAACAAAAAAATCTGATTTTTCAATTTATTCTTAAATTAATAACATTTCCAGAGTAAAGTTTATGTTACATTTTCATGCAAACTCATAATATGATAATTGTACTGGGATAAAATACTGATATTACAAGAAAAAAAGTCTGCATTTTGCAAGAATAAATTCATAATATTTTTTTCTGATGGATTTTCTGAGAATTAAGTCATAATGCCGCAATAGCAAAATAAATTCACAGACATTAAGTATATTTCAGAAGAAGAATTATTATTACAGGAAGGAAGTTGTACTTTTAGACAAAATAGTCAGATTTTGTTTCAATAATTCATTTAGAATATTTTCAGGAGTGAGTTCAGAATATTAACAGAATCAAGCCATCCCAAATACAACTTTTACTCCAGTAACTTGACAACTTTTTTTGTCATCACATTCTGAAGGTTAGTAATATTACGCCTCAATTTTACAATTTTCATTCTTCGCAGGACTGTATGCATGAAGTACCTGTAATGTGTCCTACAAAATAATTGAATTAGGCACCGGGTTTACCAACATGTTAAATTCATACCTCTCTGACAAAATGTAGTCTCTTTATAAAGCTAGAAATACCGCTCCTCTAATAGATTGTGCGGGCTTACCTCAGTCTATAATTTTCTATACCTGCCATGGCTCCAGTCCCTGCAAAGTGACACAGCTGTGGCCGCGGAAAGGCCCCCTCCCGGGCACACAATGCAGCAGGTCATGGAGGGCATGAGCCAAAGCGTAGACCGCCTTGTAAATATTATACTCAGGTCTGAGGTTCGAAACATCCAAAAAATCTGTCTCGACACTCGCCAAGTCTTCACGGCCCGTGCATGTCTCTCCGCCCGCCTCCAACCAGCCCGCTGGAGGTGCAAACCGACAATGAAATATGTGTTCCCAGAATTGGTTCACCTGGAAAGAAGAACAGTAGTCTTTTGAACAGTAGTAGCCTCTTCAATTGAAGGTGCGGTTCGAGTTTAAAGGCTCACCAGGCTGTATTCGCTTTTGTCATGTTCGTCAGGACGTATTTGTGAGAGGAAGTCGCGCAGTCCCAGTATTTCTCCTCTGCGGATGGCGATGCCCAGCGTGCCCCCCAGATAGTACATGAAACGGGATGTATGCAATACCGTGGCTGCTGTCCAGGCTTCGCTGGCGATCCACTGCAGGCCCGTCACGTTCTGCTTCATGACCTTTGGGGTGCAAATAATCCGAATGCTAGAATTTATGTTGAAGAGAGCAGTCAAATTGTTTGTTAGTTCCCAAGCTACATCCAAGTACCTGGAGGATGAGTTCAGACCTCTTTATTTTAAATGGACCATGAATTAAAGCGATGTCTGATTACTAAATCAGCAGGTTCATCAGAAAGGAGCGTTAGGGCCACATTGAAGACAAAATATAAATACATTCTATGGCAATATTATGAGAATAAAGTCGAAATAGTCATAATATAATCTAATCTAACCATCCATCCATCCATCCATTTTCTGAGCCGCTTCTCTTCACTAGGGTCGCGGGCGTGCTGGAGCCTATCCCAGCTGTCATCGGGCAGGAGGCGGGGTACACCCTGAACTGGTTGCCAGCCAATCGCAGGGCACATACAAACAAACAACCATTCGCACTCACATTCACACCTACGGGCAATTTAGAGTCTTCAATAAACCTACCATGCATGTTTTTGGGATGTGGGAGGAAACCGGAGTACCTGGAGAAAACCCACGCAGGCACAGGGAGAATATGCAAACTCCACACGGGCGGGGCCGGGGATTGAACCCCAGTCCTCAGAACTGTGAGGCTGACGCTCTAACCAGTCGGCCACCGTGCCGGCTAATATAATTTTTTTATTCATTTTTAATTTTTTAACAAGTTGTAATTGTAATTTTACGATAGAATTTTTTTTTTTGTGTGAATTAAATTGTAATTTTACCAGAATAAACTGTCATAACTTCACATGAATAAGTATGTAATATTACAAGAAAAAAAACTTCTACACGGATAAAGTTGTAACACCACAAGAAAAAGTCATTATTTTACAAGAATGAAATTATTATTTTATGAAAACAAAACTTCGACCAGA
Organism: Phyllopteryx taeniolatus; assembly: GCF_024500385.1. Classification (NCBI taxonomy): domain Eukaryota; kingdom Metazoa; phylum Chordata; class Actinopteri; order Syngnathiformes; family Syngnathidae; genus Phyllopteryx; species Phyllopteryx taeniolatus. Next base: position 10,350,511 of record NC_084509.1, read on the forward strand.
ATAAAGTAGCTTTAGAATTGTGATAATGAAATTCTTATTCACAAGAATAAAGTTGTTTTATTTGTTTTTGAGTTTGTTTTTCTTTCATCTTTTATGTGAGATTTTTATGTACAGTATGTACATCACTTTGTCAAAGCTGTGAGTGCGTTTTAATGTGGTCTAAAAATAAAGCTGAGTTGAGAAATATTTAAAGAATATTACGATAATAAGACCTAGTACATGTTCAATGTCATAAATCTACTGTAAAACACTAAAGCCACAGTAATACAAATCAGTATTGTTTTTACAGCAATAAAGTGGTAGTATTACAATATTTTAAAAATATGTATTAATATTAAATTATTATCTAACTTATTTAACACAAAAAAGAAACTGATGACAATGTAGTCAAACTTATCCAATAGCATGTTGAAGTAAGGTATTGGACATTTACCTACACAATCTAATGAGATCCAATAGAAGAGCTGTGTCAAACATTCTACCTTTATAAAAAGATAATAATGCTCAGTTTTCGAGTATGTATCAATTAAGTTTGGTATTGATTTGGCAATGTATTAATGATTGTGGTTGTTGTTGTTGTTGTTGTTTTCTGCAGTAAGAATAAAACTAAGTCGGAAATGGAAAATTACAGAAAATAAGTCATCATCTCATTCACACAGACTTGATAAATGAATGATAAATTTCTCTATTATATCTTGATTCCAACCTCTTCCATCAGATGGAGCATGTGGCTTTCGTGCGCAAACACCATGACGACGCGGGCTGTCGATGTCCTCATTATGTCCACAATCCTCTGGAGCTCCGGCGGGTCGTTGTCCCACGGTAGGACCTCCAGGTAGGCCAAGCAACCGCTGCCAGACTCGGCCAGCTCGTGCTGGAAGGCCCGGGCCACGCCGACTCCGTAGTCATCGGCCGTGACCAGCAGGCCGGTCCAAGTCCAGCGGAAGTGTTTGAGGATCTGAATCAAAGCTCGAACCTGAACAGAGAGATCAAAAGATATTGTAGACTCACAAGACACTTCTTTAGGTATACCTGCATGAATCAGACACAATACGACACAATTCAAAGAAAACTGGAGACTGCGATTTTTGTTGAAAATGTGAACGCTGAAGCTGAACTGAAATGCTGCGGAATTCATTCCGTTTTTGACATGTAGAATATGAGACTTGAAGTTGGAATGGTTTGATTCAGAACATTTTGAAGTGTGAATATCCATCCATCCATCCATTTTCTGAGCCGCTTCTCCTCACTAGGGTCGCGGGCGCGCTGGAGCCTATCCCAGCTATCATCGGGCAGGAGGCGGGGTACACCCCGAACTGGTTGCCAGCCAATCGCAGGGCACATACAAACAAACAACCATTTGCACTCACATTCACACCTCCAATTCATGCTTGTTTTTGGGATGTGGGAGGAAACCGGAGTGCCCGGAGAAAACCCACGCAGGCACGGGGAGAACACGCAAACTCCACACAGTCGGGGCCGGGGATTGAACCCCGCTCCTCAGAACTGTGAGGCTGACGCTCTAACCAGTCGTGCACCGTGCCACGAAGTGTGAATATTATTCTAATATTCCAATATTATAATTGTAATACTGCACTGCATTATACAGTGAGATTTTCCTTATATTTTGAACCCTCTCCTTACCAAAACATTAAAACCACTTCTTAGTATCACATGGGGCATTTGTACACTACTAATAACACCTCATTCAATCAAAAGTGAACATTATCTTTGAAAACAGCCCGATTTGTTTTGATACAGCTCCCGTGACTATACGCTACTTGACTGATCCATAAATGTTGCTTCAACCTGAAAGTCGTCATTCGGGATGGTTCTGAAGAAGGATGGGAACAGTTTCCGATTGCTTAAACAGGAACACGTGGAAAAATAACTCACCTGTAGATAGAAACCAACACAATACACATAAAGTAGCTCGTTTAAAGTCTGCATTTAAAGAGTGATTAAAGAAGAACCTCACAATGGGCATCCTGTATAAACCCAGCACCACGGACGTGGCGATGGAGAATGTCGAATAGGAATCGCCCACAATCCCAAGCACCGGAGGGGTTCCCACACAGTCGTCCTGCGACACAAACTGTTCCTCTTGCCCGCTGACCAGCGAAAACCCTCCGCTGAACCCGACCACCAGTTCGCCGCAGTTATCGTAAAGTCGGTAACCCAGAGTGAGGCCTGGCAGCAACTCCTTGTTTCTGTTGATCTCGTCCACGGCGAAGGCCATGGTCATGAGGTGCCTGAAGCCTAAGGTGTCAAAGCTGACACACGCACACAAAAAGTCAACAAAGAAGACAGTGGAATTGGTAGTACAGGTCTGCATATTGCAGTACGTACCCCTGGCACCTGGGCTGGCGTGGTTCCGAAGTGAACGTCTGCTCAGGGAACACAGATTTGAAATGGACCTCAAAGAGCCCGCCCAAAACCACATCGCCGGGCTGGTGCACCTCATTCACCTGGAAATGCCTCCGTAGCTTGCATGAAGTGGAATTAGAAGATGAGCTCAAAGAGGACAAGGAGAAATGAGTCAAGAGCAGACACGAGAAGAAATGTTTGTCAAGGAACAGCCCCATGATGCCTGGTCTCATTTTTGCTCCATTTCTTCATGCCACGTTGTTTTATATGCGGTGCTGAATCGTCATTCTCATCACAAGTGTATGGACGCTAGCACCTCCCATCAGGATCTGGAATATGGGGTGGAATAATACCACAGCGGAGTGATTCTCAACCACTTATCCAATTTCATTGAATTCACCACGACAAGTAAAGTGTGCAATGATCCTTAAATTGTCCATTAGGTGATAAATACAGTATTTTCACTGAAGTACATTGCATTCATATATCTTTATTGTCATTTTTACATGCATGTTAAGAGATAGACTGCAAATTATAATAAAATACAATTGTCTCACAGACCGGTATTAAACATTTTCCCCATGACATGCTTTTTGGTATTCTTTTCAGACTTTATTAGTATTATGTAACATTTGGGTGCAAAAATGCTGAATAGTAAACTAAAGGCTGAAGACAAAATGGCAAATATCTCCACAGCCACAGTAAACTTGCCAGGAGAGCTGACATACGCTGGAATAAAGGTGATCCAGACTGCGCAGAATATCAACATGCTAAATGAGATCAATTTGGACTCGTTAAAGTTCTCAGGCAGCTTACTTGCTACAAATGCCAGAACTAAACATATAATTGAAAGAAAGCCTGCAGCACTGCATAGAACGCAGCTTCAGAGCCGGTGTTGCATTCTAAAACGATCTTATTGCTGTATCTTATTGCAAACCATAGCTAGAAAGGGCGGGTTTAATTTGAGCCAAAGCACGCATAATAGAATTTGCACCAGAGTGCAGGAGCACACTATGACCCGCTGCTGCGTCAGCCCAAACTTTCCGGCAAACTTGCTGTCACCACCACAATCGTCTTACCCGAGACGGAAGAGATGCAGAGAGCGAATGTCATTCGGAACGCTGTATGGCGCAGCATGCGCACACACCCACGCCGTGGGGCTGCCAATGAACGTGAGGGGGCAAAGAAAGCACAAAAAGAGAGAAAACAGCAAGAAGATGCTCAGCTCGGAGTTACTGGCCTTGATCGCCGGAATGTGTCCGTAGTAGATGAAGATGAGCATGGTGGCCAGCGACAGCGAGGCCCCCAGCAGAGACACAAAGGTCAAAGCTATGCCCATCGGCTCGTAATAGGTCAGGGACTCTATTGTCTTCGGAACGCACTCATCCCTCCTCTCGTTGGAGCAGAACTCTTGAGGACATGGCGCGCAATCTACTGCAAAGTTTGATTTCTGCATCTGAAATTGGTTTCTTGAGTACATGTTGATGCACACACCTGTTGTGTTGGCTATAGTACATTCAGTGCATGGGATACAGTCAAAACAACAGGTGCGTTCTCCCTTTATCTGCACTTTCCCTGTCCCCACTGGACATTCCACAGAGCACACCGATGCTGGAACCTAAGGAGTTAAAATGAAGTATCCTTGAGATGCAGTGGTGGGAAGCAACAAAGTACAAATACTTTGACCTTTTACTTTTACTCCCTGCATTTGACACCAGATTTCTATACTTTGTACTTGTTTGTCACAATTGAAAGATGGACTATTCGGAAGTTATTGAACTCACCCTGCACACTTGACTTCAGGAGGGTTGTGCTGAAATGTTGAGGTGCTTCCTATCGCTTTGTTAAAAATTGGGAAAATGCCCCCAATCATGATGTCCCCTCTCCGTAAAAGACTGGGCATGTTGAACCTGCCAAACAGCTCACAACCACTCACTGCATCAAATGGCAAAACAGACAAGAGAGAGGACAAGAGGATGGCTTTGCCCAGCATGTTTGCTCTGCAGTAAGAGAGACGAGGACTTGGCTATTATATGATGCAAATGGATTTGCTCTCTTAATAAACAGTGGATATAATCCCCATTGGGGGTAGCCATCACATGTTATATCAGTGTGTGCGCACAGAATAAACAGAAAAATGAGAGTGGAATTTGGCTGAAGATAAGTTTGCTGATATTACATTGAAAATAACGATTAGAACTAAATACGGCAATTAAGTGCAACATTTGCACAATTGTGAAAAAAATAAAATAAAATCTGCATTACCACATTACTGGTAACCTTTCATTGCTCAGTGACTCTCCGTACTGTGTTTTTATGTTTTTATGTCTCAAAAGTATTTTCAGTCAAATTGTTGTACTAGAGCAGTTCCAACTACCAGAGACAAATTCCTTGTGTGTTTTTGACATACTTGGCAAATAAAGATGATTCTGATTCTGATTCATGTCTGTGGAGGATTGCTCATAGTATGTTGCTTGTGCACATTGCTTGCTCATTGGCAGGGATGATACAGGTTGCAATTTAATTACTGACTTTAGACACCTGGTCTACATAACACTGAGGTGGGATGGATTTTATATTTGGAATGAAAACATGGACCCAATGTCATCAGATTCAATTAATTTAATGAATGAATCTATTGTACAAGTTAGGAGTCGACATAGTTTCAGACTATGCCGAAAGTATACATCTACCGTACTTGACATAGGGGACACTTTTAAAGGGTTCTTGAAGGTATTTTTCCCATGAGATGTTTTCTGCAGTTTTTCTCTGGCCTGAAGATGATAATGTAGCACTTTGGAACAAATATACAAACCAGCATTCCAAAACTGGAGGCCAGAATGGCGAAAATCTCCACGGCAACTGTGAATTTGCCAGGGGAACTGACATAAACCGGGATGAAGACAATCCACACCATACAGAATATTAGCATGCTGAAGGTGATCAGCTTGGCTTCATTAAAACTGTCTGGTAAGTTCCTGGCCAGAAAAGCAAGAATAAAACACAAGAGGGCAAGAAGTCCTATGTAACCCAACACACCCCAGAACCCAACAGCTGAACCCAGTGCGCATTCAAGGATTATCTTCTCCTTGTAGTATTTCACATTCATGGCAGGGAACGGCGGATTTGTACACAGCCAAATGATACAGAACAGAACCTGGACTAGAGTGAGAACCAGAACACTGAGCCTCTGCTGGGCATGACCAAACAGTTTAATATTTTTGCCGGGAAATGTGGCTCGGAAAGCCATCAGCACTACTACAGTTTTCCCCAGAACACAGGAGATGCAGAGCACAAAGGTGATGCCAAAGGCCGTGTGGCGCAGCATGCAGGACCACTCAGTCGGCCGGCCAATGAAGGTCAGAGAGCATAGGAAGCATAGTTTTAAGGAGATGAGCAGCAGGAAACTTAGCTCTGAGTTGTTGGCTTTGACGATGGGAGTCTCTTTGTGGGTCAAAAATATGAGGAAAGTCAGAAAAGCTAAAAACACACCAACACAGCTGAATGCCGTTAAAAGAGCACCCATGATATCTTTATGAGAAAGGTACTCAGTGGGTTTTGGAAGGCACTGGTCTTTTTTGGCATTGGGCCAGAATTCCAGGGAACATGCCAAACAGTCAGGAGAATCTGGAACCACAAAGTGACACGTGTAATGGAATCATTTAAGCATGCTCCAATGCACAGGACAGAGTCAACTTTGAAATCGCCCCTCACCTGTCTTATTACTTATTGTTCCCTCAGGACACTCAAAGCAATCAAAGCAGCACACGGGCTTGTTTTTGTTTATGGCCTTGCGGGTCCCTGGCGGACATGGTTCCGTGCACACAGACCGTGGCATCTGGCGAGGAGAAATGAAGAGCGAATAGGAAGTGGATTACAACCACTCACATCTACTTGAAAAAGAACATAAGGCCCACTTTACCTCTGTGCTGTTTCCCCCCCAAACTATGTTGGCATCTTCTCTCAGTTTGAGCTTTTTACCCTCTGGAAAAGACGTGTCGTACTGGCCAATGTTCAGGATCTCGACTGAGCCGTCGTCTTTCATGTGCCAGTTGACTAAGTCGTACTGGGCCACAGAGTCGCCATTATCATCGAAGAATACCTTGGCACCGTTCTGCGTCGTAAAATTTACATATTTAATGTGCTCCAACACCTGAAGAGACATTAGACAGAGCGATAAAAACATGTTCATAGGTCAGATTTGACACAGATACTGTATGCTTTATATTTACCATTTTAGGCTGGACCTCACTCTTGTTTACACAGGAATTTCCTGTGGTGGGATTGACCCCATTTTCACACTGCAGCAATGAATGAAGTGCATATGCAACCCAGTACACAGCTTTGTACACATTATTCTCTGCCCTGAGGTTGTTCACGTCCGTGTAGTCACTGGAGACAGTCTTCAGGTCCTCTGCACCAGTGCACAGGTTTGAGGTGTTGGAAGGAGAGAAGCTGCAGTCAAAGAACTTCTCCCAGAAAGCCTCAATTATACCAGTGTCAGGCTCATCAGATGGTTTCAGGTCTAGTAGGAACTCGCCTAGCCCGGGAATAGACACGTCTGGGAGTGCAAAGCCCATTGCCCCTTGTAGAATGTTCTTCCTCTCCAGGGATGCGAGGTCCTGTTGTGTGATCCACGCTTCGCTGCCAACCCAATGCTTCCCATTTATGTTGTAGCTTTCCATTTTTGATAGAAATGACTTGGTGTAAGATAAAGACATGAACAGCAGGACCACTTTGGATGATGATTCCCTCAGCATCTTCACAATGGCCTTCTGCTTTTTTGTGGAAGTCTTTAGGTATGGTAGTCGATATTCAACACATATGCCCTCCTTCATTGCTTCCACAATAAATTCAGCTGTGCCCTCATCGGCGTACAAGGTTGCTGAATAAATAATCCCCACCCAGCGCCAGTCAAAATACTTCATGAGCTGCACCAGCCCCAGCACCTGAAAGTGGTCGCTTGGCACGGTTCTGAAGAAGGTGGGATACAGATTCTTATCTGACAAACACGCACATGTTGAAAGATGGCTGACCTTCAAGTGAAACAAAGAAACACACGTTAAATCCTTCATCCAACCGTTTTCTATACCACTTATCCTATTCAGTGTCAAGAGTAGCATCAGTCAATCACAGGGCAATATAGAGACACAACCATTCCCACAAACATTCTCACTGTCACTGACATAGAACGGAACCCACCCTGCCTAGACCAAAGTCGGGCGAGTGTACCACTACACCATCACATTAAATCCGGACATGCAAAAAGGTGTTTCTACGTTTTCTCCTCACCTGTGGAATGGACAACGGGCTCAGAAGGATGTTGATATCTTCGCTTATTCCGGACGATGAGTGACCAAGAAGGGCCTGGATCCGACCACCGCATGCAGACTCCTCTCGGCTTACAGCTTCTATCGCCGCTCGTATCAGGTTCTCACTCCCGCAGCCGTTGTAGATCCGATAACCCAGACTGATTCCTGGAAGGAGCTGCGTATTCCTGTTGATCTCCTCCACCGTGAACATCACAGTGCGGACAAACTTCAGTTCTCTGTCATTCCACCTGTGAACCATTTCAAGTGTTAAACATTTGGACGTACAATACAGTTTTACACACCAACTTACTTTGTGCAGTATGAATATGGAACCGCCTTATAGTCATTATCATTTAGTTTTCGAGTGCTTGCCAGGGAGAAAATCCCTCCAATCAGAATATCTCCTTCCCTGGAGAACTCCAAGAAGCCTGTCTGCCCAATCAGTTTGCATGTTCGGTTCTCTGAGTTGGTCGTCGCCAGCAAGCTGATGAAGATCACAATGAACCAACCCATTGTCAGCCACCCTCCCCTTCCCTGATGCAATACTGACCCTGGGAGCTGACCTTTATAGAGATTGCAGCAGCCAATATGCACTTTCTGCCAATTCCCAAACGAATACTGCATGTTTTTCAGTGGTTGTTTTCCTGATATGGATATGACATTTTTGGGATTAATTGATTGCTTAGACTTTTATCTACTTTAAGGTTTGTAGATAGCTACATTTACGGATTCCATGGTTATCGAAATTTTCTAACTTGTCAAATGTCACATTATGTGATCCCACAGAAAATCATTTCCAACAGTATAAAGGTCCTTCATTAAAATGATTTAGTATTTTGTTTTAGTGTTTTGGCAAACAGGCTGGACAGAAAATGCTGTACTCTGTGATTAGGGGATAATGTTAGAGCTCATTATTTTTATTTAAAGAGACAAGGGACTAAGCTTTTTCAGGAATCCCATTACTAGGTTCATCATCGAATACTTAGACTGCATCATTTTTTTGGGCTGAAAGTCCGACTCAGTTCTCATGAAGTACATTTCCTTGGGTATGTACGTTTCTTTTTCAAATCTTGACACATTTGTTCATTTGTACTTCTATTGTTTCTAAATATGCCTAGTATATGTATGTAATTATTCTATGAATATGTGAGTGTGTGAGTACAAATACTGTACTGTATTTAGTTTTTATGTACGTAGGAATTTGTGACAAACTGTGTGAAGACAGGATAGGACATTTCTATTTCAGTTGACCAGTGGAGATGCAGTAGGACTGAATAAACTTGCTGTATGTTTCTGCCTACTCATTTTCCAACATGTTAAATATGCAATATATTTTTGTTTGTTTTGCTAAAGTATTGTTTGACTACTTTGATTTGTTTGTTTTATTGTTTACTGTGTGATCTCATATGTTTGAAATAACACCTTGATTCATTCATTGATTATTTTAAAGAAATTGTAAACAAAAACAATTACACTTGCATTATTCCACTTATGTCAATGTCAGACTGCAGTACAACAAATCAAATGGAGCCCTTTTGAGTATGTTGGGTAAGAATGCAGGTGACGGAAAGAAAAACACACAAAGATGATGACTTTTTCTGTATTTGTAGCTTGGCTTTTAGAGTTGTTGCCCACTCGACATCCATTGCAGCATGTTCATCCTGGAAGCCTCCCACCCCAATCTGCAATCCCTTCTCAAGGTTTCTTTTTTCCTTAAATGGGGTTTGGAGTTTTTCCTTGCCGGGGGGTCTAGATTAGGCGATGCTGTCTATCATTGCCAACTGTGGGCCTGTGAAGCCCTTTGAGACTCTTTTGTGATTAAGGGCAATACAAATAAATTTGACTTGAGTTACGGATGAAGTTATAAAAAAGGTATTGCATTTTTTTGTGACTTGGTGCAAACAATTTACAATTTACATTTTTTTATTTACAATTGTCTGGGAAAGAATGGTGAAGAGGAAACAAATATTTTGATAGAAAGTGTGTTTCACAAATATTTAATAAGTCCCTATAAACAGCTGAAAATAAGTGAAAGTCAGTATTGGATACTGAATATTTGATCATATCATGTCAGTATCACAATGACAAGGCAATGTCATGTCATAGGCCCATACGTTTGTGGTTGCGAGCACTTGTTTTGATCCTGCAGGATTCATTAGAATTCATGCAATGCGTTTACTGTATTTGAAGCTTAATTTTCACAAACTGTAAAGGCATGACAGAATCGATCATTATGGGTTGTAAGACATCACAGAAAAAAAAGTAAAGTGTTAATTTATAGATTTTTGATGAGACACTCAACAAACAACTGGAGATTATTTTAATGTTTCAAAATATAATGCCTGGTATGGTAAAAAAACAAAACAAAACATGCTTATATGGAATGAATGTGCCTTTAAATTGAAATATTAAACATCAACATGTGTAAAAAGCACCAGGTTGTTAAAAGGAATGTTACGCCTCCCCCCCCCCTTTTTTTTTTTTTTTTAATATTATAGATCACAGAACTAGTGTGTAGACTCAAGACATTTTAGACATACAAATGTACACAGCATACTTTAAACATTTGATAAATAGAGATCAATGAATGTAAAATGTGAAGAGATTTTGAAGGTGTACAGTAATTGTTTTGCAATGTGACATAGCATCTGTCGACATTCTCACATTATTTGGTTCATCTTAATAACCAGCACATACTTTGTTGGTGCCCTTGAGTTGTGCACACAGGCTACTACCACCTGCACATGTAAGAAGATGCTCATAGGAGTCAGCTGAGTCCAGATGTAGAGCAGCAAAGTGGGAAGTGACGTCAACACACAGTACAAGTGAGACGTGAGCTCCCTGTGGTCTAACACAGGCCAGAGTTGTTGCAATGTTGACCCAAGAAATACATCTTCAAACCAGTGTTTGTCACTCTTGGTTGGATAAGGAAGGCAGAGAGTCAAGCCGAGAACGAGCACAGTGGCAGGGAGAGCTAGACATTGCTGCCGTGTGGGTCGGAACCACTTCATGGCAAAATGAGCAGCCCAACAGGAGATGAGCAGATGTGAACTTTTGAACAGAGAATACTTAAGGCAGGAGGCCACGGTTATCCAGGAACACTGGAAGGATGGACGGACGGTGACTGGCAACGGAATCCAACACAGTTTGAAAGAAAAAAATGTCATAACGGTGGTGTTGCCGACTCTGATCGGTGACATTTTCATTCTGGTAATGTGAACCCATGCCAGCAAGATGGCAGCCAAAAACACTCTCCCAACCCATCTGCTGGTGTCGGCGGGCAGCCAAGCTTCGTGCCTGGCCGGGCTGAATGTGATGGTGTCTGTGGAGGAGAAATCCACACATTTAACACATCTTTAGAAACGTATTGCCTTTCTTTTCTCCTTTCTTTGGTTATTACCTGCGCTTGTGAGAAAGGAGGATCCTTTTGGGGACGGTGTTGGAAAGGTTTGGGACGGGATCTGCATTTGATGAAATAATACTTCAATTTGATGTACTGAAAAAAATGGCACCTGCCACAATTGTTTTGCCATCTTTATATTGGTACCTTCTTAACTTAAAAAACATGCACCTATCTTGAACAGTATTTATTAATACAAAAGATAACCCAAATCAGACATGAATGTATTACTCACAAATTATACTTATCACTGAATGAATTGACCAACATAGATTTGAAAGTGTATTTGTTTTTCGACGTCTGACTCAAATATACGCAAAGCCCACAATAAGTACATCTGCATGTATAACACTCTATTTAGGATAGAGGACCTTGTTGTGCTTGTAGTTTACTTGTGGCAGTTACTTACTTGATGATATGAGATTTAGTATCCCCTTATACAGGATAAATAAGTCCAGGGACACATTTGTCCCTTGAGCAATACAAAGATGAATTTTCACAATGCCACAAATGGCTAAAGTACTGCAAAACTGTGTGTCTTTTTTTTTTTTTAATCTGTGAAATGTCTAGGGCCTGTCAAGTCTACTTTGTCTTGACTGTTTTAAAATGCATTCACTGTTTCTAAAGCGTCAAACTGTCTTTTGCCCTTTGCTGTGGGGCGATAAAGCATACTGAACTGAACTCATGTAGTGAACGTTTTTCAACCACGGCAGTAAACTTATTGATGAATTACTACCTGTTAATAAAAAAAACATTTTACATAAAAGGAAAAACTTCTTTAACAACCAAGAAGAGTCCAGTAGTTCAACTTTTGTGAATTATCATGAGCTGGATGGCTGAGAATCTCCACAGACACGATCAATCAAAACTGAGCATTGCTATCTGTGTGAAGGAAGGATTTTCGATTTAGGTCTTGTATTGCATCTCAATATAGTGTACTTAACATTGCGAATATAAAAACATTATTTCATCTTATCCGTAGGAAATTTTAGAGGCAAAACCTGCTCACAGCAGATCCTGAAGTCACCCGTCTCTGATGACACCAAGGACATCGCGATCCCTCTGTCCCCAGGTTGGAGCACAAGTACACACCTAACTGACATTTGAGTTCTATTGAATATATTTTGCTCAGTTTTGAGCTCGGGGTTGCCATCCATGTTTTGCAGGTCCGCTCGAGCAAGAGCAGTGATGTGAGGGACGTTGAACCGGCTTTGAATCAGATGTGTGATGCAATTTATCTACACAGAGGACAAAATGCAAAAAAATGCAAAAGGTCATCAGTGCATTTTCTTCATAAGCAAGCTAAACACATATAGATGGAACCAGGAGCAACTCCTGCATTTGAATTTATTACTCACCTGCATGCTTAAAGGGAGATCGTTGACCTGAAATTGCATGAAACATATCAACAGTCTGAAACATTTTTGCTTCCACGCAGGCTCTTCCTGTTGATCTTTATGCATCGGAGGCCCTTCCAATTGTGTGTCATTCAAAGTGGCATCTTTCCCTGACAAGATCCTACGTGGGACAGAACTCTTCAGAATAGATCTAAACAGGTGATGAGGAAGAAAAGTCTTCATTTAGTACAAAATAACATCACCATCATCATGACATTTTCAACAGAAATAAGCAGAGGTGGCACTTAAAATAAACAACAGTGAGGGTGCTTAGCTTCTAATTCCAGTGCTATTACTTCATATGCTACTTTGAAAATGAAATGTGATCAAAATTAGGCCTCCGTCATTCAAGCTGCTGAGGAACTTGCTGGATTGCAGATGATTCTGTTGGTGGTGTCCAGATCCAAGACAAAAAGACTGGAAGATGAAATAGAGAACGGACATGCTGAATATCTCACTTACCTGTCACAGGTTAGCATAGTTTTATGGAGAACATGCAGTGGCATGTTTGAGCCCTCACAGTGGACGTGGTGACAGTGCTGAGAACAGCAGCCAGGTGACACCTTCCATGTGAGCAGTGCCAAAAAAAACAACGCCACTGATGTCATCTCAGAGCTTTGCCTTAAAGCACAGTCTGCTTTGCTCTGAGGGGGGGGGCTGACTTTTTATGGGTTCCTTTCTGCCATCTAAGAGTAGGAGGCAACTCTGAGGGCAGATCTCTAAGGTAATAAGCTTAAGGATGTCAAGCATGAAAACACGTGACAGCAATCCACCCAGGGCCCCAGTTTGCTATGACGCTTGATTATTTGGCGATCACCAAGAACATGCGACTAATTCTTTCAGTGAAACAAGCAGAATGCCCAAATGAGAAAATGTGTTCAATCGTGTCCAATCATCAAGTGTCCAATCACTGAGGGATTGTATTATACTGTGTCTAAATCCATCACCTCGCAGTTTAGGAGACTCTGTCACTCAATACATAGAAGTTGCGTGAGCCACTGCCTATTTGCAAACTCGCCGTTATAAATTCTTCTGTGGAACCTAATTTACAACTGTTTGCTGAAAAGTTCACTTATTAGCAACTTTCCATGCGCTTGTGTGCTCATTCTGTTTTGCCCTGCTCCAATTCGCCATGTTAGCAGAAGGGTAGCTAGCGTTGGTCACCAGCTGAAAGGCGGCCGAATTGACTAGCAAACAGCGACGTTATGGAAGATTCCAGTAAAGGTGACGCTTCTCGTAGGTTTACACTGAAGAAAGCAGGGTGGTAAACTTCTCAAGATAATGCAAAGAAAGGTTCGGATCGCTAACTAGCTGCTAACGGCTAGCAGCCCCACGTAAGGTACAGTAGTTCTAAAGTGTCATTTTAGTATTGAAAAAATGTGAGTACCTATGGATCAATGCATCAAAAAACACAATAAAATAGCTAAGAGGAATTAGTATTTTTCTGGGTTAACAAGCGGCAATGTATGTGCCACCCTTATTGCACATTGGATACATTTTTTCAAAATCTGATCAACTGAAAGCTAATTATTTTTAAAGGTAATGATGGTGAATTGAAAATTATATTCAAAGTGTTTTGGGATGATAGTTGGTCTATGTAGGGTTTAATCTATTATTGTAGGCAATTATATATATTTTTTTGTGGGCTTGACAAGTACTCATGGACTTTCACGAGGGCTTAGTACCTCCTTCTCCTAGTAAAAGGGAGGTACTAAGGCACAGCGAAAATCCATGAGTACTAGTATCCATGAGTGAATGTCCTGCAACTTGAATGTCCTGCAACTTGAAGTTGCGGTTTCATTCCCTGGATCCCTCTCGGTGTCCTTATATATATACACACACACGTAAGTATCGTGGTACCTACAACGCCATGAAAAAGTATTTTCCCCCTTATCAAATTATTATTCTTTTTTCTTTTTTTTTGCGTAGTTCCTCACATTTGTAAGATAATCAAACAAATGTAAATATCAGACAAACATAACCCAAGTAAACATAAAATCAAGTTTTTAAAGGGGAACAAAGCTCTTCTAAGCTACCTGGCCCTGTGTGAAAAAGTAAGTCTCCCCCTTGTTAAATCATGAATTCACTTTGGCTAATCACATTTTGAGGAAAGATGAGTTAATTTTCACTTACCACACCCATTTGGCTTAAATGTAACACAGAAAAATGAACATCATACCAACAGTCAGATGGGGTGATAATGTGATGGTCTTGGGCTGTTTCGCTCCTTCAGGACCTGAACAACTTGTTATGATTGATGGAACCATGAATTCTGCTCTTTGCTAGAAAATGCTGAAGCAGTGTTTGGCCATCAGTTCCAGAAGTGCACTTGGGTTCTGCGGTAGGACAACAATCCAGTACACACCAGCGCGTCAACTTCTCAAAGAAAAATAATCATAATAATAATAATTTTTGTGGCTTAGCTGCTTTTTATATGGACTCGGTCAAAATCTGTACTTTAATCCATATATTTGTGTGAAGCATTTGTCCCTTTTGGAAGGAGGAAAATTATAATATAACTATAGAAAAGCTAGGTATGCTACACATTAGACTAGCAACAGTTGACAATCATTCTGACTCGGACAAGACAAATGAAATTTTAAATTACTGTCGAAAAAAACAATTTATATACAATATATAGACAGTACACCGAGTTAAAAATTGATCAAAAGTAGGGCTTTAGATATACAAATGGGAAACAACAGTCAAGGAAGGTAATGAGAGATCCAAGCAAGCTCTTAATTGGCATAAAGCAGACAAGCATGTTGTGATTAGGGTGTAAATGAACACAGACTATTTGTTTCCTGCTTGAGGCAACACACCACCTGTTGTCCATGTTGTTGTGTAAGGGGATGAAGCAACATTGTTTCATCTCTTGCCTCCTGTCTTTCATCCTCTCCCTGTGGACCAGCACTTCAGGGTAAAAAGGTTCCGCACACAACCGATGAGGACATATTCATCTCCCACTGGTCTTCTTCGTCTTTGTTGTTTTTGTATTATGTACAATATGTCCCATTGCATCATCATTTATTTGAACTTGAGACAAGCCATCAGGGGATTTTAGGGTGAATGTACATGGCCTCAGCCATATTGAAACAATGCTACCACACAGATTTCCAGTTATATAATCTAGTTAAATCATACATAGAATACCTAATTAGGGCGGCACGATGGACGACTGGTTAGAGCGTCTGCCTCACAGTTCTGAGGACCGCGGTTGAATCCCTGGCCCCGCCTGTGTGGAGTTTGCATGTTCTCCCCGCGCCTGTGTGGGTTTTCTCCGGGCACTCCGGTTTGCTCCCACATCCCAAAAACATGCATTAATTGGTGACTTTAAATTGCCCATAGGTGTGACTGTGTGTTTGTTTGTATGTGCCCTGCAATTGGTTAATTGAAGACTCTAAATTGCTCGTAGGTGCGAATGTGAGTGTGAATGGTTGTTTGTTTCTATGTGCCCTACGATTGGCTAACAACCAGTTCAGGGTGCACCGCGCGTCCTGCCCGATGATAGCTGGGATAGGCTCCAGCACTCCAGCGACCCTTGTGAGAAGAAGCGGCTCAGATAATGGATGGATGGATGGATGGAATACCTAATTAGAGCAACTCAAACTTTATACCTACTCCTGCCTATGTCCTGGAAATCACGTGTTCCTGCTGCAGGTAATCAGAAGTGCATTGTTGCCTTTGGGAGTCTCTAAATGGCTGACATCCTCTTGATATACCGAATATAATTTGAAATTTAACCTAAAATAATTTGTCACTTCTTTTATGTTTTGCAGTAGCCGGTGTGACATAAACAATAAAAACTTTCAAATGAAATTACAAATTAGTACATACTTGAAAGTGTGTTTCATTTGAAGATGGAAAAGCTACACAAAGGATCCCTTACTTTAGTAGTATATTAATTCTAGGAAAGGTAATGTGGTATACTCATACTGCACGTATTTTCACTATTAATTTATATTTGTCAAGGTGCCTCAAAGGGAAAATACACATCACGAGAACAGGATGAGCTTAGAAGCACAATAATAATAATAATGGCGGCATGGTGGACGAATGGTTAGCACATCTGCCTCACAGTTCTGCGGACCGCGGTTCAAATTCCAACCCCGCCTGTGTGAAGTTTGCATGTTCTCCCCGTGCCTGCGTGTGTTTTCTCCGGGTATTCCAGTTTCCTCCCACATCCCAAAAACATGCATGGTAGGTTAATTGAAGACTCTAAATTGAAGACTCTAAATTTCATCAGTAAGGTAGACTTGAACTTTTTATTACTGAAGGCTCAAATAAAAGCAATCGTTCCTAATGGTTGCTTTATTTATTTTGTATGGCAGAATCAATGGCATGCGAATACATATATTTGCTCTGAAACAAAAGCAGGGATATTATATTTCACGCACACAAGAACACTGCTGCACATTTGAAAAAATGGTCTTTATTAACGTATTTGATTATTTGACTTTCCCATTATGTGTTTCTTAGTGTTCTTCTCGGGCCTAAACAATATTATGAAGCACTTGGGCATAAAAATGCAAAAAAGAAGTCCGTAACTGCTGGCCAGAATAGCAAATATCTCCACAGCCACAGTGAACTTTCCCGGAGAGCTGATATAAGCAGGTATGAAAGCGAACCAAACTGCACAGAATATCAACATACTGAAAGTGATACATTTAGCTTCATTGAAATTATCAGGCAGCTTTCGAGCAAAAAATGCAATGACAAAGCACAAAATGGCCAGGACTCCTATGTAGCCAAGCACAGCCCAGAAACCTAGAGCAGAGCCCAGTTGACACGCTAAGATGATTCTGTCTTGGTACAGTATCAAATTCTTAAATGGAAAAGGAGGGCTGATGGTTAGCCAAAGTATACAGATGATCACCTGGATTAGAGTGAATGCCACCACGCAGAGTCTCTGCTGCGTTGGTCCGAACCACTTCAGGAGATAACTGCCTGGAAGTGAGGCTTTAAAGGCCATCAAGACCAATATGGTTTTACCCAGAACGCAGGAGATGCAGAGCACGAACGTGATGCCGAAGGCCGTGTGCCGCAGCATGCACGACCACTCGGTGGGGCGGCCGATGAAGGTCAGTGAGCACAGGAAACACATGGTTAAGGAGAAGAGCAGCAGGAAGCTCAGTTCCGAGTTGTTCGCTCGGACCAGAGGAGTTTCTTTGTGGCAGTAGAATACTATCGTTGTCATTGTGGTCAGGAACACTCCTAGTAAAGAGAACAAGGCTAGAAGAGTTCCCAGGATTTCTCCATAGCTCAGAAACTCTATTTCTTTTGGCGTGCAGGCGTCTCTGCGTTCGTTGGACCAGAACTCTGGTGAGCATTTCACGCAGTGTATAGAATCTGTCAGCAGGAGAGGGTTTGTTTTCATTGATATCAAATTCAGTGGGGGGAAGTAACAAGGTACAAGTACTTTGTTACCAGAAAAACAAACACTTTTTGTCATATAGAAGATGCTATTTTCATGGGTCCTCCGTAGCTTGAATGACGTCACGGTAGAGCAAGCGGGAAAGAGAGCGCTATACGTTACGATACAGAGAGTGATGCAATTACAGAGCTAGCAGTATTTCACTTACTACTGAATATACTTGTGGTTATCTACACCCAGTGTGTGTCCATGAGAAGTAAGTTCTTGCCACCATTTTGTGTGTTTACAATTGTTAAGTTGGCGAAGTTAAGTCCATGTCGTACATCCCTGTTGTGTTTCAATTTAGCATGCGGCTTTATGTCTGTAAGTTTTTCTTAGTCAGTTCACAGCATTAGCAGTAGCATATAAGTCGAGCCAACGCTACCGAGCTCTGTTTAAAAAAAACAAAAAAACGACAGAGATATTTCTTTTCCCTTCCTTTCAGTATGAGCACTGTGTAAGTTAATAGAAGAGGAAAACAATTTTGTGTGCATATTTTTTTTTTCATCATGCAAATATATATTTTTTAAAATTTTGTACTTAAGTACATTTCAGAGAGTGCAGGAGTTGATACAGTACTTCTACTTTTTTTTACAGAATTATCTATACTTCCCCTTATGTGTACAGTGTGAGTGTGAGCCACCTCTGGTTAAATTACCTGTCGAGTTACTGATTTCTCCTGCGAGGCACATGATGCAGTCGTAGCAACACAATGGACGGCCTTTCTGGAGGACCTTGCGGCTTCCCGGCAGGCAACTCTCACTGCACACTGATATGGGCACCTGTCACACAAACACACAAGTCAAATCATTCATACAGCATATACAAGTAGAGTTTCGGCAACAACCACCTTCACCTCGGAGCTTCCATTACCCCACACCACAGGAATGTTACTCATGATGAACTGATGGCTGTCCACCTGGGAAGCGTCATAAATGCCCACAGTCACTCCCTCCATAGTGCCTCTGTTAGTTATCTGCAAGTTGACCAGTTCGTATCTGGCTGGCGAGTCACCGTTACTGTCAAAATATACTCTCTCTCCCCCTGGAGTGGTGAAGTTCACCGAGCTGAGATACTGCAGGACCTGGCGAGAAGGGGCAATAATTGAACAAGTAATCATACTAAACACACTCTTTTAAGCATTTTATCGGATTATGTTTGAACTGGTTTAATTGTATATTTTACAACAAAAACATTATATTAAGCTTGGCTAAGGAGGGGTTAAAAGTTAGGGCATATTATTTCAACAATTTGCTTTTGAAAAGAAAAAGCTTTTATTAAGCCAAACCACAAAATAAATCCTAACTATAAACTTTTTCTTCTTCTTATATCTGTTTTATTTTTGTATATAAATTTTATAAAATTGGGGGGGGGGGGGGGGGGGGCGTCAAAGCCATATCCATTGCTGCCCCATTACTTTTGGATCATACGTCGTGTTGGGGACGTGTGTTCCAGAAGTAAGAAATCAATGTCACTGCACAGACCTAGACACCTTTATATTACTGCTCAAAACCCACCTGCTCAAACATGCCTTCATCTTCATTGAATTTTTATTGTTTTTTTTTTTTTTTTTATGTTAAGCAACTATGAGTACATTGAAAAGTTGCTAAATGGATAAAATGTTTTCTGTTTATTAATACAGTCATAGATACAAGAGGCAGATGCCTGCAATTTTGACTGAGCCTCTCCTCACCTGCCATGGCTCAGTATGTGCACTATTAGCACAACTCCTATTTGAAAAGGGTCCGCTCACTTCTCCACACTTGAGGAGGGCGTCGAGAGCATGGGCCACAGAGTAAACGGACTTGTAGACATTGTTGGTAAACCTCAGCTCGGACACATCTGTGAATTGTGACTCGACATTGCGCAAGCTCTCGAGGCCGCTGCAGGGCTTTTGTTGCCCCGTCGTGGTTGCTTTCAGGGAACAGTTAAAGACATCCTCCCAGAAGTCTCGCACAAATTGGCTGTGAGGGAACAACGAGGGGTGGAGCCCCCTCAGGTGTTCCTCCAGCCCGGGGATCCGAGCCCTGCTGACGGCGAAGCCCAGCGAGCCCACGAGTACGCCGTGTCCCTCGCTGTCAGTCAGGGAGTGATCCGTAATCCAGGCGTCACTGCCGACCCACTGCAGACCTGTAACGTTCTGCTTGTACAGCTCCTTTGCCAGCAACTTAATTTCTCTGTGAGACATAAAGGCCATTATTACTTTGGAAGAAGCACTTTGGATTTTGGATAATATCCTCTGCAGGTCTTCAGGTGGACCAGAGGATGAGAAGGCATCAGAATACTCGATGCACACTTCGTATTCTTGGGCAGCCTGGATGAATGCAGCAATGCCATTGAGGCCATATTCATTATTCACGGCTATGGCTCCGATCCAGGTCCAGCCAAGGTGCTTGACCAACTTTGCCAGGGCTCGGCTCTGGTAGTAGTCACTGGGAACGGTTCTGAAAAAGGTTGGATACTCTTTCCTGTTGCTGAGACAGGCACAAGTGGCAAAATGGCTTACCTGTAAACACAAAGAAAAATGACAGGGCGGTGACATTCTCAAATAATACATTGTTACAATATTTAACTCATCTAAACAGTTCTCCTCACCACCGGAACATGGAAACGTCCTACAACCGGTGCAAATGCGATGGTCGGTCTGGATCCCGAATGTCCCAGGATAGCTTGCACCGTCTCCATTTTTGTGCAGTTTTCATCACTAACTTTTCTTTCAAGGCCACCCATCAAGGCCAGTGCAGCTCTCAGAATGTCCATGGTCCCACAGTCGTCATAGATCTTGTAACCCAGCTTGACGCGAGGAAGGATTTGGGGGTTTTCGTTGATCTCATTGATGGCGAATATCATCGCCTGAGCAAATTTAAATTCTCTAAAGTTGAAGCTTGGATGATAATAAACACAAACTTGTGTGTCAATTTCAAGCAATGTATGCAGTAACAGACAAATTGATGCATTAATTAAACATAGTCCAGTCTAATGGTATTAAACAGTACATACTTTTTACACGGTCGCACCTCTGGAATTACTTGAAATGTATTAACCGCATAATCCTGCCCTGTGCGGAATGAAAAAATGGCGCCAATAACAAGATCCCCGTCTTGCGCCAGCTCAGGCAGGTGCGGTGGCCCCCGCATCTGGCACACACACTCCCCCTTCTTCTCTGTGAGCAGGACCAAGATCAGCAGGCTCAGCAGTGACATAGTGTTGTTGTGCAGACCAGGCCAGCCTTGCTAGCACACTCAGGGCTTTATACACAAAGGAGGGAGAAGTTGTCATGGTTCATCTCATACCT
This sequence comes from Phyllopteryx taeniolatus, assembly GCF_024500385.1. Taxonomy (NCBI): domain Eukaryota; kingdom Metazoa; phylum Chordata; class Actinopteri; order Syngnathiformes; family Syngnathidae; genus Phyllopteryx; species Phyllopteryx taeniolatus. The sequence goes on from NC_084509.1 coordinate 10,371,695, forward strand.
CAGGAGACCCAAAGAAACCAAACAAGTGAAGATGTCTTGTTTGTGGAAATGTGAATTTTAATTTTTAAGTACAAAGAGCATAAATGGCAATTCTTCCTCATGCGCAATTAATTCCATGAGAATAAATTCATACATGGTGACAATAGAATTGGCCAACACTTGCCCATTACCACGGGTGGCGGAACAACTTTCAAAGTGGGGGGCACAGTACTTTTCGGGCACTTTTTGCCCCTCCAAAACCAATCGTCCACTGGGGGCAGGAGGGGGGATTTTAAGGGGCACTTTGGCCGCTCAAAGGGCACTTAAGGCTGCTTCGAGGTCACTTTTTGTCAGACACATGGGAGCACAAGGGGTAAAAATGGGGAACATACGGTAAAAACTGTGTGTTGGGGGGGGGGCTCTGTCCTCTGGGCGTTACACTGATATGAACATGTCCCCCTATTTGCTGTTATAACAGTGTCCACTTTTCTGGTAATACCGTAAAATAAATCCTGCTGTCAATTTGCGTCCTTTCATCAGGTCAGAGAGATCTTTCCCATTAATCCCATCCAATATTGCATTTATGGACCCTAACCCTAACCCCCAACTGTTCCCACATAGTTAGCGCAATTGTTATCACGTACCATACCATAAGCAGGGGTGGGCCTAGTGGGCCTAGTTAGTACTTGGATGGGTAAATTGAACTAAATTTCTTGGTGAGATTTATCATTAAGGATCAGAGGTAACTAAAGGGGCCTAATTTATTTTGGAATCGTTTTTTGTTTTTATAGACTCACGGCATTCATCCAAACAAGCAGGGTAGCCCCATACTAAGACAATTTACAGTATAATGTAATCTGCACTTGCGGATGGCTATTTTGTAATCGATACGGATGAATTTCTGTCTCTTCTCCTCCTTCTGTTTATCCTTCTTCTTCATCCTCCTTCCGCTTCTTCTGTGGTCCCACATCCTCATACTGCTGCCAGCGATAATGCCCCTTTCAGGCCTCACGTGTCACTAACAGAACTTCCGATTCAGACAATTCAGACTGTTGTGACAAACAGGGTGCTGCACCCACACAATGGATTTAAACGTGCAAATACAAACAATTTGTCCTATTTGTTGGCTTGCTCAACCTGAAAAGCTAAGGAGCTGAAAGTCAAGATGTCTCTTCTAAATGCTCGCCTTATCAAACAAGACTTTTGTCCTATGTGACTTTTTGATTAACCATGTTTTGGATCTAATGCTTATAACAGAGACTTTGATGCGAGATAGGGAGCTAATGCTCCTAGCGGAACTTTGTCATCCAAACAAAAGCTTTTTTAGCTTTTTTTTGCCTCACTTTTCAAAGACAGTCTAAAATGTGAATTGATTACTGACTATGGGTTAGGGTTAGCTAACCAGCTCTGAATCACAACTTTTCACGATAAGTAATCCTTCATTTGTTTTAGTTGCTGCAATTTATTGTCCACCAAAGTACAATGATAGCTTCATTTCTGAATTTGCGGAATTTCTATCCAGATCTTTTTTTTTTGCTTTATGAGAGACTATTGATTGTTGGTGATTTTATGATTCACATTTGTTGTGACAATAAGCCACTAGTCAATGACTTTTAAATTGCCATAGAATCTTTTAGAATCTTACACAGTTTGTGTCTGTCTGGACTAACACATCAACATGGGCATACTTTAAATGTGGTGCTAGGCTACGGCCTGTCTGTTTCTCTCATTGATACTTGTGTCCTAAGAATTTTAGACCACGATAGTATTTGATATTTCTATTCCAAACGTCCCGTAATGTTGGCCAAGGAACATTTATGATCTTAGCTCGAGATTGCCATATGTGGTTGATTTGGTTTTTAGTCAGTACTCTTTGGTGGAAAGTCTCCAAAAATTGTGGTGATTCTATGCACCAATTTTTTGACTTATTGGTTGCCCCAGCTAAAATGAGGAAGGGAGCTCTGAAAAATGTCACACCCTGGTGAAATGATGAGCTAATCATTCAGACTCAGACTATGTTGCCAACAAGATTTTAAATGGCTTAGGACCAGTGTTTTTAAAGGAACTTTTGGAAATGTATGTTCCAACATGGTCTCTCGGCTCGGAGGGGAGCAGCCATCTAACTATCCCAAAAGTAAGCTGTTTGGTGAACGGGCCTGCTCAGTTCGAGACCCAATTCTGTGGAACACTCTTCCACTTGATGTCGAGAAAGCATGCTCAGTTGAAACGTTGAAAGCAAAATTAAAGACCCATCTTTTTACTCTTGCATTTTAATTTATATATGGTGTCCTGTTTTAATTGGGTGTTTTTTGTTTTTGTTCCTGTTGTTAACTACAAAATTGTTTTACTTTGTTTGTCTTATTAAATGTTTAGTTGTTGGTACTGTACCTGTGCATTCTACTCATCTGTACAGCACTTTCACTGAAAGTGCTCTAAAAAATAAACTTATTTTTATTATTATACACCAACCCCTGATTGATTAATTTAATAATATGTGACAATAGGGTCTATAAACAGTTCATTCTTCTCACTAAAACTTCTTCCGTTCCAATAACTTTTCATAAGGATTTTTCTGTCCCTTTACTTCTGATGCTCTTCTTTGTATTCTTTTCGGGTTGCATTAGTATGATGTAACATTTAGGAATAAATATGCAAATGAGCAGTCCAAAACTGGAGGCCAAAATTGCAAATATCTCTACGGCAACACTGAACTTGCCCGGGGAGCTGACATAAGCTGGGATGAAAGTAATCCACACAGCAGAAAATATCAGCATGCTGAAGGTGATCAGTTTGGCTTCATTGAAGTTATCAGGAAGCTTGCGGGCCAGAAAGGCCAGAATGAAACATAACAGGGCCAAGATTCCTATGTAGCCAAGCACGGCCCAGAAGCCCAGAGCTGAACCCACAGCACACTCCAAGATGATTTTATCCTTAAACTCTTTGAAATTTTTGAAAGGGAATGGAGGAGCGATTATGAGCCAGAGGACACAAATGACCACCTGGATGAGAGTAAAAGCCAGCACACTGAGTCTTTGCTGAAGAGGCCCAAACCACTTCAAGACATGACTGTCAGGAAGCGTGGACCTGAAGGCCATCAGCACCACAACAGTTTTCCCCAGTACACAAGAGATGCAGAGCACAAAGGTTATGCCAAACGCCGTGTGTCGTAGCATGCAGGACCACTCAGTGGGCCGGGCGATGAAGGTCAGAGAGCTCAGGAAGCACAAAGATAAAGAGAGGAGCAACAGGAAGCTTAGCTCTGAGTTGTTGGCCCTGACGATGGGAGTACTCCTGTTTTTGAAGAAAACAAAAGCCACGGCAGCAGTCAAGCATGAGCCCAATAAAGATGCCGTGGTGAGGAGAGATCCCATGACCCCCTCGTGCGACAAGAACTCTGCTTCTTTCCTCGTGCAGGCATCTCTCCTCTGGTTTGACCAGAACTCTGGGTGGCATCGCACACATGTGACAGAATCTGAAAATGTAGGACAGGACAAAGGCCTGCATTGCTTATCATTACGCTCACAAAAAACTCAACATTATATTGAGTGAAGAAACAGTGCAAGCACAACAAAAAATACATAAATTCACACTCACATTCACACCTATGGACAATTTAGTCCTCATTTTGCAATGAACCTATGTTATAGTTTAACTTTTCTTTATGCCTCATCTACATATGACCTGGCCTAGTGTTTCCCAACCATAGGAATCCCACTTGTGTTCTAGGCAGAAGCCGACCTGTTCCAATATGATTGGCTGCAGTATACTCTCCAATGCAATATGATGGGCTGCTGTATCCCGGTAGGACACACCCTACTGCTTCCAGGCGGGAAAAGAAGTATGTGACTTCAATGTGTTGGCGTTTATATGAATCCCACTGACTGTTACCCACCCTAATTCTAATCCTAACCTTAACCTGTTGTAGCCGAACCCTACCTCAAACCTATCCCTAAACTTAACCAAAACAAACTTCATTGTTTTAATTTTGTACAAATGTGATACATATTTGGAATGATCATCAGTCATCAGTGGGATTCCTAATAACGCGCCAGTGACGTATAGTGACAGGCAGATGAGTTAAAGGTCCCATATTTTTGCTATTTAGACCTCCATAGAGTGATTCTCTAACATGGACTGAGTATAAAAGTGTCAATTTCATTTTAAAAAACACCTTGGTTTTGTCATCAGAGTGTCCATAAAAGGCTCCTCTGACAGCTACTTCTGTTTGACCCAGTTTTGTCCCTATTTGGCTCAGTCCTCTATGGTTGCCTCCATATAGAAGACCCACAGTGAATATGTCATCTTTGTGTTCAATTAAACAGGTCCAGATATCAAACTGAGCAAGTACATTTGTGAATAAATTAAGTTGAGATTCTTTCAGTATTCATAATTTTTGTGACATTTTTGTTTGGTGGTGTCCTGTGAGATTTTTCTCATGTGAAATGGGTACCTTGACTCAATAAAGTTTCAGAAACATTGATTTGGCCTATCTGTCCATTAAAAAAAAATACATTTGGCTCTTGATAACAAACGTTTGCCCACACCTTGTTATGTATCATACCTGTGGTGTTACTGAATTCGCCCTCTGCACACCTCACACAGTTATAGCAGCAGACCGGCTTTCCTTTCTGCAGAACCTTCCGTGTCCCTGGGTGACATTTCTCACTGCAAACTGACACAGGGACCTGCATGATAAAAATGTATGGAAACTTATAAACATGTTTTGCAATCAACTGTGGTACTCATACTCTACTCACCTTCTGTGAGTTCTCAGCCCAAATCATAGATCTATTATTCAGATTCAGCTTTTTGTTCGCAGACGTGTCGTAGAGACCAACTGTGACAAATTTGACTGTCCCATTTACTGTTGGCTGCCAGTTTATAATTTCATACTTGGCTGTTGGATCTCCATTCTCATTGAAGTAAACTTCATCTCCTTCTTTAGTTCTGAATGTAATCTTCTTCATGTGGTGTAAAATCTAAGGCAAGATACATATTGATGTTATTTAGCTGATGGCGTGATGTAAAAAAAAAAAAGACGCATTTATTCGTACTTACTGTAAATGGCTCTAGCTGCACATTTGTCTTACATGTTGTGTTACAGCCAAGAATACCATGAAGCGCATGGGCCACAGCATACACAGCTTTATAGACATTGTTAAAGATCGGCATGAGTGACATATCAGTGAAGGTGTTTTGAACACTGCTGAGGTCTTCAAAACCACTGCACCCCCTCTGATTACCGCCTGATGACTTTGCCCTCTCAAGCTGACACTTGAATAATGTCTCCCAGAATAGCCTGAATGTGTCATCACCAGATGTATTCAGGCGTTTTATGTCCAACATGAACTCCCTCATGCCGCTGACGTGTGCTTTGGGGATGGACAACCCGATTGCTCCATCTAGGATATGTTTCTGATCCATAGCTGCCGTTTGGGAATCAACGATCCAAGACTCTGTGCCGACCCACTGGTAGCCGGTCAGGTTGTGATGTGACAGTTGATGAATTAATACATCCAGGTCCATGTGCGAGAGGAAAGTGACAATCACCTTGGATGTAGAAACCTTAATAACATCGATTATCTTTTTTATTTTGTCTGCTGGATCCATCCTAAAGAAAGATACTGAAAACTCCAGACAGATACCAAGCTGTCGGGCAGTCTCTGTGAACGTGGCCATTCCATGATTGCCATAATCATCATTGGTTCTGATAGCTCCCACCCAGGTCCACCCAAAGTGCTTGACCAGCTGGGCAAGAGCTCTACTCTGGTAATAATCACTGGGTATTGTCCTGAGGAAAGATGGGTATTTGACTTTATCACTGAGACAAGCACAAGTGGCAAAGTGGCTTATCTGCAGGAAAAGAGAAAGACATTATTGACAATATTTACTTCAGATAGTAAGCACAGTGCATTTCGGTCTAATCCTACCCACCAGCGGGATTTGAAAAGGTCCAATGACAGTTGCTATAGCCATGCAAGGAGAGGAAGACGTCTCTCCCACAATGGCCTGCACTTGGGCTGGTCTGATACAAGGCTCATCCAAACGGCTGTCTCCATCCCCATTGGCCAAAGCCAGTGCGACCCTCACCCCTCTAGCAATGGAGCCACAAGAGTCATAGATTTTGTAGCCCAGAGAGAGGCCAGGCAACAGGTCGGTGCGGTTATTGATCTCCTCAATGGCAAAGACCATGGCTTGGGCAAACTGGAAGCCCCTAAAATTTAAACTGGGTGCAGACAGTTGAATGAAGCAACATTTTAAGGAATGCAAAGTTTAAACTGAGCTCGATAGTTTACCTGGTGCACTGCAGTGGTAGCGGCTTGTGTGCATAGCTATCCTGTCGGTCTTTCCAACTGCTGTGAAGGGAAAAGATTCCCCCCAACATGATGTCTCCGTCCTTAAATAACTGGGGTTTCTCCAGATCTCCTCTGCGCCTGCAGATTGGCTGCTCGGCCCAGGAGAAAGTTGCTACTAGGAAGAGGTGTAAAAGTGCCCAACCCTGCTCTGCCCACTTGTGTGTGGGTGTCATGGTGTCTGAGCATGAAGGTAAACCACAAGATGACGTGGGACGCCGACCATTCGTGTGAATCAATTCTCACACTGGCTTTTATATGTGTAGAGCTGACCCGTGAGGGGGGGTAGGAGGAGGGAGATGCACCAAAGAAGTAGGACAATTTTTTCCTTACATTTCTATAAATATTTTGAACTTTGAATATAAAAGTTCTGCAATGTGAAAATTGAATAATAGATTTGTTCTTCACCTTTAATTTTTAGTCATAAAAAACATTTGGTGTCAGGAAAGCAATTGAAGTATGATTATACAATCACAACTTGTATATTGCGACAGGGTTGCCATTCTTGTCAAAGTGTACGCTTTCAACCAACTGAAGAGAGAGGTTCACAGCCAGCCAGTAAAGCAGCGGAAAACCATGGTCAGTCCCTTGACAATATATGGAGTTTTTAAAGCCAAACACTCTAGGAGGTGACCTCGAACTTTTATTGTCTCTTAAATATCTTTCAAGACACAACTGGGTGACAATGTCTCCACTTTGTCTGTATCGTAACATATGACATATTGCTTCCCAGAATTCTTTGAGGAGTTCATGCTGATGATTCTGAGTTGGGTTAACCTGCAGCAGGAACTCACAGGTTGGGGATCTCACTCTCTCTGATGGTGAAGCACAGAGCCCAAATCAGGATGTCAGTGTACCTCTTGATGGTAAGATATTTGGCCGTGATCCAGGATTCACTGCATCACATTGCAGCACGGTCTTTTTCTGGTTTTAGAGCTTCCTCTAGCAGAACATCCATCTCTCCGTGTGGCTTTGGCGCTGCCAGTCACTGATGACCGTCAACACCTTCTCAGGAAAGTCTGTTCTCGAGATGACCTGGAAGTACTCGATACTGGCATCCTCCTGACTTGTCGCTCTGACAATGACTCTGACTTTTTGCCAGAGTCATTGTCGGCCACCCAGGACTAGTCAAAGTGTTTTATGAATTGGGCCAAGAATCTGCTCTGAAGGTAAATCAATGGGGTTGGTTCTGAAGAAGGAGGGTTACTACTTTCTGTTACTCAGACAAGCACAAGTGGCAAAGTGGCTGATCAGAAGAGCAAAACGGGAAAAACAGCCAAACATGAAAGACATACAGTACATGACTACATTGACAATGCTACATAAAGCCACAAAATCACTATGTTTTTACACATTGTAAACAATGTGGTTAGGCTTGGGTAATTTCCTTTTGGGTGTATTAGTTTATTAACTTCCATCATTAAAATTTCCATTGATAGTCTTTTCATCTACTCTAAAAAAACAAACATTATAAAACAAAATATGTACAGTACATTTTGAAATTACAGTGTGTAACGCTGTATAAAATCAATACTTACGTATGCACATAAGAACAGGCAGGAACAAGCTATACAATATTATGGATACTCTTTAGGTTTAAAAAGCCATCCATTATTCAGCTTAAATTTAATGCATGAGTGTTGACCCATTTAAAACGACATGCCTTAATTTCTTCCACATCCGTCAGCTATCAATTGGAACATTATCCAGTCACATCTACATGCATTTGTCCTTCAATTTGTCATGACTGTCTCATTAATTTTAAAGAATTCTGCATCCGGATAAGAGGATTAAAGTTTCTCTTTTGACAGGTGGTCAAAATAAACACTTGCACACACCTGATTAAGCAGAGCATTGGCCCGTGTCACGATTAATTTTCTCTTATTGTTATTTTCCATAGAAGGGGGTGTTGATGAACAATCAGTTGATGTGCCTCTTAGGGGCCTGGTTTAATTAAAAAATAGGATGTTTACAGTATGTGTTTGCAGTGATGTCAGTGGATCAACCACCTTGGAGGTCTCCAGAGGGTCAACCATGTGGGATGTGACCGAGGTCTGGTGCCTCCGGCTTGACCTTGACTTACACCTGTGGTGTACACACACGCACAATAACAAGCTAAAAAGTCCCTCTGGAGTTAAGTGTCTCTTGCCTTCTGTCACAACTTGCTCTTGAAACCATTGCAACATGAACACCTTGAGGAGTCTTACGATGCTTAGGAAACCTTTAACAAGATTATCAGTTGTATTTGACCTTGATGTTTAACTGACAACAAAAATACTGATCCTAGGAGCTAAGTTGTCTGGGGTTTCACGCCCCTGGTAGGGTCACCCATGGCAAACAGGTCCTAGGTGAGGGACCAGACAAAGCACGGCTCCGTGCAAAGCAAAACCCCGATGAAGAAAGAAACAAATGGATCTAGGTTTCCCTTGCCCAGACGCGGATCACCGGGGCCCCCTTCTGGAGCCAGGCCTGCAGGTGGGGCTTGAAGGTGAGCGCCTGGTGGTCTGGCCTGCACCCATGGGGCCCGGCCGGGCATAGCCCAAAAGGGTAATGTGGGTCCCCTCACCAGCTATGGGAGGGGCCATAGGGGTCGGGTGCAGTGCGAGCTGGGCGGTGGCCGAAGGCAGGGACCTTGCCGATCCGATCCACGGCTACAGGAACTGGCTCTAGGGACGTGGAAAACCTCTCTGGCAGATATAGTCGGACTCGCCTCCACACACAGCTTGGGCTCTGGTATCAGTCCTCTCGAGAGGAGGAACAGTGGACCAGCTCCACACCCTCGGCAGGGTCTTCGAGGGTGCATGGGAGTTTGCCCAACCAGTCACATGTGTTTTGTGGACTTGGAGAAGGCGTTCGACCGTGTCCCTTGGGGAGTCCTGTGGAGGGTGCTTCGGGACTATGGGGTACCGAACCCCCTGATACGGGCTGTTCGGTCCCTGTACGACCGGAGTCAGAGTTTGGTCCGCATATCCGGCAGTAAGTCGGACTCTTTCCCGGTGAGGGTTGGACTACGCCAAGGCTTCCCTTTGTTACCGATTCTGTTAATAACTTTTATGGACAGAATTTCAAGGCGCAGCTGAGGCATAGAGTTGGTCTGGTTTGCTGGCTTCAGTATTGCCTCTCTGCTTTTTGAAGATGCTGTGGTTCTGTTGGCTTCATCAAGCCGTGATCTCCAACTCTCACTGGAGCAGTTCGCAGCTGAGTGTGAAGCGGCTAGGATGAGAATCAGCACCTCCAAATCTGAGACCATGGTCCTCAGTCGGAAAAGGGTGGCGTGGACACTCCAGGTCGGGGATGAGATCCTGCCCCAAGTGGAGGAGTTCAAGTATCTTGTTCATGAGTGAGGGAAGAATGGAACGGGAGATCGACACGCGGATTGGTGCGGCGTCTGCAGTAATGCAGACTTTGTATTGTATTGTAGTGTGGTAAAGAAGGAGCTAAGGTCTCAATTTACCGGGCGATCTATGTTCCTGTCCTCACCTATGGTCACGAGCTGTGGGTCGTGACCGAAAGAACAAGATCCCAGCTACAAGCGGCCGAAATTAGTTTCCTCCGCAGGCTCTCCCTTAGAGATAGGGTGAGAAGCTCGGTCCTCTGGGAGGATCTCAGAGTAGAGCCGCTGCTCCGCCACATCGAGAGGAGCCAGATGAGGTGGCTAGGGAATCAGATTCGGATGCCTCCCGGACACCTCCCCGGTGAGGTGTTCCGGGCACGTCCCACCGGGAGGAGACCCCGGGGACAACCCAGGACACACTGGAGAGACTACGTCTTTCAGCTGGCCTGGGAATGCCTCGGGATCCCCCCGGAAAAGCTGGATGAAGTGGCTGGGGAGAGGGGAGTCTGTGAGTCCCTGCTTCTGCCCCCGCGACCCGACCTCAGATAAGCGGTAGAAAATGGATGGATGGATTCATTCGACAAATATTCATGCTTGCTTTATTTCACCAAGATACATGGACTGTATTTGGGTTTATCCCGTTTATAGAATATTATTATATTGTAAGTCATTCTAATACAATTATGGTATGTAATTGTCCGCGGTTGGATGTTTGATGGTGATCGGAAAATGGATGGATTATTTAAAACCTTGTGTCTAAAATACACATGCACAACAAAATACACACAGATTTGACTTACAAATCAGTCTATCAGTTCTTTATAAAATGCTGAAAACATGGAAAAACCTTCACTAGACATGTATATAGAAGACAGACTTCTCTTCTGACCTTTAAATTAAACAGTATTTTATCTCGTGAGCAAATACTAAGTGTTATTGGAAAGCCAAAGTTAACCAATTAGCTTGTTTTGAACGAGGTCCTCACTACTTCAATTAAAGCTGAAATGAATTAATTTCCCACCGCGCACCTGATGAGCTTGTGTGTCTCTCATGCAGCCTCTGGCTCACATGTCATCAGTCATGCTGGAAACTCTCGCTTGTCTTTGCTTGCCTGACGAACCGCCGGGAATCAAGTCAGCCGGCAGCTGAAGGGAGCGCTTTCTCAACGGAGAGACACAATAACACGTTTAAGTGCATCCCAAGTGTGTGGGATGATCCGCTTCGACAGCTTATTATTGCTGCCGACCGAGTAATTAAAACGAAAAAACATTACCAGTCCCGAGGCGTCCTCACAGCTGATGCCTTCAATCTGGTAGTTTGTCCAAGTTGGACTTGCAAACTCTGAAGTGATGTCACGAGTATTCTATGAATTCTTATTATTCATTATTCATTCATTACAGTCGACTTTGCACTTGTGCAGAAGCAGTGTATTGTATAATGTACAGCTGTGAATGTGAACAGTAGCAAGAATTATGAGGGATCATCAGCAACATAATTCACAATTACAGCTCTCACACACAACTGAAGCGATTTTACACACTTTACTAAAATGTTCTCACACTCCACTGTAACACTCACACAAACACTGACAGGCTCCACTGCAATGTTTTTTAGTTCACACACAAAAACTCTTAACTACTGAACTTTTCTCACACTCACAACTAAAAAGCTCTCACACACAACTGAAACGCTCTCTCCCTCACAGCTGAAATTCCATTCCACACTTGCTCTCTCAAACACGATTGTAACACTCCCACAGACACTACTGAAACACTAACTCCACTTCAATGTTTTTTTTTTGCTGAAACACTCACACCCACAGTTGAAATGCTGTCACACACGACTGAAGCACTCTTACACACAAATACAGTAGAGCGCTCTCACACATTTCTGAATTTGTTTTCGCTCACATATGTAAACTACTCTCACATACACTAATGAAAAAGGTTTTGCTCACACACACAACTAACAGTCACAGTACTGAAATGTATTTCACTCACTTGCTGTACACTACTAAAACACTCATACACAACACAATAGTTGCTCTCACGCTGAATTGCTCTTAACACACAATTACTCAAATGCTCTCATACACACCACTACAATGCTCTCAAACTCCCGAGTGAAACATTCTCACAGTCACAACTATCCATCCATCCATCCATTTTCTGAGCCGCTTCTCCTCACTAGGGTCGCGGGCGTGCTCCCTCCTATCCCAGCTATCATCGGGCAGGAGGCGGGGTACACCCTGAACTGGTTGCCAGCCAATCGCAGGGCACATACAAACAAACAACCATTCGCACTCACATTCACACCTATGGGCAATTTAGAGTCTCCAATTAATGCATGTTTTTGGGATGTGGGAGGAAACTGGAGTGCCCGGAGAAATCCCACGCAGGCACGGGGAGAACATGCAAACTCCACACAGGCGGGGCCGGGGATTGAACCCCGGTCCTCAGAAGTGTGAGGCAGACGCTCTAACCAGTCGTCCACCGTGCCGCCCAGTCACAAATAGAACACTCTCAATACACTACTTAAACTCTTTTAAACATGACTGAGACGCTTTGATAAACACTCCTGGAATGGTCTCATACACGAACCACTGAAACGCTCTCACACATACAACGGCAATGCCGTCACATACACCATTTTTTAAACATTCCCACAACCACTACTGAAATTTTTTTTGCCCATACACACGACTGAATCCCTCTTGCACACACGACTAATACACTATCACATTGACAAATGAAACGCTCTCACATTCTCAATTGAAATGCTCTCAAACACTACTGAAACGCTCACACATACACTCACACACACGCACGTACACACACACAAACACACACTAATGAAAAGCTCACACATGCTACTGAAATTTATTTTGTTGACATTCAGGAACGGGAAATCGACAGGCGGATCGGAACAGGAAGTAGAGCTGTAGGTGGCAGACATGAAGCTGTTGAGGTTCTCTCTAGGAGTGACCGGGTTGGATAGGATTAGAAATTAGCTCACCAGAGGGACAGCCAAGGTTCGATGTTTTGGAGACAAAGTTAGAGACAGCAGACTTCGATGGTTTGGACACATCCAGAGGAGAGAGAGTGAGTATATTGGTAGAAGGATGCCAGGCAAGAGAGCTCGAGGAAGACCAACGAGAACGTTGATGGATGTAGGGATGACACGAGGGCAGTGTTTGAGAGGAGGAAAAGGATGACACGCGACATCCTAACGGGATAAGCTGAAAGGAAAAAAAGAAGTCTTAGACCTCTCTGTCCTTTCGACTTTGCTTGCACCCCATACACTACATAGATACACGTGTGTGTGTGTGCATGTGTGTGTGTGTCTCTATCTGTCTCTCCCTATAACTGAAGGTTGACTTAGGCCTGCTCAGGCGTGACATGGTGACATGACACCGCTAATGTCTCATCTCCGTTTGGGCTAAAGTGCCTCCTCGTTATGGTTGTTATTTATGTGGAAACAAGGTTTCCTTTTCCATTGATTCGCTGGCTCAGGGGAAATCAGTTCAATTTGACAGCGATACTTTGCGACAGGGGGCATGCACGATGTATATTTAAGGCTATAAAGGCTTGTGGCTTGTCTGTTGAGCGCTTACACTGTTGCAATGACGCACTGTGGAAGGTGTCCACTAAAGAGGATTTTAACAAAACAATTTGCAGCCATTTTTATAGCATTTGTTTTTAAGACTTTTTAGAAAAACATGTTTCAGGTTTGGAGTAAGCCCTGTAGGTCGTGGTGGAGGACAGAGCTGGTGGTCTGGAGCATCCTGTGGGTGGTTATGTTGTTTCCCCACAAATCACATGAAGATCAGAAGCGACTTTGTGACATCATCCCAGGTTCTATGAACCTGCCAGTGCTGGAAAAAAAGGGAGACATAGTCTTGGGGGGGCTTTTCTCTCTTCACGATATGGTGGTGGAGCCCAGTCTGACGTTCAGCTCCAAGCCCACACCCACTCAATGCACCAGGTAATAACTTTGAGGAGATGATAACAAGTGACCATATTTCATTTTGGTACCTTTTTTTCCCTACAGATTTAACTTCCGGACATTCCGCTGGATGCAGACCATGATCTTTGCTATTGAGGAGATCAACAAGGAGGGCAAACTGCTTCCCAATGTCACTCTGGGATATAAGATCTATGACTCGTGCAGTACCGCCCACCAGGCTCTCAAGGCCGCCATGGAGCTGATGGACAGCGAGAACGCTTCCATGGCCGAAGGGGGGCTGCAGGGTCATAGCATCTGCAGGGGGGCTGTACCTGCCGTGATAGGGGATGGAGGCTCCACCCAGTCTCTGGTCGTGGCCCGCTTCTTAGGGGTCCTCCACGTGCCGCAGGTGAGAGGAAAATACAATTCCTTTTTGTTTTCTTTTTTTTTTTTTTTTTACTGAATTCATTCCCAAGCCAACAGTTTTGGACTGATTTTTTTTTTTTTCAAATCAAAAGTGGATTTTTATGCATACAGTTGTTTTTAATGCACGCGTTATCTGTGTCTTTTAGGTGAGTTACTTTTCTAGCTGTGCTTGTCTGAGTGACAAAAAGGAGTTTCCTGCTTTCCTAAGGACCATGCCCAGTGACTTCTTCCAGGTGAGTGACCCTCACGGTTCAGATGTCTTTTATAATACGTTTTATAATTTGTTTATTATGTAGTCATTTGCAATGTTTATATTAGGGATGACAAATGTCAAACCGTTAATACAGTGATTCTCAACTGGTGAGTCAGGAGCCAATAGTGGTTGAGTCGCAAACAGCTTGTTAAAAAATACATATATTTGTATTCTGGTTTTACTGATACAGTACAGACTAGACTTAGCAAAGTTCCCACACAGAACATATTAGGTAAGCAACAGGAAGTGTAACTTCCTCGTGCGGTAGTGACGAGTTTACCACGTGAACAAATGCAGTGCCGCTCAGCCTCTGGCTAGCGGATGTTGTGGCTAGCGACAGGCTTCATTTGAAACAACATATACAAATATAATAATAATAATAATATAATGTTTTCAGAGTCTATTTTTAAGCAATACCAATTATATTCTCAGTTTAAAATCCATCTTGTAATAATATTCCTCTAACAGAACTTTAGGAAAGGAAATAAGGGTGTATGTAGTAGCCTGATGGAAAATTCAATTTTTAATTGAATTGTGGCATTTATGTATCTTCCTCGACCAACATCTAATTTAATTGAAAAACATTGTTTTTCAATAGGCGGCATGGTGAGAGACTGGTTAGAGCGTCTGCCTCACAGTTCTGAGGACTGGGATTCAATCCCTGGCCCCGCCTGTGTGGAGTTTACATGTTCTCCCCGTGCCTGCGTGGGTTTTCTCCGGTTTCCTCCCACATCCCAAAACCATGCATGGTAGGTTAATTGAAGACTCTAAATGGCCCGTAGATGTGAATGTGAGTGCGGATGGTTGTTTGTTTGTATGCGCCCTGCGATTGGCTGGCAACCAGTTCAGGGTGTACGCCGCCTCCTGCCCGATGATAGCTGGGATAGGCTCCAGCACTCTCGCGACCCTTGTGAGGATAGGCGGCTCAGAAAATGGATGTATGGATGGATGTTTTTCAGTAACATTTTTGAATTTCCTTCATCGTGAGTTAGATTGTTTTAAGTCCAACCATTTCGCCACCACCATTTCCTGAGGTCTGCATGGATGAAAATTCACTTTAGGTGTCACTATTTACCAATTTTGTAACACTGGGTTGTTGGTTTAATGTTTTTTTGCATTCACAATCAAATGTTTTGCAATGCTTCAATTGCGTGTCTGTGATTACTTTTAGTCATATTGTGATAATACCTATAATATTTTGATCAGAATAATCATATTTTGTTCCTATCCTTTTTATCTCTAGTTTATACATATGAAAACACAATGACTATTCAAAGCAGGTTGTTGTTTTCATGCTGTGCTGCATATTTATTTTAGGTGGATGCACTTGTACAACTGGTCAAACATTTTGGCTGGACGTGGGTGGGTGTGATTGCAGGGGATGATGCATATGGCCGTGGAGGTGCAAACATCTTTGCTGATGAGGTGAGTCAGCAAAAATGGGACAATGTGGTCAGCTGTCAACAACATAACGTGTACAGTATGCCCCTTATTGCAGTGATTCCCTATCACTATGCCACGGAAAATTTTCAATTTCTGATTAATTGATAAAAATGGTTATTTAATTACATTGTATTTACTACAAATAATGTATCTTTTTTAATCTATCTATGCCAGTAACATATAGTGACAGGCAGAACAATTAAATGGTCTTTCACTAGAAGGTAAATTTGCCCCATGTACTGTATCTACCTGTTGCCATTCATACAACAGAGTAATAGGTTTGCTTCTCTAACGAGCTCAGATTTCACACAAAGAAAATTTGTATATAAATATATATATATATATATATATATATATATATATATATATATACACACATATACACACACACCTTTTTGTTTGATGTTGTGTAACATTTCTAATGTAACTTGTGTATACATATGCGTTGGCTCAATAAAGGGTGGAAGAGTGAAGACGTTTTTGTATGTCTCAGGTTAGAAAATTAGGCGCATGTGTGGCCCTCCATGAAATCATTCCCAAACACCGAACACAGAAGGCAATTTCATCCATCATTTCCCAAATCCGCTCCCTGGGGGCACGTGTGGTCCTGGTGTTTGCCTTGGAACAGGACGCAGCGGCGCTCTTCGATGAAGCTCTCAGGTGGGCTACTTCTTTGTTTTTCAATGACTCCGGAGTGAACGATTCTTAGAAATATTTCATCATTGTAGGGAGGGTCTCAACGGGATACAGTGGCTGGCCAGTGAGGCTTGGAGCACAGCGGCTGTTCTGTCCACTCCCGAAAAGTACCAGGCCATCCTGCAGGGCTCCATGGGCTTCGCCATCCGTCGAGTGGACATCCCTGGACTGCGTGACTTCCTGCTCCGCCTGCATCCATCTAACCCCGATGCTAGTGAAGACCCTTTTCTGATTCCATTTTGGGAAGACGTTTTCCAATGCAGCCTGGGTGAGGGAAGTGACAACCCACCATGCACCGGAGCAGAAGATCTGAGGAGTGTGGCAAATATCTACTCGGACGTGTCCCAGCTGAGGATATCCTACAATGTGTATAAAGCAGTGTATGCTATAGTGTATGCACTGAGGAGCATGGGAGACTGTGAGGATGGGAAAGGCCCTTTTGCTCTTCAGGCATGTCCAGATGCACATAGCATACAGCCATGGCAGGTATTAAAGGTCCCATATTTTGGCTATTTAGACCTCCATAGAGTGACTTTCTAACATGGACTTAGTATAAAAGTGTCAATTTCATAAAAAAAACAAAAACACCTTTGTTTTGCCATACGAGTGTCCAGAAAAAGCCCCTCTGATAGCTACTTCTATTTGACCGGGTTTTGTATCCGCTTTGTCCATATTTGGCTAAGACCACCCCCTTTCCCCTGATTGGTTGCATCCGTGTAGAAAACCCACTTGTGAGAGCACACGTTTGTTATGTTGACATCGCTGGCTCAGGAGCGGAGAGGTAGGCAGAGATATTCGCTAGTGATCTAGATAAGCTCTAGAAATTCGAATGACCTGATTTCAGACCTCTTGGCAGAAAAACATCTGAAACTCATGAATGCGTGGACGATTTTAATTCATATTTCACGTTTACTAAGGCACCATAGAGCCAATATTACATCACAAATCGTACAAAAACTTGGTTTGGAAAAATATGTCCCCTTAAATACCAAATACATAGCTCATATTAAGTTAGTTTGGTTTTTAATCATTTAATTAATGCACTCTCTATCCTTAGCTGCTTCACTACATAAAACAGGTGGAGTACTTCAATTCCTTTGGAGATGATATCACATTTGACGGGAATGGTGACCCGGCGGCCATGTACGACCTGGTCAACTGGCAGCTGAGACCTAGCGGAGGGCTCCAGTTCGTCACCATCGGAAAGTTTGATGAGACGGTTGCAAACAGACAGCAGACGCTCCGAATCCAAAGCGAGGATATCGTGTGGAACGGCAACCAGACGCAAGTAGAAATCTCATTGAAGTACTTGTGGAAACACAACATTTGCGACACCTACACAAGCTAATGACATCCATTACAAAAGCTGTACAAAAATGAATAAATCTGCCTTTCCTTAGACAGAGCACAGTTGGAGAGTGATTAAGAATTTTCCATTCCTGCCAAACCTGCTTCACTGTGGCCACCATGATGGGTTAAATGAGATAATGTAGATGTGTTCCTTCATTCATTAAATGTACAGGGTGTCCCTTTTTATCGATTACTTTCAGGTCTCCTTCGGACAGACGTGAGATGTGTGCTCGACTGCAGTCCTGCAGTAGTTTGAGAAGCTTTATCGACATCACACTGCTCTAACGTAGCACAATTTATCATGGCGAAGTTTCTCGAAACAGGATCTGTTTTTGACAAACCACGCAGCAGAAGGCAGGAAAAGTATCACGAGGACTGGACTGGAATTCCGCGAATGCTCCGGAAAGTGACAGCATTACCTGTACCGAATTCAGGTATAGTTGAAAGGCTTCAAGATGATGATATTAGATTATGATTATGATACTCAACAACTTGAAGTATTCTCTGAAGCATCAAACTGAATTGAGCTTTTGTGGATTTTCGCTGGTTTTGCGCCAATGCCAAAGTGACAGGCCTTCCGCTGTGTAGTTTGTCAAGTACAGATCCTGTTTCGAGAAACTCGCCACGGATAGCGTAAATAGTACTACGACAACCATGAAGCTTCTCAACCGGCGTTGAACTGCAGTCGGGGACAGAAAAACGTCTTGCCAGGCAGCATTTGTGCAATGCTGCTTTAATGTCATGATGAGCATGGGCCATATGCTTACAAAAACAACAAAGCCTAAGCTGTCAAATGCTGATGGACTCTCATCTGTGAATGATACATGAATCCAAATAGAAAAAAAGGAAGTATTGTATGGCGGCACGGTGACCGACTGGTTAGAGCGTCAGCCTCACAGTTCTGAGGACCGGGGTTCAATCCCCGGCCCCGCCTGTGTGGAGTTTGCATGTTCTCCCCGTGCCTGCGTGGGTTTTCTCCGGGCACTCCGGTTTCCTCCGACATCCCAAAAACATGCATTAATTGGAGATTCTAAATTTCAGAAGAAGAATTTCTGATACAGCTCATTAGCTTGTCCATCTGTACCTAATGAAGTGTCTAGTGACTTACGTCTGTCTGTCATAGACCGTGGTGCCGTGGTGCAGAGAGTAAGTGTACGCCTTGCAACCGGAGGGTTGCCGGTTCATATCTCCACCCTGGGCAAGACACCCACCCTGCATTGCCTGTGAATGAGTAATGTGTGCAATTGCAAAGTGTCTTAGAGTGCCTACAAAAGTGCTATAAAATGTATTACTATTATTATTATTATAGCGTGACTGTATAGGAACCGGTGTAGTTTGTGTCACCCTTGTTGCCCAGGTTCCGCTCTCAGTATGTAGCAACATTTGTCCTCCGGGCACCCGCAAGGCGATCCGACCTAACTTCCCTATCTGCTGCCATGATTGCATGGTGTGTGCAGCAGGGGAGATTAGCAATCAGACTGGTGAGGATACCTACTCCTCGTACGTGACAAGACTCTCTGGTCAGGATGCTGAAGCTTCATTATTCTGCTTTCTAGACGCCATAGAGTGTGTGCGCTGCCTTCCCGAGTTCTGGTCCAACAGCGAGAGGACTGCCTGCATCCCTAAACAGCTGGAGTTCCTCTCATTCAGCGACACCATGGGCATAACGCTGATGGTGATAGCTCTCATTGGCTCCTTCTGCACCTGCGTTGTGGTCTTAGTCTTCTCCTACCATAGGACCACCCCCGTGGTCAGGGCCAACAATTCGGGGCTGAGCTTCCTGCTGCTCTTCTCTTTAACCTTGTGCTTCCTGTGCTCGCTCACCTTCATCGGCCGGCCCTCCCGGTGGTTGTGCATGCTGCGCCGCACGGCCTTCGGCATCACTTTTGTGCTCTGTATCTCATGTATCCTGGGGAAGACGATAGTGGTGCTGATGGCTTTCAAGGCCTCACTTCCCGGCAGTCAGGTCATGAGGTGGTTTGGGCCTGCACAGCAAAAAGCCATCATTAGTCTTTGCACTCTGGTTCAGGTGAGGACACTTTTATTAGCAATAATACTCATAATAGCTTGGGTTCAGAAAACTTAATTTTTCCCTTTGGGGCAATTGATGTTGGAATTTTATAAGTGGCAAAACCAGACTGAAATGTCTGACAGTGTGCTGGGATCTGTAACTAGTTTTCATATGCGGGAGACTATCAGCCACTAGGTTTTCTCAGATTCAGTCTTTTGATTGCAACGGCATTGCAGTGTCACTGATGTAACGCCCAATCAAAAATGCAATGTCGTATCATGAGCTTTTGCAAACAAATAGAGGTTTCGGGATATTAAGAGATCTAGCCGGCTCCTGCCAACCTGTGCCAATACAGTATATACACTATACTTTATATATATGTAATAAAACGTAACGGTAACCATATTTGTAATTTCATATGTACTTGTGGCTAAAAAAAAACAAGTGTGGAGAGTGTCTGTTACCTAAATGCACCTGAGCTTTGACACCAATGTATGTTTCCGGGTACAAAGTGACATCCAGCCAGCTATATATTTTATTTCACTATAATACTTATTTAATTTTATATAATTTTTACTTATAATACTATATTTATAATTTAATTTGGACCTCTGGATGAAAAAGCAAAGCGTGAGAGTCTCTGTTATGGAAATCCACAGTGGCGGTCAAATGAATAGCCCCAACAGTCTCTCAAATGTCCACATTCTAGGCGGCATGGTGGCCACGCCTCTGTGGAGTTCGCATGTTCTCCCTGTGCCTGCGTGGGTTTTCTCCGGGAACTCCGGTTTCCTCCCACATCCCCAAGACATTCGTGGTTGGTTGATTGAAGCCTCTAAATTGCCCGTAGGTGTGAATGTGAGTTTGAATGCTTGTTTATGTGTGCCCTGCGATTGGCGGGCGACCAGTTCAGGGTGTACCCAGCCTCTTGCCCAAAGATAGCTGGGATAGGCTCCAGCACGGGCGTGACCCTAGTGAGGAGGAGCGGGACAGAAAATGGATGGATGGATGATTGTTGTCTTGAAACAACTGAGGCCAAATGCAGTCAAATGCAGCCAGCAGAGGTGTTGTGGATCCCTTTAGTTGGCTGTCTTATGAGGATAACGTGACTATTGGGAGTTGAGCTACTTCCACATAGAACTCCGGGCATTCGCTTAATGTGTCACCGGAAACAAAGCAGATGTCAGAACATTCCAAAAAACCATGCATTTTCCATCGTGCTTTTCCTCATCCTATCCCAGCAGACTTTTGGCTGGTCGCCAGCCAATCGCATGATAGTTTATACTTTATATGTATTTATTCAACTTTTTATTCATACAGGTGCTTATCTGCACCGTGTGGCTCACCGTGGCCCCCCCAACCCCTCTCCAGCTGATTCCCCGTGAGAGCGCCATTGTCATTCTTCTGTGCGACGAGGGATCGCCGGTGGCCTTCGGTTTGGTCCTGGGCTACATCGGCCTGCTGGCTTGCCTCTGCCTCCTGCTGGCCTTCCTGGCCCGGAAGCTTCCAGACAATTTTAATGAGGCACGTCTCATCACCTTCAGCATGCTCATCTTCTGCGCCGTGTGGGTGGCCTTCGTTCCCGCGTACATCAGCTCCCCAGGAAAGTACTCCACAGTCACTGAGGTGTTTGCCATTCTCGCTTCCAGCTATGGCCTGCTGGGCTGCATCTTTGCACCAAAGTGCTACTTAATTCTCTTTCGGCCCGAGAAGAACACCAGGAAACACATCATGCCCAGAATGGACAAGTTTTAGGAAATATTTTCCTCATGTTATAACAGTAGTCGACAGCCAGCATGGCCTTCTGTGCAGGCCTAATCACTGCCAGAAACACTCACCAACTTTTATAGCTTAAGTTCTAATGTTTGGTCCTTAAAATTCTATTAATTTATTCTTAACAGTCTATTGTCTTCATGTCAATGCCTCTGTATATGTTAGATTTTATATTTTAATTTTTTTCCACTTAGATTTCAGACTGCCCAGGGCCGTCAAAATCAGTAGTGCTGGCCAATGTAACTTTAACTATATTAGTATGGGACTGTTTCTTTAAACAATAAGATTTCAAAAATATCTTCACGGGGCCAGAGCACTGGCCCTCGGTGATGTCTGCATTTTCCCATCCTCTGATTGGTCGGTCAGAGCAAAACCTATTACAGCCAAGTTTGACTAGCTAAAGACATCTGTCGTGATCTGCCTGCCTAAATACATTTAAGTATCAAAATCAGCATCTCTGGTGCGTATGATGTATTTTATTTACACTTTTTATGCTTTTGGTGGTGTTATTAGACAAACATTGATGTTGTATTTCTCCAGATTATGTACCTTGCATAGTTGGGTGCTGATATTGATATTGTTTTTCCGGTATGGATGGTTTCTCTAATTGCGATGTGATATTGGTGGTATTAAGTGATGGATAAAAATGGCTAACTCCCCACTGAAGGCCCAGGTACCAAATGCACGACACTGCTTAGCACATTTATTAAACCACCTGTCAAAAACAGACCATGAAATGCTTTAATGCAAACTATTTCAATTTCCGACAGCGCTCAACATTTGACCATTGTTAACATAAAACAATGTTTTTCTGTTCAGGAGTACAACTAAATTATATTATAATTTGACATCTTAATCAAGAAATAAAAGTGTGCCTCCATTTCAAAAGTTCAAGGATGAATTTTAGCATGCAAATGTCATTATGGTTAAAGAGGTTTTACATACTGATGTATTAACCATTATAGAAATCTTAAAAAACATATCTTGATAGGTTTGTTAGGTGTAGCTGTGGCATCACACCCTTCCATTGGGTGCTTATAATATTTTTTGTTAAGCATTGTATGTTACAAGACATGACACAATTGTATTAGAATATGCCGTTTAAGCCTTTATTAGTCTCACAGTGGGAAAACTCTGTAATAAGAGGATTTTGTTTCTCAGTGGTCCTTGAGCAGTAAAAAAAACATCTTTTGCTTTTGTACCACGAGGTGGCAGCACCACGTAGTGTTACACTGCCTTCATTCACGTAAACACGTTTTAAAAAATATTGTTTAAAAAAACAGTTATAGTTAAAGCATATTTTTAAACAATGTTCAAACAGTTCTTATAAAAGCTAGTTCAAAAATAAGTTTTTATTTTGACTAAAGATTTTTTAATTTCGCTTTATTTTTGTTTCATCTGTATGCTCAACGTCAGTTATTGGCATAACACCATATATATAACATATGTACAAGAATTGAAGAGCTCTATAAAAAACAAACCGCAGAATAAAAATGATATAAACTAAAAGGCATATTTAGATTTACAATAATAAGTTGGAGCAGAATTATTGCAGGCAGAATAAAAAATAATATTTTTCAGACACGGCATATAATGTGCAGCCTTGTGTTTGACTACAGTGTATCTTAAAATTTTACATTGGTTATGAATTAATGAAAATATGCACAGTATAAAATTTCTCTGCCTTATTGCTGCAGAAAGATGTACCCAATATATTGTTAGGTCAGCTTTTAAGAAAACAAATTCATAGTCATGTTTGTGTTGCCTATAAACAAAACAAAACAAAAAAGCAATCTTGGGTCATGTGACTTGCCATAGCTGCTTTAGACTGATATTGATTATCCAGAAGGAAGTGATCAGTCATGTTCCTGTGGCTCGTTAGGTGGTCGAGGGCTCCCTAAAAGAAAGGTTGCGACTCGATTGGCACTTTAACCAAGTTTTCAGTCTTTTTCTAATTTCACCCTTCTTATATTGCATTTGTTTACAATACAATACAAGATGCTGAATTTCTCAAAGTTCCAAGAAAAAAAAAAGAAATAATCAAACTGACAAAACTGACTTTGAAGGGTACTGTTTCCTATTTAAGCGCACACTCTCGTTTGACTTGTACAGTTAGTTTAATCTAATTGTGTTTCTGATTAAAACAAAGAAATCGTCTCACTGTTACTTTGTTTTCATAAACCAATAGCCTACACGTTGTGAATTTGTCGTTTAAATTTAAACTTACATTTTCTTCAGGTTTCAAATGAAAAAGAAGTCATAAAAATTGAAGACCGATGCTTTTTATTGGAAAGCAACAATATCAACGTTGCTTTAGTTCTGTATGCTTAATGTGCAAGAAGAGTTCGATAGATGTTTTTCCCTAAATATATCATCACATCATTACTGTATTGTGATACTATCCATATCAAATTATCAATCAGTTAATAACAAGGTAGCCGAGTTCCTATTCCCAGCCCTAGCGACTGCACTGCATGTGTTGTTTTTCTCCATCCAGCACTTTTCCATCTGTAAATGTATGTGACGATGTTTCTAATTGGCTGTAGAAGTATCCGTGCGAACGTAAGGTTGCTTGTGTTGCTGAGGTGCTATGAGCAGGAGTTATTGATTAGAAAGCCCAATTAGGATGAGAGCCATTAGAGAGACAGGAGGAAGGCGAGAGCTGTCATGTTCACAAGAGAAGTTTTAGCACCATTATGCCACGCTTTCTGGCTTTCCGAGCCCTCTTCTTGTCTTTCTTCTTGTTCTTGTTCCCTCCATTCCATCCAATCACTGATCCCCTTCAGAATTAGTTTACCAGGAACATTAATAAGCCTTCACGTCATAAGATGTTTGGATTGTTTTGTTCCTGTATTTCCATTGTCAAAATTGTAAAGGATACAAGAATAGATGTGGATGGAACTCGATTTAAAAAAAAGGTAATTAACTAATCTCTGTAGATCTGATTTTAATTTAAATAGTTTACACAATAAGCATTGTTTCCATTCAAATGAATTTTTTTTCATTCTACCATATCAAACAGTAGGGCAGTTATAGAAATATGACTTCAAGTCAAGGGGCTGTATGGTGGCCGAGTTGGTACCACGTGTGCTTCACAGGTTTAAGGTTCGGGATTTAAATTCCTTGACAGATCGCAAGTCACAAGGAAATATTAACAAACAAACAAAGCTCCAAAATAGACGATAGTTCTTGTCTGGCTTGTTCAATATTTTGACATTTGACTTGTAAATTGAGCATGGTGAACTCCTGGGAAGCATGTCTGCCTCACATGTGAGAAGTCACAGGTTTGACTCTCAGGAGTTTGCATGTTCTCTCCATGTTTGCGAGAGGTGTCTGCTGGCACTTCATTATACTTTCCACAAACGTGTCAGGTCAAGTGAAGACTCTGACTTGTCCATAATTTAGCTATGCATGAGTGTGAATGGTTGTTTGTTTATTTGTGCCCTGCAATTGACTGGTGAGTGACCAGACCAGGGTGTCTCACCCAAAATCAGCTCACTTGCAACCCTAATGAGAAGCACCTTGGAAAATGGAGGTATGGATGGATTTCAAGCTGCAATTTGAGCTCACAATTCTCAAACTTTTTACAACAACCTTTACAAAGTTCTGGACCACTGAAAAAAAAATACAGTACTCAGCTCTCCAAGTACCACTATTATGACCAGCAATAAAAGTAATGTTCATCAAAAACAAGACAGAGGTTTTATTGCTAAATAGTAGATTTAATATAATGGTAAACCACTGTCACATTATCCACAGTTTGAAGATTAGCACTATGCTTTAATGTGAAAATAAAAAAGTGTACTCAAATTATGATTCAATTAAAATGTGTTCCACATAAAAGTTAATAAAAACTCTACTTAAATAAATGTTTCAAAACAAACTGTCCTTAAAGATGAAATGCAAATGTATTGAACTGTATTCAAGAATTAAACAGAACAATTAATTAACGGGCGGCACGGTGGAAGACTGGTTAGAGCGTCAGCCTCACAGTTCTGTGGACCCAGGTTCAATCCCCGGCCCCGCCTGTGTGGAGTTTGCATGTTCTCCCCGTGCCTGCGTGAGTTTTCTCCGGGCACTCCGGTTTCACATCCCAAAAACATGCATTAATTGTTGACTTTAAATTGCCCATAGGTGTTACTGTGTGTTTGTTTGTATGTGCCCTGCGATTGGCTGGCAACCAGTTCAGGGTGTACCCCGCCTCCTGCCCGATGACAGCTGAGATAGGCTCCAGCACGCCCGCGACCCTAGTGAGGAGAAGCGGCTCAGAAAATGGATGGATGGATGAATTAATTAACGTAAGGGCAGCACCATGTTGGGTGAAATCATTTTCAGCTGCAGACTCGAAGGCTGAGAGATTGTTGAGAGCAATAGATTTAATCATTCCATCATGTGCACACCATCCCTGAGATGGGAAATATGCAGCGGACATCAGAGGAAGTGTAGCGAAGAGGAAAAGCATTCTACTTCAACTTCTTGATGTGAAGATGTTCTGCAAAAAAACAAAAACAAAACAAACAATCCAGATAGGCTCACAACTCTGTAAACAGATGTACACGATGACCTGTGTTCATTTGCATGAAAATTAGGTGGACATGTCGACTGTGACACGACACATGCAAAAGTCTCAAGTGACATTGCGTGAAATTGAACTGGAATTCAGCCATTTTGGTTTGAAGCAGCCATTCGGGCCAAATTCCAGGACTTTTACTGTACTTTGTCAAACTCTGAACAATGGGGAATTAGCAGCCTTGGCCGAATGGTTTAGATCTACGCCTGCCACCGTGGGGACACCGGTTCAAGTCACTGACTGGCAGAAGAATATGTGGAAAAGAAAATGTAAGCTTGGTCAAGTATGGATAGAGGATGGAGCAACTGACCATCCACCCTCAACATTCTGTGGTCCCACGGCTGTGGTGTCCTTGCACAAGATACCAATACCCTGAACAACTCCCCGGGTGCTCTGGTAGACCCTGCTCCTGTGTGTGTTTGCTGTGTTCACAACTGTGATGGGTTAAATGCAGAGGACACGTTCACAACCATAGAGATGATTCTTCTCAATTGGAACCAGGTATCCTACACGGGTACGGCATCTAATGTGGGTTGAGCATTGAGTCAAAGGTTCATGATCATTTTGAGGATTTGCCATACAAAAAGGGAGTGCGAAGGCCCCTTTGATTTCTGCTCTCAGCTTTTATTGGTTTAAACTCTCAAATATCCTTGGACTTTGAACAAAAGTCTGGCTTGGGGCTCATTGGTTATTGCATCCCATTAAATGGGCCTTGATGATTTCACACAGAGAGCAAAAAGGTTGGGTTTTTTTCTTCAAATATGATGAACTGCTGAACCACTTTTTGGCATCCTAAGGTACAAACTAACAAGTTAGGAAACCTACAAGGTGTAGTTAAAAGGTCTTCCCTAGAGAATGTTTCTGAACCGCTTGTCCTCACTAGGGTCGCGGGCGTGCTGGAGCCTATCCCAGTTAACTGCAGGCAGGAGGCGGGGTACACCCTGAACTGTTTGCCAGTCAATCGCAGTGCACATTTAAACAAACTCACATTCATACCTAGAGTCTTCAATTAATCTACCGTGCATGTTGTTGGGATGTGGGAGGAAACCGGAGTACCTGAAGAAAACCCACACAGGCACAGAAAGAACATGTAAACTCCACACAGGCGAGGCCGGATATAAACCCAGGTCCTCAGAACTGTGAGGTGGTTGTGCTACTCATTTATTTCTAAGAAATTGTTCTTCTTGTAAGGGAGAGCTACATACTGAGAAGGAAGAACACAATATGCAAGATCATTTAGTTGTTTTGCTCATCTTTGTTGAGTTCATTGGCACACAACAAGCTTGTTCTGGCTTTG
This sequence comes from Phyllopteryx taeniolatus, assembly GCF_024500385.1. Classification (NCBI taxonomy): domain Eukaryota; kingdom Metazoa; phylum Chordata; class Actinopteri; order Syngnathiformes; family Syngnathidae; genus Phyllopteryx; species Phyllopteryx taeniolatus. Next base: position 10,399,122 of record NC_084509.1, read on the forward strand.
CTGTTCCAAGACAAACTTTATTGCTTCATGGAAACCTGGCCAGTTAGATTCTCAGTAAAAATAAATAAATACATTAATTAATTAAAAATAATAATAATACTGCACAAAATACCACAATAAATACTGTGATAAGTCTTGGGTAATGCTGACCTCATACTGCCTTGAAGAGCAGCCCTTCAAAAATGAGTCCTTGTTCCAGTCAGCCTATGAATCATCCTTTTCTCACAATTCAGACTATTTTATTAAATGGCATCCATCCATGCATTTTCTGAGCCGCTTCTCCTCACTAGGGTCGCGTGCGTGCTGGAACCTATCCCAGCTATCATCGGGCAGGAGGCGGGGTACACCCCGAACTGGTTGCCAGCCAATCGCAGGGCACATATAAACAAACAACCATTTGCACTCACATTCACACCTACGGGCAATTTAGAGTTGTCAATTAACCTACCATGCATGTTTTTGGGATGTGGTAGGAAACCAGAGTGCCCGGAGAAAACCCACGCAGGCCCGGGGAGAACATGCAAACTCCACACAGGCGGGGCCGGGGATTTTATTTATCTATTTTTTTTTTAAATAGGGTGTCGGAAATGGCAAGTTGAGCTACAGACACATGACGGCACCATTGCTCCGGGCAACATCAGTGCAACGCTGGTACTGTAACAAGAGTTCTGAACTCTTTATATCATTAAAGTGAAATTCAGTCAGTCATGGCCGTAGTTTCGCAATCTGTCCCCTGGACCCCCACCCCCCACCCCCCCCCCCCCCAACACTTTTACAGCTATTAAAACAATTAAATTTCTTTTTAGCGTGTCGTAACATGTTTTTCCAATCCGCCCTTGAACACATTATGACCAGTCGCTGTGCAGACCATTAATCACGCTACAAACACACAGGTGGTCATGACGGACCTGATGATTTTTTTTTCAAGGAAAAGAGGGTAAATTGACATAATTTTATCATATTTTAATCACGTGCAACCGAAAATCTTCCCAGTGTGGAGGGATTTTATTTTATTATTATCACCTGCAGTACGTACAGTGGAGTCCTGAGATACTAGTGGCCCGACTTACGATTGTTTTTTAGATACAAGCAGTTGTTTGGCAGATTTGTTTGCTTTGACATGCGAGCAAAAATTCGAGACACAAACGCTGTGTGGTGGTAGTGAACAAAACTCAACTCACTGCACAACAAGCAGCAGTTCGGCAGATAGTTATCATAAAACAAAAAGAACTACATGTTGTGTATTTAAAAAATCACAGGAGAACTTTGCCTTAAAATCCGCTAGTTTAATACTAACATATGAGTTGCACTGTTGCACTGATGGTTTTTAGCATTTATTTTAAGTCTTCAAACCAATGTAAGAGCCGATAACAGGCACAAAAATAAAATATAAATTACTTTACCAGACTCTAAAGAAAGTAGAAACAGTGCCATTACAAGCTTAACATTGCGCATAAACTGCACCAAATGTCAAACTAGCAACTTTACATCACAATGAATTGGGACAAAATTCACAAAAACGTTGTCTCACAGTATCACAAACACTGACCTTGAGTCTCATCGGTGGGTTGGTAAAGGAATCAACGTTTTAGAGCATCTGGTTTCATTCATTACTGTTTTTCTTGCTTGTCGTTTTAATTTGGTTTTTACCAGTGTCGTGTGAAGTTATTTTCCGTGCCAAAATACTGAGTTCTGGTGAGTGCCCTTCAAAATAAAAGATTATTTGCCTAAAACAGGAAGTCAAGTTCAAACTTGCACATATAAACCATTTGACTTGATAAAACAGTCGCAAATAACTATTTTAACAATTAACAATTATATTTAACTTTTAGTTTTGTGTGTGTGTGTGTGTGTGTGTGTGTGTGTGTATAATATAGGGTGGCATGATGTATGACAGGGTAGCACGTCTGCCTCACAGTTCTGAGGACGCGGGTACAAATCCGGCCTCGCCTGTGTGGAGTTTGCATGTTCTCCCTGTGCCTGCGTGAGTTTTCTCCGCATACTTCGGTTTCTTCCCACATCCCAAAAACCCTCCAACACGCCCGCAACCCGAGTGAGGATAAGCGGTACAGAAAATGGATTGATGGATATATACGGTGGCTGAAATAAGTATTTAACACGTCACCATTTTTCTCACTAAATATATTTCTATTGCTATTGACATGACAATTTTACCAGATATTGGGAACAACCCAAGTAATCCATACATACAAAGTAGAACAAATAATATAAGAAATTAAGTTATATGTAATAATGTGAAATGGCACAGGGAAAACGTTTTTAAACATGCCAATTTATTACTTTATACAAAAGCCTTTGTTTGCAATGACAGCTTCAAGATGCCTCCTGTATGGAGAAACTAGTCGCCTGCATTGCTCTGGTGTGATTTGGGCCCATTCCTCCACACGTTTTCAAAACGTTTTCAAATCTTGAAGGTTCCGAGGTCTTCTTTTATGGACCTTGAGTTTAAGTTCTTTCCATAGATTTTTAATTGGATTCCAGTCAGGTGATTGGCTGGGCTGTTCTTGCAGCGGTTTTCTTTGGAACCAATTGAGAGTTTCCTTGGCAGTATGTTTTGGATGTCCACCCTCATTTCATTTTCATCATCCTCATAGATGCTATTAGATTTTTGTCAAGAATGTCTCGGTACATTTGCCCATTCATTCTTTCTTCAATAATGTGACATTTACCAGTACTATTTGCTGAAAAGCAGGCCCACACCATCATGTTCCCACCTCTGAACTCCACTGTTGGTATGGTGTTTTTAGGGTGATGTGCAGTGCCATTTCTCCTCCAAAGGTGGTGTGCATTGTGGCATCCAAACAGTTCAATTTTGCTCTCCTTCGGCCAGACTATATTCTTCCAGTATTTAACTGGTTTGTCCAAATGTTGTTCAGCAAACTTGAAACGAGCCTTGACATGCTTTTTTTTTTTTTCAGCAATGGGGTCTTGCGTGGTGAACGTGCATACAGGTCATGGCGGCGGAGTGCATTACTCATTGTTTTCCTTGTGACAGCAGTACCTGCTAATTCCAGGTCTTTTTGAAGCTCTCCACAGGTGGTCCTTGGCTCTTGGACAACTCTTCTGATTATTCTTTGCACTCCTCTGTCAGAAATCTTGCGAGGAGCACCTGATCGAGGCAAATTTATGGTGGTATGGTTGAATTTCCACTTACGTATCATGGCCCTAACCGTGCCCACTGGAACATTCTGAAGCTTAGATATGCGCCTGTAACCAATGCCATCGCTATGTCAACAATTAGTTTGCGATGCTCTTGAGACAGCTCTTTGCTCTTACTCATCATGAGATGTGTCTTGACTCACACCTTGGCAAGCAAGGAGACCTTTTTGTCGGCCATCAATTAGGACTGAACCAGCTGATCTTCATTTGCACTGACAAGGGACTGGTTTCCTGTTTCATTATTGATAGATTCTAGGTGTTGTCTTGGTTTTCCATACCTTTTCACACCTCCCTTTCTTCATGTGTTCAATACATTTTCCCTGTGTCATTTCACATTATTACACACAGCTTAATTTCTGATCTTATTTGTTCTACTTTCGTTATCTGTATGAGTTAGTTGGGTTGTTACCAACATCTGGTGATAATTTCATGTCAATAGCACCTTTGGAAATATATTAATCCTTCCATTTTCTGAGCCGCTTCTCCTCACTAGGGTCACGGGCGTGCTGGAACCTATCCCAGCTATCATCGGGCAGGAGGCGGGGTACACCCCGAACTGGTTGCCAGCCAATCGCAGGGCACATATAAACAACAACCATTCGCACTCACATTCACACCTACAGGCAATTTAGAGTCTCCAATTCATGCATGTTTTTGGGATGTGGGTGGAAACCAGAGTGCCCGTAGAAAACCCACGCAGGCACGGGGAGAACATGCAAACTCAACACAGGCGGGCCCGGGGATTGGACCTGGGTCCACAGAACTGTGAGACAGACGCTCTAACCAGTCTTCCACCGTGCCGCTGGAAATATATTTAGTGAGAAAAATGGTGACGTGTTAAATACTTATTTCAGCCGCTGTGTGTGTGTGTGTGTGTATGTATGTATATATATATATATATATATATATATACATACATACACACACACACACACCGCTGCCGCTAAGAGAGCATTATTTCAACATAAAGGAAGAATTGTCAGCAGCCTTTGGCGGTGAGAGGCTCCAGTGTGGATCAAGAGTGCATCAGTGTAGTTTTCATCTGACTGAGAATTAGAACACCGCATGTATTATTAGCTGTGTGTGTGTGTGTGTGTGCGTGTGCGTGGGTGATAAATGCATATAATCGAGTGACTATTGAACCACTCAGTGACTCCCCCCGCCCCCACATGGTTGTACACACACGCACGTATACACAATTAGTGTCACAAATAATGAGTGGTTTTACAGGGACAGGTTGAGGCGCGGTAATGTTATAGCTTGCGTGTCTTTGTGCGTGTGTGTGTGTGTGCAATGACAGTAAGATTGTGTGGGTAGTGTGAAACTTCACAGTGGGTGTCAGCTGATTGTGTCAGGTCACAATCAGCTGATAAACATGTTTTTGACGTTGACTTGCGTAATGTATGTGCGTAGTAATGTAATTGACACTTTTGATGATGTAGTGTACAACACAGTGGTCCTTTTCCAATACTCGCACCCGTGGGAGGTGCAACGAAAAGTGTGGGTGTTGAAACTATTCACTGGAAAGAGTGTGGGTGCCCTGTGTATGTTTGACAAAACGTTTGGTGGTTGAAACCCTTCACCTAAAAAAGTGGCAGAACAACCACATCTGTTATGGGTGTGATGAAAAGTGAGGATGTTGAAACATTCACCTAGAAAAATTGTGGGCGACAAAAACACCCACATCCCTTATGGGTGCAACAAAAAGTGTGGGTGCTGAAACATTTCACCGGGAAAAGCGCTGGTGTTGAAACCATTCACTGGGAAAAATGTGAGTGTTCTGTGTAAATCCAACAAAAAGTGTGAGTGTTGAACCCTTTTACCGGACAAAGTATGGGTGTTGGAACACCTGAATCCCCTGCGGATGCAACAAAAAAATGTTAGTGAAACCTTTCAGCAAAAAATTTTTTATAAAATAAACTGCACAGCCTGAGAATGTGATGAAAAGTGTGGGAGCTGAAACATTTCTCTGGAAAAAACTGTGAGTGTTTAAACACCCGCATCCACTGTGGGTGTGACGAAAAGTGTGAGTGTTGAAAACTTAAAACACTTGCATCCCCCTGCAATTGGCTGGCAACCAGTTCAGGGTTTATCCCGCCTCCTGCTGCCGATAATAGCTGGGATAGGTTCCAGCACTCCCGCGACCCTTGTGGGGTCAGAAAATGGATGGATGGATGGACTTGCATCCCCACCTGTGTGATGAAAACTGTGGCTGTTGAAACCGTTCACAGGGAAAAGTGTGGGTGTTGAAACCTTTCAGAAAGTCTTGGGATGACTACATCTGCCATAGGTGTGCAGATGTTGAAAACTTTACAAAGAGAAGTGTATGTGTAACAAAGGTCTGGGTGTTGAGCCTTTTTAACAGGAAAAGTGGAGGTGTTAAAAACTTTCACCAGAGAAAGTGATGGGATAGACACATCCTGCCCGAGTGCGATGAAAAGTATGGTTGTACTTGTGATGCCTTTCAAAGAGAAAAGTATGGGTCTTTCAACAACTGCAACCTTTGCGGGTGCAATGAAAAGTGTGGGTATTGAAACTTTTCACTGGGAAAAATGAGGGTATTAAATGCAACAAAAAATGTTGGTGTAACACTTTAACTAGGTATCGCATGTGTGCCCATTAAAGTTAGCAGTGTGTGTATATTCAGCTTCTCTTTAGGCAGTGACCAAAATGAAACATCTGCTGCATATCACTCTAAGCAGTTGCAGTTACTGCAGTTGAAGAATATTCATCATTTTCATGCCTTTTGAGTTATTTGCTTGTGAAAGGAGGCCAACTTCAGATGTTCGCACACCCACACACACTATACACACAGTAGTAATAGCACTCGCCTTCAGTCATTGAAATATTTTATTTTGAAAGGGGACAGAAATGCTCTTCAAGATGATTATTATATTACTAAAAAAAATTAAAATACAGGCAACTGAGGTATATCTATCTTTTTACAGGTGAAATGAAGCTGAGAGAAAGAAAGCCTGAGTGAATGATTGACACAACTATGTGCACGGATAACAGAAAAACATTGAAATGTTTGGAATGATCTCTTTGAAAAATGCAAAGGACTTTTTTATTGCAGCCTGCAGTTACATTTGAATAAGAGAAGTCCCAAAAGAGCACAACATTTCACAAATAGACATGCATCTAAACAGTCTCTTTAAATGCCAACAGACAAACAGATTCCATTAGGAAAGCCATCACATATGGGATTAGATTCCCCCCCCCCCCCCCCCCATGTATAAAATAATGTTTTATTCTTATGTGCCTTAAAACCTTAAATTGGTGTCAGTGTGGCAATATTTCCATGACTACTACGGAGGTTCATAGGTACCCCTGCACAGACACAATACAAGAGTTGGAGCAAATATTTTCCCTTAACAAAGATTATAATGCTCTATTTCGACGGTCAGCTTGTATAGGATCCTCTTATGATAATGTGCAGGTGTACCTAATGTTGTGACCAGCGAGAGAAAAACTTCCTCAAATGAAGTCTTTTAAACCCAAGTGCTCCCGAGGCAACAACACCCTCAAAACAAGCACAAAGTTCATGAAAGAACATTATATGAGTCGTTTTTTTTCAACTTGAAAAATAGCACGTGTTACAACACTGTTAAAGACCTCTTCTTTGCTCACAGCTTAATAATAATATTATACCATGTCCATATGATGAAAGAGGTATTGAGCCTCTGGGATATGAATTTCCTCGCACTGTTCTGCACTCACAAATCCACTCTCTCAGTTGCAGCAAACATCAAAACCTGAATTTTTTTTCATGACGCCACTAATTTAATAACCCTAACCACTAATCCCTATCCTAACTATCTAACTCAAACCCTAATTCACCCACTAACCACTGCTGCGAATGCCTAACTGCCGAACCACAATCCCAAAGCCTAAACTCAAACCCTTAACCTTTTACCAACCTAACCTAAATCCAGGAACCATATCTTACACCCTGACCTCTAACACTAACTCTACCCAACTTTAAGCCCTAGCCTCTAACCCAGTGCTTCCCAAACTTCTATTGAGTCAAGGCACCCATTTTGCATGAGAATCTCACAGCAGACCACTAAATGTAAATATCACAAAACGTATGAATACTGAAATAATGATGTTCTCGTCTCGAGTTACATAAAATGTATGTACTTCGTGTGAAATTTGGGCCTGTTTAATTGAACACAAAGCTGATATACACGCAGGAAGCCATGACTTATTCTTTTGTATGAATGGCAAGACGTGTTTATTGTACCTTCTGCCATCTGAAGGAGGAGCATTTCATTGTTCTGCCTGTCACTAGATGTTGCTGGCATAGATAGATGAACAAATATATGTTTGTAATTAATAACTAATAATAATAATAGTTTAATAATACTTTTCGGACACCCATCCATCCATTTTCTTTACCCCTTATCCTCACTAGGGTCGCGGGTTGCTGGAGCCTATACCAGCTATCTTCAGGCGGGAGGCGGGGTACACCCTGAACCGGACGCCAGCCAATCGCAGGGCACATAGAAACAAACAACCATTGGCACTCACATTCACAGCTGTGAAGAATTTAGAGTCTCCAATCAACCTACCACGCATGTTTTTGGGATGTGGGAGGAAACCGGAGGGCCCGGAGAAAACCGTCCACCGTGCCGGCCTTTTCGGACACATTAAGTAAAATTGGATAATTTCCCACGGCACTTATGATATTCTCTTGCCTCATACCACGCATTCTGGTTGGGAATCACTGCTCTAACCAACTAACCCAAGGCCCTTAACTACCCTCTAACGTCAAACTTAACTGCCCTAACCATAATCCATAACCATGACCTACACCATAACCACTAAACCGAAAGTGTCGCCCTAACCCACCCTCTAACCATTAACCCTAATTGCCAACCCTAACCTCAAACTATGTTCTAAACATAACCACCTAACCCTAACTGCTAACCTACTGTAAGGAATTCCAAACGACGCCCAGGAGTTGCCCAGTCGGCCTCGTAAGGAAAAAGTGCTTGAATTCCTTCGTCCCGGTTCTTTTAATGTTTGGTGGTGAATTTGTTTCCAAATAAGAATCCTGATACACTGAACTTGTCTTTTGAGTATTTAATACAACAGAATAAAGTGTACAGGTTTTCAAAGCTATGATCAAGTTTGAAGCATTCAGCGAGCGCTGATCTCTCTATCTTCTCTCGTGGGATCCGGAAGCCGAGTGGCTCCCCTTTTCAGATAACAGTCCATTGCTTTAGTGGCGCCTTATCAAACCAGTTCTCGCCTGCTCTCAGCCTGAATGTTATCAGTATGTCTGTGGTGCATGTGTGTGCGTGTGTGTGTGTATTCATAACATAGTGTGGTCAGTTTTAACAAACAAAAGCTAGTGTGTGTGTCCTAGCGTCCTGCAAGCAGCAGCATAGAAATATATCTAACAAGCCCCCCTGTTGAGGTGGCCTTAAGGTCAACAACTAACAACTAACACTATCTGCCTAAATCCAAATGGTAACCCTAACCTATCCATTAACCTTAATTGCAAATCTAACCCCTAAACCTAACCCATAACTCATGAACCATACCTTAACTCAGCTGAGAATATTTTCATTCATCCAGGTCATTGCGTCCTCAGGGTATTGAATCGATCATCCGGTTTCCTCCCACAGCCTAAAAACATGCGTGGTAGGTTGATTGAAACTCTAAATTGCCCTGAATGTGAGTGTGAATGGTCGTTTGTTTCTATGTGCCCTGCGATTGGCTGGCGAATGGTTCAGGGTGTACACCGCCTCCTGCCCGAAGATAGCTGGGATAGGCTCCAGCAGCTCTAGTGAGGATAAGCGGTAAAGATAATGGATTAATGGATATATCGTTCAGTTGCAACAAGGGTGAGGGTGGTTGAGGCACCTGAAAGCTCTAACCTGAGTGTTGATGTGGAAACCCAAATATCCAATGTATTTTATCAATAGTGGCTTTGTATCCCAAAAGATTAAAATCACTCTTGGCTGGGCCATGCTTCTAATTTTATTAGTATAAATACTTGGTTTTTCTGCACAACACTCAGGCTAGAGCTGTTCTATCAAGCCTTAGTACATGAACTGATGAAGCCTGCTTGGATGAGAAACGAAACCAGAACAGTCCAGTTGCTATCGATTCAATGACCTGAGCATACCTCAACTCAACCCTAACTTAACCCCATACCTAAACCCCTTAGCCAAACCTAACCAAAGTCTAACCCTAACATTTCGTAGAAACATTCTCGGTATGTTTGGTATATAACTGCAGAATTGACAGTAAAGCCTGTTGACTCTTGACTATAATCTACCTTAACCCCTGATCATACCCTAACTGTGGCACCACAGGTTATGTAAGGCATTGCGATTTGCGTAACATAGAGCAGGCAGCCATTGACGTGACAAAGCCACCAATGGAACGGCCTAAACAGAGTGTGTCGATTATTTCAGTGACTAGTGAGAGGATCTTAAGTGTCCGTCGACGTACTGTACGTGTTTGACATAAAGTAAAGTATTGTACTGGTACTAAATGTCGGACGCCTACTCACTGATCAAACAACTCAGTATGAGAGCACTGTAAAAAGTGTAATTGTAGGTTACGTATTTACTGCGCTATTCGGCAAAATATAATCATATTTTCTGTAATAATTGATCTAACCTACAGTATGTATTAACAGAGAGAGTACATGAGATGAAAGCTGATGACAGTCCTACATAACAGCAAAGTGGTTCAGCCCTCTTTTATGAGTGTGAGTGGGCGTTGGGTGTATTTATAAGATAGTGGGTTGGAGTACATTAACCCCTGTGCAGTACAGAAAACAAACAAAAGAAAAAAAAACAATAAGACAAAGACTGATTGTTGGTTGTAAGTAGTAGTAAGGACAGGAGTGATGCTCACTTCCGTCTATTTGTGGAGCTTTATAGCCAGCGCTGCTCATCTCCGAGGAAGTGCACTCATGGCAGGCTTACTCCGTCAGGATGGGTGGGCTCCCACTTCCTATATGAGGTCCTAGGACCGATGAGGCAGTCCACACAGGCCCACAGAGCTTTGCGGATCACCACACGCGGCAAACATTGTCCGAGACCATGTAGCTGCTTCTATTGCAGCCGTACACTTTGGCAAACTCTGGGAAGTTCTGAAGGGAGCCCAGCACCCTGAGACACACACACACACACATACACACGAATAAATGTTTATGGGTTGTGTTGTTGGTTGTGTGACTTAACCTTCTACTCTGCCCAATGGCATGATTGAAAGTACCTGAATTTTCCTGGACTGTGTTGATCGACTTGGATGGAATTCAAAGCATCTTCTGGTCGTCGTGTTCCACACCACACCTGATACAGACAGATACAATAAGAATACAGTGGTGCCTTGAGATATGAATGACATGGCTCAAGAGTTTTTTGGGATACGAGCTGTTGATCGGTTGATTTTTTTCGGTTTGACTTGCAAAGGTAAACTTGTGATACGAGCGCTGTATGGTGTATGTATTTCAAGCAACCACATAGCCTAAGCAACCTGAATTCTAACATACGAGGGGAAACGCCATAGGCACATGGGCTAACAATTAGCATCTATGTGGCGGTATTGTTACCGTTTAAGCAACAGATATCTGAAAACAAATGGTGCTGCAATATATGTAGAAAGACCACATAACTACTCACAGGCATATATTCAACCCCTGCGAAGAACGACTCATTTTACTGCTGTACTGAGTAACCGAGAAAGGAGTTGAGCCTCCAGTACAGTGTATCCCTATGTCTATCTTATACTGCCCCCAGGTAGCCAAGGTGCATTTAAAATGTTTGGTTGTTTTTTGGGGGGAGGCTGGAACAGATTAATGGCATATCCATTTCCATAGGGAAAGATGACTGGAGTTTTTGAGTGTTTTGAGTTACGAGCATGGTCAATGATCAAACTGAACTTGTATCTCAAGACACCACTGTACGTATCTGGGATGGGCTTTTGACAGAATTTACATAAATATACTGTATAATTTTTATACTTTAAAGTTTTATTTGTCATGTAATATTTCGAAGGTCCCATATTCTGGCTATTTATACCTTAATTGAGTGACTCTCCAACATAGACTTAGTGTCAATTTCATTTAAAAAACACTTTGTTTTTTGTCATACAAGTGTCCAGAAAAGGTTCCTCTGACAGCTACTTCTGTTTGACCAAGTTTTGTCCATATTGTCCCCTTTCCACTTATTGGTCGTCTCCATGTAGAAGACCAACTTGTGAGAGCACATGTTTGTTATGTTGAGAACTCTGGCTCGGGAGCGGAAAGGGAAAGCGGAGCTCTTCGCTAGTGACGTAGATATGCTTGAGAAATGCGAATGGCCTGATTTCAGGCCTCTTGGCAGAAAAACGTCTGGAACTCAGGAATGCGTGGGCAATTTTAATTCATATTTCACGTTTACTGTGGCATCATAGAGCCAATATAACATCCCAAACACTAGAAAAAGTTGGTTTGGTAAAATATTGCACCTCTAAATGTACATGATATTTTATATGGAAGAGGACAGAAATGCTATGTAACAAATCTTGTTTTAATTCATATTTTTAAATTATACACTTCATTCTAGATGACAGAACATACTAAATATTTACAGCAAATGTTTTTTGTTTTTTTTAACACGCAATCATTATATCTACTTGACCTGATCTGGTTAGGATGGGGATTTAACCAAATTTTGTGTTGGTGGATGAGTGGTTAGCGCATCCACTTCATATTTCTGAAGTGGGGTTTCAAATCCAGGCTGCGACCTTCCTGTGTGGTGTTTGCATGCTCTCACTGATTAAATTTGGGGATCAATCTTAATTTTTTTCTTTTTTTTCCCCATTTCATTTTTTCATTTGTTTTGTATTTATTTTGTATTTTAAATACACAAGTTGTTGTTCTTTAGACTGCATACTAATCAATTCCACACAATGGACAATCCTCAACATACATGATGTTCTATTATCTATCTAATCATCCACCAAATAATCCATTGCCCACTACCTGAGCAAAGTTGAGGAAGAAGAGTTGATCGTGGTTAAGGTTGAGTCCTGGCAGCAGTGCCTCCTCACCATGTTTCTTCACATAGTTCTTATAGGCCTGCACACAACACACAAGACATGTACTGTATCTAATACTACACTAAACAGTACACATACCGCATTCCCTCATGTCATAGACATCCCTCCAATGAGCGGCCGAAATAGTCGGCAGGTGCGTCATCCACGTAAGACAAATTCTGTAAACAACTCCTTTACATCCATCCATCAGAGAAAAAATTTAATTAGAGAGAATCCCAGTTTAACGCTGGGGATACGTTTCAGACCAACCTGCAATAGTTGAAAATCTCCGATAAAGAGCCACATTTTTTAAAAGGTTTTACCCCTTCCCCACACTTTGAACACATTTAAACATATTGAAATACACTCATTACTCAAGAACACACAAAAAAAATGCACTCATAAAATGTATAGAAAATACTGTAGGTACTGTAGTATTTGTGTGTTAGATATGGGCCTTTAAGAGGCAGGGCTGGGGAGGTTAGCTGGTTGGCTCAGCCTATGGCGATTCTGGGTGTGAGTGTCTGGGCATGAGCTGTGGTCGACAGCATCTCCTGCATGAGTGTGCTCATTGTGTTTTACCATTCTACCATCATTCAATAAATGGCTGAAAAGTGCATCGGTGACTGTGGCTCTCCTTTCCCACATGCGAGGGCATTACAGTAACTAAGCATATTACAAAACCTCATAAAAAACGCAATGAAGTGCAGGTTTTCGCAATGCCGCAGGGATTTTCTAGACATACAGATAGACACGTCCACAATAAAAAACTGCGATATAGTGGTGGCGCGAACAATGAACCGCGATATAGCAAGTCTGACTCAAACCAAACCATAGTAAAACTGAAACAATATTTCAGATAAGAAATATTGCAAATTCAGTTAATCTGTTCAACACACCCCAAAATATAAATTTAAAAAATCATTTTATAGAGAATAACTATGCTTTGACATAAAGAAAACAAAGTGAAATATAAATGACTCATGAAATATATGAATGAATACATCAATAAAACATGTTTACATTTTATTGAAGACTCCAAATGGCATATGAAAGACTGCGCCGAGGGGAGAAGGAGAGTTTATTGTTTCGAAGTGTAATCTGCCATTTTTGTACTTTCCTAAGAGTTCTTCCTAGAATTTTATGGTCTTCCTTATCAATGGGCCGCCAATGCAGGGATCTCGTTTGATGTGCGTCCCGGGTCGTAGATGCATGTCACTGATGCGAGGACGCGGAAGTGAAGCGTTTGATTGAGGAGCGGGAAGGCAGCCGTTGCAAAATGCGACGCCGAATAGAGAAGAGAGAGAGCAAAACGACATGGCGAAATGTGGTAGCATTTCAAAGTGAAATGCAAGTCGAGCACCCCGTTCACCTTTCTCTCCGCTGAGTATGACACCGCGTCGCGGGACCCGAGAGACAGAGTTAACATAGTCCAAATTGGTGATGATCTGTAAGTGGCAAAACTTTGAGTCAAGTAGGTGAAAAATGTGGCAAATGTGGTTAGAGAGGAATAAGAGTAAAATGGAGGAGGGTTTTGGTGAAGGGAGATGAAGGAAATATTTTTCTCTCGAGAATTCTTCATTTTAGTTTGAACAAACTACTACAATTCCAAAATTTGCAGTAGTCTAAAGATTTGTCTTCTTCACGTTCAGTTAGTCTGGGCTCATAAATGCACAGCCAGGAACCTACTGTATTAATAAGTCACAAAATGCTAAAATGCTAGCTGTTTAAGTGAAGATGCACAAAGGGTGTTAATGCTTTAAAAAATAAATAATGCCTTATCTTTTATGCACAATGTGAATTGAAGAAGTAAAAACTGTTGGTTATATAAAAGAGGAAATCAATTAGTCGTACGCAGTGATGCCGGTAGCGCGTTACTTTGTAACCAAAATGCTGCCATTTTGAGTAACGAGCAAAGTAACGCGTTACCTTTCCCGAGAAAGTAGTCAGACTACAGTTACTTCTTGATAACAACAATAGTTATTTTTTAGTCATCTATATTTCTCGCCAAGATCAGTCTAACAGGTCAAAAATATTACTCTGATCACGTAGGCCGCTCATTATTCAATAATCACAACAAAGTGATTGGGAAGTGGTGGTTTATTATACAATGCACACTGTTTTTGTTATTCTATTTGGTAGAAAATACATTGGATTGTTGTTACTTTTTTATTTACACATTAAGAACACAGTTTTACTGGCGTGTTAAGTGCGCAATGCATTGAGGGTTAATTATTCATACCGAAGAGCGCGGTAATAAATCATCATACAATAAGGACTGACTCACTGAAGGACTTAGAATACTTAGCTTAAATAATATTTACAATAAAAAGTGAGCACTTTCAACTTCATTGTAGTCCAGACTGTGAGCTGGTTTTACATGCTGCATGGCTGATGTCACGTAAGTAAGTGGTCCTCTCCCCGTCAATCACCCACAGTTTTGCTTGTTAAACAGTTGCATAATCTTGTCACCTTTTCTCTCTCTTCGTATCAAAATTACGATGGTGGGAGAAATGGTGTGTGTCTGTGTGTGTGTGCGTGCGTGCGTGCGTGTGTGTGTGTGTTGCTGAAGTGCTTCAGCGAATCATTATCGACTAAAAGTACGAGTCCTGTCTTGGTGCTAGCCAATCAGAAGAAAACTAGGACGGGTTATCGTTTCATAAATACAATGGACACGTGACTTTTTTCCCAGACTAAATGTTCATTGTTGTGGTATCACCCGGCGCGCCACTCGTGGCGCAGCGAGCCGCTGGCGGAACAGTTTTGACTCCGTAGATCCAAACAACTGGGACATTTAAAGGAGAGTTAACTATTTATTACGTTCGCTAGCCGGTGAGCTAACTAGCTAGTGTGCTACGGAGCTAAACAGCTCACTCTGGCTCGCTCGATTTTTGCAACATCGTTTAAAACAGAGGCCACTAACATGCGCGTCCGCGTCCGCGTCCGGACCCAGAAGCAGTCCCAAATGGACCCACAACATAGCCAGAAAAGAAAGGACATGATTCAAGACATACGGGGGGCTTCTATTTTAAGCAGCCAACATATTTCAGGCTTTACGGTAGTGATGACATGTACCGACCAATCACATGCAAGTTCCGCCACCTTTTCAGCCAAACAAATCTGGATCACAGGCGGTAATCACTGAAATCACTGACTGTGCACAGACCAGACAGAGACAAGGAGAAAGAAAGAGAGTTAAGTTGAGTTAAAGACAGAGAAAGATCAGAAAACGACCGATAAAGGAAGAGAACACCTGGAACAAATGTTGCTGAAAATGGAACAGGCAGAGTCATTTTTGTTTGTGTGGGAAGTTTCCACTGGGAGCTCTTATTAAAAGTGCATATTATATGTGAAACGTCATTATGAACCAAAGCAAAGGTTTTGAACAAACATAACCTCTAAAACGGTTCAGTTAAGATTTGTTAAATTCAAATATGTAAAATTGTTTGAGACTTCACTGTTGTGTTAAGATGCCAAACAGAAAAGAGGAAACTCAAACTTTATTTTTCTTAAGTTCAGCACTTTATTTGAACACGTATAACTTTCTTTTTATTTACTTGCTCTCATTGTGAAATGGAGCCCTACTTTTACTTAGTGAATGAGAGAACATTACACAGTTGTGCTCATATGTTTGATTACCAGGGTAGAATTTGTAAGATGTGTACAATTCCTTATGATGCTCTAATGTCATTATATCAGCGGCATAAAAAAACATCGATATTATTGTTTATCTTGAAGGTTTTTGGGAAAATACAACCGCAATTCCAATGAAGTTGGGACGTTGTGTTAAACATAAATAAAAACAGAATACAATGATTTGCAAATCATGTTCAACCTATATTTAATTGAATTCTCTACAAATACAAGATATTTAATGTTCAAACTGATCAACTTTATTGATTTTAGCAAATAATCATTAATTTAGAATTTTATGGCTGTAACACGTTCCAAAAAAGCTGAGATAGGGTCATGTTTACCACTGTGTTACATCACCTGTTCTTTTAACAACATTCAATAAACGTTTGGGAACTGAGGACACTAATTGTTGAAGCTTTGTAGGTGGAATTCTTTCCCATTCTTGCTTGATGTACGGCTTCAGCTGTTCAACAGTCCGGGGTCGCCGTTGTCGTATTTTACGCTTCATAAGGCGCCACACATTTTCAATGGGAGACTGGTCTGGACCGCAGGCAAGCCAGTCTCGTACCTGCACTCTTTTACTACGAAGCCACGCTGTTGTAACACGTGTGGCATTGTCTTGCTGAAATAAGCAGGGGTGTCCATGAAAAAGACGTTGCTTGGACGGCAGCATATGTTTCTCCAAAACCTTTATGTACCTTTCTGCATTAATGGTGCCTTCACAGATGTGTAAGTTACCCATGCCATTGGCACTAACACACCCCATACCATCACTATGGTGGCTTTTGAACTTTGTGTCCATAACAGTCAGGATGGTTCTTTTCCTCTTTGGCCCGGAGGACACGACGTTCACAATTTCCAAAAACAATTTGAAATGTGGACTCGTCGGACCACAGAACACTTTTCCACTTTGCATCAGTCCATCTAAGATGAGCTCGGGCCCAGAGAAGCCAGCGGCGTTTCTGGGTGTTGTTGATAAATGGCTTTTGCTTTGCATAGAGTTTCAAGTTGGACTTACGGACGTAGCGCCGAACTGTATTTACTGACATTGGTTTTCTGAAGTGTTCCTGAGCCCATGTGGTGATATCCTTTACACATTGATGTCGGTTTTTGATGCCGTGCCGCCTGAGGGATCGAAGGTCATGGGCATTCAATGTTGGTTTTCGGCCTTGCCGCTTACATGCAGTGATTTCTCCAGATTCTCTGAAACTTTTGATGATATTATTGACCGTAGATGATGAAATCCCTAAATTCGTTGCAATTGTACATTGAGGAACATTGTCCTTAAACTGTTCGACTATTTTCTCACAAAGAGGTGAACCTCGCCCCATCTTTGCTTGTGAATTACTGAACAATTCAGGAAAGCTCCTTTTATACCCAATCCTGTCACCCACCTGTTCCCAATTAGCCTGTTCAGCTGTGGGATGTTCCAACAAGGTGTTTGATGAGCATTCCTCAACTTTCTCAGTCTTTTTTGCCACCTGTCCCAGCTTTTTTGGAACGTGTTGCAGCCATAAAATTCAAAGTTAATGATTATTTGCTAAAAAGAATAAAGTTTATCAGTTTGAACATTAAATATCTTGTATTTGTAGTGTATTCAATTAAATATAGGTTGAACATGATTTGCAAATCATTGTATTCTGTTTTTATTTATGTTTAACACAACGTCCCAACTTCATTGGAATTGGGGTTGTACATTTATCTAAAAAATTTGCTATCGTGGCAGGCCTAAACACATAATATATTGAGAGAGAGCAAAAGTAATGGATAACACAAAAATATTGTACAAACAGTATGAAAGATTAAACAGTAAAGAGAACTGCAATAAAAATCTCCAATATAGCGGGATCGTGAACCACGATGTAGCAGAGGATTACTGTATCTGTATTGATGATAAGTTGCAGGGACTCATTGTTCCAGGGCTGGGACTCATTGTTTCCATGACGTGTGCATCCCGGGACTCGCATAGTGTCAAGTGTAAAATGATCTATGACTGGGAACTTTCTTTGGCCCCGAGGTGGCTTCCTGAAGATCCATCCAACTGTTTTCTGAACCGCTTATCCTCACTAGGGTGTGCTAGGATGCTGGAGCCTAACACCCTGAACTGGTCCCCAGCCAAACGTAGGGCACATATAAACAAACAACCAATCACACTCACATTCAGACCTATGGACAATTTAGAGTTCTCAATTAACCTACCCTCTAAATTGCCCATAGGTGTGAATGTGAGTGCGAATGTTGTTTGTTTGTATGTGCCCTGCGATTGCCTGGCAACCAGTTCAGGGTGTACCCCGCCTCCTGCCCGATGATAGCTGGGATAGGCTCCAGCACGCCCGCGACCCTAGTGAGGAGAAGCGGCTCAGAAAATGGATGGATGGATGGAATTAACCTACCATGTATGTTTTTGGAATGTGGGAACCGGATTATCTGAAGAAAACCCACGCAGGCACGTGGAGAACATGCAAACTCCACACAGAAGGCCTGAGCCTGGTTTTGAACCCAAGACCTCAGAACTAAGTGACAGATGTGGATTACTGTACCGCCAGCGAATGAACAGACACATTCAATAAATAAGCACAAACAAACTTTGAGGTATTGAGTGGCCAAATCATGTGGGAAGGAGGATTTGCATATGGACCATTTTCAACGTATGAAAAGTGACCAGCTGTACGAAAACTGTGAGAAATTCGGAAAAAAAATCAGCATAAACAAAATTGTACGAAAAAAGAGGTTCCACTGTATTCCAAAAAGGCATTTGAACAACTAAAGGCCTCCTAATTGAATGGACACCTCCTCCGGTTATTATTTGCGAGAATATGCAAATGTGTGAATCTGACTCTGGGCTCTGGACAACATAGTGGTTCAAACTATCAATTGTCAGTCAGTAAATTGACTGACGTCTCCAGTTAATATCGGGAAGAAGACATCAGCAGTTGTTTCGAACAATACCCAAATGTTTTCCTCATTGTTTTCAGGCTCATTACCTGATAGGCCTGCCGAACTCCTCCGTTATCAGCAATGTTCTCCCCAAGGGTGTTGTTACCTTTTAGCTAGAGGAGGGACAACAGAGAGATGGCAGTGTCAAAAGAGTGGAGTCTTTCCTTATTTCGGCACACACTGTAAACAGCTTTCACTCTTTGGGATGGAAGAAATGGTTTAAAAAAAGAAAGACTGCCTGGGGAGAATAAAAAAGTACCGCGGGGGAGTGAGCAATCTGTCAACAGGAAAATATGAAAGAGTTGTGAGGCAGTTGAGGAGATGAGCTGCAGAAGTGCGGAGAAACATGAAATGTGAAATGGAATGTCTGCTGGAAGTAAAAGGGAGAAGCTAAGGCTTTTGGGGTGGTTTACATTAAGTCCGTTGGCCAGGTCCCAAGAGAAGTTAGCATACTGATCGACAATGCACGCAGACAGCTCCAAGAACCTTTGAGCCGAGTCCTCTGTCCACCAGTCCTTCAGGTCGCCATTTTTATCATATTTACGACCTAGAAAAACAGAGCAAATACATCACGTTGAAAATAAATTGAAAAATGTCAAGAGCTGACTGAAATCGAAAGAGTCCACATTAACGCATGTCAAAATGCTTGATGGTCTCTTGTCATTTTCATAATGAGAATTATATAATTTACTATGATACTACAGCGGGTCTTTGGTTTACGGCAGTCCTGACAAACAAGGTTTTGAGATTATGAATGCAATGATCTATTATGCGCAGCGGTGTAAGAATACATTGCCACGCACCACAAGACCGCACCCTCAATTACCTTGGTATTTACTGTTGTTTCTTTAATTGTTTTTATACTTAGAGCCCAGTGTTTGTCATCCAAATATTTACTGACTTAACTACTGTGTTAGCATTTCAACTTACATCCAAATTCAGGTTCCGTCACCGGCATAGCTACGGAACTCCATCATAACAATGGATCTCTGTCATTGATCGAGGACCCCCTGAAAATTCATTTTTGTATTCATTGGATTCATTTTCCTTTAATAATTTGAATTGTGCCGGCACGGTGACCGACTGGTGAGCACATCTGTCTCACAGTTCTGGGGACCGGGATTCAAATCCCGGCCCCACCTGTGTGGAGTTTGCATGTTCTCCCCGTGCCTTGGGTGGGTTTTCTCCGGGCACTCCGGTTTCCTCCCACATCCCAAAAACATGCGTGGTAGGTTGATTGAGGAAATTTCCCGTAGGTGTGAATGTGAGTGAGAATGGTTGTTTGTGCCCTGCGATTGGCTGGCGACCGGTTCAGGGTGTACCCCACCACCTGCCCGAAGATAGCTGGGATAGGCTCCAGCAGCCCGTGACCCTAGTGAGGATAAGCGGGAAAGAAAATGGATGGATGGATGGATTTGAATTTGAAAAAGTGTAAGGGCAGATGTAGTTTTACTATGACTCACATAGCCAAAACCTCTATCTAGTCATTTTCTATAGGATTTGTCATCATTTGGGATGCGGATCTGGGTCTGACGGTGGAATTTGGTTATAACTGCTTTTTTTTTTTTTTTTTAATATGTTTGCTTAGCTCCTAAAATTAAGGAAATTGACTGTCCATTTCAGAAATTCCACCATCAATCCCGAGGGTGAATTGTTGGGCATCATGAAACAGAATCAAATCAAAATACTTTACTGTAGTGATGGAGAAATGTGTCAATAAATTGATAGCGATACGCAGGGGTATCTGTCATGATACACTACTCACACTGAGTAAGGGCTATTTAGCTTTCAGGTGAAATTTCAGGATGAACC
Organism: Phyllopteryx taeniolatus; assembly: GCF_024500385.1. Classification (NCBI taxonomy): domain Eukaryota; kingdom Metazoa; phylum Chordata; class Actinopteri; order Syngnathiformes; family Syngnathidae; genus Phyllopteryx; species Phyllopteryx taeniolatus. Next base: position 10,419,735 of record NC_084509.1, read on the forward strand.
TAAAACGCACTATAACCTTTCCAGGTGAACTTCAATTGACATTCGACTGATATATTTCCAAGGATGGCCACTTCTATGCCTTACTGACACTCTTTCAGTCACATTTGATCTCAGACTAGTAATGTATGTCATCGATGCACACCACAGATAATAACTAGCGTTTTGGTTAACGCATCAATAGCAAATTTGTCTTCCACTTCCAGCAACAGTAATAAAGCAAGGTAGAAAAAAAACAACAACCTACCGATGTTGTCAAAGCCGTGCATGACCTCGTGGCCGATGACCATGCCGATTCCTCCGTAGTTGAGAGATTTGGCCTGGCCTTTACTGAAGAACGGCGGCTGTAGGATACCAGCAGGGAATACTAATGCCAGAGACAATCACAGAGAGACTTGCAGACCCAGTACAAACAACAACATGGACAATGTGAATCAAGGTACAGTGGATATAAAAAGTGTACACACCCCCTGTTCAAATGCCAGGTTTCTGTGATGTAAAAAAATGAAACCTCGATAGATCATTTCAAAACCTTTTCCATCATTAATGTAAACTATTACTTGCACAACTCAATTGAAAAAAATATATATTTCAAGATGGGAAGTAAAAATAAACAACTGAGATAACGTGGTTGCTTTCCTGACACTTTGGGAGTCACATCTTCCGGCGCAAGCCGTGGTCTGCAGAGATCTTCCACTGCATCGCTTTCTACAAGTGTATCAGTCAGGGGAAAGGTAGAAAATAATTTCCAAAGCATGAATTATACCATCGGACAAAGACAGTCATCATCAAGTCAAGAGAAAATTTGGCGCAACAGTGACATTACAAAGAACTGGATGTCCCTCCAAAATTGATGGAAAGACGAGAAGAAAACTGGTCAGAGAGGCTGCCAAGATACCGACAGCAACATTGAATGAGTTGCAGGAATTTCTGGCAAGTGCTATTGTTTAGTACAACAATCTCCCATCTGTCTTCATGTGTCTGGGCAATGGGGTAGTGTGACTACATGGAAGCCTCATCTAAATCTATCTTAAAACACACACACAAACAAACAACAACAAGAAAAATCCAAGACTGGCTACCTTTTGCAAAAAAAACATTTGAAATCTCCCAAACGCATGTGGGAAAATGTGTTATGCTCTGATGAAACCAAGGTTGAACTTTTTTTTTTTTTTTTTTTTGCCAATGTTGAAAAAGGTATGTTTGGCAGAAACACATCAAAACATTGCTCATCACTACAAGAACACCAAACCTACAGTGAAGCATGGTGGTGGCAGGATTATGCTTTGGGCCTGTTTTTCTTCAACTGGAACTGGGGCCTTAGTCAATGTGAAGGGAATTCTGAACATTTGCAAGTCAGTGTTAGCACAAAGCCTTTAGGTTTGTGCAAGAAAGCTTTTGCAATGTCAGGAAAAGTCTACCAGAAGGGCTGAAATTCATTTGGCGTTAACTAGAGGTACTTTAAATGGTGGTATCTTTGTGTTGACTCCCATTTCAGAGGAGTTTGAACGTGATTGGTTAATTCTGAACACAAATCTCCATGACAAGAGGGTGTGCAACCACATTATCTCAGTTGTTTATTTTTACATCCTCTCCCTAAAAGATTAAGAAAAAATAAATAAATTGTGTTGTACAGGTTACAGGTCACATTGATTGTGGAAAAAGATTTGTAAGTATTTATCAGTCCAATTTTTTCACATTTGGTGACAAAATCTATTTTACAGGAGTATGCAGACTTTTCATAGCCACAATACTGTATGTGTGAAAGTGACATAGCACGTGAGAATACTTATGATGTTTTTTCTCCATGAATAGAAAGCGTTAATGATTGCTGCTCCTGACACCCACCTGGAGATGAAAATAGATAAAGAACAGTCTCAAGTTTAATGACACATATAAAAGCAGTCTGTTTTACATTTCCTTTCAATCTTAGTATGTACATAGTTACAATAATAATAATATTCCCTCCATCCATTATCTTAACCGCGTATTCACACTAGGGTCACGGGGTGTGCTGGCGCCTATCTCAGCCGACTTCGGACGAGAGGCGGGATACACCCTGAACTGGTCGCCACCCAGTCGGAGGGCACATATAAACAAACAACCATTCGCACTTACATTCACACCTACAGACAATTTAGAGTCTTCAATCAACCTACCATGCATGTTTTTAAAATGTGGGAGGAAACCAGAGTACCAGGAGAAAACCCACGCAGGCACAGGGAGAACATGCAAACTTCACAGAGACCTGAGAACTGTGAGGCAGATGTGCTAAGCAGTCGTCCACTGTGCCGCCCAATAATAATAATAATAATTAATAATAATAATAAGAAGAAGAAGAAGACGACGACGTATGTCTTAGAACATGTTGTAGACTGTCACTAACCCACGCTAACACAGTAGCCAAGCAAGAATTACAGTAAACCTTTGTATGAAAAACACATCTAGATATTGAAATTACCTTTCGGTCGTTATTTTTCACAGTCTAAATATATCACCATTTTGAAATCCATGTCCCCCAAAAATGGTCTGTTGCAGTAGTAGTAGTAGCCGTAGTCTAGTTTTATGTGTAAGTATGGAGCACTGCATTGCATAAAAGAAATAATTGAGTCTTACTCATCTTTGTTGACGTCCACTCTGAGTTTCTGCAGGATTTTCTTGTTGTTGAAGGCCGCCGTTTGCACAATATTTTCAAAGAATTCCTCTGCGCTGTAGTTCAGCTAACATGTACACACAAGCCAGAGCACAGCTATCATCAGCCACTTGTAAAAAGCCCACGCTTCACAAGATGGATGCACAGCCACAATAAAGCCATTGTGTATCACGTTACAGCAATCTGACAAATTTGGCGGACACGCACATCTTTGTACTCGTTGTTGAGGTATTTGTCATCCATGATGTTGTCAGCGTAGCCGATTTGTTCCCGGATAGCTCTAACCTGAGGACAGGAAATCATTTTTTATAGTCATTCTTATGTTAAAAAAGGGCTATTTCCGATACCTTTTCCTCTGCTGCTTTTTTGGTGACTGCATCCATCCATGTCAGTTCCTTGAGGTTACTGATGAAGACATCTCGGATCTCTGTAATCATCTCTTCCATCTTGGGCCACAACACACACAAATCAAATGGAAATCACTGATTTATTAACATGTTTATTTCAAAGCTACATGATAAATGTTCCCACTCGGGCCACATTTTGTAAGACGTTGAGCAACAAAGTCATAACAATCTCCCTGATTTAAGCCGCACACATAATTTCACCATTGGGGCAGCAGAGTGGAGCCAAGTTTGTGATTAAAATAAAAAACATGGCAATCTGCATGAAAAGGCCATAAAATACGGTCATTTTTACAACTGGTGCTGAAAGGCGACAGCTAGAGCAATGTGAAACTGACTGAAAGCGTGTCGTAGTGGTCCAGGGCATCACACAGCAAACAGCACCCACATTGTAAATCTTCATCTCACTCTGAGCTTTTTGGTTGGTGTGTGCTTGAGGCATTTGTCAAAAATGACAGACACCATACATCTCTATGTCATCTTGTACACCATATCCCACTCATGCACGTGGATCTCAGGCTGTGTGTGTGCGTGCGCAATTTCTTGAATTGTACGGCCATATGTTAGTAAATTGACTGCAGTTTTGGCACACAATGGCCGACAAAGATTTATTTCCCAAGCGATTCACGGTGACGTAAAACTCACAATACAGTAGTGTTAAGTGTAATTCAAGGGCTCTGCTACTTTACGATATCAACAACACTGAAACATTCTATTATATTGTATGGGCCATAAATTCCCCTATACATATATATTTGGCTATGAATTCCCCATACATTTTTTAACATGTTCTTTGTTTGTTGTTGTTTCAGATAACCTTGAAAGCCTAACTTGAAACCTTAGCTAAGGATTGAAATCCTAATCTTAAACCTTAACCCAGTCTTGAAACCCTGGCTTGAAACGCTAATTTGAAACCCTAATACTGGCTTGAAACAGTAATTTGAAATCCTAACCTAGGTTTGAAACCCTACTTTGAAATTCTGTTCTTGGCTTGAAAAGCTCATTAAAAACCTGAACATCAGCTTGAAACCCTAATTTTAAACCCTAAACCAGTCTTGAAATTCTAGCCTGACAGCCTGACCCTAACTTGAAAGCCTATCCCAGGCTTGAAACCCTAATCCTGGTTTGAAACCCCAATTTGAAGTCTTAACCTTTTCTTAAAAGTCCCATGCCATCATTTAAAAAAAATAATCTTTTATGTCCTATTATCATGTTTGCAAGATAATCTGGGTTAAAAATGCTCAGGATGCCCTTTTTCAAACTATTCTAATCAGTCTTTTACATCTGGCAGTTGAGAGGGTCGGATTTGTCATTAATATTTGTTATGTGAATAAGCTTCGTACTGGTGGGATCACTGACCATCTCAATTTAAATATGGAAAATAGCTTCACTCTGATTGGCCGTTGGCAATATCTCGGTGGCCAAGCATTCATAGCAACCTTCCGTTTGGATCATTCAACGTGTGGTCTTACTATTGAATTCACCAAGCGTTGGATTGGTCGCCACTAATAGGGAACGTGAGCGGAAATGACATTTGATGACACAAAGTCAAATGCCCATCCCCTGTCGAGATTACAAGTGAACTCAAACAAATTAAAAGCACAAACCATCTTTTTGCTGTTGTCGGAGAACGCCTCCTGCACATACAGTCGCCCTACGGCATTATACATGGCGCCATTGACAAACCCCGCACACTGACGCCACACTGGTTCCTCCGCCGTCGCGCCATTCATCGCCTTAAGAGAAATACAACACAATACAACGCTTTGACATGCAAAACCAACCACTTAGCAGATTAAGTTACATATGTAGATCAACCACGGATCACTTGGAAATTTCTATTGACATCCTTGTGTCATACCTTTTTGAAGGCTTTGGCTGTGTCCCTGTATGCCTTGCTCAGGTGCACCACCATCTGCGAAGCAAAACGCCACATCAAGTAGTTCTGCACATCCCTGTGAGGAGAAGGATGGCATTCAAAGAACGCTACCATCAATCAGTAACCACGAATATGCGTGACAGTGTTTATTCCAAATTACACACCTCTTTGTATATCTGGCCAACAGTTGGTTGAGCCTTCTGAAATAGTTGGGGTTTAGGTTTATGACCTCCTCTGTTTCCATGACAGTGATGTTGACTGTATTCATTATCTGGGCGGTGAAATAACTCCAGTTGAACAGCTTCAGGACAAATCCACCAGTCCGAAGAGGGAGAGAGGAATACATTAGCAGGAGGATGGAAAGGCGTAACAGACAATGCATTACCAGTCTGGATAAACAGTTTACCCTCGTATCAACTTCAAGGGTGAAATTGGCGTTGAGATCGGCAAGTTCCATCTTGTTGTAACGCAACTCTCGATCGCTAGAGACACTTGGGGGATCGTTAGCCTTAGAGAAGAAAAGAAAGGTTAAAAGTCAGCTCATTCCTCCATGTATCCCCCTTGGTCTCTTTGAACCATGAGCTTAGCTGCAGTGCCAGGAACAACAAACATCTCTGGCATCCTTGAGTTCTGTAAATGTCAGCGCTGCAGAGGAGTTGTGATGGCTTTGTGAATCTCAACGGTGTAGAAGTGGAAGGCAGGTGAAGTATGTGTGACAGTGTTGATGCAAAAAAAAATAATAATCTATGTGCAAGAATCAGAGGATCAGGTGAGTCAACAGCTTGCCATTCACTCTATGGACAGGGATTCAGGAAGCACCTTTGGGTCGCAATAAACAAGGTCAAGATCATTGTTGCATAAGGTTGAGAAATTATGTTAGCCATCCATTCATTTTCTGAGCCGCTTCTCCTCACGAGGGTCGTGGGCGTGCTGGAGCCTATCCCAGCTATCATCGGGCAGGAGGTGGGGTACACCCTGAACTGGTTGCCAGCCAATCGCAGGGCACATACAAACAAACAACCATTCACACTCACATTCACACCTACAGGCAATTTAGAGTCTCCAATTCATGCATGTTTTTGGGATGTGGGTGGAAACCAGAGTGCCCGTAGAAAACCCACGCAGGCACGGGGATAACATGCAAACTCAACACAGGCGGGCCGGGGATTGAACCTGGGTCCACAGAACTGTGAGACAGACGCTCTAACCAGTCTTCCACCGTGCCGCTGGAAATATATTTAGTGAGAAAAATGGTGACGTGTTAAATACTTATTTCAGCCGCTGTGTGTGTGTGTGTGTGTGTGTGTGTGTGTGTATATAGGTACAAACTGAGCCATGATTTTTGGTAAACTGTATAATCCTTAGGGATTATACTTTTATGTGGTTTCACCAGTATAACTACAATGTGGCATGAGAATTAAACAAATTTGACACTTTTGGCTAACATAAGCGGCAACCCGGGTTCAATCCTCGGCCCCGCCTGTGTGGAGTTTGCATGTTCTCCCCGTGCCTGCGTGGGTTTTCTCCGGGCACTCCGGTTTCCTCCCACATCCCAAAAACTTGCATTAATTGGAGACTCTAAATTGCCTGTAGGTGTGAATGTGAGTGCGAATGGTTGTTTGTTTCTATGTGCTCTGCGATTGGCTGGCAACCAGTTCAGGGTGTACCCCGCCTCCTGCCCGATGACAGCTGGGATAGGCTCCAGCACGCTCGCGACCCTAGTGAGGAGAAGCGGCTCAGAAAATGGATGGATGGATGGATGGAAGTGTATAGTGACATTTAGGGCAAGCGTCTGATGGGGCAATTGTCGCCCCTGCCTTTGATTATTATGATTTTTATGACGGATAACTGGTTTTGAAAAGAAGTAAAATGATGTCACTGTTTCCCAGGCCACATAGAATGACGCGGAGGGCCCGCAGGCCTCGAGTTTGTCACGTTATGTATTTTGCTGGAACATTGTCACAGACTGGACCCGCTACCAGAAGCGTGAGTAACGAGCGGTGGGCGTACTTACCTCGGCAATGCCCTTCTCCAGCTCCATAATCCGAGTCACTTCCTCTCTGACCAGCGTCTCGTTGAAGGAAAGACCTCGGTCTTTGCGGATCAGCTTCACCAGGTCAATCACGAACAGCTCGTAGAGCCGGCATGCCTGACGAGTGATCACATTCATGACAAGCAGGAGTGAATGAGAGCTCTTATTGATTAACCTTCAACTGGCATGGACCAGACGACCATCACGCTGCGTGTGTTACGCGCAGCCAAAACACACGGCCAGATGCAAGCTGTGAGCGTGGCCAACTGCTTCTGTCTGAGTAGCGATCAGAAAGGTTTGAAAAGAAAAAAAGTTACCACAAGTCAAACAGAGCAAAGCGTGTTGGTGCTAATCACACACATATGATCTGGATTGAGTCCCAACCAAATGTAATCAACAGCCCCTGGTGTAATTGATGTAATGGTAGTTTTGTCTTTTAGACAGAACTAACTGAAGCCAGGCCTTGTTGTCTCAACAGCCATTGTGGTTTCACACATCCAGATAATTAGATGGGTCATCAGTGCCAGAGTCATCCCTACATACAGGCAATTTACGGCACGTTTACGCATCTGATACAAAGTCAAAATCTGGCATATTTGTGGGTTGGCGTCAGAACCCCCATCCTGCATTGGTACCTGACAATCAGCACCACAAACATCATATGCTCTGCTGGGTGTCAGAGCATATCTGGCAACGACGCACATGCTGATTCCGATTCAACTGAAATGCTCATCCTGTTTCCAGTGAGTCATGAAAGCCAGACTCAGTGGACAAATGAGACTATGGAGGTGTATTTGTCATGCATCAGTGGACACCGTATTTAAAAAAAAAAAAAAAAAAAGAAACAAAAAAAACCCACCTCCTCGTAGGATCCATTACAAGCATAGTAACTTTTGGACCAGAGGTCCAGGCTGTGCTGTTGCTCAAACTGCCCAAAAGAAAACATGTTCATTTGTTTAAGAAGTTAAAGCAATCAGATCTCAGATTTGATATTGATGTGCGGAATGGAAGCGAGCCAATAGCCAGTATTTGCGTGAATTATTCACACGTACATGAATGATGTGTGATTTGGAGTCCCGTTCATCGACATCAACGTACATGGAGACCAGGAGTGGATTTTGGTATTTCACGGTCAACTTGGCTATAACATCTTCCGCCCGCCACCTTTTACCTGCAGAAAGAGACTCCGTAAGAACATGTGGATGGCACAAGCCAAGAACACAAGGAGTACTTTACCATAGTCGGTGTCCCAGTTGTCCACAGCCATGGGCCACTCAAACACATCAGGCAGCGTCATGAGCAAAGGAGCACCTCCTTTTTGCTCAGTTAAACCTGTGGAAAAATCACTTAAATCAGTCAGTGTGCTGTGCTATAGCGCAGTTTAACTACCGTGAACCCGCAATATCAATGACCGTTTTTTTGGGGGGTGTGGGGACATAATCTACTTGTCTATTGTGGAAATCCCAGATCTACCTCAGAAATCTGTGGTTTATAGTAATAGTTTTTTATTGGTTTGTACAGTATGGTTATTTACTGTAATGCTCTAACAGGTGGGACAGGAGAGCAACACTTTTCAGCCGTTAATTGGATGGCTGGAGAACAGTAAAAAACATAAACACAATGAGCACACTCACACAAGAAACTGCTGTTGCGCTTGTTACACCCAGACTTGATGATGTCACACGCCACCCCACCTCTTAAAGGCACAGACTAAATATTTTAAGATTGTGTTGCTATACATTTATAATGGGTTCAAAAGTGTGTTTAAATCCATTTAAATGTGTTCAAAGCTTGTGGGATGGGTAAAGTTATTACCAAAATATTTTTTTATACGGTTTCTCCACTGCAGATTTTTACTCATGGCGGGTGGGGTCTGGAATGTAACCCCCATGCAGAATGGAGGTTTACTGTAAACCTAAAAGAAGGGGCTGAACAATACTCTCTGAACAACACTACTCCAAATTCACCTGTTTGCGGACATTTCATAACCTATCCTCCGTTATCCCGTGAAGCGCTCACCTATTTTCATTTTTTTTGTGCTCAAGCCCTGTCTAATGCTTTGGCACCTTCTCGTGGCATCATCTATGTTGACGTGAGAGGAGGAGCTTTATTTATACAGGCCGTAGCCCTGTCAAAAGAAAAGTAGTACTTTACTCTGGCAATTATAACCATGTTTAGGAGGTCGTCAGTTACTCGCAGATTTTCGCTATTGGCAGCAAGGCTACTACTGTACTTTGCATTGAAACTGGGGACATCAATTTACTATGAAGTTCCAGTCCTACGGCAGCGATGTAACACAAAATTTGTACGCATATTGGAACGCGCTATCAGTAACCTACGCTAAAATAGTAGTTATGTCATATTTGAAGTTGAAGTTTTTTTGGGGGAAAAAAAGGGACAGGGTATATTGAGCAAACATTGTAAAAATGTAAATAAACGAGATTATAACCAATGGATAATTTCCATCTTTAGCCCCTTACATATACTTATATTTACATTACATGTTTGTATGAAAAGCACTTCTAGGTCATACATATAAAACCATCAACTGAAAAACTATAAGTACAGCGATAACTGAGCACGCCCTCTTATGCTGCGCGACCACGTATTCTTAGTCTGCTGTGCGCAGTTTGTAACCTTAAAACATTGTATAGTAAGACTTTCATAAACCAATTGGAGCAGGAGATGCGACCCAAATGTTAAATCTGCAATGGTAAAAAAAAAAAAAAAAAAAAAAAAAAGGGATAGCAGTTGGTTGTTTAGGATGCCTCCCGGACGCCTCCCTGGTGAGGTGTTCCGGGCACGTCCCACCGGGAGGAGACCCCGGGGACGCCCCAGGACACGCTGGAGAGACTACGTCTCTCGGCTTGCCTGGGAATGCCTCGGGATCCCCGCGGAAGAGCTGGAGGAAGTGGCTGTGGAGAGGGAAGTCTGGGCTTCCCTGCTGAAGCTACTCCTCTCGCCACCCGACCTCGGATAAGCAGAAGACAATGGATGGATGGATGGATGCTTACTCACTCTCATTGGTGCAGGACTTGTAGAGGGTCTTAGCCTTGCTGAGAGCTTTTGCTTCGCCCTCCACTTTTTTTTCAAGAACACCTATTAAATAAATAAAAACAAAAAACAGTCAGGCAAAGCAGCATATATATATACACAATGTGTGACAATCTGGAAAATGTTTGAACGTTTGTAATGCAAAATAAAACCTGAGCTATTTTGAGCTACCCTGCAGGTAAAAAACTGATAAAATATCCATCCATCCATGTTCCATACAGTGCAAGGGTGGGGGGCAAATCCTACTTCACAGTTGTTCACCTTTCTGGGGTTCTGGTCCCCATTAACCGCGAAAAACGAGGGAACACTGTATTACATAATTTAAGCAAAATTGTCCGCCAATAGAACAGACCATTTTGAGTTGGCAAGATTTTTAAAACAAGCAAACATAGCTAGCATCAGAAAGAAACACAGATGTCTTAAAATTAGTATACTTATACTACATCCTGTAAACCAATAGAATTAGCTCATCTTATAATCAGAAACAAAATCTCAATAACAAGTTATAATACCCAATTCTTTTAGGGGGCTAGGTCAAAAAAAGGTTTGTATGGTTTAAATAAAGGGTGTCCAAATTATGAACATCCATTTTCTTAGCAGCCCCCAGCATAAACTAAAATGAACTTGTGACTCGGGGTTCTTTATAACCAGTATCAATATCAAACCTGGTAATGTGTGTGGAACTAACCCATTTGACTTAACATTCATTAATTAATGTTTCAGCTAAAAATACAAAAAAAAACTTTAAAAAACTTGTCAAATGGTTTATATGTGCAAGTTTTAACTTGACCTGTTTAAAGCTTGTCGCCTTTTATTTTGAAATGTACTCGCTGGAACTCAGCATTTTGGCATGAAAAGTAACTTCACACGACACCGGTGAATTTTGAAAACCTAGACGGCAAGAAAAAGAGTAATAAATGGAACCAAATACTATAAAATGTGGATTCCTTTACCTAGCCACCAATGAGGCACAAGGTTGGTGTTTGTGAGGAGATGTTAATGTGACTTTTGTCCCAATTCATTGTGATGTAAAGTTGCTAGTTTGCCCTTTGGTGAAGTTGTAGCTCAATGTTAAGCTTTTTTTTTTTTTTTTTTCTGTCTTTGGCTTCTTCTTCGTTGGTTTTCGCCACGTTCTTCTCCGGCGTCGGCGGTCAATAGGCATTGAAACTGGGAACCAAAATTTTGAAGTTTTAACGATTCCCGGCTCCAAGCGATTCTCAATGCCCAACCCTAGTGAGGATAAGCGGTACGGAAAATGGATGGATGGATTAATTATTGAAGTAACTAATTTATTATTCAGGTGACAGGTTGTAAAGGGGGTGAAAATTTACAGTAAATTAAGTTACTCCACATTGGAAATGTGGAGTATTTCCAATTCAATTCCAATTCAACAAAAATTCAAGCATAAACAAACAATTTATTTTGTCATGAGCAAACATGTATGCAAAATAAATAGCTCTCCTTGCCCACATGCAAGGGTATTACAGTACCTATGCTACATTGTTTCTTATTACTCCCCTCGAGGGGTGGCGTGTCTGGGACTCGCTCATATCGACCAAGTGACAGCTCCTAATTCTAAAAAGGTTTCGGGACTCATAAGTCAAGGTACCACAGTACTTACATGTGGTCGAGTTGTTTTAGTCATTATTATGTTGAAATATATTTTACCTAGTATATTTAGGTTCCGTGGCGGCACGCTGGACGACTGGTTAGCACAGTTCTGAGGACCAGGGTTCAAATCCCGGCCCCGCCTGTGTGGAGGTTGCATGTTCTCCCCGTGCCTGCGTGGGTTTTTTCCGGGTACTCCGGTTTCCTCCCACATCCCCAAAACATGCGTGGTCGGTTGATTGACGACTCTAAATTGCCCGTAGTTGTGAATGTGCGTGTGAATGGTTGTTAGTTTATATGTGCCCTGCGATTGGCTGGCGACGAGTTCAGGGTGTACCCCGCCTCTCGCCCGAAGATAGCTGGGATAGGCTCCAGTACGGCCGTGACCCTAGTGAGGATAAGCAGTACAGAAAATGGATGGATGGATATTTAAGTTTCCCATTAACAGCCAACCTTCAATTTGTTAAATTTTAGGTTTATTAATGTTTATTTGCATAAATTCCAGTTAATTTCCATGGAAAGTTTTCAACTTTGAAAATTCACTGAATTTTGCAACCCTAACACTGAATGATTTTGTTCTGTAAAAGATGGATCTACTTTAAAGTTGGTTTTATGTCAATATTCTGAAAGAAAAGTACAGGAAATAGTGCAGTACACTACACACTGTCTTACTCATATGATGCCATGGTATTTGCTCAGCCATTTGCTCAGTTATCGCTATCTGGTCTCGCCAGACAATTCTATTGGTGCATTTTCATGAAAGGCACAAGTTTAATCTCAGTTTCTTTGGTTGTCATCACAATTTTCATTTTTGCCATTACTGATACTCCTCGAAAAATGCCAAAGAAAAAACCTTGTGGAGTGGCGTTCGATGGTCACAGAGGTGGTCTCACCATGCAATTCAAATTTTGCGTTTTTGTGCAATTTTAGGTACCGGTACATAAATTCCATTTCTGATTCTAGGATTATCATCACATTTTCCATCACTGATACTCTTGTTTGCATCACAAAAAAAGGCAAAGAAAGAGGGAAAAAAAAAGCTGAATTTGAAACAGTGCATATGTCTCAAATTTTTGCTCTCAAGTCAAAGCAAAAAAACTGATGGCTCGTATCTCGGGGGGGGAAAACAGTCGGGGCACTGTACTTAACTATTACTAAGATTTCCAACTAAGTTCTGTTGCGCTGAGGCCACAGTTCTCTGAAATAAGATGTCAACTTTTGACGAACAATACATGAGAGGACAGCTTGTCGATGACGCAGCCAAGTGACAGGACAGAACAGAACATTACTCACGTCACAGTGAGGCTGCCTTGCAAGCGCGCAAGAAAGTAGATGAGGAAAAACTGTATCCACACATTGTCTCTTAAAGTGCATGATTTATCCACTCCACACTCATGTATATATCATATCATATCATCATATCATATATCGTAGACATCCAATCAAAAGGTTCCTTTTGCTTTACGTCTGCAAGCCTACGGTGGACTTCCCTTACTCATTCCATTTTCATTTGCACTTTTTATGTGATGATTAAATGTTAATGAAGAGGGGCCTTCACAGGGAGCTCGCAGCTAAAGGGCACACATCGTGTGTGTAATTGGATTAGCGAGTGTCTTGGCGCAAGTGTTTAAGTACAGCAAGGCTGTACTATAACTCATGCACACACAAACACACATTTGCATCTCATCCTAATGTGCGTGCTTTTATCTGAGAATGGATTTTATGTTTGTTTTAGGCATCCCGTCTGCTTGAAGCAAAGCATTTAAGCATGGATCACTATTAGGATTAACCTTGGTCTTTAGTCAAACTTAAAGTTTTGCTGCCCTTTTATCACGAAAAAGTAACTACGGCACGCAGAAACAGTAAATAAAGTTGACAATGACATGGGGACGCACTACTTGAAGGGGACATGCGACACCCTGCTGTCATGTCAAAGTCAAAAGGTAAGCAGAGCTGCATTGAGTTTGAGTTGGATGCCCACACAGTGGTACCCTGAGATATGACTTGACACTTGACACACAAGTTTTTGGAGTTACGAGCCGTCGCTCGGACAATTTTTAGCTTTGACTTGCGAGCACAAATTTGAGATAGGAGCACTGTATGGGGGCAGTTGCTCAATTCATTTTAAATCAAGTAGCAGTTTGGGTGATAGTGAACAATTCTTAAAAAAGATGCCACTCACAGTTGAGGTTTGCTGTCAAACTAAACCTAAAAAGAGAATTAGGTATGTATTTAAAACAACCACATAACCTTGTCTTATAGGCTGCTAGATTAGTGCTAAAACACAATGGGAAACACCATAGCCACAAGAGCTAACCGTTAGCATCTATGTAGCAGTGGTATTTCTCAAGGCACTAGGGTATATAATTCTTGATCCTTGGGGTATTTTGTCAAAAGCATGACAGTCACAGACAAGCTATTAACACACCTGGTAGCTGTTTTGAATTGTAGAGGGGAAAATGCAGTTGCTGTTCTTCCTGACTTAAAATGTCTGTAATAGGTCAGCACAACAGCTCATCAAAGTGCATCAGTTACATCACAGCATGAATAGTTTATGTCGCAGGCAATCCTCATTGAACCCTACATTCCCATCATCCGTAAAATTACGACATTGTGTATTGCAACTGTCAGAAGATACTGTATGCAGAGTCGGGAAAAATGGCTGCCGGGGTGTCAAGGTGACGCCGTGTCTGAAGCCTTTAAGTGTGGATTTGCTCCAACTCGCCTCTCGCTGTTTTGTATTCACAGCAAAGAGGAAAACATTGATTTTGGAGCGTTCGCAGGGTTATAAAATGTCCTGTATTGTAGCCAGTACAGTGTTGGCTGAAAGGCTGCAAGCACAGGGGAAGGTTATATATGACCACCTAAAAATGCCGCTAAATCAATATTTTTCAGCATCAACATGACATTATTTGCAAGCTTTAGCGGGCCTCATTCAATAAAGCGGCGGGCCACATATAGCCATAAGCTCTTGAGCTTGACATCAAAAAAATTAATGATGACGTTCACTTTGACACCTCACTCTGAAATACGGTACACGTAGTATGCATTTTTTTCCACAATTTGAAACAGTTTCCAGACTTCTTAATACATCTGCTGTAGTTGGAAGTAACAAACCCCAAGTACTTTATTGTTGGACTTTAAATAGATTTTTCATGTTTCTGTAATTTACTTGAATACTTTTCACTTTTACTTATTTCCTTACTTTGTCAAAATAGACGTTACTTTTTCAACGTCCATGGATGATGACATGATTTTAAAAATATGTAAATAGAGAGTCACTGTGGTTGAGGTCTTGATTGACTGATTGATTTATTTAGATCTTGGGGAATCATTGGGCCCTATTTTCGTTACAGGTGTAAATCCAGCACGGCAGGTGGCGCAAATGTGCGCTGTGTTTACAGCCGACTTAATTTGCCACCAATTAAAGTGGCTACTCTCCTTCCCTTTAAATGTGGCACAATGACAGTCTCAACGGAGACATATTGTATGATGAGTATGAGGCATAATCACAGCGATCCATGCGTGAGTAGAGCATTGTCACTGCTCTTGGCAGACAACGTGAGCGGGTACCCTTATTAAATGCAGAACGAACTGGTGATAACCGACGGCGACTTAAATACAGTATAGACGCTGACCTGCCTGTGCCCCAATCATATTCACCAAAATCGCATTAGACCAACTCTGGCAAGATTTAGACATGGTCTAAGCAGATGTAAGTTTAGATTGACTTTCTGCCACCAAATTGTCATTCCGCCAGGCGCATCTCCATGGACACACCCTTGCTGCACCGAAACACCCAGCTTGGTCCAGACTGGTCTGCCAAATTCACAAACACACCTACGAGCTTTGCACTTGCGGTAAAGTCAAAATCTCCGTACACAACAATACAGTGATAAGCTAAGACCAATAGCTTATTTTTCGACTAAATTGGACAGCGTGACGTGTGCATTACCGCATTGTGTCAGAGCAGTTGTGGCAGCCTCGATGGCAGTGGAGAGCAGTTCCACAATTGTGTTATTTCATCCATTATCTCTTAAGGTCCCACATACAGTGTCTGCTCTCCTATTGCAAACGAATATGGCGTTTTTATCACCTGCAAGACATTTACCTTGCATGGCCATCTTGCTGTCACAACCACATTTGACTGTTGAGCGATGCACAACCTTAAATCCAGCCACACTAACACCCTTACCTGATGAAGGCACGCTGCATGATTGTCAGGAATTGGCTGAACAAGCTGCTGAATTAGTAGCATTAACCGAGGCATCCAAACTAATGATAAATAAAGATGGTACAATCTATACTGATAGCCAATATGCGTATTCCACATCAAGAAAGCAATTATTGGGAAAAACAAAGTGCAAAACTACAAAATGAAATTTACATTAGCACAGAAGGGAAACAAACACTTCCAAAAACAAAAAAAAACCTATTCAAATGGGCTGCTATATTGAGCCATGGTGTGTCACATGTCTCAACCGGAGCGATGGTGGCACAGATACATCAACACTTTACAGCCCGAAAAAATAGCAGAAAGAAACACGTGGGTTCATTTAACACACTGTAAAAGAGTCATTTCAGCTGAGTATTCAAATAGGAAAGGTGAGCAAAAGTCTGATAACGGAGCGGGAGCAGATGTGTAGATTCTGAAAACGCTTGCTGGTCAGTGAAGAAAAAAGACACCAACCCGTTAAGTGAGAAATCAGCAGAAAGGCACACCCGTGTTGGTTATGAGATTCGAGAGGTTGTTACGTAGCAACATTGGCTACTATGGTGTTGGTTTTGTTTATGTGGTATATGGGACGTCCCACCCTGAATGATACCAACTGAGAAGTGTAAATCATGGGATCCTATATATCCCGTAACAAAAGCAGACAAACACAAACCATTGTTTACTACTTTAGTAGCACCGACCACTGTATACCCTATGCCTGTTCAAGATTTAATGGAAAAAGCACCAATGTTGTTGTCAAATCTAGAACATAGACAAAAAAGAGATTTATCCTGGCAGGGGCAAAATTATCCAACATAAAACATACATCGACCCCATAGGTGTTCCTCGTGGGGTTCCTAATCAATACAAATTAGCTGACCAAGTTGCAGGAGGATTTGAGTACCTCATATGCTGGTGGTGTACGATTAATACAAATGTTGATGGGATAAACTATATCCACTTCAATGTACAGAGATTAGGAAATTGGACTCAGAGTGGGTTGGAAGCTGTGCATGAGCAGCTCAAGGCTACCTCTTTAATGACGTTCCAAAACCGCATAACTGTCGACATGCTCCTCGCAAGATTGGGAGGTGTTTGCGGTATGTTTGGACATACATTCCAAACAGTACTGCTTCAGATGGCAGCTTGACCAGAGCCATCGATGGTCTACGGACCCTATGAAGGAACACTCTGGTGTGGACACCTCCTTGTGGGACAGCTGGATGGACGTTTTTGGTAAACACAAAACCCTAATTTCACCAATATTGATATCAATTGCTGTTTTTGCAGCCATTCTGACATTGTGTGGATGTTGTTGTATCCCATGCATTCGGGCTTTAATCAGTCGATTAATCACCACAGCAATTACCCCCATGGATAACAGAATGGAGCAGATGTATCCTTTATTGGATGTTGATAATGATGACGATGATGATGATGTTGTTTTACCTGATTTGTTTCCTGAGCCAGGTGATTGCGATGTTTAAACTACAACATTCATGTATGACAAGTTTACTCTGAGTGTAAATGTATTTTTTTCATAAAAATGATTCTACAGTTAAAAATCGAAATGAAGTGACTGTAAAATGATATGAGAATTTGTGCAAATACATGATAAACAGGAGGGAAATGTTAAATATATTGTAGAAGTAATCATTTATTTGCTTAGCCAAGATGGCGCCTACCAGTGTGGTCGCCCCGGTAACGCGCTCTCTAGTATTGTATTTGTTTTTGTGTTTTTCGTCCGTCTTTGGAGACCTTACATGACTCACTTACACAAGGGGAGACCTGCTAACCATCAAGGAGGCTACTCCGGACTTTCTGTCACCAGCGTTCGCAAATCCGCTCAGTTTTTTCCCCGAGTTACTTACCGGAGCGGTGTCCGCGGTTTTCGCCGCATGGAGACGGAAGCGGCGCCACAGAGGGAAACGGGCCGGCATTGAGGTGAAACTCCGCAAGAGAGGACACAGATTAGCGTTCCCGTCGATTCACCTCGCGAATGTACGCTTCCTACCCAACAAAATGGACGAGCTTCATCTTCTGTTAAAGACCAGTAAAGACTTCGGACGTTCCGCGGCCATGTGCTTCACGGAGACCTGGCTTTGCGACGCTGTACCCGATGGCGCTGTTATGCTTCCTGGTTTCCACATTCATCGAGCGGACCGCGACATGGAATCATCGGGGAAAACAAAGGGCGGCGGGATATGCCTCTATATCAACGAAAAATGGTGTACGGGCGTCACGGTGCTCAGCACACACTGGAGCCCGCATTTGGAGTCGCTATTTTTAAACTGTAAACCATCCTACTCGCCACGTGAGTTCGCATCATTCATACTGGCTGGCGCGTACATCCCGCCTCAAGCTAACACGAACGCCGCACTGCTAACGCTCGCCGAACAAGTCAACGAAATTGAAAAAAACCACCCGGACTCACCCCTCATTATTCTCGGGGACTTTAACAAAGCTAAACTCGACCACGAACTCCCTAAATACAAGCAGCACATCGACTGTCCTACCAGGGAAAATAATACTTTAGACCACTGCTACACTACGGTAAAAAACGCATACCGCGCTATTCCTCGTGCAGCCCTGGGCTCATCTGATCACTGCTTAATTCACTTAATACCGACGTACAGGCAAGAACTTAAATGCGCGAAGCCTACAGTGAAAACAGTGAAAAAGTGGACAAATGAAGCCAAGATGGAACTTCAAAGCTGTTTAGACTGCACAGACTGGAGTGTCTTTGAAAATTCAGCTGGCAGCCTGGATGAATATACGGACACTGTCACATCCTATATCAGTTTCTGTGAAGAGGTTTGTGTACCAACAAAATCTTTTCGCACATTCAACAACAACAAGCCGTGGTTCACTGCTAAACTTAAGCAGCTTCGCCAAGCTAAGGAGGACGCATATCAGAGCGGGGACAGGGCCCTGTATAATCGAGCTAGAAACCAGCTTACTAAAGAAATTAACATTGCAAAAAGAAACTATGCAGCAAAGTTGGAAAAACAGTTTAGCGCAAACGACTCGAAATCAGTCTGGCATGCATTCCAATCGCTGACTAATTACAAGCGACGATCCCCCCAAGCTGAGAACAATAGCACACTAGCCAATGACTTGAATACCTTCTACTGCAGATTTGAAAAGGACAGTTTCACACCACACACTGACCCGGCCGCACCCGCGACCACAATCACACCTCTGACTTCTGCGTTAACCATTCATGAACAGGATGTGAGACGCATCTTCAACCAACAAAAGATTAACAAAGCGGCAGGCCCGGACCATGTGTCCCCATCCTGCCTCAAAGTCTGCGTGGACCAGCTCGCTCCAATCTTCCCTCGGATCTTCAATAGATCTCTGGAACTGTGCGAAGTTCCATCCTGTTTGAAACACTCCACCATCATTCCATTCCCCAAGAAAGCTGCAATCTCGGGTCTGAATGACTACAGGCCTGTCGCTTTGACATCTGTGGTCATGAAGTCCTTTGAACGTCTCGTGCTGGACCACCTCAAGAGTGTCACAGGTCCCCTGCTGGACCCCCTGCAGTTTGCCTACCAAGCGAACAGGTCTGCGGATGATGCAGTCAACATGGGACTGCACTTCATCCTAGAACACCTCGACAGTGCAGGGACCTACGCGAGGATCCTGTTCGTGGACTTCAGCTCAGCGTTCAACACTATCATCCCTGAACTCCTTTCATCCAAGCTTCTCCAGCTCAGCGTCTCACCTGCCATCTGCCAGTGGATTTACAGCTTTCTGACGGGCAGGACACAGCAGGTGAGGCTGGGGGAGACCATCTCATCCACACGCAGCATCAGCACTGGGGCGCCCCAAGGTTGTGTCCTCTCTCCGCTGCTCTTCTCTCTCTACACGAACGACTGCACCTCAGCGAACCCGACTGTCAAACTCCTGAAGTTTGCAGATGATACCACAGTCATCGGCCTCATCAAGGACGGTGACGAGTCTGCATATCGACAGGAAGTGGAGCGGCTGGAGCTGTGGTGCCGCCGACACAACCTGGAGCTGAACACGCTCAAGACTGTAGAGATGATCGTGGACTTCAGGAGGCATCCTTCGCCACAGCTGCCCCTCACGTTGTCAAGCCGCCTTGTGTCAACCGTCGAGACCTTCAAGTTCCTGGGAATTACAATCTCTCAGGACCTGAAGTGGGCGACTAACATCAACTCCGTCCTCAAAAAGGCCCAGCAGAGGATGTACTTCCTGCGGCTTCTGAGAAAGCACAACCTGCCACCGGAGCTGCTGAGATAGTTCTACACAGCGGTCATCGAATCAGTCCTGTGTTCTTTCATCACAGTCTGGTTCGGTGCTGCTACAAAAAAGGACAAACTCCGACTGCAACGGACAATCAAAACTGCTGAAAGGATTGTCGGTACCCCCCTACCCACCATTGAGGACTTGCACGCTGCCAGAACTAAGACAAGGGCGTGCAAAATCCTCTCTGACCCTCCGCACCCAGGTCACCAGCTCTTCCAGCTCCTTCCCTAAGGTAGGCGCTACCAATCAATGCAAACTAGAACTAGTAGACATTCCAACAGCTTCTTCCCTCTTGCGATCAACTTCTTAAACACCTGACCTACAATTCCATTACAACATGCTGGCAATTTTTTGACTTCGTTGTCACATTTCTGTGGGGCCAATTATTGTCGTGTGTGTGGGTGTGTGTGTTCCGGGTTTTGTCTTCCCCCGTTTCTCACACACCTGCTCCTGTGAGCATCTTCACCACCTGTGCCTCGTTCACCCTAATTACCCCTTGTATATAACCTCGTGTCTCATTCCCTCTCGTTGCCAGTTCGTTGTACCTTGTCGTCGCGTTCCAGCATTCCTTGTTTCCACGTCATAGATTCACAGTAAGACTTGACCTTGTTCCGATTATCGACCTTGCCTCATGTTTTTGGATACCGTTGCCTCTCTTGGATTGCCTGCCTGTGTACCGACCTATGCCCGTCTATTAAACCTCTTTTTTTGGAAACTGTCCATCTGTTTTGGAGTCGTGCATTTTTGGGTCCTATCCGCTGTTCCGTTCATGACAATTATGTATTACTCGTGCACTCACTGTAGTTGTCTCGCCATGCTGCACTATTTGCATATACTGGCCACTCTTGCCAGAGTAGCATCTGCTCCATTGCACACTGTTTGAGGAGTATCTGTAACATTTGCACAACCAACATTGTCCCAGATTATCGCACTACTCGTCACTTTAAACCGCATACACTCCTTGAAGTCTCAGCGACCCTTGCACAATGGTCATTGCACCGGTCTATTGCAATATTAGTCATTCGAACTGCTCTAAGTGCTAGAGGACTCTGCATCTTTTTGCACAATTGTTTTTTGTCAATGTCTTTGTCTCCAAAGTGTTCTGTAAATTGACTGTCTGTTGTACTAGAGCGGCTCCAACTACCGGAGACAAATTCCTTGTGTGTTTGGACATACTTGGCAAATAAAGATGATTCTGATTCTGATTCTGATTAGTATTATGGACGATTTTGAGAAAGGAAGATGTCTCGCCTTCAAGAAGATGACTCAGCAGGAATCATCCGATAGAAGGGCCCCTTGACCAAGGACGTGGCCGGAGACGTGGCCGGTGTTGGTCTCATGTCTTCACCTTGAAACCCTCCCCTTAGTATGTTGTGAAACCAGCGTCTTCATTCCTTTTGTGTCTATTTTTATAGGTGTTGGGTGAGATAGATCCAACAGCACCCCACCACAGATGCGCTGTCTAAAAAATAGAGTTCATAACATGGGTTGGCAGTGGATGTTCTAGTATTTGCCCCATTTGCATGTAGTACACGTGCTTCTGATACTTTTTTTGTCAAACTAAAAACATCTATAAGCCATTTATTTTTCAGGGTAATGTTTTAAGACGAGTTAGAAATGATATAAGTAAGTGTTTTGGGAACATAGTTTGGGGTATATTTACTGTTTAAACTTACTAAAAGGCAGTTCTAAACATTTTTAGGGGTCCCTTTGCAAGCAATTAAAAAGTACATTTTCCACAATGTGTCTCCTTAAAGGCTGCACAATGCCACTGTGGCGTGAAGCGAAGATGAAAAGGACTGAGTTTTTCAGCTGACAAATTAGAATCTGTCCCTCCATCACACCGCCTGTTACATTTTCCACTTCCGTACTTAATGGCCACACACTGCTAGTTTAACAGTCACGGTCAATCATTGCCGGCCTTTTAACATACGGGGGAATAACAATGCGAGCATTTACAAGCAAAACGCTTTGCTGTTGTGCAGCCTCCAGCTCTGAACTGTCCAGGTGTTCCTCGAAGGAACCCCCACAGCGAGGAAGAGGAATCTGACCAGCAGGAAACAATGTACAGAAAGACTTCTACAGGTAAATGTAAATGTGTATCCCATTCATAAACTTTTAGAAATTACTTGATTGTTAGTTCTACAGTAATGGACATTCTAAACTATTTGTATATTATCAAAAAACTACCAAACAATAATTGTAGGCTCACTATTTAGCAAGTCAAACTCTTTGGACACTTGAAAGTTATATGTTCTAAAATAGTTTGCTGAAGTGTCTATTACTTATAGTGGCAATAATCTACAATACAAGATGCTGCAATGAGGGTGTGCTAATAAAATGTTCATTGTTAATCATGGCGTGATAAACTATAAATCATTAAGAAATTATTTATTAACTACTTGTACTTACCAACATTTTCAACAACAAATGTAGGCTCACTATTTGGCAAGCTCAAACTACTTTGACACTGTGGTTATCCAGTCTACAATTAAAGCTTACTTGCTTATGTGTTAGAGTAACTAAATGATTAATCATGGCATTATAATCTATTATTAATCATGCCATTATCTATTTTAAATGAATAATAAACATTCATGAATAATTCATTCAAAAATAATGTATGTAGGCTCACCATTTGCCAAGCTCAAACTATTTTACTACTACTTAAGTGGTCTATTCTCTGAGCTAATAAATGTTATTGTTAATAATGATATGTTATCAACTATGAAACAATGATTAAGCATTTTACTTTATTTTGAATTCTAGAGATATATTTTTCAACAATGAATCAAGTCTCGGCGGCATGGTGGTTGACTAGTTGGTACATCCTCACACTTCTGAGGTGCCGGGTTAAAATCCGGCCTTCCTGTGTGGAGTTTGCATGTTCTCCCCGTCCCTGCGTGGGTTTTGTTTTCTCCGGGTACTCTCGTTTCCTCCCACATTTCAAAAACATGCATGGTGGGTTACTCGAAAACAAAATTATCTGTAGGTGTGAATGTACCCGGCCTCTCGCCCTAAGTCAGCGGGATAGGCCAGCACACCCACGACCCTAGTGAGGATAAGCGTTCAGGGAATAGATTGATGGATGGATGGTCTCACGAGTTGGCAAGCTCAAACTACACTGACACTTTATGGTAATTTATTATCTTCTAAAATAAATGCATCCCTATGGCAATAAGAGTTATGATAAAATGTTTATTCTTAATAATGATATGTCTTTTTCAACAGTAAATGTAGTCACACTATTTGGCAAGATCAAATTATATTGGCACTTTATGGTGATTATATCCTACAATAACGGCAAAAATGAATTATGAGTTTTTAATGATTAACCTATTAATAATGATGCTGTAAACTATTTATAAAGCAATAATAAATTACTTCCAACTGCTTGTGTGTGACACTTTACAGTTAGCTATTCTGTCAAATGCCCACTTCTACAGCCACTGTGGCAAAAAAAAGTGTAAGGCATCAATCATTAATAAACTACGACCATTAAATGAGCAAAGCAGTGATGCAAGGTCTGCTCACTATTTGGCAAGTAAAAGGGTTCACGCTCATAATTGCTGATTTACTTATCAACGACGGATTTTTAAATCATTTGGAAGGCGTTCATCAGGGAATCCTGTATTTGTTGATAGACATGGTAGAATTTGACATAAAAACAGCATCCGAGCCAACTTCCACACACAAAATTAAACGCAAACGTGTGTATAAATCATGTCTGGTTAAGCTGACAGCGTGACGGAATGATGCTTGTGATGTGGCTTTAAGCTGCTGATGAGCTCCATGTACAGTAGAAATACAATACATTGAAAGCACAGCAAAGATTTCAGATCACTGCTGTGGTTCCTTTCCTCCCAGAGGTATTATTTGTGTGCAGGCTCAATGCAAATATGAAAAAACTTAAGACAGGCCACGTGTGTGAATACACAACACACAAAGATTGCTAGAATGAGACCAGTGTTGAGCAATGTTTATTTTCGCTTCCTCCCCTCTATGTGTGTGATTTTATGGGTGTTAAGGCAGCCATGCGGAGAAGGGCAACAGATTATGTTTGTTTGGTATGAAAAAAAAAGAGAAGCAAGTTAATGTACACCATTTGTACACATTTACTACACAGACTGCCCAGACTGTCATAAGACTTGCGGACACATGTCTTACAGAGGGGTGGAGCTGTCAACCCATCACCACCTGGTGGTGAGTTGGCTCCGATGGAGGGGGAAGATGCCAGTCCGACCTGGCAGACTCAAGCGTATTGTGAGGGTCTGTTGGGAGCGACTGGCAGAGTCCCCTGTCAGAAGGAGCTTCAACTCCCATCTCCAACAGAACTTTGCTCACGTCTGGGGGAACCGGGGGACGTTTAGTCCCAGTGGACCACGTTCTGTGCCTCCACTGTAGAGGCTGTGGCTGTAATGTTGTCAGTGCCTGTCGTGGCAGCAATCCCCAAACCCGTTGGTAGACACCAGCGGTAAGGGATACCATCGAGCTGAAGAAGGAGTCCTATCAGGCCTTTTGGCCTGTGGGACTCAGGAGACAGCTGATGGGTACCGGCTGACCAAGCGGAATGGAGCTTTGGTGGTCGCTGAGGCAAAAACCTGGGCGCTGGAGGAGTTCGGTGAGGCCGTGGAGAACGATTTCCACACGGCTTCAGGGAAATTCTGTTCCACCATCCGGCATCTCAAAAGAGGGAAGCAGTGCACCGTCAACACTGTGTATCGTGGGGACCTCAATTCGGGAAATTATGAGTCAGTTGGCCGAATACTTCGAACACCTCAATTGCACCGGCATGCTTCCCATGAGGAAACAGAGTCTGGGGACTCTGATGTGGGTTCTTCTATCTCTGGGGTTGAGGTCACCGAGGTGGTTAAAAAGCTCCTTGGTGGCAGGGCCGCAGGGGTTGATGAGATCGGCCCTGATGTCCTAAAGGCTCTGGATGTTGTGGGGCTGTCCTGGTTGAGACGCCTCTGCAACATCACGTGGACATTGGGGACAGTGCCTCTGAACTGGCAGACGGGGGTGGTGGTCCCCCTTTTTAAAAAGGGGGATCACATTCCTCCGCCTCCCTGGTAAGGTCTATTCAGGGGTTGTGGAGAGGAGGGTCTTTCAGAAAGTCGAGTCTCAGATTCAAGAGTGTGTTTTTCGTCCTAGCCGTGGAACAGTGGACCAGCTCTACACCCTCAGCAGGATCCTTGATGGTGAATTGGAGTTCTCCCAACCAGTGTACATGTGTTTTGTGGACTTGGAGAATGCATTCAACCATGTCCCTCGGGGAGACCTGTTTGGGGTGTTCTGGGTGTATGGGATACCGGACTCCCGATTATGTTCATTTCTTTTATGGACAGAATTTCTAGGCGCAGCTGGGGTGTTGAGGGGGCCCGGTTTGATGACATCAGTTTCACGTTGCTGTATCACTTCCTCAGTCGGAAAAGGGTGGAGTGCCCTCTCCGGGTCAGAGATCCTGCCCCAAGTGGGGGAGTTAAAAGTATCTTGGGGTCTAGCTCATGATTGAGGGACGAATGGAGCAGGAGATCGACAGGCGGATCAGTGAAGCATCTGTAGTGATGCGGACTCTGTATTGGTCTGTCGTGGTGGAAGGAGCTGAGAAGGAGAAGGCGCTGAGCCGAAAGGCAAAGTTCTCAATTCATCGGTCGATCTCCATTCCTAGACTCACCTTTTTAGTGCTCACCTGTTGTAGAGCTTTCCCAGGTTACAAAAAGTTCAATTTCCATTTTAACACAAAAAATAAACAAAAAATAAAATGGAAAAAAAAGCTAAGCACACTTTTGGATTTAATCACTTTGATGCTCAATGAAATGAAGTCTCGCAAGAGTTGCTAGAAGTCTTGGACAGCAGATTGCCATCTTTCAGGCAACTTTAGAGTCGTATTTTTCCAGAAAATTCAGTTCGACTTCAGACGTTCCACAGAAGTCTTCACTGAAAAATAGACAGAATTCCGTCTGTTGAAGTTATTAACCACCAATCGCCCCCCCCCCCCCCACACACACACACATACACTCCTCCACACACATATCCAAATACTACCAGAGAGAATTTTAGTACGGATGTTTATTCTTAGATCTAATCATCCAATCTGTAAAATACCCCACACATTTGTGTTTTTGATAATCTGCCTCCCTAAAGGCCATCCAGATTGCACAGATAAAGTGCAGTGAGACATGTTTTTCTTTTTCCTTCCGCCTTAAGAAGGCTATAAACTGTGATAGTCTTAAATTACAAGTCCTCCATTCCCAGTTCATTGCCTGCGATGGAAAGCCAAAGCTAACAATTGAAGCGCTCACGCTGTATGATTGTCAAAACCAAACAAGACGAAGACAAGGGGCTCTATTTTCATAGAAGAATCTGCAGCGGGTGCGCAAATGCTGGTGTATCCTGGTTTTCGTGCAAGCACAAGGCTCGCTTCACGTGTTTTGCAAATCGGTCTGCAACAAGCTGGGCTTTATAAATAATATTTTAACAATCTTAACTGTCATAAGTGTATAAATAGGATAAACAAGATATAACAAATTCTCAAAACCATTAATTGTCTTCTCAACTTTGATGATGAGTAACAGACGAGGGTCAAAATAAATTAAGAAATTTCTCTTCAGATTGAGAATGCCAATGCTATAAACAATGCAAAAACAACAAAGCAACACACTTAATTGTGAGTGCCTTGAAACTCTGTCTTGTGGATTTTAAAACTCTACACAGCCCTGTTCAAATGCTAGGTTTTTGTGATATAAAAAATGAGAACAAGATAAATAATTTCAAAACTTTTCCCACCATTAATACAACCTATAACCTGGAAAACCCGTTGATTTTTCTTAAAATCTTTCTAAGAGGGAAAGTAAAAACAAACAATTGAGATAATGTGGTCACACAAGTGTGCACACCCTCTTATAAGTGGGATATGGCTGGGTTCAGAATTAACCATTCGTGAATCACATTCAAACTTACGCATGTTGAATGGAAGTCAGCACACATGGGCCACAATTTAAAGTGCCTTGAATTAACCTCAGAACCAGGCATCACTGTAGCTATGCTGTCATTTTGGTGATGAGTAGTGTTGTGTTTACTTTGCGCCAAACATACATTTTGGCATTACAGCCCAAAACTACAACTTTGGTTTCATTGGACCATAAAAAAAATTTAAAATATGGTCTGAATATAAAAAAATGTGTGAAATAAAATGTGTAAATGCTAATGCTAACAACAACACTAATCACAAAAGAACACACTTAATAATGTGTGTCTTGTCTTGAAATTTCAGACACGTCTCATCGTAAGTCTGATTGGGAGCTGGCAATCACTCCTTTTATTAATATGAATGGAAAGAGAAATAATCAATTCCAAAGACAAGCCATCATAAAACCGTTCTTTACAGGTAATGTCTTAAGTAATGTTTTAAGATTACTTACTGTCATACAAGGGTAAAAACGAACCAAGTTAACTTTGATAATAAGTGACGACATTTCAGCCACCTCTGATAATAAGTGACGACATTCCACCTGTGGATTTGGAACGCTCCCACTAAAAACAAAGGTAACCACAAAGGACCACACTTCTGTTGATTGTATGATTTTTTTATCTGTGTCCAACTTTCGGAGCAGCGAGAAAGGAATCGGATTGGCAGTGTACTTCCAGCTTCAGTGGGAAAAATGTTGTCCTTCAGGCAGTTGGCTCCACACCGACTGCAAATTGACAGCAGTGACCTCGATACTGCTGGAACGACCATCTCATTTACAAGTACTGCAAGTCATAAGGTGAGAAAGAATGTAACACGAGCCCGTTTGTATCCGTTGCGCTGCAAAAGGCACGCGCTGATCCAGCCTGTGGTGGAGCCCTACGAGCTCACTCAGCCAAACTCTGCCGGCATCTGTGACAGCTCCGGAGTTTCACATCCTGAATTAACATCCACTTTAGTTACAGAATGACTCCTCATCCACTTTTCCTTATTTATGTTAGAATGCCATCTGGGACTTAGCTTGGAGGCTGAAGGTATGACACCAGCAGCAGACCATTTTGGAACCGGTTGGGAAAGGCTGGATTTACACTGCAGGTCCAAGTGTCACATTCCAATTTAATGCTGACGTCTGATTTTCTATATCCAAGTGCAATTCACATCACATACACTACTCACAAGAAGTTAGGAATATGCAGCTTTCAGGTGTAATTTCAGGATCAACTTAAAATGTTCCGCAACATTTGCAGATGATTTGAGCGCTAGACTTATCCAACTGTTTAATGCATCAGTACTTTTTGCACTATTTGTTGTTCTCTAACAAGGAGCAGAACGGCAACATTCACAACAGGTGTTTGATCCATGAATGGACCAATACATTTCCTTGTTCATTGAGAATTCGCATTTAAGTAGTCCTCTTCATCATTCTGTTCCTACACCTACATCTAACAATTGATCAAAAGTATCTTGTGAAGTTTCAAACTGGATGTTCTCAGAAGGAATTGGTCACTGAGCTTAGAGGTCACAGAGTGGCATAAGCAGAGTACAACAGAGAGACTTGAAGAGTCACAGAAAGGCATAAAAGTGGATGTCCTCGGAAATTGGTCAATTCATGGATTAATCACGTTGTTAATTTTGCCATTCAACTCCTTGTTAGAAAACAGAAACTTTTGCAGAAAGTATTGAAACATTGAACAGTTTGATGTACATTCACAAATTTAGAGATGGTCAAATTATGTTTATCTGACAAGTTTATGGTGCATATTAAGTTAATCCTCAAATTTCCCCCAAAAGCCAAATATCCCTTTTTTTTGTGAGCAGTGCTCACTGACATTACACATGAAACAACCTGGATGAGCAGACACCCAAATCGCACTAACTCGACAAGCGTCAATGCCGGACAGTTGCAACACGAAAGTAAACAATAATATATAAATACAAATCATGAACGCTACATAACATTGAGTTTGTCTGACCTGATGCTTTCCCCACATTGATTTAAATTAATCACCACATTATTCCACTGGCCGTCATAGGCAATTATTTAGATTACTTAATGATGGACACACATCTAATGTAGCATATTCAGACCATATTTTAGATTGTTTTTGCTACTCTCACATTGGCAGTTAGCTAATCCATAGTGGATTTGTATCCACTTTTGGAAGAGGGCTGATTCAGATCTGAAGATATCCAATTGCATACATTGTTTTTCTACTTACGCTGCCATGACACATATTTCAATTGTCACTTGAGGGCAAAAATCGGTCTTATGTCACTTGAGCCATACAGTGCAAATCCCGCCGAAAGAAATAGTCGTCCCTCACTTCCTGGCAAACAACGAAGGAAGCCGGAGTAAAAAATAAAACAAAAAGAAGAAAAAAAGAGAGGGTGAGAGCCAAGATTCGAACCCCAAAACTCAGGACTGAGAGGCAAATAGGGGGTAATGACTAGTACACCATGCTGGCCATAAGTCATTTTTACACAACATATTCTAAACAGTCTCTCAGGTGCCACAACATGCACAGAATAGGTTGGATTCTTTGTTCTGGTCATGCTAGGCAGAGTTCATAGGGTTGACAACTTAACAACAAATTGGTGGGAATAGGAAGGAGACTGATTTTTTTTTTTTTTTTTTAATACTATAATGTCCAGTTGTGCAACCAATTCACAATGTATATTCATTCTTCCATAGAATCTCTACTCAGCATTAAATGTAGAATAAACATTGTACTAGGAATGTTAATTTGACTGTGCTTTCTTGTGATCAACAGTGGGTAAAATGAATATCAATTAATTGATGAATTTAGCAGGTTGCTGGGCAGCACGTCTGCATGACAGTTCTGAAGTTTGGGTACATGGGTTTTCTACCAAATTCCAAAAACCTGCATGTTTGGTTCATTAAATCAGTGGTTTATAGCCTGGGTTCGATGGAACCCTAGATGTTCGGTGGAGGACAAGACACAGTATGTGCTTGCGTGCGCACTTTTTCAGACTGTGCTTAGCAGGGCCCAGCACGCCGTCAACGAAGTCGCCTAGCGACGCTCAAGGCGGGCGTTTGCCATGCTTACTGCGCTGTGGCATTGGATGGAGCATCAAACAGGAGAGGGATTTCAGAGCGCTAACAGCAATACACAGACATGATTAGAAAATACTAGATATGCCAGCGTCCTGTAATAGTGCGGCTAATACGTGGCGGCCAAATTGATGGGGGCAATTTTCCCATCAATGGCAATGCATGTACTATGTATTGAAAATAAACTAATTTTCATAAGGGTCACACTTTTTCTCAATGTCAAAGCATGTGCTAATAATACCGACCATTTGAAAGAGCCCAAAAATATTTGTACCTATGAAAGTTTGATTCCCAGTTCCCTTGTTCTGATTCTACAGTGTTGTGAGAACCGTATGCAGCAAAACATGCAGGCATCACTGTTATTTTGGTTTTCGTGCCATCCACAAACATGGAATGTGCTGACACTTTGCCCCGATTAGTTTAGCGTCGCCGTAGGCACGCAGCTCATAGGGGCGTGTTGTCTTCACCTATTCACCTATCTATGACAGCAACAGACCAACAAGTGGGAAAAGCATCCACGCTACTTCGTGGTAGGCCACTAAAGCAACCACTTCTAAATATGGCCAAGCTTGCACCGGACGTAACTTAGCAGAAAATCCTTTTCCAGAATTGTAGACATAAAAACAAAGAAAATAAATTGTTGTGAAAACGATATGAGAGTGGCACTGGCTGAGGTGAAAGGCAACAGCAAACTTCACATTCATTAACAGTAAATTTTCACAGGATTAAATTAGATTTTTCTGTGTGAAATTTATGTTTTGTTGGTTTTGTTCTTTAAGCACAGTGATTCTGTGTGCAACTGATGCGTGGTTCATTTTGTGCACTAGTAAACTATATACCCATTTCAAATTTGAAATCATTTTCCAATTACGAAGGTTTCCATGAATGCGCGTATGAAACGTACCTCCAACAATGTTAAGATGTGAGTGTGAATGCCAGTTTGTATGCATGTGCCCTTTGTGTCTGAGGTACACCCTGCCTCCTGTTGAAAGTCAGCTGCGTTGGGCTCCAGCTAACCCCTAATGAGGACAAGCACTATAGAAAATGGATGGATGGGTAATCGATAAATAAACATTGTTTTCCTCTGTTCTCCAACACGGAGAACTGAGAAGCAGAGCACGTGCGTATAATGATTTGTATTGTGGCCTTTATGAAAATGTGTGTGTGTGTGTGTGCGTGTGTATGCGTATGCGAGACGCTGACCTTTAAGGACGACTGTCAGCTCGTCTCGCAGGACAGCAAAGGTACTATATCTCGGGCTGGTCTCTGGGATAATGTTCTTTTTGAGCCACCCTCCGCAGGCGTATTGGTAGAAGTTGTCACAAGGATCCACGCTGGCGTCCATGTTTTCAATCAGGCGAGCCGCTGCATGCAGGACAGGGAGAAAATGTGTGAATCAGTCAGTCATGAAAATGAGAGAAAAGACTGCCTGGAAGAACATACTCTCAACAGCCACAGCACAATCTCATGACAGCTGCCTTTCCAATGGCCATAATGTGGTATTGCTATAATAAAGAGAAAAAAAATGTACTATTGGTTCTAAAAGAGGTGGGGGACTCCAGTCACACAACTTGACTTGAGTCAGACTTAAGTCACCAATTATATGACTTGGGACTTGGCTTGGCTAAGAATCTACTTGACTTTGTTTTGACTTGACTTGACTTAGACTTGAAACAGGGCCAGACTTACTATTGGGCAAACACAGGCAAATGCCTGGGGCGCTGAGATTTTCCAGGTGCCCAAAATCTCATAAAAATGATGAATAAAGTTTTCTTTCATCTGAGGCAAATATTACTGTTTTAGTCTTAACTTGCATTCTTAAAATCACATCAAAATGCTGAACCTATCGTGATCATTGATTTCTGCTGTCCCCGCTTCCCTTATGTAAAGGACTAGTCCATCTTCTTATGCGCATGTGCAGACTTGCAGCAAACAAATTTTATTGTAAGTGGAGCGGAGAAGAGGAGAAGGTGAGAGGAAAACAAACAATTTATATCAAAACTACAAAATGTTTCAATCTTTTTCAAGATGATACCGAATACGTGTAACCGACAACAACAAGAGTCAGATGCTCTTGCCAGTAGCAATAGCACTGTTGTCAGTGTCAGCCGAGGAGGATGTAGTAGAGATAAAGTCGAGAGTAACTGGAGTGACTCTTTTCATCATGAATATTCACTGAGTATCAGAGATCTAAATGGTAATATGTGTGAATAAATGTTACTGAGCAAGACTGTTTGACTTGACTTAAACCAAGTCATTACTTGACACGATTTGCTTGAACTTTACTGGGTAAATATCCATCCATCCATTTTCTGAGCCGCTTCTCCTCACTAGGGTCGCGGGCGTGCTGGAGCCTATCCCAGCTGTCATCGGGCAGGAGGCGGGGTACACCCTGAACTGGTTGCCAGCCAATCGCAGGGCACATACAAACCAACAACCATTCGCACTCACAGTCACACCTACGGGCAATTTAGAGTCTCCAATTTATGCATGTTTTTGGGATGTGGGAGGAAACCGGAGTGCCCGGAGAAAACCCACGCAGGCACGGGGAGAACATGCAAACTCCACACAGGCGGGGCCGGGGATTGAACCCGGGTCCTCAATTCACCGTGCCGCCTGGGTAAATATATCGATTTAAATAATTTTAAAAGGTAATCAATCGATTGTATCAATAGCAGGAAATAACGCACTGGATTTAAGCATGGCAGGCTTTATAAGGAGGTGCGTATGTGTTGTATTTCCAAGAAAAACACTTGTAATTGCTCTTACTTCGCTTGATTTATTTTTCACTTAGCCCACGGCAGTTTGCACTGTCAAGGCTACTTCCTTGGTCGTTTCCTTTTCTACGCCCCAAATCTAATCACTGCTTTCCGTAGTGCCCCAAGTGGTTGGACGAGACACCACAGTATGTGTGTGTGTGTGTTGGTTGTGTTGTGTCTGGTGGATGGCGGATGAGGAGGAGGCTTGCAAGAATGTTTCATGCTCACATTTGTGCTGCACAGAGCAGGTTTTTTCATTTATAGTGCTCTCTATGTATTATTAACACTATTCCTAAAACATTTTCCTCATGAAAACCTCCCTGTGCTTCGTTTCTGCCATGAGTGTTTAACTGTTTAGAACAGGGATTTTCAAACTTTGGGATACCTTACAGTGATGACATTTTTCTAAGGACCCCCTCATAATTCTAACACCAATTAAAAATTAATTTTCTAGGGGAAAAAATAGTCCAAGAAGTAAAATCATCCCTGAAATAATATAAATAGTAAATTGCTGTTTTCCCCATTGTTTTATTTCAAAGCAAAAACAATCAATCAACTCATAGTCCATTAGAAAACACATACTGTACGGTACACAACAAGACATAAAAGGAAAGTACATCAGGAAAATCTTTACATTTAATGACCGTAAATAGTTTTTAACCGATTCCCTTTCAAGAAAACAACAAGAATCCAAGAAATTTCACCTGCGCTGTCCAGTATTCAGGTATTTATTTCACAGTCACACTGGATTAATTTTGGGAAAATAACATACTGAATCGATTTCCAGTCACTGAATTGTTTCAGATCAAAATGAACCAATATCATCCTTGAATCGAATCAGCAACTACGAATCGTGATACAAATCGAATCGTCACATATCTACATGCAGCGTAAAGATTACTGTATCTTTAAATACTGTGCAGGTAACTGCTTTTCAACATTTGTACTACAAACTTAATTTGATAGACAGTTTAAGGTCTTTTGCAGCTATTTTGGTAAACAACAGAGTTCAAACTCTTCTATGTCCATGTTTCTATGTCCAAGTTTGATGAAAATCTGACGGTTAGTTTGCTCTCAGCATGATCAGGAATGAGATGGCTCGAGCGGACTCCACCATTGATTCTAACACATTTTTGCTAAAAAGAAACAGGCATTTTTCTAACAAAAAAGTCAAGGTTTCGGTCATAATGTTCCTCTTGATTTACACTGATTTCTGAAGTCAATTTGGGCTGATTAAGGACCTTAAATGTGGCATAAAATCCTTACCAATCCTAACCGATTCAAACAAACCAGGGTTCATTTTATTCGTGTTTCAAATCTCTATCCAATGATATCCTCTATTTAGATAGATAGGTGGTTTTACATTTTTTTTCAACATACCTAGTCTGTGGTTATCATTCAAATGAATTAAATGTGTGTACTGTATACATCCATCCATCCATTTTCTGAGCCGCTTTTCCTCACAAGGGTCGCGGGCGTGCTGGAGCCTATCCCAGCTATCATCGGGCAGGAGGCGGGGTACACCCCGAACTGGTTGCCAGCCAATCGCAGGGCACATACAAACAAACGACCATTCGCACTCACATTCACACCTACGGGCAATTTAGAGTTGTCAATTAACCTACCATGCATGTTTTTGGGATGAGGGAGGAAACCGGAGTGCCCGGAGAAAACCCACACAGGCACGGGGAGAACATGAAAACTCCACACCGGCGGGGGCGGGGATTGAACCCTAGTCCTCAGAACTGTGAGGCAGACGCTCTAACCAGTCGTCCACCGTGCCGCTGTACTGTATACAGACCAATAAAAAGAGAATCAAAGTTTGAGGAAAAGCTGCTCGAAAGGAACTCACAGGAAGAATTGAGTCTTCTGTTTCTTTCAAAGGTCCGAACAAAATCATCCGTATTGTAGCATCACGTCTCGCAAATAAACAGTAATGCTAGTGCTGACACTAATGCTAACACGAAAGGTTTTTATAGACCACTAAAGTAATGACTAAAACACATTCTCCTTATTAAAAGACAGCACCTCTAACATTATTCAACATTTTAATGCTTATTTTGGGGAGAAAAATAGTTCTAATTCAGCATCCTGCATTTTTAATTACTACATGTTATGACTTTAACCACATCAGCTATCCCTTCCACCAAATTATCATTAATCTAATGAGCGTCACCTATTAAGGTCTTTTGGAAACCACATGCATGTGGATCTTCACAAATTGTGCTCATACATTTACCAATAAACGTGAGGCACTTGAATGTATTTGAAGAGTTAGTGCTAAATAAATACCATTCAGCAGGGTAAATACGGTGGATTTGTTTTCTCTTCTGGAACCAGTCAAGCCTTTGCCTCTTTTGGCAAGAGTCGTGTGTGGGCAAAGCAAAAAAGGAGACAAGAGGAAGGAGCCATCCTCCTCATCATCTAACTGCCTGCCTGATATTTGTCTTGAGGGTTAGACCAGAAGACTCAGTGATGTGGACCACCGGCCTTTCTTTTTACCGCCTGGGACACAAACACAATGTTTCACGCTCTGCTGGTACAGTGAATAACGTACATATACACAAGTCCGCTTGGAAACAAACTACCCTTTTTGCCCGTTAGAGACAAATAAACTAATAAAACACACACACATGGTGAAGATCATTTTGTTGTTGGCTTCTTTGGATGTGGATTGATTTAGTCGGGAGTTCCCTCTTGACAGGAATGTCCATCAAACGTTACAGAAGTAGGACATTGATCCACAGAAACACATCCGGAATTTGAAGCAGCAGCCATGTTTTTGTCACTATAAAGTTGTTGATTTCAGATGAGAAGACATCTGCCGTGTTTTTGTTTCCCTCCTCATGTATGATATTTAAAGGATAAAAGTCCAGAAATGAGTAAAAATTAAGACAAACTACTTACCCGACCAAGTGCAGTCAGCCGTAGTGCAGATTTTGTCTGCAGGGAAACACGAAGCAAATCATTGTGAATATTTGCTGCCATGTTGTCAAAATATGAATTCACATTTTTCTCCCACACAGACTGTAATTTCACACACTGTCATAACCTCGAAACGTGCACACGCAAACAAGACATCTTTTGCGCAATATGGAAGATTATGCACAGTATACGGATCCACATGAACACTTTGACATACACTACATAGAAATACGTGAAATCAAACATTTCACTCCTTGGCAATAATTGGACTATTTTTCCTTTTTTAATTTAAGAGGAAACTTGAATTGCTGCCATTTTATATCTTTGTAATGAGTTATATTTCAAAATAAATTTATTTTTAGACATTTCTTATTCATTATTATGAAATTTTGTATGCATTTGTTTACTTTGTGTTTTTAATTTAAATATTGCTAAAAAAAATCCTTTTAATGAATTGTATTGTCATTACTGATTTTTATGTTAAAGGTCTCATACCATCACAATCCATTTTTCCCCACTGCTTTATGCATAACCTATGTCAAAATGAGCCTGTGCCATGGTTTAATTTTAACAATGTAGGAGAAAGGAGAATAAAATGATCGTCACTGTTTGTGGGCACCCGGAATGTTTTGATAACTCTATCTGCTATCAATACAGAGACCACACAAACAAAGAGCAGGCCTGGAGAATGGTGAGCGAGAACGTGAGCGTATCTGGTCAGCGGTCAATAGTACTTTTGTGAACCAAGCTAGCAATAGCATCAGCCACACATAATACACACTCACTCAATGATTTTCTCTCTCTCGCTCTCACTCTCCCTCTCTCTCTCTCTCCCCCTCTCTCTCTCTCACACACACACACACACACACTCTCGATTAAGAAATATAGCTGATGATAGACGCCAAGATAATAAGTGTACCAATACTCACAATCTGTTTTCAATATTCAAATTAAGAAGAACGACGATCCACATATAGATTGACAAATGCAAAATCGTTTTATCTGCAAGGTGTTTTAGACCTAATGGAATAGCTTGAATAAGGGCATCCTGGCCATTTTCAATACATATTATCTAAATAAAAATAGGTATGGCATGGGACTTCTAACATCCAGCCATCCATTTTCCGTACTGCTTATCCTCACTAGGGTCACGGGTGTGCTGGAGCCTATCCCAGCTATCTTTGGGTGAGAGGCGCGGTACACCCTGAACTGGTCGCCAGCAAATCGAATGGCACAGAGAAACAAACAACCATCGCACTCACAGTCACACCTACGGACAATTTCAGAGTCTTCAATTAACCTACCATGCATGTTTTTGAAATGTGAGAGGAAACCAGAGTACCCAGAGTACACATGCAAACTTCAAACAGGTGTGGCCAGAATTGAACCTGGGTCCTCAGAACTGTGAGGCAGACGTGCTAACCTGTCTTGCATCCGCCATTATTATTATTATTATTGATTTTTGAATGTACTGTACATACACTATATGTATTTGTATATTATTTAATGTATTTTTAATTTACCCCAAATTTTCTTTTCTTTTAATGAGTTTTTTTTTAACTCATAACTTGTATTATTAGTTAATATTATGTCTTTTTTGGTAATTGATGCTTCGCATGCAGCATAGTAAGTCCTTAACCATCCCTTTTTGGTATAGCACACAAAAAAGGCATAAGTCATACAACTAGACTGATATTACGCTCGTTACAGTCTCAGTACAACAGCAGGTTATAGTTTGTTTTAACATTTTAATCACTGGGATATACAAATTACGAAATTCCACAACCTCAGCATTAATTGTTCCATCTGCAGTCGCTTTGTGCGACTCTATCATCCTTGGCTGTGTTTTTAGTCACTGCTGATGACGCATTGTGAGGAACTGATTTCAGTCATTATCGCAGCACCATTCTTGATGTCACCAAGCGTGTGTACATTGTGATGATTGCACCCTAAGTTAGAGAGAGTACTATTCATTGTAATATATAACCAATTAAAGTTTAAATGGCAGTAACAAGAAGCACAGTAGACTAGTGGTTAGTATGTCTGCCTGGTTTGGGTCTGAATCCGGCCTTCCTGTGTGCAGTTTGCATGTTGGCTTCATTGAAGTATCAATGTGAGTGTGAATGGTTGTTTATCTATATGTGCCCTGCGATTGACTGGCGACCAGTCCAGGGTGGACCCTGCCTTACACCTAAAGTCCGCTGGCATAGGCAGACTGTGCAAAGGATCACCTGTATGCTCAATGAAAAGTTGACTAAAAACACATAAAGTGGACCCTCCGCTGCAATAATTTAAAATATGAAAGGAACTAGTACTATTTAATATATTACATTTTGGAGGTTGTTTTAATGCCCCAACAATACTAGTAAAGTTAATACTAGTTAGTTAGCTATAGTCCTTTGACCAAATCTTACTTTACCAAATATGGGCCTCATTATACAGTACGTCTAGATGCTAGAGTTATTGAAAAATGTGGCAAAAGGGGCTTCACTGATCTGAAGCAGTTTCTGTTGGTGTGCTCTACTGAGGAAATGCCATGGAGACGTAGTCATTCAAAGTCAAGTCTGACATAATAAGACTTAATCCAGTGTGACTGTGAAATAAGTGGATTTCTGCGTTCTGCACCAGTGCTAGTACTTTTGTTCTGTGGTTTAACAGCGGCCTTTGCTCGGCCTCTGCTCAGCTGAACGTGTCGCCCTTTCTTCAGTGTGCTTCTTCAACATCGTGTAGAAGGGAAAGTTCGTGCACACATAGTTTGGAGTGAAGCCCACCTATAAATGCTCTCAAAAAAGCCCAAGACCTCTAGTGTTTTCTGATGCGAGCCTAGCGGGAGGTTTGGGAGTGGAGGAACACTAACCTGTCTGCAGAGTGGCAAAGAGGATGATGAGGGTCACGACGATGATGACGAGCAAGGAGACAACAGCGATGAGACCGACCTCCAGAGAGGTCCAGCGGGGTTTTTTAGCAGACTTGGGGGCGTTGTTGTCAGTCATGGTCAGAACTTCTCCTTCTGCTGCCAGCTGTATGGAATCACCTGAAGAAAACACCCACACACCATCAATTGACTTGGACGGACGGACGGATAGACCAACCGACCAACAGACAGGACCAACCAACCCAGCGACCCACCAACCAACTGACTGACCAACCCACCACTGACCAACCAACCCAACCCAGCGACCGACCTGGCAGCCAACCAACCTAGCAACCGATAGAGAGACAGACGGGCAGATGGATGGACAGAGAGACAGACACCGACCAACTCAGCGACGACCTGAACCACGGACCAACCCTCCCACCAACAGACAGATAAAGACCTACCGACCAACAGTTCACCGAACAACCGAACCACTGACCAACTCACCAACTGACCCCTCGACCGACCCACCAACTGACCAACCCACCCAACAACCCTTCCACCAAAAGACAGACACAGACCAACCGACCGATGCTATTTTCTAGGAGTGTCCCGATCCGATTTTCTAGATCGGAAATTGGTCCGATGTCGGCAAAAAAAATAAAAATAACAAGGATCGGATCGGACTGGATCGAAAATTTTCAATTTTACCACTCCTATCTACATGGAGTCCATTCCAAACTCCGCTCCAGCGCTTCTATACAGATGCGCCTGGACAGCATGCAGAGGTTGCAATAACAGGTTGCTTAGATGCTAACATAGCAGC
Source organism: Phyllopteryx taeniolatus (assembly GCF_024500385.1). Taxonomy (NCBI): domain Eukaryota; kingdom Metazoa; phylum Chordata; class Actinopteri; order Syngnathiformes; family Syngnathidae; genus Phyllopteryx; species Phyllopteryx taeniolatus. The sequence continues at coordinate 10,459,266 of NC_084509.1, forward strand.
AAGGAGTAATAGTGAATGTTGCTTATTTAAAGTCGTTTATTGACATTCCAGTTGAAGTTCACTGTAAAACTAAACAGACATAACAAAAGAATTACACCGATTGAATGTTCAAATACAGTACATCACAGACTTAAATTTTTTTCGTTTTTATTCACAAAAATCGCAAGCTCAAAGCTAACACACAATGAATGAAAAACACCATTGACGAGCTGACGAAATTTGGCATCGAACTCGCAGCACTTATATCTCTCAAAATAAGTACACAAACGTACAAACATGTACAAACAAGCAATATAGCAATACTCTCTGGCATATATTCTTCAAACTCTTCTTCAAACAGCGTTATAATTGTCATGTCACAAACTTCTCAGCCTCCGCTTGCTTCTGGGTGCAGTCACAACTGATACCTTTGTATCGTGACAATAATAACAATACTGCATCATGACTTCTACTTTCTTTGTTACCGCAAGTGTGTATCTCATTGCGTTCACCACACTGCCCCTCAGAGGTCAAGACATGTAGAGCAGTTACTTTATGTAGCCCATTGGTTAATAATAAAGGGGTCAGTTTTTCTCATACCTACTTTTGCTGATTATTGTTCTCTGTTTTCATATCACTTGATCAAGCCTTTTTAAAAAAAAATAAAAATATGTAAATTATCTCTGATTTTGCTGCAATCAGATCGGACCAATATTGGTATCAGCCAAAACTCAAGGCTGCAATATTGGTATCGGATCGTAAGTGAAATAGTTGGATCGGGACATCCCTACTATTTTCAATCAAAAATTAGCCTGTAGGTTAGTGTAGCATCGACCCAAGTTCAGGTCAATAAATAGCTATAGATATTATTTATTTTTCATTCAGTGCATTAAACGGAACCCTAATTAATTGCTGATTTGCCAACATGTTATTTTAATTCACAAGTTAGTCCAAAGTAGTAGCTAGCTTCTTCCTATGCCATACTTACATGCTATTTTGATTTAAAAGTTAGTGACATTGTAGGCTAGCAGCTTTTGGGCTGCTTCTGCTTCCAACTTGGCTAGATAAATGTCACTAGCTAGATAGATAGCTAGATACAGGAGATTTGACATTTTGACAACAGACAACAGAAACACATAAACATTTTCTCTACATTTGGGTATACAGTACTTGTCAACCCATCATCCAATCACAGTAAAAGATAAGAGAAGGTTTTTGAAAAGGCCTTCAAAAAAATTACTTTTCAAATTGGCACAGTTTAACTTTTGGCCACTCGTGGCACAAAGAACGAAGAAAGTGGTGGAAAAAGAAAAGGATTCCTCCTGCCGCTCACTAAACAGCTTTATTTTCCTCTCTGGGCTAAAGTGAGAACTTTGCATCGTTCATGTAACAAGCAGGAAAGTATTGCTGAAGACAATTAATCCGTAATCCCCCCCCCCCCCCCCGCACACACTCACGCAATCCCAGCTGTCGCGCACGCACACACACACACACATATGCACACGCGCACACACACACACAAACTGGTTTCATGAGCAGCCCGTGCACACTGTGAGTCTTTCCATGTGTTGACTGAGATGAGAGCGCCACACAACCAGAGGACAAAGCATCATGGCTTCCTTTGAACAAATAGAAAGACTCACACACACGCATGCACACGCGTATACACACGCACACACGCAGACTACTACTCTGTAACTCCATAACCCCATGCATCAAACACAGGAGCTGAATTTGAAATCCTATTTTGTATGTGTCAGTGACTACACTACAGACTGATGTAAAGTCACTATTGTGATCTTTGCAGATAATTGGTCATTATGAGGGGGAGAACCTTTTAATGGGACATTCCATTTTTTAGGGTCTAAAGAAAACCCTTGGAGTAATTTGGTACCAGGGACTATAACTGAAATGCAGTTTAAGGAATGCATGTTAATCTAGGCTTTTTGATCTTTCAGTTTGTAAAAAAATCTTGCTCGTTTTTACAATAGTCCCGACCGGGTTTCAAGGATACGAACGGTACGCAATGAACTAGTTTGCAGAGGAAGAGAAGGTATACTTAGTTTCTGCCATGCTTACTGGTTTTCATTTGATTGTTTCATAGCCCCAGAGCGTTTTTCATACAAATATTTACTATACTGTGTTAGTATTTCAATTTACAAACAAATAGTCACGGAACTCCTTTGTTTACCAAGGACCTCCCTGTACTTGCAGCTTTTTAGTACCAGGAACCAGAGGCGGTTCTAGGGGGTTCAGTGGTGGCCAGTGTACCCCCTAGCACTGGTCAACCCCCCCACCCCCCATTTTGGACTCAAACTTTTTGGGACAGCAATCACACCCCCAGGCTGCACGGATGTAACTAAATGACCATTAAAAATGTGTATTACAAAATAAAAACAAAAACGTTTGTTATAGGGCGGTTTAGGATGGGTTAAGGTTAGCATTAGGGTAGGGTTAGTGGATTCGGATTAATCAGAATCAGAATCAGAATCATCTTTATTTGCCAAGTATGTCCAAAACACACAAGGAATTTGTCTCCGGTAGTTGGAGCCGCTCTAGTACAACAGTCAGTCATTTTACAGAACACTTTGGAGACATAAAGACATTGACAAAAAACAACAACAAACAACAATTGTGCAAAAAGATGCAGAGTCCTCTAGCACTTAGAGCAGTTCGAATGGCTAATATCGCAATAGTCCGGTGCAATGACCATTGTGCAAAGGGCACTGAGACTTCAAGGAGTGTATGCGGTTTAAAGTGACGAGTAGTGCGATAATCTGGGACAATGGTTGTGCAAATGTTACAGATACTCCTCAATCAGTGTGCAAATGGAGCAGATGCTACTCTGGCATGAGTGGCCACTATATGCAAATAGTGCAGCACGGCGAGACAACTACAGTGAGTGCACGAGTAAGTCACAATTTTTTTTCCCTTCTGGATACAGCAGCTAATCATAGTGCCGCGGCATGTGTCCTGCAGCCTGTAATATTGGAGCACGGTGTGTCCTGCCAGGAACGCATGTGGGATTCCTAATAACGCGTCAATGGTGTTTTGCATTAAGCGGACGTTCCTAAGCTAAAGCTGCATGGTTTTAAATACGAAACATCCAATTCTGTTTGTTTTATTTTTAGCTTGGCAGTAAACGTCAACTAGGAGGGACATTAAACAGCTTGAAGCCTCTTTTTTGATCATTCCACACACACCCGAGTGGAGGCTTTTCACTCAAAGCTTGTCGTCCTTTTTCAGCAACGCTCGTGTTGAATAAAAGAGAGACAAACAAGGAAATTAATTCAAACATCCTGTGCAATCTGCCCGGCTGTGGAGGAGGAGTCAGAGGATGAGGAGGTCGGATCTTTTTGACTTTATTTTCTCGTCTGGAGGCAAAACACATAACGGTGACCGCCAGGCGTCCCGCAGCTGCAGTGAAACAGTGTGTGTGTGTACATGTCAGCGTCAGTGCACATTGTTCCGCCTCTCCATCCTGATTCATTGCGTGCCAAGAAATGAAATGCAGATGCAATGAAGTTTATACAAACAGAACAGTGAAGACCCGGTGAGGGAATGTGCAGAAAGAAAGACAACTATGGAGGTGGTGTAGAAACCAAGTGGGACACTGACAGGCAGTAAATCATGTTTAAAGGCGACTGCCTCACACTGAGCTGAGGCATGTACGGTATGGGTGTTACGGGCCAATCAGGGCATGTCACTCATCCAACATCACCCAAACTCGCCAATGTGTTTTTACATAGGAATTGCATACATTGGAACCTCCAAAGTGGAAAACAATCTAATCAACTGTGAAGCCGGTAGACTTCCAAATTCTTGCAATTTAAAAAGATTATTCCCTATACTAATTCATGTAATGTGAAGTAATTTGTTCCAGTCTCAAACCAGTGCAGTCAAAAAACCTTTATAAACATTTACATTTTAACATTCATAACTAAATATGAAAAGTTCATGTTCAAGGTAACCAGTGTATTGTAAAACAAAGTAAAACGAAATAAAGTAAAACTGCTCACCATAAGTAGACAGCTTATGCCTGCCGCACACCAAACGATGCGGCCGATCTTAACTGAGGTGTCGCACCATGTGCGGGGTCAAGCAACTAGTTTTCATGAGTGACCACTTTCGGCCACTAGTTTTACCAAATTTGAATTGCAGGTTAACAGCGTGTCAAAAATTTAAAAATTATACCAAAAAATACAACTATATATAATCAGAATCATATAATATAGTTTATATATATATATGTATATATATATATATATATATATATATATATATAATATATAGTTTCGCTGTAATATATATATAGTTTTGCAGTAATACTCAACTATCAACTATAGTTACAATTTCATGTTTTCCTGTGGCGAGCAAGCAAAGCGTGGAGAGTCTCTGTTACTGTCATGGTCTGTGTTTTGGTTTGGGTTGTGTTTAGTTTTGTTCAATGTTTTCCTGTGTTCCATGTTTGTTGTGTGCTCATTAGGTTGTTGTGTCCACCTGTTCTCGTCTACTTTGTGTCGACCAATCAGCTCTCTCCAGCCACTTGTCTTGTCCAGGTGTTCCTCGTTGTCTCGTCAATTTGTTTGTATTTAGTTCCCTGGTTTCTTTCAGTTCTTGTCGGTTCACTGTCGTTGTCACATGTCTTGCCATGTCATAGTCGCCAGTTGTTTTCATCATTGTGATTAAATATTATTATTTTGAGATTCGCGCACTCCTGCCTTGCCTCCCTGCTTCCCTGCAATTGGGTCCACCATGTTCTTGCCTTGCGTTCCTCGCCTTCGCCCTAACCACGTACGTGACAGTTACCGAAATGTACGGCGTACAGTAGTTACTGAATGGAGCGACTGATTTCAGCTAGCAGCCTCTCAAAAATATCCACACGTTCCCCTTTCACCCCATGTTTTTGTGGTTTAATAATAAAATAATACACTACAGAATATAGGCGGCACTACAGGCCGACTGGTTAGAGCGTCTGCCTCACAGTTCTGAGGACCGGGGTTCAATCCCCGCCCCACCTGTGTGGAGTTTGTATGTTCTCCCCGTGCCTGCGTGTGTTTTCTCCGGGCACTCCGGTTTCCTCCCACATCCCAAAAACATGCGTGGTAGGTTAATTGACAACTCTAAATTACCCGTAGGTGCAAATGTGAGTGCGAATGATTGTTTCTTTGTATGTGCCCTACGATTGGCTGGCAACCATTTCAAGGTGCACCCTGCCTCCTGCCCGATGATAGCTGGGATAGGCTCCAGCACGACGGCGACCCTAGTGGGGAGAAGCAGCTCAGAAAATGGATGGATGGACTACAGAATATTGTATGTGGAGCCCCAAGCTCCAATACATGGTCGTAGTTTTGCGGTTGCAGCACGTCAGCCGATGTGGGTGCTCAATCGCTTGGTATGCGCGTCTGAGTCGCCAACTGTCATTTTTTTCGCGATTGTCCACTTCAATCCCATTCAGTGACGTTGCTCGGTGTGTGGCGGGCCTTTAATGTAACTGTTAAAATGTGCCGTTTGTTTGTCCACTTAACTGATGTTCACTTACAGACATGTGGATACATGTTAACATCTGCTGTGTAAAATCAATTTGTATATGTGATTGATAATTCATTCATGTGGGGGCATCACAAAAAAACAGTAAAACAAAACACAGATCATCCTTTACATGCTCATGTGATTTGCTGACATCTCACTTGACAATACTGTAAACTGACAAGTTCTGTCTGGCCCACAAATATTACAGACTACTAAATTAGGAATACTGAAGTAGTAGAATCTGGGGCTGCCAAGATAATGGTGGAAATACTACCCTCTTTTCTACAGGCCAGTGTGTCATTTGAAGTCGTTATTGGGTGACTGCTACGGGGCAAGCGTCAACAAACTACCGTCAAACATTAGTCACATCATTTGTAAGACTTTGTTTTTTACACAGACCCCAGCAGGATATCTTGTATATACTGTAATTGTAAGGTGAATTAAGTTAACTTTAAGAGCATAAATATGAAAGAAAACCTACACTAAAAATGTCATTGGTCTTATGTACAGTTAAAAGTAAATTGTCCAGTTTAAAACATGACAGAGATGCAGGGTAGCAAACGTAACTTACCAGGATATTCAACAGTTGGGGGGGTGAGAAAACAACCATACTAGTCTTGGACTGGGCCACAATCGGGTAAAATGAATCATGTAATCATGTTAATGAGACATGGAGGTTAAAAACAACCAATCAATGAGGAGGAAAGCAAAACAAAGTGAGTCCACGGAGGACTGATCAGCAAGGTTTACGGCAATGTATGTTTTATCACGCTGGTGGTTTTATTTAAGGAGACCCCAAACTTTCCACGCTCCCTCTGTTTCTTTTTCTATGGCCGTCTCTCCCAAAATATCCAAAACATAATCACTCCCCGTGTCTCGTGGGACCTCGGCAACCCCTTCAAAATTAAAGCCATCATTCATCACGACACCTAAAAAACACCCATACGCCCCTCCCAACATACACACACACTCACACACCCATAACACAGACAGAGCGTTTTACAGGCTAAATCATTGCGAGCCATGAACATGTCATGCACTTAATTGAGGAGTCCTAATAAGCACAGGAATGTGCCCTAGTTTAACTTTAAATAACACCTTTTATGGCACATGTGGCTTTTAGCGCCTGCTGACTAATACGAATCACGTTCGCCAAGGAACGGTAATGGGAACATTTTGGGAAGTTTGGCCACATGATCTCTGTCGCATTAGCAGAGTGGAATATACAGTATATGGTAGATTCCAAGAAAGCCATGGTGCAATTTATGTCAAGTTAATGGAGGGAGGTCAGAAAGAGGCGAGATGTGGCAGAGAATACATCTTGTGACCAAAAGGGCAAGCACGGGTTCAATTCCCTGGAAGAGCTCTCCAGCAAATGACTCCTCGCATTTACGGTTGAGGTGAGCAAGACACTTAACCGTCAAGCTGAGGTATGTGATTGTGTAATGGGTTACGTGCAGAGGTCATATATCAATAAAAGAAATGTCGTAGAGAATTTTTGTCCAAGAACAACCAGTAAAAATGTGATTTCTTACCTTTTTAATAGTTTCACATACACAATGACATTGTCAAAATAATCTCCGTTTACCCTGACCTGCCAAAACAAATGAAAATGCTGTAACATGCATACAAGGACAGTAGATGGGAATGGCATCCTTTGAATATCCTTTGTCGACACAAATGTGAATAAGGGCTTCAGCACAACTGCCACTACAGGACTGTGTTCCGCCATTACAGTTTTGATTGTGAAGTACTCATCCCAGACTGCCTATGGCATTTTTATTTATTGGCATACTAAACGGTCTTTGCGATGTGGTTGTTTTAAAAATGTGTAATTTATCTTTTGTTTCATGTTTATTTTGACAGTGAGCTTCAACTGGGAATGGCAAGCGTCTTTTTTGAAGATTTTGAAGCAGCCCGCGACCCAAGTGAGGATAAGCGGTAAAGAAAATGAATGGATGGAAAATTTTAATTTGAATGTGGACAGCAACACTGCCGTCTCGTGGATGGAGGGAGGACCTTCCCACACGTTTGATTTTTTTTTCAACTTGAAACTGTTACGTTTGTCTCAAAAAGAAATGTGCGAGCCTGCTGATCCACAAATGCACCTCCAACAATTCACAACCCAAATTTAATATTTACAAATGATAAGTCCTGATAAATGTAAACACAACATTAAAAAAAACACGTGTAAATCACTAATATATTTGTGGATTTGAAAAACACACTTGTGAATTGCGGCTATACAACGCCAATTCCAATGAAATTGAGACGTTGTGTTAAACATAAATAATAACAGAATACCGTATTTTCACGACCCTAAGACACACCGTATTAAAAGGCGCAGTCTCAGTTACGGGGTCGAGTTCTGTATTTAACACAGAACTAAGGCGCACCGTATTATTGAGCGCAGGCATGGTAAAACATACGCTAGCTAAAAACATACGGTAGCATGCATGCACGCTAAAACAATGTTTATAAAAAGGCAGCGGGAGCAAAACTGAGTTCAGTTGTACTTTATTGAAGTAATTCATAATGTACTCACGTTATTTTTTGATCAATCCTCATCCACAAATCCATCAAACTCTTCATGTTCTGTATCCGAAATGAGCAGCTGGGCAAGTTCTCAATCAAACACGCCAGGTTCGAGTCAGTCTCGTTGCCGTACGGCTCCTCAGAAATGATGCCGGCTTTTACCAAGCAGACACGTTAGCCCAAGCATCCACAATCCATTCACAAATTGTGGCGTAACTCGCCGGGCGCTGCCTCCTAGTCTTAGTAAAGCTGTGTTTGCCATCTGTCATCCATGACTCCCACGCCACTCGCAACTTCATTTTGAACGCCCTGTTGAGAACAATGTCCAGCGGAGTTCCTTCGTCAAGCCTCCCGGAATGATGGCAAGCTCCGAGTTATTGCACTCAGTCGAATGGTGACTGTAGAGACGCTTCTCCCGGCTGTTCTTTGCTCATTAATCCATTGCTCGAGTTGGTCTTCCAACTCGGGCCACCTCGCCTTGTTTTCACGTTTTGTTTTTCTTTTTTTTCCACGGAAACTCAGCTTCGTCTTCTTGACTTGGCGAAGCTCGTTTTCCTGCTTCCTCTACTTGCGAACCATGAATTTGTTGATCTTGAATTCTCTCGCGGTTGCTCGATTCCCATGTTCCTCCGCGTAGCTAATAGCTTGCAGTTTAAACTGTGATTTGTAAACGTGTCTCTTCGTCTCTAAGCCAAACCGATGTTGTTTTGCACAATGCACATACCGGCACTATATACCTACAGGGGGCGTGCCTTTAGCGTCCTCATTCACGCACACCCTTCCCCCTTTACACCCGCATTCCGTCCTCAGCCACGTCCGCTTTTCCTCTGTATAAGCAGTGTGTCATGTGTGTGTGTGTTCCGGGTTTTGTCTTCCCCCCTGTTTCACACACACCTGCTCAGTGAGCATCTTCACCACCTGTGCCTCGTTCAACCTAATTACCCCTTGTATTTAACCTCGTGTCTCATTCCCTCTCGTTGCCAGTTCGTTGTACCTTGTCGTCGCGTTCCAGCATTCCTTGTTTCCACGTCACAGACTCAGTAAGACTTGACCCTGTTCCGATTATCGACCTTGCCTCCTTGCCTCATGTTTTTGGATACTGTTGCCTTTCTTGGATTGCCTTGGATTGCCTGCCTGTGTACCGACCTATGCCCTAAACCTCTCTTTTTGGAAACTGTCCATTTGTTTTGGAGTCGTGCATTTTTGGGTCCTATCCTCTGTTCCGTTCATGACACAGTGTGTCGGCAGGAAATGCTCCCAGTCAGTCAAGCGGAGCGCTCATCACATAACAACATTTATAGATTTTGGAACTCGGTGCACACATAAGGCACGCTGCATTATAAGGCGCCCCGTCCATTTTGGAGAAAATTTAAGACTTTTAAGTGCGCCTTATGGTCATGAAAATACGGTACAATGATTTGCAAATCATGTTCAACCTATATTTAATTGAACACACTACAAATACAAGATATTTCATGTTCAAACTGATCAACTTTATTGTTTTGAGCAAATAATCATTAACTTTGAATTTTATGGCTGCAACACATTCCAAAAAAGCTTGGACAGGTGGCAAAAAAGACTGGGAAAGTTGAGGAATGCTCATCAAACACCTGTTTGGAACACCCCACAGGTGAACAGGCTAATTGGGAACAGGTGGGTGCCGTGATTGGGTATAAAAGGAGCTTCCCTGAATTGCTCAGTCATTCACAAGCAAAGATGGGGCGAAGTTCACCTCTTTGTGAACAAGTGCGTGAGAAAGTAGTCAAACAGTTTAAGGACAATGTTCCTCGACGTACAATTGCAAGGGATTTAGGGATTTCCCCATCTACGGTCCATAATATAATCAAAAGGTTCAGAGAATCTGGAGAAATCACTGCATGTAAGCGGCAAGGCCGAAAACCAACATTGAATGCCCGTGACCTTCGATCCCTCAGGCGGCACTGCATCAAAAACTGACATCAATGTGTAAAGGATATCACCACATGGGCTCAGGAACACTTCAGAAAACCAATGTCAGTAAATACAGTTCGGCGCGACATCCGTAAGTGCAACTTGAAACTCTACTACCTACAAAGCTTCAACAATTAGTGTCCTCAGTTCCCAAACGTTTATTGAATGTTGTTAAAAGAAAAGGTGATGTAACACAGTGGTAAACATGACCCTGTCCCAGCTTTTTGGAACGTGTTGCAGCCATAAAATTCTAAGTTAATGATTATTTATTAAAAACAACAAAGTTTATCAGTTTGAACATTAAATATCTTGTCTTTGTAGTGTATTCAATTAAATATAGGTTGAACATGATTTGCAAATCATTGCATTCTGTTTTTATTTATGTTTAACACAACGTCCCAACTTCATTGGAATTGGGGTTGTATTTGTGGATTTGAAAAACAAGTGCAAATAATTTTGAGACATATCTCTCCCCATACGGATCGCACCAAGCTGGGCATTCTGGGGCAGCGACGGTGTGTCCTTGCAGATGAATCTTTTACTAGCATTGTATGTTCTTTTAGTAATTTTAATAAACTGTCATTTATTTCTGTACTTTGTTTTGAAATGTCTTTGCTCTTTGTTTTTAAATGTTTTTCAATGCACAGTACTTTTAATCATGTAAAACACATTGACTTACCTTGTGCATGAAATGCACCTTGCCTTACCTTTCACACCCCTAACGCTTTAACTCTTGCACACCTCCATGTAACTTTTTTGAAAGAGGAGGGGAAACTATGTTATTATTATGTATGATTATTGTTATTATTATTCGTATTATTATAAGTTTGTCCGTGTCTATATGTGCCCTGCGACTGACTGGCGACCAGTTCAGGCTGTGGTCCGCCTTTTACCCGAAGTCAGCTGGGATAGTCTCCAGCGCCCCGCGAGCCTAACCAGGATAAGCGGTGTTGAAAATGGATGGATTGTTTATTATTATTATCAACCAGCCATTACACGTTTAATCTTTGCCTCACCCATCAAAGCACTGGCGCACCCCCAAGCATGTGTGCGCTGGGAATCCATGCTGTAGGTGGGATATGGGATACCCACTGCCTCAATCTACAAGTACTTTCCACTAAAACAGCAGCTCTGCCACCCCATATAAAATTTTAATATATCCTCGCACCTTCTCACACTTTCAATCTTGCGCACCCGATGAGGGCACTGAAATGTTCATTTTATGAGGAAAAAGACACTACGCGAAAGAAAACCAACATAAATGATACCATTACACTTTTAATCTTGGCTACACCCCCAAGAGTGTGCGTGGACCTCAGTTTGGGAATGCCCACTGCCCCATTCTATAAGTAATTTCCACTAGAACAGCAGATCTGCCGCAGTATAAAACTTTAACTATGTCCTCGCACCTTACAGTATCTCATTTGAAACATTGAACTATAAACAAAATTTTACATTTCCACAAAGCGTTAAGCAATAAAGATGAAATACAGTATATGTAATTGTTTAAGTGTGCGTGTGCAACACTTTGGTCATCCATGCTCTAGGGCAGCCATGGGCAAGCCTTTGTGCTGAAGGGCCAAATTTGAGTTTTAAAACGGGCCAGGTCATTGAGAGAAAAGTAAAATGTAAAATATCCATGGCTTTGGGTGGAATCCTCGCATCTCCAAAACCATCACATTTCAGGAAACAAAAACAACAGTATGTTTGATGAGCCAATAACATTACATCGTACAACGTATAAGAGAGTACTTTAGATTGGTCAATAAATTGTAAAAATAACAGAAACACCTGGAGATCAATAGTACCAATTTCTGGCAAAATATTAAATTGACAAAATTTGGACATAGGTTTTGGCCCGATGCCAGCGATATGTAAAACACTTTGTTTTAAGAATAAAATGTATTCTCATTTTAATTTCCTCCATTTTCTATAGCCCCTCATTACGGTCTAGGGTCCCAGACTGGTCCTGGTCACCAACCAATCGCAGGACAACCTTTAGACAACCATTCACACTCACATTCCCACCTAAGGACAATTTAGAGTCTTCAATTCATTTAACATACGCATGTTTTGGGGAATGTTAGAGGAAGCCGCCGAACCCAGAGAAAACGTACACAAGCACAGTGAGAACAAATTCTATCCAGGAAGGCCAGATTTGAACCCCCAACCTCAGAGCTGTGAGGCAGACATGTTAACCACAGTGACTCCCTGGTTTTAATGGTACTATCTATTTAATTATATTTAATGAATAAATATAAAATAAATGTGACATGTACAGGGGGGGGGGTTCATTTTACTAATATTTAATTGTATTATTTATAATAAATCAACTAAGCAGTTATTTAATTCAATCAGATACATTGGAATTAACCAATGATGATGGGGGGTGGGGGGGGGGGGGGGGCTAAATTATTCGACAAATATTTCAGTACTCTTTATAATATAAATGCTTGGTGGGATACTATTGTACAAGCAATTCCCTCTAGAAAAGCAGATCTTTATAAATCTTTCAATATGCCCCCGCACCCTTTTTGACAAAATATCTCATTTGAAAAACATAACTGTATACTAAATTTGACATTTCCCCAAAGCTTGACATAACAAAGGTGAAAAGTTTATTCATGCAATCAAATTAAAAAGAACACGCAAAGTGGAGTGGTTCTACACGACTCGGCTGCAGCACACATGGTCACAACTCCTGTTGCACGTCGTCAACTCTCGTGGCGTTTTTTTGTTGTTGTTATTTTATTTTTTTGGCATGAATCAACTGGTGCACACGCCGCCTCGTGTCACACAATAGACGTTAACGGTGGCACAACTTACCGGACGTGTCGGGGAATTTGGCGACGATGCTATAAACTGGCATCCCATCCGCTCGTTAAACATCCATCATATCCACTCAGGAGGAGGCGGCGTAAAGTGCAGGTTCGCTCGTCTCGGTCTGGGAAGCTCCACCAAGCGCAGACTCCCGCCTCTCTCGCCTTCCCTCGCAGCTACTGCGCACACGCATGCACACGCGCGCACGTGAGCATGCACACGCGCGCCCGGAAACTCCACTATCTGCTCCCGACAAGCATGTCACGCATCCGGACAGGAGAACGGGATGGATGCATGGAAATGATCCATCGGACTCCTGCGCATGCGGTGCAAGTGGTCAGGTGTGAGGTGTGCACATGGCGCCTGCTCCACTTGGAAGCCCCCCACCCCTGAGCCGATGAAGCGCTCAAAGGCTGGGAAGTACGGTGGCCCAGACGAATTGACAAAATGACAAAATGTACAATAAATGGAACTTTTATAAGCGCAGTAAAAAAAAGAAATCTCACCAGACCTGTCACAAGTCCTCAGTCTCTTAAGGGGAGCAATTATTATCAGCCTACGTATATATTTTGGATTATCCTATATTCGTGGAGAATTGACACATGTAATCATCACATTAAATTAAACCAATAGCAAATGTGACCAGCTATAGCTTACAAAACCAGTCCTCATCATTTATGCAATGAATTATAGAAACACCCGCGACCCCAATGACGATAATAAGCAGAGTAGTAGTGAACCCCAAATTCAGCCTGGGAATTAGAGATGGAGAGACCGAAAGGTTTTTGGTTCTTCCTGCCACGTGGCGAGACCCCCAAACACAAACCCCAATTCCAATGATGCTGTGTAATGTTTATAAAAACAGAATACAATGATTTGAAAATCATTTTCAACCCAAAGACAAGATCAAACTGATCAACTTTATTGTTTTGTTTTGGGTTGTTGTTGTTGTTTTTTTTTGGGTTTTTTTCAAATATTCACTTATTTAGAATTTGATGCCTGCAACACGTTCCCAAAAAGCTGGGACAGGGGTAACAAAAGACTGGGAAAGTTGAGGAAGGCTAAAAAAAAAAATTTTTTAAACCACCTGTTTGGAAGGTTCCACAGGTGACCAGGTTACGTGTCATGATTGGGTATAAAAGGAGCATCCCCGAAAGGCTCAGATGTTCACAAGCACGGATGGGGTGAGGCTCACCTCTGTTGTGGTAGAATCTAAAGAGAGTCTAATGAAGTTGTCGACCATCGAGGATGTCATAGTGACTCCTGAGTCTCCTGCCTTATTAAAAGTGGTACAAACATTTTACCATTGCACTGCCATTGAATCCAAAAAAAGATGTAGCCCATAGGTGACATTCACACTGCAATCAACCAAACCAACTACTTCTGACTTCTATAGCTATATATTTAATACTTTTTTTTTTTTTTTTAAGTTTAACAACACAAAATGGTGATTTAGTAGCTCAGGGAACAAAGTCCAGGAAGCCTGATGTAACCTCCTTCCTTAGCACAATCTTTGGTGCCCTTTTCTCCACTGAAAAGATCGGTTATCTTTGCACATTTGGCTGCACCTTGCTACAACATTTTTTCTTTTCTTTCATCTTAGCTTTTTTGAACTATCCATTTCCTTCTTAACTGCCGTCTTTCTTCTCGACATGGATTTCCTCACCTTTCTGACATGTAAAACTGAGCTGAGCCTAAGTGCAGAGGGGGTGTGATGACCTCACGGCTAGTTTGCTGCTTAAATTGTTGGGTCGTACACCAGTGAAAGTCCGAGCATAAAAGCATTAACAAGCATAGCAGGCCGCAGACTGTAATTCTTGTATCTGACACTGACTCGGGCCAAGTCACTTGGCCAGTCGTGTGTACACTGCAACTCCGTGCCATGCTTGTTGTGGCTTTGTTGACATTATACAGGCTACTAACTATAGTATGTGTCGACCTGTATGAGTTGAATAGTAGACTGTACTTAATGTTTTGTTTATAGATGGTGTTGTGTATTGGCTAATGCATAGAAATTAGGGCTTACTTAAAAACAAGGCAAAAAAAATAAAAATAAAAATAAATAAAAATCATAAAACACTGGACCTTGTCAGCCTGGAAGGGACCAGCTGTTCAGGACTTCAGGATCCACAAATTACTTGAATTTACAGCATATTAGATGTAACGCCAGAAGATGATGATTGACCTATAAATTAAAGAAAATCTAATGCATATCAAAGAAGGTGACGTAAACTAGCATAAGTAAGTTACCCATGTTACTCCCCCTGATGCTAAATGCTAATCTTATCAAATGCTAATGCTTATCTCGAGTTACATAAACGAACACTTAACCTGCCAGTCATGATGACGCTATCTTTAGCAGGTAGACACCAAAGCTGAAGGTTCATTACGAATCCAGATGTCATCCATTTCTACCCCTCTAGACTTTGGCAGGCTTTCAAATTTTCTCCCAAAGTAGGACGGAAAGTAAATGAGGTCGTTTCATGTGTCTGGATACTGTAGCTCTGGAACTTTGTCCTCCGTTATGGCTGACTCAGTAGACGTAAAAAGCACGCCAGGTGCTTTATACGGGTCGGTTATGTTTAGTTTTGGGTGGTATCATTCAATATCTGTGATTAAAATGTGCCATTCATTTTAGCTGCTACTTCTTTTGCCAGCATGGCAGTGTAACCGACACTGGTCATGTGACGTCCGGAGCTCTACAGACATGTAGGGGACGTCGCTTAGACCAATGAGGCCGTGATAGGCTGTTGCAGTGTAGATTTTCATCAACCAAACAAAATTGTTTCTTTATCTTTTTAATGTCTTAGTGATAAAGAACTCAACCTTAGTATTTCTTAAAACAAAAATAGCCACTATGATAAAATTGAATAAAAATGACTGTACATTAAAAAAAATTCGATTCGTTTTTAGAGTTCTGTGCCTCAAGCATTTTATGGGTTGGGCCAGGCCCCCAAGGCCCGCCCATAGCGACAGGTGTGTGCCTCACCATTCTGAGATCGGGGTCTTCAGGCCTTCCTGTGTGGACTTTGTATGATCTTCCTGTGCTTATTTTGTGTTTTCTCCAGGTAAGTGGCATTCCTCACACAGTCCAAACACATGCTTGTAAGGTTCCCTAAAGACGAAATTGGCCATAGGTGTCATTGTGAGGGTAAATGGCTGTTTGTCTGTCTGTGCCCTGTGATTGACTGGGGATCCGTCCACGGTGCACCCCCGCCTCTTGCCCAAAGTCAATTGGGACTGGATCCTTTCACAGTTTGTAAATTAGCATTTGACACTGTAATTCAGAGAATATTCAAAAATAATGAACACGAATATATGGGAATTTACTGCCAGTTGACAGTGAGTAGACCGTCTGCCTCACAGTTGTGAGGTTGTGGGTTCAAATCTCAATGCAGTTTGCATGTTCCCCCCATGCTTGCTTGGGTTTCTCTGGGTAGTGCAGCTTCCTCACACATTCCAAATACATGCATGTTAGGTTCAATGAAGACTCCAAATCAGGGGTCTGCAACATGGTGCCCATGGGCACCAGGCCACCCCTAAGAACATGAGCAACCTGCAGACCTGTTCTAAAAATAGCTCATCAGTTATGAGACATTGTAATTTCCTAAGAATGTTGTAGAAGTGATCATTTGAAAATGTTAACATTTGGGGAGATTTTTTAAAATGTTGCATATTGATATTTTTCTGTTTCCTACCTGGTTAAATCATTGTTGATAATTGTTTTGACAAATCATTAATGATCAGTGTATTCACATCGATGAATACCATTACCAATAATTATTAACAATAACATGTAACTAACATATATTTAAGGGTAAATTGAGCAAAACTTGTTACTTCAGAAGCGTGTGTTTCCTCTCACATACAAAAATGTTTGGTGACCCCTCCGCTATATTGTCCCGGTGTCAACACAGGTGATCCTGGTCGTTGTCATTTACCTGAATGCCAATGACGGTGAGCAACTATCACACACGCTCGAAAATGGGCTTCAGTATGCAGCTTTAAATGCTGATTATTTTCTATGTATATGTGCTAGTTTTAATAGCAACAAAGTGTAGCCAGTATCGCGTTCCAATTCAGAGTAGTTGAGTACAATTAAACATGTCTCATAATGCATCTGTTAATGCTTTTTAACTGGATTTTGTGGCTGAGGTGGTTGAGCCTCATGAATATTACCTAGCAACAGGTGAGCAAAAAAAAAAAATTATTTCAACTTACAGAAGCTTGCTGCCGCCTTAGCTCAGATTTCATTAGCTTTATACAAATAATTTGTGTTGTTTCTGCATTGTAATTTATTTATTATTCTTATTATTAATTTGTTGTTTTACAGATGGTAAAAAAGAGTGTTGTAGGTTTCCAAGGGCTTTTTACAGTCACAGACACATCAGAATAAAAGTTGTGAGCACTTGTTTTGTTGCTGTTATTTTCCTGTTGATCAAGCATTTTACATGAATCAACATTTTGAATTGACTGCACTTATAACCACTTTTAAGTCTCTCATAGTAATACTTGGGAAATTAGCTATGTCTTTAGTGTCTTTGTGTTGTCTTTTTGTGATGCCACCACATAAGGGTACCAGTGTGTTTTGCAACATTGGAAAGGGTCTGGCTGCTCAGCACAAATTATATTCACAATATTTAAATTTAATAGTCAGATATTTCTTTCATTACTCTCCATTGTGTTCACAAGGTCTTTGAAGGGTAAATACAGGGTTTACCTACAGTACCAATACATTTCCTTTTTCATTTCAGGTATCATTCGAACAGACATGAGGCCATTAGCATTTGAGTTTTTTTAAACTCGCTGATCGGTGATCGGCCCAAAAAAATCCTGATCGTGTAAAGCCTAGTTTTAATTAACTTATATTTCTATACAGAATATAGTGTTACTTTAAATATTGCCTTCACAATTGATTATTTCATGATGGCGACAGTTTGAGACTTGAATGACTAAATGAACTTTACATTACTTACCGACTATACCCTTTAAAAAAAAAAAAGAAAAAAAGAAAAGTATACTGCATCCCATTTGGTCTGTTTACAATTTTAGCCCCAAGTGGCCTTTGGCTTCCAGTCTTTTTAACCAAGGTCACCCAGGGGACAACAGAGCAATTAACAGAAAATCATTTTTTTAACCAAAAAAAAAAAGAGGACGTTAATAAATGAGGCCACGTTGTGGCTGTCAATTCATAGTCACACGTTGGATGACAAACAGTTATGTTGTAACTCAGGTGTAATTGCATATTATTCCGGACATGGGCGTTTTGCATAGTCAATCATCCCTCAGGAAAATGTAATGCTTACACAAGCCTCGTCTTGTGTCACCCCGTCACTGCCATCTATATTTCATTGCTTCTATGATGGAAACTACACACCCAAACACACACTCACACACACACACACAGAGAGAATTCCAATCTGTGTGCAAAAAGCATTTGATAAAGTCTGTGAACCACAACTGATAGCTTCAATGAAATATGTTCACATGTGACTGCTGTGCAAAGGCTATGATCAAATTTTTCATCATCACCCTGTGGCGTGTCGTAAATTCAAAATTGCCCCCCCTTCACAGTTGAATTTTTGAGCCCTGTTCTCTCACGTTTTATCGCCTTGTAATTGTGTGTTGCTCTGGGTGGCCAAAAAAAGTATCTAAAAGAAAACATTCCTTTCTTTTGTAGCGTGAAATTTATGATTCTTTATTTATCTTCTTGGTATTGTTATTCTATTGTTTTGATCATAGTTTGTTTGCCTGCTAGGAGTAGCTGGTGGCAACGTAGCCCCTTGCCCCAGAATGCAAAAAATAGAGCTTGTGTCATTCATCTGCTAACTAACAGTAACAAACTAACTAAATGACGTTGCTCGATGGTTTGGTCTCACGGTTGCCTTCTGGGTCACAATGGAAGCGTTCCCCCTGCTCCTGAGTCTTAAATAGTACTTTCTCGTCATCTCATGTTATCCTACTTGAATTAGGACGCATCCTCCTAACTAAAAAGGCCAGACAAACACAAATACAATGCTAGATGATTTTTTTTCATGAATTCCTATTTTCAATTTGCGGTTTGAGAGACCATAAAAGTGTTCCTCCGCCAGAAAAAAAAAACGGTTGTCTAATTGTTTTACATCATCCTCCATGAACCAGGAAGTAGCCTCCTAACTATCAAGAAGCAAGTAATACAGTGCAATATATATATATATTTTATTTTGCTTGAGAAATTCAGGAATCTCTTTTTTGGTCTGAGTCACAACAGAGAACAATGGTACAGTCACATCATCTGACATCATCCTCCGTGAAGCAAATACAGTGTAGTACTGCACTAATATAATATAAAGCTAATATCACTTTCACACAAATTTACCCTTTTTGCTGTTTGACTCACAATGGAAGTATCCTCACCCAACAGTCAAAAATGGTATGATCCTGTCGTCCGTAAAACAGGAAGTGGCCTTCTAGCATTCTAACAGACAAACACAAATATAGTTCTTGGAAAAGTTTTTCACTTTTGTGAACAGCTCAATCTTGGTCTGCACTCTCCTGAATACCATACTGGCCCAGGCTTAAAAAAAAAAAAAAAAAAAAAAAAAAAAAAAAAACCTAAAAAAAAACATTCCACTTATCTTCACTTTCCACAACAGGAGAAACTGTGTGATGTGAGCGTGTTGGAGGTGAGGTGTTAGGCTGTTTGCTTGGATCAGGTTCACTCCAGTGGTTTGTTTTATCAGCCCCTTCTCACTGGGAAACCGTCAGGGGAGAGGTTTTGCTATCAGCAACAGACGGGCTGCCTGGTTCTGATGTTGGCACACACACATATACACAGACTTTAATGAGCTCACTTCTGTCACTCAGAGAGAGACACTCAGATTGAGCCTTGTGTTGGTCTTGAGGCTGCAAGAAGAAAGATGGAAGATAGAAGGAGTAATATGACGAGTACAAGGAATGGTTACAAGTGCCAACTTCCCTATAATTCCCTGACTGATACAAGATACTTCACTCATTTTATATATGTGCTTTTCAAAAGAGACTCCATTTAATCCCTTTTCCACACTCTCTCTTCCATGGTGAGAAAGTACCTCAGCAATCTGCAGAAAGCCGATAGTCGGCTCTGAATGTAAAGTCATGATCATTCGTCCCAAAAATAAAAAGCCCTACATCTGTGCAGGGTACGAGTGTGGCTATCGTGGAAAGATTAAACTTACTTTGGCAGTGACATTCATTCTTCTGGTGATTGTGCTCATGAGACAGTAACGTCTGGTGTGACATTTAAAAAAACTTCTCAAAACAGCGACAAATGTTTTAGAAGGGGACAAGTGAGTGTCAGGTGTTTGAACTTCACACCCCAATTCTGGCTTCCTGCTATTTCCCCGTCTCGCCTGTTAGGTCTTTGCTACAACCTTTGAAGTCAGAAACTGGCCTCGTTGCCTTCATCCCCAATTCCATGTCGGTGCCTTCCAAACAGAAAAGTGACACAGGACAACTCGGTCTTGTGGCAGTGTGACAGGGTATACATCATCGGGTACAGTGTGATGACTGTGTCAAACAGGCGGCTTCTCGTGAAGACACAAATTTGGCGGCGGGGAGGTGAAGGCGTCAACCCGTGTGTCAGCCTGGCCAGTCACAGGCAGACGATCCACTGTTGTTCAGGCTTTTGAGTGATGCGAGACATCCAAGGAAAAGGGTTCAAGTCTTTAGAGTTTTGGTGCTCCTGCTGTTGCATTATGCATGCAATTGCTCATTTACCAGTTACCAAGTGTGGACTCCTTTAACGGGTGAGCTGGAACCTATGCCAGATGACTTTGGGCAAGAGGCGAGGTGCACCCTGGACTAGCTGCAGGGAATATACTGTATGGAGAAACCACCATTCACACTTACATTTCTTCAATAAGCCTAACATGCATTTTTGCGGGAATGTGGGGAAACACGGAAAAACGTGGAAAAATTACTTCTAAATGTATTTCCGCATCCTGTTGACTCATTTTGTAAATCATCCAAATCATGACCTTGTTACATTCTGGAGACAAGAGGGCACATGCTTGATCAGCAGTTCATTTTATCGCCAACAGGTAATGTCGATGTCGTTGTCTACAACAACCGCTGTGACTGGTTCACCATTAAAGGTGTCGACAGTTGTGTGTCAAGCAGGTCAATGTGATTACTACAAGGTTAGCTCAGTGTGATGATGTTGCCAAGGCTAATAAAAATGTCACTATTCCAGTTCATGCAGAGTGCAACTAATGACTTGCTATTGTACCAAATGCCAAGGCTAACTTCACGCTGGTATTTATGAGAGCTTCTCCCAGTGCATGCCAAGGTCACAAAAGCGTCTTTGTCACATGATCCTTGGCGGTTCAACAGTACACAGTGTCAACACTCAAGAATTCCTACACATTCTGCTCTGATAAGAGACCACCAGATGTCCTGGCAGACTTGCGGGATGTGTAATAACTTTCATAGTATTGGTCTGTATTGTGCACCTCAACTCTCTTCTGCTTCTCCTCCCAAAAGACATCATCAATCCCTGCAGGGTCTCACTGTATGTTTGCAAGTCTTTGATCCACTACCAATTCCAATGGAACTGCCTGACTATCTCTCTCTCACACAAAAATGTTTGATTTTCAACACGCTATTATGTATTCTGTGAATACCCCTCGGGATCAATAATGCATCCAACTATCTAGCTACCGTAATGGAACAAATAATGTCCGGGGGTGTATATTTACTCAACTGCAGATAGGTCCCCTTTTAGCGAGTAAACCTTTATTATTGGTAAAGCATATTGCAATTTATGTCAAGTGAATCAGGAGTTTAACAAATGTTATCCACATGCAGCGATCCGGCAAGAACCGAGGCAGAATGGGTGAAAATAATAAATCACGTGGCTCACCAGTGCATGAACATGGCCGTGCATATTGTCTACTGGAGCATTAATCATCTTCACATAATAATGTTAATTTTAATTAATAATATTTTTAATTCTGTGCCAGGAACTCAGTGTGACTCCACACTTTAATTTATTTGAAAGTTTATGTAAAGTTCGGGCTTGGGAGCAGGGCAAAAAACAAACAAAACAAACAAACAAAAACCATTCATCAAGTAATAGACAGAGATAGGGGCTTTCACTAAGTTCAGTACTCTTCAGTAAGTCCTGTAATTGTTGTTGTGTGATTCAGTTCAGTTCAGTTCAGTTTATTTTTGAAAGGGGACAATGCAATTTCATAAAACACATGAAGTACACATGGTTAAAAAAGCCAGAATTAGCCAGAAGGCTAGTTTTCATCTGTAGTCCCCTGGCCATGATGTAAAAAAGCAGTAAAAAAATGAGTGATGAGCGCGCCGCACGACTTTTTTTTTTTTTTTTTTTTTTTTTTAGCATTTCCTGCCGACACACTGGTTACACAGAAGAAAAGCGGACGTGGCTGAGGACAGGGGAAGGGTGCGTCAGGGCGGACGCTAAAGCCATGCCCCCAGTAGGGATATAGCACCGGGGTGTTTTTATTGTTTTTTTACCGCTTGACTGACAGGGAGCATTTCCGGAGTGTGCATTGTGCAAAACAACATCGGTTTGGCTAAGGACCCCCGAAAATGTCACCTACGATGAGACACGCTTACGAAGCACAGTTTAAACTGCAAGCTATCAGTTACGCGGAGGAACATGGGAATTGAGCAGCCGCGAGAGAATTCAAGATCAACGAATTCATGGTTCGCAAGTAGAGGAAGCAGGAAAAGGAGCTTCGCCAAGTCAAGAAGAAGAAGCCGAGTTTCCACGGGGAAAAAAAGAAAAACAAAACGCGGAAACAAGGCGAGGTGGCTCGAGTTGGAAGATCAACTCGAGCAATGGATTAATGAGCAAAGAACAGCCGGGAGAAGCGTCTCTACAGTCACCATTCGACTGAGTGCAATAACTCGGAGCTGGACATCGGTGTAAACAGGGCGTTCAAAATGAAGTTCACAAGTTACGCCACAATTTGTGAATGGATTGTGGATGCTTGGGCTAACGTGTCTGCTTGGTAAAAGCCGGCATCATTTCTGAGGAGCCGCACGGCAACGAGACTGACTCCGACGAGTACGAGAGGGAACCTAGCGTGTTTGATTGAGAACTTGCCCAGCTGTTCATTTCGGATACAGAACATGAGGAGTTTGATGGATTTGTGGTTGAGGATTGATCAAAAAATAACGTGAGTACATTGTTAAATACTTCAATAAAGTACAACCGAACTCCGTATTGCTCCCACTGCCTTTTTAAAAACATTGTTTTAGCGTGCATGCATGCTACCGTATGTTTTAAGCTAGCGTATGTTTTAGCATGCCTGCGCCCAATAATGTATGTGTTAAATACAGAAATAGACCCCGTAACGGAGACTGCGCCTTTTAATACGGTGTGCCCTGTGGTCGTGAAAATATGGAACTTATTTTCGTGTTACACCCATTGGAAATTGTTAACAATTACAATTAACACGCCATGTGTGGCAATTAAGCGATGAGTCAGTTTGAGTATTTTTGCGAATTAAGGCGCTCATTGTCACTTAGCTTTAGCAACATTAGCACAATAGTGAAACAACAACAAAACAAGATTATAACACACTGTTGCATGGTTGCATACTCTTGACTTCACTAACGTACAAAAATTTTGATTCCAATTGATTAACTTTAACATGCCAAGATGAGTTCGTATTCAATCGATATAAGACCAAATATTATTGATTTGTAGCCTGTTCATAAGGCCACAAAACTCTCAATACACTAAACATGTTTCAATAATTAACCAATTACAAACATTTTTTAAATACAATGTTTGTTCTCCTTTGCCCATTTCTCCATGGCAGTGGACCATTTCTAGCATTGTGCAGAGATTGATGACAGCCACTTTGTCATTGTACCGTTTCTTTGCCATTGCATCTATAGTTTGTTTATTTATTCTCTGTCAACATTTTAGCACTAACTTAGAACATCTAACTAGATTGTAAAATTTACAAAACAGCTGATATTAACGTATTACAGTAATACAGGGAAAACAAACTTGAAGCGGTGTCCTTTTAAAATTCAAGCTTTGGTAACTTTAAGATCTCAACCTCCAAAATGGTGGGCAAGCAAATACTGATCACAATTGGAAACTATCTACAGAATAATAATAAATATGTTGAATTAATACCTTTACAGCGGCACGGTTGCCGACTGGTTAGCACATCTGTCTCACAGTTATGAGGAGCCGAGTTGAAATCTTGCCTCGCCTGTGTGGTGTTCGCATGTTCTCCCCGTGCCTGCCTGGGTTTTATCCTGGTACTCCAGTTTCCTCCTACATCCCAAAAACATGCATGGAAGGTTAGGTGTGAATGTGAGTGCGAATGGTTGATTGCCCTGCGATTGGCTGGGCACCAGTTTAGGTTGTACCCCGCCTCTCGCCCAAAGATAGCTGGGATGGACTCCAGCACGCCAGAACGGTGGGTGACTGGTGAGTACATCACAGTTCTGGGGACTGGGGTTCAATCCTCGGCCCCGCCTGTGTGGAGTTTGCATGTTGTACCCGTGCCTGGGTGGGTTTTCTCCAGGCACTCCAGTTTCCTCCCACATCCCAAAAACATCCGTGGTAGGTTCATTGAAGACTCTAAAATTGCCCGTAGGTGTGAATGTGAGTGCGAATGGTTGTTTGTTTGTATGTGCCCTGCGATTGGCTGGCGACCGGTTCAGGGTGTACTCCGCCTCCCGCCCGAAGATAGCTGGGATAGGCTCCAGCAGCCCGCGACCCTAGTGAGGATAAGCGGTAAAGAAAATAGATGGATGGATGGGGTCCAGCACGTCCACAACCCTAGTGAGTGGATGAATGAACAATACTTTTACGACAGCAGATGTTGGACTTTTCCTTGCTTTGGAATAACAATCCAGCTTCCAACAACACTCCAAAAATGTATATGGTTAAATTGTCCAGAGGTTTGAATAATATAAAGAAGTGAATATGGTTGAATTTTGCTAATTCATGTCATTGCAACTTTTTGCGAACAGGATTTGGTGGTTGAACTCGAAGAATGTGAAAGCGGAAAAATGGGATTTCTGTCATGGTCTAGTTGCTATTAACATTAAGGTAATTGTCCACATTGTTCTTTATTTCTCACTGAATAATGACAAAATTCAGACATGCGGGAGATGGATATCTAGGCACACAATTCGGCCTCGCTTTCAACATTACACAGAATGGGAGTGTGTGATGTTGAGTAGTAGAAGCTCAGCGACATTTACTCTTTGCTTTATAACCCCCAGTGGCGAAGCATCCTTGCTATTTATAGTGAAGTTCAAAAGGAGGAAATAGTCTTTTCTTTTTAAAGGCAGCCAAACTGCTCGTTTCCGTTTCAGCTGGATAGGGACGAATCAAAATACACGAGATGAGGTTTTAAGAGGAGATGCTGCACGTCAGATGCTGCAGTTGGCAGTGTGTGTGTGTGTGTGTGTGTGTGTGTGTGTGCGCGCACACATGCGTGTGTGCGTGTGTTTGTGGGTAAGGGATCCAAGCTGGTGCACAGATTGCTGCCAAGAAACTGATCAGTCTGACATGTATTTTGAAGATGCAAAAAAACAAGTCTGCAAAATGCATATGTCACATGACACAATATTGCCTGTCTTCTAACAAACGTGACAATTTACGCCCACTAAATGGAGCCACCATTAAAAGGACCAATTTCTATAAATCTCAACATGCTTAATCCATCAGAGGCACATTTAAATGAGCCCAGTAGGAGTGCTAATGCGGCCTTAATGAAAACCTTCAGCCTGCTCATTAAAGTACACACATATACACGCATGGAGAAGGAACTATACATACAATTCATGCACACGCAAATGTGTTTGTTACATGACCTGTGTTATGCTCTCCTTTCATCACCTCCACTTTAGCACATCTTGTCACAGGCTAGCAAGTAGCCAAATGCAGTTGCCATGGCAACATGTTAAAAAGCATCCATGGCTGCGAGCAACTTTAATGTGGATAGGGTTCAGAATCAGGGTCATTTGTTGTGCTATTTTTGGAACAGACTCTCTACCTGTTTGCATTTCATAGACTGGGTGTTAGAATAAAAAAGAAATAAAAGCTAAGTTGTAACTAGTGCATTAACTTACACATTCACTGTCCACTTCATAGGGTACATCTGCACAACTTAATGGCATTTAGTGTATCTTTAATATAAATACAATTAGAATGCAGATTTTCTTTTGCAATGTTTTTAGAGTAAAATGTCACATGGTCAAAATTTTTTAATCCTGTTGTGACCTAACAATATATTTATGATTGTGATTGTCATTTGCAGTGATGTAGAACTGCACTGAACTGTTTCTAATATATGACTTTCTCACATCACTTAAATATGTTACCAAAATATCAGAAAAAAGGGATGGGACAAAGTATCAGTATTACCAAGTCTTGAGGATAAGCGGAACGGAAGATGAATGAATGATATAATTAGCTCACGGTACAGTATAGATACAGAAACTTGAGATTGTCTGTCATCAGGCTGTCAGTATCTGACAACTACGAAACAAAGTAAATACAGTAGTGTCTTGACTTTTTTGAGTTTAAGCAATTCTGTGACCACGCTTGTAACTTCCCTTCCCTACGGACTCTGAGGCGAAGAAGAGATCCTGCCACAAGTGGAGGAGTCCAAGTATCTCTGGGTCTGAAAGGTTAAGCTCTCAATTTACCAGTCGATTCCTACCCTCACCTATGGTCACGAGCTGTGGGTCATGGCCAAAAGAACAAGATGGTGGATACAAGCGGCCGAAATGAGTTTCCTCCGCAGGGCTCTCCCTTAGAAATAAGTGAGAAGCTTGGTCATTCGGGAGGCGCTCATAGTGGAGCCGCTGCTCCTCCAAGTACAAGAGGAGCCAGATGAGGTGGCTCGGGCATCTGCTTAGTATGCCCCCCGGACACCTCCCTGGCCGGGAGGTGGCCCCGTGGACAACCCAGGACACGCTGGAGAGACTACGTCTCCCGGCTGGCCTGGGAACGCCTCGGAATCCTAGAGGAAGAGATGAACAAAGTGGAGAGGGAAGTCTGGGCTTTCCTGCTGCTGCCCCTGTGACCTGACCTTGCTTAAGCGGAAGAAGATGGATGGATGGATGGATGGATGGATGGATCCCTGAAAAAGATGTTGCTTAGATGGCTGCATATTTTACTCCATTAACTGTATATACCTTATATATGGTGCCTCCTTAGACGTGCAAGTTACCCATTGGCAATAACACACCCCCATACCATCACAGATGCTGGCTTTTGACCTCTGTGCTGATTCCAATCCGGATTTTCCTTTTCCTCTTTGGCCCAGAGGACACAACGTTAATGATTTCCAAAAACAATTTGAAATGACTCGTCATACTACAGCAAACTTTTCTCAGATAAGCTGAGGCCACGAGAAGCCGGTGGCGTTTCTGGGTGTTGTTGATGTATGGCCTTCAATTTGCATGGTTCAGTTTTAACTTGCATTTGTAGATTTAGCGATGAACTGTGTTAACTGACAATGTTTTTCTGAGGTGTTCCTGAGTCCACGTGGCAATATCCTTTACACAATGAGGATTCTAATGCAGTGCCACCTCGGGGATCAATGGTCACCGGCAGTCAATGTCTGGTTCAGCCTTGCTGCTTACATGCAGAATTTTTTCCTGATTCTCTGAATCTTTTGATGATATTAGGGACAGTAGATGATGGAATCCCTCAATTGTTTGCAATTGTCCATTGATAAACATTGTTCTTAAACTGTTGGACTATTTGCTCACGTAGTTGTTCACAAAGCAGTGAACTGAGCCTTTCAGGAATGCTCAATTTATACCCAATCATGACACTGACCTGTTTCCATTAACATGTTCACCTGCGGAATTTTCCAAACAGTTGTTTTTTTGGTTGTTTTTTTTAAGCATTCTTCAACTTTCGCAGTCTTTTGTCGCCTCTGTCCGAGCTTTTTGGAACATGTTGCAGGAGGGGCGGAGGGGCAGGGCGCACGGACCGGGAAACAGCACAGACTTGCTGAAACCCGGTCCGACACCCACACCCTCCCGACCCCATACCAGTCCCCCAGGAACCCTTTGTTATGTATATGTGTCCAGATGTGATTAGTATATTATATTATATATTGTATTACGTATATACAGTATGTTGTCTTTGTAGTGTACTCAAATGTATTTAGGTTTAAATGGTTTTGCAAATCCTTGTATTCTGTTTTTATTTATGCGTTACACAACATCCCAACTTCATTGTAATTGGAGTTTGTAAAAAAAAAATTTAAAAAAAATGAAAATGACTTTACAGGCACTTTAAGAAAAAAAGCAAAAGCAACTACACTTAATTGACTTTTAATGAAGAATAAACCATTTGTTATTGTTCCCATGCTACACGATAGACAGATGCTGCTTGTTTTTCTTCCCACACTGAGCGTTTGTCATAATTTTCCCGCATAAATATATACTACCAGACTTCATAGTTTTATGTTGACGAGCCTTCTGGTTGGCGGCCTCCTTTCTTCCCCTGCGTAATTCATTCCATTATGGCGGGCGAGCCGAAGGAATTCATCGTGATGATTAGTGTGACGCAGGTTGTGGGGATGGAGGGTCACAGTTCACAGATGGAGGTGAACCCCTTCTCTGAAAAACCTGATCTAATTTGCCACATTTCTTCACATCTTCTTGATTGTTCCTCACACAGAAGTGCAGCTGTGACTCAGCTGGAGGGCTTCATCTCGTCCGTCCTTACCGAACAGTTTCTGGCAAATAAATACCAGTCGTTGAAAGCAGAAACTTGGATTGTTCGATTAACATAAGCTAAAATTGTGTGGAGGCAACCTTGAAGTTCACTTGCAATATTCTCACAGTGCAACAGAACCATCTGGTGGTCACTAAGGATTTGTTTTAAAGCTTGTTCAACTTTCACATAAATTATATTGGAGCTATAGACCACAGTAAAATCGACATTTATCACCGACACTATCAAATAATAATAATAATAAGTAACCATAATGCTCAGTTTATACACTCCTTGATACTTTCATATTGAAAGGGGGGTTTATTACTATTATTTACTATTATTTTTCGAAAGTTGTAAATAGGCAGGAAATAGTCCAAATTTCACACGATATACACTAAAACTGTTGAATATTCCCTAATTTAATGATTCCAAAAGAAATTATTTAGTTTTGCTTTGTTTACATAGTAAAATGATATTTTTGTAAGGAAAAGCTGAGGGCCAGCTATATTTTGAATCACAGGTATTTATTGTGTCTACACATTTGTATGACTTTTAGCTTGGCTAGAATAGGTGACACGTTTCACCATATTTTTGGGTACCCTGAACATTTGTTCTTAAGTTCTTTCAGCTAAAATCTGAATTTATACATGGGCTAATGGGAAGAAAATAGTTAAAATTTAGACTGTCGCTTTTTGATATTGCCTTCTTTGCTACTTGTATAAAAAAAAAAAAAAAAAAAAAAAAAAAAGCACGTGGTTTGAGTTTTTGTGTTTATGCGATAAAATGATATTTTCGTAACTCATGTCATGTTGGCATCTTGGCGGGGTAGTGGTTAGTATTGTCTGCCAGTGCCTTACAGTTGAGGGGTTCTGTGTTCAAATCTCAGTGTAAAAGAGTTTGCATGTTCTCCTTGAACTTACAATGCATGGGTTTTCTCCAGGTACGCCTGCTTCCTCCCACATTCCAAAAGCATGTTATGTTAAATGAATGCTAAATTGTCCATAGGTGTGAGTGTAAATTAATGGTTGTTTGTCTACCTTAATTAGGAAAAGCGGGACAGAAAATTAATGGATGGATGGTTGGTTGTATACAGGTACAGTATAGTATGTGCCTTCTGAGTGTCTGGCAAACAGCCCAGGGTGTACCAAAGCCCCAATTCAAGTGGGATAGGCTTCAGCTCACCTGCAACCCTACTGAGCACTATAGAAAATAGATGAAATGTCAGGTCGGTATATATCTTTATTTCATACTTTCTGCAGCAAATGGTTGATTAGTGTGCTATATCTTTGTTACACCATTGAGTACACTTAGAAGCTCAAAGAGTAAGTGTGAGAGCAGCTCTTTGTGCCTGCTGCAGTGCACCTATGGGAGCACCGAAGATGAATTCACAGCACTGACTGTTCTTCAATGTTTTTTTTTGTTTTTTTGTTTTTTTTTAAATACAGTCTGTGTATTTGATGTGTGTGTTGAAGGAATCCTAATTAATAATTGATGCAACTAACCGTAATGAGTGAATTGTTTCAAGTGTGGCTGCTGTGCGTTTTGTCATGATTGGCCTTAGGCCAGTGAATGTACCACCACGCAGAAGGTAGTTTGAAACAGTTTGCACAGGTTTCATTCAACCACAAACTCTTAACATGAATCTAGCAGACAACAAACAATGACAAATACTGTCGTTGCGGAAAAACTAACTCTAAACTAAAAAACAAAATTGCACCTGACTGCAGGAGTAATCTAAAGTTAAACGGAAAACAATGGCGGCAAAAGCGCCAATGTGAGAGTACAGAATCCGAGACTAATAAAAAATCCGACCAACTGGTGGAGGGAGCCACAGCTGGAGGAAGGTACTAACCAGCGGAAAAACAAAAATCTATCCAGGAATGTCGTTTGATGTGCGTCTCGCATCTGAGAGGCACAAAAATGAGCAGGGACACACTGAGGAAGCTCAATCTGTGTCTGACGACGCAATGCTATGGATTAATATTCCGGCATGGTGTGTCACGTACGTGGTTAGGGCGAAGGCGAGGAACGCAAGGCAAGAACACGGTGGAGCCAATTGCAGGGAAGCAGTGAGGCAAGGCAGGAGTGTGGGAATCTCAAAATAATAATATTTAATCTTCTAAAAAGGAAAACAAGGATATTGGATATTATTATTTTGAGATTCGCCCACTCCTGCCTTGCCTCCCTGCTTCCCTGCAATTGGGTCCACCATGTTCTTGCCTTGCGTTCCTCGCCTTCGCCCTAACCACGTACGTGACAGAATGAACCGACCAGAACAGGACCCAGCGGGAAGAACATGGCGTCACCCTGGACACCACCAAACTGCCTCCCACCGTCCTCAGCCTGCCATCCATACCTACCCTCCTCCAGTAAGCCCTATCGTTCAGTCTTTTCTGTTCTTTTCATCGGGTCCCCCCACTTGTCCTAGTTATTCACCATGCCCTACTATTTTACATCCACATGTTTCTTTAGATTCTGATTTTTTTGATTGTGAAGATGGCCCCGATTTAGTTAACCTCCTGTCTGATTCTGAATCTGAGACAGATTTAGATTTTTCTGGTTCCTTCCCTAGTTTATCCCGTCCTCGTCAGTTTTTGTAACGTCTCCCCGTTTCCAACCCCAGTGAGTCCAAATCCTTTCCCTCGGACCTTTTCTTGGGTACCCGTTTGGCCATCTACCCGGGACCGCCGCGTGGTGGCCAGCGGAGGCGCCCAAGTAAAGGTCAAATTTTGCCCCCTCGTTGTTTTTCCCCTGTTCACAAGTCACTTAATTTTTCACCTGTTCCCACACGTTGTTCCACGGCTCCAATTAAGTCACGTCAAGTCAAACCTGCCCCCAAGCCACCATGTTCAGTACCAGCCATTTTTCCTAATTCACCTTCCCGAGACCTTGTGCACTCTTCCACTCCCGTACCCTCTACTCCCAAACCTCAAAGAAAGCGACTGCAGGCCCCGTTCCTGCTCCTCGGCAGCTGCGGCAGGCTCCCGTTCCTGCTCCTCGGCAGCTGCGCCAGGCTCCCGTTCCTGCTCCTCGCCAGCTGCGCCAGGCTCCCGTTCCGGCTCCTCGGCAGCTGCGCCAGGCTCCCGCTCCAGCGGCGCTCGTCCAGCGGCCGCCACCCATCCTTGCTCCGGCGGCGCTCGTCCAGCGCCCGCCACCCGTCCTTGCTCCGGCGGGGCTCGTCCAGCGGCCGCCACCTGACCCCGCTCCGGCGGCGTTCGTCCAGCGGCCGCCACCCGACCCTATTGCCTGGCCCCTGCATTACCATTGGGTTCGGCACCGTGGCCGTCCACCTGAATGGCCCTGTAAAGACCCTGATGCTTGGCGTTTCACACACACCTGCTCCTGTGAGCATCTTCACCACCTGTGCCTCGTTCAACCTAATTACCCCTTGTATTTAACCTCGTGTCTCATTCCCTCTCGTTGCCAGTTCGTTGTACCTTGTCGTCGCGTTCCAGCATTCCTTGTTTCCACGTCACAGATTCACAGTAAGACTTGACCCTGTTCCGATTATCGACCTTGCCTCATGTTTTTGGATACTGTTGCCTTTCTTGGATTGCCTGCCTGTGTACCGACCTATGCCCGTCTATTAAACCTCTCTTTTTGGAAGCTGTCTATTTGTTTTGGAGTCGTACATTTTTGGGTCCTATCCTCTGTTCCGTTCATGACATGGTGCTGGAAATCTGGCATATGATTTATTTTTTTTGACAACACAGAGCTCTAGAGTGTGACTAATTTGTTCGCAAATGTGCTGTAATTTCTGAATAGTGTGGCAGAAAAAAAGAGAGGGACCTCCTGTACGTGCAGCCAATTGATGAAAAAAAAAAATCCGCGACTTGAAAGCAGGCACAAGAAACCCATTTGGTCTCTAAACCAATCAGAGATAGTGAAGGGCAGGGCGGGACCCACAGGACCCTCCCTCCAATTGGCTGTGTGCGTGCCTGTGCGTGTGTGTGTGTGCGTGTGTGTGTGTGCGTGTGCGTGTGCGCGCGGGTGTGTGTGTGCATGTATGCGTGCATGCTTTTAAATGCGGGCACTAGCGTTCTCAAAGTTAAGTTTTCTGACAGCGAGCCGGTAGCTGCACAGTTACAGAAAGTTGAGTAGCATAAATGAAATGAGTTCCCAAGCCTAACGCCACCGCGAAGATGTGAGAACATTTTGGATTCAAGCCAAATGAACGCAGGCATCCAGCTAACAACAACGAGCTGCTATGTCGAATTTGTGTAAAGTCGCAACAAAGACAGCACAACTTAAAACCTCAAAGTTACAAAATCCATTTTAAACACAATCACCCAATTTCTTCAGCTGGGAATAAAATACACAGTGGAACAGCTTCCATTTCCCGTCAGCTTGCAAGTATGTAACCCTTTCCCAACAATGCAAATACAAACGTGACAGCGTATATGGCGTATGTATGCTCACATTATATACAGTATAGCTTTACTCAATATTGTAAGAGATTTAGCCAAGCAGCAATTAAAGAGAGCCTGCAGACCTTTGAAAAGCAGTACAAATCTTGAATCAGAACAGGTTGCTTTGATCTATTTGTGCGGTTATTAATGTTGCTATACTTTGCACTTTTTCTTAATCAACGGGAAACTTGATTGGCAGTATATTGCATGTTAAGGCATTAATATGTGTAATCTGTTCATCTGTGCCCAAGGTTTATTTACAATTTTTGGGAACAGAGCCTCAATGTTTTATTTATATTTTTTATTTATCTAAGATGTTTTGTTTATTGTTCTTCATTACAATGCGAATGTTCAATATATTTTTCTAGTTAATTGTTCTTATAAAAAGGATGTACTTGCATTATTATGCTGTAATATCACTATACCAGTGGCATAGAAAACATCAACAATACTATCGTTTGTTTAGACTTGGTAGCTAAGAGACTTGACTTGACTTGGACTTGAACTACATGACTTGACAATTCATCTTGTTTAGAGTTGGAAATCTGCATTTCAATTGAGACAGTTTTTTTTTTCAATAAAGAAATGTATTTTTTTGGGGGGGGGGGGGTGTTTAGAGCACAGACCACATATAGACAAACAACCATTAGCACGAACATTCACACTTAAGGACACTTCATCTGCAGTGAAAGCACGAACCTAGCATGGATTCTTCGTAATGTGGGAGGAAACCTGAGAACTCGGGTAGCACTTGTAAGCTCTGAACTGAGATTCAAACCCAGAAGCTCTTGGCTGTGAAGCAGATGTGCTAATCACTACCACACCGTAAATAAAAAAAATCTTTTTTTTACTTGCTATCCTCTCCTTGGGTTCAGTTTCACTTTTAAGCCAGTGTTATTTTTGTAAGATTTATGGGCTGTGTCGAGACAGGATGTCGGTAGCTGTGAGATCAATAGTCTTCATTCATTAGTTTTAAGTTTTTTATTGGATTTGACTTCAGTTAATGTTTATTAAAGTAGACAGTGCAGTGAAAGGAGATACTCCCAAGTAATGAAGATGTCAGATTTGAGCCTTTGATCTGATTTTATGTGGCATTTAAAAAAGCGCCTGCAATGTGAAAGGTAAGAAAATAGTTTGGCATAAATTGAACAATTCTAGAGGCTATTTAAGAACATCTAGAGATTGAAATCTGGATGTAGTTCAAGCTGCAAAGTGACAATTGCATTTTATTGATTTAACTTTATTTAAGGGATTCATTTCACTGCATTTGCAGATTAGACTGTATTTGCATCACATTTGGAAGGGAAATGAAATCATTAGCAATTAGGTAATGTGTCTGTTTTGCATCTTGTCCAATAGAATATTAATTTATTTGTTTTAAGGTGTGATTATTTCCTCTGATATTAGTTTATTTTATTTATTTATTGAAGTGGAAGGCGTAGTGTAACTAGGAAAAGGTAGATTGCATTCACATAATTTATTGATATAGAGTTTAATGCATTGAATCTGCAAGAGCAAGATGGACTGTATTGAATTGTACAGTATTTACTTACATATTAATTTTTAATTTTTGTTCATTGACTGTAATGCACTGTCTGTGAGTGTAAGATATATTTATGTATTAAATTTTATTTATTTATTTATATTACATTTAGTGCATTGTAACTGAGAAAGTTAGGTATATTTTTGTACTGTATTTCAATTTATTAATTTAAACACCCATATTCTTGTTTTCCTTTTGGTTTGTCCTGTTAGGGGTCACCACAGCGTGTTATCCTTTTCCCTGTAGGCCTATCTCCTGCATCCTCCTCTCAAACACCAACTGCCCTCATGTCTTCCCTCACGACATCCATCAACCTTCTCGTTAGTCTTCCTCGAGCTCTCTTGCCTGGCAACTCCATCCTCATCATCCCTCTCCCAATATACTCACTCTCTCTCCTCTGGATGTGTCCAAACCATCAAAGTCTGCTCTCTCTAACTTTGTCTCCAAAACATCGAACCTTGGCCGTCCCTCTGGTGAGCTCACTTCTAATCCTATCCAACCTGGTCACCCCGAGGGAGGACCTCAACATCTTCATTTCCGCCACCTCCAGCTCTGCTTCCTGTTGTCTCTTCAGTGCCACTGTCTCTAATCCGTACATCATGGCTGGCCTCACCACAGTCTTATAAACTTTGCCCTTCAGCCTTGCAGAGACTCTTCTGTCACACAACACACCTGATACCTTCCTCCACCCGTTCCAACCTGCTTGGACCCGTTTCTTTACTTCCTTACCACACTCACCATTGCTATGGACTGTTGACTCCAAGTATTTAAAGTCCTCTACCCTATTTCTTCTCCCTATAGCCTCACTCTTCCCCCGCCACCCCTCTCGTTCATGCACATATATTCTGTCTTTCGGGTAATGTTCATTCCTCGTCTTTCCAGTGCATGCCTCCACCTTTGTAACTGTTCTCCCAGTGCTCCCTGCTTTCACTGCAGATCACAATGTCATCAGCAAACATCATGGTCCATGGGGATTCCAGTCTAATCTCATCTGTCAGCCTATCCATCACCACTGCAAACAGGAAGGGCCTTAGGACTGATCCCTGATGCAGTCCCACCTCCACCTTAAACTCCTCTGTTACACCGACAGCACACCTCACCACTGTTCTGCTGCCCTCGTACATGTCCTGTATTATTCTAACATACTTCTCTGCCACTGCAGACTTCCGCATACAGTACCACAGTTCCTCTCTGGGTACTCTGCCATAGGCTTTCTCTAGATCGACAAAGACACAATGTAGCTCTTTCTGACCTTCTCTGTACTTTTCCATGAACACCGTCAAGGCAAATAATGCATCAGTGATACTCTTTCTCAGCATTAAACCTTTCTGTTGCTTGCAAATACTCACTTCTGTCCTGAGTCTAGCCTCCACTACCCTTTCCCATAACGTCATTGTGTGGCTCATCAACCTTATTCCTCTATAGTTCCCACACCTCTGCACGTCAACCTTGGTCTTAAAAAAAAAAATGGGCACCAGAACACTTTTCCTCCATTCCTCAGGCATCTTCTCACCCAATAGAATTCTGTTGAACAAGCTGGTCAAAAACTCCACAGCCACCTCTCCTAGATGCTTCCATACCTCCACAGGTATGTCATCAGGACCAACTGTATTTCTATGTTTCATCCTCTTCACTGCCTTTCTAACTCCCCCCTTACTAATCATTGCTACTTCCTGGCCCACCACACTTGCCTCTTCTGCTCTCCCTTCTCTCTCATTTTCCTCATTCTTCAACTCCTCAAACTAGTCTTTCCATCTATCCAGCATACTACTGGCACCAGTCAACACATTTCCATCTCTATCCTTAATCACCCTAACCTGCTGCGCATCTTTTCCATCTCTATCTCTCTGTCTGGCCAACCTGTATAGATCCTTTTCTCCTTCTTTAGTGTCCAACCTGGCATACATGTCATCATATGCCTCTTGTTTGGCCTTTGCCACCTCTACCTTTGCCCTACGTCCCATCTCAATGTATTCCTTTCTCCTCTCCTCAGTCGTCTCAGTGTCCCACGTCTTCTTAGCTAACCTCTTTCCTTGTATGATTTCCCGTACTCTGAGGTTCCACCACCAAGTCTCCTTCTCCCCTTTTACCAGAAGATACACCAAGTACTCTCGTGCCTGTCTCTCTGATCACCTTGGCTGTAGTGGTACAGTCTCCTGGAAGCTCCTCCTGCCCACCGAGAGCTTGTCTCACCTCTTCTCGAAAAGCCGCACAACACTCTTTCTTTCTCAGCTTCCACCACATGGTTCTCTGCTCTGCCTTCGTCTTCTTAATCTTCCTCCCCACCACCAGAGTCATTTTACATAACACCATCCTATGCTGTCTAGCCACACTCTCCCCCTAGCACTACCTTACAGTCAGTAACCTCCTTCAGATTACATTCTGCAAATTATGTATTCCACCTGTGTGCTTCTACCTCAGCTCTTGTAGGTCACCCTAGGTTCTGGCCTCTTCTGGAAGAAAGTGTTCACGACAGCCATTTCCATCCTTGTTGCAAAGTCTACCACCATCTGCCCCTCCAAGTTCCTTTCCTGGATGCTGTACTTACCCATCACTTCTTCGTCATTATTATTTTTTATTGAATCATGGCATGGTGGACGACTGGTTAGCACATCTACCTCACAGTTCTGGGGACCAGGGTTCAAATCCCGGCCCCGCCTGTGGGGAGTTTGCATGTTCTATCCGTGCCTGTGTGGGTTTTCTCCGGGCACTCTGGTTTCCTCCCACATCCCAAAAATATGCACGGTAGGTTGATTGAAGACTCTAAATTGCCCATAGGTGTGAATGTGATTGCAAATGGTTGTTTGTTTATATGTGCCCTGCAATTGGCTGGTGAAAAGTTCAGGGTGTACCACGTCTCTCGCCCGAAGATAGCTGGGATAGGCTCCAGCATGCCCGCGACCCTTGTGAGGATAAACGGTACAGAGAATGGATGGATGGATGACTCATGGCCTGACAGAGTAAGATTCTTGTTTTTAATGTATTTAATTCCATTTATAATCTTATTACTTCACTAAGTTTAACGTATTGCGCCTGCAAGAACTTGGACCTCAATTGCAAAATGTTTGCATGGTACAATACCTGTATAATGTTGCTATATATTCCCTTGTATACATTTTCTTATTAAAAATCATACACTGTGAAACTGGTTGCACATCATCCTGCATACTCTTACCTTTAAAAAAAAGTATATATTTAACTATTTTTCATTCTTCAATCAGTCTCTCAATCTGCCATATTATGTCATTCAACTTCATTGATAATTATGGGATGACTTTTTAAAAAGCTTTATGTCATGAGCCATCCGGCAGTTCTACTGCTGAAGCCTGGGT
The DNA here is from genome assembly GCF_024500385.1 of Phyllopteryx taeniolatus. Taxonomy (NCBI): domain Eukaryota; kingdom Metazoa; phylum Chordata; class Actinopteri; order Syngnathiformes; family Syngnathidae; genus Phyllopteryx; species Phyllopteryx taeniolatus. The sequence goes on from NC_084509.1 coordinate 10,497,078, forward strand.
GGCGCCTTGCGCTCTCTCGCTCTCTCCCCTCCCCTCTCTCTCTTTGCAGCACCTTCCTCAGCAGCACCTGTTACCAATCAGCCCTTGTTAGTACTTGCTTTTAAACCTGCCTGAACCCAGAAAACCTTGCCAGAGTATTGAAGCCTCTATAGTGGTACCACGGCTCCTCAGTCTCCACGTAAGCCTACTCAATTCTTCGTGTCCTTTCTGACCTTCGTGTCTCTCCTTGTCCTCATGTTCCCTCTTTGTTCCTTGCACCCACGCTGCCAAGCCAGCCGCCTGACCCCGTCACCGCCTGCCACGCATTCCCTGCCTCCACAACCCGCCAAGCGCACCTCAAGGACCATCTACATTTCCCGCCTGCTCTTGGGTCCAGTCTCCATCAGTTTGTGACACTCTAGTTACATAGCAACTAATTGCATATTCTTTACACACAAAGTAGGTCACCTTGCTGAGCCCAGCCAGCTGGTAAGTGTGTTTGCGTGTGTACACCCATGAGAGTTGCATTTTGTCCTCTAATGTTCCGCGCTGCGTCCCCGTGGCACCGGAGAGAGCGGAGTCATTAGGCGGCCTCTAAGTCCACCGGAGAGAGCGGAGTCATTAGGCGGCCTCTAAGTCACTCAGCCCAAACACAAACTCAATTAGCCGACCACAAGTCAGAGATGTTTACGCTCATGCTTACATCCCCATTCGCGATGTTTTCCGCACTGTAGCGGCCACTATACAATGACAACGTTCAGTAGGCGAGAGAGAGGAGTGGTGGCCTTTATAAATGTGGCCTGTCAGTGTGTGGATGTGCAAAACAAGTAGGCTATGATAAACAAGTGGAAAATGTACTTCATATCAGAGAAGGTGAACACCCATGAACCTTGTGAACAAACATGGTGGTCCTTCATGGCTGAAAATCCTTGAAAAGCTTGTGGAATGACAAGGCAAGGACACACCAGGGTGGGATTGGCACACGCACAGACACATGCACTTAGCCTAGTCACAGTGTAAACACCTGCTCTCAAAGTTGAAAAATCTAATTTCAAAACCATTTTTCCAAGACGAAAGCGGATTAATTTGTTGAAGGATCAAACTGTCGTCATCATTAATCCTTGATTATCTGGACTGACTGTGCTTTATGTGCATTTTTTAACTGTCAAGTATAAACAATAGATAATAAAACTACAATAACATAAAACTACTCTCCATTTGAAAAAGCCTGCCAGACAACATAATGGAGGGTAATTACAAAACAGCTGTTGGTCAGCTTTTCTGGTCATTTCCATGCCACTATGCTTTTGTAAACATGCTAATTAGGTTCGCTTACCGATATGTCACCATAAGTTCCATTTCTGGTTGTATGGTTAGCAACAGACTTTACCTTTTTCCTCACTGCGACGACTGGTTAGCACATCTGCCTCACAGTTCTGAGGACCGGGGTTCAAATTCTGGCCCCGCCTGTGTGGAGTTTGCATGTTCTACCCATGTCTGCGTGGGTTTTCTCCGGGTACTCCGGTTTCCTCCCACATCCCAAAAACATGCATGCTAGGTTAATTGAAGACTCTAAATTCCTCGTAGGTGTGAATGTGAGTGTGAATGGTTGTTTGTTTATATGTGCCCTGTGATTGGCTGGCGACCAGTTCAGGGTGTACCCCGCCTCTCGCCCGAGGATAGCTGGGATAGACTACAGCATGCCCGCGACCCTAGTGATGATCATCGGTACAGAAAAAGGATGGATGGATGGAATTCTACTTATTCAGTCCAGTTAAAAAAAACAATTGTTCCAATCTTGCATGTGTGTGTGTGTGTGTGTGTGTGTGTCTGCGTGTATGTATGTTGGTGTGGGGTCAGGGGAGGGGGTGGGGCTCTCACACAGAGTGCCATTCAAGCTAGGACTGCCACTGGTTGAACTCTAAATTGTGCAACATTTGGAGTGTTTGAGTTTGGAGATCTAGTTTATTGAAGTGTGACATTGAGATACGAAAGTCATAAACCACGTCTAAACTAAAAGCACAAATGCATAGAATCGATGCATTTTTAGGGCCCTCACACCAGGATGGTGTGAAGCCCATCGGCGTGTTAATTATAATTCATCTAATGAATGAAGCGCCTTTTTGGGGGCACTTCGTCGTGCCCCCGGGGAAGTTAAAAAAAGAAAAAAGTTGCCCCTGATACTAATTTGCCCAATCGAGACAAAACCGGGTGTACCTCAAAAAATGTCTTAAATGTCCCATATTTTGTTTATTTAGACCTCCATAGAGTGACTCTCTAACATGGACTTAGTATAAAAGTGTCAATTTCATTTTTAAAAAAAAAACACCTCGGTTTTGTCATACGAGTTTCCAGAAAAGGCCCCTCTGACAGCTACTGTACTTCCGTTTGACCCAGTTTTGTATTTGCTTGTCCATATTTGGCTCAAACCGCCCCCTTTGCTCTGATTGGTTGTCTCAGAGTAGAAGACCCACTTGTGTTTGTTATGTTGACAGTGCTGGCTTGGAACTCGGAAGTAGGCGGAGATCTTCGCTAGTGACGAAGATAAGCTCGAGAAATTTGAATGACCTGATTTAAGGCCTCTCGGCAGAAAAACGGAGAGGGAGAACTCCCCAGTCAAGTGTGGGTGAGGGAGGGAACTGTTCCAGCACAAAAGGCATACAGATCCACCATTCTGCATGGCCATGCAGCTGAACAGAAAAAAAAAAAAAAATGGGGGTATCACTCAATGGTAATTAAATTTGGCTTCATCAACCACAAAGACTTCATACGTAAAACAACATGCAAGACACACTACGGTGTGCAAATTCTGCAGTTTTCATCGCACTGAAACAGAGGGGACAACGTCAAACTTAGGCTGGCATGTCGAAAGAAAACAAACACAGGCAAGTCTATACTGTAATTAACACCAGGCAAATGTAATTTTGTCTTTGATTTTATTATAGTGTTCTTAAATGCAACCAAGCTCTTTAAATCTTCATTTTTAAATACATACAAGGATATTTTAGCAAGAATGTAGTTGTAGTTACTAAATGCAATTTATTAGCCTATCCCACATAATTGGGTTTTGCTTATAAATGGACTGTTCAGAGTATCATTTTGCAAAACAGAATAGTCTTTTTGCTATTTGGTATTCAGGTGGAACACGTGTAATAAATGATTTTTGAGGAGCCTTGTTTTTTGCACCTCCCACAGCCAACGTGCATGCGTGGAAGCACTTTCACTCATTGACCTGTAGTAGTTTGTATGTTGAGCCCATCGTGACAGGGAAGAGGCGGTGGGTGCACCCCCCCCTCCCCCCCCCCCCACCCCCACCACCTACTGTGGCGCGCGTCAAGCGGCCAACTCCGCTCCACACATCTCCCCGAAAAATTGAACAATCGTCACGATACCCGTCTACTGTGCTTTTGGTGCAAACTTTCGCCTCACGCGTCTCGTTTGTTAGTAGGCAGACAACTTGATCGTCGGGAAAATGTCCGCGCCGCACCTGCACTCCCCGCCGCCCAACCACAGGCACCTCTCGGCGACCACAAGCGGCCGGACGGACCCCTCGGAGGTGGCGGCGGAGGGGCGCATCCGCCTGCTGCTCTTCGCCTTGTGCGTAACCATCGCCGCCGCCACCTTCTTCGGCGGCGTGTACTCGCTCCTGTCGCTGCTCCGGATGAGGAGGAAGACGTCCCTGAGTCTCATCGTGGCGTCCATGTCCGTGGACGACCTGCTCAGCGTGGTGCCGCTGTCCCTCTTCATCCTCCTGCAGTGGGAGCGGGACGGAGGCTCGGCCAGCTTGTGCACCCTCGCCGGCCTCCTCTACGTCTTCCAGGGAGTTTCGAGCAACATGAAGGCCTGCCTGATCGCTGGCTACACTTTTTACGTGACCAAGAGGTTCGGGGTGTTGCGCTCGGTCCGGCGGCCCCTCCCGGTGTTGTGGGCCATCGCCGGCGTGTGGGCGCTCAGCATGGCCGTCAGCGTGCTGCCTTTGTGCGGCTGGGGCAGCTTCGCGCGAGCTCCCCTGGGCTGCTTCCCGGAGAGTGACAGCTTCTACACGTTGCTGCTCTTCCTTTTGTATTCGCTGTGCTTCTGCGGCTTGCTCTCCTTCTTCCTGCCGCTCACCTACCGGCTGCTGTGCTCCGGGGAGCCGCAGAGGAGCGTGCAGTGCGCGGGATCCCCGGGCGACGTCCGCTCGCACTCCCGGGACAGCTCGGACAGAAGTTTCGGCGCCTACAACGAGCTGAGCCCGAGTTCGTGCGGGACGACGCGCGACCTGAAGGAGGCGGGCGCGGGGTTCCCGAGGTCCGACCGCGGCCATAGGTCGCCAACTGTGGTGGACACTCCCGTGGTGTTTGCGCAGAAGCGCTTCTCCATGATCCTGGCGGTTGTCAGGGTTACTTTGTGGATGCCAATGATGATGAGTAACAACACACAACGCACCACAACGCTTAAACGTGTGTTTCAGTATGTGGAATGTACAAGTATGTATAGTTCCTTTGGAAAAGTGCTTGTTTTAAATTGAGCCAGCACGGTGGACGAGTGGGAATCTCTGCTCAGGCCTTCCTGTGTGGAGTTCTGGGGCAGAGATTTGACTTTCCAAAAAAGCTTCCGTTTTGGCAACAGCCTCCCTCCACAGGAAATCTGGCTTGTAAATATGCATTTTGCCACATTCCAGTCTCTGTTATTTTCCAATTTCAGTGATCATCGTCGGTTTTTCTTTTTTTTATGCAAGGCTACCAACAATTTTTTCGGAAATAACTTGCAAAAGAGCTATTGAATTGTACTGTACCTTTACAGACCCTGAGCCTTAAATTCACTAAATCAAGATCCGGAGACACAATTATTGAGACGTTTCTGGAAGGTGCACGGTGACCGACTGGTTAGCACATCTACCTCACAGTTCTGAGCACCTGGGTTCAAATCTGTCGAGTTTGCATGTTCTCCCCGTGCCTCTTGGGTTTTCTCCGGAAAAATCTGCAACTTCCCGCAAGGTGTTTTCTCAAGTTAGAAGTGGGGTGACATATCCACATTTGGGCAGTCACAATTTAAGAGCTGCATGATAAAGCTGTTGTTTTTTGGAGTCTATAAAATAAACACTTGTGCGTCTGTCCCCCCCCCCCCCCCCCCCCCGCCCCCATGAGTAATTTTGATTGGCTCGTGAAGGCTACATGGTGGTCATGTGACTGCCTTGTGTCGTCTGATTGGTGAATTGGAGTCAAATCACATTAGTGATCCCGTTTGATGGAGTTTCTTGTAAGGGAATCAGGTCAAATTAAATATAAAGATTTTCCTAAAGTACTTGCATTGCTTTGTAATAAAACAAAGGGGAAAACAGCAAGGTATTGTTATTTATATTATTTCAGCTGTTATTTTACTGCTTCTGCCAGTTTTCTCCACGAAAAGAGATGTTTGATTGCTGTTACAATTATGAGGGGAGTCCATGGAAACATTTCTCCACTTTAAGGACAAAGGACTGGCTGGACAAAGTTTGAGAATCCCTGTTCTAAACAGTCAAATCGTAATGGCTAGAAACGGAGCACTGTGAGGTTTCCATGAGGAAAAGCTTTTAGGAATAGTGTTAATAAAACATAGAGAGCTAAATAAGTGAACAAACCTGCTCTTTTTCACACATCATGAGGCTTGGAAATAGCGTCCAGTAGTTGACGTCGTTCGTTCTCCTCTTCTGTCCAACAAAGTTTCTCCCTGTACTCTGCTATTGTTCTTTCAAAAGCTACAAACATTTCTTCGACAGCCGCACTTGGTTGTGCGTTCAGCAACACTCTCTGCATTTCTACTGTACACAATTTAATAATAATAATAATAAGATGGACATCATCATTTTAAGTCTCAGTCAAATCTTAGTTGGTAAATGGGCTTTCATTGTATTGCACTATTTGACTTTCAAGGTACTCAACACATTTTAACACTGTCTCCTCATTCTCATCCTGATGGCTCAGTATCAGGAGCAACTTGGGGTTCAGTATCTTGCTCAAGGACACGTCGACATGGTCACAAGGGCTGAGGGTCAAACCAGCAACTTTTGGGTTGGGAGATGACCATTGACCCACCTGAGCCATGATGCGCCACACGATAATCACGTTCACAACACTTTACACGCACACTTGATTTGTGCCGAGTGATGTGTTGATCACAAATGCGTCTCTATGTTAGTGGCTAAAGAGCTAAGGCAGACGTGCCCAAAGTCCGGCCCCCGGGCCAAATCCGGCCCGTGTTCATATTTCCACTGGCCCGAAGCCTCTGTCATAAAACCAATAATATGTGGCCCGGCAGTCCAAAATACACGCGCAATTTTATATTTCACCACAGGATGGCAGTAAACTTGTGGCTGAACTCTCGCGGGGCCGTTTTGCGCATGATCTGTTTTTTGCCCATTTCTAAAATGGCAACTGGAAGTAAGAAAAGGAAAGTTGATAGCGAGGGCCGACGTTTCCAGGACAAATGGAAGTCTGAATATTTTTTCACTAAGTTTAGAAACAACTGCGTCTGCCTAATTTGCCAAGAGACTGTGGCTGTGTTCAAGGAGTTCAATATAAAGAGGCACTACCAGACGGAACATGCTAATTACGACAAGCTAACTGGGAACGAACGCAGTGAAAAATTGAAGCAACTGGAAGCTGGTTTAACGGCACAGCAACACTTTTTCACAAGAGCCAGTGAGTCGAATGAAAATACAACAAAGGCAAACTATGAGGTGGCAACGCTGATTGCCAAGCACTGCAAACCTTTTACTGAGGGTGAATTTATTAAAGACTGTGTGATGAAAATGGTGGAGAACATTTGTCCTGAGAAAAAGCAACAGTTCCCTAATGTTTTCCTGGCTCGTAGCACTGTGTCACGAAGGATCGAATAAGTTTCTTCTGATATTAAGAGACAGTTGGACGCAAAAGGAGTGGAGTTTGAATTTTTTTCGTTAGCCTGTGACGAAAGCACGGATGCATCCGACAGCGCTCAGTTGGACAGTGAAATGAACGTGCGTGAAGAGCTACTTGACCTCCAGAGCCTTAAGGACCAAACAAGAGGGAAAGATTTATTTGCTTCTGTTTGTTCCGCCGTACATGACATAAAATTAAAGTGGAATAAAATCACGGGGATTATTACGGATGGCGCACCTGCCATGGTTGGCGAGCACAGCGGATTATCAACCCTGGTGTGTAACAAAGTAAGCGAAGAAGGAGGTAAAGCTATAAAACTCCATTGTATTATTCACCAACAAGTTCTATGTGCCAACCCTTTTCCGTGGATCTCAGTGACGTTCCAGCCCACCTGCAGTTGGAGCTCATTGAGTTGCAGTGTGACACAGAGTGTCGCAGCCGGTACCAACAACTCCCTCTTGTCAACTTTTACCAGCAGCTGGATAAAGACAGGTTCCAAGAGATTCGTACCTTTGCTAAGAAAATGTTGAGCTTGTTTGGGTCGACATACTTGTGTGAGAAGACATTCTCAGTCATGAACATGAATAAGAACCGCGTGAGGACAAGACTTAAGTGACTCCCACCTGCGTGACATCTTGCGCATTAAAACCACCGCTTTTGAGCCAGACCTGCCCCATTTACTGCAGTCGAGATCTCAGTATCACCCTTCACATTAATGCAAACATGTTGTTTGTTGATTCTGATGAATCAAGTTTGAGTTTGAGTCAAATTTAATAAAAATACTTTATTTTGCATTTCATTAATTTTTATTTTAACCTTCATTTATCCAGGTCAGGCAGTTATAAGATCTACCTAGCAGCAGACAGCATAGTAAAACAAAGTAAAATAAAAATACAAAAAAGCATTCCACTCGTCGGTAGCATGTAAAATTAATGCTGGCCCGCATGACAATTTTTTTACGGCAATGTGGCCCCTGAGCCAAAAAGTTTGGGCACCCCTGGTCTAAATGATTGTGTCTCCGGATCTTGATTCATTGAATTTAAAGTTCAGAATCAGACTCATCTTTATTTGCCAAGTATGTCCAAAAAAACACACAAGGAATTTGTCTCTGGTAGTTGGAGCCGCTCTAGTGCGACAACAGACAGTCAATTGATAGAGAACACTTTTGTGACATCAAGACATTGACCAAAAAACAAAAACAAAAAAAAAAGTCACTGAGCAATAGAGGGTTGCTAGTTGTCTGGTAATGCCGGTACATTTTTTTTTTTTTTTGACAATTGTGCAAAAGATGACAATTGTGCAGGGTCCGTAAAGGTACAGCACAATTCAATAGGTCTTTTGAAAGTTATTTACGAAAAAATTGTTGGTGCCCTTGCATAAAAAAAAAAAAAAGAAAAAATGATGATGATCACTGAAATTGGACGAAAACAGAGACTGGAATCTGCCAAAAATGTATATTTACAAGCCACAGTTCCTGTGGAGGAAGGCTGATAGGACAGATGAGCCAAAACTGAAGCTTTTTTGGAAAGTCATATCAGCTCTAAGTTTACAGAGCTGCTTTGCTACATCCGCCACAGGTTATCTTGAATCTGTGTTGGGCACAACGAAATGTCAAAACCATTGAAGTAAGGCAGCTTGGTCTCAGTCGTAGGTCAAGGGTCCTTCGACAGGATAACGACCCAAAACACACAGCTGCGTAAAAACACTCAAGAATGGCTAAGAACAAAAAAGAACCCTGATCTTAATCCTATTAAACATCTGTGGAAGAAGCTGAAACATTTGATGTCACTGTCTTATAGTTTGCCCTCCTCGTGTAATTGAATATAGTAACTAATATAATAATAACAGCTCAGTATGATGCATGTACGAGTTATTTTTGTGGATGTTTTTGAACGTATTTTAAGTTCACAAAGATCTTTTCAATATCATCACAATATAATGACATCAAAACCCAAAATACTGTAGTCTAAAAAGCAGCCCTGACAAAGAACGTGAGTTATTCCCTCCACGTTCCTCTACATCTTCATTTCTCATGCAAGTTGTATCGGCGTCGCCTTGGCTTCAATCACATTCATTTCCTCCTCACTTTCATTCACAGACTCTGATGATGGTGCGCCATGCCGCAAATGCACGCAACTCGTCCCTCGAGACGCTCGGCTTCTTCCTCACGTTGCTCGCGCCTGCGGTCACGCCGCTCTTCGTGCTGTCCAAGCGCTGGATCCACATGCCGTGCGGCTGCTTCATTAACTGCAACCGTGAGCCTACACCAGACTCCTCAGGTAGCCGGGAATTAAATACAGCACTGATAAATGACCAGAGGAGGGTAGAGTAGCCAAATATTGTACTCAATAAGAGTACTGTTACTTTAAAATAATATGACTCAAGTAAAAGTAAAAAGTAGTCATCCAAATATTTACTTGAGTAAGAGTAAGAAAATACTCAATGAAAAAAAATACTCAAGTAAAGAGTAACGTGTGAGTAACTTCATTTATTTTATTTTTTTTTTTAATCAGAGCATGAACATCAAATAAAATTAAAAAATAATAATATATGGGAGTGGACACACACCTGTCACCATTTCAATTTTTAACTGCCCAAAAACCAACAACACATGCATTGGGCCCTACAGAAACATTATTTGCTTTATTCATGTAAATGACTTGATGAAGAAGCTGTTTGCTGAACAGACTTAGTGATTGTGTGTGCGAGCGTGCATGCGACACCATAGGGATAGTGCTAATTTTGCCATCTCCACTGCCAAAACAATAATAGAACCATCTGCAACTTACCGCAAGGAGTTTTCTCAATTTAGAAGTGGGGTGAAATATCCAAGTTTGGGCAGTCACAATTTAAGAGCTGCATGATAAAGCTGTTGTTTTTTGGAGTCTGTAAAATAAACACACTCGCACGGCTGTTTTATTTCCCCCAAAATGAGTCATTTTGATTGGCTCGCGAAGGCTACGTGGTGGTCATGTGACTGCCTTGTGTCTTATTTGTGAAAAATTAGTCATTTTGATCGGCTCACGAAGGCTACGTGCGCGGTCATGTGACTGCCTTGTGTCGTCTGATTGGTGAATCGGAGTCAAATGACATTAGTGATCCAGTTTGATTGGCGCAACGGGCACCCTATGCGAAAGTCGTAGATGGAGTCTAAAAAATAGATGCACACATGCAAGAATGAATAAATAAAAGTAAAAGTAAAAAGTACGGTGCATTTAAAGTACTCTGACAAGTACACTTTATGGAAAATGTTACTTGAGTAAATGTAGCGTGTTACTACCCACCTCTGTAAATGACCCAAATAAAACAAGTATCAATATTAGGGATGTACAGATGCCACTGTTCTCAGACCGCAAACGAGTTAAAGTCCAGTACTTAGATTTGAGTACACTCCATTTTGTGTTTGAAAATGTGTGGTATCAGGTCTCATCATATTCAAGCGTTTTCACAAGTACAAATGCAGATGTACACTATACATTGGTGCATCCGTAATATATACTTAAGTAACGTCCATCCATCCATCCATTTTCTGAACCGCTTCTCCTCACTAGGGTCTCGGGAGTGCTGGAGCCTATCCCAGCTATCTTCGGGCATGAGGCGAGGAACACCCAGACCTGGTTGCCAGCCAATCGCAGGGCACACATAAACAAATAACCATTCGCACTCACATTCACACCTACGGGCAATTTAGAGTCTTCAATTAACCTACCACGCATGTTTTTGGGATGTGGGAGGAAACCAGAGTGCCCGGAGAAAACCCACGCAGGCATGGGGGAACATGTGGGCCCCGCCCACACAGGCGGGGCCGGGGATTGAACCCCGGTCCTCAGAACTGTGAGGCAGACGCTTTAACCAGTCGACCACCGTGCCGCCACTTAAGTAAAGTGTTTCATGAAATAGTGGATTCTGACATCATGCCACAAGTTGAACAAATGAGTGTCACACATCAGAGAGAGACTACCTTTTAGTCCATAAATAAAAAATACAAGCGGTAGCACTAGCTAGCTGATACCACCATATGTCAGGCATTGAACACAATCCCCGGTGTCCGCAGAGCAGATGTGGAATCCCTCAAGTTCATGTTGGAGTTTTTCACTGTTGTACATAACAGTGGAGCAAAAGCTGCTAAATATTTCAATGTTGACTCAAAAAAAAAGGAAAAAGTATTCACTTTTCAAATATAATTCCCACGTTTACTCATATGTGGGAAGTACCGTATTTCCTAAAATAGTGGCCTTTGCTCTAATTGACATCATGCCCCAAATAGTTAAACAAATAAGCAACACAAGTCAAAAGTGATACTTCCCTTTTTCCCCCTCAGTACATAAATCAGGTGGTGCGCCTGGGTAGCTGTAATTACATTTACTAAGACTGATATCATCATGTGTTTTGTTTTTTACCGCAACCCAACATCTCTGCAGAGTAGACGTGGCGTCTGTAAAGCTAAAGTTTACAGTACATTTGAGATTTGTAGATTTGTTAGGATAAGCCACATATTCTGTAATTTTACTATTATCACTGAATTGATACAATTGTTGTTTAAAATACATATACGAACATAGTAGCACTAGACTAGACTTCTGTGTGGACAGAAATGATTGTCAAATCTTCTATTCACAGCAATGAAAAGAAGATTTGAGTTCAACCTTTCCCTCCATAAAGGTTGTGGAGTGTTCAAGCTTTCCCATGGTCCCATGTCTCACGGCAACACGTCTGCTGAGAAGCGAGCCTACCATAGCCTCTTCAACAGTGACTTCCCGAACAACCGTCTGGATGCGCTTGAGAGTGGTGGGCTCTGTGGCTTGTTAGAAGATGTTGGCAGTTGCGGAAAGGCGCTGGCTGACTGTCCTCCTCTGCCCCGCGAGAACCATGGAGGTGAGGAGGGCTTCCACGACGTTCCCTCCACGCCACTTAATCACCAGGAGAAGGAGCAACATCTCACAGACACCTCGTCTGTGTTCGAGGGCTCAGAGAGAAGGCTATCGCATGAAGAGTGCCGGAAAATTGAGCTGACAGATTGGGAGTGGTGCAGGAGCAAATCAGAGAGAACACCCAGACAGGTACGACAGTGCCCACACGCTCTGTTTGTAATTATGACACTGAACCACTTCATGAAGCAATTTGTAGCTGTCGTTTTGCAGTTTATGGCTGGTGTGTATTGATTTTTCCCCAACACTCACTCACACATTGCCTTTGTATCTTAGTCAAACAATTAATACATTAGCATGCTGTATATCCTGACCATAAAGATAACTGACTAGCAGGGATTAGCGACTCAGAAGTGTAAAATGGTTGATTTTTACTCTCCCCACATTTCGTCCGAAGGGAAATTATTTCTGTGCACATTTGCTCGGTTGTGGTAAGCTACAGGCAGAAATACCGTACTGGCTTTCATGAGCACAAATGGACATATTTGTAGTGGAACTCCTGTATTTCATTATTGGTATATTCCAAATGAGTCACTACTTAACATAGTGAATTAATTTGTTCCAGGCACAAATGATCACATGATAAAACCTTTATACATTTTCCAGACAATGTTTTTAAAATAATGGCTAACTCGAGGTGAATCAAAATATCGATATTGTGATGTATTTATCTTTTTGTTCATCTGATACAGGATCGATACTCTGGCATCAAACATCAATATTTTCTGAATGTGCTTCTACAACCAATCCTGCCAAGTTCTGCCAACACTGCATAGCTTAACAAAAATGTTTTATTAGAGGCCTCTTCTATGGATACTGAGTCAATTTTTCATGTTTTTTTTAATGATAAAACTTTTTAAAGACAAATCAAAATTTGTAGTCAGATATTTCATTTATTAAATTTTTTTTTTGTATTATAATTCTGCATAAGACTTCTTTCCTCGGAAGCATGTATTGTAGATGGTATCCTTCCAAGATATGCACTACTGCTCGCTTGCCGTGTCATGACATTATTGCTGTTCAAATTTTGTGATAGCTTATCATGAACTACTCGATTACACGAGTCCCACTCCTACCTTTACCATTCTTAACTGACATACAAGAGTAAAGTGAAGTTCAACTCTCAAAAAAAAAAAAAAAAAAAAAAGTCACACAACTCACCGTTAAAGAGACCTGGTGTAGTGGAGAGGGAACTGGAAGAGATACTGTCACCTAGTGGCGTTTTAAAGGTATAGTACGGGGGACAGGGACCAGGCCGGATGTGAAGAGCAAAAATCTGCGGATAATTCACGCTGGTTATAGTCGCATTGAAAAAAATAATCATTCTTAAATAAGCAGCGATAGACTGCCAATAATGTTTTTTTGGGCTGCCCCCCCCCCCTCCCCAAAAAAAGAATTAAATAAAAAAAAGTAAATAAAAAAAATTAAAAATAAATCAGAAAAAAATCCACAAATAGGTGAATCCACTGGTATTTTGGAGGTCCACTATTGCTGTGTTTGTATTACACAAAACACTTCTTTGCATGTGCGCTGAGCTGCAGTGTCATGAGTTTTGCTCAAAACACTTCTAACGGTTCAAGGTTGGCGGCACGGTGGCCGACTGGTTAGAGCGTCAGCCTCACAGTTCTGAGGTGCGGGGTTCAATCCCCGTCCCCGCCTGTGTGGAGTTTGCATGTTCTCCCCGTGCCTGCGTGGGTTTTCTCCGGGCACTCCGGTTTCCTCCCACATCCCAAAAACATGCATGAATTGGAGACTCTAAATTGCCCGTAGGCATGACTGTGAGTGCGAATGGTTGTTTGTTCCTATGTGCCCTGCGATTGGCTGGCAACCAGTTCAGGGTGTACCCCGCCTCCTGCCCGATGACAGCTGGGATAGGCTCCAGCACCCCCGCGACCCTAGTGAGGAGAAGCGGCTCAGAAAATGGATGGATGGACGGTTCAAGGTTTTAAGGCATATTTTCCAGAAAATGTTGGTTGAAGTCCACATTGCTCCATTTTTGGTTGTGTTCAACTTTAAGTGGGGAACTAAGGGATCTAGAAGCATATTTGTCTGCTTTAGTCAGCTAAATGATTGTGTTTGGTTAGGCTGCCTCGAGAACGCTATCAAAAAGAGCGGCTAGAAACGGAAAAGTTGTTTGGAAAAGTGATTGGATGAAAGGCCAATCTAATCAATAAATACTATGTCCTTTAATCATCTAAAGGACATAGTACTAGCTTGATAAGCACAAAATGTCTGTTGAAGAGAAGAGTAAAAAAACATCCTTTTGATCAAGGAAGACTTTTCTTTATTTCATGAAGACATGCAGTATGGGCCAGTTCTTGTAAAACTCTGCTCCTTTGTCTAAATCCATGCTAATCAGAATACTTGCAAGATAACAATTGTTTTCTCAACAACACAGCTGCCTGGCAAGGTCTGTTTGTGGGCTCAGCCTTGGGTGTTTCTGCTCGTTATGGTTCGAACTGTCTCATGTCTACATCTTTTGATCTGGAATAAACCTCAAATGGATTGTGACCAGTCTGGCAATCGAGCGAGATGCTATGAGCCATCCTTTAGGCAGAAACTGTCAGCCTGTCAGTCAAAAGCAAATATTCATTGCATGCTGCTCCACAGAGTTGAGCTCTCAGTTGGGCTCGGATCTATTTATTGACTTCTTAGGGGCGGGGCGTTGGAGCCTGAGATGTGTACTCGTGTGTGTATATTCATTGGATTTATCCATTCGAGGCTAACATGTTTATGTAATTGTGGTTTGGTCTGTACACAATACAAGAACATCACCATGACCATCATCATCAAACCCAATTGAAATGAGATTAAATAGTAAAAATGATCAAACGATTGAAGGGAGTCTGGAGTGAAATACTTGTGGAGTTTTATGCATGAAATAAGGCATGTAGTCACGGTGAGTTTTCAGCGCTAAGAGTGTGATGCGGACGCACGCACACACTTTACAGACACACCCACACACACACATGCGCACACACTGTATCTCTGCTCAATATAAGTCTGAAGCGGTTTAGCTTGAAAATCACCAGAGGGTATACACAGTCTGGCTTTAGCTCACTCTCACTTTGCATCATGTTTAAGTCAAAGATGTTCACTGCCGGCTTGTGTAAATGTGACTGGGGCGTCCTACTTTTTGGCTGTAATGAACTCTGCCTATTACTGTGTATGCTCCCAACAGGTGTCTGCAGATGCATGTAAAAATAAGTGTATTCAGACACTGCATGTTTTTATTTGGTATCATTTTCTTCAAATAGTGGCCTCTTTTCTGATACAAAGGCCCTCGCCTAACTGACGCCCGGTTCTCTCTGAAGCTGAGTAAATAAATGCCCCGGCAACTATATGAAGAAATACATTGAGGCTGAAAAATGACCAAATGAAAGACCCTCCCACTCCCCATGGTGCATGAAAAGCAGTTTATTTATCGTAGCGTACAAGCTGTAGAAACCCACAAAGCCATACATCACCTACAAAGTTTGTGATTCATGGCGCGCCTGGCTATTTTGCTGCTCATTAGCAGGCTAGATGTCATTATCCATTCTCTCTGTTGTTTACTGTCAGCCCCTCTGGCCTCCAGCCTCTACAGAGAGAGGCGGAATTAAAGCTGAAAGACATCTTTAGCCTCCCTGTGACTTCAGACTCTGTCCGCAAGCACGTTTGCCACGCTGCCCTCCGGGGGCTCTTTTTTGTGCGTTCACGTGGCACAAACTTCAACCATATTAGCCTTCTGTGAGCACATCCATTTATGGAAATGGATGTTGTTATATGGCTACAAGGTGCACAATGAAACAGCAGTTCGTATTGAATGTGGCGAGATACTACAAAAAACTCTATTAATTAATTAATCTCGTAGGAAAGGGGAGACTTGGTGGTGGAACCTCAAAGTACAGGAAATCATACAAGGAAAGAGGTTAGCTAAGAAGAAGTGGGACACTGAGAGGACTGAGGAGAGGAGAAAGTAATACATATTAAGTTTTGCTGACCGCATAAAACCGCAGATAAAAGCACGAGGTGAGGCAGATAGTATTGTACAAGGACAGAATTACCACTAACCAAACACAGGAAATTGCCTCGGGCCCTGAGACTTCTAGGGGCCACAAACTCTCTCTTAAAGACTAATTACTAAAGTTTTTTATTTGATTTAAAGCAATTTTTTTGTTGTTGTTTTAATTTACGGTCTTAAAAACACATCCAAATGCTTAATCTATCATTATCGCTTTAACTTTCATTTAATGGTAAATGTCTGGCTATTTGGCTTATACTGTAAATTTGAAAATCTGAATTTAATGTCAGTGCCTCACCACCCATGAACACTAGAGCACATCACTGAAAAAGCACTACCGTATATAGGTCCCTGATTTGTCGTCGTTCTAGTTCACGTAACAATCCCGGTGGGCTCATTTATCAAGCGTGAGTACACACAGAAGTGCACGTAAGCGTGCGTACGAACATTCCCCTGCAAACTATGTCATTTACAGTATCAACCCGGACTTGTGCGTGGGGACGTGCGTAAATTTACGCAACTCTCAGACCATGCATACACACAAAACCTTGTGGTAGAACAGCGATACTACAAATACCGTAGAACGCACTTAGAGGGCCACAGAGTTAAACAATCTCAATCCGCACGTTCCGTTTCCTCTAATTTTGTCCCAAATGCACGACTCCAATTCAAATGGACAGTTTCAAAAAGAGAAGTTTAACAAACGGGCAGAGGTCGGTGCATGGAAAAGGTGCAGGAGGTTAAATGCATGGGGTAATTAGGGTAAACGATACAGGTGGGGAAGATGCTCTCAGGAGCAGGTGTGTACGAAACGGGGGGAAAACAGCAACCAGAACACACCCCCATGACAAATTTATACAATTTCAAAATTAGTAATTTAGCACACAATTTGAAAGATTGGTGTAACAGGTTATAAAAAGGGCGGCACGGTGAACAACTGGTTAGAGCGTCTGCCTCGCAGTTCTGAGGACCGGGGTTCAATCCCCAGCCCCGCCTGTGTGGAGTTTGCATGTTCTCCCCATGCCTGCGTGGGTTTTCTCCGGGCACTCCGGTTTCCTCCCACATTCCAAAAACATGCACGATAGGTTAATTGACAACTAAATTGCCCGTAGGTGTGAATGGGAGTGCGAATGGTTGTTTGTTTATATGTGCCCTGCGATTGGCTGGCAACCAGTTCAGGGTGTACCTGCCCGAAGATAGCTGGGATAGGCTCCAGCATGCCCGCGACCCTAGTGAGGAGAAGCGGCTCAGAAAATGGATGGATGGATGGATGGAGGTTATAAAAAGGCAGCTGTGACAGAACAACCTGAAAAGAAAACTTCAAATGCATGTGCCATGGCTTATCTTGCAAAAAACTGCACTTTGCAGGGGGTTCATTTTTAAAGAGCGTCCTGATCTGTTCATTCGGAGTACATATAATGGCTTTTCAACAGGTACTGCTTCCCCAAAAATATATTGACGAATTGATTTGTAACCCTGCGGCACGGTGGCCGACTGGTTAGAGCGTCAGCCTCACAGTTCTGAGGTGCGGGGTTCAATCCCCGTCCCCGCCTGTGTGGAGTTTGCATGTTCTCCCCGTGCCTGCGTGGGTTTTCTCCGGCCGGGCACTCCGGTTTCCTCCCACATCCCAAAAACATGCATTAATTGGAGACTCTAAATTGCCCGTAGGCATGACTGTGAGTGCGAATGGTTGTTTGTTCCTATGTGCCCTGCGATTGGCTGGCAACCAGTTCAGGGTGTACCCCGCCTCCTGCCCGATGACAGCTGGGATAGGCTCCAGCACGCCCGCGACCCTAGTGAGGAGAAGCGGCTCAGAAAATGGATGGATGGATGGATTTGGAACCCATGTTGAAGCGGAAGACTAAACGCACCAAAGCTATCCCAGTGAACATTTCCAACTTCTGTGCACATTAGGCGGGACTGGCTTGAGTTTCGAAGTTATTGAAAGAACAATACATTTTTGTAATGTTTATTTGATTTCCCACAAAGTGAACTGTCTAAGTAAATGTTTTTCAAACACCACAGCTGAGCTTTTTATTTTACTAGCAGTGTGACTGGGTGATGGTACTGGTCTAAAATGCTTAACGTAAAAAAGCTTAACATTGCTTAATGTCCGAAAACTGCGCTCAATTGGCACTAACATTTATGTGAACGTCTCTACTTAAGCCCACTTCAACCTCTGAAAATATCAGAACGATCGGCCCAATATTTTCTGGACGTTATGAGGGTTTTCCTCTCCATAGGCGCTCACTATAGAGGAAAAGCTTAACAGCAGCGGATGTTTGTTTTTTTGTTTTGTAACACTTTTTTTTGTCAGTAACACTTACATCAATTGTTCCAAACAGTATTTTTTGGTTTGTTCCCATTGTTCCGACAAGTACCTCAGTCTTGATCTCAGAGAAATTCCTTTTCTTCACCCTATTTTTTGGAGAGGGAAGTAGTTCTTTTGTGCATTCCTAAAGGGATTGTTACTACCATATATCCATCCATCCATCCATTTTCAACACCGCTTATCCTGGTTAGGGTCGCGGGGCGCTGGAGCCTATCCCAGTTTACTTCGGGCGAAAGGTGAACTACACCCTGAACTGGTCACCAGTCAGTCGCAGGGCACATATAGACATGGACAACCATTCACACTCACATTCACACCGTCACTGAGTGGGAACTGAACCCTCGCTGCCCGCACCAAAGTCAGGCGAGTGCACCGCTACACCATCAGTGACTACTACCATATACTGTATGGTCAATTGGAGGCGCTTCTCAATGCGAACGACACCAAAAGTGCGCAACCGTGGCAGTTTAGAACAGGTGGGATTTATCAACACACATTACTACGTGTCCTACATTTGATAAATACAGATTTTTTTGTATTTACACACATTTTCACATTCTAAATTTCTGTCCTACGAAGGAACCTTGTCTATGCACGAACTTGGTGGTGTTGAGCAGATCGGAGAGGAAATAAATGACTTAACACACCCTACACTTAAAGGTCAGAGGACAAAGATGTTTATAGGGTCAGGTAAAATTCATATTTGCATTGTTTATGTTCTGTAATACACGCACGTAACTTCCAGCAAGTTGTCAACTGTAGTTTAGCTAAAGATTAGGTTTTTATTACACGTATGGATCGCTCCCCGAGCATACCTGAAGGTCGAGACACCGGGGTGTAGTTATTCTATCCACTGCAAGGGCTACCAGAAGTCACGTTCCAGTTACCAAAACGCAGCGCGCTACACTGTACATGTAATGGCGACCAACATGTTAGAATATGAGGTGGAGGATGATTTAGACGTGCATGATAATCTTTCAGAGATATCTATATATATTTGGGAGGGAACATTCTCAAATTAGCCCAATTGTTGATATGTACCCCACTTTAGCCTCACTGTAAATATTATAACTCACTATATACAGTAGCAGGCGGTGCGGCACAGTGGCGGACTGGTTAGCACATCTGCCTCAAAGTTCTGAGAACCCAGGCTTGCGTGGCTTTTCTCCGGGTACTCTGGTTTCCTCCCACATCCCAAAAACATGCATGGTAGGTTAATTGAAGACTCTAAATTGCCCGTAGGTGTGAATGTGTGTGCGAATGCTTGTTCGTCTTTATGTGCCCTGTGATTGGCTGGCGACCAGTTCAGAGTGTACTGTGCCTCTTGCCCAGAGTTAGCTGGGAGAGGCTCCAGCACGCCCACAACCCTGGTGAGGATAAGTCATACAGAAAATGGATGGATATACAGTAGCAGGCTAAAAATGACAAGTTTTCAGGTATTACTTTAGCAATGTTTATTATTGTGGTGGTAGTTTGCAGGAGGTTTGGTGGTCAACTGCTTCATACCAAGAGGTGTTTCTATTATTTTGGTTACCTTATGTTGCTAAAGAGGGGAAAATTATGTGTCTGCTGGGCTGATACACTGTGATTCCATCAGATGACACTACACTGATTTACATTCATTTATTGGAGACACAGCATAACCTTCATTCAAGGCTGCACCCTCAAACGTAATCACTCATGATTTGATTTTGGCCAGATCATGCCTAAATAGATTTATGCCTCCACAACACTTACTTCCATCTGTGTGCTCATCACGCTGATAGCAAGCATAATTTGATTTACTTGACGTGTTCTCAACATTCAAGTCTCCCTCCATCCCTCTCTCCCCACTCTTCCTCCACTCATCCACACCAATGCAGAAACACTGACAAGATAAAGGAGCCAGGCATTGACATCCTCGTTTGTATGTAATGTGGACCATCTCTACAATCATAACAGTGGAGGCTGCTAATGTAAATCATGTAGAGGCCTTAATGACACCTGCCACAGTCTCCTCCCGCTGCCTCTTTTACAAACAGAGCAGCCAAAGAGCAATTATTTAGAGATATACCCAACATAATGTAGCTGCTGCTGTGGCTGCAATTAAACAATCACATCCTTGGTGTAAAAATAAAGAAGACGGGGAGACCATAACTATCATGTGTCGAATCAGGTTCGGTTTAATATAGGTCTATTGCCAACTGACTGTATAAAATGGTTACTATTGCAGCATTATCACATATATCCCTTTGTATTTTTTTTTTACTTATATTTAGATTTTGGTAATTAATTTATTTTATTTATTAATATAAGTTCATTTGTCAGGACAAGTTTTTTTAAATGGCCTCCATATTTAAAATCCCGTCCCTTGGACTAACAAGATGACTGCGAGTAGAGACAAGCTTGTTTCCAAAAGCACAGTCAGTGTGGCCAACTTAGCGATTCAGTCGCTATATCTAGTGACTTTTCCAACCTATCTAACGTGGAAAAAAGCAAATAGCGGGTTTGGTTTCATCTTAGAAACGGACAATGTGTGGAATCATTTTTACATTGTTTTCTGTAATATAAAGGAGTACGGTGGAAGGCAATTATTGAGTCAATCGTGCGGAACATTCCCGAAGGCATGGTGCGCATTAATACGTTGCCAAATAAGTGATTGATCAGCATGGTGGAAACTTCGGACCTGAGGAATTTGCTCCCAAGTCGCAAATATTTTGCAGTTGGCCTTCCGTCACCTGAACAACTCTACCTGATAAAAAAAAAACATGCAAGAGCTGGAGGGGCTGCGAGGTAACTCTTTGACAACAAACATACCTGTATGTACCAGGCAAGCCATGTAGTTTGATTCTAAATGATTATGTTCTGTATTGAATTATAGAACATTTAAAATGTTTATTTATTAAGGATCATGTATGTAAAGAGGGCCGTCTTCCAGGAGGAAGCACTTCATTTCACATCATTTATAAAGAAAATATTATTTATTGATATGATTTCTGTCTCGAACAGAGGTTTTTGAGGGCAAGGAAGGCAAGGCAAAACATGAAGGACCCAAGTGCAGGGAAGCAGGGAGGCAAGGCAGCAGTACAGTAATATCAAAAAATGTTTTAATTTCCCAAAAAGGCAAACAAGGATCAAGGAGGTTACGCTAAATCAACAAAAGTCCAAACATCTAAATAAAAAGTCACAAAGAAACATGACGGGATAAGGAAAAATGGGCTATGACAATAGCTGACATAGGACATATGACATACGATAATGACAATGAACCGACGATAAATGGAAGAAACCAGGGAACTAAATACACACAAATTGATGAGACAATGAGGAACACCTGGACAAGAAACGAGTGGCTGGAGGGAGCTGATTGGTCGACACAAGGTAGAAGGTTGACGAGAACAGGTGGACACAACAACTAAATGAACACACAAGACATGAAAAACCTGGAACAAAAACAAAACCAAACACAATCCAAACCAAAACACAGACCATGACATTTCTATGGAAGGTGATGCAAATTAATGTTCGTAAAAAAAAAAAAAATTGCTCAAGAAAAAAATGTTCCTACATGCAAATCAGTCGCCTTTTGGGGAAATTTGCCGTTTACGTGAATCATACAGATCCGATTACTTTTTCCTGGGGGGGGTCCCTGTCGCTATTGTCATCATAGGCTGTTTCGTACTCCTTGAAGGTTGGCAGCTAGAGCCATTCCACACATCCACCATCCACACACAGGTGTGATTTCTGAATATTACTCCGCGGCGGACTAATATGTGAAAGCGCATTGGCCTGAGTTTCCGCCTGTGCGCTCGCAACCTGCTTTGGAGTCACAGGAGTTGACGACACCAGAAAAAACATTTCCGCCGCTTCAGCTGTTAAGAAGTGACGGAACTTTTACTCCATTTCGATTATCTAAATGTCGCTCACTACTTTTATTTATCAATTATTGCTTATTTATCAGTTATTTCGTGCGCGAGACTTCAACTTCCACATTGGGAGCTGTTTGCGCCAATCCAGTTTCAGCGCTAGTGACGTTTAAGTCTAGTTCCCCAATCAAATGACGCAAGAAAGTCACATGACCTCACACGTCTTCTATTGTGCATAGGTATTAACACTAGATAAGCCAACCCGGCTGAAATTCACAGCCCTACTTTTAGTTAGTAAATGAGAAAACACAGCTGTGCTCATATGTTTGATTACCCAGGCAGAATTTGCAAGATGGGTACAATTCTTTAAAGAAAAGATGAAGGACCAGGCAAAACACATTTAATTTTATTTTAATGGGATTCACTGCGATTGGCTGGCGACCGCTTCAGGGTGTACCCCGCCTCCCGCCCCGAAGATAGCTGTGATAGACTCCAGCAGCCCGTGACCCTAGTGAGGATAAGCGGTAAAGACAATGGATGGATGGATTAATGGGATTCAAATGAAACGGTCAAGCATTTCAGAAAAGCATTATCATTAAGCAAAACATAACCATAAAGAAATGAATGATGGTTGTTGTTCATTCATCAGTTATATTAAAAAAACAACAACTATATTTCACAAAAAATAACTTATGAGCATAACTGTACATATACGCAGTCATACGGTGCGTATGACTGCGTATATGTACAGTCATACGTACCCCCTGTTATATTGGAATGAAAGCGTAGGCTACACCTTTTTTCTAACCACTAGGTGGCGGTGGCATTTTGGAATGAAAGTGTTCCGCTTTTTCATAACCACTAGATGGCGGCATACATTTATAAAATGTGAAAGTTTTTTCCATTTGCCCCTATACCTATGTATAATGCGCACTATTGACTTTTTTTAAAAAAATCATTTTTTGGGGGGGGGTGCGCATTATACACGAGAAATTACGGTATATGCCCTAGAAGTGACATAGGTAGGCTGTTCCAACATTTTAAGTTATCCCAATTTTTTTCCAGTAGAGGTACATGATTTAATTAGGGCTTTATCTTTTATCTCTGCCACCGTTCTGAAAAAATTGTGCTTCTAGTATAGACCAGAAATGTTTATTAAACTTGGAAAACTCTGAAAATCGTCATTGCCTGAAGTTCTACCTGTTGACATATCGTTTAAAGGCCTTGTGCAATTGTGCAAACGTTAATGGGGCATCTAAAGACTCTAAAGACTTAATTGAGGGATGTTTAGGTTATTGCTAAAAGTTTCAATGTCGTTTTTATTTTGCTTTTTGGGAGATAATATAAGATACTGTAGTATATATCATTTATTTCCTGTGGTGATTGAGTAAATTTGCCATTTGAATCATGTATGGTTGTAATTAGTGTTTTTTTTTTTCTTTGTTACATTGAAGTTGGTTTGTGAGAAACGTTATTATTGTGCTGAAAATTAGTGTATCTTAGCTATTGTAGTAGGAACTCTGTTCTTTTTCATAATATGCTATCAGGTTGTTGTTTGCATTCTAAAATATAAACACGAATAAGTTGTGCAACGCTTATATTAATAGATATAGTATATAGCTAAGTTAAGTATTATTACATTATTATGTAACATTGAGTAGTAGTTCATGTAAAATGGAATAATTTTTGATGGTCTCTTTTCTCAATGTAGAGGTCATCGGCTGGTCTGTCCATTCCGCTTTGCGCCTTCCAGGGAACTGTGTCCCTGCAAGCCCCCACTGGGAAGACCCTCTCTCTGTCCACCTACGAGGTCAGCAGCGATGGACTGAAAATCTCCCCCAACAATACCAAAAGGGTATGCAGAGTTCTCCTATTTCATTTTTTTTTTCCATTTCCTATAGTGCTTGTCCTCATTAGGGTGGCGGGTGGGGCTGGAGCCTATCCCATCTGATTTAGGAGTACACTCTGGACTGGTTGCCAGCCAATCGCAGGGCACAAATAGACAAACAACCATTCACTCTCACATTAACACCAACAATTTAGAGTATTTAATTAACCTAACATGCATGCAATTGTGATGTGGGAGGAAGCCAGAGTACCTATAGAAAACACACGGAAGAACAGGGAGAATTGACAAACTCCACACAGCAAGGCTGGAGCTGAGATTCAGACCCATAACCTCTGAACTCTGAGGCAGATTGGTCCACCGTGCTTACTTGACTGCTTCTTATTTAATTGTATTTTGTTTTCTAGTGATATATCAGATTATTTATTTAAATCACATTTTGTAATGCTAATTAAATGAATGTATTTATTTTGTGTCACTGATGGTGCAGTGGTTCACTCATTCAAATTGTCGCCACTTTTAACAAGAATCTGCTTTGTGCGGTACTTTCAAGCAGTATGTTTTTGATTGACACTGACAAAGTTAATCATTTTACACTTATGCTTATTATTGCATTTGCTCTTGGTGACATAGACATGCACTGCATCATCACATTAGACTAATTTATGCTCGTTGCACATTTGAACCAGCAGAGATTTATTTATTCATTGATGTCACTGATTAGATAATTTTCTGATTATCAATGTATATTATCACCAAATTAAAGTTGAAAAATCTTAAGTATCCTTATCTCTTGTAACCACAAAATTAATAATTCAAATTAACCGCTGACAATTATGACTCACATGTTTGTGATTTTAAAAGTGTAGGAAACCTGACAATTACGAATTTCCTTGCGGCCTTAGGAATCAAAGATTAACGGAAGATAAAAAGGAAGTACTTTGAAATACTGTAGAGCAAGAGAACTCAATTAACCTTGTAATAAATGAAAATTGGATGTAATGGCACTTAATTAAACAAAGCATTCATGAGGTATGTAATGTAATTGCTCCGTTGATCTATGAAGAAAATATATGTATGAGCTTATTGTTTTAATGAGGGCAAGCATGGTGTCCTAGTTGTTAGCATGTCAGTTTCACAGTTTTGAGGTTCAGGGTTCGAATCATGGCTCAGACCATCCTGTGTGTAGCTTGCATGTTCTCCCTGTGCTTGCACAGGGTTTCTCTTCCTCCCACACTCCCAAAAATTAATTTCATTGCAGACTCTATGTTGTCCATAGGTGTGAATGTTTTTTTGTCTATATGTGCACTGCAATTGGCTCACGACCAGTCCAGGATGTGCCCCCCAAAATCAGCTGGGATCGGATCCAGCTCAACCTCAATGAGGGCAAGCATATATAAAATAGATGGATGGATGTCGGAGGGCACGGTGGCTGACTGGTTAGAGCGTAAGCCTCACAGTTCTGAGGACCCGGCCGGGTTCAATCCCCGGCCCCGCCTGTGTGGAGTTTGCATGTTCTCCCCGTGCCTGCGTGGGTTTTCTCCGGGCACTCCGGTTTCCTCCCACATCCCAAAAACATGCATTAATTGGAGACTCTAAATTGCCCGTAGGCATTGTGAGTGCGAATGGTTGTTTGTTTGTTTGTATGTGCCCTGCGATTGGCTGGCAACCAGTTCAGGGTGTACCCCGCCTCCTGCCCGATGACAGCTGGGATAGGTTCCAGCACGCCCGCGACCCTAGTGAGGAGAAGCGGCTCAGAAAATGGATGGATGGATGTTAATGAGGCATATTCCTCTATGCTAATCTCCTGTTGGCCTACAGGTAGAGGTGTACCGCTCCAAATCGGTGGGCCATGAGCCCAGTGCAGATGACAAAGCATCAGGAGGCCAGACAGGCGATATGAACATCAATGGTGTCAGTATGGGACTGGACATTGGAATGGACATTGGAGCCGGTGACACTAATGTCAAAATCCACCTGGAGGTCCTGGAGATATGCGACAATGAGGAGGCCATGGACAGTGTCTCCATCGTGTCTAATATCAGCCAGTCGTCGACCCACGCTCGCTCGCCGTCACTGCGTTACTCGCGCAGAGAAAACCGCTTCGTTTCCTGCGACTTGGGCGAGACGGCCTCCTACTCCCTGCTAATCCCCACCACTGGCAACCCCGAGACAGAGGCCATCAACATCACGATACCTGACACGGTGGAGGCCCATCGGCGGAACAGTCGGCGACAGACGCAGGGCAGCTCAGGATATCAAGAAGAAATACAGTTGCTCAATGAGGCCTACAGAAAACAAGCTGGAGAGGTGGAAGACTGAATTTCTCCAATAACCCAAGATAAGAAACGACCTCTGCCAAGTCCACACTGCCATCAAAAGTTACTTGTTTTTGTTTGTTTGTCTTTTCTTTTGTTAATTAGTTGCAACTTCCTGTTCCATAGAAAATAACACAACACATAATAAATGAATGGCCACTGGTAGTGCAGTAGTTCACACAGCTATTTTGACTTTCACACGTTCAATATCCGGTCATTGGCCCATTCACAATTACCCTGTTATTAGAGAGAGATCACACAAAATTGGGGCGTCAAAATATGTCATTTATTCGCCTGTGCCTTTTAAACAGACCAGTGAAGCAGCATAATGGGTGCGATCAGCCGAGAAAAATGCCAGCTAATAATTGACTGACGAGTAGTCAAGAGTGTAGTCAGGTGGGATGGATTCCATTTCCCCTACTGACCTGACCAGGATAGACAGTCCTCGCTTTATGATGCCATTCCGTTGCTGTGGCAGCGTTGTAGCCTGATTTGTACATAAATCACTAATTTACGCTAATGCAGTAGTAAAGTCATAATTACAGTAAATATTTGTATGAAAAACACTGTATATTGTAAATTCGTATGTCAGGACCATCGTAAGCTGAGGGCCCCTCTGTACAAATTAAGGGCTATTGGTAGCAAATCGCTTGTCTATCCCCTCACTTATACTCTCGTCCTGTAGACCTTTTATAATTCACATAATTAATGCCACCACACTTCAGTTGTACAGTCGGGTTCATGACCCTTGTCCTGCATGCTTCGTCTCCTGTCCTTGTCCTGTTCTATCTTGTCCTGTCCTTCCCTCACAGGGTGTATGTAGCACTACAGCCCCATGCAACACTCATATTTATTGTTTCATTGTTGTAGATAATGTAATGATTTACTTCTCTCATCCTGTTTACAATTAGTGTTTTGTCTTTTGTCTGTTTCTCTCTCCCTTCTAGAAACTTTGTTCTGTTCGACTGATCAAGTCTGATTCTCAATAAACCTCAATTCATACCACAGCGGAAGCTTAAAAACTCTACTGTGACACAGTAAAACTGTTCTGGCATGAAAGGGATACAGATTTTCCATTCTGCTTGACCTAACTGTCGAACAGGACAAAAAAAATAAAAATAACCCTTAACAGTCAAGGAGGCTGTGCTGTTGTTGGAGGCAGTATTATTGAGTTTATTTGGAAAGGACAAAAGGACGGGGGAGAAACTCTGTAAGTGGGAGACAGGTGATGTCGTAAGCTGCCTCCTCTGTTAAGCGATGTTTTTTTCCAGCTTTGCATAGATGGTCTCTCTCACTCCTCTTTCAAAACATCTGTCTTCCCTGTGCAGAATATCCACATTTTTGTCCTCAAAAGAGTGCTGTTTCTCTTGGAAGTGCAGGTAATCAGCTGAGTCATTGACTTAAGGAGTTTCCCCGTCTGTGTTGTGCCATGCGTCTGCTCAGTGGTTGCTTGGTTTCTTCTCGCTATTGAGTCTTTCTACCGGCGACACCAAGAAGACGTGAACCACTGCTGGTCACTCGTTGATTGAGCAGATTTGCCACTGCTGCGTTGTGGCGATTTGATGAGGTTGGAAAAATAAACACATATTATCATTAACACATTAATGCCACCTCACCCATTACTGTGTCTGAGCTATGGTTGCTGCTGTATTAGACACCACAGTCTCTACATTGCTGCAGCAGTCCTTAGTTCCCTTTTTAGTCCTTTTGGTCACAAGGTCTGTGACTGTAGGTGAGAATGGGGATGTAAAATAACTGGTAATCTGAGAGCTTTGCCTTTTGACTCAACCACATCAATTAATTTGTCAGTCTTGTCTTTCCTGTTTAGGGTCACAGATGAGCTGGAGTCTATCCCAGCTAACTGTAGGCTGAAAACAGGCTACATCCAGGGCTGGTTGCCAGTAAATCACAGGGCACATACTGAGTACCTATTTTCCAGTGCATGTTATTGACACTTTTTGACAGGCAAATCCAGGTACATAAACCGTTCCTCGTCACGCATTGGTTGAGGAGATTTTTGATCCCAGTATGGTTCTCCATCTCCTTCAAGTAAATGCAAGAATCCGTCATTCTCTTCCATTTTTGTTGTTTGTGAGTATGTCTCGTGCTGACTGATACCGTTTTTTTTTATTTCCTGTTATACTATTTTGAAGTGGAAAACTGATTGCACCAAAGTCTGTGATCCCGGTCAATATTATGCTGCGGACAACAAAACAGGCATACAACCATTCACACTCACATTCACATCTACACTCACTGAACCACCATACTATAAGTCACTGGGCAAGAACCTAAGATGCTTAAACTTCTCCACCTGAAACAGACCTTCTCACCCAGAGTGACCCTGAAGAAGGAGTTGGTTCTTCCTTTGGGCACCCCTCCATAAAGTCCATTGCTCATCGCTTTAATTGTTTTTGCTTAATCCTGCTTCCTGATTTACAAGCAAACGAAAAGCAATCAATAATAAAAACCTCCTGCCTGTGTTTTGTGCTTGGCGGAGGTAAAGACAAAGGAGGTTTGACAAAGGACTAGATGTAGGCAGAGATAAATGGAGTTGGACATGTTTTAAGGGTGACAATGTGGTCACATGTCTCAAGTCACTGATGACCAGGCCGTAAGGGGTGGGGTCAACTGACCCATGTGTCTGACTCATCTCTGTTTTTTTTTTTTTTGTGTGTGTGCGTGTGTGTTACATGACAAAAAAGTCACCTCGCCCACACGAGTGCAGACCTGATGCTATTAATGTGTTTTGATGCGGCTGCCACAAATGTCCATACTATATTTTTACATTGCTCACTGCCCTGACTCATTTTAATTATGCTGTGTTTCTCCTTGCGCCTCCTCCACATCCATTACGTATCACATGGTCAGTGTTTTTGCTATCAAATGAAGTGACTGCAAAGCTAAATGGCGAGAGGTGCCAAGAAGAGGGTAGAACTTGTGGAAGACTTTGGGATCATTCGAGGCGAAGATGAGAGGACTTGTATGCCTTTGTGTTGCACAGTGTGTGAGTGATTTTTTGTTTTCCTGCACACAAGAATGTACAGTACCCCCAATCAGAGGACCAATTCAGGGCTTAATCCCTATCAAATCAGTGAGCCACCCAAGGGGCCTGCATGCATAGACACATAAATTCACAATTGGGATTCCAAGACATGTATTTCATATTTTTCATATATCCAAAGTCATCTTTTAACACCAATTTGAATTCTTGTTGTTGGTGAATCTCTATCAGAACCAAATTTGCCTTCGCTTTCCCAGATAATGAAGTAACTTTACGTGTTTGTGGGTGTGTGTTTGCGCGTGTGTGTGTATGTACATGTCTGTCTGCGTGTGTCTGTGTGTGCTCGTACGTGTGTGTGTGTGTGTGTGTGTGTCTGAGATCAAACTAGGTATTCCAGACCAATTTGAAAATATCTGTTTATCTGATATGTTTTTGATTGTGTGTAGCTGCTCTTGGATACATCATCTTGAAGGCGGTCACTTACATTCTTCTCAATCATGCTATGACGAGTCCACCTCATCAGCTGCAACATGTTAATTCCACCCTGAATAATGTTGTCGTTAAAGATTCAATATGAGGAAACTGCCTCCAACTAGTTTTGCAGAAAATTTCTATTTCCAGCAGTGCCAGGCAAGACATGAAAATTGAACCACTGCAGTTGTAATGAATGTAAAAGTTGAATTCCACCATTTCAGCTCTTAATGGTGCCAAAGGTTCTGAGTGGAGCATCCAGGCGCAATACTGCAACAATTCAATTATCCGCTCACGCTTCACTTTTAATGAATCTTTACGTCAAATTGATTAATAAATGTTTTGCTTTCTTGTCCGTGGGAATTCAGGGTTTTCACATCAGCCACACAATGTTTATTCAATGTGTCTACATGAGGCGGCACGGTGGCCAACTGGTTAGAGCGTCAGCCTCACAGTTCTGAGGACCCGGGTTCAATCCCCGGCCCCGCCTGTGTGGAGTTTGCATGTTCTCTCCGTGCCTGCGTGGGTTTTCTCCGGGTACTCTGGTTTCCTCCCACATCCCAAAAACATGCATTAATTGGAGACTCTAAATTGCCCGTAGGCATGACTGTGAGTGCGAATGGTTGTTGGTTTGTATGTGCCCTGCGATTGGCTGGCAACCAGTTCAGGGTGTACCCCGCCTCCTGCCAAATGACAGCTGGGATAGGCTCCAGCATGCCCGCGACCCTAGTGAGGAGAAGCGGCTCAGAAAATGGATGAATGGATGGATGGTGTCTACATGAGTACACAACACACAATTGGGATTCCACATAAGAAGAAAAAAAACCATGAAGCGGAGAAAATCATCTACTTAAGCTTTCATTTGTTGTTGTGCTGTGATTATTCCACAACAGCTTTATAATGTCTTTTATTGCTTAAAGGGGATATATATAATGGATTTTGTTTTACTATTTAAAACAGTTCCCAAGTGTTTTAATAAAGGGTTTCTGACATTCTTTGGTGAAAATACACAAAAGATAAAGATTTACGCCACACTTAAGAAAATTATAAGATGCTGCACCCACTTAAAATTACACTGCTCACACATTGGGCGCTGGGGCCAGTGGGAAATCTACCATGTGGTAGTCTACCAGTCTGACTCTGGCTGTGAAAAGGTGCTCTAGCTTCCAGGTCATGGCAGCATTGTGCAACTTTGTCCCACTGTTACGTCACAGTGGAGGACAATTCAGCTTTGCTTGTTTTTTTTTTTGGTCTTTTAAAAAGTGAGGACTGTGGTTCTAGACATGATCCATGTGTAAAGTGCCCTAAGACAACTTCTGTTGTGATTTGACACAAAATAGATCAAATTGAATTGAATTGCTTACAGACACATTTTCGGAAATAGGCAGCTAACAAAAGATTTACTGGATGCTTTTTATTTATTTATTTAAATTTAATACGTGATTTTTGGGCAGGCAATTTGGCAGACCCAATTAGTTATATTAAAGTTGCCTTAAAAAAAAAAAAAATCATATCTCCCCTTGGCAACTATATTTCTAAATGTGTGATTGTGATGATGTAGTGCAAGTAGATCTATACAATGAAAAATGTAAAAAGCGCAAATGTGGCACTGAGAACTATGTTGAAAACGATGAAATAAAAAGCTCTGTTCTCTTTCGTCTTTGTCTCATCCAAGGACTTTCGCATCCCACTCACAACCTCACAGCATAATCAGAAAGAAGCTTGCATATAATGCCCTAGTTAGCTGTCTATAGTTCAAATGCTTTATTTGAAATATATTGATAGATATTAATGTCATAAAGAGATCTCTTTCACCAGAGGTCTTTTATTATTTACTGGGCTTGGGAATCATTTGTATGCGCCACTGGTTGCTCCGAGTCTACCGAAACAAGGTGTGCAGAGGAATCATCAGCAGTGAGCGAGGGAAAATCTCCCCTGCCTCATCCCTCATGGTCCTCACAATTCAAAAAGCTCTCTCTTGTTAGTTCTCTCCCACTTCCTGCCGCGCTCTCTTCTCTGATTAAGATGCAGTTCTTCCCATTTTCTCCTGCAGAGTCAGGAGCTCCAACTAATACCACAGATACGTTTACTGGCTCTTGGCAAAAACAAATCAAGTTTGTTTTTCCCTAGTACATAGAAATCTAATGAATGTTCTCAAATAGATGCTTCTACTATAATAGATGCCGTGCTTCCTGTCAATCACCGGACCCGTGTGTTATCTAAAAGTAAATAAATAGACACCTCCTTATTTATTAGGGTTCCACTTGGTGGCTGGAATTACTTTTATTCTCTGTCTGATACCACAATCTGCCGCTGTCGAGGTCTTTACCGTAGCACAGATGGGCAGTAGAGCAGACGTGGCATCTGTAAAGCTGATGTTTACGGTAGGACTGTTATGTTGCTGTGACATTGCATTGTGTTCACTGTGAAAGACACTGGTTCTCATGTGTCAATTTTGCACAAATTCAGTATTTAAGATGTTGCTGAGCAGAGGTGGCATCGTCACTACTGATTCTGTCCTATCCCCATAGAGTGTAGCACTGTCTTCGCAGTCCACATATAAATGAATTCCAGCTCCCGTCAAACATTGTTGTCATGCAGTACTGTTGTTATACAGTTATTGTTCGTTGCTGTTTTTGCTCTGTTCTCTTTTCTCTGAAACTCATTCTGTCCGACTGCATTTCCGATAAATACCCATCTCTATATAGAGATGTATCTACAGTATTTAGACAAATAACAACAGAGAAATTATATCACACTCCCCAGTTGCACAGCAAAACTGTCATTAAAGGGCAAACAGATCAACCGTTCTGAATGACTAAGCAACCTGACAGGACGGGTTAAAAAGAAAAAGAAAACAAAAGACATCAGGGAACTGTTTGAAATTGTGAAAAAAAGGCATACTATGTATCCATTAATTGAGAACAAAACAAGTCACATTAACGTGGATTAACAGCACTTTGATAAAACTCTGTTATGCCATTATTAATCTTATTATTGCTTGAAAGGTGACGATTTATTTCAATTTCAGAGGCTACTCTCTGGTGGCCGAGTGTATACCACTGGATTATATTAAGAGGTGACGCCTGGTTTAATAGAGTGTGCGGTATAGGGCATTAAGCTAGACCTTTTTCATTTGGCCGCGACCTTTAAAGCCAAGACAAAAGGTCATTCCCGATGCCTCAGCGAGCCGTGAGTCCGCTTTACACTGGCAACACAGTCTGGCTGCTGGTTATAACTAAGCAATAATAAGTAGATGGAGGTCAAAATATATATTTTTAAAAGTCGATCGATCGATCGATCTATCTATCTATCTATCTATCTATCTATCTATCTATCTATCTATCTATCTATCTATCTATCTATCTATCTATCTATCTATCTATCTATCTATCTATCTATCTATCTATCTATCTATCTATCTATCTATCTATCTATCTATCTATCTATCTATCTATCTATCTATCTAATCATCCTCGTCTTCCCACCCCTTTTTTTTTTACCCGCTGAGTCCAATCACAGCCCTTGACGTAATTTTCAAGCCGCAATGACTGGTAACGTCACAAATGTGCGACTCGCCGGATGGAAACAAGCGCATGAATAGCTTATGACGGCTCATTTATTGTATTATTTTCAAACGACATATTAGAAATAATTCTTACATGTTTAGCTAACATCAATGCTAGTGAGTTAACGTCTTAACGTTAAGTCTCCGCTCCCGCGTTGAATCTCTTAGCCCCAAGCTAGTGCTGTTTGCTAACGGGTGCGACAACTTGTCTCATTTCGTGCCAACGTCGTTTGTTTCTCTTGCGTCGGGATGAGTAAAAAGTACGGAGGTGGGGGCGGTGGACGAGACAGAAGAGGAGGTAGTAGTAGAGGCTTTCGTGATGGCAGCAGAGAAAGAGCCGAACGGGGAAGTGGTTTTAGTGGCAGCTTCGACCAGGACAACGACGGTGGTCGCCATCCATCACACTTGAAGGGCCGTGAGATTGGCTTGTGGTACGCAAAGTACGGGGCCGTGAGGAAGAAACAGGCTGACCGGAGATCGGTATGTTTACACATTCATTCTCTCAAGTAACTGTGAGTATGGGCTGCTTCTCCGGATTTGCTAGAACCACACTGTGCTCTGATAACGTGTAGAACTTATGGATCTGCTCTCTTTAGCATTTACTTGATTAATTCACGTTTTTTTTTACCTCCTTGTGTGCAGCGGGCAGTGGTCCAGATGGATGAGTCCAGAGAGCAGCACATTATTAAGCTGCTCGACTCCGTCCAGAATGACCAGTCAGGTCCGGAGAGACCGAGTGGAAATGCGAGAGGCTTTGCGTCGGCGGACAACTGGCGTGCACGTTCCAATAAAAGTGGCCACTGGTGAGACCTTTTGACGTGATTGCTTTTAGATAGCGATAGATACTTTATTCATCCACAAGGGAAATTCATTGTCCCTGAAATCTCCGCAATGAAAACAAAAGGCAGAGCAGTCATGCTGAATTGCTAACAATGGTACAGATCCTAAACATATTATACATCAAAAAGAGTGTCCAAACATTTTAACAATATAAATAAATATTATTTTATGTATACAGAAATAAGTCTGGTGCAGTCTAAAGGTCTGGAATAAGGTACATGGTGATCAGTGTGCAAAATATTGACAGTACAGTAAAAAGGTGAGGGAACACGTTTTCCTCTCAGGGCTGAATTAAAAAGCCGCATGACTTGAAGGATGTAGGACTTCCTTAGTCAGCAGCCTGTCACTGAAGCTGCTGCTCTGCCTGGAGATGTTGCTGTGCAGTGGAAGCTGTTGATTGTCCATGTTGGACATAGGCTTGTTCAGCATCCTACTTTCTGCCACAGATGTCAGGCTGTCCAATTATGTGCCCATGACAGAGCTTCCTCCTCAGTTTGTCTTCGTGAGAAGTGTCATTTATCTTGTCGCTGCCCCTCCAGTGCGTATATGAGGGTTCTCGCCACCACAGACTGGTAGAACATCTGCAGCATGTTTATGCAGATGTTAAAGAAAGCCAGTCGCCTGAGGAACTTTAGACTATAAGGAAGACAGAACACAGGGTATTGATGTCTATTTTAAGTTGTTGCTGAGTCTGGCAGGACTGTGACCAATGTTCTTTGTGCAGCTATTTTGATGGAGACATGACCGAAGAGGAAAAACGGAAGATC
This sequence comes from Phyllopteryx taeniolatus, assembly GCF_024500385.1. Classification (NCBI taxonomy): domain Eukaryota; kingdom Metazoa; phylum Chordata; class Actinopteri; order Syngnathiformes; family Syngnathidae; genus Phyllopteryx; species Phyllopteryx taeniolatus. The sequence continues at coordinate 10,531,860 of NC_084509.1, forward strand.
AAATTTGAGAGGGAAGACATTGACACAACACACAAGAAACGGTAACCACTGCATTTCCTCAGACATTGTGTAGGGCAGCAATGTCAGACTTGCCATCATCCGGGGCCACATCGTGGTCATGGTTGTCTTCAGGGGGCCAATAATACTGATGAAAGTGAAAACAATTAAAAAAATTAATCTAGATGTAATTGCACAGGGTTTAACATACAACAATACAACAAAAAGCACGGTTCTGTACTTACCTTGGGTTTAAGTTTAGGCAGTAACACTTCTTGTCTCCTACTTAATATGTTCTGTATAATAATCACTAAGGCTGGAACGATTCTGTATTGAAACCGAAAATCGCAGTCTTCAAGTAAACAAACGTCTGTGTCGTCTTTGAAATTGCAGAACTGTGACATGCCCCTCCAACTGCATTCCTACATTCTACATACAGCCACATGAGCTCACACTGCCACCAAACTTATTATTATGTTTTAAGTTAATTTAATAACACCTAAACCAAGATTTAAGATACATTTCTTCATCAAGCCTCCTCCAACTGCTTATCATGGGACAACTTTCTCTGGTTTGCTCATGTTGCCTATACGTGGTTTACTTTGATTTTTCACTACTTACACGTCTATAGAACAGCGAAGTGTCCGGCCAAGAAGGCGACACAGTCCGTGTGCATCTGCACGGGTCCAAGAGTATGGAAACTGCGCTGGTTCTGCTGCCCAAATTATGGATTAACGTAGCAGTTAGGCGTGCATCGTTAGCCTCGGCTAGTCTGATCTGGTCACTAAGGAGGGAGAGGAACAAGGGCAGCTAGCGGCGCAAATTCAGTGAAAGTCAATCTTCGTCCCTAATGTTGTGTCCAATAACGTGAGTACAACGACTGTGTGCCGACAGTACTTTATTCCAACTTGATACGATACGATTGTGCGCATTCCATAACAGGCCTTTTGCCACACCGCCAGATTTTTTTTTTTTTTTTTTTTGCCAAAGTAAGAGAAGCCTTTTTGTTCTTTTTGGTCAGCAGTGGTTTTTGCCTTGGAACTCTGCCATGGATGCCATTTTTGTTCAGTCTCTTCCTTATTGTTGTGTCATGTAAACTGATCTTAACTGAGGAAAGGGAGACCTGCAGTTCTTCAGAAGTTGTCCTGAGTTTCTTTGTGGCCTCCTGGATTAGTCACTGCTGTTCTTTTGGGGTAATCCAAGATGGCCGCATCCTGATCCTTTGTGATACACCTCAGTCTGCTTTTCTAAATAATTGGGCTCTTCTAAGAGTTTTTGGTGCCTTATCTCTAAGTTGCAGCTACTTTTTGATTGGCATAGTATACAGTGGGTACGGAAAGTATTCAGACCCCTTAAATTTTTCACTCTTTGTTATATTGCAGCCTTTTGTTAAAATCATTGAAGTTCATTTTTCCTTCATTAATGTACACACAGCACCCCATATTGACAAAAAAATAACAGAATAGATGTTTTGTTTAAAATGAAAAGAAAAAAAATGCACAGCGTCTTCCTTGGCGGAAGCATAATTGAAGCAGGGTGTCTTAGAGCAGAGACCACTATTTACGGATATGACATTGATGAGAACCAGATAGCAACGGACTTCACTTCCTAATTACAAATGATCAATAGCGTTTCAAGCAAACTTATTTTATTTTCCCCTTTTTTTTTTTTTTTTAATTAGTTCTAGCTCACAGGCAGTTGTTAAAGATGAGATTCCTGACAGATGGGATGATGATGATGTGGTGGAGCTGCAGCAACTGGAGGAGGAAGAAGATAGGGAGAAACTGAGGAGGAATGAGAAAGATCTAGAATTCTTACTCCAGGAAATAGCTAGAGATGTTTTGCTGGACGAATCGCTGAAGAGAGATCTGCAGAGTAAGAAATCACACCCAAAGTACAAGGAAATGCTGGTGAGTGTTAATGAAGGTTTGTTTCTCAATGCTATTCAATGCTTACTAATTACTTACTATTTGCTCTTTTCCTTAGCGGTTCAGAGAAAAGTTGCCATCCTATGGGAAGAAAGAGGTTCATTCTTGATTTTGAAAAGAAACAGTCGTACCTTGCTTTCCTTTCTCCTCCATCTGATCACATTGTGCCATCAGGAGCTAGTGCGGCTGATCAACTCCAACCAAGTGCTGGTGGTGAGCGGTGAAACAGGCTGCGGAAAAACCACGCAGGTGACCCAGTTCATCCTGGACGACCACATCAACCGCGGCATGGGCTCTATGTGCCGTGTGGTTTGCACGCAGCCTCGGCGCATTAGCGCCATCTCGGTACGGCACTTCCACGTGTAGCTCATGTCGTTGCTCGGCATGGTTTCCTGCCTAATTTAGGTTTACACCTCACGCAGGTAGCAGAGCGCGTGGCTGCCGAGAGGGCAGAAAAGGTTGGCAGTGGAAATTCGTGTGGTTATCAAATTCGCTTGCAGAGGTAAGTCCATGGCTCCAAAGCCAGTTATACACATACTGCTTTTTAACATCTTTAGTTCTTTAACTTTGTTCAATGTGAGAGACCTCAGAAAAACTCTGCATGTGAAATGGGAGTCAGCACACACCTGGCACCATGTAAAGCACCTCCTATGAACCCCTAATAAAGTTCAGATGTTCTAGTAGGCTTTTTGTAATTTGCAATCTTAAATATTGAGTATTGTTTAATATTTACAATTGTCTGCCCTCCTTGCACACCCCACACCACAGGTTAATCGCTCAGGATTGTCCATTGCAGATTTAGTTTGGCGGGAATATGGTCAAATTAGGCCGTATTATCAGTATACAGGTATGTGTACTTACAGTGGGTACGAAAAGTATTCAGACCCCCATAAATTTTTTACTCTTTGTTATATTGCAGCCATTTGCTAAAATCATTTAAGTTCACCTTTTTCCTCATTAATGTACATACAGCACCCCATATTGACAGAAAAACACGGAATTGTTGAAATTTTTGCAGAAGAAATGGACAGCACCCGAGTTAGATATGAGTGCCACAGCAAAGGGTCTGAATACTTATGGCTGTGTGATATTTAAGTTTTTGTTTTTTAATAAATCTGCAAAAATTTCAGCAATTCCGTTTTTTTTCTGTCAATATGGGGTGCTGTGTGTACATTGAGGGGAAAAAATTGACTTAAATGAATTTAGCATATTGCTGCAGTATAACAAAGAGTTAAAAATTTAAGGAGGTGTAAATACTTTCCATACCCACTGTATTTTAAGATGGAAGAATAGCGTGTGAACCAAGTGCCACTGTCCATCCATCCATCCATTTTCTCAGCCGCTTCTCCTCACTAGGGTCGCGGGCGTGCTGGAGCCTATCCCAGCTGTCATCGGGCAGGAGGCGGGGTACACCCTGAACTGGTTGCCAGCCAATCGCAGGGCACATAGGAACAAACAACCATTCGCACTCACAGTCATGCCTACGGGCAATTTAGAGTCTCCAATTCATGCATGTTTTTGGGATGTGGGAGGAAACCGGAGTACCCGGAGAAAACCCACGCAGGCACGGGGAGAACATGCAAACTCCACACAGGCGGGGCCGGGGATTGAACCCGGGTCCTCAGAACTGTGAGGCTGACGCTCTAACCAGTCGGCCACCGTGCCGCCCAAGTGCCACTGTCTTATACACAATATACACCCACTGGCCACAACTTTAAGGAAACCTTTTGATGAGATTACGAGAGAGCTTCATTAATATTGTCTTTTTACAGAGATTAATTTGATGTGTTGATAATATTGTGGTTTAATTGCACAGATACAATGGGTACGGAAAGTATTCCGACCCCCTTAAATTTTTCACTTTGTTATATTGCAGCCGTTTGCTAAAATCATTTAAGTTCATTTAAAAAAACCAAAACGGAATTGTTGAAATTTTTGCAGATTTATTACAAAAATAACTGAAATATCACACAGCCATAAGTATTCAGACCCTTTGCTGTGACACTCAGATATTTAACTTGGGTGCTGTTCATTTCTTCTGAACATCCTTGAAATGGTTCTAAATCTTCATTTGAGTCCAGCTGTGTTTGATTATACTGATTGGACTTGATTGGGAAAGCCACACCCGTGTCTGTATAAGACCTTACAGCTACAGTACACGTCAGAGCAAATGAGAATCATGAGGTCAAAGGAACGGCATGAAAGCTCAGAGATCTGTGCAAGGTTACAAAAACGTTTCTGCTGTACTTAAGGTTCCTAAGAGCACAGTGGCCTCCATAATCCTTAAATGGAAGACATTTGGGACGACCAGAACCCTTCCTAGAGCTGGCCGTCCAGCCAAACTGAGCAATCGGGGGAGAAGAGCCTTGGTGAGAGACGTAAAGAAGAACCCAAAGATCACTGTGGCTGAGCTCCAGAGATGCACTTGGGAGATGGGAGAAAGTTCTAGAAAGTCAACCATCACTGCAGCCCTCCACCAGTCGGGCTTTATGGCAGAGTGGCCCAACGGAAGCCTCTCCTCAGTGCAAGACACGTGAAAGCCTGCATGGTAAAAAAAAAAACACCTGAAGGACTCCAAGATGGTGAGAAATAAGATTCTCTGGTCTGATGAGACCAAGATAGAACTTTTTGGCCTTAATTGTAAGCAGTATGTGGGCGAAAACCAGGCACCGTTCATCCCCTGTCAAATACAGTCCCAACAGTGAAGCATGGTGGTGGCAGCATCATGCTGTGGGGGTGTTTTTCAGCTGCAGGGACAGGACGACTAGTTGCAATCGAAGGAAAGATGAATGCCGCCAAGTACTGGGATATCCGGGACGAAAACCTTCTCCAGAGTGCTCAGGACCTCAGACTGGGCCGAAGGCTCACCTTCCAACAAGACAATAACCCTAAGACACAGCTAAAATAACGAAGGAGTGGCTTCCGAACAACTCCGTGACTGTTCTTGAATGGCCCAGTCAGAGCCCTGACTTAAACCCAATTGAGCATCTCTTGGAGAGACCTGAAAATAGCTGTCCACCAATGTTGACCAGCCAACCTGACAGAACTGGAGAGGATCTGCAAGGAGGAATGGTACAGGATCCCCCAATCCAGGTGTGAAAAATTTAAGGGGTCTGAATACTTTCCGTACCCACTGTATGTATCCCTGTTTACTCTATTCTGTTATGTTCTAGTTCATGTTTAGACAATTTCTGGAAAATTATTGTTGTATTTTTCCTTTTTTTTAATTTATTTTTTTTATATACCTTAGGTAGACCTCACTCTTTGTCCTTTTCTACTTTTGTCCATGATTGTTTTTTCTTCTTTAAGTTAGTTTCGTAGATTTTGTTTAACTGTATTCACAAAGCGTGACTCCAGTATAACAATGTACCAGAATTGCTCTGGACCTGTACAAATCGCAATGAATAAAATTATTCGAAACACGTCTGTGTGTTTTGGATTTCATTAGTTTGTGCCGCTGTCACTAATGCAGTGACTGAATATTGTAATTATATACATTAAGTGAACAAAATGAAAGCTCGTTAAGTTGGAGACAGAGAGTATGTTATATAGAAGGGATAATGATAGAGGAGATGAAAGTTACACAGACGGTAATGGATAATGAACACCGACTGTCAGAAAATAGAAAAAATAATGGCCTCCTGTCTGACACATTTGTATCCTTTTCGGCACGTTCAAAGAACAAAGTAGTTTCTGCGAAATGCCAAACTTTCTCATTTTTGAATAAGCCATCTGTAAAGAACCTAATTTGGAAAATGCATTTTATTCCCTTCTTTCTTTCCCTAGCCAGTTACCACGGAGACAAGGTTCAGTCCTGTACTGTACCACGGGCATTATCCTTCAGTGGCTCCGCTCAGACTCGTGAGTGTCCCTCCTCCCAGCATTTCTTTTTCGGCTACTTCAGCTGGCCCTCCTTCCCTCTGTGTCACTTGGCTTCATTGATTCGTGCTTGCTGTCAGTGCCAGACATTAGTATGCACCTCCCATCCTCTTAGGCAGAGAAAACACACACAAACACAGTTGAGTCATCCCCGCCTGCTCTTCCTTGGATCACGAGTATCCTCGGTCGGAAGCGAGGGTGCCCGCTCTTGTTGTCTCATTTGTGCTCATCCCGAATTTGGCACGACTTGAACCGTGTGAGTCATTTTAGGACTACGGGCAGTCTGACAAAATGCTGCAACTATTTTACCTCATGTTTACACAGCAGTGGGCCCAGAGGTTGGTACAGTGCGTTTATACTTGGACTAAATGATGACTCATAAATCTTTTCAGTCTAGAGAATTCAATTACTTTAATCATAGATGAGTGCTTATAGGACCAAACACAGACGGCATCGGTTTATATCCCAAATGTAATCATTATGATTCCTAGGGCTAAATTTGTCCAAGATTTTAGCTGCAAAGAGTTAAATAACAAGGGGTGCAAATTTGAAATCCTGACCCTAATTAGCATGCAAGCCAAGGCTTGTAAACATATGAAGGAATGTAGTGTTATCACACCATAGCCGTCACAGCAATAAGAAGAAATAAAAGAAACATTTGAAACTTGTCTTGTTGTCCTTGTCAGTCGGCTATCAAGTGTCAGCCATTTGGTTCTGGATGAGATCCACGAGAGAAGCCTGCACTCCGACGTGTTGCTCACCATCGTCAAGGACCTACTCGAAGTGCGATATGACCTCAAGGTCATCCTGATGAGTGCCACGCTCAACGCAGAGAAATTCTCGAAGTACTTCGGTATTTAAATAAACATTTTATTTACTTCTTAAATAAAAAGCCTCAGCTTTCAGCACTTATGTTAAAGAATGGGTCTCCTTCTGTGTCACGCCCTTTAGAGAACTGCCCCATGATCCACATCCCAGGCTTGACATTCCCAGTGGAGGAATTCCTTGTAGAGGACGTTGTGGAGATGACAAGGTAGAACGTTAAGCTTACACGTAACTTTTCCAGTTAAGCTGGAATCCCGTTTTTTTGTTTGTTTGTTTTTTTAACCAGGTATCATCCCAAGAACCAGGACCGCCGGCCTGCATGGAAAAGAGGCTTCTGGCAGGGACGCCACTCCAGACCTGAAAAGGAGGAGAAGGAGGCCGAATACAAAGAGAGCTGGCCTTGTTTTGCTCGCACACTCCAAGCCAGGTGGGTGGAAGAGCACCGTTAGGTAGCTAAGTTAGGAGGAGTAGCTGTTCACCCATTCTTTGTTGATTTGGAGATGAAGTGAAGTGTGAACTGTGAACCCCCACATATTCACAAATTCACCTATTCATGGTTTGCATTGTTGCATGGTTTGTGTGATACCAAACCCTGATGATCGGTTGCCTTTTTGGAGTTGTCACCCTATCCATCCATACAGTTTCTATTCCCCTTGTACTCATATGGTTCATTGTTGAGCTGGAGACTATCACAGCTGACTTAGAGCGAGTGGCGGGGTATACCTTGAACCAGTCGACAGCCAATCGCAGGGTGCCTATTGACAAAGAACCATTTCTGATGACATTCACATCCATCCATCCATTTTCTGAGCCGCTTCTCCTCACTAGGGTCGCGGGCGTGCTGGAGCCTATCCCAGCTATCATCGGGCAGTAGGTGGGGTACACTCTGAACTGGTTGCCAGCCAATTGCAGGGCACATACAAACAAACAACCATTCGCACTCACAGTCACACCTACGGGCAATTTAGAGTCTCCAATTAATGCATGTTTTTGGGATGCGGGAAGAAACCGGAGTGCCCAGAGAAAACCCACGCAGGCACGGGGAGAACATGCAAACTCCACACAGGCGGGGCCGGGGATTGAACCCGGGTCCTCAGAACTGTGAGGCTGACGCTCTAAACAGTCGTCCACCATTCCGCCATGATATTCACACTTATGGACAATTTAAAGTTTTAATTTAACCTGAAAGGCATGTTTCTGAAATGTGAAAGTAAGCTGGAGAAAGCCCATGAACCTCATCATGCTGCCTTTTTCACACCAGTTTATAGTATTATAACATGTATGTCACTTGTTTTCCCCCAGATACTCTGAGAGCACCATAGCTGCTCTCGAGATGCTGGATGGCGATGACAAGATTGACTTGGAGCTCATCGTGGCACTCATCCGCCATATTGTGCTCAACGATGAGGTGAGTTTGCTGTAATATACTTAATTGAGTAAACACACAATACAATCAGGTCCAGTCCAATAATTCCAACTCTATAACATTGAAAATCCAAACTGAGTGTCATTATGCTTGCTGAATATATTTGTGAAGGTAGAGCAGATGGGAAGAACAGCAGGGTTAGCATCCAAGCACACAGTGACATAAGATCAGAGGAAATGACACGGCTCCTGGGCAGCAGCTCAGTGCTAATGAGCGATTGCAAAGATGCTCTCCCGCTGCATGTTCATTCCATACAATTTTTTTCTATCTCTAGCGGTGCTTTGATATGATGAAAAGTCATATCAAAATCATATCAAAAGTTGACTTGTGTGATAACAAATTGTACTCGATAAGGAGCTGGAATTTAATGTGTGTTTGACAAAGACAAAGCCTAAATAGAAAATGCGAGTTTCTTCACTTTATCTTAGTTTGACGACTCCTAAGTGGCGCTCCCATCTTTTTGTACAACAGGAAGGAGCCATCTTGGTCTTCTTGCCCGGCTGGGACAACATCAGCAGCCTCAATGACTTGCTAATGGGACAGCAGATGTTCAGATCAGGTAGACAGACGCACGCGCGCACACAGTTTCCCATGATTTCCATGTGACTTTATCATTATCGTAAGTTTGAACAACCTCAAAAAGTTTGTAAAAGAATCTGCTTATCATCATTGCCACGGCGGCCAGGACACTCTCAGGTGCCTCTTATAGCGCTAGCATTGGTGCTAAAGTCCATGTTGTACATCAAAATTGTATAAGCAATTAAAATAATACACTTCACCGCAAAGGGAGCCCTTCAGCAGAAAAGCAATTCTTCATTATTTCTTTTTTAATCATGAAGATATCTAGCAAATGTGTATATTTGGCTTTGACACTCCCCCTCAGCCTCTGGCAAACAAATTTAGTGAATGATGTGACTGTTAGAGTTAACAAACAACATTTACTGGTTACAGTTTAAGCATAAAAATTTAAACCAATAGAATCCGAATCGGTCTATGTAGCGTGGCTATTTTAACATCGAATAGCTTTTCGGTAGTTAAGCTACTTGTCACATCGATAGCAAAATAGCATTCACAGACGCTACATTTCCCCGACCGTTGTAAACATTGAATACAACGTCACGTTATGTAACTTGTCTCAAGTTTGCCTTCGTAATCGGGGCCGGCGGAGAAATGTGCGCTGCAGATTGTAAACATGCAGCCAATATGGCAATTACCATGGGCTATTTACGTCAGCAAACTAATGCTTCTTCTCGAGCCCATTCAGTCCACTTATACATTCCAGTGTTGATACTTTGCGACCCCAAAAAGAAACTCCCGAGAGGCCACACAGCCAGGTATGTCCCGAAGCCAATCCCCGGTCGGCTAAGCTAATCATCACGACTTAAAGTTCAAAAAGTCAGTCAGTGCTCAGCAAGCAGTGCGATAGTTTAAAACAAAACAAAACAAAATAATGTGCGTGTATATGGTGGCGTTCGAATTGGCACCGTGTGCTTGACCCCCCTTGGCTCTTAACTAATGTTTTTTTGTGCAAATAATTTTCTCTACAAATTGTTGTCGTCTATTTAAATAATTACTTTATTTTAAAATATAGATATATATTTTGTTGTTTATTTTTTAAAGTGCCATAAAGCAACAATTCTCCGACAAGTGGTCATGTACATGTTTGAAAAAAAGGTTATACAAATGTTATTTTATATTATTGGGTTAAGTCAAGTCAATCGAGACTTAAAGCTAGAAGTCCACCAATGGTTAATCACGTTTTTGGTATCCTATCGGCCAATTCACAAAGGATTTTCATCTTGCCCGTCTGCTGCAGTCGCCGGACTATAACACTTGTGGAGCAGCAAAATGTCTGGGCAACACACCACAGTCTTCATACATCTCTGCGGTTCAGAGAGTACAAAAATAAGATGGTTGTGGATTAGAATAGCAGTTAGCCTCATTAGTTTCAGCTATTTCCAATCATCGCTAGTCTTAGAATATTCTAGCAGCAGGAAGTGTACTATAAGTGCATGGAAATATTTTACTGAAAATGAATTCTTCTTCTTAAATTCAAGCTTCAAGTCTACACTTCAATCAAGTCTTGTTTTATTAAAAATCCATTGTACATACTATGTAAAAAGTTGATGCCTATGTTGTAGTATGTAGCAGCAGCTCGACACAGCAGGTACAACTTGTATTCTGGCCTTACCAGCGCTGCCTTGTTTGTGCTTCCTGTTACAGATCGTTTTGTTATCATCCCACTGCACTCACTCATGCCGACGGTTAATCAGACGCAGGTCAGTATTTGCCGCCTCCGTCTCTCTCAACCCCTCGGACAAACATCCAGCTTTATTGCCCCCCCTCAATTTTGCCGGAATCCAATCTCAATGTCATCCTCCGCCCCTCCCAGGTATTCAAACGGCCTCCATCTGGTGTGCGAAAGATTGTGATTGCTACCAATATAGCTGAGACAAGGTAAGTGTAAAGTGTCTCGCTCAGACTTTTTGTTCGAGGCTTTCAACATTTTCACTTGTGTGAGTGCAAAGCAGTGGCTAATGATTAAGGACTATGATATTGGCTTGAATGAGGCTGACTAACTGGAGATTTAGTCATGCACTCAAGCACAAATTAAAGAAGTGGCCCGTGCTCACCATTACTTCTATAAAAATAGCTGCTAAATTTCCCCTAGGGCTCAATTTTATTTTCTACTCTAGTCAAAACCAAACATTTTCGAACAGCTTGCTTTGAAGTGATTTTCTGTCTGACTTCATTCCATTCCCATTTTCATCGCACACTTGCTCTACCCCACATCTCTCAGCATCACCATAGATGATGTTGTTTTTGTAATCGATGGAGGCAAGATCAAAGAAACCAACTTCGACACCAACAACAACATCAGCACCATGACGGCCGAGTGGGTGAGCCTGGCCAATGCCAAGCAAAGGAAAGGGCGCGCTGGCAGGTGCGTATGTATTTGCCTTTGTTTACTCACCGGGGCCATTTTATAGACGTTAGGGCCACTGTGATTACATCCGATGCCAATCTTACTTTTATCATCCCCATTTGTTTCCCAAAAGTCACTAAATGAGAATGTTTCCAGCTTCTGTTGGCTCTTTCCAACATCAAAGTGGAGCTGGGCCCAATTAGCGCAAGCTGCTTGCTGAGTGCAGTTTCGTGCCATTGATTCTCAATTAAGCTTTTTCTCTTCCCTGACTTTTTTTTTTTCGCTTCTCCTCTCTGTTCTGCATGCATATGCATAGAGTGTGTCCAGGAAAGTGCTATCATCTGTATAATGGTCTCCGAGCCAGCCTTCTGGATGCCTACCAATTACCAGAAATCATGAGGACTCCGTTGGAGGAGCTGTGCCTGCAGATCAAGGTCTGTAACGTGTGCTCCAATCACAGGCAGACACCTCAGAGCACAAATCTTGAAGGATGTGCTGAGTTGTTTGAAAGCCTTATTTTTCAGCAGCGTGACACATTGAGGCCATGTCCATATTAACACATTTGAAATTCAATATTTTTTCCTGATGTGTTTTGGTTCTTATGTTCACAAGTAAACTGCATTTTAAGTCTTTAGCCTGTTACATTACCTTTTGAAGTGAGAGTTTTCATCAATCCATCCATTTTCTGAGCCGCTTCTCCTCACTAGGGTCGCGGGCGTGCTGGAGCCTATCCCAGCTGTCATCGGGCAGGAGGCGGGGTACACCCTGAACTGGTTGCCAGCCAATCGCAGGGCACATACAAATAAACAACCATTTGCACTCACAGTTACACCTACGGGTGATTTAGAGTCTCCAATTAATGCATGTTTTTGGGATGTGGGAGGAAACCGGAGTGCCCGGCCGGAGAAAACCCACGCAGGCACGGGGAGAACATGCAAACTCCACACAGGCGGGGCCGGGATTGAACCCGGGTCCTCAGAACTGTGAGGCTGACGCTCTAACCAGTCATCCACCGTGCCGCCTCAGAGTTTTGAGTTTTGTATAAATGGTATGGACACGGAAAGCTGTGTGGCCTAGTTGTTCCACTTGCGCAAGTACTGTAGTTTACGAAGCCCCTTTCACGCTGCCTGCAAAAGCTACAATTGTGTTGGCTATTTCTTGTGTTGCTGTCCTGTATAAATGGAACTAACACGTACAGAATGAGGTAACGAAGTCGGCCCGGCAGTTTCCTGGCTTCAGAGGTAGTGTCAGAGTTGTAATAGACCTGAATTGTCACCTGTGTGATATGTGAATGCCAGGGTGGCGGCACAGGGGTGTGAATACTTGACACACGTCCTGCCATTTTGTGTTGAAAACCGAGATTTGACTGTTCTTTGTTCTGTATAAATGGCACAAATATGGAATGGAGGGAAAATGTCATTCCACAAATATTCTACCTTCGAATGTAGCATCAGAAGGCCCTTTCACACTCTCTGGTCAAGCTGCGATGGTTTGATGGTCGCTGTTCTCCGTTAACAGCACAGACACAGAAAGGGGGCTACTAAGTTGTTTCTTAAATTATTCACCTTCAGAGGTAGGTTTACACTACCCCTTCAGGCCAAGATTTATATGCTTTTTTTCAGGGTTTTGTATATACGGCAGCAACATGAAATGGGGATTTTAAGTTCATTCATTAATTTATCGCCTTTGGAGCTTGTATCAGCCCCTTTTACACTGTTTGTTAAATTCTGAATTTTCAGATGTTTTTCTTTAGCAACTGTTCTGTAAATGACACTAACACAGAATGGGGGGATAAAGATACTCACTTTTCCTGCCCTGTTGTATATTTAGCTGCCTTTTTCTCTTGGTGGCTGAGCTGTATAAATGGCACAGACACGGAATGTTTTTTCCACTAAGATTCAACCTTTGGAGGTAGTTTCAGAAGCTCCTTTCATACTGCCTGTGAAATCTGCCATTTTTCTCGCTTTTTACCCATGTCATTGTATAAACGGCACCAAGGCGTAATGGGATGATAAAGTTGACCCAATAGCATTGTTGTCTTTGCGCCTTTTCAAGAAAGAACTGTATTCAGGCATCGGATTGGCTGAAATGGCCTTGCAGATTTTGGAGAGCATGTGAATGTTTTCCTTTTTATCTCAGAATAGGTGAAAAAAATTGCACTTAGCATAAAGGACTCAGTGCTCACGCTGGAGGAGGCGAGGTCGTCGCCTCTTCAGCGATGGCTTGCCATTTATTTCTACCATCCTCTTCGCAAAGCCTCACTGCCTCAGCGCATGCTAATGGAACATGAAGGCAAAGATCACTCCAATCGAGTGTTTGCGCTGGTGGCTTTATTGAGTGTTTTTAATGTTGTACTTCAGGTTCAGCTTCGAGGCTTATGAGTACGTTTTTACAGTGAAGCCAGCAGGTGAGAGGCGGACTTAATGTGTCCGCTTGCACGCAGGAGTAATACAAGAAATGTGATCTTAGTGTTTTATTTGTATCAGTCAGACAGTATATTGGTGTGTGACAGGTTTTGTACTCTCTGTTCAGATATTGAAACTTGGGGGCATTGCTCACTTCCTGCAGAAAGCTCTGGACCCTCCCACTGAAAAGGCTGTGAATCTGGCCATAAAGAACCTCAAAGACCTGGTAAGAAAGCAAAGAGCGAAAGAAGGGAACATCTTTAAAATACAAGGAGAAACAGTTATTCAAGGTTGGAGTCGACAAACAACAATTTGTCTGTCTTTTGAGCAGGAAATGTTGCAACTGAATTGATGCTCTCAAGAGGAGAGGTCATAAAAGCTGAGGATTAAGTTGAAGATAAAAAAACAAATTTTGGTTAAACATATTCAAAAACCCCTGCAATCTATTTCCAATTTCAGTGTGCCCTCCGGGGTTTAGTAGTATGCAAAACATTCTTATTAAGACCTTTTAAATGTATTAAATTGAATTTTACAAGGCCATAAATTATCCCCCCCTATTTTTATTTGACCCTTTGTGGGAGTTAATTTAAAGTTATGGTGATCATTCTCTATCTGGTCAACATAAGCCAAAGTCGTTACTACTTAAATTTGGTTATATTGTAAAATCAGTTCTATCAGTGGAGGGAAAAAGTTTAAAACTCAATGTCGGGTTGATTTAAAACAACATCAACAACAAAACTAGTGAAAAGATAATATAAAGTACAATATTATAGATTTTATTAAAAGACGTTACAAAAAAAATTGTAAAGTGTTTTAAGTTACGACATGATCATGGAACTTTTATTGCAAGCCACCGCTGCATACAAGCAGTTAATAAAATCTATTAACACCCAGCTGAGTTCAACATTTGCGTCTTTTCCTTGGTGTCAGAACGCCTTGGATCATTCGGAGAACCTAACGGCGCTGGGTTTCCACCTGGCTCGCCTGCCCGTGGAGCCTCACATTGGAAAGCTCATCCTGTTCGGAGCGCTGCTAGGCTGCCTCGACCCCGTGCTCACCATTGCCGCCTCCCTCAGCTTCAAAGACCCTTTCTTCATACCCCTGGTAGGTCGCCACTTCTCACACATGATAGCAGCAGGAACAGTACACGTGCCACATGGTTACATGATGATCACACTATCCCGTGACTTCCTGCCTCTCAGGGCAAAGAGGAGATGGCAGACAAGAGGAGGAAAACACTGTCCAACAACTCCAAAAGTGATCACCTCACTGTGGTCAACGCTTTCCAGGTAGTAGAGCAGATCATGGCTCTGTTTGCTGTATATCAAACAAACAAATCAAGCCGTTTTCACTTGTCGTCCATCGATTGGTCAGGGCTGGCAGGAAGCTAAACAGCGTGGCGGCCGGTGCGAGCGGGAGTTCTGCTGGGACAACTTCCTGTCTGGCAACACACTCCAGGTGATCTCAGTAAAATGTTTTTATTTTTTATCTAATTTTATTGTTATTATTTGTATTCTTTAAGAATTTCTTAATTGTATTTTATTTAATTAATTTGTATTTTAAATATTGGTATTCTATTAATATTTTTGGGGCATTTTGGATTGTCTTATTTTTATTGCATGATAGCATCATAGCAATTCAATATTTAGACTTATTGTGTTGATTTTTAGCCTTTTTGCAGACTGGATTTCCTTGTCAAATATTTTTCCAAAAATAGACTTAAAAATGTTTTTGTGTGTGTAATTAATTATGGCCTTTTTGTTGGAAATGACTTTCTTCTTGTCCAACGTGCCTTCTGTTGCTTTGACCTGTGCTTAACGGTGTCCAAAATGCAATATTTTCAAAATGTAGTGCTTGTGTGTGCACGTCGTAAACTCATGTCTACCTATTACGTGCGTCCTTGGTCCTCTCTTTGTCATTTAGATGTTGCACAACATGAAGGGCCAGTTTGCTGAACATCTCATGCACGCAGGCTTCGTCAGCAGCAAGGACCCTAAAGACCCCAACTCTAATGTCAACTCAGGTGGATAGACAGGAGGAGCCGTCTTAATATTTATTTAAATGATGGTGTGTTCAGTTTTAAGTAAAAAGGACCTCTCCCTTAGACAACGAGAAATTGATCAAAGCGGTGATCGTAGCTGGCCTGTATCCTAAAGTAGCCATGATCCGACCATCACACAGCAAAAAGAGACCTGGGTGAGCAAAATTATTATTGTTCATCTCCATTGAAAGTTTATTGATGTTGTTATCATCGCTTCCAAAGTTCTGACGCTCTAACACTTTCACTTATGTTTTATGCAGTCTTTATTTCACAACCAAACCAGACAGTCGAGCTAAGAGCAGATTGTTCCCTGCTGTCAATACGAGGATTTCGTCTGGCTCACACTGCGCCGTTTGGAATGTGGCCGTCTGAATTGCTCTCCTGACAGTTGTGCTTCCCTCTTAGTCACACTGGCAGGAGCTAAAAGCTTAAAAAACAAAAAACAAACAAAAAAAAATAGACAAATGATCCAGCAGCATTCTAATGAAATCCAAAGTTAGTTTGCATTTACAAATAGTCTAACTAGAATAATACTCCATCTGACTTTTCACAGTTCAACTTAAGCCCTGTATGAACAGTGCTATCTGGTGGTGCTGATTAGTCACTACACCACGTTTCTCCAATGCAAGTGTACTGTAACAGGACAAAAAGACATTTAAATAAAAGATAAATACAAGATAAGACTATCCTTTTTCTAAAATTATTTGTTTATTTGTTTGGAGTCACATTTTATTCAGTACCTTTTATTAAAAAATTGGTATCTTTATGTTAATATTTTCAGCCTTTTGGATTTTCTTATTTCTAGGGTTGGGCATCGTTTGAATTTGACCGATTCTTGTTCTGATTCCGGTTCCTTATTTCGACTACGGTTCCAAACGATTCTCGATTCCGATTGTTTTAATGGGCTGGGTCGAAAAAGTTTGCATGGTTTAAATAAAGGGTGTCTAAATTATGAACATCCATTTTCTTAGCAGCCCGCAGCATAGACTAAAATGAACATTTGACTCAGGGCTTCTTTATAACCAGTATCAATATCAAACGTATGAACTATCAGGCAATGTTTGTGGACTGTGGAACTAACCCAATTGACTTATTTTTTAGTAATGAATGTTTCAGCTAAAAGTTAAATATAGCATCGTTAAACTCGTTATTTGGGACTGTTTTATCACGTCAAATGGTTCATATGTGCACGTTTTAACTTGATTTCCTGTTTTAAGCTTGTAGCCTTTTATTTTGAACGGTATGCACTGGAACTCACCATTTTGGCACGGAAAGTAACTTCACACGGCACTGGTGATTTAAAAAAAAAAAGATTTAATGGATGGAGCCAAATGCGATAAAACGTTGATTCCTTACCCACCCCGGTGAGGCACAAGGTTGGGGTTTGTGATACTGTGAGACGTTTATGGGAATTATGTCCCAATTCGTCGTGATGTAAATTGCTAATAAGGTGAAGTTTTAGCTCAATGTTAAGCTTTTTTCTTTCTGTCAACTGCTCTTACGTTGGTTTGAAGACCTAAATAAATGCTAAAAACCAATCAGTGCAAAAGTGCAACCAACCGTTTACCTTGTTAGCTGCCTTAATGTTGGCATGGATGTATTTTTATTGTTTCACTCACCCAATTGACTGAGAGTTGACTTCATTTAAGCGCTGCACAGTGTAGACTGAGGCTCAGAGCAGGAGGGAGCACGACAGACTTCTACACATTGTGAAAGCCTCCTTTGCACAATATCATTTTATTCCAAGTCTTGCACTGACAAAGTTATGACACACTTTTGTTCGCCGTCTTCATGTGCGTTCTTCTTCATTGGTTTACGCCACTTCTTCTTCGGGCTGGCGGACTAGGCATCGAACCGAAATTTTTTAATTTGAACGATTCTGGGAGAACATTCCGGTTCCAGTTGGTTCTCGATTCTCAGTGCCTAACCCTACTTATTTCTAAGGCGTAAGAATATTTTAAATGAATAAATTTTTTTTTTTCATATTTGTAAAGTTTGTTTGCTGTCACATTGCACACCAATATCTATAAAGTTGTGTTCATAAGTTTACACACCCTGGCAGAATTTGTCAAATATTGCCAATTCTTTTGACAGAACAGGGACCAGCTCACTTTTTTCTTCATTGTTACAAAACACTGTGTAATGATCATTTTAAAATAGTGTTTTGCCTGATTATTTAAAGAATTGTACACATCTTACAAATTCTGCTTGCGTATGGAAACTTCTAGGCACAACTGTACATTATTTTTGGATTATTTTGATTACATATGTTATCTCCAGAGCCTCAGAAAATATTTATCGCACATCCCAAAATTTTAGTCGTTTTTTTTCAGTGTTTAAAGAAAAAAAACAAATCATAATAGTTAGAAATCTGAAATATATAATTTTCTTTAATAATTTATCAATATGTTTCTTTGCTAGTTGGCTGGGAAAAATTACACTTTTTATAGCGTGGCTTTTGTGTCCATTTTCACTCAATAAGGACACATTTTTATTTGTATTGTTATATTTTTGAATAACGACACACACACACTGCGTTATCTCGTGCAGGGTGAAAGTGTACACTCAGCATGACGGGAAGGTGTGTATCCACCCCAAGTCCGTCAACTACGAGGAGACCAACTTTAACTACACGTGGCTCATCTATCACCTCAAAATGAGAACCAGCAGCGTAAGTAACACTATTATCTGCCTTTGCTTTTTATATAGAACCCAGGGAAGGTGGGATTTTGCCACAACTGACAGGGATACAGCATCCACCTTTATGGTGGAAAAAGTTTAGAATTTTTTTTTTATATCACAAAACCTGGCACTTGAGCAGGGTTGTGTAGACTGTTCATATCCACTGTAATTCCACGTGTGACGTGGTGTGTTAATAAAACAGTTGTTGTATCGTGACAATTGCTTTCACTGCGACGGGGTGGGAGATTTCAGGTGTTAATCTTCGCACCATTGTCCCGGCATTGTGGGTTTCCTTTACACAGACTCCTTTTTTATGGGTCAGAAGCCTCTTTTACACAGATCCTGCCAAACTGGCCCATCAAAATAATAATAAAAAAAAAGAAATAAATGAAAAAGACCGGCATTCGTTCTGCTTTTGCCTTTTATACAAAATGCATCCGGGGGAAACATTGCAGAATACCTTTACACACAAGTGTCGTCCCACAGAAGGCAGAAAATTGCCGTTTTGTACAGGGACAAGGACAGGGAAAACGCCATGATGTGACCTATACAATACTCGTCAGGTGGTTTCAACACACCAGGTTGGGTGAAAAAGATTAACACGCCTGTCCCAATACTGCAGAAAACGACAGTGGACTTTGTCACCATGTCCTGTTTATAAAAAAATAAAAAGGTGGGAAATGCCAGCTGTTCCAGGCAGTGTAAAATGCTGAAGTGTCTGTGGTCTTTGAAGCACTAGTGTGTTTGAGAGGCAGTTGAAAGGCGGCGTTTTAATCAAATATTCATTCGGACGAAAGGCCGACCTTTAACCACTCGCTCTTCTGAGACGGAGCCAAAAGCAGTGGGGACACACACACACACACACACACACACACACACACGCTTAAGAGGTGGGTGAGAGCGTGTGTGTGTTTGTCATCAATTGTACTTTCATGTGATCTTTTGATCTTGCTCCCCTCTTCTCGTGTATTTTAAGCACTGAAAAGTGTGAGGCTGTCAAGGTCACACACACCCACAGAGAGGCAGAGAAGGGTGACGATGACGTTACGGTGTGCTGATGCGTTAGTCCCCTGCGGGCTGTCACGTTCCTACCTCACGGGGCCGATGTGGCCGTCTCCACTTTTTTATTGTGCTTTATTTGTCACTCAGCTTCCAGGATGAAATGTGCTTCCCTTGAATGCAGACTGCCTCTCAAGCAACCTTTTGGAGTTTTATTTATTACTTGTGCCAAGCACTACATCTGCAACATCCTCTCCTTTTTGTGATCAAAAGCACTGTGAATTTGACAACTCACCTTTGGTTGAGAATCGGTACATTAATAAACTCTAATCATAAATCAAACCCCAGCAACTAAGCCCTAAACCCCAACCCTGAGCCCTAACGACTAGCCGCTATCTAAACATCCAGACACCATCCTCGCCATAATACTGACTCTACCCTTAAACCCTAGCCCCAAATCTAACCTTAATCTCAAATCCTAACCCCAAATTAGGTTTTGGCGATGATAATAGAAATTTTATTTTAATTCGATTTTGGCTTCTCGCGATCATAAAAACGTTATAATCGAAGAAAAATGATTAATGGGCCGCGGCGTGGTTTGTGTATGCAAGTTCCTGCGTTGTAAACGCACCCTGTTTTGCTTGTAGCAAATGTGTGACGTATGTTATTCTACCATCCCTGAGCGTGCTTTAAGCTTCTTATTGACACCCCAATTGGAGTTTACTGTAAAACTAAATGCACAACAAAAAAAATTACACACATTGTATATTTAAATACAAGACACATTGTTTTCGAATAGCCAGCGTAATGCTTAACCCTATTGACAGGCTAGCTAACATTAGTATTAGATCATGAGAGGGGTTTACTTTCAAATAACGAATATTCACACACAAGCGCTGTAGTGACACATGCAGACATTCTTCCTAATCTGTGAAAAATGAGTTTAATGAAATTTTATTGCGACTTTCTTCTACTCTTGTTTTAGCTTACTGTAATATGCAACTCCGTGCATGCATTGCACTACACTGCCCCCAAGAGGCCAAGGCACATACAGCAGGCCCAGTCAGGCTGCGTGTGTCACACTTTCTGTGCCTCCTCAGATCTTCCTGTACGACTGCACCGAAGTCTCCCCCTTCTCTCTCCTCTTCTTTGGTGGCGACATCACCATCCAAAAGGACGATGACCAGGAGACCATCGCCGTGGACAAGTGGATCGTCTTTAGGTCGCCGGCGCGCACTGCTCATCTCGTCAAAGTAAGTACATTCTAATTTAGGACCAGTCAGTTACATTTATTGAATTACAGTTTATTCAAATAGTTTCATTAAAATGAATGTATTCATTTTTATTCATTCGGTTTTTTACCTTTAGTATTTGTAGGGACCTAGCCCTGTCTCGGATAACGAATATCTGTTGGTAATTGATGCCTTATCCCAAAAGGTGTATAGTTGTTTATAGATGCCACAAGATGGCGGCAACGCACAAAAGGAATCTCCTCAACTCATGTCAACATAGTTCCTTGCCACCAAGATGCCACAACATAATGCCACAGGAATAGTTTGTATATTAGACATGGCTTTGGCCTGGGCACAAAAGTGTGATTTATAGCAAATAATAGGAGGATTGGTTCTCCATCCCCCCAAAAATGGTAATCTGTGAAACCACAAATCCCGAATAAGCAGGGAACATGGAATTGTAAATCATAAAATAAAATTGAATTTAGCTGTAAATCATTTGAGCACAAATGGTAGAAACACATGCAGACAGAGCATACAACAGTACTCACAGACATATATTCGCTATCTTTGAAAAATGGCTAGTATTACTGCAGCTTAGTCACAGTGGTCTTCCTCGTGTTACATTATCAAATCTAAGTGTAATGTAAGTGTAATCAGTCTGTCTTTTACTGGCCCCTGCTGGCCAAAGGCTGCACACCAGCGGCGTGTTTATGGAACGAATTAAACTTGCAAGTCAAGGCACCACTGTATAACTTTTATCTAAGAGATTGACCTGGCCCTTCTCTTTGTTAAAATGTGACTCCTGAGCAAAATAGTTTGTCTAAAACCATCTAATGTGTACACTGTGTCCAAGTTTGGTAATCATTTGGAGGATTCGCCATGAAAAAGGCGGCGCTCATTGCTGCTTGCAGTTTTAATTCTCATCATCCTTCCTCCAGAGTCTAAAACAAGAGCTGCATTCTCTGCTGGCGGACAAGATCCGCAGGCCGGCCCCCGTGGACTGGAAGAACCGCCAATCCAAAGACTGTGCCGTCATCACAGCCATCATCGACCTCATCACTACGCAGGAGACGACGGCTACGACGGCGGGGGCTCAGGGCGCCGGCAGAGGCCACGGCAGGACGTGGACCCCCAGAGGACAACACATTTACTTCAATGACGACGACAGTGACGATGACAATTAGCTTGGGACGACACCTGAGAGGAGGAATCACAGGTCAGTCGGCCTATTTATTGACAAACCACCCAACGTTTGGTAATTTCTTGCCAGTTGAACTGTAAGGAGTGAAAGCAGGAATTTTTTTTGCATTCAATTTGAATGATCACCTGCATCGCACAGTTTGTAAAGCACATCATGTAACAGCCTGCATCTCCCCAGTATTCACCTCAAACATTGCATTTACAATTTGCAAAACCTTTCATTCAATGTGTCAATGTTATGACAATATGAAATAAAGTTGTCTTCATCAGTGTTTGCCAGACATTTTTAAGCTCAATACCCTACTTTTTCAGGTCCTTACATAGTCCGTTGCCATAACATCCTCATATACTGTACGCAAACCAGGGCTGTGCGATATAATGTAATTTTCTTAATAGTGAATGAGGCCCATCGTCTTTTCTCATGTAGAGTTGTACAGGTGAGGCAACGCGACCTCTGTGGAATATTTGCCGCTTGGAAGCACATACCTCAGGTCAAAAGTTGTTCCGCTGTACAACAAAGCTGAGAAGTTGCGTGTCTGCTTGGTGATCAATAAGTCATATCCTCAATAGGTCAACAATTGAGCTTTTATTATTTATGCTTGATGTGACATAGAATCACTGGACACTTCATTAGGTACACCTGTACAGTCTAAAACACCAAATCCAAAGAACGGTATAAAAAATTCTGCCAATATTTCTTTTGGGGAATTTACACTAGAAGTCCAAAGAGCTCATGCTATTGAATGAGAAAATGTTTCCAAAATTTGGACGCCGAATAAGCAAGTTTCTACATTGTATCGTATTTAGAAAACATACAAATTTGAGACGACATATTTACATATAGTACACAACTGAATTAACTGAGTTAATGAAGTTCATGCTCAGAAGTAGAAATCTTGGGGGTTTGAGTGCCAAGGATTTCACCTTAGCCAGACCCTCACGGTCACGACAGATGTCCTCGTTTGTTGTGAGAGCAGCATCACACAAGTTCATGCGTCACCCGGAGGGTGTGAGTCTGTCAATGTGTGGGGGTGTGTGTATGCATTTGGTGACAGGATGTGTCTTATTTTAAAAAGTGCCTTCAGCTTTTAACAAATAGCATTTTCCCCTTCATAATTACCTCCTTACAACATGACCTACAGACAAAAGTATTGAAACACACCTCATAATCAATTATTGACTTAATTGATCCTATGACGCAATATTAGTGGTACACAGTGAGCTATATTTGTGCTTGGGCATTCGCAAATTCAGCTATTTGCGGATTTTATTTATTTTTTGGGCTTTGGGGGACCTATCCTCCATTATACCAAAAACTCAACTACTCGCTGATTTTGTTCATCTTGCTGCCAAGGAACTATATTGAAGTGAATTGTGGAGCTTCATTTAGATAAAAGTAGTGCTTTGCCGCCATCTTGGTGCCGAGGAACTACTACTAGTCAGTTCAAAAGCTTTATTTAGACAAAAGTAGAGCTTTGCCACAATCTTGTGGCATCTACCGGCAATTCTAAACATTTTTAAAGGAGAGGAGGCATTGCAGACTTTTCCCATTTGCACGAGGACTCGGTCACTATCGCTGCATAACAATATAATGTATGAGTATTTATGGAGAAATGCAGCAAAATGGCAGGGGGAGGAACTTGTAGATTACATAGCTCAACATGGACGCACACAACATTGTGGAGCTACCATATAACCCACTGATCATCTTTACTACAGTGCGGGGAACTCATTTCCAACACATGGTCAGACTCCACACATCTGTTTACATGACTCAGTCAGTGCTGCTGTTTTGCCTAGCAACAGAGTTCAAGCATTAACAGCTAACTCGTTGTCTGTTTCTATGAACTGAGGTAATTTCAGTAATTACCTGGAGGTTCATATTTGAGGGAGGCTGTAATGCCCTGGTGTCCCAATACTTTTTGCGCTGATAGTGTATGTGTATTTTAAGTTCTGTTTTTTCAGGAGACCTTGAAGGCATCGAGTTGATGACACCTTTGCAAAGATCTAAGAGTTATTCATGAGATATCAGCCATCCTATGTCCTCTTGGTTATTTACGGGCACCAAGGACTAATGTCATGAGTTCACGTCACACGTTGGTCTCCAAACCCTGCAGGCGGTCCATCCTCTGCATGTTGCGCTCGATGGTGGCCTGACACGTGATCGGCTCGGCGCACTCTGCCAGGAACCAGCCGCGCTCACCGTCACGCAGACGCTCGCCCTCGTGCCAACCTGGCAGAACGACAGAGGGAGACCTCAGTTCAGTGAGCGTCAAAGGATCAACATCTGTGCCTTTTGCTTTTCAAAAGCATTTTTGCAACACTTACTCCAAAAGTCCTCATCAACCTACCTACCTAGTGAATCAACATACCATGCTAAGTTACTAACCTACCTACCTAAAAAAAATATACACCCTGAATGAATCAACGCTATGATCTGCTCTCCCTACTTCCCCATCTAAACTACCCGCTACCCTACCTAATTAATTACGTTTATTTTATTAATCTGCCTACCTACCAACCTAATCAATTTACCCACATACCTCATGAATCAACATACTTACATACCTACCTAATGTACTCACCTATCTACCAAATTACTCTATCCACCTACGTAATCTACCTACCTAATTTCCCTACCCACCTAATGAATCTACTTACTTAACTGTATCTGTAAACATTTATCTACCTACCTAGAATTTACCGAACTAATTAACCTACTTGCCTACCTAATGAATCAACCTACCTACATACGTACTTAACAATTTACCTACCTAACTAATCAACCTGTCTACCTACCTACTTACCCAATTAATCAACCTACCTAATCTGCTTGCTTCCCTAGTTAATCTACCTGCCTACCTACCTAATCAATTCACCTAGCTACCTCATCTATTTCCATACAGTACATATTTACCATTTAACCTAGTAACCTAATCTACATGAATCAATCTACCAGATGAAACTATACGCTACCAACCTACTTACTTTCTTATTTACCGAACTAATAACCTACTTTACCTCCCAATTAATAACCTTCCTACCTAATCTGCCTACTTTATGTATGTTCGTACCAATTTACATACCAAACTAATCTACCAAATAAAACCTGCCTATTACCGACCTACTTGCCTCCCTATTTTCCTAATTAACCTACCTACACCTACCTAATTTACCCGCACCTGCAGTACCTACCTAATAGTACATTCATCTACCAAATGAACCAACCTAATAAATTAATCTACCTACCTACTTATTTGTCTACCTACCAACCTACCTACCCACCTAATGAGCCAACGTACCAATTACTTAATGGCACAACCTACCTACCAATCAACCAGCCAAATTATTCAAATATTGCCTGTACAGTTAAAGGTTTTATGATGGCCAGTTTGACCCTGGAAAAGTTCATTTCAGATTATTTCATTTGTTTCCAATGGGAGAAACAGTTTTTGAATCCTAACAAGTTGGAGGTTCTACTGTATTTGTGTCTCTTTAATAATCAACACATCTTGTTCTGTGAACATGAAAGTCTCATTGCCGTGGATCCCAATTGGGGGGGGGGGGGGGCATTGTTTAGGATGACAATTGTATCAGACACACAAATACAAATATTATTACTATAGTGTAGTTTCTTACCATCCTCTACAGTCTGTGAGACGAGCACAACGTCAGCAACCTGCAGTGACAACTCATCCGGCTGCTTGGCTGTGTACGTTCTGATAACCTCCACCTGCATGGCGTCTTCAACGACAGCAACGACAACAACACCACCACACACTTTATTCATAAAGACCCCTTTTGGACACAACATGTAAACACGTGCGTTTTGGCCAACGGCCACACGGGGGCGCAATTGTCTTACTGGTCCTGTCCTGACTCTTGTCTTTGTTGACGTTGTGGCCCAAGGCGCTGATCCACCGAGCACGTTCGTTCCTAAAAACACACAAAAAAGCAATTTTTGTGTCAACTTTGAAACAATTAGTCAACTGGACACAACAATAGATCAAGTTCATCATTTTTGACCCACTTCAACCGTCCTGCTACGTTTGTTTCACGGGTCAATGTGACCTACTTTAATGTAAAATAAAATAAAAAGAAAAATGCAAATTCAAAAGAAAAGGTAAAAATATATGAATAAAAAAATAAACCAACAAAAATCAGCCATGCATTAAAAGTTTTGTGATTTAAAAACAAAAAAAAAAAAAAAAAAAGCGGTATATTATATATAATATATATATTATATATATAAATGTATATATATATATGTATATATATATATATATAATATATATGTATATTATATATATTATATATATGTATATTATATATATATATATATAATATATATTACATATATATATTATATATATGTATATTATATATATATATATATATTACATATATAATATATATATATTATCTATATAATATATATATATTTTTTTTTTGTTTTGTTTTGTTTTTGCATTCGTCACAATTTTATCTTGTGTTGATTGTTTTGTTTTCTGTGTATGTTCAATAAACACAATGAAAAAATATATATATACAGTGGTGCAAAAAAAAGTATTTAGTCAGCCACCAATTGTGCAATTTCTCCCACTTAAAAAGATGAGAGAGGCCTGTAATTTTCATCATAGGTATACCTCACCTATGAGAGACAAAATGAGAAAAAAAATCCAGAAAATCACTGTCTGATTTGTAATGAATTAATTGGCAAATTATAGTGGAAAATAAGTATCTGGTCACCTACAAACAAGCAAGATTTGTGGCTCTCACAGACCTGTAACTTCTTCTTTAAGAGGCTCCTCTGTCCTCCACTCGTCACCTGTATTAATGGCACCTGTTTGAACTCATTATCAGTATAAAAGACACCTGTCCACAACCTCAACCAGTCACACTCCAAACTCCACTATGGCCTAGATCCAGACACCAGAAACCAAATTGTAGCCCTGCACCTGGCTGGGAAGACTGAATCTGCAATAGGTAAGAACCTTGGTATGAAGAAATCAACTGTGGGAGCAATTATTAGAAACTGGAAGACCTACAAAATCATTGCTAATCTCCCTCGATCTAAATACTTTTTTGCCCCACTGTGTATATATATGTATAGTATATATGTACATGATACTGTGACTGCATTAATAAAAAATACATTAAAAGTAAGTAACAATTGCACAAATTTCATAAAACTGATTTAAAATCGGTGGACGAGTGGTTAGCACAATGGCCTCACAGTTCTCAGGACCGGGGTTCAGATCCCGGCCCCGCCTGTGTGGCGTTTGCATGTTCTCCCCGTGCCTGCGTGGGTTTTCTCCGGGCATTCCGGTTTCCTCCCACATCTCAAAAACATGTATGGTAGGTTAATTAAAGACTCTAAATTACCCTTAGGTGTGAATGTGTGCGCGAATGGTTGTTTGTTTACATGTGCCCTGCGATTGGCTGGCGACCAGTTCAGCGTGTACCCGCCTCTTGCCCGAAGATAGCTGGGATAGGCTCCAGCACGCCCGCGACCATTGTGAGGCTAGAGCGGTACAGATAATGGATGGATGGATGATTTAAAATCTTGTTCAAATATTTATTCATTTTTGACAAGCTAGCCACAACCCACCTCTTGAGAAACGCAGTACAAACGGAACAAAGCTTCTTATTCTATTTTGTCATGCGTCATACTTCTGGGTGTATCTAATATTTTGGAGACCTATTTTAGCTTCCTGCAGATGAAGCATATTAGAACCACACAACGACAATAACACCTGTTATTAAAAAATGGGCATTATATCTTTAATAACAGATTATATTCCAGTATTAGATGGTACAGGTATACCTAATAAAGTGTCCAGTGAGAGCGTGTGGGGAGCATTGAGAGGTACAGCCGAATGGGCCTCATTGAGTGGATTTGAGCGGCTCAGCAGGTTTTGAGATAATGGGAGGTGTGTTGTCAGGCCGACAAGTTGAACAGAAGTAGCACAAAGGCAAAGTCTCAGGAGGCCACAGAGCACACACGCTCTCGTCTGATCCGTGGGAAGAAAAAACACACACACACACACACGATGGGCGGAGTCACGCAGGTCAGTGTCCACGTAACTTTATCTCTCCTTTTCACCTGTTCCCACTTCCCACTGAGGGGTTAGGATCTCATGAGTGAGAGGATTTTAAGGGATAAATGAGCATGACTGTTTTCTGGAACATGCTGATTGAAGTAATGCTTGCTCTCTCACACATGCAAATCCTCCGAGTCAGCCTGCATTGTTGTTTTCCAATTGTACACTTTGCCTTTTGATCCTATCTAGAAAAACTCAAGTGTTGTGACTGAATTTGAATATTGGTTCCTTCCTAGAACCCAAACTAAATCAAATACAACCTCTGAGTTTAAACACTATTGATTTGTTCCTATTCAGATCCCTATTTATTTATTTTTTTTTCCATAGGAAATAATCTGTTCAAGGCTAAACCTGTCACCATCATAAAACCTGTAACTGTACGGGCAATTTTTACATTCCTTGTCATATAAGCGTAAAAAATATCACTCCTTCATCACACGCGGCGTTTGGTGAATTTCTGACCTTGTGGAGTTGAGTTAAAATTTTTATGGGGAGCCATCAAACTTGAAACCCATGCTCCGCCCACAAGCACAAAATAAAAACTCAAATGTTTCACAATTTAGCCATGTTGAACCTACCTTGTATACATGGCTCAGATTTGGGAGCAATTGGACAAAATCTGTAGGTCTCTGTTAAGGACCCCTTGAAATGGCCAAAATGACTCCAAAATGGACACTTCAAACCAAAATGCCACACTTCCTGTCTCTTTTCAGATGTAGGCACTTGAGACTGTTTTTGCGAATCTGCTCATGCCTACCAAATTTCAAGTTGCTAAGTGACATACAAGTACAGAGCGGGATCGTGATAAATGATGCTGTAGGTTAGGTGACCCACCACTTGTGTATCTTAGGTGGACTAGTGGACTACTAGTGTGACTCAAATCAACACATGCTTTAAACTTTAGCAATGTCACTCGCTGCTTCAAGTACTTATCACGAGATGGCGGCTTTGTGACTCATTACCCATCAGCTTCAGGGAGGCTACGACCTAAGAAACGGGACGTCCTAGAAGAATCAACAAATGCGTCGTAAATGTAACTTGATGTCCATAAACAGTCGGCAAAGGCAGTTGCTAGTCAGTGAAGTGATAGCGACACATGCTCACATATGCCATTGGGACGCAGCTGAACAATTTTTTTTGGGGAGGGGCGGGGGGGGGGCAGTGAATGCATCATCGTGGAGTATGGATGGAGAGCATGTGTTTGACAGGCACTTTAATGGTTATCTGTGGAACGTACATACCATAGAGTGTGTGTGTGTGTGTGTGTTTACATGCAAACAGGTGCAAGGCTGGTTAGGTGAATGGTTAAAGGGCGAGAGAATTTGGAACGTCATAAATCAATTGTCAGTGGATCTTACACTCCTGTTTGTGCTCTGCGCAGCCTCTTTCCCGGTCAGATAAAGAGCGATGACAGTCTTCTATCCTTCCTTCCTCCTCTCTGTTCCCTACTATCAGCGTGTTTGCCTAACCCTCACAACAGTTCGACAACCCAAAGCAAGGGTCAAAATGCATTTTCCAACACTTGACAAAAACATGATGTCTCTCGGCGTGAAGGGAAACTCCCATGCACGGAGCGCCGGTGATGATTCTCATCAGCGAGCCTTCTTTTTTGGGATTTGAACCAGAGCAGAGCGCCAAGTTGACCAAAATCCAAAATGTGCGCAGACCTCCACCAATGCTGAATAATTCTGAACGCAGTTGCGTTCTGAATAATAGTAGGGTGTAGAATATATCAGGTGTGCGCCAGCGAATTATCCAAATCCACTTAATTAGTCTGAAAATTGTATATATATTTTTTACAACTAATGTATCTTTGTACATCTATTTGTGACAGAACAATTCCACTACCACCACAGATCATCAGTATTTCAGCATATACTGTATTAGTGGTTGAATGACTGCAGAGTTTTCACAATTGACGCTGAGGTGATGATGGTCAAATGGATGTCAATTAATCGATGATGTCATTGATATTTATTTTTTCCAGTTGTCACCGTGCTGTGCGGGTCTTTCGCCTCCAAACACAAGCTCGCTCACTCGCATTTCCCACTGTCCTTGGATGCACTGGCTCCACCTCCCTACTGGTCCATCCAATCACTCACGTTGAGGAGACACGGAAATGGACAGAGTGACTTAAAAATGGTCACTTTAAACCAAAATGGCATGCTACTTGTTTCTTTTCAGGCATAGGTTCTTGAGGCTTTGTTTTTTTGCACGTCTTCTCATGATAGACATGGCTACCAAAATTCATGTTGTGAAGTGAAACCAGGTTCAGGGGCTGACTTTTCAAACTGGTCTAGTTTTGAATGGGACATCATAAATGCTCCAGATGTTGTCGGTGACCCAGAACTTAAAAGAGCTTGTGTTAGGGTGGCTTGCAAAAATGGTCGCCTTATATCTGTATTAACAAATGGCTTTTGTGCATCTACTGTCCTTCACTAGAAGAATCACGCAGTTCTTGTTTAGAACTGTTCATTGAAATAGAAGTACAGATTTATTTATAGTGTCTAACTAAACCATAACTCATTGGAACCACATGTGCTTTTACCCAGATGCATACCGAAATTGAACAGGTTCTTCCTTGATCCGTGCTCACTCCCTCCAAGTGGAAAAATCACAAACGTAACAGACAGTAAGTGGAATCATATGGCGGTGAAAAACCAAGATGGTTGCAACAGTAGCGAACGACGCCTTCCCCTGATGCAGCCTGTTGCATAACCGCTACTGTTGTGTATTGGAGCTTGGACGTCTGACTAACAACTGGGGCTATTTTGCTACATGCTTGTGTGTGACAGTGTCTCTGTTTCAGCCTGGGGACGGAGTTATGCACTGACCAGAGAATGGGGGTTACACTAACGTGTGCACGACACCAAAACAAAAGAGCACAGAGGCTAGACAACAATGGCAGATCTAATAAACCATACTCGCACTATTGTCACTCAGTCTGTGTAGAGTAGAAGTCCATAACATTTTTTGCGCCATGAATCGGTTTCACTTAACAGCAATATTTTTATGGAATGGCATTGAAACAAATCAAAACAAATTGCTACACTTGTTTGTTACTGACACTTATCCATTTGTACGTCTTGCATTTTTAGCGATATTGCGATTTTGTTACTGCAGACACACACGGCAATAAGGACGAGCCAGCAGGAATGTGGAAAAGATGGAGACTTTCCAAAGTTTGGAATCATTTCACACTTAAAAATAGAAAGTGCAATGTGTCTACTGCAAAAGCAAAACTGGCTTACACAACAGCACATCTACCGTAAAGTAAACATCGTTGGCTAATTTAACATTACCTACCTCCGCTAGAGGGAACAAATTGTAATCACTCCATAGGTGGTCAAGGGTAGACACAGGCACCACTTTCAATCGCTTTATTGAACAATCGGTAACAAAATAAACGCGTAACAAGAGGTTTCATACACTAGATGCATGGCCACAACTGAGGGCACACCCATGTCACTCACCAGGCCAGATCCTGCCTTTTTAAAGCCACACACATTCAAAGTCACAGATACGACAGTGTAGACCGTGAGGATGGTGACAACAAAAATATTACCTGTGCCTCACATGCATGTTTTGTATTGGTATTATGCATGAAGCTTTACAATATAAAAAGGGTATATAAGTAATAAAATTCATATATGGTTACTGCTTGGCAGATTTTGTATCGCGACCTATGTGATAAATGAGGGGCTACTATACTTTTGTCCAAACAACTACGCTTCACAAAGATAGGGTATTGGAAATGGTAGCACGATATTCTGAGCATTTTTGGCAGTTTTGAATGTGTCATTTTCGCCACATATTACGCAGTGTAGGCTTGGTGTGTGAGAATCACCAGGTGTGACAAACATGACAATTAGGACTGCTGATATGGTCTCTTGAATGCAACTTTCTTTTACTTTGAAGTTGTATGCTCTTCTTCTGTCTCGTTAGTTGACCTTTTCCAAAAATGTTCTCCAAAGATGTTTTTTACTAATTTTTGCTAGCTTGTAGGCTTACTTTTTACCATATCAAGTGACCAAGATGAGCGGTTTGACATTTGTACAGAGGCACAGGTGGATGTACCTGACTTTCAAAATCAAACTTCTTTCAGGCTCTGATGATTTAAAAAAAAAAAAAAAAAAAAAAAAAAAAATCTTTTCAGTCTCTATATGGCAAATTCCCCATGGAGCGAGTGGTTGGGGAACGCTGTGTTAGAGAATATGCCCACTGTGAGTCACTGTCCTCGAAGAGTCAGGTCAGGTTGTCAGGTGAGAAGAGAAGCCAACAACAAAAAAAGCTCATTTTCACACTCTCAAACAGACATTTGCTTAGAATGTGTGAAATGTCACATTGGCCTTTGCTCCACTTTGGAGGTGCGTTGTTTAAGCTGTTTCAAATGTTCAATTATTTACTTTATTCTCTCTGTCAGAGAGGTATTCATTTAACAAGGTGCATTGTTGTGGTGTAAGTTTCTCAAAAGTACCAACAACAACGCGTTGTCTCCTTCCTTGTTGGATGGCTCTTTTCTTGCTCACAGTTGTTGTGGCCGAGCGGTCCTAGCTTTTTTGGAACGTGTTGCAGCCATAAAATTCTAAATTAATGATTATTTCCTAAAAACAATCAAGTTTATCAGTTTGAACATTAAATATCTTGTCTTTGTAGTGTATTCAATTAAATATAGGTTGAACATGAATTGCAAATCATTGTATTCTGTTTTTATTTATGTTTAACACAACGTCCCAACTTCATTGGAGTTGGGGTTGTAGTAAGAAAGCGGGACATACAGTATGTCTCTGTCCTGGCTGCTCAGTACATATCACCCCTCTGAATGTTCGGAACTCTGTCAAGTTTTATCATAACTTCTTATTTTTTCAATACTTGTACTGTATGACAGTTAAGCTTGATGCGATATGACTTCACATTCCATGTACTGTCCAGTACAGTTGAATGTTTTGTGACGGCAGCTGTTCCATTTGCATTTGTTATTATGAGACAATCACTTTGTAATTAACACACAATAATAACCAATTAATGCTTTATGGTAAAGCTACTATTAATTACAGGTGAACAATTCCCTGAGGGGAAATTCTGATGACACTGTTCATAATTATTATGCAACATGCAATCGAGGTCACACACAACCATTTGCACAAGTGCTCAAATGAGTCCCTTATCGACAGTGGATATGAAAGGTCGACACACCCTTGTTCAAATACCAGGTTTTTGTGATATAGAAACAAAAATGAGACCAAGATAAAGCATTTAAAAACTTTTTTCATCAATAATCTAGCCTATAACCTGTACAACCATCCATCCACCCAAGCAGCCCACTAGGGTCGCGGGCTGCTTGCTTGCTCGATGAAGCCTCGTGCAAACACTGACTTATATTTGGAACTGTTCATAATTCCTTCCACCTTGACTAAGGCCCCACTTCCAGCTGAAGGAAAAAAAGCCTCAAAGCATGAAGCTGCCATCACCATGCGTAACTGCAGGCATGGTGTTTTTCCGAGCAGTGTTGTGTTTGCGCCAAACAAACCTTTTGGAATTACGGCCAAAAAATTTACCATAATTTCATCAGATCATAACAAAGTCTCCCAAACATACGTGGGGAAAATGAGTTCTTATGAAATAATTTAGCTTGGTCTCATTTTTTAACATTACAAAAACCAGGCATTTCAACAGGAGTGTGTACACTTTTCCCGCCCACTGTATGTATCTATTTATCCAGCCATCCAACCACCCACAGATCCATCTATAAATCTCTCTACTGAGCTACACACTGTACCTACCTACCCACCTATCCAGGTTTATTTATTGATTTGTGTAAGTCAGTCATAAAACACATCTTCAAAAGATAGAAATCAACTTTAAGGTCTACATATCTCGATGATCTTTAAAAGTTCATTGCAGTCTAATTAGACTGACTAATAGGTGACCACTTTCATGTGTCACGTGGGATTGAGTCACTAATTAGGGAAGAATGGACTTCGGAAGTGGAAGCTATTTTCTGACTAAAAAACAAAAAGATGGCCCAGACACGAGATGATCAAGACCGGTTTGGGGGGAGTAAACCAGCGCGCATGTGTGTGTGTGCGTGCGTGCGTGGGTGGGGGTGGCGGTGGCGATCGTGGGAAATAGCTCATTAAACAATGGGACGCTGCTATGCAACCACTGTAAGAATGGACACTTGCCAGAGTACTACAGTGCACACACACTGTGGTATCCCAGCCAAGGCCCCCAAACGCCAAGCTATCAAAGGATAAGGGGGTTTACCATCACAACGCACAGTGCACAGAGGGGGCAGTAACCCCTCATGTAGACATGGCCAACACTTGTCATGCTCATCACAATACCCCCCTCCTCTGTGGGCCCCACACACTTACGAGTACCTCTTCAGTTACTTTGTCAAAAAGCTAAAAGCTAACATCAGCAGTCTCAGCTGCTCTATAGGGAAAAAAAATACACTTTTTTTTTTTTTTTTTTTTTTAAAGATAGCAACTAGGGCCAGCTTCTGTACTAGGAAGTTTTAAAACTGAGTAAGAAGTAGTAGTTGAACATTTATGTATTCTTTATGTGACGAGACTCTCTTCCCAGGCACGAAAGGTGTCTATCACTTTTTACATTTTACTATTGACATTACTTAAAACATTTCCTCTATAGTTAAAAAATGATTGGAGACTATGAATTTCTATTATTTCAATGAGCAAAATTGTTTATCATTTCAGGTGGACGAGAGACAAATTCCTTGTGTATTTTTGACATACTTGGCAAATAGAGAGGATTTATTTTCATAACATTCATCAAAAATAAAAACTAATCACTTTTAGTAGGAAATCCTACAATATTCTCATGAGAAATAAGTTGCCAAGCGTGTACAACCAAGTGCAACTGTTCATTCTCAAATGCGGGCTGGAACAAAAAAAAACCCCGTTCGAAGCCAAATATATGACAGATCCCCTTTGTTTATGTGTGCGTTACGTAATACGTCCAAACAATCCCGCTTCACTCTTACTGTACAAAAGGGAGATGGAACTGGTGGTTCGGGCAAAGTGTTTCCTCACAGAAATAAAACTGTAATCCAAATAAAATAACTTCTTAGTCAGATGTATACAGTAATGTAATGATTTAAGCATCCCATGTAGCATATTTAAACCACTGGGTTGTAAGGCCGTCAACTAAACAATTAACTGGGGCAGCCGGTTCGCCTCATAGTACGAGCGAAGACAAAATGACTGAGCAACCTAATAAACTTCATTTCCGAGGTCCCATTAGCAAGAGGTAGTAAAAGGTGAATGTCGTGCCGCGACAATGGAGGTGTAACAAAATATCCCTGCGAACCCAAAATGGGCCAAAAGAGAGTTGTTCGTTATATTAGTTTCTACAGAAATACGCTTTCAGACTGATTGAAAAATGCTGTTTGTTGAATGTTGGCTGTGAATGAAGCAAAATTGATTGCTCCATGTAAACACAGTATACCCACAGAGGTTGAACACTAAACTATTTTTCCCCATTGAAATCATGGAAAATGTTTTTGTTTTTTTCCCCCCAATCTCCTCCAGAGTCAAATTGTTGCCATCATAAAGTCCATATTAATTGTACAGGCATATTTTATATTTCGATTATCTATTCTATTATCAAGTGTAAAATTAGTAAGGCTGCAGCTAGCAAAGATTTTTAAAATAGATTATTCTACCGAGTATCCCATCAAGTAATCGGATACAAATTTATTTTGCATTATTAAACAATCAAATGTGCAAGTGCGGTGCGGGTATGTTTGTTGTCCCTTTGGGGTGACCATCCTCACGTTCCACACTATATTATGTGACTTTGAGTGTGTGTGTGGCTTTAAAAGGTGTGGCCTGGCCTAGTCAGTGATGTGGGAGTCAGCGAATGAGAGTGTAGAGTTGGCTTTTACGCGCTCATGTTAGCCGCTAGCTTTAAATTGACTAACTGTTAGTTAGCCAGTTTTTACGTGTATATTTTGTGACCGTTTGTTCAATAAAGCGAATTGAAAGTGCACCGGCGGCTGTGTCTATCCTTGACCACTTGCGGGGGGCTTACAATGCGTTCTAACTAGCGGTGGTAGGCTATATTACTTGAGCTAACATCGATACTTTGTTTTGGTGGCAATCGTACATGTGCTGCTGTGGTATGTTAGTCAGACACATGTATGTTAGAAACATTGTACTGTTTTCTTCTTTTTAAAATGTGAAGTGATCCCAAACTTTAGACATTCTCTGTAACGCACTCTTTCATCCTGGCTCGCTGCGAACTTATTTTGACATGGCGCGGTGCTTGTGTCTGCAGTAACATTAGTCAGTGTGGAAAAATAATCGCTTCGAGGCAGAGATTTCACCTCAGATTTTTCTTGTAACTTTCTGAGTTATTCGATTAGTTGTTGCAGCGCTAAAAATTAGTTAACCATATTACCATACCATATTAATCCCTCAGTATGAACGTGTGTGTGCGTGTGTGTGTGTGACCTCGAGCATCTGCTTTTTAACTGTCATACAAATATAACCTCTGTAAAACATAGACAGTAGCACTCAACACTAACTTTGATAACAAGTGACGATGTGGAAGGTAACGTAATTTCTTTCTATCTTCTTCATCTCTTCTTACGTCGGTCTTCTCTGAACAGCCCTAATTGAGGTTGCGCCTTTTGGCAAAAAAGTGTCACACAAAAAAAAAACGCCATAGAAAAAGTAAAATGTGCAAAGGTTCATCCTTTGATGCTTGCTGAAATGATGTGAGGTTGTTTGAAACTGTGTTTTTGCAACTTTAAGGGTTTTTGGTCAATGAGTTTCCATTGTATGTATAGGTGCATCTCAATAAATAAGAATATGGTAGAAAGATCCAAGGCCCATTCCGATTTAATTTGTACATTGGAAAAAAATTTCAGTTTGTTGTGCAAAATTCAAATTTCTTGAGATAGTGAATTTTGTAATCATCATTATAAAACATCAAATTAGGAACTATTTCACTCTGTAGTGAATCAATGAGTTTCTTTCTTTTTTTTTTTTGATTCTGACTTTTAACAGAAATGAACATTTCCATGACATTCTAATTTATCAACAAGCATCTGTATACGCAACCAGTAGTTATTGTGTAATATGTACTCACAGTAACTCCGTCCCCAAGATCATGGGCACCTTTTCGCCGGAGTGGTTGCTAAGGAAACGCAGTCGGAAGAGGTGGTTGGCACCGGCTTGCCGTGAGCTCAGCATGCCGGCGGTGGCGCGGACGGGCGACAGGTTGACCTCCTCGGGCTGGCAGGAGCCCACCCAGATCTCATCCCTCAGGGCGTAGTCGATCACAGAGTAGCTCTCCTCACTGGGGACAGGAAGAAGACGAAATTAATAACACGTCATGCGCAAAAGTGTGAATTAGTGACGTATACTTCGACACAGTTCCCTGACTTCAATGTACTGCTTTCCTACTGGACAGGGCTTTCAGATAGAGAACAAAAAAAAAAACACAAATAGATGAATTTGTCAATTGAGGACCGGAACTATGCAAGAATTACTGTATAAAATACTTGTCAGACAGTGAAAACTGGGCAAGAGAAGTGATTGCCAGGTGTTAAACTTCACACCCCTGTTCCATCATAATTCCATACTGAGTCAACATTCTTTCCCCGTTATGTGCAGAATTAGCTTAAACGCAGTCGTCGTCCGGCCTCTGTTACGGCTTTGATACGACCTCCGAAGGCAGAAAGTTGCTGTGTCCAATTTTTCCGTGTCGCTGCCCAGAATAGCGACATAGAAAAAGGCGGAAATTCCAGATGGTTATTTTATTCAATCCCCTCTCACCCAAACATTAAATTAAGCTCAGGTTTCTTAGTCCTGTAACATTTAAAATCCCTCTGAGGCTAAAGACCGTGAAGTTAATAATGGTCACCTAGACGGGCTCATAAATCAGCAGCTACATTATATGTCCCACTTTACAGCCGTTAAAATAAAAATTAGCCTATTTCTTTAGCCTGTATTTCCCACAAGTCCCTGTCCCCTGAGTGTAAGCTTTTGTCGGCGAGCGCACACGCTCGGTGGGAAACATCTGGAGCCAATTGTGCAACCTTACATGCGAAGCATGTTTACGTAGTGCGCTGGAGAACAGGAGCTTAAGGCAAGCCCATGTGGGTTTTATCAACTCGAGACTGGATCGGCGGCCGAGCTGGCGGGGCTGCTGGACGGGGAAGAGGCGTCACGTGAGCTGGCGAGTCCATTAAGGGAGCACGCACGAGCCTGATGATAGGTCGCTCCAAAACAAACAGGAGGGCGTGTAAATGCTTCTGTTTTCAAACGCTTACTTAAAAACATCAACTGTCGGACTGTGGAGGGGGTCGCGACCGGTCGAGGAATCCAGTCACGGTCTGGAGGGTCTCAACAAGCTTTGAGTGTTGCTCACCAACACCACCTGTTGTAGACCACCACCACACTTCTAACTCACCCATTGTTCACAAATCAACTGCGCCAAACAATTAGGACTTCTCCAAAGGGGAGGCAGAATGGAGAGGAAACTGATTAGCATACTGCAAATAGCAACATGCCTAAGGTAACACCATCCCTGACCTGAACAGCAGCGTGATTAAAAAACTGTTTGTTCGTTCGTATTGGCATCCGTTTTTGAAAAATGGGACCGTAAACAGGTTAAAGAAAGTAGACATAAAGGTTGTTTTTTTTTTTTGCTTGGTGTGAAGTTTAATTTATTTGTACGCTGTTGTGAAAAGGGAAAAATTGTCAAATTAACAGTCGATCCCTATTCTTGACATGTATATAAAAAAATCTGTCAATAATTGACGCCCCCTTATAGAGTGGACCCCCGTATAGTCACTGTTTGGCATTCTCAAATTCCCTTATTCTCCATGAATAGGTGAATTTTTGGGGGAACCTATCGCCCAAGCATCTGTATACGCAACCAGTAGTTATTGTGTAATATGTACTCACAGTAACTCCGTCCCCAAGATCATGGGCACCTTTTCTTAGTCAGATGTATACAGTAATGTAATGATTTAAGCATCCCATGTAGCATATTTAAACCACTGGGTTGTAAGGCCGTCAACTAAACAATTAACTGGGGCAGCCAGTTAATTGAGCTGCAGCCAGTTAAGGCACAGTTAAGGCACAATCACCCGCTTATTCGCACCGCTTTTTTTCATTTTTTTTTCCATGGCAATTATAAGGAGCGTCAGTTATTTGCAGCTTTTTGCAATTTACGATTGCGCTCGGGCCCCTGCCCACGCAAATAGCGTGGTTCCACTGTAATTGCAATGAAAAAAAATTATAATCTGAAAACAAAACAAATTATTTTTTTTTGGCAATTTCATGAAGAAAGTCTTTAATATTGTGAGGGGAAAAAGTCTTTTTTCAAGGAAAAATAGCATAAAGTCATGGGAAAAACTCAGCATTTTACAAGAGTAAAGTTGTAATACTACAGGGGAAAAAGTGATGAGTTACAAGAACAAAGTTGTACTACTACTGTACCAAAAGGAAACATGGAAAACTGACTAAAGTTATGAGGAAAAATACAACTTTTCTGATCATAAAATTACAATTGTAAGATTACTACTTTTTCCTTGTAATTTTATCACTTTTGAAGATGCGTAACCTATTGGATTAGGACGACGATGACTTGGTTCACTCTGCAGGTTTGTGTTTCCTTCTTTAATTCACTTGGTAGCAATGGTCAGTTACAAAAAAGTAGGGGGAAGAAACTAAAAAAGCTCATTAATGTACAAGTTAAACACTAACACACTTCATCTGTCTTTAAATACTCTTTGCTTTATCATTTTAGTGTGGAGCAAAGTTTGTTCAAGCACTGCACACAACCCTGAACTGTCCAGGCTAGTCCACTTAAGTATTATCTCACATCGTCGCTTCGATTAATGACAAGCGGCCGCGCGTGCCGAAGAGAAGCATTTCCGCTATGTCTTGCTCAGCCCTAAATATTCTTACACACAACTGCAGTATTTCTTTCTTGTCACAGTTTACAGGATTGATAGCCCTGCAGGTAACATGTCTGGAATGCTATTCGCATGGCGGGGGTGGGCAGTGGCTGGAGGGGATTTGAACATGAGCACAACCTGCGTAGTTATGTGGTGAGTTTTCCCGTGTGAGTGGGTGAATAAAAATGGGTTGAAACGATTTCAGTGGCCTAATCTAATACAGTAGAGCCTCCGAGGCTAAAGATAATCCCTGCTGGAATCAAGGGTGCTGGGGCAGGCCCCCCCCAACACTTTGCTTGGCCCCCCTGTGGCCTACCCCTATCAATCCCCACCATTGACAAAATGGATAGGATGTGACCGGACTCGTCAGTCCAAATTTTTGATCTGCATCATGACATTGACTGACTTACAGTATGAATTTATATTGTTGTTTAATGGCATTTTTGTTTTTTTAATGGAATTTCTAATGTATTTTTTTTATCTAATGCTAAAATATGTGAAGATTAAATTATTTCAGGTGATATTTAACAATTGAATTAATGCATTGACAAGAACACGGCAGTATTTCCAGTTGGGTTTTTTTTATGACTGAAATTGATGCAGTTTAATCTCTTATTGTAATCTGGAATAAAATCATATGACAAATAAACAATTCAGGTTACAAAAGAAATCATGTAATCAATCTATAAACCAAAATGTATTTTAAACTTTTGACTCAACGTATCCACCGTAGGCAGCTACAACAGCTTAACCTATTCGTGGCATTCTTTTTACAATGGCAAATCGTTTTCGGCAAATAGTGTGTTGAGACTACAACATGGTCAAACAAACAGAGGGAGAGAATAACCAGGGCACAGCATTGTGATTATTATGGGCTAACCCACAAGGTTGCATCCCCGAGGATGGAAAAGACATGAAGAACGCGCCATAACAATAGTGACTGTTTAAAAGATGCCAGATTGAAGAAAAAAAAAAAACAGTTGGGGGAAGTGGAGATGAGAGAGAAGCCAGCTGCTGTGGATCCTTTGCCGTTACGTAAGTGTTCCCGCACAGTCCAGCAATTCAACGCTTTCCTGCTGCGTGACAGCCAAATCTGACACAGGGTCTGCTTTCCACTAAATATTCCCACTTAGGATCCAGGAATCTGTTCACTTCAACAAATATTCAAACTGAGCCGTTATTTGGCCTTGTTGGGTGAGCAATCGATCGATGAATTCTCAGATGGAACAATGACCCCAAAAAGTTGTTTTAAAATTAATAACCACTAGTCCACCGTACTTCCCATGTGATACATATTTTCCCCATTTTATTTAAAACAATTCCGGGGGAGTTTAATAAAAAAGTGCTTCTCTCCCAAAGCTTGAAGGACCAACAATTAAAGTACTCTTTTTACCCTCTTTTTAGGACCTCATTGAAATCAGCCTGTTTTGGGGATCTATTTTCGTATATTGGGCACAAATGCCAGCGGATTTTGTTTTGGTGCAAGCCCAAGGCTCTCTGCACGTGTTTGTCAATTTGGCAGACTAGTCTGTGCCAAGGTGGGGATTCCGATACAGCGAGGGTGTGTCCTTGGAGATGCGCACGGCGGAGTGACCATTTGGTGGCAGAAAGTCCATCTAAACTTACGCCTGTTCAGACCACGTCTAAATCTTGGTGCAATGAAGACCGCTGGTCTAACACCATTTTGGTGAATTTAATCGAGGCACTGGCAGACCGATACAGAGGTCCGCAGACATATTTAAGTCACCAGGGGTTATCACCAGCTCATTCTGTATTTAATAAGGGTATGTGCTAACCTTGTTTGCTGCCACACCAGCCAAGAGCAGTGACAATGCTCCACTCACGCACGGATCGCTAGGATTGTGCATCGTCCTCTTCCACACAGAGATGTCTCCGTCAAGACTGTCATTGCACCACATTTAAAGGGAATGAGAGGACCCATTTTGATTGGCTGCGAATGAAGTCTGCTGTAAACAAAATTCCCAAGACCGGTCTAACCAGACCCTGGCTCACAGTTGCGCCGCACTGTATTTACACCGGTCACGAAAATACGGCCCCAAGTCTCAGCCTCACCCTACCTCCTACTGCAGGGTATGCCAGTGTAAGAACGGTTGGCTACCTAGATTGTATCCATTGCATTTTCACTTGCGCAGGCAGCACTTCATCACCAAGCCGCCGAATTACACTTGTCAATTGCAACGGATCCGTGTATGTGCCGCATGCAGAAGACACATTGCCAAACAATGAAATGTGAATTTGAGGAAACCTGGTTGAGAATTGTATCCACTGTGGACATGGCAGCAGTCCATTCACTTGACTCAGACTCCCAAAATTACCCGCACTTACTTAGTAACAATTTGAAACTAAAAAACATGTTTACCTGCAAAAAGCTATGATATCATACTGTAGTTGTTTGCAACCCAGCAGAACTTCGGCTGTGTTTTTGTTTTGATCGACTGCACATGGCCAAGTAGCGTGACACTGCAGAACGAACCAATATTGCAACAGCTTCTCTGATTCACGGGCCCATTTCCCTTGTCTTCTTCCAAACACAAGCTGGACTGCACACGGCAAAGCCGTCTGCCTCTTCGAGGTCCCATTCCCAGAAAAACATCACATGGAATGTTTCTTTTTTTCCCCCACCCGTCTCTGTGATTCTTAGGAATTTTGAGTGGGCCAGTTGGGGACAATCGATTCCAGGGAGCCAGCCAGTGAGAGTGATTTTTAGGGGAACAAAAATACACACATTTCCAGGTAGTATTTAGCCTCACAATAGAGTTGCTGTTATAGTTTTGATGACTCAACAACAAGAAATGTTGACAACATTGAGAACAAACATCTTATTAGCAAGTAGAGACACTATAGGTTCAGACACCTGAAGCTTTACAGGGGAACTGACTCATGGGTGATTTGGGGTTCGAGACTTGGCAGCAGCCTTTCTGTGTGGAGTTTCCGTGTTTGCCCCGTTATTTTTCCGGTTACTCTGGCTTCCTCCCACATTCTAAAAACATGTACATAAGTTTACACTATGTTCTCAGCAGCCCCTTTTGTCGATGCGTAGTGCGCTGTGGGATTTTGGCCATCTTTTCCACGATATTGAAGTCTTTCTAACTTTTCATGGTCTCCGTGACGGGCCGCGGGAGGAGGGCCAGGGGCTGCTGCATCCCGACAGGTCAAAGGCACACTACGGTTCGGTCTGCTTTTACCACAGATGCCAATACGTTCCCTTCCAGCCCATCGCGTTCTGATAGGATCTCTCACATTTCTCAAGTTCTGTCAAGGCTTTCCGCAGATTATACGTGGACGCAAGGTATCTTTGGAGCAGGTTTGTGTCCCCGGCAGAGCCAGTTCAGGCTCCAGAATCGGCGTCAGCGCAGTCGGGACACATACTGCCAAACGTGACACAACTTAAGGACCGTGAGATGGGAGGAAAATATACGCTTCTTGTCCTACTGCGTCATCCAAGTTTTGATACGCCCAATTACGTACAAGTGTCAGGTTTAATTGCCTTCATCCTATTCCGGCCGACTAGGTTTCTCATCCTCGCCGTAACTGCCGTGGCAACATTTTTTACCAATAAAACTCACACCGGGCATCCACGGCAAACACAGCATGTAACATTTGCTTGTCCCATCCCTGCGTTGTCTCACAACCATGCCATTTTGGCTTCAGTGGCCTTAAACGGGGCTGCCGCGGCTGCTTGGAAAAAAAAATTTAAACGTAGCTTCAGGGTTGGGCAAAGTATGGCCACATACAGCTTACTTCATTCTTCAATCCCGCCCTCCGAGCATTTACATTATCAAGAATCCTAAAAAAAATGAAATGAGCATTTCTTTCTAAAATCGGTTAATTAAAAAACATTTATTTTTTAAAATGAATTTATCTAATTGAAAAATGGGTTAATTGATTTATTGTAGATTATAAAATATAAGTGAAATAATTGTACAAATACATTGTTTTTTGTTTTATTAAATTATTTGTTACTTACAATGTTTAGAATTACTTTAATATAATTATATATTTCAAAAACCATTTTAAATAGTTTTATACACTTTTTAACTTACTTTTAAAAATCACGTGTGATGCTTAAGCACAAAGGTTTGCCCACCCTTTCCCGAAATTGTCCTTCGGTGTGAATGGTTGTTCGTCTATACAGTATGTGCCCCGCGATTGGCTGCCGACCAATCCAGGTTGTACCCCGCTTCTTGCCCAAAGTCAGCATGG
This sequence comes from Phyllopteryx taeniolatus, assembly GCF_024500385.1. Classification (NCBI taxonomy): domain Eukaryota; kingdom Metazoa; phylum Chordata; class Actinopteri; order Syngnathiformes; family Syngnathidae; genus Phyllopteryx; species Phyllopteryx taeniolatus. The sequence continues at coordinate 10,575,669 of NC_084509.1, forward strand.
ATAGGATCCAGCTCATCCGTGACCCTAATGAGGACAAGCGCTATAGAAAATAGACGGATGGACTTCTTCTAAAGGTGTCCAAATCCTTGTGTCCACGTAGTATTAGTTGACAAGGTGGTGTGAAGCAAATGGTTGAAATTTTCCGCCCTCAAAGTGTCGCAGAAAGTGAGTTATGTTCAACACCACCTCACACCACGCTGAATTCCGCAGGGTGTTCACCTCTTCTTCCGGGTGACGATGAGGACGTCGTTGAAGAGGAAGAAGTAGACCTGTTGCCGCGACGTCCGCTTGAGGAAGATGCCGTTGTCCTCCACGAAGGCGGTCAGCTCGCCTCGCTTCACCATCCACCGGGACGACGAGACCAACGGGAAAGGCTGCAGGGAGAGACAGGACTTTGAATTAGTCAAAGAACATCTATGTGATAAATATTTAATAATACGTGATGAGAAATAATGCTACCGTGCTACCTTGATCTTAAAGTCCAGCTGGGAGTTGATGGTGTACATCATCTCAGTTCTCTCCATGGTGCGTGCGCCCTCGTTACATTTCCTTACCACCTTAACGTAAAGACACAGATGTTAATAAAATATGATATTAGCCACGATCATCGTCATAGTTTGTCTCTTTGTTTGAAGCCTCAAAAAGTACAAAAAAAATATCAACTCAGATTTATGTAGAGGCGTAGCATATTTGAGTATGTAAAAAAGTGCACTGCTACAATTTTTTTTTATTAGTAGGCATTATGCCATTAGGTATTAGACTAATTTTCCATTATAGCATTAATCAATGTTTAAAATTGTTTTAAAATTTGTGTTTGTGGAGGAGTTGAATGTTCTGAAAACAAAATGCCTGTGTTGTACTAAGGAAAATATGAATGCCTTACAGATGAGGTATATGTATAGTTTCTTTTAGCAATCTATTTTAATTACTGGATAATTATGCTAATCCCTATTTATTCTCATTTAAAAAAAATATCAATCCAGTTTTTTTTCTTTAAATAATCTTTTATTGGATTGAGGAATTTATTTTTGTATGTTCTGAACTCCTGTTTTCATGCCAGTGTTGTACTAAGCTAAATAATGCTGCCCAGAGGATTTTTCATAGCTTTTTTCATTTTTACAATAAATGCAATCAAGTAAATGACAGTGTTCCCTCACTATATTGTGGTTGACCTATTGCGGATTCAGTGCATTGCAGATTTCTTTTCATATTCATATAGCGCATAATCCGCTATATGAATATGCTGTAATTTTTTTGTGGTAAAATAAAAGCTTCCTAGCCAAAAACATTAAAACTACAAAAACAAAATAAAAATAATTAAATCATATATTACAAGGGATAAAATGTACAAAGTGTGCAGTACTATTCTGCATTACGTTATTTTTAGGAGTTTAAAAGGTGTTTAAGAGGATAGAAAATGTTTATAAGAGTATGGTAGAGGTCAATGGGAGTGTGGTTATAAAAGTCTACTAAAGTTCATACAGCTTTAAAATATGGTTTAAAAAACAAACAAAAATATATGGTCGCTACTTTGCAGATTTCGCTTATTGCGGGGTGGTCTGGGACCCAACCCTTGCGAAAAAGAAGGGATTACTGTAATCGATTAGTATGCCCATTCCTCTGTATTATCATTATTTCAGTTTTGTAAATAAACAAATAATAGTTTTTTTCAAATAATATTTTCAATAGGATTGATTTATTTCTCTGTACATGTTCTGAACTGCTGTTACTATGCCAGTGTTGTAGGCAGAGTAATGCTGAATAAATCAAATAAATGTAATAACTCGATTTATAAATGTATTATGAATCTCATGATTATAATAATGTTGATGATTATGATAATGATTATGATGATGATAATCATTATTATTGCTATTCTTATTATTATTATTATTAGTAGTATTTAATTATATTTTTTTTATATATAAATGTTCTCAGTGAATAATGTATAAATCTCTAGTAAATGTTTCAATTCAGGCATTTATATACTGTATATATATGGAGGTGGGTATTTGCTGTACAATTTGTTACTGATCAATGAAAAACTGTTTCGCCTTGGTGGAGGTCTCCGATCTTGTGCTTTTAACTGAGTGAGTGTGAGAGATATGACAAACGTGAATGTTGTCCCCTGTCCACTCACCTTGCTGACGGCATGTAAAGCCTTCTTACACTCCTCATACTGCGCCGAGTCCTTAGGAGTCTTCTGGCAAATAGTCTGCAGGAGGCAGGGCACGCACATGCAAAAACAAAACAAAAAAACATCATCAGTTCATTGCGCCTACCAAAGCACACAGCGCCTTATCAATGGTTGATAGCCTGTCGAAACTCAAGAGCAGCTGTGGGAAGAAACTGAAGTGAAACTAAACTTTCTCAGGATCTGGAGGCCTCTGTGTGGACTAAACCTCAAAGGTTCTTGGGAAACACTAACAACATAAAGGGGCTGAAAGTGGCGCACAAGAAAAAGATAAGGCATGACGGCATAAAGTCACCTGAACTGAAAGTTTGTGGTTAGCGACTCGAAGCAAATCCCCAAATGCTAACAACTGTTACATAAGGGCTAAAGTCTGGTAATTCCAAAGTTTAGACGCACTCACGTCCATGAGCAAGGGCAAGCGTGTGACCCTCTGCATGGGCAGGATGAGGAAGGAGATCATGGGGAGGTTCCTGCAGTCGGGGTGGCCCTCTATCCTGGTCAACACCTCCTTAAAAACAGGATTCTTGGATCTGCACCATGAGGAGGAGGAGGAAAAAGTAGCTTTAGTAAACTGCCAAGGTCAAAGTGTGAGAGTAGTACATTCTGAATGAAAGCCACAGGAGATAAGATAAAAGGTGTGTGTGGGTGCGCCGTGCGGTCACTCACAACAGCCTCTGCAGGGTTCTCTGCTGGTAGACCTCGTTGGAGCAGTACGTCACGTAAGGATCAAAGTTGGATTCGGCGTGCTTACAAACGATGTCGCTGATGCTGTCGATCACGGCGTTCTGCTGGTGTTTCTCTTCCAGTTGCTTAAAGAACCTAAAAACAGGCCGCAGTCACAGGGTCAGGGCTTAGGTTGCCCTTAGCTTCTTTTACAATGCGTTTTAAAGTTGCCTCAATCATTGTTGTGTCGTAATGGTAAGGACAGGAATGTGGGGGTGAATCTTTGAGGGTATAAATTAGGCCACATTCAAATGGAAATGTGTTTCAGTGTATCCACTGTTTTGAACAACATCAACTCCATCCTCAAAAAGGCCCAGCAGGGGATGTACCTCCTGCGGCTTCTGAGGAAGCACGGCCTGCCACAGGAGTTGTTGAGGCAGTTCTACACAGCAGTCGTCGAATCAGTCCTGTGTTCATCCATCGTGTTCTGGTTTGGTGCTGCCACAAAAATGGACAAACTCCGACTGCAACGGCCAATCAGGAATGCCGGAAAAATCATTGGTAGGCCACGAACCACCCTTGAGGACTCGCACGCTGCCAGAACGAAGACAAGAGAATGCAAACTCCTCTTGGACCCTCCACATCCTGGTCACTACCTCCTCCAGCTCCTTCCCTCAGGTAGGCGCTATCAAACAATGCAAACTAAAACCAGCAGACATTCCAACAGCTTCTTCCCTCTTCCCATTAAATTGCTAGATTGACTCTGCATCAGGCGGCACGGTGGGCGACTGGTTAGAGCGTCAGCCTCACAGTTCTGAGGACCCGTGTTCAATCCCCGGCCTCGCCTGTGTGGAGTTTGCATGTTCTCCCCGTGCCTGCGTGGGTTTTCTCCGGGCACTCCAGTTTCCTCCCACATCCCAAAAACATGCATTAATTGGAGACTCTAAATTGCCCGTAGGCATGACTGTGAGTGCGAATGGTTGTTTGTTTCTATGTGCCCTGCGATTGGCTGGCAACCAGTTCAGGGTGTACCCCGCCTCCTGCCCGATGACAGCTGGGATAGGCTCCAGCACGCCCGCGACCCTAGTGAGGACAAGCGGCTCAGAAAATGGATGGATGGATGGATGGACTCTGCATCAGCCGACACGGTGGACGACTTGGTAGCACATCTGTCTGACAGTTCTGGGGACTGGGGTTCGAATGCCAGCCCCGCCGGTGTGGAGTTTGCATGTTCTCCCGGTGCCTGGGTGGGTTTTCTCCGGGCACTCCGGTTTCCTCCCACATCCCAAAAACATGCGTGGTAGGTTGATTGAAGATTGCCCGTAGGTGTGTTTGTTTCTACGCGCCCTGCGATTGGCTGGCGACCGGTTCAGGGTGTACCCCCCTTCCCGCCTGAAGATAGCTGGGATAGGCTCCAGCAGCCCGCGAACCTAGTGAGGCTAAGCGCTATAGAAAATGGATGGGTGGACTCTGCATCATTTGCACAACTGTAATTGTATCAGTATTACCACATTACCGGTATCCTTTTATTGCTAAGTGACTCACCGTAGTGTTTTTTTTTTTTTTTTTTTATGTCTCAAAAGTATTTATTCTTAAAATGGCTGTCTATTGTCGTACTAGAGCGGCTCCAACTACATAAACAAGAAATCGTTTCAAGAAATGTGTATATTCACACAAAAACGCTGAAACGCTGTCACAGGAAGTTACCAAAATCTGATAATAAGAAGCCTATGCAATGTAAAACTACGCACAACAACGGCTGGGAATGTGAAGCCGATGCCCTTCTTTTTGTTATCCATGGTGGATTCAAGAACATGTGGAATATACTGTTCCCCATCTCTACTTGTTGCTGACAGATGTAGTAGAGAATCAGAAGATTTTGCTTTAAAAGCTACTCAAGCACGTATGTAACACAGCCACTATTGTTAATGTTGGCGGTGTTAGGACACTTCCAGAATCTGCATATGTGTTGTAAACACAGAAACCCAAGGGCAGCCTAAGATTTATTCACTTTGGGACCCAGTTTAAAAAATGATCGTATTAAGGCCCCCAAAGCACCGGTTCCATGACGGGTACTAACGCTTAAAAAAAAAAAAAAAAAAACTTGCAGACACAAACTCGTTTCCGTGTGGACATGGACTCAGACAAGTATTTTATACTTCACAACAGATGATGATCTTGTCTAATAATCTGACTGCAGGATGCCATGTTGTGAGAAAGCGCAGAGGGTTGTGGCAAATATCCTAATTGGCTGAGTTCTGCATAAAAGGTAAAGGCGGCTAAATGTTGGGTCTTCTGTTACGGAAATTCTCCTTTGCCCTTCAAGACAGTATCAAAATGCCACTTTCCACTGCTCAATACCAGTTAGCTGCCCTGAACTGCAAAATTTCTGTGACACCCACGCTGCATTTAAAATTCGACAAGTGAACAAAATCAATAATACAGGAAAACAAGGCTTTCCTGTATCTACCTGTTAGTCTCTAGGAGACACATTTGATTCTGGAGGAGACTGAGGCACAGAAGCACAGTGGTACAGAAACACAGTTCTGAGTTTTGAAGTCTCGGCTTCTTGTGTGGCGTTTACATGTTTACAGGTTTTCTCTGGCTAAGCTCAAGTCTCTTTCTTTCTTCCATATTCCAAAAGTATGCATGTTAGTTGTGAATGTGAGTATGGTTGTTTGTCAACGTGCCCTGTGATTTGCTGCTGACTAGTCCAGGGTGCACCCCGACTCTCGCCCAAAGTCAGCTGAGATAGGTTCCTGTACACTTGGGACCCTAATGAGGGACTATAGAATTTAGATTAGATGGACAGAGGAGACTTGAGCGAAGCACTGCAGCGAAATGAAGACCGTGGTGTATAATACTGCAGCATTCAAAATGAAGGCACAGCAACAGCAGTGATGACCAGAATTTGTTTACCCAAATGGTATTGGATCAGCTTAGTTGGGACCCTGGTTTTGCCAGTGGAAAATACACGAGTCAGGACTACGCAGTGGAAGAGGTGCATAAGTTAAAGGCGTCAGAGGAACATGCAGGACACGACAGATGCAGGAGTCAGGAAGGCAGGAAACATTCCCAACACCTTTCTTCTATAAGATCACAGGAGAGGAACTCCACCCCTCTTAAAATAGAGACACGATCCGACATTAAACACAACAACAGAAGCTTTTCCTCTTCCTGAGGACAAGCAGATGGTCCGTTTAACAGCATGCCACAAAAAAAGGGCTTCAGCATGTCATGTGAAGGTGACAAACAGGAACACCACAAACACTGACCTTGACCGGCTGCGCACTTTTACAAAAAAGCCTCCCGCACCACTGCCCGTGCCGGTCCACACACAAACACACACAGTATGTCTATCTATAAGAGACAATGCTTTTTAGAATCCCCTCTTTCCTAATGAGGACAAGTCCACACAGGATCAAAGGCCGCGTGAGTTATCCTAATTATCTATTCTAGGCTCTAACAGGTCAAGTATGTGGGCTCCCACCGAGGACAAAACTCACTGACCTGAACTCTGTGGCATCATGTTGTTGTCTTGAGGGAATGTTGAGCGTGACACAACTCAGACGGAACGCATTTGGATTTGGAATAGGTATGCAGTTCAAACGGTATAACATGATAACAATAAATAACGTACTTCCTCAAACAGTGGCCATCCCTTTTAAGGCTGGATTTATGTTGCACGTCCAAGTGACGAATTCCGATTTCTTAATTAATTAATTTTTTAAATCATGTATATTTCAAGTGACACATATCCAATTTTGTAGTGTATATATTCACTGAACACAGGAAACAACCTACAAACACAGATGCCAAAATGAATAAAGAAAATAACTCCACAAGCGTTAACATCAGGAAGTGACAACCGGGAGGTAAACCGTAATACGTAAAGAATACAAATATTAAACATTATGTAGTATTTAGTTTGCCTGGGCTGACACTTGATTGATTGGCACACCCCTACGGTTTTGCACTAACATGTTAACTTGTTATCCCTGAAAAACACCTTATTCGTAATGACTTTTTATTGTAACACTAAATGTTATCGGTTTGAAGTTTTATTTTTTGCAAGCCCACAGGGGTGTGCCCGCGATGAGTGTGCCTGCGAGTGCCTTTTGTTTCTGATTGGTTGTTTTTCCTCAAGCACTGTGGCAAAAGATGGGGTAAGAGATGGCAGACTTTTTTTTTCTTCATATTTATCACATACTACTCTCAAGTGATAATCATAATCATGGATGAAGGATATAATAAAGGATATAATCATATATCCTTTAACATATATGATGAAAACTGATTTTGGGAGGAAATTTGCAAAATCTCCCTTTAACTTTCCGAGCCCGTTTCAACTCTACTACTTGCTAACCAAAACAGCAGAATCTACCGGAGCACGTAAACAGTCTCTCAGATAGATGAGTTCCCTGCACAGTGTTAAAGATCTTTTGTTATGTGGAGATGGTATATTTTCTACCCATTAGCATTATAGTAGACTAACATGGTCGCTCCACAATGTTGTCTGCATCCATGTTTACGCAACATATTAGACCTGTACAGTCTGTCTGGGTTATTGCGGTTACTCTGCTTTTCTACATAATGTTCCTTTTTATTCTGTTTAAAACTCCAGTTTCACTTGAGACAATATACTGGTAAGGCCAGCCCCTATTGTATGAGTCATCTCATATCATGAGTCAGCCATCTGCATTTCCACTATTTGCAGAAACACGTTAAATTGTGAAACACTCTGTGAAATGCAATCAGTAACACACTTGCGCGTAAAACACTCAAAGCCTTCCCACAAACTATCACATCGCGCACTGTCAATGTCACAGGACACCTGCCGGCTTGATGGACGTTTACGCAGCTTTCTTTCACATGGTAAAACAAATTCCAACTTCTCGGTCTCTTTCTTGTTTGACGGGTGCTACGGGCCATTTGTTTAGCTTAGCTGCCCACCGTGTGTAAGTGTGGAGGGTATTTTTGTGGTTGAAGTGAAATGTGCAAGAGGTCACAACAAGTCTCAACAGAGGGAAATAATTTGCGCATGAATTTGCAGACAGGGAAGTTGGGGGGTATGGCATAATGTACATCAAAAGCCATGGTCAAAAGTAAATTTCAAATAAATGTATGACTAATTGATAGAATGTAAAATTAGGATAAAGGTGCTCTCCTAGCAAATGTCAGGTCATGGAATCTGAACAAATACCAGGAACAGTTGTTGATGCTGTTTGAACCGTGCATGCAAGCATGCACTCATCTGAACAAGGGCAACCATAACAAACTGACTACAAATGGTCTTTAAAGGGATCCTATTCTCACACTTACGATAATACGTCCCACATGGGCAAATAATAAAACACTACCAAAGGCTAAACCAAGCTTAGTTGAGAAAACCCGGGTTAAAGGGTAGAAATCCACCAATCTGATACAGTACTTGGAGTAACTCGAAAATCACACTGAAAATAAGATACAATAAATTATACATGGATTACACCTGGAATGAATGGTATTTTGCAGAACATTTTAACATCAATATTTGGAGAAATGAATGTGAGTATACTGGATTATATATTGTGGTTGAATTGTGTCTGTTAAGGGAACTCGAATGTTGTTGCATAATTTTGGTTTCTTTGGTAAATACTTTGGCTCTTCTATATTTAAGATCAGCTAGTAAAAATGATATTAGCCAGTAAAACTACAGTGGCAGCAGTTTTATTATTATGCTGAAGATGAATGAATAATATACTACAGATTTTAAGGAAGCTGAAACGGAGAATGTTGGGGTCTTGGTATGCAGTTTTTGAACTGCTCGCAAGATTTTGAATGTAGCCTCATTTCACTCCCCGCCCCCTCGTGTCTCTGCCCAAAGAAACGCCCCCAACTCACTACGTTACCGTGCACGGCAGCTACATTAGTAGCACGGCTTATTCATGATTGAGTATTGCCAAACATAAAATGTTCCTGGTTTGATGTTGGATTTTTAGGGGGAATCTATAGTCAGTTAAATCAATCAACTTACCTGACGACCCGGTAAGAACAGTGACGTGACATACGTGGTGGTTTTCCACGCCCACCTATGCAGCCGTCCATGTTTACTGTGTGTCCCCACAAGGCTGTGTGTGTGGCGGTGCACATGAGCAAATGATTGACACACTATTCGGTCGTACCTCCTGTCTCTACAGTTTCTGATTAGCTATTCTTGTCACGCCGTGACCACTTGTAAAATAATAACTAAAATTTGAGGCATAAAATGGCACCAAAGAGGGATGACTTTTCAAAAGGTCATTTGAATAATGTTCTACTGTCAGACCATACAGACAGTTTGAAATATGAGTAAAAGCATTGTTTGTTTGTTTTTTAACTGCAAACTTTACCGTTATGATTGAAGTACAATTCACAAATTAATTAAAGTAAAACATTTTAAATGTTAAATGTTCGTTAGTTTACAAGCATGTCTGTTTATGATGAAAGACAATCTTTATAACTGTTATTATGTTTTCCATTTAATTCCCATGAAAACCTTTCCCAGCTCCCCTCTATACTTCCCATGAAAAGCTTCCAGAAATGTTCCACCTCTCTGCAGCCCTTACACCCACACAAATATGTTTTATATCAATGTCATTTGGGACAAACAGCATCAGTACATTCCCATGTTTGTTGTATAATTGTCAGGAAAGGGTGTGAGGAATCGCTGGTAACAGTGTAGCAATATTTAAATGACATTCCAAAGGGTAAACACATTTTGGCGCCAGGAATCTGAATGGACGTGGTGCTCACTCTTCTATCAGTTGCAAGTGTAAATGTTACAATACTTTCAGCGAGCATGGAGAAGGCTTTTTTCAACAGTGTTTCCAGATTTGTTGTTTATAGGATTCTTAGAGACCTCAAATGCCATTCAACGTCTCATGCCTGCACTCTCTAAATCCTGATGGACAGATGCAGTCAGAGGGTTCATTAGAACAACTGCCAACCAAAATAACAATAAAAATACACTTTTAACTTAATTTGCCATCTCGTCTTAATTTGTACTTGGAATCTGTTTTGTGTCCGTCAGAAGAGATCACAATCAAGCTGCATGCTGCAAACAAGGCAGGTTGCAAGTGAAGAGAAAAAATGTAAACGTTGCGGTGTTTACAGTCACACCTCACATGGAAGTGAGTGCGCGCTCACAAGTGTTGAAGTGCTGTTAAGTGCGGAATTATCCAGCTCATTGGCCAAAAACAAAATACCACAAGCGTTTTATGAGGCACACAGGAACAGCCTCAAAACACCACTTTTGTTATTATAATCTCATTTTAGTCAACTAGCAAAACAGAGCATCAACACAACTTACTGTATTGTAAAGCGGGTGGTTGTATCTCTTACTTTTTGCTGGCCTCGCAGACGTCGGTGATGTTGGAGAAGAGGTGGTGGTGTTCCGTCTTGGTCATGGCCTCGCTTAGCTCCGGTGAGTTCTTGAACATACGGATCAGGATCTCCAGACTGTGGAGGTAGGAGTGCTCAGAGGAGATCACCTCGAAGATGGCCTGGAGAGGAGTTCTACTTTATTACGCATGACAGTTTTTCATATGTACTGTCCGGACACAAGTATTGGAACACCTGACTGTTAAACCGGGTAAACACATACCTAGAGTATAATACGGCCAGGTCAGATCATACATTCTTACTCCCCTATGATCAAAATCAGTGAATGCCTGATGAGAGAATGTTATCCTGTGGTGTGCTGGGTTAAGAGTGACAATGAAAGGAACTATGAAGCTGTATGGGTAGATTTAAGTGTGTTTGGAGGAATCTTTGAAGTTCATCCCAAAGGTATTTGTTGGGGTTGAGGCCTGCAGGTTCTTCCAGACTGAACTCATCCACCCATGCCTTGATGGACTTTGCTTTGTGCACTCGAAACATAAAGGGGGACTTCCCCAAACTGAGAGAGCTGACCAAAATTAAGAATCTAACATCATCTTAATTCAAGACTAAAGGTGTGTCCCAAGACTTTTGGCCTACAATCACAGCAATGTTTCACAACATGAAACTGATATAAATGTGTATCCAAGGCAATCATTTGTACTAAAGATAGGACCACCAATGAACCAGTAGCCTTTCATTAGATTTTTCCTTTGTTTTAGCAGAGTTTGAAGAGACCCAATTGACTACTATGTAACTCAGCATGAAAGAGACCTGAAAAGGTTGATAGTGACGAGTGGCATAACACAAGGGACCTAAATAAGAGAGATATATATAATCAATACCTCTTGTCTTTTGCGTTCTTCCTGACTCATTCGATCAAACAGACCGCTTTTCTTGACCTTGGAGGAGAAAACGTTTCAGTCAGTAAAACCATTTTGGTGTAAAGAGTCACATTTTCAACTTGCTTTGCAGGGGTTCCCCGCAGCATTTATAGCACAAGTGTATGCTGCGATTGCATCTGTTGTCCGTGCGCAGAATGAAAGAAGCGCTTAACGTAAAATACTGCACTCTGCTGTAAGGGAGCGGGGGGGGCAACAATGTTGCTGTGGAAAGCGGCACAAGAGATCTTCATTGCATGAGAACGCCCATGGCGACGGATGACACGCTGACGTAAAAGTGACAAATGGCTGGCCGTTGTGCTCATTGAGTATCATTTGGCTGTAAGCATGTAGATCGAAACCAAAGCGATCTTTTGGAATGGACTGGGTGTGAACAGTGAAGTGAGACTAACTGATTCTGCCTTTGTCGGGAAGACGGTAAGCCTGCATTAAAAGCACGCCTCAGACTTGAGTTACACATTATTACACCAATAAGGCCTACGGGCACCTTGCACTTCAAATTAAGCATGCAGGAAAACACCCTTAATGGCCAAGCTCCAAGACTACTCTTCATGCTGGAAAGACACCAGGAAGTGATACTGCTTCATCTCTGGTATCTGGCCTGAAGCCCAACTGGGAACAAACCAACCAACATCAAACCAGCAAATACCTCTTGCGGCTTCACCACACAATCTTATTGGCCTTATGCAAAACGTTCTTGTTTAATGCTGTACAAATTAAGCCCATTTTCAAATAAACTAATTGTTGCCTACACAGGAGCTGATTCTGCCCTGATTTTGTAGGAACGCACGCAAATTAGTGGAACATTTCTAACCTACTTAAACATTATTTTACCTATAAATGTTTTGAAGGTATTTTGATAGATCCTTAAACCCATAATTGTCATCATAATAATCGACATTTTTGGAGTATGGTATTAGGGATGGGCATAATAACCGATGAATGGATCGTTAAAAATATGGTTGACTGCGTGGAATTGAGTGTTGATTATTCGAGTCTTGCACTACCCAGATATAATCAGCAGAGTGGCTGTCCATTCAAACAAGTTTGCTTTCTAAAGACGTCCAACATGAAGCTGGCTATGGGAAGTTAAGCTACATTCAGGAAGAACTCCAGTTTCTAGACAATGGCATCAAAACAAGTGGTTATCTCAAACAACAATTAATAAAGTAAGGAAATGTAGTCAAACATCCAACTCAGCTCTGTTCAAGCAAAATAACACTTAACTTTCTGTGTAGTTTATTTGAAACATCGTCAAATGTGCTGCAGGAAGGAGTCACTGGAAAGTTTGCTTCTCGGTTTCTATAGTTTCTTATTGTTAATACAGGACAGTCACAGTGATGTACCTGCTCATCCTTAGAAATTACAAATGAACGTCAAATCCCGAAGGCAAACTATTTTGCAGACTGGCAGACACGCCTAGTCGTATTCAAAAGACGACGAAGATGACGATGTATGGTACAGAATTTCACTTCAGTACAGGATGTTATTGTTGTCCTTTCATCTCCTCTTGACCGAGGACTGTATGCATGTCACTTTCAATCTATCTCTTCATGTTTTATCACGTCTCACCAATCCAAAAAGGATGCCCGGGAATAAACAAACTCGCTCGTCCCTTCCTAGAGTACATTCCCTGCATTCTGATCCCTAACTGCATTATGCAACTTTGGACGACCGCACGTCCCTCTAAAGGCAACATTTTATGCATAGCTTCAGTCTGGCAAAATATGAGGAGCTTGCCAACGCACTGGCATGAGGCTGTGCAGTGCTCCCAAAAGACATCTGCCTAACTGGCTGCCTCCCTGCTCTTGAAGAAGTGCGCCTGCACTCTTGGCTGAGCAGTCAGCGACACTCACCGAACTGGGTATGACGGCATTCTTGAGAGCGCGCACATTCCAAGTACTGTATAGTGTAACCAGCTAAATAGGACGAGAATGGCGGGAGGGAAAAAACAATGAAGTATTGTTAAGAATTCATTGTGGGTGAATGTTGAAAAGTTCAACTTTAGGGTTAGACAAGTACTAGGTAATGTTAAAATATCAGTTGGAGGTGTTTTGATTAAAATTCAGTATTTTTTTCGTGTATATATATTATATCTGAGTAATGCTTTGTTGTGGTCCTATTTTTTGTATAATTTCTATAACTGCTTCAAACAACAAAAAATATGTATGAAAAAAGAAGAAAGGATTGTATTATTGTTATTGTTTTTTTGTTTGTGACAGTGGGCCTTGCGAAAGAAATTTCTGCCCTTTGTATGTTCTACACATATTGAGGATTGACAATAAAGCAAATCATACCATACCATACTCTGCTCGCCAAGCTTTGTATTCAAATGTTAAAGGATGAGATGAGATTTTTGTTTAGTATTTACAACAGAATTTTGTCTGGTTTAATCATTTACATGACTATAATTAAAGTCTGAGTTTGTTGTGGTGTTGCAGGATTGGCAACAAATGCTGCAAACATGACGTCCACAACTGCAGAAACCTATAAAATTTGAGGTTATTGAAGTTCTGGTTGTGACCAAACCTCTAAAACTGGCTGTATGTAATGTTTGCAAAAATGTCTAACGCCAACATGTGTTTGTAATATCGAATGTCTAACCACAGAAAGCTGGCTCCAGGACGTCCGGATAGGTCTGTACTGCAACACGATGCTGTTATCGCCTTGAGGTTCTCTGGAATCGGCATCCTCATCTGAATCGTTATGTAACGCCTTTTCCTGATAGTTCTGGTACAGTTCCTCCTCTGAAAGACATTTTTTCGAGAAGAAGGGATTAGCGTCTGAGAGAAGGGTTGAAAATGACAAGACGGGCTGGGTTAAGAGTGAAATGCAATACTGGAGGCCTGCTGTCACCTTCACTGTCAAAGGTGCGTTGAGGGGTCAGAATGTTTTTCTTGTCAGGAATCTGGAAATAAGATACAACACATGTGGGATTGTACAAACACATAAACTCTGTCACCTGTCCCTGAACAGTCTGTTGAACTCTGTCATTGTCTAATAACAGAGCTCCTGTGTACGTGTGACGGTACATCATGCCTTCCAACTGCCACATAACAGATGTCCTTGTAAGGCTTTGTCCTGATTTCTGTCGTCAGTACAAGAACTTTTTCCACCTTGATACTTTATGTCTACTTTGAGTAACACACAAGAGCCTGTTAGTGTGCTTGATTTGTGTTGTTGACTGCCTATCTTGATGATACCGTTATCTTTATAGGACTTGTCCAACATTGCTTACCTTGCTTTTTCCTGTTCCGGTTGGAGTTGTAGGACTGTCAGCCTTCGGTGCCCCCCGGCTGATGGGCTTTACAATGCCTGGGTTTGCTGGGGGAGTTTTATTATCGCTATCTAATCCCTTCATGGCGGCCTGGGAAAGTGCCTGGGCCTCCAGATCGACTCCGGTGACAACAGCCCTCCGGTAGGATGTACTCCTCAGCCCCCTCCTTAGTGTGCCCGGGCTTTCGTTTTCCCCGTCTGTCCCCTCGCTGTGCCCCCCTCCCGTGGAAAAGTAAGCCCCTGTCTCTACCATGCTGTGTGTTTTTAAAGTCCGCTTAGAAGCATCTAAGCCCAGCAGCCCTGCTAATCCTTGGCCTTGTGGCCCGGAAGCGGTGGTCTTGTTCTGTCGACTACCTGAAGCTAAGCCCTTGGGGATGAGCTGCTGGGTGCCCATCTTCAGGGCAGCAGGGCTGTGGGTGCTGAGGACAATCGAGGGAGCGGGTGAGATACATGGGGAAAGGGATGGGGAGGGGGAAGAAGAAGACGCATGCCTGGCGTCTTGGGAGGGGACGGGCGAGGGCGACGACTGTCTGAGCAGCGGCGGCCGGCTGTCGGCCGGCGAAGGGGAGCGCGGTGTTGGGGGGTCCGAGGAGGTGAGGGAGGAGAGGGAGGGAATGCTCGAGGTGGAGCTGTGGGTAGGAGTCCGTCTAGCGGGAGGATACGGGCTTGATGGAGACGAGAAGGATAGTTCAAGGTTGTTATTATTATTATTAGGGGGGTGTGGAACCATTTCAGGTAAGGGTAGGTTATGATATGATGGGGTCTTCTCCTTAGGCAAGTTCAGACTGAACACACTGGAAATGAGGGCTTGAGGAGAGCGGACACACTTGTCAGGCCAAACTGTCCGTCCATTGCTGTGATTTGCTGTGTTGTACTCTCCATTACTCACTCTGTTGTCCAGCGAAGATGATCTGCTGCCATCGGACTTGAATTTAGAGAACGAGAAGCGCCCACTGGAGATGTTCCCAATGCTAATACTCCGAACAACTCTGGACTTTTTGGAAGGTTTGTGTAAAACGTGCTTCAGCACCGCCGTGTTCTTGCCCACACCCTGAGATGTAACCAACAACAATTTCTCAGCCGGCTGGCTCAAGGTCTTGTCTTCCGCAGGGAAGTCCGTCGTCATGACCCCGTTGGTGTGGTAGCTCCGTGGCCGCGGCTTCCTTGTGTTTGGCGGGCTTCTGCGGTTGTCCGTACGGCGCTTCCACAAGGGCGTGATGTTGTTGTTGGACAGGTCTATGTCGTTCCCGAGATCCATGGTCCTCGGGTGTCCTCTTCCCTATCTGCGTCACAGCCAGAAGGCCGTAGCGCAAACACCACCGCCCCGCCGAGAGCCGAACTCAACCCTGAGGGCAAACAAAGAATAGCAGTTCAATCGGCCACGTCCAGATTCCTATAGTTTACTCATTAACAGATTAAACTGGTGACTAAAACCAATAACATTTAGAACGGAGCGGTGTTTTGAATTCAGCAACAACATTCGTTGAAATTTATATTTGACTAATCGGTCCAATGAAAGAAATAGAAACTGAGTTTGCAGTCATATTCATTTCGGGGTAGAGTCTCCTGTCAGTGGGGTAGTTTTTCAACCTCACTATATGACTTTAAGGTTGAGAAATGTGTTCATTGAATGTATGCCAAACAACAAAACAAGGCCTTTGTACAATATGCAAAGTTTAATGGCTTAAAGCAAAGTGCTCATGAAGAAAATATGGCAACAGAGTGTAACCTTCTTGAAACAGGTACATGGAGTCTACTGATAAGCAGTATGGTACCAGTACAATAGTGCACAATTGCTAGACTGTAACTCAGACAAAACCCTTACTTCTCAAACAAATGAGAACAAGATTAGTCTTTTAACACCTCAGAGGTAAACCCTGGCAAAATGAAAATGCAGCTCTACGCGATGCAGTCATTTATTTAAAAGTTTCATATTCACCTGAAGCAGAAACGTGCAGTCAGTTGACGGGCAGGTCGATCATGTTCCCGCAATCCCTTTTTAAAATCCAAGGACTTCATCCAACATGGTGTGGAAACCCACACAAACAAACAAAAAAGTGCGTGAAAGCCGACTTGGAGTCGAACCTGCGTGGACTGAGCACAGTGCGCGGCAGAACGCGTCTGAAGCGGGGCGGTTTGGACGGGACAGGGGTAGGTCTCTCTGGGCCAGGGGGGGTGGGGACAGGAGAAGCAGGGAGACACCGCTCGTCCGGTTCTCATGTTAAGCGGCCAGTATCGACACACTCGGGAGTCTAAAACACCACAAACCGACCATTACACATTTAGTGTTTTGTTTTGTTTTTCAAGACTTTTGAAACATTTTTACCATCTAAATATCTGGGGGAAATACATTTCTTTCATAATTAAATTAATTAGTAAGTTATATAGCAATTTAAGCAACCGGTATGTTTAAACGTGTGAATTTATTATATTAAAAACAAAAACAAAAAAAGCGCTGTGGCTCAGATTTGTGGCTGCAGTGCCCCACCGTGTGACGATTGGCGGAGTTGCAGCATGCAATAGGTACGCTTCAAAATGCTGTACTGTACATATTGTATGGTCTATTTTAAAAATAGAAACGCCTTATAGTATTTCTGATTGATTTACAGCTAATTTAAAAACTGCAAAGAAATGGAAATTCCATCATACGTAATCTAAAAAATATAAACTATGTCTTATTTCAATTTAAGATGTGATGATTTAAGAACTGTTAAGTAATGTGGATGCTGCATGTGTTCATAAATCATGTGCATTAAAAAATAGATTATATTTCGATTACGTGTACAGTTCAATCTCAATAAATTCAAATATTGAGTAAAAATTACAACTATTTCAGTAGTTCTTTTAAAAACCAGGAGCTCATATATTATTCATTACACAAAATGTGAAATATTTTATGATTTTATTATTTTTCTGTATGATTTTGATGATTGTAGTTTACAGCAAACGAACACCCAAAATTCACCAGATCAATAAAATTACATTTAAAAAAAAACTATCAAATTGATTTTCACGATATAAATTATGTAGTTCTTGGCCCTCTTAAAGTATTTTTGTATTTGTCATTCATTAATTTCTGTAATATATCGGTTTCACTTTTTGAATGCAATTACTGAAATAAATGAACTTTTGTGTGATATTTTTAATTTATTGCGATGCTCCCGTGTCCAGTATATTTAAACATTAGAAATGACTTGCTGTATTTTTTATGCACTTATTTCTTTAATATTTGGATACAGCTTTCGATCAAATTAAATTACATCACTCATTATGTATGTATGTCATTTTTACTTTATTTCAAGTTATTGATTGTGTTTGAGAAATTTACAGGTTATCTGAACAATCAAAAAGGTAAAATGGAGGCGCGGGGGGGAATACCCTCAACTGCAATACATAGGGTTAAATTTAACAATTCCTTGGAAGTGTCAATCAAAATTGATAGTATTATTATTTTGTAGCAGTGATTCCCAGCCACTCTGTGCACATTTTGTGCCATGAGAGATCATCAGGTGTGCCACATGAAATTATCCAATTTCACTTAATTGGTCCTAAAGAAATGCTTTTCCATTAGATGGAAGAAAGTACAATTAATCTGGGCAAAACCGTAAAAAAAAATAGTCTGGATAACCTTTGAACTCAACGCAGTCCTCCGCATTGGTTAAATCCAAGTCACATGGTTTACGGACGCCATTTTGTCTATATTCCCGTCATTACCTTGCATTAGCCTCGGCAGTTTTGGGCCTTTTTAGGTGATTTTTGGCTAAAAACTGGTTGTGTGGCTGTAGCGGTTTCTAAACAGACCCGGAATGCACACTGAGTAAGTAAATTTGTGAGTGAATTGAGACGAAATTATATTATTATTTCGAAATATTTACTTTTTGTGACATTTTTGTTTGGTGGTGTGCCGTAAGATTGGGAAACACTGGTCTAGAGCAAAAGAAGTGGAGGAAATTCCATGACTCGGGGCGCCATTTTCCACACCCTTTGCAAATAAATAGTCTACATAAAAAAAAAACATCAATTTATCCAATTTTTATAGTTCTCTTCTGCATTAGCTGAAACACATTCCAGTTTGGAAACACCCTGGACTGGTCATTAGCCAATCACAAGGTACAGCTAGACAACAACCATTCACGCTCACATTCACATCTATGGACAATTTAATGTTAATGTTTCAATGAAACTAAACATGCACTTTTGGATTGTGGGAAACTACACAGGAAGGCCGCAGACTCTCAGTACTGTGAGGGAGATCTGCTAACCGCTAGCTCACCGTGCTGCCATCTTAAAAAAACAACAACAACAAAAAACAGGGCCCCTATTTGAGGAAGTAGCGCAACACTGTATACTGTTCACGATTTGGATATATTAAAGCTGTCCCATGGCGAGTCACTGAAAAGACATCATTATATTGTGCATCGGTCTATCCTGGTGCATTGTTTAACACAATGAAATATTTCCTCATTTTGTCAGTGCTTCCTCTGACATCAGCCACTTCCCATTGCACAACTGCAATTAAATTAAACTATCCCTTTCCCCACACTTTGTATGGGGGCTGGCCAATATAACCTAATGGCTCAGTGAAGTACAAAAAGCTTCTAATTCAAGCAGCCATCACGTTTCATCTTGTTTGGAGCATTTCAAAATGAAAGAAACAGCGTAAATCTTACTCCGAAGAGCTGGGTTGAAGTATTGTGGGCTAGTTTTAAAAATATATGCATCATTTAAAAGTAATTTTTACAGATTACAACATGAACCAATTTGTCAGTTTGTTAACAAAACCTAACATTTTAGTTAAACGAAGGCCAATTAGAAGAAAATCAGACACCTGGGCATTCAGCAAAATGGTATTAATTTTCCACCTCACGATTGGCTGGCGACCAGTTCAGGGTGTACCCTGCCTCTCGCCCGAAGATGGCTGGAATAGGCTCCAGCACGCCTGCGACCCTTGTGAGGATAAGTGGTACAGTATTTTTAGGGCTGCTTAAGGAGGCCAACTGAGAAACTCCCGTTCTCCCTAACTTCGTGTTTACGCGATTAAACTAACCTTCATGAGCAAAGTTATTTTTTTTTGGAGATGATTTGGAGAACAAAACTAGCTTGGGAAAAAAAGTACCCATCGCAGTTCATTATGGGAATCTGTAATCTGCATGCCACAAAATATCGTGGTGTCTAAATTTACAAGTTTAATTTGTTTCTGACCACGCCCATAACTAAAAACACTCGCTTCTCAAACCATCTTTCCCCATTGAAATGAATGGAAATGCTATTAATCCGTTTCACCCCATAAAGCAACAACAATAAAAATTTTAATAAGAAAAAATAGCACTGTACAGTCAGTATTACATTTAAAGTAATAATATAATTAAATAAGAATGTAAAAAATTAGGTAGTTTGTTCATTTTCTTTTCATGCTTTAATACATACATAAATTATAAACACAAAGAAGACAGCCACAACTGCTCAGTAAGATGTAGTAATAGTCATCATTTTTTGCCCGCAACCCGTGTGAGGATAAACCGTACAGAAGATGGATGGATACAGTGAACAGTACACAAGTATATACAATAAATGAACAAGTCATGTAAATAGACACATTGCTCCATCTTGTGATCGGATCGGTTTTCGGGTATCGTTTTTTTTTTTAAACTTGTTGATCGGTGATTGGCCACAAAAATCCTGATCGTGTAAAGCCTAGTTATAATACTCCAACATCGATGCTGGGTTTGTTAACCTGGCCATGGTGTTTTGCACTGCATGTTAGCACTAAGATAGTGGACATTCGTTTGGTTAAATACACAATGTGTAATTGTCTTTGTTTTGTGGTTAATTTTACAATAAACTTCATTTGGGAGTGTCAGCAAACAACTTGAAGCAAGCAACAGCCAAGTGTCGGGTCACTCACGACTCGAGGTACCTCACCCATTGCAGTGTATTCTGGGTGGACTTGTAAGTAAGTGATACCTGGCGCAAAATACGATCTACACTGTATGCACTGTACATTTAATTATTTTAAAGGTCAAAAGACCAGAAACCAATAATCATATGCAGAATCATTCTTATGTATTAGTAATATAATAAAATAAGTATATTCGTAATTTTAGAGTTGCTAAGGTGAAATATGGGGATCAACCCAAATGGGGAGCTTGAGGAACTGGCAAGTGTTTACATGATCAACATACCTGAGAGATGATTATAATGAGCTCAATGAGTCACCCCAGCTGATTACTGCAGGTGCACAAATGTTGCAACCTCACACGGAAACAAAGTCCAGTCCACTAGAATTCATCTTAAAAGTAAACTAAAGACAGATTAGATGTTCACTTCGTGCTCCACTTTACCTTCATCAGATGCCAGACCAGTTCTCACATTCCAAACTGTGGAAGTATTGCTTTATGTACACAGGAATTAATCTTTGGTGGGGATCACTGCCTTAGCCTTCATGCTTTTGTCTCTGAGCCGCTTAGTTTTGTTCGGGTTTAACCTCGAGAGTTGTGGACACCAAGCGACCTCAGACACAACGACACCTCTGAGGTTTTCTGATCAAGTTGATAAGTCCTGTTAGAATTGTGTGTGTGTGTAATTATCATAAAAATGTCATTATGAAACCCTGCTTATTTGCAATATGAATAGAATTGGTTGGTAGAGTGCCATTTTCCACAAATCACATTACACACCTCACATTAGATATGCCATCCATCCATTTTCTATAGAACTTGTCAGTTAAGCCGTTGAAGCGGGATGCTTGGGTGTATGTCTTCACTTCGCAACCTGTAAATGATCAGTTACAGTGGTTCGTTGAGGTATGACTTTGTTTTCCTGACAATACCCGTAACGTTATACAATAGTATCTCAAATCACCTTTCCCCATTGAAATGAATGGAAATGTCATTCTGTTACAGTCTGCCCCTAAAAAACAAACATTTTGCAGTTTTTTTAAATTTTAAGTTCGATGGTAGTCTATAATATTGTACTTCACAAAAAAAAGACAATGTAATGATGTAATTAAAAAGAATGTAAATCATAAACTGTTTTTGCCACGTTTTGCTTCAATTAAATGGACAATGTGCTGCTCCTTCTGGTATGTGTGTGTGCCTTGGCCACCCACGTATGGGCAGTGTAATACAAAAATGCGGATATACATGGAGTCCAAAGTAAGTATTATTTGTCGTGCTTTGCAGAGGACAAAGAATATATGGGTGTGACTATTGTTATCTGTCAACACTGTTTGTGTTATAATATCTGTTGCGTAAAGGGTTATAAGACCGTTATGGTTATAACACCAATGCTATTCATCAGTCAGTCTGTCTATGGCATTTGCATTGTTTGTTAGCGTTGAGCTAAACGGGCTTATCTAAGGCAAAGTTAGATTTTAAACACATCCATCCATCCATTTTCTGAGCCGCTTATCCTCACAATGGTCACGGGAGTGCTGGAGCCTATCCCAGCTATCTTCGGGCAGGAGGCGGGGTACACCCTGAACTGGTTGCCAGCCAATCACAGGGCACATATAAACAAACAACCATTCGCACTCACATTCACACCTACGGGTAATGTAGATGGAATAGCAAAGCTTGCAGTCATTGTCGCCAAAATGTACGCGTGCGATTTACGTCGTGCACTGGGAACATAGTGAATAGGAGCGAGCTGAGCTTCTCAATAAATCCCCACTCTCCTTTTATTTTCACCCACGTCTTCTCTCTGTAGCAACCCGCTTCTCCCTTGACTTGTCTTTTTGTCATTTATTAATAAAAGTGAGACAGTACAGTATACTGTATGGAGCCTCAAAACCCGATACAGGCTGACAGTTTAACGCCACTGGGCTCCCATAGACCAATTTGCTCAATGTGCGGGTGTGAGACGCGAACTGTCATTTTTTGCAATTTTTATAGCAATGGTCCAGTCCAATTTGGGTTCGACTGCGTCACGCGGTGTGCCATGGGCTTAACGCATGAACACAATATGCCTTTGCTTTCTTGATCTTGTGGAATTCATTAAAGCCCCACCGCACTCTGACCTGCTCTATTGCTTTGACTCACTGCCACTCGAGCTTTCCGCATGTTGGGTGTCCTCTCTTCTATCGCCACCCACGTGTCTCCCGGCCCTCCGTCAGTGGAGAGCCGACGACGGCCCGCTTCCATCTCATTATATATGCATGAGCCATATGTTGCACAACAACAGCTAATGGCTGTAAATGTGTCGGCGGTGTGACTGCTGATGAACTCACTCCTCCTCTCGATGTACATAAGTGCATATGGAACAACAGGGGGAGGTGGTGCGAGGGCGTCCGTTGCGCACACTGTTGGCACGCAGGCTTGTTGTCATGGTTACGGGGCATCTCGCTGGTACTGATTAGATGACCTGTGATTGACTCTCCCTACCCCTGTGGGTTCTCTGTGCTGTCTTGACCATGCAGGACAATGATGTCATCATATGTGGTGCCTTGCAGCACTGGTGGGCGTGGCTGCAGAGAAGAACCGGATCACACCTGGAGGTGAGATGGATGTCGAAACGCTTTACAGATTGAGACAGGCTTGATATGGGATTGTAGCGCTTCATCAACATGCCACTAGAGGGCCATATCAGAACAAGTACAAGGTACATCACAGCAGTTGTTAAATTGACCTGTTAAAAAGGTTTGATGTATATAATGATTTTTTTTCTACTTTGCTTCATTATATGTAATCATTTTACAATTTGCAGTCATCCCTAATCCTCCTCTTATGTTGCAAAATAAATTGATCAATTGGAAAAGCAAATGTATAACTTTTTCTGGTGGCCTCAGTTTTGACATATTTATTTTCCCGTGTGTGTGTGTGTGTGTGTGTGTATGTGTGTGTGTGTATATATATAAAACATATTTGCTTTTTTCTTATTATACATTAGAATAATTATAAACATTATTTTATATATATATATATAAAAGATACAAAATAACCCTCTCCTAACAATCCTCTTAGACCCATGTAAAAGTATTGAAACATTTGGGATAAAACACAGACACAATAGAGCTTTCTATATTTTCTATTTCGATTTTTTTGTGGACAAGACACTTGCCATATGGTATATGACGACAAACTGCACATCTTTCATACTGTCCATATCTTTCCATTTTGTGTCTTCAAAGGGTGTGCAGTTTAAAAAAATGTTTTCTCCTCTCTAACACCAACTGCCCTCATGGCTTTCCTCAGTACATCTTTCAACCTTCTCTCTTCCTCTAGTTCTCTTGCCTGGCAGCTCCATCCTCATCACCCTTTTACCAATATACTCACTAGCTCTCCACTGGATGTGTCCAGACCATCAAAGTCTGTCCCTCTAACTTTGTCTCCAAAATATATAACCTCGGCCATCCCTCTGATGAGCTCATTTTTAATCCTATCCAACCTGGACACTCGTAGAGAGAACCACATCTTAATTTCCGCCACCTCCCGCTCTGCTTCCTGTCGTCTCTTCAGTGCCACTGTCTCTAATCCGTACATCATGGCTGGCCACATCGCTGTTTTCTAAACTTTGTCCTTCATCCAAGCAGAGACTCTTCTGTCACATAATACACCTAACACCTTCCGCCACCTGTTCCAACCTGCTTGGACCCATTTCTTCACTTTCTTACCACACTCACTCTGCTCTGGACTGTTGACCCCAAGTACCGTAATTTCTCGCGTATAATACGCACCCATGTATAATACGCACCCGCAAAGTTGACCTCAAAAGTCTGGAAAACCCTTCTCCCTATGTATAATGATTTTTTTTTACAATGCATGATTTTGCTTCTACCCATATGATCAAAACATGAAGTATTATCTTTTTTTTTTTTTTTTTTCAAATAATATTCCGAAGTGAAACACTTTATTTGAAAACGTAATACTTTCTTTTTACTTGCTCTTATTTTGAAAGTTCACAACCCTACTTTTATTTCGTAAATGAGAAAACACACAGTTGTGGTCATATGTTTTATTACCCAAGCAGAAGTTGTACAATTATTTAAAGAAAATATGAAGGGCCAGGCGAAACATTTAATTTTATTTTAATGGGGTTCAAATGAAACGGTCAAGCATTTCAGAAAAGCATTATCATTAAACAAAACATAACCATAAAGAAATTAATGATGGTTGTTGTTCAGTCATAAAAAAAAAAAAAACAATTCACAAATTCTGCCAGGGTATGTAAACCTATGAGCACAACTGTATATATATGCAGTCATATGTACCCCTGTCATACTGGAATGACATTTAAGCTACGCCTTTTTCCTAACCACTAGGTGGCGGTGGCATATGAGAATTAAATTGTACACCTTTCTCATAACCTCTAGGGGGCGGTGGCATTTTGGAATGAAAGTGTACACCTTTTTCATATCCTCTAGATGGCGGTATACATTTATAAAATGGGAAAGTTTTTTTCCATTTTCCCCAATACCTATGTACAATGCGCACCATTGACTTTTGAGAATTTTTTTTGGGGGGGGGGAATGCGCATTATACACGAGACATTACGTTATTTAAAGTCCTCCACCCTCGCTATCTCTTTTCCCTGGAGCTTCACTCTCCCCCCTCCACCCCTCTCATTCATGCACATATTCTGTTTTACTTTGGCTAATCTTCATTCCTCTCCTTTCCAGTGCGTTCCTCCACCTGCTCTCTGCTTTCAATGCAGATCACAGTCATCTGCGAACATCATGGTCGACGGGGATTCCAGTCTAATCTCATCTGTCAGCCTATCCAACACCACTGCAAACAGGAAGGGGCTCAGGACTGATCCCTGAACAGTCCCAACTCCACCCTAAACTCCTCTGTCACACCTACCGCACACCTCACCACTGTTCTGCTGCCCTCACACATGTCCTGTACTATTCTAACATACTTCTCTGCCATCCAGACATCAGCATGTAGTACCACAGTTCTTCTCGGGGTACTCTACCATAGGCTTTCTCTAGATCTACAGAGACACAATGTCGCTCCTTCTGACCTTCTCTGTACTTTTCCATCAACACCCTCAAGGCAAATAATGCATCTGTGGTACTCTTTCTTGGCCTGAAACCATACTGTTGCTCGCAAATACTCACTTCTGTCCTGAGTCTAGCCTCCACAACTCTTTCCCATAATTTCATTGTGTGGCTCATCAACTTTATTCCTCTATAGTTCCCACAGCTCTGCACATCACCTTTTGTTTTTAAAAATGGGCACCAGCACACTATTCTTCCATTCCTGAGGCATTTTCTCACCTGCTAGAATTCTGTGGTACAACCTGATCAAAAACTCCAAAACCACCTCTCCTAGATGCTTCCATACCTCCACAGGAATGTCATCAGGACCAACTGCCCTTCCATTTTTCATCCTCTTCAGTGCCATTCTAACTTCCCCCTTACTAATCATTGCTACTTCCTGGTCCACCACACTGGCCTCTTCTACTCTCTCTTGTTTTCCTCATTCATCAACTACTCAAAGTATTCTTTCCATCTATCCAGCACACTACTGGCACCAGTCAACACATTTCTATCTCTATCCTTAATCTCCCTAACCTGCTGCACATCCTTCCCATCGCTAGCCCTCTGTCTGTATGCCAGTACAGTCTGTATGTATGTATGCCAGTTATGATGTGAAAATGTTACTCTAATTGCCTGTTGATTTACAGTAAAGGTTTTATCATAGCAAATTTGCATACAATACAAAATCAATGGAAGTCGACCAGCAAGAGTTATAAGTGAAAGACTATTTCATGTCTCTGTCAGTGAGAAAACTATACTATATATGAACACACACAAAAAATGGCATCCCTTCCTCTCAGGAGTCTGTGCTCACTTTTCACAAAAAAACTAACAAAAAAATAACACATCTTCATCAGAACTGCAAAATTGATCATCTCAGTGTTATTAATTAGAGACCCAGTACCCCACCGACCCCGGTAGAGTTCTTCCCCACAGCAGTTTGTCTGTGTAGTATAACTAACTGCTTTAACTGCCTCATTTGCGACACGCTGAATGTCATTAGGAGTAATTACTTACCTCTGGGATGATCTCAGGCTTAGATGCAAGTCCCCAGGTCCACGCCTGGGAAGAAGACACATGCACACACGCACGCACACACACACACACACACACACACACACAGCAAACTTAGCCTGCAGGACTTGTCTGACTCATCTGCAAGTGGAAAGTCTGATTCACAGAACAACACAAAAGGACATTACATTAGGGACACCCGCACAATCTAATGAGCTGTGAGTCAAAATAACCATAAGGTGCCCCCCCCCCCACACACACACAGCAAACAAGTCTAGATATCCCATTTAACTTCGTGTTCATCGCATGAAGTAGATTTTATGCTGTAACAAATGCATCTTGTTCAAGCTCCCACACTTTTGTTTCACATTTCTGAATGGTTTTTTTTTTTAATATCAATTACTATTTCACTATGACAGAGTGGACATGTTCAGCTTGACAACATCCAGGTGTACACATAGTATGATGAAAATTATGAAACACAAATTTCAATATTTATTTTGCTGATATCCGCTGTTTCAGTCTCTAAGAAAGACAAAATACTGGTCGTAATGTCACTAAATTCTTTTTTTTTTTTTTTTTAAAGGGGCAGTTACCCCATAATGACAGGGTGGACACCAATTTGAGGGGCACATGCAAGATGTGCAATATGATTATGAAAATCTAATATACATGACCAAAATGAGTTGTTTTATCAAATAACATTTACAGATGGTGTAAAGATAACATCTGTAAAAAATATTTATACAACAAATGTCCTGAAGACCGGAGGCAGGAATGTTGTTACATTGTTTGAGAAGGTGTCGGTGTGTGTGTATGTGTGTGTGCGTGTGTGTGTGTGTGTGTGTGTGTGTGTGTGTGTGTGTGTGCGCGCACGCGCAAATGCCTATTTAGCCACGCTGGGTGTACACGAGAGAAACACATCTGTTTGGTTTTCTTACACATGCACTCGGAACCAGCTGACGGCAGCATCTGAGAATAAACTGTAATGGGACTCATTTTCTCCACAACTGCGCAGCTGGCATAATCAGCGTATTGGCGAAAAACATGGATGGACACAGACCTTTATATGGACACACATCTCCAGCAGTTGGACTGCACGTTGCTGTTGTCCTTTCTGTCACTCTTACTTGCAGCCAAGGTTGTGAATCTATTGATTGTTCATTGGAGATTCAAAATTTATGACTGAGTGTGAATGGTTTGGTGGCACGGTGGATGACTGGTTAGAGCGTCAGCCTCACAGTTCTGAGGACCCGGGTTCAATCCCCGTGCCTGCGTGGGTTTTCTCCGGGCACTACGGTTTCCTCCCACAGCCCAAAAACATGCATTAATTGGAGACTCTAAATTGCCCGTAGGTGTGACTGTGAGTGCAAATGGTTGTTTGTTTGTATGTGCCCTGCGATTGGCTGGCAACCAGTTCAGGGTGTACCCCGCCTCCTGCCCGATGACAGCTGGGATAGGCTCCAGCACGCCCGTGAACCTAGTGAGGAGAAGCGGCTCAGAAAATGGATGGATGGATGTGAATGGTTTGTCTATATGTGCTCTGTGATCGGCTGGCAACCTGTCCAGGGCAGCTTCTCGCCCAAGTCAGCTGGAATATACTCCAGGGGCCTCATGTACAAAAGGTGACACAAAAACGTGGCATACGTTCTTTTTCACGGCAAAGTTCAGATGTATCAAGAGTGAAATGACTGTGGAAATGTGGGTTGCCTCACGCCAACTTCATGGCTGGCGTATGCACGTTTCTGCAGCTGTTGGTGCTTTGGCGACACTGAGAGGTGATGCTGGGAAACTGTTATCATAAATCTGCACATGTAATAGAGGCAAGGACTCAGAATTCATTTGTTAACCAGTGTATTTAATGAATCACTGATATTTGTGAGGACACCTATTAATTGATCAAGGTGATCATTTATGCCGCCTATTGCCCTCACAATCGCTACTTGTGACTCCAGCACATGCACTGAAAAAAAAAAAGTCCTTTTGAATTTACTTAATTTGAACATGTACATTGGTTGCACATGATTAAAATGTGTTACAATGACTTTTTTTTAGAAGAAGAAGAAGAGGGGTAACACACTTGAATCACGTGCAACTGATGTATATGTTCAAATTAAGTAAATTCAAAGGACTCTTTTTATCTGTCTGCACGGGTGCAGCAGCAGCCGGTTGTTGGAGCGTCTGAGTCGGTGGGGATGCCGGAGGAGACTCCAGGAACAGTTGATGAATCCCCTGAACATGTAGCCCGTGGCTGTGACTGCAGTGATAAAAAGAGTCCTTTGGATTTACTTAATTTGAACATGTACATCGGTTGCACATGATTAAAATGTGTTACAATGAATTATTTTTTTTTTTTTAGAAGAGGGGTAAATTGTCATTTTAACACATTTGAATCACGTGCAACCGATGTATGTTCAAATTAACTACCCCCCCCAACCCCCCAGTGTGCGCGTCCTCTCCTGTCTATTAAAATAATAAATGAACAAGAACTGAGAAAGAGGCTGCAGTAAAGGCCTGGAAAAGAATTTCAAATGAAGAATGCAACAGTCTGGTGAAGCCAATGGGTCACAGGCTTGATGCAGTTACTGCAAGTAAGGTTTATGTCATTCACTTTAAGTTAATTTGATCATGTCTGTTACAATACTTTTGCTCACTTGAAAAGTGGGTGGCATTAAACAAAAGGTGCTCTGTCCCGAGTTGTTTATCACATTTAGATGTAAATACCATGAAATGAAAGCTGGAATTCTGAACTTTCATCTCATACAGTATTCATCTTTTCATCTGAAATCCAAATGTCTTCAGTATATAACAAAAACAAAGGAATTGACCTTGCCGTTCCAATACCTTTGGAAGGGCGTGTGTGTGTGTGTGTGTGTGTTGTCGATGCATCCAGGCTGATAAGCCTGCAGCAGTGTTGGAAAAGTTTTTCTACACAAGCTAGTTCAAAGTTCAGTTCACTGTTCCCAAAATTAACTATTTCATAGTTCTTTCTTCAATACTGTATGTTGCTCACCCTCAAAATACCGGCATTTAATTTCTCCACTGTTGCCACCCATTCAGTCCACACTAGTAGCCAGCTGTAGCTTTCACCCTGCAATCTCAAAAATATGAGGAAAACGAACTTTCATTCGAAAAATGTTCTTTGACGCCAGAATGAGCGTGTTTGCTATAACGTTCATCAGGCAGACATGAGCTAAGATCACTTCATGGTCGCCCAAAATATGAACTAGTTCATAAACTTTCTTACATTGAACTCGTTCAGGTACAGCACTAGCCTGCAGTGCTCCCCGCCGAGTCCTGTTCAAAAGCGAGGTGAAAATGCATGTCACGCATCTCACTGTCCTGTCATGGCGTCATGCTCCGAATAGATCACTCCTCTGTGTTGCCTCTCACTTTCCACCCACAACGCTCAGCTTGTGGATGCAGCGATCCCGCCTGAGTGGCCCACACTGTCATTAAATGACAGTTTTGTCTTCGGATGACACATGACAACCCTCCTGTTTTTTGTCTTTGATCTGTATATTCTCTCTTGTCTTTCATGCCTGCAAAGCATCATGTATCTTTTCGTACAACACAATCCTGCGCGTGCATGACACACAATGGCTGTAGCACAGCACAAGTCGTAGTTTCTGGGAATGTGTGGACACACACTACGAAGTCACAATAAATCATTTAGCATGCCTTGATGCCATGAAAATTATGACATCATCAGGATGGTATCTGGGCAAATGTACACTTTCCTCTGCAGTGACTAATGCCCTAATTGACATTTTAAACTCTGTTGCTAAGGTAACACGGAATATGGTTTATTAATTTACCACATTTATATATCCTTATATCCATTCTAATACGCTTATGTTAAACGGTGAATCGAATAGTGGAAGAGGTGGTACAACAGACTACTAGAATGTCCTTGAAACCTTTGATTGACACTATTAATATAAATCTCGTAAGAATCTGTTGGGGTACCTAATGTTGCAGATATACGGTGATGTTTTTGAAGATGTTAATATTTTAATGCACAAGGTGGCGTAAATAAGGGTGTGTGGTTGCAATAAGTGAACAAAAGGCACCACACTATGAGCTCATCTGTGAATTAGGTGAGCTCATGTCTTCTGCCTGCTGTTAAAGAGAGAGTCCAACAATGGTGGCTTGGCAAGTCCTTGGTCAAAAGTGTGATGTGTCTCAAATCACTTTCAATTGGGCAGATTTAACTGATTTAATAGACTTGCTTTTTTTTTTTTAACCAAATATTGAAGCCATAATTTATAAACTATTATGATTATATAGACTAATGATTATGTTGTGCAATTGAACAGTATCATATTTTTTTTTTTTTTTTTATCCTTTTACAAAATATACTGCAATAACTGTCCTGTGTTTAATTTTCTTGACAAAATTGTGAAAATATGGAAATTCTGGGCGGCACGGTGGCCGACTGGTTAGAGCGTCAGCATCACAGTTCTGAAGACCGGGGTTCAATCCGCCTGTGTGGAGTTTGCATGTTCTCCCCGTGTTTGTGTGGGTTTTCTCCGGGCACTCCGGTTTCCTCCCACATCCCAAAAACATGCATGAATTGGAGACTCTAAATTGCCCAGAGGTGTGAATATGAGTGCAAATGGTTGTTTGTCTGTATGTGCCCTGCGATTGGCTGGCAACCAGTTCAGGGTGTACCCCGCCTCCTGCCCGATGACAGCTGGGATAGGCTCCAGCACGCCCGCGACCCTAGTGAGGAGAAGCGGCTCAGAAAATGGATGGATGGATGGATGGAAATTCTGTCAATTTGGACAAATGTTCCTGGAAGTGAAGTTCTATAGGTTGGCAACTCTGCAAAATACTGGGATTTCATTTCCCCATTGTTGCCACCCATTCAGTCCACACTAGTAGTCAGCTGTAGTTTTTACCCTAAAATCTCAAAAGCATGAGGAACAACCTGTTGCTTGAATGGTGTTTTTATAATAAAAAAAAAAATAATAAAAACATGCAGCACAGTATGACACGAACGAAGGTGAAAGGACATTAATAATTGCATTCCTCGCAGCTCTGTCTGACTGTAGTAACAAAATCATTTATCTACTCTTATATTACAAAACAAAATAAATTCCATATTATCACAGTGGCGGCACGGTGGGCGACTGGTTAGAGCGTCAGCCTCACAGTTCTGAGGACCAGGGTTCAATCCCCGGCCCCGCCTGTTTGGAGTTTGCATGTTCTCCCCATGCCTGCGTGGGTTTTCTCCGGGCACTCCGGTTTCCTCCCACATCCCAAAAACATACATGAATTGGAGACTCTAAATTGCCGTAGGCATGACTGTGAGTGAGAATGGTTGTTTGTTTCTATGTGCCCTGCGATTGGCTGGCAACCAGTTCAGGGTACACCCTGAACTGGTTGCCAGCCTCCTGCCCGATGACAGCTGGGATAGGATCCAGCACGCCCGCAACCCTAGTGAGGAGAAGCGGCTCAGAAAATGGATGGATGGATGGATTATCACAGTGTGATTTGAGTGTTTTAACTAAAGCACTCTGATACAAATAAGAAATTTCCGAGTAATCAATTTTTACAATTATGAACTGTATTACAAAAGAACACATTCACTCCTATTTACGCAGTATCCATGAATGCACCTGCACACTCACGCAGCTGCCACGTGCCTGCCTAGTTTCATTCTGAAGAGCGAAATAGTAAATGTAGCAGGTGTACATTCTTTCTATTAGCCATTTTACAAACAGCTCCATATTCTGGTAACTTTTAATATTACAGTTGATTCATTGTATATTCAAGAACACCAACGTCGCGGTATACCTTGCGATGTGACTATTGCGCACACGTACATCGTGATGAAGATGTTCAAACAAAATATATTGTGAAGCCCTAATATAATATATAACAATGGGTCCAACAGCTGTATCAACAACAGTAATAGTCCATTTCTATAACTCGCTGCATGTGTTTTCATTTTAAATGATCACGTCTGTAACATTCCAAGGAGATCACAGTATCCCATCACTGATTAGTTAATTTTTGAAGAGGCACATGGGCTACTGCTGTGGTCTTTGGGGGCACCATGTTTGCAACCTCTGCTGTAGATGAATATACAGATAAACAGATGGATGAAAAGGATTTATGAGATATGCACGAACAGACAGATAAAGTAGGTGTACAGACCAATGAATGGATGGATGGACGGAATGATGACAGACAGAGATACTGCCGATGAATCGACAGACAGATAGATGAATGGACAGAGAGACATACACGGAAGGGCAGATACTGTAGATAAATGGATGGATTGCCTAATACAGGTGCTCGTCATATATTTAGAATATCATGGAAAAGTTGATTTATTTCAGTAATTCTATTCAAAAAGTGAAACTTGTATAAT
Source organism: Phyllopteryx taeniolatus (assembly GCF_024500385.1). Lineage (NCBI taxonomy): Eukaryota > Metazoa > Chordata > Actinopteri > Syngnathiformes > Syngnathidae > Phyllopteryx > Phyllopteryx taeniolatus. The sequence goes on from NC_084509.1 coordinate 10,608,479, forward strand.
GTGTACATTAATTTCACACGGACTGATATAGTTCGTGTTTTTATTTAATGTTGATGATTATAACTGACAACAAATGAAAACCCCAAATTGAGTATCTCAGAAAATTACAATATTGTGGAGAGGTGCAATATTGAAGACACCAGGGGCCTCATGTACAAAGACTTGCGTGGATTTCCTACTAAAACATGGCGTACGCTCAAATCAAGAAAACGTCGTCCGCACAAAAATATCCAGATGTATGAAACTCTGCGTACTCATGAATCCAAGCACATTTCCTTCATACATTCCAATCAACGTGGAAATGAGTGCAACATCTGAGATGCCGATCTCTGCATGATCAGAAAAAAAGGAAAATGAGCAAGGTAATTTTTCTGAATGTGAAATTGCTCAATGAAGTGGAAGTGCGCAAGAAAATCCTCTTTGGCACGCTGTCCTCCGGCGTTAACACACGAAAGAGGAGCGAATGGGACAGCGCGTGTGCGGCTGTCAATGGTGTGGAGACAGAACAGCGCGCACATGCTGAACTAAAAAAGAAGTGGTCAGACATTAAGGTGGATGTGAAGCGGAGGACAGCTGCCCACCGCCAAAGTGTGGACAAAAAAAGGCGGGAGAACCGGCGCAGAGGGCCTCACCCCGTTCGAGGAGAGAATCGCTGCGATCATGGGTGACGCTGCTCTCTCAGGGGTGATGGGAGGACATGTAGCTGACTATGATCACCCCACAAGGTTAATATCATGTATTTTTATAACTCATAACAAATGTGTTCATACAGTAACCTACACTCAGCCCTGTGAGATAAAGGTTCATGCGTAAATGTTTGTGTGGTATTTGTAATATATCTTTTGAATTCAAATGGAAGCACATCAGCATATCAAAGAGGATATAAAAAACTTGACTCCTTTTTGATTACTCAATTTATTATTTTAATACACAGGAGTGGACACGCACACTGGAAAAAAAAATCATGTTTTTTTTTTTAGGAGAAGAGGGGTAAATTATGTCAATTTAAACATTTTAATCACGTGCAACCGATGTACATGAAGTAAATTCAAAGGACTTTTTTTTTTTTTTTCAATGCATGTGCTGGAGTCACGAAGCGATTGTGAGGGCAATAGGCGGCATAAATGATCGCCTTGATCAATTAATAGGTGTCCTCACAAATATCAGTGGTTCATTAAATACACTGGTTAACAAATTAATTCTCAGTCCTTGCCTCAATTGCATTGTTGAAATCAAATGTTGCCGGGCATGAATTGTTGATCAGTGCTAATTGTTAATGTCTCTCTGATGTGCAGATTTATGAGAACAGTTTCCCAGCATCACCTCCAAGTGTTGCCAAAGCACCAAAAGCTGCAGAAACGTGCGTACGCCAGCCATGCAGTTGGCGTGAGGCACCACACATTTCTATGGTCATTTCACTCTTGATACATCTGAACTTTGCCGTGAAAAAGAACGGACGGCACGTTTTTGTGCGTACGCACCTTTTGTACATGAGGCCCCTGGTGCCACACTCTAATCATCTGCTTAACTCAAAACATCTGCAAAGGCCTTTAATCTTGGGGAAGACGGCTGACCTGATAGGAGGGCAAGACACAAAATGCCATTGCTAAAGAGGCTGGCTGTTCACAGAGCTCTGTGTCCAAGTACATTAATAAAGAGGTGAAGGGAAGGAAAAGATGTGGTTGAAAAAAGTGTACAAGCAATAGGGATAACGGCACCCTGGAGAGGATTGTGAAACAAAACACATTCAAAAATGTGGGGAAGATTCACAAAGAGTGGACTGAAGCTGGAGTCAGTGCTTCAAGAACCACCACACACAGATGTATGCAAGACATGGATTTCAGCTGTCGCATTCCTTGTGTCAAGCCACTCTTGAACAAGAGACAGCGTCAGAAGCGGCTCGCCAGGGCTATAGACAAAAAGGACTGGACTGCTACTGAGTGGTCCAAATTTATGTTCTCTGATGAAAGTAACTTTTGCATGTCCTCTGGAAATCAAGGTCCCGGAGTCTGGAGGAAGTGAGGAGAGGCACAGAATCCACGTTGCTTGAGGTAGAGTGTAAAGTTTCTACAGTCAGGGATGGTTTGGGGTGCCATGAAATGTGCTGGTGTTGGTCCACTGTGTTTCCTTGGGTCCAAGGTCAACGCAGCCGTCTACCAGGAAGTTTTAGAGCACTTTGTTTTTCCTCCTGCTGACCAACTTTATGGAGATGCAGATTTCATTTTTCAACAGGACTTGGCACCTGCACACAGTGCCAAAGCTACCAGTACGTGGGTTAAGGACCATGGTATTCTGTTCTTGATTGGCCAGCAAACTTACCTGACCTCAACCCCATAGAAAATCTATGGGGTATTGTGAAGAGGAAGATGCAATACGCCAGACCCAACAATGCAGAAGAGCTGAAGGTCACTATCAGAGCAACATGGGCTCTCATAACGCTTGAGCAGTGCCACAGACTGATCGACTCCATGCCACGCCGCATTGCTGCAGTAATTCAGGCAAAAGGAACCCCAACTAAGTATTGAGTGCTGTACATGCTCATACTTTTCAGTTGGCCAACATTTCTAGAATTATTTTTTTTTGTATTGTATAGTAATGTATAGTATATATTTGTATTGTATAGTAATCAAATTTTCTGAGATACTGAATGTGGGATTTTCATTAGTTGTCAGTAAAAACATCAAAATTAAAATTAATAAACATTTGAAATATATCAGTCTGTGTGTAATGAATGAATATAATATACAAGTTTCACTTTTTGACTGGAATTACTGAAATACATTTGAAATCAACTTTTTCATGATATTCAAATTATATGACCAGCACCTGTAGCTGGAAGGACAGATGGATAAATGGACTGATAGGGAGACATAAGTGGATATACAGATACTGCCGCTGAATGGACAGACAGATAGATGAGTGAATAGTCTGACGGATAAAATATTACATCCCTGGCAGTGGTAACTAAATGCACAGCTCTCCAAGATAAATGGACACATGGGCAGAGAGACTCACATATAGATTAACTGATAAACATACAGGTGAAAGGAGAGACGTGGTAGATGGATAGACTTTTGCAATGCAATCTAAAATACAAAATCCTGATAGTTTTACATGTATTTGTCTTGCTCCTACACACTGACTCACCCATCCTCTCTCAGTCATCTTTTCATCTTTTGTGCTGTCTCTCTCTCTCTGCGAATAACACATTGGAAGAGAGCCTCCTCGCCTAGACAGACGAGCTGTGACCCCACACAGACTAATGCAACACTTGGCCATGAGCTGCATCAAACAAATGCATGCGCAACAAAAGCACAGGGTTCATTCAGCCTGCTGATGCTCTGGGAACAAAGCTGGTCATGGACTCGAACGCGAGCCGCTTGCAGTCATCTTTTAAACCAAAATAATGGCAGGCAAAAAAAAAACAAAAAAAAACGGTTGGTCTTGTGAGCATGCCTGTATGTTATGCTGCATTATTTGTGCCTCTGGAAATTCAAACACAGACTGAGCCTCCTTAAAAAAGTAGATACCGGTTGCCTGTGCATGTTCATCACATAACCTGCCAAAATGTGAAAATCGCACGTGCGCCGCTTTAATAATAAAAGACAATACAACACTTGAACGTTTTGCTAGGAAACTGGTCAGTGTTTCTGGGTCTACGACAGGGCCCGTATTGAACACAACACAATGGTGCCAGCGTGTACCGTCACAGTCCCACTGCACTGAATGAGCAACAGTATGGCTCCTCTCTCCTCCCATTTTTTTGGGGGGGTTCTTGGGAAAGAGCCCAGACAGCATGGTGGTCTAGTGGTGAGCACATTCTGGGGTTTAGGGTGCGAGTCTTGGCTTCCTGTGTGGGTTGATTGTAGTTTTCTCCGGGTACTCTGGCTTTTTACATTCTAAAAACATGTATGATAAGTTCATTAAAGACTGTAAATTGTCCATAGATGTGAGGGTGAATGTGCTCTGCGATTGACTGGCAACCAGTCCAGGTGTGCCAGTCCAGGACAAGCAGCATAGAAAATAAATGTATCAATGACACATGTATCAAGCAATACAGCAAGCAAGCAATCATTTCACTCAGGGGACAAATATTTAAAAAAGGTGTGTCAATTTGGAGCCGCGCCATTCAAACTCTTTTTTGTCAACGGCTACAGTGCTACAATTCTATCTTCCTGAGAGCTGTGTTACCCAAACCTATCTCATCATCTGCAGGCTCAGAGTGCATTGGCGTGTGTTGGTGTGTACGCTCCCTTGACGTTGGGGAGAGTGAATTCACTTCACAGGAATGCACAGCTGAGTCTAGTTGTTTTTACATCAAAACATCTTCTGTCATGCTTTCGGTAATGGCTCGCTACCCTCACCCCATGTCGCCACTCGGCTGCTTGCCATGACACCTGCTGTGAGCCGTGCACCAAATTAGTCTTTAAATGTACTTTTTACAAAAAAGAAATTCCTGTCAACTGGGTAATGCAAGAAAAAAACACAATGTTAGAGTAGTACTGCAGGAACTTGCAAAAGTCATTGAACACATCAGGAGGAAAATATGCTAAAAAAATGATTTTATTTGACACTTGACTGATGGCAGCAAGAAAACGGACAGCTTACAACAAAGTGGAGACTGTTGAGTACAATATAGAAGCGTCCAGAGCTAAAGCAGGGTAAGTTAACATTAGCACGTCAAGCCCTGTTGATCCTGTCCAGCGGAAAAGAAGCAAAATGGGTACCAATACAAGACTCGGCAATAATCAATTGACCCAGGGAATTAATAAGTGTCCAAAAGTTTCAGAAACTGAAAAAATGTTTGTATCTCATTCTGAATATTAAATCAACTTGCATAATACAGTACTGCATAAAAACACTCAGTAAAAACATTTGCTCTCCACAAAACCAGCAAACCGCGGAAAATGCGAGCACAAAACAACTATACCTAATATACAGGTATTATCCTTCCTTGTTCTTCTGTGGGATTTATTGGCTGTTTGGCAAACCATCATAAATGTTAAATTATTGCCACGAACTGATCAGAATCAGAATCATCTTTAGTTTGTCAAGTATGTCCAAAAAACACACAAGGAATTTGTCTCCGGTAGTTGGAGCCGCTCTAGTACGACAATAGACAGTCAATAGACAATTGACAGAGAAAACTTTTGAAACATAAAGACATTGAGAAAAACAGTCACTGAGCAATAAAGGGTTGGTGGTTATCTGGTAATGTCGGTACAATGTTTTTTTAATTGTATTTATTTATTTATTTTTTGGGACAATTGTGCAAAAAGATGCAGCATCCACTCGCAATTAGAGCAGTTTGAATGACTAATATAGCAATAGTCCAGTGCAATGATCATTGTGCAAAGGGCGCCGAGACTTCAAGGAGTGTATGCAGTTTAAAGTGACTAGTAGCGCGATAATCTGGGACAATGTTGATTGTGCAAATGTTGCAGATACTCCTCAGTCAGTGTGCAAGTGGAGCAGATGCTACACTGGCATGAGTGGCCAGTATTGGTCAACAACAGATATGCAAATAGTGCAGCTTGGCGAGACTACTACAGTGAGTGCACGAGTAATGTATAATTGGCCCGACAGAAATGTGACAACAAACTCAAGACAAAAAATATATATATATTGTCGTTCCACTGCAACGAAACCAATGTAAATTGGTGGGGGCCGGATGATGTGAAGTTTGCTGCCACAATCTAGCGGTGGGGTTCTGCAGGGCATTCATAGCTCACATTTTTGGTTGCAACTCAAGGCAAAAAATTGGCCAAGTGACAGTTTGTAGTGGTTATATTTGGTATCTCGTGCTTGCATGGGTTTTCTCCAGCTATTCTGGTTTCCTCCCACAGCCCAAAAACATGCATGGTAGGTTAATTGAAGACTCTAAATTGCCCATAGGTGTGAATGTGTGCGAATGGTTGTTTATGGATGGAAGACAACATTTTGTGCAAGTGTACTTAATGTTGTGTCCAGCGAATGCGTCACATCTCCCATCACATCCTCCAAGCTGGAACACTTCGCTTTCAACCGCCTACACTTGTTTCCAGAAATAAGCAAATATTCCAAGTCAAGCATGACGGACACATTGGAGCTGTGCACCTTGACAAGGCGGTAAACTGCTATTTGACAGCCACCGTTTAATCACATCATGTTGCCTGAGAACATGTGACACCAAATGCTTTCTAACTGCATTTTCATTCAGTTAGAATCAGCATTTACATTCACTTTTAGGTGAGTGGATCAGCATCGCTATCACAAATTGTGCCTTCCCAAACATTAATACTCTGTTTTAATGGGCACTGTCAGACGATATACTATATATACAATATGTATATTTATCACTATTACACTTATGTGGCTCATTCAGGAGGAATGCAAAGTACAACCACAATAGTAAACATTGTTAAATATAAATGGAACACTTGTTTTCCCTCATGTTTCATGATCTGAATTAAAATACTCTATCAAAGACCTTTTCCGATGCACACCAAAGGCCTAGTTCTTTTTAATGTCTAAATCTGTTTAAGTGAGCCCTACTCCTTTACTGAGATCATCTATCCAAATAACAGGTGGGGCATATGAAGATGCTGATTAGATAGTATGATTATTGTACAGGTCTTCCTTAGGCTGCCTACAATAAATAATAAATACATTTCTGTACAGAGAAAAAACGTCTTAGATCTTATGATTTCACCTCATGAAATGGGAACAAAAACAAGGGTTGCATTTATATTAGTATAATGTATAACTACTATAATGTAGTAGTATATTACAAATTTCTCAGGGATTAGAAAGAACTGTATAGTACAATTTTAGAATACATAATTTATTATTTCTATAAATTATATATTTTAAAAAGAACATATTGCCCATGTATCTGATAATATAATAAAATACAGTTCTGCCTTAAGTTTTTCGAGATTTTATTGCTTTGCCTGGCAAGCAAAAACGAGCACCGTATGGTGGCAGTGGACTCAAAAATAGAGGCTTCAAGCTGTTTATTGCCACTCTCAGTTGAAGTTTGCTATCTAACTAAACAGAACAGAGAATTAGACTGTGTATTTAAAAGAAAAACCACATTGCTTTTCTGCAAGTCTGCTTAGCTTAATGTTAACAAACAATGCAAAATGCCACTGACGAGCTAACGAATTGCATCGGTGTCGCAGAGTTATAACCCTTTAAGCAACTGTTATTTTATCATAAACGGTGCAGGCTAGTATTACTGCACCTTACTGAATCAATTGTGAAACTTCTTTGTGCGTGTCTCAATGTCTGTATTATACTGCCCTCAAGTGGCAAAGGTGCACGCACCAGAAGAAGCAGCACAATGTTCATTGAATTGAAGGAAAACGCTTGGCAAAAACTGTTTCTTTACATTCTGTCATTACTGGTTGTCCGATTAACAAAACATAAAATAAAACTATGAAAATTCTATGGAAAAAAATCAGGTGTAACAGTGGATGACTGGTCAGCACATCTGCCTCACAGTTCTGAGGACCTGGGTTCAAATCCAGCCTTGCCTTTGTGGAGTTTGCATGTTCTGTGTGCTTTCTCCGGGTACTCCGATTTTCCCAGCTATCATCGGGCAGGAGGCGGGGTACCCCCGAACTGGTTGCCAGCCAATCGCAATATAAAATATTTTTGTTGCTTTTTTTGGGAGGCTGAGTTTTAAGCGTGGTCATGGAATTAAACTTGTATCTCAAAGGCCCCTCAGTACAAAACAAGGGAAATAAGCCAATGTAATTTCCCATAGGGGATAAAAATTGGGGTGGCACTGTGGACAACTGGTTATCACATCCGCCTCACAGTTCTGAGGACCTGGGTTCAAATCTGGCCTAGCCTGCCTTGCATTCTCTCCCCATGCCTGCGTGGGGTACTCTGGTTTCCTCCCACATCCCAAAAACATGCATGGTAGGTTAATTGAAGACTCTAAATTGCTCGTAGGTATGAATTTGAGTGTGTATGGTTGTTTGTTTATGTGTGCCCTGCGATTGGCTGGCAACCAGTTCAGGGTGTACCCCGGCTCCTGCCCGCAGTTAGCTGGGATAGGCTCCACGACCCTAGTGAGGATAAGCGATATATAAGTAATGTAAATAAGTCATTTCTATGTATACTGTGTGTGTGTGTATATATATATATATAAAATTTTGTTTTTTGTTATTTATTACATAAAAAAATCTTCAATGTAGCTGCACAGTGGAGAATGCTTTCATGAACAAACCTAAAAGGACATTAACCATGTTTTTTTTACATAAGGTAGTGTGACATAATAGCCACAGAGGGACCGGATAGACGTGCGGCAATTAAACGGTGGTTTTAAGTGTGGCGTCGTCATAGTGACGGGTCGAGCAGACCATGTCTGAGGTTTAGCTGTCTTTTTGAATGCATTTCCTTTTTCTTCTCTTGCCATTTTGTTACTTTTCATTCATTCATCTTCCGTTCCGCTTATCCTCACCAGGGTCGGGGGCGTGCTGGAGCCTATCCCAGCTATCTTCGGGCAACCTTTTCTTTTCTCTCGACCAGCTGTGCCCTCGTCCGGGTTAGCAGGGCAGACCTTGGCACAAGAGGCAGTGGGGGGAGCAAGATTGGTGCCACAAGGATGAACAATCTATTCCCCCACACTCCTCACACCACCACCCTATTTCTTACAAAAAGGCTATATTTCATTGTTTACCTCAGTACTCAGAGAAGTAAAAGGAGGATGTTTCTCTTTGAATCCAGTGACCTTTCTTTTTTTTTTTTTCAAGTTTCAGTCTGATGCTGCTTGCTACAAGTCTTTGCAGGTCAGACATGCAATGTGAAGCAATTCGTTGGCCCGTGTCAGCGATTTTGCAACTTTCTGCGCCTCTGTTGCATTTTCTGCACTCGACTGGGGGATCGTTTTAGTATTCTGTGGAAAGGATACATTTTTGGTACACTTCTTGTATTGGATTTTATTAGCTGATTCCAAAGTTTTGCTCTCAAATGGCACAGTTCTGTAGTGTATATGCTTAATTGCCAACACTTTGGAATCGCACCCTATCTTCAGATAGGAATCCATTTTTTTTCCAAACGTGGATACAAATCCAATACATAAAGGTATCAAATATGTGCCAATGGGAGTGCTGCGTGAACACACAGATGGGTATATACCCTGTTAATGTGAGTTTGACATCCAAATACAGAGATTGGTGACTGTGCACCATGCAGTCATGGTTACGCTCATCACGGGCACACCCCTGCCTGAACTGTTACCTTATTATCCCAGAAAAGCACCTTACTAGTAAATGAGTGGCACTTGAACTGACCCGTAGTGTACATTGGATCAATAAAGATCTATGATCATCAATGACAGTAAATCCATGTGACTTTGACAATTGCATTAAACCCATATCAGTTTCAGTATGTGATTTGGTAATAACACAAGCAAAGATCTCCGATTGATCCAAATTATTTTACATAACAAGCATAGCATGCTATGGATGTGTAACAAGCATAGAATGCTATGGATGTGTGTGTGTATGTGTTCCCAACATAACACACACACTTTTTTTTTAAACCTGTCCTGTTCAGCTGCATGGCCTTGCAGAATGCTGGAGCTGTATGCCTTTGTGCTGGAACAGTTTTGCTGTGCATCAGGGGAGTTTGAAATACTTCCTCTGCTTATTTTGAAAAACATATTAAAACAGTGTTTCAGGAAAATACAGAAGATCTGGATTTCATCTTGTGTGTTTTGTATGTAGAACCCAATGAAGACGGGAAATGAATTCCAGGATACCCCGGAATACGATTATTAAATGAAGTTATAGTGTGACGAGAATTAAGTTGAAATGTTCTGAATTTCTTCAGAATTTGATGAGGAAACAAATTCGTTGTTTTGAGAGAATAAATTGCTAATGTTACAAGGGGAAAAAAATGGTAATTTTACAATAATAAAATTTTTATTTTATGAGAAAAAAGTCACTCATTTGTGAGAATCCGGTTTCCGACCAGTTCAGGGTCTTCCCCGCCTCTCGCCCAGAGTCAGATTGGATAGGCTCCTGCACGCCCGCGACCCTAGTGAGGGTAAATGGTATGGAAAATGGATGGATTATCTTTATTCATTATAAAATATATATATTAATAGTATTTGTGGGGAAATGCATGAATAGAGATACTGTAGCTAACTCGACTTTGTTGCAAGTCAGTGGAAAAAAATGTCAACCGCAAGAAAAAAGCCTTCCGTTTTTTTTACTTGATCAACAAACCCGTTAGCCTGCGGGGGAGGCGAGTCGACATCTTTGCTGTTGTCATTACTGAGGAAAAGCACAATAACTCAGACAAGTTGTTTGTGAGCCCATATGTGTGTGTACAGATATATATAGTACACAGAGTATGTAGACAAGCACAGGCAGGTAGGCAGACACCACATCATCGGAGTGGGAGGAGGAGGAGGAGGAGGAAGACAGACTGATATGTTAAAACGGAGGTTGTAAGTTGCTGTTACCCAACCGCAGACGTGAAGGTGCAAACATGATAACGTTAGGTGGGCTCGTTATGTGACGTGTGTGTGTGAGTGAGTGTCCTGTGGGGATTTATCTTTGCCCAGCAGACACCATATGGTTCAAAGTGTAGACTTCCTCAAAGCAACACACACAACCAAACACACACACACACACACTCAAATGTGCATGGACAACAAATGTAAAGAGAAGACAGTGAGCAAAATGGAGAACAGAGATAAGAAGTCACTCCTGACAGGAACTTTGACAAAAGATGCCCGATGAACAGCAGGTGCTTTCATAAGGGGGGAGGGGGTCCACTAAGCCCCTCAAGGTCCATATGGCCAGGAGGCATACAACTTCCCCCAACATGACAGGACAAGAAACTGACGACTCTTTGTGAGCAAGCTTCTTGTGTCCCACTCCAGTTGAGATGTGTCCATGTACATACAGTAAGTGTATTTGTTGAAGGGACTAATGTGTCGTGTGACCCGCCAAGTCCACACAAACTCAAAAGCACACTGGTATTTTTTTTAAAACGTTTTTCTAAGCAGTTTGGCCTTTTACTAAAATGCGTTTTAGCTCACTGACCAGAGAAGACTTATTTTTTAAACGCTTTTCGGGATTTGCATGTGTAGCACTAAATTGAAAAAAGATAATACATGATGTGAAAATAAAGTTACAATATTGTGAAGCTATAGTCCAATATGGAAGAGAAAAAAAATCACATATTTACAAGAATAAAAAAGGGTTGGTTTTTTTATGAGAAATGCGTAGCTTTTCACTGTTAAAAAGTCAGAACTTTGAGTATTAAGTTGTACAGGAAAATACATGTCAGAGAATAAAGCTGTAATGTTATGAAAAACAGTCTTAATTCTATGAGAATAAAACGTGTAACTACAATAATAAACTTCTAATACTGTATTAGGGGAAAAGAGATCATTTTACGAGAGGAACATATTCAAAATTCACTTTTCAGGATTTGTATACATAGCAGTGAATTGAAAAATAAATGATGTGAGCATAGTCATAGAATAACCAGAATGTAGTTGAAATATTGTCAAGATATAGTATTAAATGTAAGAGAAGAAAAGTCATACCACACATGTTCACATGCGCATACAAAATACAGATATAAAAATTGTCATCAGGTACCGGTACTCAGCTACAGTGTTGGATTTATCTTACCAGCAAGCGGTTAATGCTACTAATTCAGCAGCTTGTTCAGCCAATTCCTGTCAATCATGCTGCGTGCCTTCATCAAGTAAGGGTATTAGTGTGGCTGGATTTAAGGTTGTGCATCGCTCAACAGTCAAATGTGGTTGTGACAGCAAGATGGCCTGGCAAGATAAATGTCTTGCCGGTGATAAAAACGCCATATTGGTTTGCAATAGGCGAGCAGACACTGTATGTGGGACCTTAAGGGTGAACTGCTCTCTAGTTGAAAAATAAGCTATTGGTCTTAGCTTATCACCGTATTGTTGTGTAAGTACGGAGATCATGCAATAGCTTTTACAATCTACCATTTGAATGAATGTTTTATCATTAAATTTGGAAGGCCTAGCGCAGCACTGGACACCAAATGTTGTTTAATGTCACACAAGGCCTTTTCTGCCTCTGTACTCCATTAAACAGGTGATGTCATTTTAAGGTTGTTTTCATACATTAATTTTGACAATGGTGCAACAATTTCTGCATAGTTTGGAATCCATGCTCTACAATAATTTGTCAGACCTAAAAATGATGATTATATGTTTCTTCGTCTGTGGTTTAGGATTTTTTAAGACTATAGCTTTCCTGTCTTCTAATATAGTCCTTCCTCCTATACTTAAATTATGGCCTAGATATTTAACTTGTCTTTTACATCATTGCAATTTATTTTTTGTTAACTTTATGTCCCTCTTCTGTTAGATGATGCAGTAAAGTCAATGTCTCTCCATCTGTAGATGCCAGAAGACATGCGTGTTGTCATAACTTGTGAATAATTAGTTAGACTTTCATAGTAACCTTGCGGTAATCTCGTAAATGTATATATATATTTTTTTTTCTCAAATGTGAATGCAAACCAAAATTGACTGTTATTTTCTATTGGTACTGAAAAGAATGCATTATTATTTGGTTATTTCAGGTTTTTCAGTGTCCAAACTCAGAATGTCCTGTAAATTGAAATCCACCTCCTCATTCTCTGTAATGTTTACACAAGAGGATTTGCTGAGTTGGGAAGCAGGCTGGCCTAGTCATGCGGTAGTTTGTCCGTATTCTCTTTTCTTTTTCTTTTTTTCTTTTTTTCTTTTTTTAGGGCAGTCACGTGCAATGTGGCCTTTGTTTCCACAGCACCAACAGATGGTATTATCATAATAATTTCGATTTCTACCATATCTTACTCTCCCACGGTCTCTGCCGCGTCCTCTAAAATGATCTCTCTCTCTGCCTTGATAGTATATTTCTGCTTCTTCGTCGAGGAAGACATCTATCTTCTCTTTTTGTTTTTTCTCTAACACTCTTTCTGCGTGGAGGGCATGATTAACATATTCCTCCAGAGGGCCAGTTGCTAGGTTTATCCAATGTTTATCTACCCATCTGTTAATGTGTTCTTTCGAATTCACATGTAAAGCATTTTTTAACTGTTGTTGATAAGGTGTGATGCCGGCTACGGCCTTTTTCACATCCTCATTAGTCCAGGTCCTATAGACCAAAATGTTTTCTTTCTGGTCCTCTTGTATATTTGGATGTGCCACTTCAATTATCGGAAATAAATCCAGGTCTCCCTCGTCTGAGGTTATATTTGTTATTTTGGGAGTGGGAGAAAATGTTTCTCCCATAGTTTTAGACCAATTCATTTGTACCCCTCCCGATTGTAAAATTCGTTGTGTTTGTGCCTCTTGAGTTGGAGGATTTTCATGAGGTGGCAAAACCGGGTGCAAGGGTGCTGATGCTTTTGTTTCCTTATTTTTTTTACAACTTTCTTCAATTATCTTTTTCTCGCTAATTCTTATTATTGGTCCTGTCTCGTCATCTTCCTGTCTTTGAAACAACATATTTTTATGTCTACCTTCCTGCTCTTTTTGTTCATTTGTTAAGTGTTTCTTATTTTCCCCTCCTTTTTCTCTTTTAGACGCCATGTTTAACCAGAAGAGTAAGTCGTCAAATCCATCTTTTTGTATTTGTGATATATCATTTTTGTGTCGACACTTTATTTCGTTTTGAAGTTGAACTATTTTTTGCGAATTTAGCTGGCCAGCGAAACCGTATTTGGTTATCCACGTGTTTAAATGTTCTATTTTGGAATGTTTTTGTAGTTGAACATATTTCCAATCTTTACACGTCAGGTCTATTTTTTGATCCGGTTTACTGTTATTTATTCCCATTTTTGTGAATTTGGAAGTCAGTTCATTTGCACCTAGAGTGACCTAAATACTGACTTTATTCAAAAATGACAGGGTGACAATTAATGTCTGAGTTTTGGCAATTCTCAAGCTTCTACCCCAATTGGGGCGGAGAATTCTTGCCTTTGCTTCCAAACCCAGTTGTCACTTACAATCCCGTCTTATACATTCATACTTTTACACATACACACGATATTAATAACGTTTTTATAAACACACGAAAACACGGAAACACAGAAATACGGAATTTAAGTACGTACAGGACCCCGCAGTCCTCACGGAATTTATCGGACTCCGACGTCCATCTTGACCACTTGCCAGTGATTAGTATTACACAAGGTTTGTTCTGCCGCAGACTTCTTGCAGACTTCTTCGTCGCGCAATTCACTCACTCTTTAATCCTTTTTTCCTAAAAATTTTTTTTTTAAATTTAACTCACCACTCGTCTTCAATCCTGTGGATTGTCGTCAACCTTCAGATCCCAGTTGAGGAGAACGAAGACCAGTCCCGGAAAGGGTCTTACTTGCCGTGGCCACGGTCTCTTAACTGGAAGTCGGCTCCACAACTGGAATCCTCGGGTGTGTTGACATCCGGCTCGAAGGACCAATTTAATGTTGGATTTATCTTACCCAACATTATAAAAAATAGACACAAAAGGAATGAAGACACTGGTTTATTTTTCTCATGAGGAGGACGTATGGGAGATTGTTCAGATCACAGCCTCTCAACACGCTCTAAACAATCCCCCCCCTCGCTCCTGCATTTATTTGAAATAGGAGGGATTTACAAATCATAATGTTCTAAGCAATAAGACACAACACAAAATATTTGATAATAAGAGGGTTTTTCCCAGACATAGTATTCTAAGCAATAAGACACAACACAAAATATTGGACCAACACTTGTCCCGACCCGACCACATCCGATCACGTCCTTGGTCCAGGCGCCCTTCCATCGGATGATGCTGAGTCATCTTTTCGAAGGCGAGACATCTAAAATCGTCCATAATACTAATGCAAGCTAAGCAAATAAATGATAACTTCTACAATGTATCTAACATACAGGTACTAATTATTTGTGTTTTTGTACTTCTTTCTAAATTACTACAACAATAGTGTAGCGGTATTATGTGAAAAAGTCATATTTTTACAAAAATTAATTTGGGCTGAATGATGAGATTTTTTCGTAGTCGACACTAATGTGATGAAAGTCGAGTCGAAGTCGATTAATCGATGGCATCATTGATATTTTTTCAGCACTGTAGAGTTATTGTGCCATGTACCGGTTTGACGTAAAAACATTTCAATGGACCGGCATAGAGACGAATAAAAACAATTAAAATTTAAACTCACCATTACGCTGAATGTATTTGTTGAAATTAGTGGTAGACCTGTTTTTCCCTTCAATGATCTGGCCAGTCTCATTTTGTGTTCCATAGCATAGTGTGTTGTAAGATAGGACATCATCGCGAGTCTTTTACAAAACAAAAACAAAAAAAATCATTTCTGTTTCACTGTTTCTAAGTCACTTGTGGTTTCATTGTATTTGATGATACAAGTATCATTTTCAGTGTCATAAAGCAACCCCAAGTGTCATGATGTTGAGTTGGTGGGTGTTTGTATTGTACAGCTTCTATGCAGTATGAAGTTCTCGTTGTTGTCCGCGCATTATTGGACTCAACATTTTGTCAACGAAGACTTCACACTGTTGCCCTAGTTCCTAACCGCCAGTCCCATGGTCCCTCCGCCACTGGTATGAATATTTTAAGGCTAGAGGCAATTCGAATAGCCAAAGACAGCGAGGCTAATCGCCATTTCCATCAAAAACCAGCTTATTTTTGTACTCTCTGACCCACGCGGACGTATGAAGACTGTGTGGCCCTGTGAGCCGGACATTTCACTGCTCCACAGCCAAGTCGAAAGTCTTACTGTACTTTGTGTAAATTGGCCGATTAGAAGACGAGATGCTAAGAACATGTGATTAGCAATTACCGTAATTTCTCGTGTATAATGCTCACCCATGTATTATAAGCACCCCCAGAGTTGACCTCAAAATTCTGGGAAAACCCTTCTACCTATGTATAATGCATTTTTACAATGCACACTTTTGCTTCAACCCATATCATCAAAACATGAAGTATTATCTGTATTTTGTTAGTTTTTTTCAAATAATTATTCTGAAGTTAAGCACTTTATTTGAACACGTAATACTTTATTTTTATTTACTTGCTCTTATTTTGAAATTCACAGCCCTACTTTTATTTAGTAAATGAGAAAACACACAGTTGTGCTCATATGTTTGATTACCCAGGCAGAATTTGTAAGATGGGTACAATTCTTTAAAGAAAACATGAAGGGCCAGGCGAAACACATTTAATTTTATTTTAATGGGATTCAAATTAAACGGTCAAGCATTTCAGAAAAGCATCACCATCAATAAATTAATGATGGTTGTTGTTTAGTCATCAGTCGTATTTAAAAAAAATAAAATAAATAAAATTTCACAAATTCTGCCAGGGTATGTAAACTTATGAGCACAACTGTACATAATATGCAGTCATACGTACCCCTGTCACATTGGAATGAAAGTGTAGACTACACCTTTTTCCTAGCTTCTAGGTGGCGATGGCATATTAGAATGAAAGTGTGCACCTTTTTCACAACCTCTAGATGGTGGCATATATTTATAAAATGGGAATTTTTTTTGCCATTTTCCCCTATACCTATGTATAATGCGCATTATTGACCTTTGACAATTTTTTAGGGGAAAAAAATTTGCATTATACATGAGAAATTACGGTAGTCGACTTCAAGCTTTAAATGTCTTTGCGGAGTAGTATAGTCGACGAGTCAACTAATCATTTTCACCACTAAAATAAAGCTGTACTATTACAAGTAAAAAATTGACAAATTTACGAAATTAAAGTGGCCAACTGGTTAGCACATCCGCTTCACAATTCAGAGTTTCAGGGTTCAAATCTGGCCTCAGACCTTCCTGTGTGGAGTTTGCGTGTTCTTCCCGTGCCTGCATGTTTTTTCCCCCCCCCAGTTTCCTCCCACATTCCAAAAACATGCATGGTAGGTTAATTGAAGGTTCGAAACTGTCCATAGGTGTGAATGCGAATCATTGTTTGTCTATATCGGACCTGCGATTGGTTGGCGAGCAGTTAAGGGTCTACCCCGCCTCTCGCCCAGAGTCAGGTGGGATTGGCTCCAGCTCACCTACGAACCTAATGAGGATAAGCGGTACAGAGAATGGATGGATGACAACACTGTGTATGTGCTATTATGTTCTTGGGTTTCTGTTTTGATTTTCATTTACTTGGTTGAGAGGGCTGACTTCGCTTTTACACCAGTTTGGGTAAAATAGGAAGATAGAAAAATTATTTTAAGAATACCACTGTTTGTTTGCATGTAGTGTACATGCCTTAATGACATTCAGCTCTTGCTCTCCTCCATCTCTCAGCTTTATTTCCTCCCCTTCAGCCTCATTGATATGCTCAGTCCTGACATTGATT
This sequence comes from Phyllopteryx taeniolatus, assembly GCF_024500385.1. Taxonomy (NCBI): domain Eukaryota; kingdom Metazoa; phylum Chordata; class Actinopteri; order Syngnathiformes; family Syngnathidae; genus Phyllopteryx; species Phyllopteryx taeniolatus. The sequence goes on from NC_084509.1 coordinate 10,625,839, forward strand.
TTTTTCCCCCTGTCCTAATTGGTGCACAAGTCATTACAGCTGACATTTCACACATTAAATATCAATCAGCTGGGCTCTCATCACACTCGCAAAAGGAAAACAAATCTCAGGGGAGGAATTTTGCGGCTTGGGAATCTGATTTAGTCTACATTTGTCCTTCTGTCAAATGAATAAGGAGCATGCACCAACTGAAGAGGCTAATATGCTGATTCGCTGAGATGATAGATGTGGCGATCAATGCTGCTCAAGCAGTCAGTGTAGATTTGTCGAACAGCGAAATGAGGACAAACCATAAGAAAAGGCTATCCGACCTCGGGCCAACGCTAATAAAATCCACCACCAGCTCTAAAGCACATTTATGAACATGAAAAAAAGTTTTTTTTTAATTGTATTATTAGAAAATAATATTTAATAAAAATAACAGAAATTGATTGATTTTTAATTTCAGTATTATTAATAGTACCTTGGAGAACATGTTGACTGTCCACATTCTAAACACAAGGTACAATAGCTAACTGTTGTTGATGTTGCTTCAAATCAATGAAAGTGTGTGTGTAAGTGTGAAAAGTCCCACATCTGGGCACAGGAATTGTGGATCCACCCTTCCTTCCTGGCAGCACCCCGGTTGTCACTTGACACTATAGACGCTTTTCAGTGGAACGTCACATGACACATGCAAAAATTATGCTGGATTGCTTCTGTGGACACGTATTCACAATTAAGTCTTTCACTCCAAGAATGTGCACAGTGACTGCACGGCTAAAGAAGACAAATTGAATACCATTACATTAGTAAACTAAGTGTGGAGGGAGTTTCCCAATACACCAAATAGACAAAGGTATTGGGACATTTGGCCATTACAGGAAGAAGCCAGTTTTCTACCAATTCTAAAAATGTGCAATTATAAATAAATAACATTAAAATATGAATACTGTACTAATAAAAAAAAAAACTTAATAAAAGAGTTTTTCATTTCAATTAAGTCTTGCAAATATAAAAATTCAAGATATTTGTACGCATTCATTTTTAAATGATTAATTTTAATGAATTTGTTACTTTTTTAAAAAATATATATTTTTAAAGCTAGCAACTGGTGTTCTACCATTTCTGAAAACGTGCAATAGGAGTTATATTTTTAAACACAAATGCCAATAATAAGTAATTGTAGCAGTAAGTAAAAATTTATTTTTAGTTTTTACAAATAAAAATATCCATATTTAAAATAATGCACCTTGTTTATTGGGTTTTTAAAATGATTTTTTTGTTTGTTTTTCTACCAATTTTTTTGTGTGGACTACATTTAAATAGTAGTGAAAAAACTATTATTTAAACCTGTTTGTACAACTTCAAAAATGTATATATTTTTTTCATCTTGCTATTTGCCGAGTTTTCAATCAAGCTACCATGCATGTTTTTTTGGGATGTGGGAGGAAACCGGAGTACCCGGAGAAAACCCACGCAGGCAAAGGGAGAACATGCAAATTCCACACAGGCGGGGCCAGGATTTGAACCCTGGTCCTCAGAACTGTAAGGAAGATGTGCTAACCAGTCGTCCACCGTGCCGCCGTATTAAAAATAGAATATTTAAAAATAAAATAAAATCATTTAAATGAGCTCAAATTACTTTAAAATTAAACTTGTTTTTATTTTGCTATTTTCAAATTATTAAACATTTAAAACTTAACATTTTAAATTTATAGTTTTCATGACTTAACTATATACAGTGGGACAAAAAGTATTTAGTCAGCAATTGTGCAAGCTCTCCCACTTAAAAAGATGAGAGGCCTGTAATTTTCATCATAGGTATACCTCACCGAGCTATATTAGTGCAGTCCATTTACCATTTACAACCTATGAGAGACAAAATGAGAGGGGGAAAAAAGAAAAAGAAAATCATTTTAAAATAATTTATTAGCAAATTATGGTGGAAAATAAGTATTTGCTCACCTACAAACAAGCAAGATTTGTGGCTCTCACAGACCTGTAACTTCTTCTTTAAGAGGCTCCTCTGTCCTCCACTCGTTTCCTGTATTAATGGAACCTGTTTGAACTCGTTATGACTATAAAAGACACCTGTCCACAACCTCAACCAGTCACACTCCAAACTCCACTATGGCCAAGATCCAGACACCAGAAACAAAATTGTAGCCCTGCACCTGGTTGGGAAGACCGAATCTGCAATAGGTAAGCAGCTTGGTGTGAAGAAATCAACTGTGGGAGCAATTATTCTAAAATGGAATATATATATATATATATACACACACACACATTTTATACTTGAGACTATGTGAGTCCCAGGATAGCCATGTCAAGGAAACAATGAGTCCATGTAACTTATTATCACAGATTACAGATACAGTAATCCTCCGCTACATTGCGGTTCTTGCTTCATGGTCCTGCTATATTGCAGCGTTTTATTACAGTTGTTACTCTTTAATCTTTAGTCTTTTATGCTGTTTGTACAATATTTTTGTGTTAACCCTTGCTCTTGCTTTCGCTCCATATGTTATATGTGGTTAGGCCTGCCACGATGGCAAGCGCGTTGTGTCACATACGCCACTGCCTACTTTCGTCTTCGCGACCATCCCCACGGTATTTGCGGTTTTGCTTTTCAATGTTTTTTGATGCGCAAAATGTGAATTTTGACCCGCAAACTGCAATAAGACAACCGCTTAATTTGAGCCTTGCACACATACGTAGGTAAGCAAAGTTGTGTGTCAGTGGATGCAGATTCACCATGCTTTATGCGTCCCTAATCATTTTTGTGCCTCTAAGACGTGGGACGCGCATGAAACGAGATCCCTGTGTGTGTGTATGTATGTGTGTGTATATATATATATATATATATATATATATATATATATAGTTTTTTACACGTGTTATATGTTATGTTGATCAAGAGGCGCGTCCCAATAGTTTTGTCCATAAAGGGAAAGTGTACAATTAATTTGCAGGAGTATTTTACAGGTTCACTGCACCTGAAAAGCACACAGCGTGCTTTGAAGACAAGTAAACAAAATGCTCGGGACAGCAGCAGCTGTATGAAAAAATGTGCCAGTACACCCGAAACTGCAATGCAACCCAGCGGCACTAATGTGGGGTCACAAGGCCGCAGATTCCCAGTGTCACAGGAGACTTCCTCTTCCACTGCTCCACACAGGATATGAGCAATTTCCTGAAGGCTTTGCCACTACAAAATTCCCAGAAACGGTCAACACTGGGGCATTTTCAAAGATAACGCATCAGGATAATGATCGTGTCATAAATGGCTCCTCTCTGAACAACAAAGTACTGTACGCTCAAAATGTAAAAGTACATTTACATCTATTTTATAGCATAAACTACCACACAATGCTTTAAATGACTTGCTATTGTGTGGCAATACCGTGCGGTTGGAGAGGACACAGCAGAAGTCGCTTCAAACTGTGTGTGAAGGTACTTGTACAGTGCGGGTGGATATTGTGCGTTTCACTGATCAGTGTAAATGAGCCAGCTTTGCCACACTGATTGTCATTTCGGTACGGAAAATGAATGAATGAATAAAATACCATCCATTTAAACGTAAAGGGGCGGCACGGTGGCCGACTGGTTAGAGCGTCAGCCTCACAGTTCTGAGGTGCGGGGTTCAATCCCCGTCCCCGCCTGTGTGGAGTTTGCATGTTCTCCCCGTGCCTGCGTGGGTTTTCTCCGGGCACTCCGGTTTCCTCCCACATCCCAAAAACATGCATTAATTGGAGACTCTAAATTGCCCGTAGGCATGACTGTGAGTGCGAATGGTTGTTTGTTCCTATGTGCCCTGCGATTGGCTGGCAACCAGTTCAGGGTGTACCCCGCCTCCTGCCCGATGACAGCTGGGATAGGCTCCAGCACCCCCGCGACCCTAGTGAGGAGAAGCGGCTCAGATAATGGATGGATGGATGGATAAACTTAAAGGAAACATTTCATTATTTTGTGGGTATATATACTGTATACTGTTTTGATTATCTATTTAAAGTAAGTGTACCCTAAAATAAAACATTTGGATGGTACACTGGCCTGTAATAGCTTCTCGCGCACTGCCATGGGGATCCCGGATAAGTCACTCTAACGACAGCCATGACACCTCTCATGTTGTATGTTATCGTTCAGAGTTGTGCCTGGGAGCTATAAAGCCTGGAAGCAATAAAAACTTTTTTTCTTTTCTTTTTTTTTTAATTAATTTTTATTTTTTTTTAAATAAATCTTCCTTACTGTTGCTTTAACAGTAGAAGAACAATGAAAAGGTCTGGTTCATACCTTAAACGTCAATGTTATGTTAATGAGCTGCTGTAAAAGCCCAGACCTTGCTGGAAAGCGTGGTGGCTGATGGTTTACATTGTTGGGGAAGTTAAATAAACATCACATCTTGGTCAGGTTTCCACAACCAATTATTACCTCCTTACAAATTGAGTGAGTACGAGATATACTACACATACAGTATTGCTTCTATAGCTATACATGAAAGGTTTAGCTTTGTTTTTTGCTCCCACCAACAGGTTCTCTCAGGCCTGTCTGCTGCTCAGGTTACGAAAGAGATGTTGCATAAAATGTGTGCGAGGAACAAGGTTTGATGATGAATCACAACTCTTGACTGGGGGAGGGAAGGCGAAGTAAAAAGAGCTCAGGGAGATAAGCAAACACACCTCAGCAACAATATGACAGGCGGAGGAATGCGGAGGGGAAGGGGGGCGATGGAAGATGATGGAAAGAAGAGCACAACACGTAGGAGGCGGGTAGGAAGGTCAGGGATGTCGCAGCATGTTAGTCAGAATGCAGGCTGGGATTGCTGAGGTGACAGCAGGGTACCGACAGTGTGGTGGGAGGCGCTCACATGACCCGGCATCAGGCCCTGGAGGAGGATGCACAAAGCCTCCAACAACCACACTTGAACTGTGATGATAATGATGGGGGTGGGAAAACAGGAAGACTGAGTCCAAACGTAGTTTTTTTTTTTTTTTCTAAGCAAATACAGTGGTACTTTGACTTTGGAGTTACATATAGTAATAAGATAATTCAATTAAATAATAAAGAATCACAGTTTGTGCTGCTTCTTCTACTGCAACTTGGCCACTGAGGGCAGTATAATACAGTCATGCACATGCAAAGGAAGAACAGTTTCACAACTACTGTAAGTGACAAAGTAAGCTGCAGTAATATTAATTTTTGCAGAGGATAACGAATATAAATAATATATTGTCTGTCTACATGTAGCTTCACCGTTTGTGTTCAAATATAACACCACATTATAATAATATAATATTATAATAATATAATATAATAATAATATAACGTGTGCATTATAACACCACAACTGAGATGTGATTAGTTGGCCTGTCTATAGCGTTTTGCATTGTTTGTTAGCATTGAGCTAAGCAGACTTAAGGCAAAGCTAGGAGGTTGTTTTAAATACACAATGTGTAATTCTCTTTGTTTTATGCTTCGTTTGACAGTAAACTTCAAGTGGGAGTGTCAATAAGCACCTTTAAGTTTTTGATGAATTGTTCACTATCTGCCAAACTGCTACTTGTTGTGAAGAGAGTTGAGTTGATTCATTATCACCAGAGGTGGGACCAAGTCATTGCTTTGCAAGTCACAAGTAAGTCTCTTTGCCGTCAAGTCCCAAGTCGAGACGGGCAAGTCCCACACTTTGAGTTTCAAGTCCTTTCCAGTCATATAAAAATATATTTGAATATACATATTTATATTTAATTAATATGTATATATTATATACTGCACGTATAAATTTCATATATTTTAAAATCCATATTTATTTAGCAAAACAAATTTGATAAACAAGTACATTGAACCTTTATAAGAAAATTATTAAGCTGAACACAAATGGAATAAGTTGCCAACAGAAGTGACGTCAGCCCCAAGTGTGCATGTTTTTAAGTCCACGTTAAAAACTCTTCTTTTTTCCCCCATGCATTTTAGAGCATTTGCACTTTTAAATGATATTTCTCTCACTGTACGCTGTTTTAATTTTATTTGTATTTTATTTATTTTTTCCTCTTTGTTTTAAATGTTTATAAGCTGTTTTTTCTTTGTTTTTAAATACTTTTAATCATGTAAAGCACATTGAGTTACCTTGTGTATGAAATGCACTATAAAAATTAATTTGCTTTGCTTTGCTCTGCTCTTACAGCTACTTCTGTTTGATCCCGGTTTGTATCCGCTTTGTCCATAATTTACTAAGGCTGTCCCCTTTCCTCTGATTGGTTGCCTCCGTTGTAGAAGACCCACTTGTGAGAGCACACGTGTTTGTCATGTTGACAGCGTTGGCTCGGGAGCAGAGATGTAGCCGTAGATCTTCGCTAGTGACGTGGATAAGCTTGAGAGAGTCAAATGACCTGAATGTGTGGATGATTTTAATTAATATTTCACATTTACTGAGGCACCATAGAGACAATATTACATCCCAAATACTAGAAAAAAAATGGTTTGGCAAAATATTGGGCGTGGCCTAATGAGTGACGTCGGCTTCCAACAAAAAGCGGCGGGGTAAAAAAAAAAAAAAAAAGTGACAGCTAGTAACACGAAAAACTCATCAAGCGTGGGTGCAGTGTCAGTGTCATGTGGGCAATCGGGGACAAAAGCCCACCCAATGATTTAGTGCAGCTTTTTCGTGCCAAAATTTATATATTTTCTTACCGATATGTAAATCTATTTATTTAAGACACTAATAGTGAGCTAAAAATAAAAAAGAATCAAACAAAAATAAGGAAAACGGTGTTGATCATTTCCATATGGTCACGTTACATTCCGTCAAAGTAACGTATACACGCATCTGACAGCCATGCAAAGTCTTAAGTCAGCTGACTGGTTTCAAACATGGCCTAACATTTGGAGCCTTCACAGCAATATGAGAGAATTTATTCTCCACTCTGAGAAACACCTTTTCAGATGCAGGTGCACAATGCTCCATAAAGAAAAATGTCCGGTTGGTTCAGCTGCTGTTTGAGAGAGATGTAACCAGAAAATGCACAAACAAATGGAAGAATACAATTGCATATAGAAAAATGCCCATATTTGTCGCCTAAACTCTTCTAAAACTAAAACATGATTAATTTATCTAATGCCCCTCATGTTATAACTGTTTATAACACTTAATGTTGTTTGTACGTGTGCGTGCGCGTGTTTATTGAGTAGCAGTATGCCCCCTTCCTGGATGTGCTATGATGCCAAAAGGTTAGGTTTTTAGTACCCAACCAAGAGACACTGCAATCTGCTTATTGGTCGACAGGCAATTCCTACTTTTGAGCAGAATGGAAGAAGACAAAAGGCTTTTTTCTCACCTTGTGTAATAAACAGCCACATGTCAAGAAGACAAAACACTAGATGCCCTCCATTGTCATCTGTTTGCTCTTCTTCTTGGGTGGGCTGTGTCACGCTGTTAGGGAGTCACTCAGGCATCACAATCCATCCATCTATCCTGTTCAGGGTGGCAGGGAGATTGAGCCAATCCCAGCTGACTTCGGACGAAAGGCAGCCGACATTATGGACTGGTCGCCCGTTAATCACAAGAGATACTGTACGTAGAGACAGACAACCACTCACAGTCAATGAACCACTATACAAATTGTGACTTTAAAAGTTGCTAATTAATTAGTATCACTTTTTCCACTGCAAAGTACAAGCTCAAGCTATATAATTGTCTCAGTTTAGATTGGTCAGTTTTAGTACTGTGGGAAACTGCATAAACCACACCGCAATAAATGCATCACTCAGAACAACGTTTGATAAATAACAACAAAGGAGGCTGTAGAGGGGATTTACTTCTCAGGTAAAGGGACAGAGAGGACACTGAGGGCAAAGGGCAGCAAAGTGGAGACTATGGCGTTTGTTACTGTTGCGTCCACAGCCCAGGCACGGCAACAGGGAAAAATAATGTTAGCATATGGTTTACGTGCCATGAGAACTATATGTAACCAGTCGTGGTGCAAATGAAAAGAATCAAGCTGCGCTGAGCTGTGTAGGTACTAAGCAGTGGCTCATGCTAAAGGGCATTTAGCTTGCGAATAGTGCAGTTTTGAAGATTGACACTTTAAGAACCACAATTTTCCATATGGAAGTCACAGCCCATCTGACTATAGCCACATTTCCGCTAAATGGTCTAGTTCAGGGCAGCACCATGCAAAAGCGGTTAGCATGTCAGCCTCATAATGAGGAGATCCATCTATGTGTAGAATCTGCATGTTCTCCCCTGTGCTAGCGTGGGATTTCACCTGATAATCTGGCTTCCTCCCACATCCCAAAAACATGCATGTTCGGTTGAAAACTGAAGACTCTAAATTGTACATACAGTAGCTGTGAATGTGAATCGTTATTTGACTATGTCTGCTTTGATTTACTGGAGACCAGTTCAAGATGTACCCAGTCTCTTGCCTAAAGTACCGCGTAGTATCTGACTAAAGTAAAAGTATATGGCTGGGATAGGCTCCAGTTTCCCACAAATGAGTGAGGACAAGCAGTATAGAAAATGGATGGTTAGTCTAATTCAGTTCGGTTTGTCACAGTTGCGATTAAAATCCTGATCAGGCTTGCGTTTTCACAAGTGGATGTGCAAAATGGTGCCATAAATATTTTTATTTTTGTCTTATTCCCTTTCCACTATTACATCCCATTGTAACAAGAAATTGACAATTGTCTGTTGACCTATCAACGGACAGTACGATGTTTAGTTCCACTCAACAAAAGCCTAAACATTCATCCATCCATCCATTTTCTACACCGCTCATCCTCACTTAGGGCCGTGGGTGTGCTGGCACCTATCCCATCTGAGTTCGGGTGAGAGGCGGGGTACACCCTGAACTGGTCGCCAGCCAATCGGATAAGCCTAAACATACTAATTATAAAAAAAAATTAAAAAACAAGTGGGACTGTATCAATTATTAAATATTTTCCCTTCCATCCATCCATTTTTGGTACCACTCGTCCTCATAAGGGTATGGTGGTTGAGCTGGCGCCTACCCCGACTGATATTAGGCGAGAGATAGTGTACACCCTAGACTAGTCACCAGCCAATCAATCACATGCCTAATTGCGTACTGTATTTCAGGAGGCTTTACAATGGAAGTACCCCAAAAATTGAACTGAACTATTCTTGTTGAGAACAAAGTTAAATAGATGGGTCACTAAAGACATCGACCAAACCATCACAGACATGAGGATACTATTCTGCTGTCGTCTGTTCCCAGAATGCTCCCAGTCACGACGGTGGAGCCAGACGTTAGGGTTTTGTCTGTTATTATATTCCAAAAGAGAAACTCCAAGACATATCACACGACATTGGCCCTTGTGCGGTTTCAACCCAGAATCGTTTGCAAACACACAAATAGCAGGCTCAGCGAGAAGCTCATCTTCCCTTTCTCTAAATGCGCGTGTACACTAAAGTGGTTGCATATGGACGTCTGATGGCAGGCCTCGCACGCGACACTAGTAAATAAATGACCAGGAAATGTTCCAAACCATAAGTCCCGTGGCGGAGAGTGAAACCACACCCAAACCTCAGGAACTCTGTCAGTCAGTCTGAAGGCAGATCTTAGACCGTAATACCCTATTAAGGTATTAAGGACACTATTAGGTGCTTTTACACTAGCAGCCTTTAGTTTGTTTGAAGCCAACTTTGTCATTTGGACAGGTGTGAACACAGCAAACAAACTGTGGTGTGGACCAAACCAACTGGTCCTCCAGAAAGAGGTGGTCACAGTATGGTTCCAAATAGAATCTAGCATGGTTCGCTATAAATTAACGCATTTATTTCTACCCAAAACATCTTTGTAGCCGGCTCCTCTTTGTATTGTGTGATGCATTGTGAGCAAGCAGAATTAAGTAACGTGTTGTTGAAAAACTACTACCACATTCGAAAAGCGATATGGTGATGTAAATAGATGACATAGTTGACTTAATGGATATATATTTGGTTTAACACACATATTATAGCGGAACAAGTGTCATGTGCTCAAGTTGTAAAGTGCACTTGGCTATTTGCTGGTGTGTGGGATCCTTGTAGCTTGTCCAGATATTTAAAATTATTATTAAAATATCAACCCTTGCTCTTTACATTCTTGTAACAGTAAGAAAAGAGTGTGGTTTGTTGCAATTTTGGTATGTGGACCCAAACCAGGGAGTGCTATGGACACTGTATACAAACCCATTAACTAGGGTGCGCGGTATATGCAATATAAATGGTAAGCGGTACAAATTTGGCCTTTGGTATATGGATTTGGAAGCCAACAATCGTGATAACACTTGTTGATGACCTCATCCTCGTCTCTGCATCTGTGAAAATAGCTTTAAGTGTGTGTGTGTGTGTATATATTTTATTTATTTATATATATATATGTATGTATGTATATATGTATGTGTGTGTATATATACATACACACACATACATATGCTGAGCCGCTCCTCTAAGGCACTAAACATTGCCTTACTGGCAGCGAATAAGCTACACTTCCCACAAGTATCAATATTATGAAATGAGGTCAAGGAGTAAGTAACAGGAGTCGACGGAGAAGCAATGCTAACTGCTAAGCTAATGTGAAATGTAGTGTATTAGCGAAACAACAGTGCTTAGGTGGTACAGTACACTTTTGCCAAGTTTGGCTGGAACTGCGTCACAGCAGAGATTAATCAACTATGAACAGCAAATTGGGAGGTAAAATAATACAACAGCTACACCGTAGCTTCGGTCGTGTTCATTTCAGTGTTTTTTTTCCACTCATTCAGAAATACTTTATACAGTAATTCTTACATTCAAGTTTGTATCCCACAGTATACACAGTTTTTTTTTTCTTTTTATTTGGACCAGAGAGCGCTAACTGCATATTTGAAAGCACCCTTAGTTACTGTATAATACCTTCTCAGCATTCTGCCAAACCAGTCAATCAAAAATATGGTTGCAATGTCACCAAACAAAAGGTACTAATCTGCACAAGGGTGCCATAAGTAAATGGTCCTGTCTGACTGGATCCTTTGGTCTACTTTCTTTTTTTTTGGTGTTCTGTGATTATCTCAAAATGGTCACAAGTGCATTTGGCTGTGTAAGTGTCTGGACCCATCTTGCGACACAACAGGGATGATGAACCGCTCTGTTAGTCTTCACAATCTCTGCGATTCTTTGCAGGATAACTCACAACAACTGGACACTATCAGCGCTATTAAGTGAGGCTATGAATCTCATCAAAAGCATAAATACCACAGCTATCCGAAACCAGAGAGTCACATCCACAACACTGCCTCCCTTGCCCTTGCTTCACAGGCACAAGTTAAAGACATGTCCAGACATTACAGTGTACGGAATGTTGGGAATGGTTGGAATTCAGGGGCATTCCCATCCTCGGCACAGTGAGCTACGAGGTGAGAAGACCGCTCCCTGAGTTGCGGAGGAAACGGAGCGACGATCGGCTCACACAGACCGGCCCTTGTCAGGCCGAACAAGTCTTGGCTTCTTTGCGCAGTAGAAATTCTGAAAAAGCTATCTTTCTCTGGGGAAAAGATGCATATGATGTTCTGCGATCTATCAGCAACCTAAGAATATGACTTTACCAAGCACACTGCAGTTTGTGGGAAAATGTTACTGTAATGTAACCATACTGCAATCTTGTTTGCTCAGCAGCACACATGCTGCCACCGAAAAACTCAATTTTCTCATAATTTTAACTTAAAAAAAATCAAGCATACAATCAATTTCTATCCAAATCTTTTTTCATTCATTTTCTCATGAGAAGAGTTTAAATTGATTGCATCTCGTTGTAGCTTAGAACCATTAGAGAAGCTGAATGAACTTTCTCCTGACTGGACAAAGTTGCTGCTGCATTTCAACGTACTAATTCTTCATGGGTGGGGACAAGACAAAAACAAGGAAGTGCTTATTCCACTCTTTACTATGGCGGTGCACGTGACAGGAAGGATGGCAATAATCATTACTTCTGGAGAGAAGACTTGCCGATAGCGTACTCTGGAACTTGCCCCAGAAGTTGAACAATTATGAGTTTGATCAAAATTATTATTGAAAATGTATTACATTTATTAATGTAAGTCACACAAAAATCTAGAGTTAAAAAAATGATAATTCTGCATGACTTCACACAAGAACTAAGTAAATCACACAGGACTTTGACAAATCTCCTGAGGCCTTAGAAATTCTCCTGAGACTTCGACTCAGTTAGCATTGAAAGGATTAACTCCACTTGTGTGGAAAACCCAGGCTCAAAAGTAAAAAAAAACAACAACAACTTCAGAGTTCAAACAAGGTATGCTTTTGTTTTGTACATATTGTGACATAGAAAAGCGGTACCCACATCTCTGTCCTGGATGTTCAGTATAACATCGCCAAAGGATCAATAAGGCATCAATAATAAAAGAAAAACACACACGTTATGAGTGTTTAACTAGTTACACTGAAGTAGTAGTTTAAAAATGCTCAAGTGTGCCTTAAAACTCTACCTGTAGTTAGGATGGTGACAGTTTTACAGAATGTAAAATGCAGTCAGCTCTATAACGTGACAAGACTCACTTCCTGAACACATGCACGCAAGTTAATGTTTTGAAGTTTATCTATTACTTTTAAGGGTAAAATTCTCCATAAATTAGAATAAATTAAAATGTGTTATACAAGCTGCTGTGGTGTTGTGACAAGCTACAAATACTAATAGGATGTAAAAAATGCCATTAAGGTGTGACATATATTATAACCAAATGCAGACTACACACCAAAAAAAGTAATCGGGCCGAATTTAAAAAAAAAAAAAAAAAAAAAAAAGAAAAGAAAAAGTCCTCCTGATCAAAGTCAGAAAAGGGCCGATTGTCAGATTATCCTGAGTGATTATTCTGCGGTGCGGGGTGTGCCAAGAATGAGTCTTCCTCCCTGATCTGGTTGTGCAGCGGTCAGCCGCAGGCAGGAATCGTAAATGTTAAACCTGTTTAATGTTTACTATCGCAAATTCTGATGCACATGGTCGTCATGATTGTCTTTGGCAATATTGTTGTGTGTGTTGGTCATCTCAAGAATACCAAACACTTGTTGCTCATCGTATGTGGTGTCTCACATTTAAAAAATTGGTTAAAAATTGGTATGTGTGTACTCTTTTTTCATGGTTAACGTAATCGGAAATCACTGTTCACATTGCAGTACCTGATTCCGAACATTGCTGACCACGATGCGCACGCTAAATCAACTCATACTGTCACTTAAGATTTAACGCAGCTGCTGCACAGGCATTTTTTGGCTTAATTATCGGCTTTGAGTAACTTGATAAAGGGAAGCTAATACAGTTAAGAGGAATGCCAGAGTGCTACAGCGAAGAAGAAAAGAAAACCACAAGCTTGTACACAACAGAGCATCCGAAATAGCACTGACGTTTGGGGAGCAGCGGCAGCGTATAATTCACACCACCCACCCATGCGGGCTCTGACTCCAGCAGAAAACCCTAATTTATCATCAGGAGATCAATAAGCAGTTTTAATGCAAAGCTGACAGTATGTGTGGTCAAAGCGGCCGACGCCCTCGACATCACCACGATTGAGGCAGCGAGGTCACGAGGCCATATCCCTCCCACCACCACCCCCAGCAGCCATACCACATCCCAGCCCCCCTTAACCATGGCAACCACATCACGTGACCACCTCCCATGACATGTTTTTTTGGGGGGGAAAAAAAGAAAAACAATCTTCCTTGTGATACCCAAGTCCTGCAAATATAAGGTTAAAAGCAGGAAGTGAAACCCTCAAGCAGAGATGAAAAGAAAGAGCTCGCCACATCATCTTTTTCCACCAAAGGGCAAATTCTTTCACGATGAGATGTTTACGCCACAGCCACTGATTGAAATAGGAGATAAATAGAATAAAAGACACAGGATGAGGGGGGGGGGGGGTTAACGTTCACACTATCTGGCTTATAACTGCTATAAACGTTCTTATCGAGCAACAGTTCAAGACAGGGTTCAATTTCAACCACGTGCGGATACTAATGCCATGCAAACACAAGGCTCGCCTTAACTGCAACAGACTCAAAAATGACCCCATCTATATATAGATATATATCTATATATAGATATCTATATATATAGATCTATATATAGATCTATATATAGAGATATCTATATATCTATATATATATCTATATATATATATATCTATATCTATATATATATATATATATATATATATATATAAAACACAGGAAGAACTTTTTTACACATTCGTCAACCTTCTGTACCACTTAGCATTAATACTTTGTTGGTTTTCAACAGTGATAGAAGATATACTGTAAAAACTGCATGATACCAATTTAGAACAAACATTACGGGGACTGTGTTTGAATTTTGCAACAACTGAACTAGTGACATTGCTCCAGGATTAAACTGTTGCCATTGTAAACACCTATAGTTAACTGCACGGATGACATTTTGCTTTACATTTTAAGTCTTAACTGTCATAGGAGTGTAAAAACAAGTTAACCACTGATATGACTTCAAAACCAAACACTACGCATGGGCAGAAACAAGTGTCAAAGAAAAAAGACAAACATATGACAAAATATTCTAGTTAATCTCCACAGTATGCTGACATTTTACGTCATCCAAGTGTTGCCAAAAAAAAAGCCAAAGAAAAAGCCACGTGTGAAACACATCCATTTTAACATTGTCATACAAGTGTAAAAAAAAAAAAAAAAAGGTTAACAGATATTGTTACTTAAAAGAAAAAGTTTAGCCATTACTGACTCTAGTGAGGCATGCTGAGGTTTGGTGAAATATGCCAACAATTTGCACGATGTCATCCATCTTTCTAAATAAGTGTCACGAAAAAAGACAAAGAAAAGGCGGTGCGAAACACATCCAGGGTTAATCCTTTGATCCTTGCTAGGCTGTCGTCTTCAATGATATGGTGTAAAACGTGAAAACGATTCATGTCTCATGCATCTCACTTTTTAACATAGTCACAACAAATCAAGTGTTAACAGGTTAAACCACTGTAAATTGTAAACAACACAACAGTCTACATAAACTTTGACAAGTGACAACTTCTGGTGTGTCTGACTCTTGCTGAGGTTGCTTCTACTTTTGTATTGTTGCAACATGCCAACTAAAGTTTTGAGCAGGTTTAAAGGAATATTCCTCCCACCCCAAATTGTACAACTTGCAATGCATTCAAGTTCCATATTTTATATGTGGTGTATTGTCTTATATTAATGGTGTCCTCAACTGATGGATGAAGTGATAAGCTCCATGGCTACATGACGTCGGCCAAGTTAAAGACGCTCACTCTGGAGCTTCGTGGGTGGACTACCCTCTGACTCACGACCAGCATACTGACACACAAGCATACATACAGATGAAACCAGACGTTTACATAAACCATATAACAAGACACGCTTTTTTTTGTCTGACATGAAATCAAACTAAACTTTTCCTGTTTTAGGACAATTAGGATTTCCAGAATTATTTCTATTTTGCCAGAATGAGATGACAATTTTGCATTCTTCAAAGTCAAAATTTCACATACATTTCATTAGTATTTGGTACCATAGCCTTTAAACTGTGTGGCTTGGGTCAAAGGTTTTGGATATTCTTCCCCAAGCCTCTCACAATAATTGGCAGGAATTTTGGCCCATTCCTCCTGACGGAACTGGTATAGCTGAGCCAAGTTTGTAGGCCGCCTTGCTTGCAAATGCCTTTTCAGGTCTGCCCTTTAATTTTCAATAGGACTGAGATATATTTTTTGTTCTTCCACCACTTTGTAACTAGTTTGCCAGTATGCTTCAGGTCATTGTCCATTTGGAAGACCCATTTTCAGCCAAGCTTTAACTTCCTGGCCTGGCTGATGTCTTGAGAATGTTTCCTCAGTATTTCCACATAATGTTCTTTCCTCATGATGCCATCTTGTGAAGTGTACCAGTGCCTCCTTTAGCAACACACCACAACATGATGATCCTGCCACCCCTGTATTTCAAAGTTGGGATGGTGTTCTAAGGTTCGCAAGTTTTCCTCTTTTTCTTCCAAACATATTGATCCTCATTATGGCCGAACAGTTCAACTTTAGTTCTGTCAACCACAGGACATGTCTCCAAAAATGAAGGTCTTTGTGACTCTGTGCATTTTACACAGTGTAATCTGTCTTTTTTTGTTTGTTTGTTTCTTTTGGAGTAATTGCTTCTTCCTGGCAGAGTGGTCTTTCAACCCATGTCTGTACAGTACTCATTTCACTGTGGATAATGACACACTCTTACCAGCTTAAGCCAGCATCTTCACAAGGTCTTTTGCTTGGGTTGACTTAGACATTGCGGACCAAAGCACTTTAATCTCTGCGACAAAGAACCCATCTCCTTCCTGAGCGGTAAGATGGCAAGACATTTCCATGGTGTTTATACTTGTGTATAATTGTTTGAACAGATGAACGTGGCAAATTCAGGCATCAGGAAATTGCACCCAAGAATGAACCACACTTGTGCAAGTGCACAATTCTCTTCATATTGATCTCGTTGTCATAATGTTACATAAAGAAGCAGTTTGTTTCAGGTGTTTCTTCAAATACATCCAGGGGTGTCTCTAATTAACTCAAATGTTGTCAATAAACCCATCAAAAGCTTCCAAAGACATGATCTTGGTTTTCCCAACTTGTTTTAAGACTGTAATGAAAAATCATGCAAAAAAAAGAACTAAAAATATTATTCTGGCATTTAGCAAACAGAAATCCAGTTTGAGAGCGAGATTAAACCGTTGGTAGCCTTATTTCCTGTTATGTTGCACAAATAACACATATACTCATCGTTTAACATGTTGGGGGAGGAAGTATTTTAACTGAAGTCAAAGCAGTGATGTGATTAAGGATTAGCAAACCCGCCTGGCTGCATTGGCTAAACTTGAGAGCAGAGCAACTACCTCTGAATTCAAACACTTCTGAAGTTGTACGATTTGGAATTTCACCAAAGAAAATTGGGGAAAAAATGTATCCAAAATTTTGTAGTTGGAACCATCTGTCATGAGCGCTTATTTCAGTGAGTGCGAAGTTGCTTTATTTGTAGACGAGGCATGACGTCAGTGTAACACAAAAGATCTAATTTTAGCAAGCATTAACTCGTATTCACACACTTTTATTTGACTTTTTGGCAACATATGTTCAAAAAGATAGGCACAATGGCACAACGTCTCAGCAAGCCTCACGAGAACTGTTCTGTTCAGAAGGATTAACTTTGCATGTTTTGCTTTTTATTAGGCACTTTATATTTGTTACACTTTCCCATAAGAAGGACCATTCTAAACTGTTAGGTGAGAAGGTGATTGTGCGGATAGTCACTTTTTAATAAAAGTACAAGATTTATTTATTTTAATATACAGGTAGTCCTCGGTTTACGACGTAATTCAAATTGGTACACAAGTAGGAACGTGTCATAGCTAACCTGTGATAACGCAATGAAGTCATAATTACAAACTATTTTCATGCAACACAGTTTTATCTTTACAGTATGGCCTATCAAATGAAAAACAGCATGATGTTAACTCATACACCACCCAGTAAATTAGTATTTAATAGCCGCTCATAACCTGGAAATGTCGTACGTTGGGACCATCATAAACCGAGGACCCCCTGTAGTGATTAACTTTTTAAACTTGTATGACAGTTAAGAATACTGCTTAAAACATGTAGCCATTACGGCTAATAAAATTTTGATTGCGATAATTGGACCATGCTCATTTCTATTGTTTGAAAATTTGAACAAATTGGAGGTTAACAGTCATTTTTGGACATGACGCTTAAAAATCTAACAGAAATGAAGAAAAAAAGAGAACACAGCCTGGTATTTTTTGTTTTTAAAAAAATGCCATCTGTATTAAAAGTTCTTTTTTTAAAAACAGACTACCCACAGTTAAAAGGCTGGTCTGAAATTCAATTTACAATCAGGATTAGATTTGTCAACACCATGTACAACATCATCATTGTCACTTGTCCTACAAAATAAAACATTGATTGAAGAGGTCTGGAAGCGGTTCGGTGCCATTGTCGTAATGTTTCCAGTACCCGTGCGTTTGAAGACTGGTCGCAGCGCTAAACGCTGTGGAGGACCGGGGGGGGGGGGGGGGGGGGGGGGGGAGGCAAATGAGAAAAGCACCATTCCTTGAACAGAACACCTGTGTTGCCACGCTGAGGTGTGTCGGCACTAAACGTGAACAGCTGAAGTGTGTTGGGGAGGGAGGACAAAAAAGGCATTGGACACGAGGCGGTGGGCCTCATGTCAAGTTTGCTATGATCTCCTTGCCACCCTGCCAAAAAAAAGTTGTTGCGCTATTCCACCACCAACTTGTTAGACTTTGGAACAAAAAAAACTAAAAAGAACCACTAGGTTTGTACCCGTCCAGGATTGAGTGCGGTTATGAACAAAATATACTTTCAGAGTCTCTCTTCCCAAATGTCATTTGAATGTTCTCCGTGTTGTTTCCATGAAGGAGGAATTAGAGTACCCGGGTGGCCTTGAACCGGTGGGATCAGACCTCAACTGTGGGCACGGACCATGCCACAAAGATTCTCCGACACAGCAGAATTCCTGAAGAGTGGATGGAGCCCTGCCCTCCACCTCAGTTGCTTCCCTCCTTTTCTTCCTCTTGTTCCCCTGCAGCATTCCTCTTCATTTTTCCTCTGAGGCAAGGCTGTGATGCCAAGAAGACACACTTGCTGCAACACACTGCCACAAACAACAAAAAGAATGGTCACCAATCAAGCCAGAACCACAAACCAGTCTGAGGATGCTAGCCAATGCAGGAAATCTGGGAGACTCTCTTGAGAGAGAATAAACCTATGTCGTCTTATTTATGTAAAGAGAACCAACTGCTAACATTTTTTTAAAAGCTAATCAAGGACCAACTCGTCTCTCTTGTTCTGCAAACGAGTAAAACACTTCCTCAATCCTATCAGCAAGAAAAACTAACGAAGGGTTGACACAGTCCGGAAGGACCAGGTTTCAGGACTACAAGGTCAGAGGTTCATAACTAACTGGACCAAGACGTAAGGAGGTCAGGAGGAGGTTGTCCTGCCAATATACCACTGAACAAGGCATTGGACTCCTAAAAGTTACCTGACACACTGTGTATAAACCTTGATTCGTACACTTGAAAGTGGTGGTCCTTGGCTTCCATGTATATGAGGTCCTCTGTATATGACTGAGTATGGATGCTATCCTACATTGTTGACGTAACCCAAATTTGTACGCAAGTTG
This sequence comes from Phyllopteryx taeniolatus, assembly GCF_024500385.1. Classification (NCBI taxonomy): domain Eukaryota; kingdom Metazoa; phylum Chordata; class Actinopteri; order Syngnathiformes; family Syngnathidae; genus Phyllopteryx; species Phyllopteryx taeniolatus. Next base: position 10,645,070 of record NC_084509.1, read on the forward strand.
AAGCGCACCGTAGTCTATCACTAACTTATGCTTATGCAGTAGTAAAGTCAGAACTCCAGGAAATATTTGTATAAAAAACACTTCTAGGCCATAAACATGAAACAAATGAAAAACACTAAGTACAATGGTAGCTCAGCGGGATCTGGGTGGAAACCGGACTACCCAGAGAAAATGGGTAGAACATGCAAACTCCACACAGGAGACGCTGGATTTTAGAACTATGAGGCAGAGGTGCTAACCAGTCATCTACCGTGCCGCCCAGTTTGGAACATACAAAGAGAAATTCTATTTACAAAAATATTCAATTTCATTGATTTTTTATTTTTTTTTTTAAAGTCAACAGTGAGGTCAGTGTGTATAGCCCTTTAAGTGGTGTTTTTATGAGCAATTTCCTTAGTTTTGATTTCCTAGTGTGGCATAGTGTTTGTCTATTTTTCATCGGGGAAGTTATGATTGAGCCGCTTTTGAACTCTGCCTAGCAACAAGTGGCCACGTGACTGGGGAAAAAAAGCAATTCTATGCAACTAGATAGCTCCAATTTGTAAAGTTTTATCATCATAGCGCTTTTGTTGACAATGTGTATCTTGACATTGGAAGACAAAATGATATTTAAAAAAAAAAAGGCCCAATAGACAGTTATAGTGAGAGACATTTTTAAAGATCCCCTAATAAGAGAAGGGAATTGTTGAAAATACCATAGTCGTCTTGTCATGTTAACACGAGTGATCACAAACCATTGGGTCTGCATGTGTAAACGGAACCCCACCAAGAATGTAGTGGTTTTTCTTCCTTGGCCCCCGCCCCACCCTTCCACAAAGTTTGTATTCATTTGTAAAGTCGTTTTAACGCAATGTGGCTATCAACTGAACAAACGGCGATAAATGAGAAGCTTCGACGACACACAAGCCAGACTGACGTAACGACGCGAGTTTAAAAGTAAAGGCGTAGTAGCCAACTCGACTTACCATTGCAAAACAAAAACAAACAAGCGATCAATGAGCCGAAGTTTCCTTTACAGGATGACACAAGACGAACAACACTGGTCGTCGCCATTCGGGGTGGACGCATAGTTCATCTGGCGGACTATCTCGGCGAACAGCTCGTCCACAGAGGTCTTGTTCTTAGCCGAGGTCTCCATGAAGGGACAGTTCCAGTCGTCCGCCAGCGCCTTGCCCTCGCCTGACGACACCTCCCGTTCCCCTTCCAGGTCCACTTTGTTGCCCACCAGGATCATGGGCACCCTCTCGTACCGTTTCACTCGAATGATCTGATCCCGCATGGGCTTGATGTCCTGGAAGCTCTGCTGGTTGACCAGGCTGTAGACCAGGATGAAGCCCTGGCCGTTTTTGATGTACAAGTCTCGCATAGAGGCGAACTGCTCGGTGCCGGCCGTGTCCAGGATCTCCAGCACGGACGGCGAGGAGTCCACCTCGATCTCCTTCCGATAGAAATCCTCTATCGTGGGGTCGTACTTCTCGATGAAGGACCCCGTCACGAACTGCACGGTCAGGGCGGATTTGCCGACGCCTCCGGAGCCGAGGACCACCACTTTGTACTCCCTCATGGTTCCCCGAGAGAGCAGCCTCGCTTCCTCGCCGCCAGCAGTTGAATTCGGGGAGTGGGGGCTCTCCGGTCGCTGGCTTGCGGGGCGTGGCCGCCTAAACTAGCGCCGTTCGGGGTGTGTGGCGGCTGGGGTAAACACGGTTATTCCCGAGCCACACTCAGCGCTTGTGTTGAGACATGTCAGTCGGCGCAACACAACCCGGTCGCTTCTTGTACGAGCTCCCCTCTCTCCTTCAGTGTTCGCTCAAGTAGGCGCACAGCGCTCGTTTCCCCCTCACTTTGATACAGTTGGGTAAACGCGACACGCCGACCGCTTCCCGTTACGACCTTTCAAAATAAAAGTACCGTCACTAAAACCTAATTGGCCACCATTTACCGTTGAGTATAACATTACGACTTCTGGCTACGTGCTTGATAACACTAGCTAGCTTTAGCCGCGGCGCGGGTCTTCCTGCCCACGCAAGCGTGCGTCTGACGTCACTCAAAGCGAGCACTTGCCACGGTTTAAAGGTACAGCACAAGCTAACCTCACGAGACCTGCTGCTGCCCCACCTAGAGTTTCGACATGATGGCTGATCCCCATGCTTACTAATTCTTGACTCACTCACAGCATTCTTTAGTCCTGCGTGCTGTGATGTGATGTACTTTACAAACGCGTGAGACTCGAAACAAATGCAATGAGATGTACAAAGCGACTCTCGGTGACTGCACGAGCACAGGAAGTGACCGTCGTCACCCTTGTGACTTGAAATTTCTCACAGAAGTCTATTTTAATACGCTGACAAAAAAAAGTCAAGTGGATCATAGAATTTTGCCAGATGAACTGCTGTTATTAGGTCCCAAACATTTGATAGGCCAAGCCTCTCGCCCCCAACAAGTAGAGATGACTTGAAATTTCTCACAAGTCTAGTTTAATACCCTCCACAAAGACGTTCTCTGGATTTTAGAATTTTTCCTTATGGAACCACTGTTATCATGCTCTAGACTTCCTAAGTTTGATAGGCCGAGCACCTCACCCAATAGGTCCACTTAACTTGAAATTATCACACAAGTCCACAGTCACGTGCATAGACATTCTCAGGGGCAGGTGCTCAAGCCAAAAAAAAGGGCACCCATCGCCAATAATTGATGGGAGGACATTTTATTGCTTGAAAAATGTGTGCGATTTGCATGTGCAGCACTATGGTGGAGAATGAATGTCCCATATTGCTGTGCATGCACCAAATGCTAGGCTAGCTTTGAAAGCAGTCAGTTCACTGATGAACTGATGCGTGCAGAGGGGTGTAAAGTAGCCAAATATTATACACAAGTAAGAGTACTGTTACTTTAGAATAATATGACTCAAGTAAAAGTAAAAACCAGTCCTACAAATATTTCCTTGAGTGGGAGTCAGAAAGTACTCGGTGAAAAAATTACTCAAGTATTGAGAAACTAGTGAGTAACTTCTGATTTTAGGCTGCAGTGGATATAAAAACTATACACAACTCTGTTCAAATGCCAGGGTTTTGTGTTGTAAAATAATTTTGACTAAAATAAATCATTTAAAAACTTTTTTTACCATTCTATCATTCAGAAGTAACAAATCACATTTAAACAAGTTCAACGGGAGTCCACACACACCTGCCACCATTAAAATTTTTAAGTGAAAAAAACAACACATGCATAGGGCCTTACAGAAACATTATTTGCTTTATCAACAAAAATGACTGAATGAAGAAGCTGTTTGCTGACTAGACTTATTGATCGTGTGTGTGCGTGTCTGTGTGACAGAGAGAGAGAGAGAAAGAGAACAGAACGTATCCCAGAAGATGCATGTTTCACAGTTACTTGTGACCCAAAAAATGAGCTAATGTTGCCTTACCCACGGCCAAAACAACAACAAAAAAACATCTGCAACTTACCGCAAGGTGGTTTCTCAAATTAGAATTGGGCTGGAATATCCCAAGGCAGTGACAAAACTACCCTACATGTTAAAGCTGTTGTGTTTCGTAGTCTGTGATGTAAACACGAGTGGTGTGCGGCTGTCACGACTCACTTTGATTGGCCCGGGAAGCCCAGTAGAAGACTTTGTATGCAGACACGTGACTTTCTTGTGTGGTTTGATTGGTGAACTTGAATCAAACATCACTGTCGTAATCACAGTGGATTGGAGCAACGGTGCCCGATGCGGAAGTAGAAAACAAAAGTCTAAAAGTAGATCACGCACGCAATTATTGATAAATGAAGGTAGCGACCGGCATGTAGATTGTAACAGAGTAAAAGTACCGTTTCTTCTTAACATGAATACTTGAGTAAAAGTAAAAAGTAGGTTTAAGTAAAACTAATCTCGCAAGTACAAAAAAAATCAAAAATATACTTGAGTAAATGTAACGGAATAAATGTATGTCAATGTTACTACCCACCTCTGGATGCGTGTATACGCGACTTTGGCAGGAAGTGATGTGACTACATGCCGATATATTTTTATTTTTGTTTCCATTCTCTTTTAACATTACCTCACTGTCAGACACTGAAATAAATCGATTTATACTTTAAATTATATACAAACATTGGCACGAAACTGTTACCAATATCAATATAGCTTATCAAACTGGCATGTAGCTCAACTTAAGATCTAACTTTCATTTCAAATTAGAAACCAAATTTGGGTAGTTAAAGATGGTAATGATTTAGGGGGTGGGGGGGTCAGTTCAGGGGATGTCGCTGATCTTTAACAAGGCCTGTGAGACCTTTGATACAAAAAACTTGACTTGACAATGGGCCTACTATTATGCCAATGAAATCATAATAGCTTTTCTGTTTATTAATCATTCTTTTGTATGCTGCTCTACATCATACACTATACAGAGCAATATAGTTTACATAACTACTTGTAAATGTAAATCTAAATTTTTTTTAATGTCAATTATTGGTCCAGTAACCACATAATATTTTCAGTGGTGCAACAATATATTGTGGTTAAATGAGAAACATTCTTTCTTGCCTGGCTGTGCCTCTGCGGTCTGAGTCGCAGGAACTGGGCGCATGAGAGCCAAAAGGTGAGTGGGGTGAGCGGCAATGCAAGAGCATATTGCCCCGCAGATCAGCAAGGGACACAAGTCTCTCAAGGACTCAATTAAATGCCCATCAGATATAAATATATATATATATAAAAAAAAAAAAAGCCCCTCACCAAAAAAGTCTCACAATAAATTAATATGCTTGACAAAAATGTCCTCTAGATTCTCGACTTTCACCTTCTGGAACCACTGTTATTATACCCTAAACTGACAAAAGTTTGATAGGTCAAGTACTTCACTCAACAAGTAAGACTGACTTGAATTTTCTTCCACAAGTCCAGCTGACTATGCTCAACAAAAATTTGCTTTGGACCATAGAACCTTTCCAGTGGCGTTATTAAGCCCCAAACTTAAAGTTAAGTATAGACCAAGCAATTTCACCCAACAAGTCCAAGTGATTTAAATATTAACACAAATCCAGATTAATATTCATTCATTCATTCATTCATTCATCTTCCGTACCGCTTATCCTCACTGGAGGCCATCCCAGCTATCGTTTGGGCAAGAGGCGGGTTACACCCTGAACTGTCCGCCAGCCAATCGCAGGGCACACATAAACAAACAAGCATTTGCACTCACATTCACACCTGCGATCAATTTAGAGTCACCAATTAACCAACCATGCATGTTTTTGGGATGTGGGAGGAAACAGGAGTACCCGGAGAAAACCCACGCAGACACGGGGAGAACATGCAAACTCCACACAGGCGAGGCCGGATTTGAACCCGAGTCCTCAGAACTGTCAGGCGGACGTTCCACCTCAAGATTAATATGCTCTACAAAAAGTTATTTGGAACATAGAAGTTTGCGAAATCGAGACACTGTTTCTAGGCCTAAAACGTTTGACTGGCAAAGCCCCTCATCCAACATAACATGTCCGATTGGTTTGAAATTTCCCACACAAGTCAGGCTTGCACCATAAAATTTTGCCAGATGCTGGCACCATTAATAGATGCCTAACCTAGTCTGGCTGACTTGAAATTTCTCACAAAAGTCCATTTTAATACACTCTACAAAAAAGTCATTTAGACCACAATTTTTTTAATTTTATTATTTTTTTTAGATAAACCCAGTGTTTCTAGGCCAACGTCCATCATTCAACAAATCTGAAAAGACTTTTCACACAAATCCAGCTCAATACACTCCACAAAAAGGATTTTGAGCCGTAGAATTTGCCAGATAGAACCACTGATATTATGTCCCAAACATTTTCTAGGCCAAGCCTCTCATTCAACAAGTCCACAATCGACTTGAAATTTCTCTCACGTCTACGTTAATAAGCTCTACAAGAAAGTCCTTTGGATCACAGAATTCTTTCAATTGTTTCTAGGGCTTAAACCTTTGATAGCCTTATTCCCTCTTTCACCAAAACTGACAGACTGGAAATTTCTCACAGAAGTCCAGCTCAGTATACTCTACCAAAAAGCCTCAACCAATTGGACAATAGAATTTCAGGCCTCAAACGTTTGATGGTCCAAGCCTCTCACGCAGGCCTCTCTCTCTGGTTGACTCACACACGTGCACAAAAACTTCCTTTTAACCACAGAATCAAGTGACAGTCCTCAACCTCGTGATCGCAGTGTGTGACACATAGCAGGTTCTGTTCTCGCCGTCTAAAAACCCTTGGGCATAAATGATGCAACACGCACATTTCATCTTCATTTTTCCCGCTCTCAGACTTGTGCTATGCGTGCTGTAAGATAAATTTCTGGACGGAATGCTGCACGAACGTTTTTTCGCAATCGACTGTTACGCGTTGAATCACATGTTCGCGTTAGGTAAAGTTGGTTGTGAAACGGCCTCACGTGTTCCCAATCAATGGTGGTTTAACGCCTGGCTCTCGTGACTGCATCACCTCCGGTGATGGCCGCTAGATCAATAGTGTTTTAATTTGTCCACAAATCAACAGCAGAGTGCACACACACAGACACACACACACTCATCAGCCTGAATCATGAGTGTGAGTCACCAAGGCTCCAAGGTGTTTCACACACATTTCCATATGACTCCCACTCACAATCCATGCACGGACGGGTGGGTCATACATGTGGATTGGCTCGAGGCTAATGAGACCTCCGTGATGTGGATTGGTCACCATTGGGTGGCTCTGTCAGGTGGAGGTGATGCTTACTTTCACGCCACCCCGATAATTAGATAGACTTGTCTTCCTAATCAGGCCATGTGGTGCTAACACCGCCATGCCGAATATTTAACAACGCGACAAGATGAAAGAGTGTAATAGCTACAGTATTTGTGGCTTTTCACACACTTGTTGGGGCGTCTTCTGGTCACTTAAAACTGCAAATACACAGCAAGTAAAATACTTCAACGTATTAGATATTCTTAATACAATATTTTGTTATATTGACTTGAAATGTCTCATAAAAAGATGCACAAAAGTAATTTGGACCACAGAATTTCACCAGATAGATATTATGCTGCAAATTTACAAGGTTTTGTATGCCAAGGCGCTCACCGAACAAGTCAAACTGACCTAGAATTTCTCACACAAGTCCAGCTTAAAAAGCATTACAAAAAAAGTCCATTGCACTGTAGAATTTTTCCAGATGGGGGGCTGAGTTTTAATGCCCCAAACTTCCAATGAAGTTTAATGGGTCAAGTCCCGCACTCAAAGAGTCTGAATTTCTTGCACAAATACATCTTAATAATTCTTACACAATGGCGCCTCGGGTTGAGAATTTAATTTGACTCCGTTCTCAAACCAAAATGTTTGCAAACTTAGGTATTGTTTCCCACTTAAATGAATGAAAATGCAATTAATCTGTTTCAACTGGAGAACAACATTATAGTTTTTGTATCGTTTTTGTGGTTAAAAATAAATACCGTGTCATATAAGGATAGGTGAAAGCACAATTTATGATGATGAAATAACAGTGGGTGCGCTAGCAAATCACTGTGCATGTTCTTTGTCTTTTAGGGTACAGTAATGTTTACATTCACTGTGGTGACTCCTAGCTCTAAATGGCACCACCTCCCACAATGCGGCACAGCTTTTGCATTGCATTGTGAGATGTAGCAGCCCATCCATCCATCCATTTTCTAAGCCGCTTGTCCTCACAAGGGTCGCGGGCGTGCTGGAGCCTATCACAGCTATCATCGGGCAGGAGGCGGGGTACACCCTGAACTGGTTGCCAGCCAATCGCAGGGCACACATAAACAAACAACCAGTCGCACTCACATTCACACCTACGGGCAATTTAAAGTCGTCAATTAACCAACCGTGCATGTTTTTGGGATGTGGGAGGAAACCGGAGTGCCCGGAGAAAACCCACGCAGGCACGGGGAGAACATGCAAACTCCACACAGGCGGGGCCGGAGATTGAACCTCGGACCTCAGAACTGTGAGGCAGACGCTCTAACCAGTCGGGCCACCGTGCTGCCAGATGTAGCCTGAAGCACGAACCATGTTATGTTTATGCAGCGCAATAAAAAGCATAAAGTTCTGAGCCTTCCACGGCAATGCCAAGACTGTTCGTAAACCAAAAATAGTGTGTAACCTGGGGTAATTTTTCTTTTTAAAAAAAATTGTTAGAATTGTTCGTAAAAATTGTTAGAATTGTTCGTAAACTGAGTCATTTGTAAACTAAGGTTCCACTGTAATTTCAACAAATGGTGACGCATTTATTAGGCCAAGCCACTCACACAACCAGTCAGATTGATGCCCGGCCAGCGGGTCCGGCGGGCGCCTCTGGGCCATCTCCAGCCAACTTGTTTGGGATTGAAGTCCAAGATAGTTGGATGGCGTACAAGTAGGCGAGTGACATGGCCGTACCAACAAACTTGTCGCATTGTGACAAGACCACATGCAGAGAGCTGATGGGTTTTTTTTCTCCCAGAGCCTCATTAGTGATATGCTGGGACCAGATACCATTCAGTCAGGTCTGAGAGCTCTGGAATTGAAACCATCAAGCCTGGCTGCCAGAGTGTTGTTCAGCAGCCAGGTCCCTGGTTTCAGTAGAGAGGACATCGCTACCACTGTCATTGACGAGGAAACAGCGTTGGCGGAGGCCTGCTTTTCCTTGCCGAAAAATATTGAAGAGCTGCCATAGGTTGTTATTTTGGGAAGTTATTAGAACCTAGTTAATTTGAATAGGTCTAGCCCCTTACTCAAAAAGTCTCATTGACTTAAAATGTCTCATAAATGTCCACCTTGATTGATATTCTCTGCATAAATTTCACTCGACCATAGAATTTCACCTAATAGGTGCGCTGCTATTGAGCTGTTTTTAAGTTTAGTAGGCCAAGACCATCAATCAACAAGTTCAATTGACTTGAAATTTCTCAAGTCCAAATCAATATACTCTACAGAAAAAGTCAGATGGAACAACAAGTCAGTTTGCATATGCTCCAGCTGAACCTAATACTAAAGAGGACAAATAGTATAAGAAAAATGGATGTATGGACTTTTAAAAAATGTCTTTAGATTAAATCCAGTTTAATATCCACACAAAAAAAGTCTCTTGAACCATACAATTTAACCAGATGAGGCACATTTAATAGGCCTCAATCATTTGATAGTCCAAGCCCCTCATGCAACCAGTTAAATTGACTTGAAATTTTTCACACAAGTCCATCCTAATATGCTCTACAAAAAAATCCTTGTACCATAGAATTTAGCCAGACAGGCCCCAAACTTATAGTAACTGTGTGTTTCATAGGCCAAGACCCACACACAATAAGAATGATAAACTTGAGGTTTCTCATGGCTTGTTTAATACGTAAAAAATCCTAGAAAATTGTTTTTTTTTGTGTTATAAGTTTTGGTGGTAGAGAAACAAAAGTTGTTTAATTAAAAACTTTCTTTACATCCTTAACTCACATCAGAATTCCAAGCAGAGGCCTTTTTATACCCCCCATTTATATCTCATATCACCTCCAGCATGTCGTAATTGAAATTTGAAGCATGCTGGCCCGGTGTGATCTATCCGCAGGTGAACATCTTCAGAAGAACACAAGGAGATACACTGGACGCCTTCTTTTAACCCTCACTCTCGGCCCTGTGAGAGTGTGGGTAGACTAATTAAAATGTCTGAGGCAACAGAGCTAATTAATTGAGTAGATTAGTCGCCTCTCTTGTTCCATCGGGAGAGAGAGGACTTTCAAACAATGTTTTAGGCTCCGCCATTTCAATGCCTCTTTATTTGGCGGGGAATGTTATTATGTGCTGTTTATAGCCTTCCTGACCCTGAATTAATAACTCCATTTTAGTTTGTGTTTGTACTCAGCCTCAGAGGCAGCGTGTGTGTTTTTGATTTATGAATTATTCAGACGGCCATTTATCATTCCTATAGAGGCAGACACAAACATTCAGTGCAAATACAAGACCCCCCACCCCCCACCCCACCCCCACCCCACATTAGCATCTTATGTGGCTTTACAGTTCTAAATCTTGTGGTGGTGGGGATATGAGCGTTACAAGGACTGCAAGATGTTTTTCCATAACTATCTTGTCTGTCTGTCTGTCATGGTCAAAAAGTAGCTACTAACTGAAGGTTAGCTAGCAAACAAATTAAACAACTAACAAACCTATTTCAACTTTCTAGAATGTCAAATGCTACTAACTAACTAACTATTTGCTGACATTGTCAAATTCTTGCTTATAACTAAATATTTAAACAGCTAGCGAACACCTAACTAATAAATGTGGCTTTACAGTTTTAAATTTGCAATTGTGCTCAGACTGTGAGCGTTACAAGAAATGCAAGATATTTTTACCATATTTGTCCGTATTTGTCTATAATTTTGACCAATTAAACTAACTAAATACAGCCAACAAATGCGACAGTAGCTTCTAGCTAACTAGCTAATACAGAACCAATTTTCCCCATTAGCATCTCGTGATGTGGCTTTGCAATTTTAAATCTGCAACCGTGGTCAGAATGTGAGTGTTACAAGGGATGCAAGATATTTTACCATGCCAATATTATTTAAAACCTTTCTCCGTCCACTCCAGGTATGGCTTCCTCCCAGATTCTAAAAACATGCCTAATGGTGAAAAGTATGAAGTTGGAATGCACTGACTGACCCTTGTGACCTTGTTGATAGAAGCGAGCTGGGATGCTAGAACTCCCCTCCAAAATGGTTTCAGTCTTTAGCAGTATCTTCGAGGCATGAGGAGGTTTATGTCCAGCAGGAGGCGGCAGATTGCCATTCAACCAGGCACATGCACTCAGATATTGGAATGTGTGTGATAATTCAGTGTAGGAGAGCACATTAGCTGGATAAGAAGAAGACACAGCATCATTCATTCGGTCCACAATAGCAGCTTTCAAACTGTATATGGAATGTGGCCCACATTAATAATGCATACAGTCCACTGCAGTGAGGGGGGTCATTGTTAAAGGGTGAAAAGTCACTGGAAACACTATTCCTTCATTTCTGAGGAAGTTCTGTCTTTCTGTCTGTCTCGCTCTCTCTCCCTCTCTCTCTCCCTCTCTCTGCTAGCATACTCAAAAGCCATGTTGCTACCGACTAAAGGACAGGTAGCTAGTTTGCAAGAATGGTCAAATGCTAACTAACTAACTAACTGCTAGAATGGTCAAATTCTAGCTTATAACCAAAGGCAAGGTAGCCAACCACATAACCAATTAATTAACCGTAAGACCCCCAACCATTGGAATACCAAACTAATTTCTTTGAATTAAAACAGCATGTGCATGAGGCGTCTGTTCATCATACTGGTTGAAAAATGTTAATCTAAAACAAATGAATTCCTGCAACCATCTGAAAGAAGATAACAAACAAATGCAGATTGATTAACAAAGAAAATACACAACACTATATCAAAAGCATGTCGGTATGTCATTTATAAGCTTCACGTCCGTGCTAAAGAGGAATCAAGAAGGCAAAAATAGACTTATTGGCTCTGCCAAATGAGTATCTTAACGTTGTTTGTGTTGGCGTGATTATTATTCAAAAGCTGACTTACCAAATAGAATAAAAGGACAGGTGAACTAACTAACTAACTAACTAACTGACTGACCTCTTGCAAGTTCAAAATGTAGCTACTAACTAAAGGCTAACTGAATCACTCACTATCTATCTGCTAGATGGCTAAATATCTGTTAAAAACTTAGCTTCTAACGAACCTACTTACTAACCAACTTGCTCACTTGCTTGCTTAGCTACACCATCTACATGTATTTGCTTACATGAACGGACAGATATATAGACAGACTGACTCACTGACTGACTGCCTTTAAATTAGAATAGCATGTTCTGAGGGATCTAAGAATGGGGGTACCACTCGACCAGGAATGCTGGGACAGGTGTGAAAAGTTAAACACACGACATTGACTACTCTGTTGTGTTGAAAGCAGTTATCGCTGTTACAGACAACCCACCAGACACTGACGCTGATGTCATCTAATTACTTGTTTACAGAATGCAGTGTCGCTGTTGTTGTAGTAGTTCAAACATTGGTGTTGATTTGACCTTGAAAGCAGCATCGGAGAAGGCGTAAGGTCACGGCTAGCAGCTTCCCCGCCCCCGCAGACCCGCGCTGGATCGATACCGTCTTGATTGGTGACTTGATGCGCAAGACGAGACAACAGGCTGGCAGGCTGAGAAAAATGTGCTTGGTCACCGTCGAGGAGCAGCAGCTAAGTTTAGCTGCGAATCCAGGACGACTGGATCAGCTTACTCACACCACAGCACTCAAGTAAAAGTCCACAGCGGACATACATAAACACATAAAAATTAGGAAATAACAGACAGTTAAAGTCACAGGGAAAATGTCCTGGGGTTGGGGCCATTGAATCCTCTAAAGTTCAAACCGCAATTGTCTGGAGAAATACGCCTCAAAAGTCCAACAAAACTTTTATCAGGTGTGATCTCAACCAGTTCGCCCCTGGTTTGCAATTAAATCCAACTTTAGTGGCCAAGGGTGAAATATGCATTCCCCACCAGTACTAAAAATCTTCACTATTTTTCCTATCCAATATGTCTTTTATATTTAATACAGAGTACTGAGTCAGTACTGAAATTAATCTGTATAATTGTGCAGAAGCCTAAAGTGCTTTTTTTTTTTATAAGTCCCCTGCCCTGTGGGCATAGCCGCATAGGCCAATATGTTGGGGCAGTTATGGTTGAATTCTGCCTAGCAATCCGTCGGATTACCATAAAAAAAGCTGTTCATCCATTTTCTTTACAGCGCTTGTCCTCATACGAGTTGCGGGTGAGCTGAGCCTATCCCAGTTAATTTCGGGTGAGAGGTGGGGTACACGCTGAACTGGTCGCCAGCCAATCACAGGGCACATAAAGACAGACAAAGAAGCATTCACACTAACATTCAGACCAAGGACAATTTAGAGTCTTCAATGAACCTTACCTAATAGGCTTGTTTTTTGCATGTGGAGGAAGCGTTTGCACCCTGAGGAAAGCCACACAAGCATGGGGAGAACATGCGAACTCCAAATGGGAAGGCCAATGCTGAGATTCAAACCGTAAACCTCCACGCTGTGACGTAGGTGTGCTAACCTTTAGGTCACGTTGGAGTTAATGGGACAAGGCGAGGATAATAGAAGGTAAACAAGCAGGCTGTAGTGGGAAACGAAAGGTGAAAAGGCAGACGGGTCGGTGGGAGGAGAAATGATGGTCAAGGTGGTGATATTGCTCGCATCATGGCAGGAGATGCACTCCACTGCTCAACAGCTTGTTCCTTTTCATGCATCATGGAATTAAGGGTGTTCTTAAGCAATGGAAATTTGCAAATACATTTTGTATAAAAATATCATCCATCCATCAAATATGAAATGTTCAGTTATCTGCCTATTTCTGAAAATGAATCTCTGAGCGAGCTGTTCTAAATTTGTAAATATTAATTTCCTTATTAACCGGTTCGGCTAAGTTGTCGATGTGGGGGTGGGGGGTATTTTTGTTGTGCAACGAGTCTGTTGCATGCGCCACATGCATGGATCCACCACATATATTGATACAATGTTATTCAAAGTTTACAGTGTTAGCAACATTAGCATTTGATTACTGGATTAAATGTTCGGCTAAATTGTCGATGTGGCGGCGGACGGTATTTTTGTTGTGCGACATGTCTGTTGGATGTGCCACATGCGTGGAACCGTTACATTAATTGACACAATTTAATTTGGCGGTTTGGTGATAGTCAGGATTCAGTGAGTCTGCGACCAGTGTGCCTAGGCATGAGTTGTAGCTCTCACAGTATATGAATGTGCGTTCTGTTACTGCTCATGGTAATAAAGCGACTGAAGTGCATCAGCGACTGCGTCATCCTTGACTACATACGAGAGCATTACAATACAATAATGTAGTGACAGTTTAATTTACAGAATGATGCAGTCAGGTTTAGTGATATTTTAAGTGAGTTACTTGAGTAGGCTGCGATTGGCTGGCAACCAGTTCAGGGTGTACCCCGCCTCCTGCCCGATGATAGCTGGGATAGGCTCCAGCACCCCCGCGACTCTAGTGAGGAGAAGCGGCTCAGAAAATGGATGGATAGATACTTGAGTAGGTTTTCAAATCAACAAAAACATGATGCCCCAATGAAATTATAATGTGGTTTCTCACATGGATAATTTTAATGTAACATACTAATTAATTTCAGTTTTTTGTTTTTTTTGTGTATTATTTTTTCGTCTAGTAACGTATTAACCTGCCTAATATACTATTCACAGTTGGTTACTCTCCGCTATAACGTGGCTCTAGCCAGACTTCCGTGAAAAGTGTGCTGTATCAACCAAGCACATATTCTGTTGTTGCGACTACATTTCACGATATCTTAGCGGTTAGCAAGGTTTCTCTGTCTTCTCCTGTTAATTATGCCTCGTCCTCCTTTCGTGATAACGATACTAGTCAACAGTTTAGTTTATTTTCTGCCATGGAGCCGATGATGAGTGACTTAGGGAAATGACTTTGCACCGTTTTTAGACACGCTAACTAGCCAGCAACAGTTAATAGATAGCTGGAGTGGTGCAAAACCACGTAGTGCGGCGCATTTCCTGATAGTACCCGATCATCAGGGAAAACGGAGAGATGGCTGACTGTTCGACATGGACACACCGTTTTTTTAACCACACATATGGTAACACATATAATTTGAGATACAAGGGCTTTGAGATATGAGCGTGCTCACAGAAAGAATTAATCCCGTATCTCAAAGCACCACTGCATAGATATAAAATAACAAAAATATGCAATATGTGCAAATATAAAAGCAATAGTTTTGAGTGCATCAAGTTGAAATGACTGTTGTATGCTGATGTGAATGGTAGTGCAACTATGAAAATATACTGTAAAAACAGTACTATTGTCACATGAATGAGTGCTGACTCCACAAGTGAAATACAACCAAATCTTTATGGGCACTTGCTTTATAGGGAAGAATATGGTTAAATTAGCCAGTGGTGGCTTGGTGCAAAGGCCATTCATTTGCAGCCTGGATACGGTAGGTGAACATCTCCTAATATGCATTTGTGTACAGATATTATTTTTGAATATGTACGAGAGAGAATGTTCCATTAAAATGAGTGCAAGCAGACAGGAAAATCTTCATTTTTCTGCTCCACTAATGTCTTCCATGGAACATTTCCAACTTAAACACACCAAAATAAACAGCAACGGTAGGAGATAAGAAAACAACAATGGAGAGTCAGCTTCTAAGCATGCGAGGTGTCATGAATAGATAGTTTGGATAGATAGTTTGGGTAGATCATTCAGCTAGCAGGTCACAGCGGGAGAGTGGAGGCAGTAACATTATAGAGACACACAGCACCGCATTTAACTGAACTTTAGACTCTGCAGAAGTGCATGATTTCAACCACATAATTCAGATTTGTGCTCAGCAAAATGTGTTTACATATTTTATTGTACTATAAGTGTACTATAGAATAATTCTTCATTTAGTGGCCAGAAGAGGTGGAAAGGGCACTAAAATACAGTATGTATCGTACCTACTTTGATGACAATAATTTATGGACAATAACAACATTTATCTAGAAAATTACTCAAACGTAAACCAACGTAACCAAATGCAAAAGTACCTAAGTATGCATTACCCACATTTTTCTCTTCATGCCTATATTATTTTGATATTTTGTTAATTTTTCGTTAATGCTACTATTTCTACTGTGTTCTGCAAAAGAAAAACAATTAGAAAATACAAAGATCGATTTTATTTGTGATATTATTTTATTCCTTGCATTTTTAATTTTAAATATTTATTTACTTGATTTTTCAACTCAGTGATGAATACAATGCTCCTGACTAGTCACGTTCACATGCAATATGGATACAGTATCTTCTTTTCTTCATATCTGCTTATACATTATGTAGATTATTTAATTTCTGTATAGTTTTTTGCTACTGACAACACTACTGATTATTCTTGCTGCTGTTTACATTGACTTCTGTGGACAAAATATCTACATTATATGACATTCACATCAGCATACAGTGTAGTGATCAGTCTTATTGTGTGGTGTTTTTCATATATACACTGATAATATATACACTACCACGCATATTTTTGGGGTGTGGGAGGAAACCGGAGTACCCAGAAAAAAAAAAAACATGCAGGCACGGGGAGAACATGCAAACTCCACACAAGTGAGGCTGGATTTGGACTGTGAGGCAGATGTTGTAACCAGTTGTCCACCTTGCCGCCACTCTATTTTTATTTTATTGTTGCCCTTTTCCTCTCTTTGTGCCAATCTGCTTCTTCCTTGACAACCGCGCCATGTTTTTCCGGTTCAATTAAAAAGTCGCCGACTGTAATTTCTTTCTTAGTGGTCCACTTAGGTTGCATTCCTTCGGTGGGCGTCGGGCTTAGCGTAATGGAATTTGCGTTTCTTGGTTCGCAATGCGACGGCAAGGTGGGCGACTGGTTAGAGCGTCTGCCTCACAATTCTGAGGACCGGGGTTCAATCCCCGGCCCCCCCTGTGTGGAGTTTGCATGTTCTCCCCGTGCTTGTGTGGGTTTTCTTCGGGCACTCCGGTTTTCTTCCACATCCCAAAAACCTGCAGGTTGATTGACAACTCTAAATTGCCCGTAGGTGTGACTGTGAGTGTGAATGGTTGTTTGTTTGTATGTGCCCTGCGATTGGCTGGCAACCAGTTCAGGGTGTACCCCACCTCCTGCCCGATGATAGCTGGGATAGGCTCCAGCACGCCCGCGACCCTAGTGAGAAGAAGCGGCTCAGAAAATGGATGGATGGATGCATGGTTCGCAATGGAGTTAAGCTGGGCTCAACAGTTAACTCATTGATATCCATGCAGGCACAAAAGTGTCTGTAAACTAAGGTAATGACAGTCACCCCTCGTTGTTTGTTTCTGTATTAAGTGGACAGCAATGAATTGAGATGCGGTGAGACATGACAATGATTTGATGGTTAACCGCACAGTATTTAAAAATGTATTGTTACCCTTCAAGCTAATGATACACCGGCTTGTAACAATAGAATCTAGTTCAGGATACCCTACTTTAGTGGTCTTTTATAATATTAGTGGACGAGCCAGGACACCTCTCATGTAAGTTCACATGCATTCATTGACCTGTTTAGCTTGCTGGGAAATGCAATGTCCATATGCGTGCTACAACCCCAATTCCAATGAAGTTGGGACGTTGTGTTAAACATAAATAAAAACAGAATACAATGATTTCCAAATCATGTTCAACCTATATTTAATTGAATACACTACAAATACAAGATATTTAATGTTCAAACTGATAAACTTTATTGTTTTTAGCAAATAATCATGAACTATGGCTGTAACACGTTCCAAAAAAGCTGGGACAGGTGGCAAAAAAGACTGAGAAAGTTGAGGAATGCTCATCAAACAACTGTTTGGAACATCCCACAGGTGAACAGGCTAATTGAGAACAGGTGGGTGCCATGATTGGGTATAAAAGGAGCTTCCCTGAATTGCTCAGTCATTCACAAGTAAAGATGGGGCGAGGTTCACCTCTTCGTGAACAAGTGCATGAGAAAATAGTCGAACAGTTTAAGGACAATGTTCCTCAACGTACAATTGCAAGGAATTTAGGGATTTCACCATCTACGGTCCATCTGGAGAAATCACTGCATGTAAGCGGCAAGGCGGAAAACCAACATTGAATGCCCGTGACCTTCGATCCCTCAGGCGGCACTACATCAAAAACCGACATCAATCTGTAAAGGATATCACCACATGGGCTCAGGAACACTTCAGAAAACCAATCTCAATAAATACAGTTCGGCGCTACATCCGTAAGTGCAACTTGAAACTCGACTATGCAAAGCAAAAGCCATTTATCAACAACACCCAGAAACGCCGCCGGCTTCTCTGGGCCCGAGCTCATCTAAGATGGACTGATGCAAAGTGGTAAAGTGTTCTGTGATCCGACGAGTCCACATTTCAAATTGTTTTTGGAAATTGTGGATGTCGTGTCCTCTGGGCCAAAGAGGAAAAGAACCATCCGGACTGTTATGGACGGAAAGTTCAAAAGCCAGCATCTGTGATGATATGGGGCTGTATTAGTGCCAATGGCATGGGCAACTTACACAACTGTGAAGGCACCATTAATGCTGAAAACTACATACAGGTTTTGGAGAAACATATGCTGCCATCCAAGCAACATCTTTTTCATGACGCCCCTGCTTATTTCAGCAAGACAATGCCAAACCACATTCTGCACGTGTTACAACAGCGTGGCTTCGTAGTAAAAGAGTGCGGGTACTAGACTGGCCTGTCTGCATTCCAGACCTGTCTCCCATTGAAAATGCGTGGCGCATTATGAAGCGTAAAATACGACAACGGAGATCCCGGACTGTTGAACAGCTGAAGCTGTACATCAAGCAAGAATGGGAAAGAATTCCACCTACAAAGCTTCAACAATTAGTGTCCTCAGTTCCCAAATGTTTATTGAATGTTGTTAAAAGAAAAGGTGATGTAACACAGTGGTAAACATGACCCTGTCCCAGCTTTTTTGGAACGTGTTGCACCCATAAAATTCTAAGTTAATGATTATTTGCTAAAAACAATAAAGTTGATCAGTTTGAACATTAAATATATTGTCTTTGTAGTGTATTCAATTAAATATAGGTCGAACATGATTTGCAAACGTTAACACGTCCCAACTTCATTGGAATTGCATTTACCATTTAATAACCATAGGATGATAATCAATGTTGTTTCGTACTGTTGCTTTAATGAATGAAAAAAGGTATTCCATCCATCCATGGGGGCTTACAAGAATCAGGTGACATACTCTATTGTTTGTGAGGCAATTACCAGATAATACAAGCTTGTGGTTGTTTGTCAGAGATGCAAGAAATGATTTAAACGGACCACATGGTTAACATCAGCAATGGCCTCCATCAGGAATGTTTTTAGCACGCTCTTTAAATATTCACCAAACACCCTGTGTGCTGTGGAGAGTAGGTTAACACACACATAAAGTTTTGATGAGCGCAATGAAAGTTAAATGAGATTATACACAGAAAGTGATTACGGTCGATGAATGGATGACTCATTAAAGAACACAGTGGAACAAAATAATCATGGTGCTTCAAGGACAAGTAGATGCTTAATGCACAGAAGTTTGTGTTTCTCCCTACACACACAGATCATGACCTCTAAGGCGGTCACTAAAAGTGGTGAAAACGAGTGAAGCAGTGAGGGTTAAAATATGAGCCCGAACTAAACTAAAATTATCAAGTTAACCAGTCTCATATTAATGCATTAAAAACAATAAGACAATGGTTCTCGAATGGTTTTTACACCAATTACCACCTAAAAAATACTTTGCTCTCCAAGTATCACCCTCATGACCAACATTAAAATACAATAGCATTGTTGGCCTTATTGTTGGGACAGAGGTTTTATTCTTAAAAAGTATATTAAATATTGTGCATGGTTTGAACATTAACATTGCACTGAAATGTAGGGGAAAAAACTGTACTTAAATAATGATTCAGGTAAAAATTAATCAACTAATAATTTTCAATGGTCAGTTGAAGCTCGCACTGTTGACAAACACAAATAGAGGAGCAACTGGTTGTGTTGAGTGTTTGTATAATGTGTCACAAGTCATTTGCTATAATTAACATAAGTGAGAAACTGCAATGTAGTTACCAGATAAAATAACAGTACTCCAACCACTACTCTTTCTTCCTCTTCTTTGTATTTTCTACTGATCTGGCACCGTGCTGCCTCTCACAGGGCAGTCTTGGTACTACGACATACGTCTCCTTTGACGGAGGAAACTCGCGATAGTCAACGGCCAAATGGTTCAGTTGTTTGCTTTGCTGTGTTAGTCATCTTGAGGACACCACACACTCCAAGAGCAATTTCTTTTCATTTATCATGAGGTCTCCCACATTAAAAAAATGTGTTAAGTTGCTAAAAAGCATTATGTGTGTTACCCGCCAGAGAGAATTTTTTTTGTATCCATCTCTTGTATTGGAATGTTGTTAGATTAGTACCGAATGTTGTATGAGTGCATCCAATTGCTCCAACCTTTGTGTATGCACAACACACAGTTGGCCACACAGCTTGTAGTGCACTCAAGCTTCTACCCGTACTGTAGTACACTCAATGGCACGCTGCACCATTGGTTTCAGTCTGCCGGTGTTCAACGCGGGTATTAAGAGATTTATCATCTCAGCAGCAGCACAGTCTGAAGAATGACAGCCTGACTACTCAGATAGAAACTATCAGCGGAGGGAAGACCATCAGGCGTCACACGCTCAATGCTCAAGAGGCAGTTGAGCTGCAGACACTACATAGTGCTTGGACTTTGAACAAAATATTCCTTTTTTGTCTTATGCACGCTTGTGGTCTCATAATAATTGTGTATGAATCAACAGAGTCCAGAGTGCGGAAATACCAAATGACATACGATTTGCACTGACAAGGAACTTCATTAAATCCACTATCGACACTGTCTATTGTTTTTAGGTGGTGCAGGTGTACCTAATGAAGTGTCCAGTGTGTGTAGATATTCTGGGATCATCCTATGTTCTCTCTCCCCTCTATCAGCTCTCGCTAAGCCAAGAGCATATTTGCTATCACTGTAGCTCTCGGCTTCTATAGTCACACCTAACTTATCGCATAGCCTCCCACCCAAACCCCCTTCTCCTCCCTCCTCCACAACGGTTTATTTAACCTCAGCTGATCTCAAAGGGACAAATCCTACCTTGCAACTCTTATCAGGCACGGGCGCCGGCCGGCACGTGGCTTCAACATCCCCTCAACCATCACGTGGGTCTGTTTGCCAAAGGCCGTCATCTGTTCACACGATCGTAAAAACATCCTTTAACGGAGACTCCAGGGGAACATTTAAGTTACATACTTTTTTTTTTGTTTTTTTGCATTATTTATGCAAATACGCAATGAATCCAAAAAGGAAATATGTCAATGCCACACCCTGCGATGGTGGGGATCCGGTTGATGTTGCTTAAGGCAGCACTCGGAAGCAAACAAGCCACACCCCCATAAAAAGAATTTTCGTCTAAAACCTGGAACTTCTTTGGTCCTTACAGACTGAGCAACTGGCAGCCTACCAGTGTGGCTAGAGACCGTTGTAATGTGTGGCCGTTGTAATGTCCGACAACGAGCTGACCTTTAAAGCTGATGCATAGCGGCGCCATTATGCGGCAGAACATCAGCAAGAAGTCAAGATGTACCGTGCACAATCCACTACCGTTGCTATACGGAAGAATGCGGTTAGGTCCGCTGCATAATGGCAATGTTAAAAATTTTATTTCGTTTGACGCTTGCTGCCAGGCAGAGTTCACAAGGCCATGCAGGACTGGGTTTCCCCCCTTTCATACTCAAACTGGTGTGTGTCTGTCAACATGATGGAAGTGTAAAGTCAAATGCGAGCTGTCAGCATATGGTCCCAAACACATTCAGTTCGCTGGGCTGACGCTGTGGAAAGAAGCGACACCAGCGGCCGTCTGGTGGAGTCCTGATAGAATCGCTCAGGGGGTGCTGTTCATGATCCTGGCACCCTTATTGTGGACAGTGTGACAATGTGGGTGTTCACACTGGATAACAATATAATGGATGGACTGCTTTTTCAAATACTTGTTGACAAATGTGTTTTATTTATTCATTTATTTTTTACTGGGATTACTTCTCTGTTTTGATATTTATTTTGTAACCCTCTCTAATGTTGCGCAAAACATTATAAACCTGCAAAATCATGTAAAAACTAAAAAAATAATTTAAAAAAATGCATGATGAACCTGCAACATGTTGCAACCTACTGCATTGTACTTTGCCACAGTGTGGCAGACTCCACTATACTGTATCAGTGTCTGATATGGTATTTTAATGCATCATATCACATTATACTGCACCACATCGCACCGGACCGCATATTAACCGAATTGTCTTATATGATATGGTATACCGCTTTTGCATCGTGCTGTACTGTATAGTACCCTACTGCAGCATTTTGGATATTACTGTAATTGCATTGACTCATACTATATCATATCAAATTTCATTATATCTTATCAAAACATTATTTGATTTTATTTATCCAAAAAACAAGGGAAAGCAAGGAAAAATTGTGTGTTAAATTGTGTCTTAAAGTGTTAAAAGTGAAGGAAGGGGTACCATTATTGACCCATTTTGAGAAAAACTGGTATGAACACACAACACTGTACATGACTCACCCAGTCTGAGTCATTGACTGTTTGGTTCATTGACTGTCAGTGAGGTGTGAGATATGCCCACCTGGCAAACCTCTTCTACAGTAAGTCCTTCCCAAAAAACTAATACTTAAAAAAATCCACAATTGTAATTCACAAGGGAACTCATTGTTAGCGTATTGTGTGGTGGAGTGCATAAATACCATCGTGAGGCAGTGGTACAATGCCGTTGTGACCGAGAGTTGTGGCTTCCACCACAGGAAATGTTTTGTGACGTTCCCACAGTTGCGTTTCCCCGCTATGGCTCTCCCACAAAAAGCATCTGTCGAGGCAAACGCTGCGGCCCTGTTGTCCCGGTTACAACAATAACAACAGGACCCCGCCGTGCGCATCCGCATGCAGTTTTATCACAAAACTGCCATGAACTTGTACTGACCAGTGGACTAAACCATACTAAAAAACAACTCCCAAAATGTTCCCATTGGAAATCATAGAAATCAGTTCCAGGCAAACTGTTGCCATATTTTAAGTAACTTTTTAACATTCCTTAACTGTCATACAAGTGTAAAAATACGTTAACCACTGTAAAAAGAGCAAAACAATATTAGCATAATCGTACCTATCAACCTTGTCTTTGATTACATAATAACAATAATGGGTTACTTTACATGAATAACGCCTGGTGTGTATGTTTTTGGAATACATGTCTCAAAAAAGCCAAAGTAAAAGCAAAAGACACACCTAGAGTTCATCAACTGAACTCTCATGAGATCAGATCTACTTTTTGTGCGACTTTAGAGGCATATTTTAGTAGAATTACGACTAGTACAACTTCAAGTTAACAAAAAGCAACACAGTAGCTGCAAATCGGAGAGTCTTTCGCTCTAAAACCAATCATCCATCCATTTTATTATCTTTTTATCCTGTTCAAAGTCATAGAGAGCTGGAGCCTTTCTCAGCTAGCTTTGGGCAAAAAGCAGAGTATACCCTGGTCAATAACAGGTTACATATTGTCGCTGTCGGGTGGAAACCCCTTATGTCCAAACATGGACAAGTTAATATTTTTTCCCAAATCAATACTTGTGGTCTGTCCCCACATTGTCTGCTATTATTACAAATGATTTACCAATTTAAAGTCATGAATATAGCTTGAGAACATATATTAAGTCTTTTAGACACTCTGCCTCTTCCTCACTCATGTCATTTCAAGAGTTAAAGTCTGGGTTTTTTTTTTTTTAGACAGTAATGAGTGAAAATAGCTTGGTTAGATATATTTGAGTAAGCATGTTTTGTTAAAAATAGATTGCTGTAATCGTTTGTGCAGAAGGAACTGGTTAGCCACAAAAGTCAGCTCATCGTTTTATCGATTTATTGCATCACTCTTGGCTCTGTGACCTTTCGAAAAATAGTTTGGAAACATTATGCAAGCACAGTCGTTTGCTTTTGAGAAGTATTAAAGGCTTTTTGTCTGGTTGGGGTGTCCGCGTGAGCGCCAACATTGATGTGGATGGCTGGCAGCGGTGACATGTCTGCACTATTTTAAGCAATGACGGCGCAATAATAATTGTTTTTTTTTTTGCACATTAAATTAGCGATTGAACATGATTTTGGGGTGCTGTTGTGCTGATGTTGGTGCAGAACACTATTAGATATAATACACAGTATAAGGTATAACACCAGGTTGAACAATGCGGTGTTTGGTAACTCAAGCAATATGGTGTTTTTTGATTTCCTGAAAAGTAGTGATTTTGGAGACGATATAGACAGAACCATTCACATGCACTGCAAAACCATTGTAACCAACCAGTCGTCACCTGTGCAGAAGCATCCATAGCTCCTTTAAGGATTGGTCTTTACACACAACTGTTTTCATTCAACTACTGTTCCTTGTCTAAGGATTTACAATTGAAGCTGTGCAATTAATATGCTAATAAAAGCACCACATTGTCACAAAGTCCCTCGTTTGTGGTTTTGCTGCAGACAGGTGGCTCCCCTGTGATGGATGTGTTTGGATTCCCCTCCGACCTAAACACAAACACATTGTGAGTGTCCTCACTGTACACCTCCTTAATAGTTGTCCTCAATGTCTTACTAAACTCTATTTTTCAAGAGTTTAATTCCACATTTGGTACCTTGCTATCATTAATCAAAGGACACACACAAGAGGAGACATAAATCTTGAAGATTTAAGGGCAGCTGTCGACGCTGAACTCTTGTTTTGACAAAAGAAGCAACAAAACAGCAAGGAAAAAGGTCTTCATCACCTTCAGGCGTCCAAGCAAGGAGGAGATCGAAAACGTTTTATTTACACGCTAAACAGCGAGATTGGTGCCCACAGTGATGTGTGGCCCCCGGGGTTTCTGGCCCACACTACCCCTCCCTCATTGCAACAGACACAAAAACGGTCTTAGGATAAGCTCCAAGAAGGAAGGGCTACTCTTTTATTCCTCCCCTCACTCCTTTGCGTCCTCCTGGCAATGTTGAAAGAAAAAGTCAACAACCCTGCAGAATGAGAAGGAAGAAGTGGAGGAGGAGGAGCAGGAGGAGGAAGAGGAGGCTTATTAAGAGCAGTTGACATACAGGAGATGATTTATTTAAAATATTGATAAAGACATTGTTTAAGTGGCACACAATCTAGCGGACAAAAAATTCAGGGACTCACAATTTAATCAATAGTTTAATCAATTAGGCCATATCCATAGTTCCCCCTAAATCTCAATTCTTCATCTTTCCAACTTGGTTTGATTTTCAACTACTGCGGAAAACTGCAAAAAAACAAAACAAAAAAACACCGCACTGAATGCATTAGTAAGCAACACAAAATGCTAACAGACACCAACAACAGTGGTATCCAGCATTTACTTCTTGGTATGGTGTAAAGGAGAAAAATGTAATCTGAGAGGAGACTGAGGTCAACAAGGTCTTGTGTTCATGGTATGCTAACATGTTGACAGCATCAGTTGGCCTTGGGACACGCAGTTACAAATAACTGCAATGGAACAGAATGAAATTATCCTGTATTCTTTTATTGATATGTAGTGAAGAGGAAACATTTTTTAAATGAGACGAGACTGAGGCAACAGTAAAAAGGACACAATACTGCGGTATCCAGGGTACGCTAACATCACCATATGTCTATTTTTATTTCTAGCCATATAAATTAATATGGAAAAAAAGCGTATTGAAAGGAAACTAAGGGCAGCAAGGAATCGGAGTGCTGCAGCCAACTTGAGACTGGGACTACGCTAACACGATGAACGCAACAGTTGGCCATGGGTTCCGTTAACAAACTGCAACAATGAAAGGGACTGAAGGCTTTTTGTATTTACTTCTTGGTATGGGGCAGAGGAGAAAAGTGTGATTGAAAAGGAGACTGTGGGCAACAAGAAATCCATGCATTGTAGCCAAGTTGACACTGTGGAGTACAATAAAACAATGTCCGTGGTATGCAAACATGTTGAACGCATCAGTCAGTAAAGAGACACGCTATGAAATAATCAAGAAGAACAGGGGTCTCCTGGATTATCTTCTTGGTGTGTAGTAAAGTGAAAAAAAATTATCCAAGAGGAGACTGAGGGCACAATGAAAACAAAGGGCTCCAGCCATATAGAGACTGTGGAGTACAATACAATGCAGACCATATGTTGATTTTTGCATTTCTAGCTGTGTATATTAAGATGAAAAAGCTATATAAAAAACACTGAACACATTGAAACACATTAAAGGCATCAGCCAGCGACGAGACACGCGAACATAGGAATGAAGAAGAATGGGGTTCTGGTGTATTTACTCAAAGAGGCTCGAAGCAGATATCCATGTTTTGTTTCTAAATACAATAAATATGTTTAAAGTGCTGAAAACATTTGCAAAGACTTATAACCATATAGTGCTGAATTGTTGAGATATAGCTTAAGGATCTTTTTCACCGTTTGAATTTTCCTGATTTTGTGGGCAGGGCTAAAACACAACACAACGATGGATTGACTTTTTAAAGACAGAGGCAGATGGCGAGCTGAACATCAACACCACCATCCGACTCTGCAGTGCGCATTTTACGACAGATAGTTTTGCAAACATTCACCAAGGACACCATGGCTTTGTGGGTAACTTGTTCCTAGTGAATGGGGCAGTGCCGACTGTCTAACTAGCTGGGCTTCCTCCTACCGTGCCACTGTCGTCAGGTGCCGTGTTCGGCTGTGACATTATGTCACTGACAACGAGGGTAAGTTGACTTGTGTGCTTATTTTTACGATTATAGTCCACAAGAATCATTCAGTTTTGAAGTTGAGCCTCCTAATGTGATTTTACATTGTATAAGCTATCACCCACTCAGTATGTTTGATTTCTTTTGGCGCATCCATTCGACACGCCCACAGCTCCTGGGAGCTGGGAGGTGGCCTTTATCATTCAGGTTTTGAAACCTGTTTTTATATACTTAGTGATTTTATTTATTTATTCAAATTTGGTAGGATTGTTAACATTACTCTTCTCTGTCGTGTGTCAAATTTACATGCCATTTTTGGACCTGTTTAGTGCCTCTTTAAATGTGGTAAAAGGAGAGAAAATATTATCTGAGAGGGGACTGAGGGCATCAAAGTGGAGAATGTGGAGTACAATATACATCACTCAGAACGAGGAGAAAATAATGGAGGAGAATGAGAGCCCTCAGTATTTACTTCTTGGTATGAGGTAAAGAAGAAAATGTTTACCCAAGAAGAAACTGAGGGCGGCAAGAAAAAGGAGTGCTGCAACCAAGTGGAGACTGTGGAGTACAATAATCCAGTGTCCCCATGTTTATTTTTGTCATTTATAGCTGTGTATATATACTAGGGGGGAAAAACAGACTGAGCAGCCAATTGGAGACTGTTGGGTACAAAATAGCAGTATCCATAGTACACTTACTGTCAGCAACAAGACAAACAACAACAGCAGAGGAGAACGAGAGTCTTGGGTATTAACTTTTTAAAGACACGTTTTTTTCCAAGAGCAGACTGAGGGCAACGTTCTAATACTGCAGTGTCCAGAGCTAAGACCCAGTTGTCCTTTCTAGCCAAGTATCCACAAACGTGTGGATGATAAATATGTTCAACAATGGGCGACCAGCAGTGTTTTACATCACCAAGGTACTAGAGCCAATGGAAAAGCGTCACGCAAAGTGAGCACCTTTTGAACTACAACCAAGATAGTGAGCTAACTTCCAACTTTTCCTGTAGGACTTGATGTCTTTATACCTGTCTCACTCTCCTGTGTACGTGCAGTGTCAGTGTATCTCCAAGTGGCTCACTTTTAAAACATGTTTATGCTCCACATAGTCAAGTTTTAGAAACAGGATTTGCTACTGGACTCCACACACACACACACACTAACAACATCCTGTACACTGCAAATAACATTCATTATGGTGTTGTATACACACAATACTGTTGATATTCTCTTCTTGTTTTGTTGTTGTAGCCTATGCAGGTTAACAAGATGGTGGCCACACAGCTGTTACAAGCTCGGAGCTGTCAAGCTGCCAAAGCACTCCACCGCAGGGAGGGGGAAGAGGAGGAGGAGGAGGAGGAGGAGGAGGAGGGAGACAATCCCCTCCCACCACCCCCACGTTCAGTGTAGTGCATTAGAAACTCCATGTCAGTGCGTGTATTCACTGGACAATTCATTAGGAACACAATCAAATGCAATCCAAAACAAGAGCTGCATCATGAACGCACTAATTTCTCTCTGTATAATGAAGTGCAGTTGCAGCTCTTGTATTGACAGTCATTAGGTGTACCTAATGTTGTGTCCAGTAAGTAGATAGTCATTCCAAGTCTATTACGCCCACCCTCTTCCCCCCAGCTGCTTAACAGCTATCGACAGAGTGTATGCTCGCTGACTGCAGAGGACAGGTTCCAATCTTTTTAATCTCTTCTTCTCCTCAGGAAATTGAAGAGCGAAACCTTTTAGTTCAGAGTGTAAGAGCATCGACTGTCTGAAGTCCTCACGGGGATGATGTCAAGGCCACAATATTAGGCACAACTGGACAATCTCATGAGATGTAGCATCCCACTGAGGCGCTCCACCTAGCCATCCATCCATTTTCTATACCGCTTATCCTGTTCTTTTTGCGACTTATTGCGGAAATGGTTCTGACTTCTCAGTACAACTTAAGCAATTATATGCACAGATGATGTATCAATACACTTATTATAGATGACACTTATTAATACCAGCATTACCTAGAAAACACCATTAGGTGACGCCATCTCTCATCAAACACCTTCCTGTTCCCTCCATTAGGTTTCAGGCTTGTGACTTGTTTTACTGCATTTCAGTTTCATGACAAGGGGTTCAGTTACTTTTACACTTGTATGTCAGTTGGGAAAATTAAAATGTGGTTTTAAAAATTGCCATTACAGAAAATACAAGTCTTCATAATTTCCAGGGTTTGACCTCACAAAAGATTACATTATTTCCTACGGTAAAAAAAATAAAAGAATTTTGAATTTAGAAGTGTGACATTGACTAGTCGCTAATCGGTTGTTTTTGACTTGAGGCGAAGGCAGAGGCACTTCCAGCAACAGATGAGTGCGCTGAATACAATTTCTTTGTCACCTTAAATCATTTAAATAGTTTTCTCTTTCTGAATGTGTAGCTTTGGTAATTGAGGAAAAACCTGGCTCAAGCAAGATTTTGAAAAACATTTCAGCCCACACTATCAAAGTGGAAGGACAGTGTGGAATTATTCCACTAAGAGGTCCGTGATTGCAAACTATTCAAATTCCCACCATGAAGAACCAGCTCATGTGATGGGCCCAGAACGAGGACAGGTTTCCCCATTTAGCCAAGTTGTGAAAATGTCCCTTGGCTGTCCCAGTGACAAACACACTGAGTGAGAGGATTTTCTATCTGGCTGGAAATACAGGGTACATCACGCAGCCCACATTCTTACATGTATGTTCTGCGGTGTATGAGCTGCCCATTGTCGGTGAACATCGACCATTGCAAATAATCATATTAATTACAGTACTGTTCTGAAAAAATATCAATGATTCATCAGTGACTAGATGACTGAAGTCACAGTTTAATCACATTAGTGTCAACTTGAAAAAAATCTGAAGTGGTGCTACCGTGCAACCCGTGAATCGTTGTCTATATGTGCCCTGTGATTGGTTAGCAACCAGGTCAGGTTGTACCTCGCCTCACGCCCAAAGACAGCTGGGATAGGCTCCAGCTGACCCTCCACCCAAATGACAACAAATGCCATAGAAAATGGATGCCTGGAATTTCTGTGTGAAATCCTCCTATAATCTTCTGAGATGATGTTAAATGGAGATATGTGCTGTGCTTAGCAAAGAAGACCACGATCCAATGTGTGCCCCCATGCCCTAAGTTAACAGCATTGTTACTTCCCAACAGTGACGTAGCGTTTAGCATGTCTGCCTCACAGGCAATGGGTTCTGAGTTTGAATCCTCCTACGTTGCAAAAACATACGTGGGGTTCATTGAAACTCTAAATTGTCTATATGTGACCTGCGATTGGCTGGTGACCAGTCCAGCGTGTGCCTCACCTCTCGCTCAAAGTCAGCTGTGATGGGCTCCAGACAAGCACTATAGAAAATGGATGGATGGATGTTAACCAGCATCACAGAACATTTCAACACTCAACATTATTATTTTATGAATTGGGTCTCATTCGATTTTGTAGGTGTACCTAATGTTGTGGCCGGTTCACTGTATGTCACGTAAGACAAGACGTGCACAACAACACAGCACGAGAGCGTATCCACGTTGACATTTTAGACAGATTTAAAATGGCCTCCGGGTCCGCACAGTGCTTCCATTATCCAACAGTGCAGATAACGGCGGCTTCACATCCGCCCCTCCCCGTTCTCCACGTACTCCGCCAGGCTGTTGAGCGCCGTCTCCTCACTCTTAGACTGCAGCGCGTTGTCCTTCCTAGACGGCTTCTTGGTGGCCCGCGACAGCTTCCTCCGGAACGTGTCTCCGGCCAGGAAGTAGAGGATGGGGTCCACGCAGCTGTTGAGGCTGGCCAGACCCCGGGTCACCTGGTAGGTGGCGTAGACGCGGTTGTTAAAGTCGCACATGGCGGGGCTCTGGAAGTACAGCCGGGCCCGCATGTTCAGGTTCTTCATGACGTGGAAAGGCAAGTAGGAGACAGCGAAGACGGCCAGTACTATGATAACCAGGTGGATGGATTTCTGCCGCAGCGGCGCGTTGTTCATGTCGTTGCAGATTAAAGCTTTGACGATCATGCCGTAGCAACAGAAGATAATGATGAACGGGATGCAGAAGCCAAAGACAGTTAAAGTCATGCTGTAGATAAAGTAACCGGGCAGCTCATCCTCCGTGGTGGTGTCGTAGCAGGTGGTGGTGTTGCGCTTGGAGCCCGTCCGCGAGTAGTAGAGGATAGGAGAGATGGCGAGGACCACCACGGCCCACACCAGCGCGCTCGTGATGACGGCGTTCTTCTTTTTGAGTCGGCCCAGGGACTTGAGCGGGTGCACCACGCCCGTGTAGCGGTGCACGCTGATGCAGGTGAGGAACAAGATGCTCCCGTACAGGTTGACATGGAAGATGAAGCGCTGTAGCCGGCACAGCACGTCGCCGAAGATCCAGTCGGTCTTGTTGAAGTAGTAGAAGATGAGGAAGGGCAGCGAGAATACGTAGCAGAAGTCGGCCAGCGCCAGGTTGAACATGTACACGGAGATGCTGCTCCACGGCCGCATGTGGCACACGAACATCCAGATGGCCAGGCTGTTGCCCACCAGGCCCGTGATAAACACCATAATGTAGACGATGGGCAGGTAGTAGAACTGGAAGCCCGTCTTGGTGAGTGAGCATCCTCGTGAGTGGTTGTGCAGCTCGCTCACGTTCAGCAGGGAACTCAGATTGAGGTCAGAGGTCATGGTGTCTGTCAGGGGCAGGGACTTGACCTTTGATTAGAGAAGATCAAACAAAGCATTAAAGACAGTGTAAAGTGAATTGAGAGATTTGTTTCTGATTACATTATACATGTTTGAAGATCATTGCTGAAAATG
Organism: Phyllopteryx taeniolatus; assembly: GCF_024500385.1. Lineage (NCBI taxonomy): Eukaryota > Metazoa > Chordata > Actinopteri > Syngnathiformes > Syngnathidae > Phyllopteryx > Phyllopteryx taeniolatus. The sequence goes on from NC_084509.1 coordinate 10,676,366, forward strand.
TGCAAACACTGAGAAATGCATAGTACTCAATTGTGGAGATATAGCGGTCTTTTTCACCATTTCAGTATTCCGGATTTTTGGTGCCGTGGCTAAAACAGTGCCCAGTGTCGCACTTTGGTGCTCCTTCCCCACTATAGAAGAACTTCAATGCCTTACTTCGCACCAGTGAATTGCAATCTGCACAATTGCAATATGCATTTAGCTAGCTAACTATGCCTATTCCCAGAAAATGCATCTTCCCTTTGGATGGTCCTCTGGCATGGCCACTTTAGAGCGCCTTGTTGTCAGCTGTGAGTGTGCACACGTCATGCAGAGAAAGGCGAATAACAAGAAGGAGGGATTTTTGTTTTAAAGTCTGACTTGACAGCCAGCTTGTTGACCGACCGGTGCTTCCGGCTGGCATGGACGCTTTAGAGTGCCTTGTTGTTGGCATTGAGTACACGCACCTCACAGAAAGAAGCCAGGAGAACAAAATAAAAAACAATTTCTAGTCTAGCATGACAGCCAGCGTGTGGACAGGGGTTTCATGCTAGCTACTTTAAAGTGCCTCGTTGTTGCATCATGGAAAAGCCCTGTGAAGACCTGGTGGGATATATTAAAGCCACTGGAGGCTTTCACTGGATTTATCTATTTTTGCAGCTCAAACATGTAGTTATGTGTAGGCATTAGAAAGATACTCAATGAAGTACTCGTAGCATCCGTTTTTCCAGGTTGTAGGAGTGGTATTTGATTGACAGCTGGGGGAGGGGGGCGTGGTTTCAGTCCATTCAGTGATTCAGTGGACACGCCCACAGTGTTTGTGAGTGGAGAGAATGGGACTTTAAGGAAACTGACATTTTATACACACATTGGACTACATTTCCTTAATGGGGGGTGAACTCAATTACTTGATTAATGTAGCGTACTATGTCGCTTATCCTGTTCCCGGTTGCAGGGAGCTGGAGTCTATCGCAGCTGACCGGGTAAAAAGTAGATGACATCCTGGACTGGTCGCCACTTAATCACAAGGCTTGTATAGAGACAGACAACCTTTCACACTCTCACAACCCTCACTGCCTGCACCAAAGTCAGGCCAGTAAATGGATTTTTATCCATCCATCCATCCATTTTCTGAGCCGCTTCTCCTCACTAGGGTCGCGGGCGTGCTGGAGCCTATCCCAGCTGTCATCGGGCAGGAGGCGGGGTACACCCTGAACTGGTTGCCAGCCAATCGCAGGGCACATAGAAACAAACAACCATTCGCACTCACAGTCATGCCTACGGGCAATTTAGAGTCTGGATTTTCATTGTTATTTAAATATCATTTCAAATGGGGCCCCATTTTGGTGAATTGGTAAGCGCGTCTGGTCTGCCTCACAGTTGAGAATCTCTTGGTTTGAATCATGGCTCAGACCCTCCTTTGCGAAGTTTGTATGTTCTCCCCGTGCTTGTGGGGGTTTTCTCTGGGTGATCCAGCGTCGTCTCACATTCCAAAAACATGCTTGTTTGCTTCATGTAAGACACTAAAATTGTCCATAGGACTGAAGGTGAACATACATTTTTTTTTTTGTCTATGTGTGCCCTGCAGTTGAGTGGTAACCACTCCAAGGTGTACTCCTCCTCTTGCCTATAGTCAGCTGGGATATGCACAAGCTGACCCAGGACACTAATGAAGACAAGTGCTATTGAGAATGGATGAATGGATTGATTTTAAATGGGATGGGGAAAGCTCTTTTGGAATGTTCTGAACTCCTGTTTTCATGCCAGTGTCCTATTGAGCAGATTAAATATGACGACCTCATATATCCGTGCCAGTTTGTGTGGATATAGCCAAACGTCCCACACAGTTTACTTCTTTATACTGCAACCTTGTGAGAGTGGATCAACACTACCTCTGCTGGTTGCAATCGTGTGCTGGACTCCATTTTGCCTCCATTGCTTCCAGACTCGATTAATTCACAATTGACCCATATTGATGCAATTCTTTCCTGACTCAATGAAATTTGGTATAGAATTTTTTGTTTTGTTTGTTTTTTGGGGGGAGGGTGGGGGGGTGTTATGAACTCCTTATGGGTTATGAACCCATGTCAGTTTCCTCGCAGATGTTGCCAAAACTTCTGCCATGTTGTGCTTCTTTAGATTGCAAAGTTTTTGAGACTGAATCAACAGCTCCTCTGCTGGTTGCATCCAAGTACTGCATTACATTTTTTGTCCTCAATCGATTCTACACAATTAGTCACAATCTTAATAATCAATTAATTGATGAATCTGTTCATCCCCTGCCAGAGGGGAAGGTGTAGCCCCAGCTCAGCTCGGTTTGCAGCCAGTTTTCCACTTCTCAATAATACCGTGGGGAACTGTAAAAACCACATTGAACGCGTCACTCAATCAAGGAGACATGCGACAAAACAAAAACAATGGAGGAGTACAATGGTCTCTTCTATTAATTGTCTGTCTCATTAAGGAGACACACTTTATCCGAAAAAGCAGACCGCTGCAGCAAAGTCAAAAATGCGATAGATATATAACACTGCAGCGCTAGAAGTCAACGGGGTAAAATCAATAGCATCACATTTATTCTTGTCATTTCTCAGTATATCCTCAATTGTTAATCTGAGGATCTTCTTAACCAATGAGTGAACAGCAGTGGTTTATGTTGTCAAAACAGCTTGCTTGCATCCCCAGCTGACTGCAAACAGTACCTAGTAAAACGAGTGTTGGGCCGGTTTGATACTGTACACCCCGGACTGATCACATATCACATTTACACCTGAATGTACTGTTTTTGTAAATCTTCCATTTAGATTATTCCTCACATACTAACAATTTATCGCGATAATCACTTAAGCCACTGTGTTTCCCCTAGATTAGTTTTTTTGGTGGGGTGGGGATGATGGGTGTTAAGAATTCCCATTTTCATGAATTTTTATTCCCCAAGATTCAATTGAACACACACACACGCACACGCACACACAACCCAATTACTTCTTCACTGACCCTCAGCTGTTAGTGCTGTGGAATCAAACCTGTGTCCTTACTTTATTCGAACCAGGAACCTTTTTGCTTATAGTGCAAACCACAAGATCACTATGTTGCTCAAACATATACACTGCACACACACACACACACACACACACACACACACACACACACACACATATATATATATATATATATAGGGTCATGAATTTCCTCTAGATTCAACTGAACACATCACATACATATATTGACACAGTGGGCAGTCTTCCAGCACAATCGCTGGTGTTCGTTCAAGGGCATTTCATTCCTTCTTGTTTGCAGTGCAAACCACTTGATCACGTTTATGCTTTTGCCTGTTACTGCACCATAAACACCATATATGCATTTGACACTATTGCATTGCAACAGTTAGCTGCACGCCTTTATTGCATTCGCATGCCTAAGTAGTTGCGCACAAACTTCACATTTTCAGAACACACGCACCCGATCAGACACACAGGCGCGCGTAGTGTACTCACCACTCAGCTCCACTTGTAGCCCACATTCCTATTCCCACTTGGGAGATGGTAAAAACACCAAGCTGAGTCAGGTGTCTCCGTTCGGTCCGCTTGGAAAAGTTGCGCACTTTCGACCTTACAAGCGCTGACGCACCGAGGCAGCGTGTGCGAGTATGTGCGCGCGTGTGAAAGTCAGTTACGTGTGTGGGCGCTTGTGCGTGGAAGTGCAAGGTGGCCAGCAGCAAGACGGCGTTGGTGGTGGAAGGACAGAGCAAAGAAAGAAACAGACAGCTGCAGACGTTGGCATGAATGAACTGCGCGGGGAGAGCGAGAGAGAGAGAGAGAGAGAGAGAGAGAGAGAAAGCAAAAACCACTCAGAAGCTTCCCTGACGCACCTCCTCCTCTGTTCCCGAACTCTAGACTGTGAAATCAGCCAGAGATTATTGAATGAGCCCTCATAATAATAATATCCCATATCTCACATGCCAATGCATCATTTTTAGGGCCCTACAGTGTGTGTTGCAGCCTTTTGGGGGGTTAGAAAAGAGACATTTGAAAAGCCTTATTAGCTGCAGGATATTGAATGTATTGTGGTTCATTGAGTCACAACATTGGGTACACTTGCATTTCAAATTGTGACTTTTTACAAAGGTAATAATGCTCACTGTCGATTGACACGTCCACTGAGCTAATTGTTTTGAGTTGTTGTCCATTTATGTTCAATATAATACATAGTAAAACAATTGATGTATATAGATTTTAATCTAAATTCATTTTTAAATGCATAATTCATTTAACTAAGCAGAGAAAAATTATTTTTTGAAATATTAATCATGATAACAATAATAATTTAGTAATATAACAATATATAACAGTACTCATGCATTTACAACATTTGTTTTAGTTTTTTAAATTTTGAAGACATTTACATTTAGAATTATTTGAAATGTAATACATTTGAATACATCCAATTAATTACATTTTTAATTAATTCAATTTAATTGATTTGTGTTTTTTACAATCAAATAAAAACATATTTAAAAGTAATATACAATAATTTTTTAATATTAATTAATTTATATTTAAACATAATCCATTGTAATTTAATTTGAATAACTTGAATTTGAAACACTGTTATGCAGCAAATAAAACATTTATTTAAATAGTCAGAGAAAATATAATGTAACAATGAAGATAATTATGAGCTCTGATTGAGAAAGTAATATATATTTGGAATTTTAAACTATTGTATAATAATCAAGGACTGAGTTAAAAAAAGCACAGGAAAGAATGACAATAATAATGCTAAATTTGGCTTTTTATATTGAATAAGACAACTAGTACTGCATCTAATTTACAATAGTTATTACAAATTAATTTTAGTAATCATAGAAAAAAAACGCTCAGTTATGATTGACATTGTCATTAAAAAGATATTTGTAGTTTGAGTCAATTTAAAGGGAAGAACTCTTTTAAATTAACCATTTCAATTACATCATTAACTGTTTATTTCTAAATAACATCTATTTTAAATGAGCACTTAAAACTGAGCATTATTATCCTTATAGTCAGTATTTTTTTTTAGATCTTCACGTGATTATTACCCAATGTTTTGTATGCACATGGTGATAGGGGTCATGGCTTTATAATTGCTCTCTTTGCCCAAAATAATCCTCTGCAGTCATTAAGGGCAGCGGACTATAAATAAGAGGAACAAGCTCATCATGACTGTCACTTGTGTGTCTCCTGCAGGACTAGACAGCACAATGTGAGGGAGAACAAATGACAGCAGGTGAGGGTGCGGGCCAAAAGGTAAAGTTAATAACATTGTGATGCCAAACATCTCAAAGGAGAGCCAAGACCGTAGCAATAATCTAATGCATCTTATTCATGAAACGCCTATCTAGAAACATGTAAAGATTACTTACAGCCCATCTAGGATGAAATCAGACGAGATACGAGGCTTTTGTCTCCATATTTGTCTTGAAGAAGATACAAAGTGTGAAGTCATATTGCTTTGTGGCTCATGCGCTGTTAAGATTGATTTAAATGTATTGAGTTGGCAAGGTGGTTAGCAGACCTCTCGTCTCTGCTGATGTGCATTCAAAGTCTCGCTACATTTGCAGAAAAGCCACTTGAAGCTTTCCGTATGAAAAAACAAGGGCACGCTCATCTCGTTAGGTGGCCTCTCTCAGTTTGATGCCGTCCTATCAGTCTCAATGATGTCGACTAAATTAAACTAAGCCATGTGTCGGTTTGAGCCATTTGGGTTATAGTTGCTCGTTAACGTCAATAGATTAAATTAAACAAACATTAAACTATATCATGTCTCATCGTTGGGAGATTCCATTACACGAAGGTCACCAAGGTTGTATAAACGTGGAATTTTGGGGGAAAATATGCGTTGCAATTTACACATCAACTTTTTCTTTGTCTCTTTGATGTAATACTATTAGGTAACACTGTGAGCGATAGTGGAAATCATGTCTGCCTCACTGTGGAGAGGTTCCAGGTACGAATCTTGGCTTTGGCCTATGGGTGGAGTTAGCAAATGTTCTCCCTATGCTTGCATGGGTTTTCTCCGGGTACGCCGATATCTGCTGTACTGTGCAATAAAAATCTCAATGATCGATTCATCAACTTCGACGCGACTTTCATCAAATTATAGTTGACTACAAATGATCTTTAGTTTTTCAATCCGTAGTTTTTAGTTGTCCAGGGTGTACCCACCATTTCGGCCAAAGTTGATGTGATAAGGACAAGCGCTATAGAAATTAGATGGATATTTAGAAGAAGAAAAAAAAAAGATTGAAAGGTGTTTAGTTGTCAATTTGTAGACCATACGACTGTGAATTTTGTATTTGGTGTATGTATTTGGTATTATTTTAAATTGAAGAGTGAATTGTAATAGATGCTATACATTATGAAATGTTCCTGAACTGGACCCCTTTAGGATCCTTGGTGTCACATGACTGTGCTAGGAAAAGGAATTGAATCACTGCTCTGTAGTCAATATAAAATATTTATTAGAACGAAAGGAAAAAGAGGAAGAAAATAAAAATACATCTAGTATTTATACTAAATAATACCAATGAGCATGTTCACCAGTACATTCAGCACCTTTGAAGAAGAAGGCACCGGTGTAGGCACAGTGACAAGTGCAAAGTTGCACATGTTCCATTTGCTGCGGGTTCTGACCTGTATTTCTTTACATGCCGCTCCGCTGGCTCCTCTGACACACCAATCAGCATCAGCAAGAACACTTTCCCGCTTGTGTCATTTTCATTAGGTGGGATCGAAAGCCACGGTCCGATGCTGCTGACCTTAGGCGGCTGGAGCATCCTCTTGTTTCATTGGGGAAATCAACATGAATGTGTTGGATTACTTCAATTTGTGGCAATGTTATTCATAGCTTGTGAATTGGTCTCCCCTCCCTTGCTTCCATTATGTATTTGTCTATTGGAATTTCCATGTACAGTCATTCCATAAATTCTTATTTGTTCATTTATTTCCTGCTTCAACAACCACCACACCACTGGCTGGATTTTATTGATCTCTTTCCCCTTTAAAATCCTATCTTCTTCCAGGTTGTCCTCGCATGCTCACATTTCCCACGAGAATCCACATTCCGGACGCTCGCTGAGCTCAGCTGGCTTGAATTTTGGCGTGTAAGCTTCACGCACTGTGGAAGCAGTCAGTTAAGGCCTGTTCTTCTCTGTGTGCTTTTGTTTTATTCATTTATGTTTTTGTTTTTGTTTTGCTACACTCTTGCATCACGTTCACAATGCCATTATTTTCTCACTTGTACTGTAGGTACAGTATTTCACATGAAATGGATAGAGAGTTTGATGGATGATCAATCCACAGGCTCAACCTGCAATGCATCAGCTATCATTTAGCCAGGCTCTTGGTTCAAAATCTATTGACAATTTAATTTTATTTTTAAGAAAAATGTGAATCGCAGAAAGGAGTAGACTAAAGATATATGGTGATAGCAGGGAAATAACTTATTTTATCTATGTTAAATGAATTTTCAGAAATTTCAATTATTTGAAATCATCGTTTTATAATGTTTTATTTTTTTAATGTTCTAATTTAATTTTATTTCATTAGTTTTATCTGTGTAAAGAAATACAATTACATACTACACTATTCCAATTATATTTTTTCATTATATATATATAGTGACTTTGAAAGTGCAAATTTTTAAATCATATTTTTGTAACGATTTATTGTTGTTTATTTTTGTGCTTTGAAACATGTCTCCTTGATAAAGTTGGTAAAAGTAATGTACAAAGTAACGTACAAAAACTGTTTAAAAATGTGTACATAAAAAAAATGTTTCGAAAAATAACTGGAACATGTATAGTACATTCTATGGTAAATACATTTTAATAGTATTGTCATTAAAAATTGTATGACAAAATGAATAATAACCGTAGTATAGTATGTACAAATACATGAAGTAATATAAGGTCATTCATCCATCCAACCATCCACTTTCTTCTGCTTATCCGAGGTCAGGTCGTGGGGGCAGTAGCTTTAGCAGGGAAGCCCAGACTTCCCTCTCCACAGCCACTTCATCCAGCTCTTCCGGGGGGGATCCCGAGGCGTTCCCAGGCCAGCTGGGAGACGTAGTCTCTCCAGCGCCTCCTGGGTCGTCCCTGGGGTCGTCCCGGAACACCTTACCAGGGAGGCTCCCAGCAGACATCCTAATCAGATGCCCGAGCCACCTCATCTGGCTCCTCTCAATTACAGTGGACAACTGGTTAGAGCATCTGCCTCACACTTCTGAGGACCGTGGTTCAATCCCCGGCCCCGCCTGTATGTAGTTTGCTTGTTCTCCCCGTGCCAGCGTGGGTTTTCTCCGGGCACTCCGGTTTCCTCCCTCATCCCAAAAACATGCATGGTAGGTTAATTGACAACTCTAAATTGCCCCTAGGTGTGAATGTCAGTGCGAGTGTTTGTTTGTTTGCATGTGCCCTGCGATTGGCTGGCAACCGGTTCTGGGTGTACACCGCATCCTGCCCGATGATGGGTTAGGCTCCAGCACGCCCGCGACCCTAGTGAGGAGAAGCGGCACAGAAAATGAATGGATGGATGGATAGTCAGTATTCAAGTATTGCCTGAAAAAAACTCTCACAACCTTTTTGGAGGAGCGACACCATTTTTTAATAGAAAAGCACATGCTTGGGACAAGGAATAAGTACTTAGCTGATGACATTTCCGTCAGACAAACAGTCAAACCCCACAGACCTTAAAAGAAAGGTCAGTTAAATTAGGTGCCCGGAACCACTCACACACAAAGGTCAGCTGCTCTTCGGGGCCTCAACTGGGATCAAGAGGCTAAACTTCACGACCACTTTTTTAACCTCGTTTTGAACCTCTCGCACAAATTTTAACCAAGCCACAAGATGTGATTATGCTAAGTGCGGCGGCAGACTCTTGCAGCAGTGCAATCGATGGACGTGTGAATGTCAGCGAGGTTTTGTTGAGGAGCCACGAGAAGGTCAATGTGTCCACCCAGTGCAAATGTCACTGTGATGGAGTTGTCACATCGGCGTGGCTTACGTACGCCGATGTGTTATTACAGGAGCATCATCTCATACAGTGTGAGCCGCTATTGACTGCAGCCTCATACATCTTTCATCCCATGGTGATATTTCATTATTCTGTGATTAAAAAAAAAAAAAAAATCCATTAATATGACTCAAATGTGTTGAAATGAAACACCAGCTTCTCCGCCTGTGAAACATGTTTCTTTTTCCACTTGTTTATTTTCCAGTGTAAATGCTCTTTCTCTCTAACCCTTTAAATCCCAATGGACATTTTTGTTGTCGTGTTCGTCAGACCACACAGTTTACTGTATGTTTATCGCAGCAGTAAACAGACAGTTATCACAGAGACTCACGAGAGGACCTGCATACTTGCTTGCAACATTTGCTCAGTAATTCCCAATGCAAAACAGAGAAGAGTCAAGAATATTAGCTTGAATGATGATAAATTAATATGAGCTGTCATCTAAAACAGTGGTTCTCAAACTTTTTTACAGCACCACTGCAAACAATATTCGGCACCCCACGTACTACCATCATGACAAGTATTAAAATGAAGTAACATAGTCTGTGTGTAGCCAAAGTTTTCATCAAAAATGAAGCAGAGGTTTTATTCCAAAAAAGTATACTGTACCTGCATTTATTATTGTAAGCCACTGTAACATTATCCACAGTTTGCATATTAACACTGCGCATAAACAGGGGGGCGGGGACTGTATTTGAATAAGGATACAGTTAAAATGTATTGCACATAAATGTGAAAGTTGAAACTACTCCGATTTCTGTCTCATGCAAATGCAGAGTTTGGCTTTTGTTACTATGACGAGTCAGGGTATTTAACAAGTGAAGGCTACCCAGTGTTGTCAACTTATGTTTAACGACTTTTGCGACTACTTTTCAATCAAAGTGACTAGCAACAAATCTAGTGACTTTTTGTGCTTTTATTGCAGATTCTGAGACACACTCCTGAGCAGGAAATGTTCACACCTCCACGTTCAAACTGCCCCTTGATCCCCATAAAGTGAGTGCTCATAGAATTTGATTGTATTTTCATTTGTGGAGGCAGCACTTCATGACCAAGCAGCCAAATAATAAGATTTTGTCAATTAGTGTGAATGTGACACATACCTTTCGCCCCAACATTGACGACATAGCTGAACATTCGAGTATATGTCGGTTATCCGAAGCTGGTAACACTGTTAGCTGATACTGCCGCTATGCTTACCTTGTTGTGTTTGACTTCCATGTAGATGTCAGACTCCGACCTTTGCTTGACAATAGCGAGATATCGGCCAACCTAGCTTGTGAGGACGCAATTTGACAAAATTCACAAGACACATTTTCAGACACAGGAAGCTAACTAAAGGTTTGCTTAAAGTAGTTGTTGAAATACACATACACCGGACTGGCCGGCATTCCAGAGCCCCAACTATTGATATACAGACAACAGTCAAGTTTTCATAATACGTTCCCGATAAGAACCCTCCCGCCTTTATTTTTTCCTGTTTGTTCTAATAGCAGAGCTTTTCATGTAAATTATTCATGCAATCATCTTCCGGTCCGCCTCTCCTCACGCGGGTGTGCTGGAGCCTATCCCAGCTACCTCCGGGCGAGAGGCGGGGTACACCCTGAACTGGTCGCCAGCCAATCGCAGATTATTATTATTCATATTCTAATTAACATTATTCTACTACTACCACTAGTATTAGCAGAAACAAGGAGAGGATAAAGTTTTGATGCTTTTGAACGCTCTGACTGTTGTTGTCTGTAAAGATGGGAATTATATGAGAAGTTTAGGCTCTTAAATTTCAGAAGGTTTAAATTGCAAAGACTGTTTGAAACTCTTGCTAAACAGGAAGCAAACACTTGCACTGATAAGTCTGCCAGGTTTTCTTCGCAGCTTTGTAAACACAAAGAGATTTTCAGAGATGTTCAACACTCTTTGTTGTTATACCATCTTTCAGCCTCATAAACCTCTTCTACTGTATGTATCTAGCTACAGTTTTTCAACACATTAGCATACAAAATAAGCTACAGTACCGCAGAAGTGACACTGGACTAGCTTTAATGTCCCCCCAAAGTAATTTTAGTGTTTTGTTTCTAAATACATTAAATATGTTTGAAGGTAAGTGCTGAAATCATGTGCAAAGACTGAGAACAATAAAGTACGGAATTGTTAAGATATAGCTTAAAACTCTTTTTCAGCATCTTAGCTGGCCGGATTTTTTGGGGGACGGAGCTAAAAACTAGCCCCATGACGAAAATAGGCTGGGGTGTATAATTTCTGGCATGAGTTCCCTACTTCACTATTTAAACACCAAGTGCCCTTACGCCATGCCTTGGCCATTCGGTGGAATGGTCACTTCCTCATTCTTAATAACTTGGCCCAGTTCTACCAGTATAGCGTGCATTGAGCTATCAAACTATGCAACTATACAACTCGAAAAAGTACATCTTAACTGAAGTGTCCTAAACGCTGCATAGCGAGGCAGCGGCGAATGATGAATGGATAGATCCTCGGGCTCGGCTATCGGTCGCCTCCTTATGTGGAGATCTTGGTGGAAGGCTGTAGCTATTTGCATCTGTGATCCATGACTGCAAGAACGAAATACAACTGCACACATGATCAGAAACTACATGCAGTTATTCAAAATACACACATTATGCTGCTTGATATATACTCCATCCAATGTAGGAAGGCCTACCTGCACCTGTGAAAGAGATAATGTGACCAAAATTCTATTAGCATTCTTAATGCTTCTCCTTAATGCATCCTTTTTGTAATGCACGAATAACGTCGTTGTTAAAAACACCGCAGGTCCATACGTTGGAATCACTGTAGAAAGCCAAGCAGTCTCCCATCGCTGTAATTGTTCCTGGTGCATATTTATGCCACGCTACAGATGGCCAGACGAAAGTCACTCGAGTGCCAATTAAGGGAGTGAACGCTCTAATGAAGCGTGGTTCTGGAGTAAATTTAATGAAGTGGGTTAATAGAGGAATTGCACTGAGACACATATAGTTATGGAGGCACTGAAGGCTTAACCAATAAAAAAATGAACAAAACATTACACTGTACAGTGACTAATGATGTCATTAGATATCTATTGCTGTAAAAGCTGGATTGAATGTGATTACGGTCAGTGCATCGCGACTGAAGCTGCAAGAGTAATAGAAAATGGTGAATTAATGGTAATACTGTTGCCAAACATTTGTATGAATGTGTAAAATCAAAGTGAGTCTTTGCATTGGTGCATGAACGGGCCGGTCAAACGGTGGCGACCCTTTCAAAGTGGATGTTTTCAAGCGTCAAATGTGGGAAAGTGTGTGGCCAAGCAGATGCAGAGGATTGCACGAGCCAGCCTAATGGAGCATTCTACTCCATCATTTGTTGGCCATAAGGATGTGTTTAGAGGAGACACTGAGTGCAAAAGTGGTGGGGAAAGAGTCGCTGAGCTAATGGCACGCATTAGGGCTTTTGTTGGTGCCTTTTGCTGAACATAGTGCTGACTCATGAGTGCAAACAGCAAGCAGGATGTACGGGATCCTTTCCCAGCAGAGCAACATTCATTTTAGACACAATTCATTTTAATACAATATATGCTACATTTCTTCCATAATATTCCGCTAGAAGTATTCATTTAGAAATGTTTGTTATTGTTGTTGGAGTTGTGTCGAAGGGCAAGGCATCAAACTGAAATCTGTTTCTAATACAAAGTCTATTTTGTTCCGCTCATGTAGCTAAATAAAGATATGCAATTTCTTAGGGTCTTTGTATATTGTACACATCTACACTGTAAAATGTGTTTGAATGCTGAATTGCTGTCGCAAAGCACAATTATAACAATCCTCATTACTGGGCATGAGAATTGATTGCTAAAAAAATTATTTATTATGTGGAATTGATTATTGGTAAGGGCAGTTTTGCTACAACAATGCAGAGCTCCACTGTGGCATGGAAACAGAAGTTCAGAACATTCCCAAGGATATTCTCCTAAAAATTGTTACTGTTTACATATTAAAAATATGTAAACAGTAACAATTTATGTAATTAAAAAGTACCATGCTGCTTCTCTTGGGTTGGAAGCAGCATAGTGATGACATCAGCTTAAATACTGAATACTGCGCTCCACAACAATGGAAAATTGTCATTCTTTGCAAGGAAATTGGATCACAATGCCACACCATGTACCTACTCGCAAACTCATGTACAGCTCGATGTGAACCAAATTTTCTGCAGTTTTGGTGGCCATAAGTTAAAAGATTGTATAATACATATTTATTGGTTTGTTTATTTGTTTATTCATTTGTTTATTGTCGGCATAACTACTGGTTTCTAATCAACGATAAAGCTAAAGCTAATGCTAAACGACATGCTTCTTAAGGCTGTCAGCATTAAACTGAAATTCTTTGAGGAGAGCCCTGGTAAACTCCAAATTTCCCATTTCCTCGCCAGTCTGGAAAGCAGCATTAGCATACAGTAAGTACTTTAAGGCACGATGTCATGACATCATTTCCATCTCATTGATTTTCAGTCTTATAATTGGGCTGAGAATAGTACTGTAATAGCGAATTCATAATAAATTAGCTTCATGTTTTGTTCACTGACATTTTTTTTTCTTTCATCCACTTTCCTCCACTGCAGCATTAGTGTTGTCTCTAAGCCGCAACACAAGTAATACCACTGTGTCAGTGTCAATCCAAATTTTGCATGAAGTCAGAATTGTTTTTATTTTGTTCATTAGCTTGTACCAAATGTGTTCTGTGAGTGTATTTCTGAGCTTTGGGTCCGCTTTGCACGGAACCAGTTGTGCAGTGGGGTTCATCGCTGGTGAGGCACTGACATTAGAGTGATGTATTTGCTGTTAAAATAGAAGCTCGAATGGCATTAAAAACTGATAAAATGGGATTTTTCTGACCTGATTTTTTCATCCGATCTTTAATCTCTGGCCTGTGGATATTCTCATTCATCCAGGTGATTTTATTCTCAGGGCATTTAATCGATCCCAAGTGGACTCTTCTTGTTGTCTTAGAAGACGTTCGCCCTCTCATCCAAGCAGGCTCAAGTTAATCTTTGGCATTTGTATTCCTTTATTAATTATAATTTTGATTGGTACTATAGTTTTAAAGCATTTCAAGGTCTGATATATCTTCCATGTTTGGAGCAAAATTTTAAAATGCATCGATTGCAGCTACTGCTTCATTTTCCTCACAACCGCGCCAACAACCACATTTGTTTGCTCTTCCTGAAGTCTGCACATGCGCAGTAAATAGATGGAGTAGTCCATTGAGAAGGAGGGGGGAATTCAAAGCATTTGAAAACAATGGAGATGTAAAGAGGCACTTGCCAATAGCCTCCTCTATCGTAGTATCGTAATTATACCAATAGATGCTGCTGTTGCTCTGTGCTATTTCTGCTTTTTAGTGAAGGATTGCGCAATCTAAGGTGAGGCTGGCTGCTTGATGCCACACTTTGCGTATTATCTACGTAGTTGAACAGGAAAAAAGAAAATTCAGCAAATTTTACTATGAAATTATTATTGGATTCACAGACCAGCGAACTAAAATTTAAAATAATGTTATTTAATCATTCTGTTTATTTCTTACTCCTAATGGTGCAGGAGAGACTCTGCCTCCTCTTCCTCCCCTGACCGCACATTGCTGCGTGATTGGACAACATTAACATGAGTGTCCCGTCCGTGAAAGGTAATCAAAATGGCTCTGATCCATTCCCACCTAATGGATGAAAAACATGCAGGAACAAAGGCACAGAAGAAGCTTTAAACTGTTTTTTTTTTGTGTCTAACTTTTCCCATCAGGGGATGAAGCCGTTGTAAAATGAGAGAAATTCCGGAGTGGAAACCTGAAGACGCGCATTCATTTATATGAGACATTTATCCACTATAAATGAATGAAGGGATTCAATTCACACGCCGACTATGTGACGATGTGTCTGAACATGCTAAGGAGCGCACAGCAGTGATACACGACCCTGCGAACAAGAGAAAATCTATAAAAAAAGAAATATGAAAGAGTGACAGGTGGAACTAGAAACTGCACGTTGCAACAGGTTTATTTTACTTGCTTACTCACAGTATTTCTCACACACACACACACAGGCACACGAAAGCTGGGCCATTTATAGTTTTGTATTTTTTCCACACAGGCGCAATGGTCAATTGAGATTATTGCGATTATTTCTCTTGATTTAAGATACAACTGTACTCTATTAAGTTTGGAGGTACAAGAATTCATTCTTTGAAGTACTGAACAATCCAGGATTATAATGGTACCACTCTTCTATTTAGTAGCCTGCTAACTAACAAACAAATACAATTTGTTCCATTGGTGTTAACAGTTCAGCTTTGTTGGAGGTCTGCACGCTACTGTTTGACATTGAGGTTATATATGGTAATTATAACATTGCTAACACTGTTGCCGTTTTGAGGGTTTTCCGATATGCAAAATCTAATCAGCCTATTTCCAGCCAAAATGGGTGTGAAAATGTAATAAGTAGACCCACAAAAAAGTCTCATGAACACATACTGGCCGGGTTCGTTTGACCCAGTCATTTTAAGGTTGTTTTGTCACAGTCTGCCAGGACAGAGAGCCAATTGTCAGTCAATCATGTTCGACTAGCCACAGTCAGCTACACTCCTCTATTTAAGGCTTTCTTGATGATACAATCATTGTCAGAGTGTCTGACAGGCATCCATGCAAGACATTACAGCGCTACACTCGGAATCCTGGCCGCTTTCTGTCTATGACCAGGACTTCTGCCAGGTCCAGTTTGTGTGAGTTTGCCTGTTTCTGCTCTCTGTGAATCGTGGATTAGGACAACAGTGAAATATGAACATTTCCTAACCTGCTATCTGTGGTTTACGGAACATTGCATCACTTTGGCCCAAGACAAATTCCCTTCAAAAAGCCTCACCCTCTCCAATGGAAAGTGAACTGCTCTGTATCCTGGCTTTGAATTGACCTGTGAACTCTGACCTCGTCTTTGGTCATTTACCCCTCAATTTACTTCAATTTTAAACTTGAGTAGATCCACAAGAAGTCTTAAAAACCCAGAAAAAATAAGCCGCCATTTTAGGGTAATTTTCAAAAACTTATTTCAAAAACAAAGTCCTTGAGATTTTGCCCGATTGCTACCAAATTTAAACCACGTGCAGTGGATATAACAAAAAATAATCTACACACCCCTGTTTAAATGCCAGGCTTTTGTGATATAAAAAAAATGAGACCAAGATAAATCATTTTAAAACTTCCCAACATTAATTTGACCTGTACCCTGTACAACACAATTAAGATAAAACATTGTTTCAAGAGGGGAACACAAAAATGAACAACTGAAAAAAATTTGGTTGCTCAAGTGGACACACCCTCTCATAACTGGGGATGTGGCTGTGTTCAGAATTAACCAATCACATTCAACTCGTTAAATAGGAGTCAACACACATCTGCCACCCTTTAAAGTGCCTCTAATTAATCCCAGTTGAGTCTCAAAGGTCAGCAAGTCAGTGCCGCAAGGTCAGACCTTGAAAAAATATTTGCGTGTGATTATCAAGCCGTAAGAATCTCATAGGCACCGCCCTACTGATGAAAATCAACAAAGTCTGCCATTTTGGTTCTAAAGAGGCCATTTTAGGGTCTTTTTGGTGGGCATTTCCACGGGTCCTTTAAGAACAGCCGTGTCCTAGATGTTTTGACCTATTGCGTCCTAATTTCAAGCACATCGACTAGACAGATGGGCGGCACTAGATTCCAATTAATTTTAGTTTTTATCGTAGCATGTTGGTGGCGCATGGCAGCGAAGTTTGAAACACACAAACATAAAACACGAAACACTTAATAAGGCAGCTCCACAAGGTCGGAGCTTGACAAAAGCTCTTGTGTGGGGCGGTCTGTCCTCTGATAACAATAGCAATAACCTTGTTTCTGGTGCTAGGATTTCCTTCAAACTATAACTCTTGAGCTCTCTGCAGGCTATGCAGCTTTAATTTTTGCACCTGAGACCAAGAGACAGGTGAAAGCCACAGTTGCACTTATAGGTAGTCAGACTTTGTCAGTGTTTAACCAGTTTCACCGAATTAAAAGTTGTTCAATTGTTCAATGTCAGTGTTGAACTAATCAACGCTACCGTTTAATCAAAGCTAGTCCCGGATGGATGCCTGTGAAAATTAAACATCCGACGTGTCGTATAGAGAACCTCTCAGATACCCACCCTGCACCACCACCCACCGTTACATGTCCGCTTATCAATTTGGTGCAGCGTGACAGGCCGGACTGAGATGGGTATAAAGGCTCAGGTGGGAGGAGGACTTGAAAGTGGGGGGACGCACACAGAGAGAAAAGACAGGGGCCTTTTGAGGGGAAAGCAAAGGTTGAATAACTAAAAGAGGAGCAGAAACAAGGATGAGAAGAAAGGCCGGCAGAGAGGAAGCAGTGACGCGTTACATCTGGCGAGAGAAAAGGGAGCGTCGAGAAGCAAACAATCTCCTCTTTCTTGTTGTTGGAACAGAGCAGACGAAGACAGCAGTGCACCATGGGAGCTCACAAGCACTCACAGATGAAGACGTCTTGCTGAATTGCAGCAGAAACAATACATGCGCGTTTAGCAGTTTGGGGAGCTTTTTACTCCACAAGAAATCCCTTTAGAAAAGTACACTGGGGAGTAAAATAAATGACAAAAGAGCTTTTGATGATAAACTGTACAGAGAATTTTCTCTACTGAGGTGGAGGAGGAACTAGTGCAATATTAAAAGAACATTAGGTTCATCAGCACTAAATCCCTCAAATCCAATACAAACTCAGTTGCACAAAATCTCCTTTTTGTAAAGCTAATAATGATTACTTTTGATTGACACTGTCTGAGAGGTATTTATCAATATGTACAGTGTTATGGCTGATTCATTCTTTTCACTTTCATCATTTTGCAAAAGAGCTATTAAAGGTTTTTAAACCCTAGCATTGTACACACTACATTATATTATTCTTATATTACCTAATTTATCCACATAAGATTATTACATTATTAACTGTACATTTTATTTAGTAACCTAATCTAAAACAAAACAAGTCAGCCTTGCATGAGCCATAGCGTTTAAGGAAGTGGAGAGAGAGTGTTGGGTTTCAACAAGTGTGAAACAACCATTAAGTGTTCTGTATGTTCAATGTCTGATCCTGTAAAATGAATTCAGATTTGTTTGTAAATAGGTTATATATGTTTGAAGACAGTTGCCGAAAACATGTACGAAGACTACAAACCATGTAGTAATCAATTGTAGATATATTGTGTTAAACTGTTTTTCACCATTTCAGTTTTGCTGATTTTTGAGGCGTGGCTTAAACGGCGCCACCTGATGCACTTGGGCCCTGGCTTTAGACAAGCCCCTGCAACTATATAAGGCCTTTGTTCGCTTTACTGAAAACGTTGGTTGAATTTGGAATTGGACGTTATGAGCAATGTAAGAAATAAATCGTCTGACCTTCTGTGCAAATACAAAAAAGATGACTCACCAACTTAAGGTCTGAAAGCTAATAATGAGTCATCAGAAAGTGAGTGATTCACCAGCTACTGTTTAGGTGATGCGTCGTACCGTACAATAATGAACAATTGTACGGAAGTAAAATAAATCCATGCGCTGCGTTAAGTACGTCTTAATTATTATTTTATAGTCATCTCACGAACCATGTTAACTTTTTGCTGGGTTTCTGTCCACACCCAGTAATGCATACTGAGTATTCATTAAGTTGCTGATTTTAATCCTCACAATTAAGCAAGCACCTACTGGGATGTTAATTTGAAACTAAAGAATCAAGACACTAACTTCCTAAAGCAAAATCTGTTTCCTCTTTCACAAAGATGAAATTTGGAGCATTGAGTCGTAATAGAAGATAGATGGACATGTCTATTGTGAGTTTACCAAAAGAAAGTATCACCACCCCATGCCCGAAAAGACACAAGAGATCTTCTTGTTTGGTGTGAAGTGGCCATTTTAGAGAATTAGAGAATTTTGGCCATTTTTCAAAAAGTGATTTGTCCTAGAGATTGTGTCTGTTTGCTACCAAATTTGGACCATATGTACAACTAGGGATGTAATGATATCACTTTTTACATACCATAAAGTGAGTAAAAGAAATACAAGATTGTTTCTTGAGAATACCATCCATCCATCCATTTTCTTCCACTTATCCGAGGTCGGGTCGCGGGGGCAGTAGCTTTAGCAGGGGCGCCCAGACTTCCCTCTCCCCAGCCACTTCATCCAGCTCTTCCGGGGCGTTCCAAGGCCAGCTGGGAGAAATAGACTCTCCAGCGTGTCCTGGGTCATCCCTGGGGTCTCCTCCTGGTGGGACGTGCCCGGAACACCTCACCAGGAAGGCGTCCGGGAGGCATCCAAATCAGATGCCCCAGCCACCTCATCTGGGTCCTCTCAATGTGGAGGAGCAGCGGCTTTACTCTGAGATCCTCCCGGATGACCGAGCTTCTCACCCTATGTCTAAGGGAGAGCCTGGACACCCTGCGGAGGAAACTCATTTCGGCTGCTTGTATCCGGGATCTTGTTCTTTCGGTCACGACCCACAGCTCGTGACCACAGGTGAGGGCCGGAACGTAGATCGACCGGTAAACTGAGAGCTTCCCCTTTCGGCTTAGCTCCTTCTTTACCACAAAGGACCGATACAAAGTCTGCATCACTGCAGACGCTGCACCTATCCGCTTGTCGATCTCGCGTTCCATTCTTCCCTCACTTGTGAACAAGACCCCAAGATACTTGAACTCCTCCACTTGAGGCAGGATCTCATCCCCAACCTGGAGAGGGTACGCTACCCTTTTCCGACTGAGGACCATGGTCTCAGATTTGGAGGTGCTGATTTTAATCCCAGCCGCTTCACACTCGGCTGCGAACTGCTCCAGTGATAGTTGGAGATCACGGCTTGATGAAGCCAACAGAATCACATCATCTGGAAAAAAAGTAGAGATGCAATACTGAGGCCACCAACCCGCACCCACTCTACGCCTCGGCTGCACCTAGAAATTCTGTCCATAAAAGTTATGAACAGAATTGGTGACAAAGGGCAGCCTTGGCGGAGTCCAGCCCTCACCGCAAACGAGTCCGACTATCTGCCGGCAATGCGGACCAAACTCTGACGCTGGCCGTACAGGGACCAAACAACCCATATCAGGATACAGGGATACAGATCCTCCATTCTGCTTGACCTAACAGCCGAACAGGACAAAAAAAAAAAAAAAAGGCGGGGGGGGGGGGGGTACCCCATACTCCCGAAGCACCCCCACAGGACTCCCTGAGGAACACGGTGGAACGCCTTCTCCAAGTCTACAAAACACATGTAGACTGGTTGGGCGAACTCCCATGCACCCTCGAGGACCCTGCCGAGGGTGTAGAGCTGGTCCACTGTTCCACTACTGAAAATACCACAAGCTATAATATAAAGCTGGGACAAGACAATTTAAGTGATACTTTTATCATACCATCCGCTTGCGTCTCTTTACTTTACATGCTGCAATGTGGCAGCTTCGTGACGGGAGCGCAGCGGTTTTTTCGACCGGAGCCAAGCTGTGAGGAGCTGGCAATGGGGTTTGATAAACTTGAAACTCGAGGCCTCCGTTGCCAACCGAGCGGAGTTCATCATCCATTTTGCAGAGCATAATTTGCAGTCAGCTAACACCAAAGTATTTATCTGCAATATCTTCAAACGGCTGACATGGTTCCTACTTCACCCGACCGAAGGTTATATGTGAGGTTTGTTAAGTAGTATCAGTGTGGTAGTATCAGAGCATTTTTTTCTGAGTCTGAGTATAAGTACAGATGTATAGGATCGTATCAGTATCAGCGCATCCCTATCTATAATTGGACACGCTGGAGAGATTATGTCTCCTGGCTGGCCTGGGAACACCTCGGGATCCCTCTGGAAGAGCTGAGTGAAGTGGCTGGGTAGAGGGAAGTCTGGGCTTCTCTGCTAAAGCGATTGCCCCCGCAACCCAACCTCGGATAAGTGGAAGAAAATGGATGGATGGATGGATGTTGGCATGGGCCAGTGATTTCTCTTAGTCTTCAGTTGACCCTCTATGGTTCTTTTTAACCTCATTGAGCATTCTGTACTGTGCTCTTACAGTTATCTTTTCAGGACAGCCACTCCTTGGAAGAGAAACAACAGTGCTGAACTTTTCTAGATTTATAGACAGTTTGTCTAACCGTGGACAGATGAACATCAAGACTTTTACAGATACTTTTATAACCTTTTCCAGTTTTATACAAGTCAACAAGTCTTAATTTGAGGTCTTCTGAGTGCTCTTTTGAGCACGGCATTGTACTCACCTGGCAATGCTCCTTGACAAGAAGCAATTCTAAATCGGTGTGTGTTTTCTACACGTCCAATCTTGTCTCATTGTTTGGACTCCAGGTTGGCTTACACCTGACAATGATTCGCTCTTGGAGAATCTGTCGCCTTTTTGGTCTCCCCCATAAGTCACTACAAAAACTACGGCTTCTCCAGAACTCTGCCGCCCGTATTATTGCAAGGACCCCCTCCACTCACCACATCACTCCAGCCCTGGAACAACTCCTCAGGCTCCCTGTACGTTTCCGCATCCGTTTCCGCATACAATACTGATCTGCACCTTCAAGGCCATCAATAACCTTGCCCCACCATATCTTGCTGACCTCCTTCACATTGACATACCCTCCCACTCTCTCAGATCTTTGTCCTCCATTCATCGCACTGTCCCTTCTGCTCTGTCCACCGTGGGGGACAGAGCCTTCAGCCGCCCCGCCCCGCCCCCCATCTTTGGAATGCACTGCCGACTGACCCCCGAAACACAGACTCTCTTCAAATCCAAACTCAAGACAAATGTATTCCGGACTGCCTATTCACTTTAATATTTCCCATCATTTGCCATTTTAATTGGTTTTATGTTGTTATTTGGCGGCACGGTAGCCGACTGGTTAGAGCGTCAGCCTCACAGTTCTGAGGACCCGGGTTCAATCCCCGGCCCCGCCTGTGTGGAGTTTGCATGTTCTCCCCGTGCCTGCGTGGGTTTTCTCCGGGCACTCCGGTTTCCTCCCACATCCCAAAAACATGCATTAATTGGAGACTCTAAATTGCCTGCAGGTGTGACTGTGAGTGCAAAGGGTTGTTTGTTTGTATGTGCCCTGCGATTGGCTGGCAACCAGTTCAGGGTGTACCCCGCCTCCTGCCCGATGACAGCTGGGATAGGCTCCAGCATGCCCGCGACCCTAGTGAGGAGAAGCGGCTCAGAAAATGGATGGATGGATGTTATTATTTGTATTGTATTGCTTGATTTCTTTTAACTATTTTTGTACGGTGACCTTGGGTGGCTTGAAAGGTGCCTGTAGATAAAATTAATTATTATTTATGATTATTATTGTAAAAATGGTCCGCCCTAGTTCATCGCTTATCTGTTAGCTCGTATTGTTTGCCTCCTCATTTTGCATGGAGGCTCTGTGGGATCTTTGACCCTTCCCTACATCCTCAAACTGCACCTCAACAATCCCACAAAGACAAGCTAACCAACCCACAATGGAGGCTGTAGCTCACAAGCATTATATATTTCCGGACTTCCTGCCAGTGTGTGAATGGCGTCCGTTCATTCGCTGGGGTACAGCTGCGCCCTCGCAGCCCTCATAATGTGACCCTTATTTTGTCAGTGCCGGATTTTAGGCACCCTCTGATTCCTTCTTCTTGTACTTTTTAAGCGTTCAAACGTTTAACTCGTGAACATTTGCTCACTTTATAAGGCTGGTAATTGTTTGGAGTGAATTATTGCCATAGGTTTACTTGTGTGAACTGCGTAGTTCGTTATTAGGGTAGGCCAAATAAATACTTTTGAAGGCTTTCCCATGCTCAAAACCATACCACAATTTGCAGGCGTGTTCATCGTGGTCGACGTGTATTTGGTTTAGAAGCTGCCCCTGCAATTATTTTTTTTGTTTGAAGTTCAGACCCTTAAGCCTATGTCATGCGACATGAAATGCAAAGTACGTCTACTATGAGTAGATTCACAAAAAAAAGTATTTGGAATCCATGTCTTTGGGCAAAGCATGGAAAACTGGCATGGAAGCACCCCCCTTTTTAGTTATGCAATGAAACCAAAGTTTTGTGTATTTGTTTCCCCGAGGGCGGCACGGTAACCGACTGGTTAGAGCGTCAGCCTCACAGTTCTGAGGTGCGGGGTTCAATCCCGGCCCCCGCCTGTGTGGAGTTTGCATGTTCTCCCCGTGCCTGCGTGGGTTTTCTCCGGGCACTCCGGTTTCCTCCCACATCCCAAAAACATGCATCAATTGGAGACTCTCAATTGCCCGTAGGCATGACTGTGAGTGCGAATGGTTGTTTGTTTGTATGTGCCCTGCGATTGGCTGGCAACCAGTTCAGGGTGTACCCCGCCTCCTGCCCGATGACAGCTGGGATAGGCTCCAGCACGCCCGCGACCCTAGTGAGGAGAAGCGGCTCAGAAAATGGATGGATGGATGTTTCCCCGAGATTTTGGTTAAATTCTTAATTGTTCATCTTCTCTTAGCCTAGTATTAGATGGTATTGGCTATTTCTATGATTAACAGTGTGTATTATAGTAGTTTTGGTTGGTAGTGGAGTTGCATTGCAGTGCATGACAGTTAGCTTTTTAGCGGTTTGCATACCTTATTCGGGTAAGGAGAAGGGTCAACATATTAGAAGGGGTTCTCAGTTTGATGCGTTGCACTTTTATAACCACAGTAATGCCTCAAACATGAACATTATCTTTCTAAAGGTAGACCTTTTGATACAGCTTTTGTATCGGATCATGTCCATCTCACAGCAGTAAGGCAGGCCACTTGTCTCTGTTTGTTTATTAGAGGGTTAGTGTTAAATTCTGGGTCAATAGCGCTTGACTCAAGAGATGAGAATTTTAAATGCCGCTGCTCTCTCTTCACTCTCTCATCTGCCTCTGCTGCAAATGCACACTTACTGTAATCAGACACTCACACCACAGAAAATTGGCCAATTGATGACTCAGCAAGTACCTCAGGATGGTGCATCTGAAATGAATAGTTGAATAAGTTAAATAGTGTGGAGGGCAATAAACAATCCATTAGACAGCACACAGCCAGTCAAGAGTCAAAGTGGTAATTTTAGGCATCATTTTACAAGGAATGAAAGCAGTCGTTAACCAAAACATTATTTTGTTTATATTTTCCCCTCTCGTATAAACAATTAGAAACAGCTTTCTGTATGAGGGAGTGTACTTCTACTCCACTGCAAAACTACAACTACAATAACAAAAAATAATACACATACATTAATACCGCTTTCATTTTTTATCATTTAATACAGTACAAACGAATTGGATGACATCCAATGTTGGGTATTTGTAGGGACTGGCTCATGTGCACTAAGCCTAACCTGACAAAGTGGCAGCTCCATCTTGTGGTTGGACGGTGCGTCACAGTCATTCCACTCGTGATGGATCCTTCGGACTGCTTTTGACACTGGAGGTCCAATCAGCGTCACCAACACATTATTCATTACATCACCCATAATTCTTGTACAAATAATTAAAGTCAATTATGCTGTTGCTTTGTATTTTTTATTACATTTTTTAAAATCCATAACAGCAAGAATCAAATATAGCAATACAGGCCCCCTGGGAAAACAAACAAATGTGTGAACTTCATCCCACCTCCAGTCATATTTAACATTTTATGGCTTTAGACTAGTTTTTCATCTCTTGACTGACACACAGAGACAGCGCACGGGCCGCAGTTAAACAAGCAGAAACAAACGGCAGCAGAGGACAGAATACATCATATTAGCACTACGAGCAGAGAAAATGAAACAAACAAACAAACAAAAAAAACCAAGAAACATGTTTTTCTTTTATCTAAGCATGCGCACTGGCAGGTGAGAGATAAGCCGGTCTGGTGACCAAACCCCCAAAATGCTTCTAGAGAAGCACAGCTTACATGAACAGAAGAGCATATTGAGAACGATTTGCTGCATTGTCTCTCCAAGTGGTGACAATACTGTATTCTCAGGATTTTTTTTTCCTTTTTTTTTAAATAAACCACTATTCTATATCTTATTTCATTACATATGGATAGCGTATGAATATTGTAAATACATATTTCTCTGTAACATGTGTTCTTTAGTCTTAGTACTGTGTTTTAAAAAAAATGTATTTATATGTTTAACATGCGTTTGTCTCCCAGTTAAAGAGACAGTACGTGTAATGTTGTTTGGGCCTCCACACACAGGCCTGACAGTGCGGGTGGTGGGATAGTGGACCCCCCCCCCGCCCCCCCCCCCCCCCCTCCTCCTCCGGACAGCTACCGGGCAAACTACAAGCTGCTGACAAATTTAAAAACAACAACAACAAAAAAGAGCGACATCAGCCGTTCCTGAAAGGGGGCGGGGTTAGAGAATGACAACTCAGCGCCTTTTGGATGCAAGCGATTTTTTTGTTCAGCCTTTTTTTGTGGTTATCCTAACAAAACGCTCTGTCATTATAGACATTTTTTTTTATTCAAAATAAGATCTCAATATACATGTTTTCTCTCTTTTTTGGACTATGTACAGAAGTGCAAAAAGTCAACCTTTTTCTGTTCGGGAGCTCCCCCCACCCACTATTTTGTTTGCAATTGGTGGAGTGAGCGCGGACTTCCTGTCATGGGACCCCGACTGAAAAAAAAAATGAAAAAAACCCCAGCTTCTTTTTCCAACATGGCCCAATTTCCAACTCGGTTAAAAATTCCCAAACAATAGATATTATTATTTGAAATGGATACAGTAGAAAATAACATCTAAAACATCCAAGAACAATAATTATTATTATATATATTTGTTTAAATTAGATGAGTAGTTACAAACCTTACAATCGTTAAAATGCTTAGCTGTTGTCGCCGACAACTCTGCCTCTCTGTTCTATTGGGACTGTTAAGTATTCATAGAAAATATCTTTGCTCAGAGAACACAAAGAGACTACAGGGGTGAATGCTAATATGCATATGGTTCATATGCATAACATAGAAAATACTAATGTTACCATCTAAAATCAAAATGTACATACACAGAATTCTAGATAAAGATGAGGGAACACACAAAGAGACACTCGAACATGCCTTACGCCTTAATAGAACTAAAGAGAATTAAAAAAGTGTATTGGCATGGCACGGATCAGGCTTCTGAATGGCATGTTGCATTGTGATGACCTGATGGTACATTCTAAGGCTTTAGATGAGGGATACAATCGTAACCTGTTTTTGTTTGTTTTGTTTTTTGTCACTGTCGATGCGCTATCTGTCCAGTCAATACTTACTAAGGAACTGCGACCTACGAGAGAGCTACACTGAATCCTTAAGGCGGGGTAGACACATCGAGTTTTAACAAACTTTTCAAATGTGAGAAACCTTACAAACGACCAGATACAAAATGTTCTTACTGCTCTTTTGGAGTACGGTGTAGTCAAGATGCCCAACACAGCACACCACACACATAATATCTCTACCGTCACGTTCCTCAAAGATATCGGTGGTACTACCGAGACTGACCTGTGAGAGGCAGCATGGTGTCACAGCGCATTCAGACTGTAGGGAAATTCAATGAAGAAAGAGGAGGAGTCGAAGAGGAAATAGAAAATCCCGGCGAGGCTAACTGGTTTATCTGGTAACTACATTCCCGTTTCAAACTCTCCTTGTCATTTTTGCTGTGGTGAATGACTTGTGAGACACGTGACACAAAACTCAACACAATCAGTGGCTCCTCTATTTAACATTTCCAATTGTCAGTCTAGACCATTTTCCAAGCAGGGAAAATCACTTTTAACACACCGCACACCATGGGATAATCATTTACGCCCAGTAACCTTTCAGAGACATCCGACAATTGGGCTTTTGCTGACTTTGATTGCAAGTGAGGGAAAAGACTCAAAGTCCATTGTCTGTATGTATGTACCTGCTTAAGTTGAACTACAAAAACAGCAACGCAAAAATACTTTGACTAAAAATCTGAAAAGTCGGACAAACAAATATTCTTCAACACGTCCGAGCTCAAGACCACACCTACATTGACGACCTGTCGGAAACCCAATAAACTTCAACAAATCACACGTCAGCCAGCGGTTTGGCAACTGAACACTAATTTTATGTCTTTGTTGACCTTGTCGCGAAAGATTTGAGGGTTTCGTTTCAGCAGTGATGGGTCGTGACGATGGAACAAAGACGAATCGTGAAACCTTAAAGGGAAAGCCGATTGCTTTGCGTGATTGCAGTACCATTGGCATATTAGCACAAATATGGCCTTTTTTGTTGGTTTACAGTAACATAAAAACCCTCGTCTGATTCTTCTTCGTCTCTTTCAACTGAAATATAAGGTGCACCTTTTGTGTAAACATATGAGAGACAACCAATGAGCAAACGTACAAAAGAGACCACGATTCCTCCTCCGCCTCGATGGACACAGCACTTCGTCTTATTCTCTTCACATTCAAAGTGTGCCCGGTGAATAAAGGTAAACGCGCCTTCCCTTCACAGAGAGGAGGAAGAAGACGCTCTTTAAGTGTATGCAGTGTGCGTGAAGTGACTGGAGCAAATTCCGCAAACTCTCTGTTGTTGACGTATGGATTCATCAGATTGTTGCTCGTTTGTCTGTTGAATCGCTGGTCTTTGCTCTCCAGTTCCACCTGGTAAGAAGTCAGAAACAAAATAAAGACAAGTTGTAAAAAAAAATATGGAATATAAGTGCTTTCTAGTTGTTTGTCCGAACATATTTGTTTAGGATGCAGAAAAAGGGTCACACTTTAATTTGGATCATGTTGAAATTTGGAAACTTGTAACAGTAGCTGAAAGCTCAAGATTGGTATCTTCAATAGTGCTGAAGTTATGACATTTTTTTCCTCAAAGGCTTGAAGAGGTTTTGGTATTGAAACTCATTTGTGGGGACTGCAGAGAAAAATAAAAATTGAAGTCACGTTAAGCCAGTCATCAGATTTCCCCTTCTTGTCCGTCTTTTCCTGTCTCGTTTTTTTCCATTTCCGGCATCCTGGTTTTCACGTTCAATTTTGATTTTTTGACTTTCAACTGAATGGCTGTTTTTTTGGCGAAATGTATTCTCAATGCTAAAACTTAAGGCCATGTAAAGTGAAAATGAATGTCATATAAAATTAACCCACAACGGAGAAGAGTGTGCTAACAACCCTGCCAAATTGAAATGATAAAAAAAAATTGCCAAGTACACACAGTAAAATAAGGCTTCAAAATCGTTAAAAAAATAAAGTTCTCGTCCGTCCCCACACTTAGGGTAAGTTCACACCAGATGCGAATTGAACTATTTTAATTGAATGTATTGAACTAATGTTATTACACAAAGTCAATGCAAATGCACGAATAGGCGCAAATTCGTGCCAGGCGACGCAAATCGGAAGAACATTCGAAAATTCGCTTCTTCGCCGATTCGCTAGAGTTTGAAAATATTAACTTGGGCCACAAATTCGTGCCAGGCGACGCAAATCGGAAGAACATTCGAAAATTCGCTTCTTCGCCGATTCGCTAGAGTTTGAAAATATTAACTTGGGCCACAAATTCGTGCCAGGCGACGCAAATCGGAAGAACATTCGAAAATTCGCTTCTTCGCCGATTCGCTAGAGTTTGAAAATATTAACTTGGGCCACAAATTCGTGCCAGGCGACGCAAATCGGAAGAACATTCGAAAATTCGCTTCTTCGCCGATTCGCTAGAGTTTGAAAATATTAACTTGGGCCACAAATTCGTGTGACGCTGCATCACGACAGCCAATCGGCATTGAGAATATACTGCATCACACACAACGTCCTGGAGTTGTTGAGAAGAACAATGGAGAATAAAATTATCATTGCTGTTTGTGGGCACCTGGAACTTTTTGATAACTCCTGCTACCAATTCAGTGTCTGAACAGAAAAAAGAGCACACCTGTAGAATGGTGAGGGAGGAAGTTGTACTTTACTGTGACCAAAGCTGGTAATAGCATTAGCCAAAATTTTAGCACAACCACCGTCCACCTGTGATACCAAAACAGTGATTGTCTGTCGTGATTGTCTGATTGACAGACGATGTTCAAAGAAATAAATTGTTCTGGTATCTACCAGGGGAAGCCCGTCAACTTCTCTGGTTGCGTGTGGCGCGAATGAAGCGAAGACGATGCCACAGTGGGAAATGTGCCGGAGTGCAGGTTAAGCTCAGACAGCGAGGCTTTTGAATGCCACTCGCATCAATTCACCTTGCAAATATATGCTCTCACCCCGACAAAATGGACAAGCTTCATCTCCTCACAAATACCAGTAAAGACTTTGCACGTTCTGTCGCCCTTTGGTTCAAAGAGACTTGGCTTTGTGACCACATCCCAGACGGCGGCGTACTGCTGCCCGACTTCCAACTACACCGCGCGGACCGCGTCACGGAGTTATCGGGGAAAACAAAAGGTGGCGGAATATGCTTCTATAGCAACGGAAAATGGAAAAGATTTTTTTGAATTCCTGATTTCGTGGGTTTTATGAGCTGGAAGCCCAAATTATGTAAAAAATAAACAAATAAATAATTGAAATTGTTTAAATTGTGGACCCTGAATCTATAATCTATGAAAGTTGAACTTTTTGATTGGACTTATGGAAATAAATAAACTTGTTTCTATCTATCTATCTATCTATCTATCTATCTATCTATCTATCTATCTATCTATTATCTGTCTGTCTGTCTGTCTGTCGTTTTGAATATGATAGGAGACAGTTTTGATGAGTTGAGTACATACTGTTGTGATTGAGGCTCCTACATCTGTGTCACGTATTTGTGACTAGTCAGATGCTCCGCAGATATTATTGGAATCTAAAAGAAAAGAATGAAAATAACACAAGAATCTTTTTGTAAAAACAGAGAAACAGATTTTGTAACGCTCACAAATTCAACGTGGAGCATACCAATGATCTGACCAATCATACTAGCTGACAAAGGTTTAACCTCATGCTTTCATTCACACTGGGGAACAAAAAAATCCGTTGAGTTAGATTTTTATGCTGATTAAAACTAAAATTGGCATGCTGATTCCAAAATTGCAGTCATTTTTTTTCTCCACAGCTTACCCTCCAGATAAGCAAAATTCCACTGATTAGCTGTAGTAAGACTTGATAGCTGATTACGATTGGACTCATCTACAACTTGTTTCTGCAATCACAATTGAGACAGTGCGGTGAGAGGTGTGTGCAGCTCCTAATAGGTCAGTACTATTAATACCTGCAAACAGAAAGCTAGCATAGTAGGAATTAAGAGGATTTGTGCTGGCTTTTCTCATAACCTTGTAACCATGGGCATAACGTTGTAAGTTCAATTTCATTTTATGCAGTTTTTTTAGTTTTCAAAGCTTGTAACTATTCAATCTTAGTGTTTTATTTACAAAGGTATATATTTCCTTTGTTCCACTTTGTTCTCACTTTGTTCAAAAACTTGACGTGATAGAGAAAGATTTAGATCAGTTTTGCATTCCGCACCCAAAAATGTGTTTAAAAAAGCTGTCAGACCTAACTTAACTAAAATTGTGTTCCCCAGTGATCAGGAGGCACACGCACACGTGGGAGACAGACAACCAGCGGAGGGTGCAAGAAAAAAGAGAGGAGCAAACCTGATTGGCTGAGGCGGTTGCAAAGGGAACACTTGTGGCAGATGTGTTGGCTGCGGACACATTGGCCGGAGTAGCACCGTGCATCATGGGTACTTGGGGTGGGAAAGATCACACAGACACACACACACACACACACACACAGGCGTTTGAACCACAGCTCATCAGCAGCATCTTTTGTATGCTGGCCTATAGCATGGCCCGTAAACATGAGCGATCGGGTGTTTTCCGCACAGTTATCATATTATTTATCATGGATGCTATTCAGTATAGGTCATACGCTCCCATATGCATGAGAAAAAAGCCAACGCATATTCTCACATCGACTTGAGTTTGTCATTTACGCGCCTTCGGATGCCAGATACACGCTCTGGTTGGAGCAACTCTAAAATGCGGGTGTTCCCTGTCAGTATACCAACACTGGCATAAACCTATTGACATGAAGGCTCAGCTTTCCAGCCAGACCAATCGCCCCCATGCCTGACTGGTGCTTATAAAAGTAACACACTAATTGATTTCCATATTCTAGAGCAGAGGTCCCCAACCACCGTGGCTGCACAGAGAGACTGAACCAAAATATTTTATTGAGTTCACCGAAGAGACACTGTGAGTCGACGATTACAGCGTTGTAGCTGTGATACTCATTGGCGGATTAGTGCTAGTAGACTTTTTTTTCACCGTTTGTTTACAATGCTCTTCTACAACTATGATGAGTGACTCCGCTTCGAACATCTTCCCTGCCGGCCGGCATTACAAGACAAGCCTTTAAGAGTTTTTTTTTTTTTATTTTATCAAAGAAAAAATGATTACCCCAAAATGGGACCGGCTCACTCAAGATAATCAAGCGCAGGGATGCTACTTATTACAACAGCTTCATTTATTGTAATGGCGAAATGGTGATTCGTTTAATCATTTGGCAGCCTCAGTTGTCAGTAAATCACGCCTCTTTGGTGTTTCTGTGTTTATTCCTAGTTTACCCACGGTGGATGGGTCAGAAGTCTGGACGCGAGTTACACGTAGATTCAAAGTGAAATTGAAAGGGCAGCATGCTTTGGATAAAACCATTTCAAGGATTTATTATTATTTATTTTTTTTAACCAATACGAATAATTGTAGTGGCCCATAATGAAAAAATTAAAAGATCACTATATTATTATTTCTTACATTTACAGTATGTCATTATTATTTATAACACGTTTTAAACAAATTTCCCCCCTAAAAATTTACACTGTGTGCAAAATAACAAAATGAAAAAAATCCTATTTTATCCAAAAAGAAAATTCTGAAATATAGCATTGACACATAATTACCACTTACTACTAAAATTATATTTTATTTGTGGTACTGAGGGTAGATGTTTAGAGAATTATTATTTTTTAATTCTAGCAGAAGTCTGACAACCCCCCATTTTTAAGTTCTTGCCCTATTATAAAATATTAAATATGTTAATATTTATAATATATATTACAAATGTATTTTATTCATAGATTTTTAAAGGTATTGAAATATTGTAAATATCTCAATCAATATTCTTTCCTTAAAAATAAATGTGCCCCATAGTTAAAGATTTGACTTTAAAATATGAATTCCCACAACAACTAAATTGATACAGAAGAAAAAGCTGAAATATAAGGTGTATTGAAGTGACACTCAATATATAACAAGAAGTAAAATTATACAGTATATATTATTCTACTTGATTGTTCGTCGGTTTATCAACAAAAATATTTTTTTCTTATTTAAACTATTTTTACAGTATTAAATATATATTATTTATTAAATGTATTTATTGAAAAAAAAACATTGCCTAAAAAAATGTATGAATTTAAAAAGAAAACTGAAAGATAGACATAAATTTTTGCTGTGATAGTAAAAATTTAAATTGAAAAAAGTTTTGATGTGGTTTAAATATTGATGTGGTTTAATGCAACATTTAGAAGGGAGCTTCAGAATAGTTTCTAAACACACTGTATATTAATTGTATAATATTCCAAGTAAGACAGTTAGTAAAGTAAAATCCCTCATGTTTATAGCCAGGCAGCATAATGAGTTGTTAGCGAGCTTGGAGCACATAAAAACTGCAACAAGCATTAGGTGACAGGCAAACCTGCAGCAGAGCACAACAAGTGATCCATAATACTATGATTAAAAGTAAATTATTGTGCGTGCCTTGTCTCACACGGTTTGTTGGTTTTACATGAAACGTACAACAGTAGAATCAATAAGGAAAGCTGGCACCTACCAACACTTGTTGCAGGCGTCATGCACAATATTGAGCCTGCCCATCATGCATTGCAACAGGAAGTGGAGTGGAAAGGGAGAGGAACAAAAAAAAAAATGAAGAAAGGTCATTTACAAAATCTGACATGATTGGCTTTCACCTGATGGACAGACACATCGCCACACAAAATGAACTTAGTAGAATTTAGTACAAAATCATACAAAACATATTACATACACTTCATGTACGTTCAAAACAGGCTTGCTTTTCTCATATGTTCTATTGTTTTTATCGGTTAACGTTGATTGAGTGGAAATGTCGACATGGAAGTGCGATGGTGATTGAAAAACAAAGGCTTGCACAATGTGGATGAAAAGTGTATGATTACGGCAACATCGAGGCTAGTTGAAGCAAGCACTCCCCATTTAGAAAATAATTGTTCACTTTCTGCCAAACTGCTGCTTGCTGTGAAGTTCGCTGCCACCATAGGTAGCGCTCGTAGCTCTTCTCTAGACAAAAAGATTGGCTGAGCGACAGCCCCTATCTCAAAAAGTCAAATAAGTCAGACCGAGGTACTGCTGCAATACTACATTTCCAAACATTTATTAACAAATAAACGATCCAACAAAAAAATTCATAGAATAGAATATTAACTGTATTTAGTGTTGTAATTATCCCTCCATCCATCCATTTTCCGAGCCGCTTCTCCTCACTAGGGTCGCGGGCGTGCTGGAGCCTATCCCAGCCTATCATCGGGCAGGAGGCGGTGGGGTACACCCTGGACTGGTTGCCAGCCAATCGCAGGGCACATACAAACAAACAACCATTCGCACTCACATTCACACCTACGGGCAATTTAGAGTCTCCAATTCATGCATGTTTTTGGGATGTGGGAGGAAACCGGAGTGCCCGGAGAAAACCCACACAGGCACGGGGAGAACATGCAAACTCCACACAGGGGGGGAACCCGGTCCTCAGAACTGTGAGGCTGACGCTCTAACCAGTCGTCCACCGTGCCACCTTGTTGTAATTATATTATATTCAATAATTATTGGCTTTTTTCCCAAAATAAGTTGCAAGTCTATTGTTTTTCTGGTTGTGCGGTTTTTATTTTGTCAACTGAAAGGTAAGGAATTCTTTAAGGGGAGGCCTTTACTTGTACAAAATGTTTTCACCACTCTTCATGTCTTTTTGGGCGCTGGCATTTTTTTTTAACTGTACCAGTTTGTAAAAAAAATTTAAATAATACTTTATTTGTTAAAACATTTTTTCACAAACAAATAATAGAATAATGAAACAATAATTATGCATTTTTTTTTATTTTTATTTGCTGGTCTCTCTCGACTGTTCTCATAGTGAAAATGCCATTGGGGGCATTTGCTCCAACGCAGAGAGTACCACAAATCTATTGTGCGTTTGGCATTTATGCGCTGTGATTGACTGGCGAACGGTCCAGGGTGTAGTCCGCCTTTTCAACTAAAGTCAGGTTCCAGTTTCTCATGACCCTGAACAGGATGAGTCGCACAGAGGATGGATGGAGGGGAAAGGCATTTATTAGTGGGATGCTTTTATTTGTACAAATTAATCTAAAACATCCATCCATCCATCCATTTTCTGAGCGGCTTCTAGGGTCGCGGGCGTGCTGGAGCCTATCCCAGCTGTCATCGGGCAGGAGGCAGGGTACACCCTGAACTGGTTGCCAGCCAATCGCAGGGCACATACAAACAAACAACCATTCGCACTCACAGTCACACCTACGGGAAAGTTAGAGTCTTCATTCACCCACCAGCCAGCACGGTGGACGACCGGTTAGCACATCTGTCTCACAGTTCTGAGGACCGGGTTTCAAATCCCGGTCTAGCGTGTGTGGAGTTTGCATGTTCTTCCCGAGCCTGCGTGGGTTTTCTCCTGGCACTCCGGTTTCCTCCCACATCCCCAAAACATGCATGGTAGGTTGATTGAAGACTCAAAAGTGTCCGTTGGTGTGAATGTGTGTGCGAATGGTTGTTTGTTTATATGTGCCCTGTGATTGGCTGGCAACCAGTTCAGGGTGTACCCCGCCTCTCGCCCGAAGACAGCTGGGATAGGCTCCAGCACGCCCGCGAAGCTTGTGAGGATAAAGCGGTACAGAAAATGGATGGATTTTGGTAAAATGACTCGTAAAGACTCGAAACTCAAAGTGTAGGACTTGCAGCTTTACTCCGGACTTACGTGTCTCGACTTGAGACTTGACTTGGGATTTGAGTGCAAAGACTTGAGACTTGTGACTTGCAAAGCAATGACTCGGTCCCACCTCTGCTTAAAATGTTGTAAATACCTTACTACTAACTTGATATTATTTGGTACCTTGCTCTTTGGGTGGTACAGAGCCTAAAGGTTGGCTCTACGCATACTGCAGTCTTTTCTTGAATTACTATGGTGTCTCATTATTCTCATAGCCAATGGTAATGTTTATGAATCCTTTTTCGATTAGTGGAAAGGCAGCCTTCCATATGATTTGGCAGGCAATGAGCATGCAGAGGGCAACGCTTGTGTGCCAGGACTCACCCGAAGGGATGAAGGCAGCCTGCTGCTGGAACTGCATGTTGGCCAGGGCCTGTTGGTACTGAAATACACCGGCGTTGAACATGGTGGCGGCACCGTTGGCTTTTTCAAGTGCGGGTCTCTTTGGTAAAGGGGGCAGGACGGGAGGGAGCCCCTGATGAGGGGAACGAGAGCGATCATAATGTATCACACATTCAGGGCAAAGAGGGGGAAAAACACAGTTAGAGGATGAAGTCAACACGACAGAAACATTGGCAACACTTCACACATATATA
Source organism: Phyllopteryx taeniolatus (assembly GCF_024500385.1). NCBI lineage: Eukaryota > Metazoa > Chordata > Actinopteri > Syngnathiformes > Syngnathidae > Phyllopteryx > Phyllopteryx taeniolatus. The sequence continues at coordinate 10,712,070 of NC_084509.1, forward strand.
AGTATGTGAATGTTATGATGCATATAAAAGTGACAATTCTACTAGCTTAATGCATACATAGCAGGACTGCTAAATCGCATATGAGGAAAGCTGCGTTGAATCTCTATGATAAGAGAAGAAAAAATAATAGGGGTTACTGGGGGAGGCCTTTATTTGTACAGTTTGAAATTAAAAAAATTAACAACCATTACAATATTTCCAATATTTATTAGTACATTTTTTTACGCAAAAAATATGTAATTATAGTAATGCAGGTATATATTCCAATCCATGTAAATATTAAGTAATATAGCTATCTTCCCCTATGTACCCCCATTTCATCATTCGATTTTACAGATGCCTAGCCTATTCTGCGCTGCAGGTCACGTGTGTGGCGTCAATGACGGCCACCACCACACATGTTGTCAAAAGGTAATCACAGCTACCAGCCAATTTATTCAAGAGGTACGTGAGGCCTAGCGTCTATTAGCGCTGAGGCCACAATTCGAGGAGGAATGATAATTTCATCGGGGTCACTTCATCAGGCCAAGTAAATAAAGTAAACATCAAGGAGACAACAGCAACATGCCAGGCTAAGGGGTGAAAGGTCATAGGTAACCGGTGGATCGAGCGGCCGCTTTGGTGATTTGACAGCCGACTGAGTCTTAATTAGCAGGGAGTGAGCACATGATGGCAATGGGCCAATGGGGTTCAAGTGCATTAACATAAACCACCAAGCGGCGGGTGCGTCATAGGGAGGTGGGCAGCAGTGCATTGTGGGTCGGACAAAGTAAGACAAAACAAACAAACAAAAAAACAATCATTGTAATGCGGTTTACAACCAGACCAAGACCAGAAGATGCACATTGCTACTATGAGTAAAGACATTCGTAACATGAATTTTGTTTTCACAATAAATGTAATTGACTGAATGGTTGTTTTTAACATGCTTCTTAAATTTATTGTGGACTCTAAATTATTGATAGGTGTGAATGTGTGCGTGAATGCTTGTTTGTCTATATGTGCCCTGCGATTGACTGGCAACCAGTCCAGGGTATGAAGTTTGTTCTGCATACTGTATTGTATATGAGAACAGGCCAGTAAACCAGCATTGTTGAAATTCGTGAGAAAATAATCAGTATTTGGAAAAAAGCCGTAAATGGAAAAATAATTTTCTTTTTTATAAAACTGGGACATCTTTCTTTCTTTCTTTCTTTCTTTCTTTTTACTAAGCAGATGCTAATGTAAATTAGAGCTGCCAATGAATACATTTTTAACCAGATTAATCACACTTGAATTTTGATTAATTGCGATTAATCACAGGCACCAACTATACCACACATAGTACCACATTTTGCCTTCAGATAGTATTTCAAACTTTTTGTACTTCAATGAAAAGAGAGTTCAGTGCTGCACTATATGCAAATTACATTTGTTTTATCGAAAGTCCCATCGGCGTGACTTTTGAAGCAAAATCTTCCCCTGAAATCTTCCCAGTCGGTTCCTCCTCACTTCACACTGGTGTAAGCATGGACTTAATCACTTACCTATTTTATTTTTTATTTTTTTGCCTGTTCGGCTGTTAGGTCAAGGAGAAATGAAGATCTGTTTGTCTTTTATGCTGTGTCATAGTGGACGTTTTAAGCTGCCACTGTGGTTTCTTTGTATTCTGGTGGTTATTTATTGAGAATTACAGACGTTCAGTTGAACAGAACAAAGTTTTTAAAGGGGAGTGACATAAAAAACAAAGGAGAGAGAGTGAAAAGGTAACTAAATAATATAGGAAAAGAAGACAACAAAAGACAAAGCATTAGCTGTAAACAAGATGAGGAAAGTAAAGCATTATATAACTAGTAGAATGAAACATTGGATTCGAGTGTTGTATATGTCAGTAGTGCTACCCACTGTGAGGGACAGGAAAGTATAGGACAGGACTGGACAGGAGAGGGACAGGAGGGGAAGCATGCAGGACAGGGGTCGTGTACCCGGTTGTACAACTGAAGTGTGGTGGGAGTGGCAATGTAAATTGTAAAAATCTGTAGGACGAGAGTGTAAATGAGGGGATACCCAAGAAATTCACATAATTCTAAGTGATTTGTCGCAATGAGTGAGTGGCCCCACACCCAGCAAATAAGTCCCATAGGGGTGTGTGTCTGCAGACACATGCAAGTGAATTGACACCATCGCATATGCACAACAACCGTCAGTAGTCTCCCGTAATTGCTGTGCCTGCACCGTGAAGGCTGAGGACCCCGGCCCACCCAATCAAGAGGCAGGGTCGGGGCCAGGAGTCCACCCGAGAGTGGCCTGGTGAACGGGACACCACCCACGCCGAAGGACCCAGGGTGGTCCCCACAAGGCACCCCAAAACCGGCCACCCGGAGGTGGCTGCGGGGGCCCAACGCCACCCCCCAACAAACACCTATCCCCCCGCACCACCCCCACGCGCCCCGCCACTAACGCCAACCAGGAGAGCGAGATGCCCCCCACCAACCCACAAAGCCCACAATGTAGCCAGTCCCCACCCAGCCCGAAGGTGAGACAGTGTCCCTTGTTTGGTGGAAAGGAGGGCGGATAAGGGAGCGATAAGGGGGGCAACCAGGAGAGCAGCCACGGGGCATGAGAGGGGAGCCCCCACACCGAGCAGCCGTCCAGCCAGAGGGGCCCGGCCCCAGGAGCACCGCCATGAGCCTAGTGAGAACCCACCCCCTCCTCCCCTCGTTGCTATGACTGCCAGGTCCTCGGCTGGTTCCCTGAGTGGTGTGGTGCATTCAAATCTGGAGTGGCCCATGACAATAGGGGGCAGGGCTGCCAGGGACTGCTGCCCCACAGCCAACCCCCCACCAAAACCCCGCTGCCCTCCAGAGGTAGGTGTATTTAGTGCATTAAAAGAAAGGGGATGAGTGTGTGTGATGCATTAAAATCTTAGGGGGCAGATCACTTACCTAAACATAACCTGCACCGCATTTCAGATATCCATCCGCGGTTAAGGTAAAGGAGCGTGTGTGGTCAAAATAAATGCTGTGATTAATCTGAGTTAATACATGATAATTTTGTGATTCATCATGACTTGATGCTATAACTTTGACAGCCCTAATGTAAATACACATTGCTTAAACAATTTCCTGTTCCTCCTGTCAAGGTACCTGTAAAGGTAGTTTACGTTATTTTAGTTTTATAACAGTGGTAAATTCTATTTTTTCACTTGGCAGTTAAGAATGTTAAATTGTGACATAAAACTTGAAACTGAAGAGAGATAAAAGGTTGGAGTCTGGAAGGAATGATTCCCTTTACATAACTTCCTAGGGGGAATTAGAATGGAGTTGAATGAACTTATAAGTCAACCAGCATTAGATAAGAGATTGTTTTATCCATCCATCCATTTTCTGTACTGCTTTATCCTCACAAGGGTCGCGGGCGTGCTGTAACCTATCTCAGCTATCTTCGGGCAAGAGGCGGGGTACACCCTGAACTGGTCGCCAGCCAATCGCAGGGCACATATAAACAAACAACCATTTGCACACACATTCACACCTAAGGGCAATTTAGAGTTTTCAATCAACCTACCACGCATGTTTTTGAGATGTGGGAGGAAACCGGAGTACCCGGAAAAAACCCACGCAGGCACGCGGAGACTGCAAACTCCACACGGGCGGGGCCGGGATTTGAACCCCGGTCTACAGAACTGTGAGGCAGATGTGCTAACCAGTCGCTCACCGTGCCGCCTATAGATTGTTTTATATATATATATTTTAAATTACAAAATACAACTAAATGAATTGCGAATGCTTGACTTCTGTTTAATACTGCCTTTATGTGAACTGTAGGCATTTAAAAGGATAATTTCCATGTTCATGCTCAGACGATAAACTACGCTAATTTAAAAAGTTAAATGCCACGGTATACAATGTAATATTGATGCCGTCTGCAGTCGAGCCCTGATAAGATCTCATGGAGAGGTAAAGTGAAAGATAGATGAGTCTTCTAATTAGAAACTCACAAGTAGTGGCCAGTCTATCTGTTCTACGTGCCATGTATATATTTAAAGTCATCTGCGAGGATGCCTACCATGGCTGCGGCAGCCGCCGCCTGGTTGACTTGATGCTGGGCCGCTTTGATTTTGGCCTGTAGGTGAGTGGGTGGGTGGAAGTACTTGCACTTCTCCCGGGAGCAACGGCCCTTAATGTAGTCCATGCACACCGTCACCGTGTTGTCGTTGGTGTCGATCATGGTGCTGTCGGACGGGTGCGCGAAGCGGCAGTCGTTCTCGCCACGGGTGCAGTTGCCCCTCTGGTACTCCCGACATACCTGTAGCACAAATGTGTGGTATAATGTACTATTTAATATTAGTGGACACTCTAGTCTTATGCCCCAAAATATGCCCATTTCTTATGCCCATTGGGCAGCCGTGGCCCAATGGTTAAGATCATCGCCTGCCACCGTTGGGGACCTAGGTTCAAGATCTCGACTGGACCATCCGCCAACATCCCCCAGACTCACGGCTGTGGTGTCCTTGAGCAAGACACTGATAACCCAAAATGCTCCCCGGGCGCTTCAGCTGTCCCCTGCTCCAGTGTGTTCCACTAACATGTGTATGTGTTCACTGTGATGGGTTAAATGCAGAGAACAAATTTCATGTGCATGCATGCATGTTCATGACAAGAAAAGATGATTCTTCTTCTTCTTCTACTTTTTCTTCTTCTCCCTGCGCATGCGTGGGTTTTCTCCAGGTACTCCAGTTTCCTCCCACATTCCAAGAAACATGCATGGTAGGTTAATTGAAGACTAAATTAAGATTTAAGATTTAACTGCCCATAGGTGTGAATGTGAGTGCGAATGATTTTTTTGTCTGTATTTGCCCTGCGATTGGCTGGCAACCAGTTCAGGGTTGACCCCACACCTCGGCTGCAGTCAGGTGGGATAGGCTCAAGCATACCTGCGACTCGAGTAAGGATAAGCGGTGTAGAAAATCGATGGATGGAGGGATGGTTGGATGGATGGAAAACTATCTATAGCGTGATTAAGTCCTGGAGTTTTTTAGGGGTTCGCAGAAGACCATAAAAGACGCATGACGCATTTTGGCTAGCACATTTTCAGCAACCGCTTTCCCTCCGGAAAAAAGCTGTTGCCAAAACATGTCTTTTTAGTTTAAAATGGGTTACTTTACCCAGGATCCCTCACTGCATCATGACCGTGGTCTGTTTTAAGCTGGTGTAAATCCACGCTGGCTGTCCACGCATGCTTCTACTAAGCCAGCTCCTGATCCAAGATGTAGATTCTTTCACAAACACGACTGAAATTCGCTCATACGCACAACTGACATATCCGCTCGTGTGGACATGCTGCCTACAATGCTGCCAGGGGGAACATAGTGTGAAGGTTGCATAACGTAACATGTTTTTGGAATGTGAGAGGAAAAAACCCAGAGAAAACCCATGCAAGCACAACAAAAACTTCCTAAATCAGTCCAGGAAAAGCCACAGTTGAGATTTGAACCCCAAACTAGTGAGGCAGATGTACTAACCACTAGGTCACTGTGCTGCCCTATACTTACCTACTTTGAGAATGTAAAAAAAACAAAAAACACACACACACACTAAAAAGGCAAAGTCACAGCCGTCAGTAATCCACTGCTTCATTTACTTCATAATTTGATGAATTAATTAATCCGCTTCGCCTGTTCACAAGATGATGATCACTTCAGGCACACAGTGACAATCAATCTAATTGACGGGTGGAGGCATTACTCTGGATTGATAGGCAGAACAGAGCGTGAGCGACGCTCATTTTTACGGGCTCCTCAATCACGCCGCGTTGAACATTTATTCAAATCAGCCGCGTTGCTGTTCTTTAGAGAGACGACAGGGAGCAGCAAATGGTTGGGAAAGCGGGAGACTCGCTGCTCAGTGAGGCCCGTGGGAAATATGAACACTGAAGGAGAGGGGACCTGACTTTGACATATTAACCAACACACACACATATACACAAGGTTAGCACATGTATAAAATGTTTTTTTTCCATTTAGAATTACATTTTGACACTTTAAAGAGGCGTGCAATAACTTATCGTTTCTGCTTGAGCTCAGTTTGCTTCTGCTGAGTCTCAATCGCACTAAAACAGATTTAATATCATAACACCCTGTGTGTATATCTCCTAGCCTTTTTCCCCATTCCTTGTTTATCAGCCCTGCTGTCTGCATGCATAAAGCAATTTGTGCACAAACTATCTGTCGCCATGACGGCTAATCATCTACAAACACCAATCAGAGCGAGCAGTTGGGTTCAGGCCTCCACGTAGCTCTCTAAATATACACACATAATACACATTCATCCTCTCCCAACGCCACCATCGCCACAACTGGCCTTATTGAGAAAAAAAGAGGCCGTCTTGTTGTCAGGCAGATGTTGGTGAGGTGGGTGATGGAGGGAGGGAGGGAGGGAGGGAGAGGAAATGTGGGAGTAGATGATGAATTCAGAGTAAAGGACAGAGAGATCGAGATCAAGGAGACAAGAGCAAGAGAGAGAGTGGTAGACAGTGTATGGTGGTTAAAAAAAAAAGAGTAGTCGGAAAAGAGAGTGAGGCCAAATTGGAGCGATTTGATGTTCCCTGCAGCCGGCGTGGACCGGCATGTCTCCCTTAACGGTGCTTAATCATGCATTAGAGTGAGCTGTAACCCGCCCAGAGTGCTTAGGTGGGGAAGCAAATGAAGGGCCCGTTAATCATATTTCCATCCCCATGGTAACCGTCGTTCTCTCCCATTTGCATCAGGCGCGCTTGCAGGTAAAAAAGCAACATGTGAGTTTATGGGAGTTGCGAAACGCTGCACTATGGCAACACTTAAGGGGAGACACGCAGACCGAATAAGACTGAGTGTTCTGGAAAATATTTTCACAGAGCCGCTTGTCTTCTAAAATAGGAGATTTCTCCACGACTGAGGGAAATTGTGTGTAACATATCTCCCGACTCCAGTGCGTGATAATCCACATGATTCCAGCTCTGTTTATTTTGAATGGCACAGCAGCAACTCAAATATGTCTGGCTCCAAGGATATTTTTAGCAAAGTGAGTTTCTAATGAATTTGAGCTGCAAATGATGACCGAGGGGGCAAATCACCAGCACATTTGGGCTTTGTCCACATGTGCACGGTTATACATGAAAAACTATCAGAACTGTGAGGCTGACGCTCTAACCAGTCGGCCACCGTGCCGCCTCTTCTCATACCAATGATGTTAAAGTAACAGTTGATGCTATAATCCCTAACCAGACCGCCATTTTAGCCAATCAGAAACTGAAAGAAAGTCATGACTGGAAAAGGCACAGCAACAATGATGATGACTCAAATGAAAAGAGGAATATTTTGTGGAAAGAGGCTAAGTAGAGTTACTGCGAAAATGCATGAAACAAATATTCTCACAGCGGGGCCGCCTGCTGCGCCGATTTATGGCGGTCACAAAAATAGGGCCTAATTAATAAAAAAATGACTTGGCAATAATTATTATTTGATATTTTTTGTTGCAGTTGTTTACAAGAACTTATAATAACATCTGTTAAAATAATAATTTTGTAATTTCAATGATTATTAATCATTTATGTTTTGTATTATTAGATATATCTATTATTATTAACAAATAGACAATAATAAATAGTAACAAAATAAAGCAATTACTGTAAAGCGGACCCCCACTAATCTGCAGGGCATAGGGGCCAAGCCTGACAGAGAATAGCGAAAATCTGCAAATAGTTGATGCTCCTTGTAATTGCATGAAAAAAAAAGTCTTTTAAAAAAGCAAATAAGTGGGGTCTCTGGTCAAAATAAAATCTAAAGAGGTGAATATGTGGGGGTCCACTTATTATTTATTACTATTATTATTACTATTTATTATTATTATTATTGTTATTGTTATTATTATTATTATTATTATGCCCTGTGATTGGCTGGCAACCAGTCCAGGTTGTACCCACCTATCACCCAAAATCAACTAGAATAGGCTCATGGATAGATGGATTATTATTGTTATTATTAAGTTAGTAACAAAATAAACACCAATGTTTGTGTGCGTGATGCCAAACATTGTGACACAATACAAATAAAAATATAATTTAAAAAAAGATATTTCCAATGTAAAAATAAAAAGTCATCATTCATGCCAAAACTTCTGATGGGCATGGTCTGGGCCTCAAATGTTTTATAATCTGTTTGTCTGCGTTTGAATGAAAATGCTAACAATAGCGGAATGAGATAGTTTAAATGATCATTTGGATGAAAAGGCTGCAGGCTGCCGACTTGCTCTCGTCTCCAGTGTGACACTTGACTCTGCAATGAAATCTAATCCCTGCTCTGTCTTCTGCATCTGATAGCGTTGCTGAGCCTTCTCCCTTGATGACGGCAACAGGTCTCCAAATTGATTTTCCTTTTAGCCCCACCCCATCTGCTCCCACAATCTATTTTGTCCTGTCACTGATCCAATCCCCCTCGCTCTGCATGTCGTATGCCCGGCGACTTCCTCATCACCCCCTACCGCCATTAATTACCTGACCGCCTACTGTTACGTGTTAAATGTAACCATCCTAACTTTGTCGCCCACCTCCCGCCTGCGTGCCAACAATTAGCTCGTTATTCTGCTGGCGTTGTTTCCCGGGTGGGGCTGCATAATGGATGAGATTGAGCTACAGTCCAATTAATGATTAGATGCACACAGCTAGACGAGCGGTGCTCATCATGTGACTGATTGATTTCATGGAAGAAGGAAAGATTCTGTACAGGTTTGGCTGTGATTCTGGGAAACTTGGGCATGGCTAATGTGTGCACAGAGCTACTCTTATTTATGTTTCCTCCTCTTTGCTTAAGTCTGGGTAATGACCATATTATGGTAATGGTTGTAGTGTAGAGTACACAAACTGTGTACTAGATACATAATTAAAGTCTACACACAGATGCTGTTTGAGGGAAGGGTCTTTAATATTCAGACAAATCACACATTTCAAAGGCTAATCGCTTTGCAGGGCTGTGAAATAATATTCAATGGCTGCTGTATTTACTAGAGTTTTGCATAAAAACGGATGGATGTGATAGAATTATGATTCAAAATCTCCATAATACATGTCTTTGTGCGTCTCACCTCCAGTCTATCCGTCCTCATCAGTTTCTGAGCCACGGTGGCGACCGGGACGGGAACGCTGGCGCTGTTGGTGAGCAGTATCGGGCAGCTGGGCAGGATCTCGGCGGGCATCAGGCCAGGCGACACGGGGCCAAGGTACGGGTTGAACGCTGCGGCCGCGCCTCCATTGGCATTGGTCGCCATGCCGGGTGTGACTGAAAACATGGGCTAGAAGGAAAGAGTGGGTCAAAGGTAAAGATTTGATTTGTTTCGATCACCTCCGAAGTCTATATAATCAGGTTATAGCAATGAACACATAATAACTTTATCTTGAATGGGAAAATTATTGTGATAATACAATCGCTTTAATGGGGAATATATCTTGAGTGTGGCGGTACGGTGCCCGACTGGTTAGAGCGTCTGCCTCACAGTTCTGAGGACCGTGGTTCAAATCCCGGTCCCGCCTGTGTGGAGTTTGCATGTTCTCCCCGTGCCTGCGTTGGTTTTTTCCGGGCACTCCGGTTTCCTCCCACATGCCAAAAAAATGCATTAATTGGAGACTCTAAATTGCCCGTAGGTGTGACTGTGAGTGCGAATGGTTGTTTGTTTGTATGTGCCCTGCGATTGGCTGGCAACCAGTTCAGGGTGTACCCCGCCTCCTGCCCGATGACAGCTGGGATAGGCTCCAGCACGCCTGCGACCCAAGTGAGGAGAAGCGGCTCAGAAAATGGATGGATGGATGGATATCTTCAGTGTCAAAAGCTGATCACCACACCATACAATATCATACCTAAGATAATACTACATTCATATTACAGTATATCATACACCATACAATACCACATCATACCATACCATACAATAACATATCAAACCATACAAACCATATACAATATCATATTATATCATACAGTACCATACCAAATCAAGCGATATCATACCACCTATCATAGCCTGTTTCACAAAACCATACCATACAATACCATACCATACCCATACCCTTCCATTGCATTCCATACCCAATCATCATAAAATACCGTCCCTTATCATCATACAATACATGGTACCAGACTGCCCCTAAATGGTGGTATTTTGCCACTAAAATTTCAGCTATGGGGGTACAAATTTGCGTGCGAACAGTACATTTTCTGATGTTTTTTTTCATTATTATTAAATACTAATACTAAATACTACAGCTGATGGGTACCAGCTGGCCAAGCGGAATGTAGCTTTGATGGTCACTGAGGCAAAAACTCGGGCGTGGGAGGTGTTCGGTGAGGCCATGTAGAACGACTTTCTGGTCCACCGTCCGGCGTCTCAGGAGGCGGAAGCAGTGCACCATCAACACTGTGAGGAGAATACTTCGAAGACCTCCTCAATTCCACCGACACGCCTTCCGATGAGAAAGCAGAGTCAGTGGCCAGTGGACCAGCTCTTCACCCTCGCCAGGGTCCTCGAGGGTGCATGGGAGTTTGTCCAACCAGTCCACATGTGTTTTGTGGACTTGGAGAAGGCGTTCTACCGTGTCCCTCGTGGAGTCCTATGGGGGTGCTTGGGACTATGGGGTACCGAACCACCAGATACGGGCTGTTCAGTCCCTATATGACCGGTGTCAGAGTTTGGTACGCATTGCTGGCAATAAGTCGGACTCGTTTCCAGTGAGGGTTGGACTCCGCCAAGGCTGCCCTTTGTCACCGATTCTGTTCATAACCTTTTTGGACAGAATTTCTAGGCGCAGCCGAGGCATAGAGGGGGTCTGGTTTGGTGGCCTCAGTATTGTATCTTTGCTTTTTGCAGATGATGTGGTTCTGTTGGCTTCATCAGGCCGTGATCTCCAACTCTCACTGGAGCGGTTCACAGCCGAGTGTGAAGCGGCTGGGATGAGAATCAGCACCTCTAAATCTGAGACCATGGTCCTGAGTAGGAAAAGGGTGGAGTGCCCTCTCCAGGTTGGGGATGAGATCCTTCCCCAAGTGGAGGAGCTCAAATATCTTAGGGTCTTGTTCACAAGTGAGGGAAGAATGGAACGCAAGATCGACAGGTGCAGCGTCTGCAGTGATGCAGACTTTGTATCGGTCTGTTGTGCTGAATAAGGAGCTAAGCCGAAAGGCGAAGCTCTCTATTTACCAGTCGATCTACGTTCCTACCCTCACCTATGGTCACGAGCTGTGGGTCGTGACCGAAAGAACAAGATCCCGGATACAAGCGACCGAAATTAGTTTCCTCTGCAGGGTGTCCGGGCTCTCCCTTAGACATAGGTTGAGAAGCTCGGTCATCCGGGAAGAGCTCAGAGTAGAGCCGCTGCTCCTCCGCATTGAGAGGGGCCAGATGAGGTGGCTCGGGCATCTGTTTAGGATGCCTCCCAGACACCTCACCAGAGGTTCAGATAAGCGGAAGACAATGGATGGATGGACCTTTTGTTGCTGACAAACCTCTGCTACACACTTCAGCCTCGTTCCTGGTGATGATGTACAACTGAACTAGTTTGCCAGCTAACATTAACTCCAAAGGAAGAAGACAGGAATTGAACACCAAAGGAGAAGAAGGCAGGGCAGTGTGTGAGACTGGGGGGGAGCAAATGACCACTGCGATTGGCAAATGTGTGAAAAAAGTGGGCTCTTGGGATCATCATGCAAATCAACAGGTTTCACATCCAGTAACTCTTGTAAAGAGTGAACAATGGTGACAAGGACCATCGGTGCTTACTATCTACCAGTAAACCTAATGGGCTAAAGGCAAAAAAATCCTGATAATGAGTCTGACTCGTTTTCAGGATGAGTGGCTGTGTATTACCAGTAATACAGTGAAAATGAGAGAAAATGTGAATATTTACGATGCAAGTCGATTTACAGTGTGTGTTCTTAAATTTCCTGCTTGTGCTCCTTAAATTTTAAGTTAGGGATCACTGTGCTCCTAGTAAAACAAATGTTGGTTTGGAGCCCTGCATTAGCAAACCATACCTTATCATCATATACCAATATCATATATCACATCTAATCATGATTCCAATCGATACTGTATCACACCATATAGTCACCATACAAATACATATCAGAATCATACCATACAAGACCATCATTTTTCTATGGTTTTCAAATGCCATTAACAGTGTGTTTTGTCAGCAGGAGTAACACTGTGAAACACAGTGAGAAATGTGCTTGAATAGGAAAGCCATTGTTAGAGGCAGCCATAACACGCTGCAAGTTTTCCCTGCACGTTCTTGACCTGCACCTCAGTATAAGAGTTGCCCCTTGACATCCTGCCAACGGGACACAATGAGTTATAGAGCATCGGCAGCAACCAGGGTCTGGGCAGATACAAAAACCTCTTGCTGCTCTCATTAAATCAAGAGAAATGGCATGAAATCTGTAGTATTTCCAGCACTGCCTTCAGGAGCATCTGGAGAATTAAATCTTATCACAAGGTGCACTTGAAAAGCGGATTTGAGCCCCTCAAGGTGCTCTGATGTCAAGACATAGCTCAAGGTTTGGCCAGAGCAGACATGATGTCATTGAAATGAATCTCAGTCATGTGGCTTCATCAGTGCAATGATGTCATCTTCTAAATATTTTGAAAGCTCTGCTCACGGCCATTTTTGGTGTATCCTTTTACTGTGATGTTTTATGAAAATTTTGAACATGCTTTCATGCAGTTACGTGAGATACATTCACACCGCGTACCTTTTCACACCCCTTGACGTCACTGCATTGATGTTTGACTCAACAACTCACTCAATTTAAAATCAAAGATATTTATGTTAACATTCCATTTTACATGCAAACACTTCGAGGGGATCATCAAAGTGACGCTGCCATTAAAAAATTTTTTTTTTTACAAATGATGAAACATCAAAAGGATCTAAAGTCATACTGTACACCCAATTAAACAAATCATAACGATCGATTTAACCTGTAGTGTATGGACAATTAGTTTGAATACAATTAGGATTGATAACATGAGGCTGTTGAGAGCGAGGGAATAAGTCAGAGACTGAATTAGTGAACGAGTGACAATTGGCATCTGAGTAAATGAGAGAGTTAATTAATAAGCAATTGAGTGAGTCAAGTGAATATACTGTATGTGCCAGTGAGTTAGACAGTAAGTGAGTTTGTGAATAAACTAGTGAATAAGTGGATGATGGAGTGAAAATTCAGTGAGTGAGTGTGTGAGACTGTAAATAACTGAATGAACTAATGAGTGCTTGAGCCAGGGAGCAAGTAGGTAAATGAATAAGTTACTCTGTGAGTAAATGAGTGAGTTGGCAGTTCAGTAAATGAAATGATAAGGGAGCGAGTGAGCAAATGAATGAATCAGTGAGAGAGTGAGTGGGTAAACAGAGCAATTGAGTGAAAGAATGAGAAAATTAATGTGTCATTGAACAAGTGAGTGAATGAACTATTGTGTGAATGAGGGCATGACAGGGATTCCAGATTCCAGAATAAATTAGAGAGTTGCTGATTGAAATAGTGCGTGAGTGAATCTGTGAGTGAGCGGGTGAATGAATAGATGTGAGTGAGCGAATGAGCAAATACACAAGTCGAGTGAGTGACAGGGTAAGTAGACACCACAGTTAATGAGCGAATTTTCAAATTTCTCAATGAAGCGGTGAGGAAGTGAGTGAATTAGTTTGTGTCAGTGGGCAAGCAAATGAAAACACAAGTTAGCGAGTGAATAAATGAATCTGTGAGTGAGTGGGTGAGCAAATGAGTGAGTCATCGAGGGTGTAAGTGAACCAGTGAGTGAATGAGTAACAGGGTAAGTAGGTTTCACAGTAAATGAGTGTTACTGAATGAAGCAGTGAGTGAGAAGTAAAGTCAGTGAATAAGTGTGTTACTCAAAGAGTAAATATCTGAGCGAATCAGTGAGTGGCTGGGTGAGTCGGTGAATGAGTGAAAAGGTAAGTGAGAAAACGAGTGATAAAATGAACCAGAGAGTAACTGGGTGAATAGATGGGCGAGAGAAAGAGCAAATGACTGAGTCATCAAGTGAGTGAATGAATTAGTGAGTGACAAAGAAGATGCTAAAGCAAATGACTGAGTGAATGGACCAGTCAGCAAGTTAGTGAATGAATGAGTCAATAGATGAGGGAATGATTAATTTCTAAATAAAGCTAAGATGTGAGGAGTTCAGTAGAGCAGGAATTCTCAAACTTTCTGGGTCGAGGGACCCCTTATAGCGTGAATTTTTTCCAAGGACCCCCCCCATATTCCGAACGCAAATTAAACTATCACATGGACCCCTAAATTCTATAGGAATTAAAAGTGGTAATGTTACAATAACAAATGTGGTATGTCATAATCATACCATTTCCATCATATTTTGACTGCACTTCATCCTAGAACACCTCTGCGAGGATCCTGTTCGTGGACTTCAGCTCTGCGTTCAACACCATCATGCCCAAACTCTTCTCCTCCAAGCTTCTCCAGCTCAGCGTCTTGCCTGCCATCTGCCAGTGGATTTACAGCTTCCTGACGGGCAGGACACAGCACGTGAGGCTGGGGGACACCACCTCATCCACACGCATCATAAGCACCGGGGCGCCCTCTCTCCGCTGCTCTTCTCTCTCTACACGAACGACTGCACCTCAACACACCTGGCTGTCAAACTCCTGAAGTTTGCAGACGACACCACAGTGATCAAAGACGGTGACGATTCTACGTATCGACAGGAAGTGGAGCAGCCGGAGCTTTGGTGCAGCCGACACAACCTGGAGCTCAACATGCTCAAAACGGTAGAGATGACCATGGACTTCAGGAAGCATCCTTCGCCACAGCTGTCCCTCATGTTGTCCAACTGCCCTGTGTCAACTGTCAAGACCTTCAAGTTCCTGGGAATTACAGTCTCTCAGGACCTGAAGTGGAAGACCAACATCAACTCCATCCTCAAAAAGGCCCTGAAGAGGATGTACTTCCTGCGGCTTCTGAGGAAGCACAGTCTGCCACAGGAGCTGTTGAGGCAGTTCTACACAGCAGTCATCGAGTAAGTCCTGTGTTCATCCATCAGAGTCTGGTTTAGTGCTGCCACAAAAAACTCCGACTGCAACAGACAATCAAAACTGCAGAAAAAAATTGTCGGTACATCCCGACCCGCCCTTGAGGACTCGCATGCTGCCAGAACTATGACAAGAGCATGCAAAATCCTCTTGGACCTTCCAATTCCTGGTCAACACCACTCCTTCCCTCAGGTAGGCACTATCGATCAATGCAAACTAAAACCAGCAGACATTCCAACAGTTTCTTCCCTCTTACCATTAAATTGCTAGAGGCTAAGTGACTCTCCGTAGTGAAGTTTTTATGTCTCAAAAGTATTTATCGTCAAAATGGCTATCTATTGTCGTACTACAGCAGCTCCTAAAACTGGAGATAAATTCCTTGTGTGTTTTTGACATACTTGGCAAATAAAGAGGATTCCGATTCTGATTAGTTATCTTTTTATCTATTTTATAGCTTTTTTTTTTTTTTTAAATATCTCACATTATGTTTGTATCAATGGGAGGGCGAAGTAAGAATTTTATTGCACAGGGGAAACATGTTTCCCTACTACTTAACACTTTGAATCTTGAATCATATCCGAGCTTTTAACTGGTCCGAACCTAAGGTAGTTTGTTTTAATTGGTTTCCCATCCCCATATGTAGGTATGCACTTTTTTTAAATTATACAACACAATTTATCGCCAAATATTTTGCACACCCTCAAGCTATGGTTCAAAGATCCTCAGAATTCCCCAGACCACAGTTTGAGAACCCCTGCAGTAGAGGAAGACGCTGGGGAAGGGTAAGCCTTAAAAACCACAACAGACAAACTAAAAGCAGACAATTCCTTGAAAGAACAGTGTTGTCCCACCTTTTGTCCACAACAAAGGTGTGTTGGCTTGACTTTGTAGTGCTGCCTCTCTTCACTCTGCCATCCTATCGCCTCCACTTGAATCGCCTGTTGTCTTTCTCTCTCTAGCCATTTATCTCTCGTCGCCTCGCTCGCGTGTGCTCTGTCCTTCTCTGTCTACGCCATCCTCCCTTTTCTCTCACCGTGACACAAACAGAAAGCGAAGGCTCGGTGGCCCCACAGAGATCTATCGCCTCTTTAAACCCTTTCAGGGTTAGCTCTGTTCCGCACTAAAGGGGCTTTACACTCGATGCCAGTGATAAGCTATTGGATAAGTGTGCACGTTTGTTTATCTAAGTGTGTGCATGCCTGATTGCGTAAGTGTGTGCGTGTGTGTGTGTCAAAAGCAGCGCTTTTGAATTATGGTGAGCCTTAATTGAAGGCTCACCATAATAACATGTACAACAGCTTGCAGCAACAACACATAACAATAACATGTCTTAATAACATGTCTGTGACATGCGTTCATCAAAATACCCCAAGGATCCAGAATTATAACCAATTTTACACGCATTATTTCCTGTCTTGCTCAAATTAGCCCATGTTTTGGGGTCTGGCATTGTATCAAATGAGCTACTGTATTCCATGCCCTGTACTTTGTTGGCCTACGGCAAGTCTGCCCTTAGGTGCCTTGCAACAAGAGGGGCTTCTAGTTGCGGCAGTAGAGTCTAGTGTGTTTATATTTAAAAAAAAGGTAAGTGTCCGTAAAGACAATAAAAGCATTTTAACTCACAGAGGCAGCAGTTGATAGACTACGCTGTATATATGTGGCGCATGGACACATTAACAATCACCTCATGTCGACAACTTGACTGAGCAATCAAATAGTGTCGCTTATAAGAAGCTAACAGCTACGGCTATCTGTGCATCCAACAAAACTCAACACAGCTCTGCTTACCTTACCTTTTGGCTTTGGCATGATAAGGAAGGGTGTGGCGCCCGTGGGGGTTATGCGTGTTTCTACATGGGAGTGCTTATGCATTGGGGGGTTGAACAGAGTACTTTACTAGTTGACTAGTTGGTTTAGTTGACTAGTCTATACGTCAAATTCACCACTTGACAATGAAGGTTAGCGCTTGAGTCGATTAATGGCCAATCACTTGAGTTGACTAGTTGATGCAATGACTTGACCTCTTCACAATGAAGGTTAGAAATTGACTTGATTAATCGCCAATCACGACATGGCTGCCATTCGGAAAGCAACAGGTACTGGGGTCCGTGCAGCAAACAAGTAGTGGTGCCTCACGTGTGTGGAAATATTTTCTTAAAAAATGATACCGGTAGTCTGTCCTCAAATATAACAAATGCACAAGTGCTATGCAGGCCCATCTGAAAAGACAACTGCTAACGCTAGCTGAAGAACAGCCTAAATCCTCAATTAGCAAATTCACCAAACCTCCTCCTGTAACCAAGAAAAGACAGACAATATAATGTCACGTCTGCTTTGACGATAAAACAAGGACGAGGGGAGGTCGATCCACAACCTTTTTATTGTGGAAAAAAAATAACTGGCTGATGCTCAATCACAAATCATCCTCAGACGCCTTCACTGCCTCACACAGTCAGAACATAGAGAACTCAGCTATTTATCCACATCATGCAACTGCAGCTCAGTGCAATACATTATTGCAAAAGCATTCCCTTCTTAGATTTTTCGTTTTAATTATAGCATTGTGAGTACCAACCCTGCATTTGTGGTACATGAATTGGTGTTAGACTTCTACAATTTTCGACTTTCTGTGCGGGCCTGGAGGTGTCTGAATGTGATTGGATGAGTGAGTTGCGGGGGAGGGCGACTGGTCCGTGGACAGCGGGGACCATATGTCTGCAGTATGATGGGGAGCGTGAGCTTGTATTTGGAGGCTGAAGGCAAACAGTTGCACGCACAGCGAGTTGACAACTGAATAATTATCAATTAATGGATGTCAACTATCATCACGTGAGCTTTGACTACAAAAAATCTGAAGTCGTCAACCCCTACTCTGCATAATAATGTTTAAGACTGTGTGGTCCAGCCGTTACTTGAAAGCGGCTCTGGATCTTCACCCAGCCTATCTGATCATGTAATGGGGGGAGAAACTTGGTGCGGGGGTGATTATTATTTAAATTAACGCTCAAAGACACATTGTCAGAAATAGGCAGACAACAAAGATTTACTTTGTTGTTTAATTTGACACTTGATTGGTGGGCAGGCACTCCAGAGATCCAACTAATTCGTATACAACTATAATATATGTCCTCTTTTAATTTAAGAGTGCAAACAGTGTGACAGTTCTCCTGGTCTCTTTGGCTATTCATCACCTTGAAGTGATAAAAGCGAATTCGTGGGTGCAAGAATCGATTTGTGGGCGCGTCCATGGTGGGGTAAGGCTGTCTAATGCCAAATATTAAAGGGCAAGTGCTCCTGGCTTTTAATGAGGGCATTCAGTCCCAAAAGAGTCAGGACACCTGGATATGAAATTATTGCACTATAACAGATTTTACTATTCTGGAACAAGCTTTTGGAACATGTCTGTGGCTCCGAATCTCTGCTCTGGGTCATTCCAAAGGTGTTTGATAAAGGTTCTTTCCCACCAAATTTATCCAAGCATGCCTTATAAACTGAAAATGGCTACAATTGTCAAAAATGCATTCGTCTCAAGATTTGTGTCCATATAATAGCGGGTATGTAGATGTGTGCCTCCCCCCTCACCACGGGCTGCAGCTGGGTGCCAGGCATCATGGCGTTTGCGATCTGCATCTGCTGGGCCAGCATGGCCATGTTTTTCTGCTGGATGAGGTTGTTCCTTCCATTTATCTCCAGTTGCGTCTTCAGGTGGGGAGGGGGATGTAGATACTTGCAGTTCTCCCGGGAACAGCGGCCCTGTTGGCGAAAAGAATCGGTAGAAGGTGGATGAGAGACCTAATAGCGGGATTGACCTGACATCAGGGCATACAACAGAGTTTATTTTCAAGACACTTTTTTTAAAACCCTCTTTGTCACTTAAGCTCAGCACTTTGTATTTTTCTTCTAATCTTTTTAAGCCCTCATGATGAAAAGTAGCTCCCAAAGCAGAGCATTACCTTGTCTTGACTGTAACACAAAATACCAAAGCATTACAGTGGAATCTGTGGAGTCAAATCCCCTGAACATAGTACAATGCAGAATTAGTAAAAAATAAGACCTTATTCTTGAAAAATACAACTTTTATTCTTGAAAAAATAAAACTTTAATTCTTGAAAAATCCCGGCTACTTTTTGGGAAAAAATATCTATTTTATTCATAAAAATAAATAAATAAATACTGCATTTCAGAACAATATTACTTAAAAGTATTACTTAATTCTCATAAAATCCTCTGTTTCTTTAAAAAAAAAAATGTACATATAATTCATTCCTGTAAAATCATGTCCCCCCCCCCAAAAAAAAAAAAAATCTTTTTTTGGAGAATTTTTTTTGACTTACAGTAATCCTAGTAAAAATATAACTCAATTCTCAAAATTTTACTTTCTTTCTTAAATTTTTTTTAGAAATGAAAACTAATATAAATTTTTCCATCCATCTGTTCTGCATGCCGCTTATCCTTGTGAGGGTCGTGGGCGTGCTGGTGGCTGTCACAGCTGACTCTGGGCGAGAGGCGGGATACACCCTGAACTGGTCGCTAGCCAATCGCAGGGCACACATAGACAAACAACAATTCGCACTCACATTCACACCTACGGGCAATTTAGAGTAGCCAATTAACCTATCATGCATGTTTTTGGAATGTGGGAGGAAACCGGAGTACCCGGAGAAAACCCACGCAGGCACGGGGAGAACATGCAAACTCACACAGGTGAGGCCGGATTTGAACCCGGGTCCTCAGAACTGTTCCACCGTTCTGCCCATCTTCACACGTCTAATGTATTTAGAAACACATTTCTGAATTCACTATAGGGTCTTTAATCATCAAGTTTTAATAAAATAAAATGGTTGTGCCATTTTTTTTAAACACCTGGATAAATCTTGAAGAATCTTAAAATGTTCCTTGAAACTTATCTGCAAGGTGTTATGGTCGCAACAGTTGACAGTGACCCTGGAATACATTACATAAATACAATACATGGTTTCATTATTTCTAATGGTATTTTAGAAATACACATTGTCTTTAAGTGACAATGTGTGTTTCTTGCAACCCTTTCTCTGGGGGCAAAAATTAACTAAAAACTAAAGCTGAAATGCACCAACTGTTGTGAGAAATTGATTTTTTAATGAACAAAACATACAAAAAACACACAGTCCCCACTATCTCTCAGATGTTGCTGTTTCAATGGCAAACAAAACACCTGAGAGGAAGCATGAGTCCATGATAGATGCTTAACAAGGCTTGCTGAATCATCATCGATCCCCCTCCAATTGAGACGAGTGTCAATATTTGCCATCATCTCTCAGCATAAGAGGCTGACGCAGGATGTGTTACTGCTTGGCAGGAATAAACACACACACACACCTCATCCCGTCATCGTGCTCCTCTAGCGTTATAGAGACGGGAGCAATTTGTGACTGGCTTTTCCACGCTGAGGGTCATTACATCCACCCAACCGCCCTGAGGGGAGAGGCAGGGAGGTGGCGAATGCAATTTGCGCTCTCATAATGCCTGCTCAACTCCCCCAAAGAGATGTAATATCTTACTGCCGCCCTTCATTCCCTTTCCCGTTCACATTCATGCTGATATGCGTGGTGTTGAATGCAGACGAGAACGGCTGTGGTGTTGTGATCCAACATGTTCATGAATTCATCCGGCGCCTCATTACTCTTGTATAGAAGGGACGCACAGAGCAGAGTTCCAGCTCCCATAGGGAATTAAAGGTTGCCTGTCACGCTACTGCTTATCTCTCTCAGGTTATGTCCACCGCGCCTCAGTGTGACACCCGCGAGCGAACACATTGCCTCCCACTTGTCTTTTGTATTTCCTCGCTCCCAGCCCGACTAGTCTGCCTAGCGACACCGCGAGGAGACATTTTGCTCTGAAGAATGTCAAGAGTTCTCCCGGTGTCGTCATTAGCTCAGAGCGGCGTGGCGTTCCCAGCCGACCGACGTACGCGGGCCGCAGGCGCACACTGACAACGCCTGAAACGTATTTAACGGGTTATAACACCTCAACACAGATGGTATTCGTTAGCCCGTTTATGGCGTTTTGCATTGTTTAATAGAATTTAAGCTAAAATGATTTTGTCAAGGCAAACCTAAGTGGTTGTTTTAAATTCACAACATGAAATTGTCTTAGTTTTGTTTAGTTTGAAAGTAAATTTGAACTGGCGATGGCATTTAAACACTTTTGCTCGCAAGTCAAAGCAACAATCAGCAGAACACTGTCCTAGTTCTTGAAAAATTGTAAGTCAGGTCACTCGTGTCTTAAGGCACCATTGGTATTTCAAAATCCAAACTACAACTTGTAAGTGGAGTGCATTTTATCTACACCATCACGGTGCCCAAAGCGCTTCAGGGAGTCTCATATCCACCCATTCACGCACACTTTCACACACACAAATGGGCACTGCCAGGCCCACTGGGAGAAATTTAGGGTTGTTCAGGACAATTTGACAGCGGACAGTTGGACCTGGAATTCGAACCGCCGACGCTTTGGTCACTGGACGACCCGCTCTACCAACTGTTGAACAGCCGCCCCAAGTTGTCCCCCTCAAAGTAATCCCCCTGGAGTATATCATTCCCAGCCTTGTCTGCCAAATCTTCATGCACTCCTCTCAGGATTCTTTATGTCATCCACGTCTTCAACATGGGTTTCCTTGATCACCCCCATAAGCTTTTGAAAGAGACAAAAAAAAAAACATCTCCTTGGCCAGGAACTGTCGGATGCTCAGGGCATTGTTAGCAGGTGCGTTGTCACGGTGAAGCAGCCACGAGCTGTCCTGCGACAATTCTCGCCTCTTCTTGCGCTCTGAATGAAGCAAATCTCTTTGTAGACAAGCTGGTTGATTATCTGGCCCACACTGAAGGGGAAAACTAGTAGCTTGTAGTTTGGGTTTGAAATACAACCCCAATTCCAATGAACTTGGGACGTTGTGTTAAACACAAATAAAAACAGAATACAATGATTTATTTGCAAATCATGTTCATCCTATATTTAATTGAATACACGACAAAGATATTTAATATATTGAATAATATATACACTACAAAGACAAGATATTTAATGTTCAAACTGATAAACTTTATTGTTTTAGCAAATAATCATTAACTTAGAATTTTATGGCTGCAACACGTTCCAAAAAAGCTGGGACAGGTGGCAAAAAAGACTGAGAAAGTTGAGCAATGCTCATCAAACACCTGTTTGGAACATCCCACAGGTGAACAGGCTAATTGGGAACAGCTGGGTGCCATGATTGGGTGTAAAAGAAGCTTCCCTGAATTGCTCAGTCATTCACAAGCAAAGATGCCCCTAAACTTCTCGCCTTACTGCCTTTCCACCTGGTCTCCTGGACACACAATATATCAACCTTTCTCCTAATCATTATGTCCACCAATTCCTGAGATTTTCCTGTCATAGTCCCCACATTCAATTCTAGGCTCTGTGGCTTCTTCTCTTTCTGCCTAAGAACCCGCTTTCCACGTCTCTGTCTTCGACCCACAGTAGCTGAATTTCCACCGGCGCGCTGCAAGTTAACGGTGGGGGGGACGGGGGACGTTGTTAACCCGGGCCACCACCAATCCAATATGGAATTCTTTACATGAACGCTCATATTTGTTTGGCAAAGTTTTAAGCCGGATGTCCTTCCTGAAGCAACCCTCTGCATTTATCTGGGTTTGGGACCGGCCTACAGTTTGCAGTGGCTTGTGCCCACCATAGGGCTGCATTGAGAGCCATTACATGTTATACTATTGAGAGCCATTACATGTTATACTGTAAATATTGTACAACAATCCATTCATCCATTTTCTATATTGCTTATCCTCACGAAGGCTCACGGATGAGCTGGAGCCGAGCCCAGCTAACTTTGGGCGACAGGCGAGCTATACCATGAACTAGTCGTCAGCCAATATATTTTTTTTTATTATCGCGGTTGAAGTTTGTTGTGGTGTATAACTGTACTGCATTATGCAGAGAGCTGCTCAGTATGACGCAGTGCAGTTGTTCACTGCAAACTACAAAAACTGATGTCGTCTCTCAAAAGTGAGTATGACCGAAGGAAGTTTCGCAGATGACCAAATCTCCCTGAAGAGAGATAGCGCTGTCAAGACATTATCTGGGTGACGTATTCCCATGAGAGTCGAGGTGAAATCCATATTAGCATGGTTGTTAGTTCAGTGCATTTTATCAGTTACATTCGAAAAAGGCCAGTCACTCAGACGTGTCACAAGCAGTTTCACTTTTTTATCTGCTCCTGTTTCTGATTGCTGTGTTAACTGCTGCTTAAAAAGAGTGTCAGTGTCGGTCAATGGTTTTTGTGTTTGTTCTGCCCTCGGAGAGTCTACTTGGCTTCCACACTAATGTCTGGAATGCATATTGCCTCGGACTCCTACTCAGCACTGTCACCACCTCCTCCCTATCACATTTGCTTTGGTAGCCACCTAAATCCTAAAATGTGTCAACATTTCAAGGCCAATATGGGCAGGAGTTGTGTCCACAAATATATACAGTATTTAATAATGTTAACCAATCAGCTGGCTGTACGATCATAGCACCTAATAATCGTCTCATCATGTTGCTCTGATGTCATCACCTATGAAGCTCACAGCCATTGTGGACCCATATTTACATGGTAACAGGAGACCACTATGGTAATGTCGCAATCCAATTTAGTCTAGAGTAGCCGAAACAGAAAATGGCAAGTGCTTCTAAACCACAGTGAGGACGACACCACTGGACATACAAGTAGCGTGAGTACAGTTGTGCACAAACCCCTAGTTTTGATTTACAGCACATTACTTGCATTACCGCTGCTGCCTTATCACCATATCACATTGGGCTGGTTATGAACTTTGGTTTAATATAAATCCAATAATCTTTTGAATGGGATTTCAGTACCATCAAGAAGAGTCTCAAGAAAGTACTGTGGGGACTGCACAATAGGCAACTCCTCTTCTCTTACTGCTTTGTCACTGCTGATTTTTGTGTCTCTGGAATCCCCCATTGAAAGAATTCCACTCAGACTTGCAGGAGAGATGAGAAGAAAGAAGGTAGCCAGACAGACAGACAGATAGAAAGCAAGGGAAACACAGAGAGAGACAGATGCAGAAAGCTCCTCTCATTAATATTAATCAAAGGCGTCTGTGCATACATCCTCCAAGGGAGGACTTGTGCATTGCAGGCACTTCTGCACCCGCGCTCCCGCAATCACGCATTGATTCCTATTAATCTTTTCATCAACAATGACTCATTTCAACTAATGCGCAAGTAATCCAACAGTCTTTATCCTGTTTTTCTTTTGTGTTTTTGGTTTGTGAGCAGTGTGACAAAAGCTCAACCGGGCTGAGAGACAGCTCCCCCCCCCCCCCCCCTCCCAAAAATAATGCTTATTAATTCCCTCCCGAGGACACCTCCCCTTCCTCTGGCTCTCGACTTGGAGCATCAATCCGGGAGGTGCCGTCTGCCTGGGCAAGAGGGAGCCGTGATGAGAAAAGGCGAGAGAAAATTTTCCATTGCCTCAGAGACATCCCCCAAAAACATCCGCACAACAATCCACCCCTAAACTTATCTTCACATTGCAATCAGTCATGTCAACTGGCCCCCGAAGAGTTGGCGAGCAAACCCCATGGCCTAAAAATATCGATACATCCATCAATTTTCTATCGCGCTTGTCCTCATTAGGGTCACGGCCACGAACGGGTGATCTGGAGCCTAACCCAGCTGACTTTGGGCGAGAGGCGAGGTTCACCCTGGTCTAGTGCTCAGCCAATCGCACGGCATCTTTAGAAAAACAACCAACAATACAACCAATAAATACCATGATAAATAAATCCTTCACCTAGCTATCTCCAACCATCCATCCATTTTCCGTACCGATTCTCCTCACTAGGGTCGCGGACATGCTGGAGCCTATCCCAGCTATCTTCGGGCAAGAGGCGGGTACACCCTGAAATGGTCGTTAGCGAATCGCAGGGTACATATAAACAAACAAACATTCGCACTCACATCCACACCTACGGACAGTTTAGAGTATTCAGTCACCCTACCACGCATGTTTTTGGGATGTGGGAGGAAACCGGAGTGCCCGGAGAAAACCCTAGATATCGCCATTAAATTTAATTAAGCACTTCTTTCCATCAATTGGGGAAAATTATAATAGCCCAGTCATTTTAAATGTGTAAATCATTTCATACAGAAGTAACACTATGGGAAAACATAGCCACAACTACATTTAAAAAAAAAAAAATGTTTTTAAACGGCACAATTTTAGGAAAAAGGAAAGTCAGATACTTCATATTTTATTGAGAATTCATTTAAAAAGTAAAAGGTGTTTTACTTTGGTCTATTAGTGACAAATTGATTGAATTAAGTCCCTTAATGATACCTAATAGAATATAAATTCTGTATTCCCAAAGGTACCTCAATTGCACCATATTTTGTTTAGCTGGGAAATTCTGGAACTATAAAAGACTGACTCTTTCCATTTTAATGAGAATATATATTAAACAATTTGTGGCTACCGCTTTCATGAGGTTATTTCCGTGAACAGCAAAAATGTTTGAATGCTACAAAAAAAATAAAAGCTTTTCCTTTGGCCTCACTGGTGCAAAACTTTCTGGAAACTGATGAAACTTTTTTTAATGAAAGTTTTAATTGTGGAATTTGGGAAACATTAAAGGTCTGATACATTAAATTTTAATGAAAATAGCATCACTGTCCAACAACAACAACAACAACAAAAATGTCTCGCCTCCAAATCATGTGTGTGTGTGTGTGACTATGTTTGTGTTTCTTTTTCAGATATAGTGCCCAACATAAACGAGTACACCGATTTGTTAAAAGAACCTTAGAGTAATCTTTGCTTCCTTTCAAAATCTATATTTTCAATGGCATATAATAGAATAGTAAATTACATACAATAAAATAGTGCCACATATGTGACATAATGATTGGAAATTACATTTGTCAACGTGCATGCACAAAAATTTACTTTTCTGCATTGCCCAGGATAGAAATTTAACCGAAATTACATAAAGTGCGGATTTTAACCTAAATTGGTTAAGACGATTAAATCTCTGTCATAAACCAAATAACCATTTTGCAAACGATACGGCGGCACGGTGGCTGACTGGTTAGAGCGTCAGCCTCACAGTTCTGAGGACCCGGGTTCAATCCCCGGCCCCGCCTGTGTGGAGTTTGCATGTTCTCCCCGTGCCTGCGTGGGTTTTCTCCGGGTACTCCGGTTTCCTCCCACATCCCAAAAACATGCATGAATTGGAGACTCTAAATTGCCATGGATTCTATAAAAAAAAACCTAAAAAAAACTGTAGACTGTATCCTAGCCGTAACTGCGATGAAACTTTTTTTGCAAATTCTTTCAGTTAACCTTCATACTCAAGTTATTCATCCATCTTTCAGCCTTCGTCTTACTTTGAGACTCAACCTAATGCGTTCTCTATTCAGCATATATAAGGTTTAGCCTTAGTGAATTATATCTCATTCAGTGAGCCAAGGAAGGATCGGAAAAAGCATTACAACCACTTGAATGCAAGAGTGGTGGCCCGTCCTAGTACTTGAAATACATCAGGTGCTGGCAAGTGGAGCACCGCAATCAACAGTTCAAGAAAGGTATTGTGTTTCAACAATAGAGACAGATGAAACCTTGAGAAATTTAAGAAAAGTCAATAACAAACTCACTTCTGAGTGAACTGACATGATTGGAACGCTGAACAACGCTGGAAAATAAGAGTATGTTTACATGACAACAGTCTAGTAAAAATTGTTATTCATTTGTGTTTTATAAATTTCTAAGTCTCACATAACGTATACCTACAAAAACCACTACAAATGCAGCACTGTGACTTCTGGGCCAGTAGTTGGGTATTTTAAAACCGATCTGTCGGCATACGTTTCATTTTACAGTTTAACTTTGGTAATGTGACTTGCTGGAGAATCTTTATAATCAGAAAGATAGCACTGCGGTCTGTCGTTTTTCTTTTTGATTGTGACGTCCTCGGTTTTGACAGATTGGACCTTTTCAGAGTTTTGTGCTGAGTGTTGCAACGTTTGGGTTTTTAACTCAACTCTCAACTCAACTCAGTTTTATTCATAGAGCACGTTAAAAGCAAACCACAGCTGAAATAAACAAGCATAAAAGATAAGATACAGAAAAAAGATAAAGCCATATCCCCTCTGAGCTAGAAATATGGCAGCTTCAAAACAAATGGTAGAATCTTAAAATTAATTCTTAAGTGCACAGGAAGCCACTGGAGGGAGGCCAGAATAGGAGTTATGTTCTCCCTCTGTCTTTTAAACTAAAATTTAGGATTTTGTTTCAGGACATTTTAGCTGGTAAAAATATGAGCATACTGTATGCAATCCAGCAATTTGCAGAGAGTTGTGCAAATGGGCCCCCAAACAGAGAGGGTTCACTGGATCAAGGTAGACTTCTTTTAAACAGTGCACCTGCGCTTTTATTAGAGAAGTAAAAAGTAAAATTGTAGAGTGTTTAGAAGGGGACAAAGGAAAAAAATCAGTCCATCTTCGAAATAAAAAGAATGTTTTTAAGAAAAATGTAGCATTGACAACCAAATCCATCGACCGCTACAATATTGTATGCATGAAGACCACGCAAATGTTGTCAAATAAGTCGAGGATGAAATGGAATAAACATGGCTGTTGAGATGACATAGACTGTGCATGAAAGGGCCGGAATGTTCCATTGTGTTCGGCTTGTGAGGATGAGTCATGGCAAGGAAGGGGCCTAACCCTGCCTTGAACCTCCGTGGAAACACAATGAGAAAAGGTGTCATCCACTTGTCAACTGTGAAAATGGACAAGCAAGCTCAGAGTGACCAAACACACACAGACAGTGACACACATCCGCACACTATAGCCTACTAACGTCGCGTGTCAGTGTAGCAACTTGTGTCATTGCCTTGAGGTTAAAGTAGATAAGAGAGGATTAGCATTCATTACTGCAGAATGCGTTGATATCCGACACACACACACACACACACGCGCACACACATTACTGTACCACAATGCTCAGCGCTCAAGTACAAGGGCTGTAACAGTGATAGAGCCGGTAATCCTTTTGTAACAACCGCCATAGAGCTGCTAAATCCTCACACTGAAGCCTCAAAGTAGAAAGTAGAGGAAGTACTAATAATAAAAAAGCAGAAAATCATCTCATATTCAGAAATATATCAATGGAATTAGCTCACTATGCAATTTAATCGACACCAACTGGCCACAACATTAGGTACACTTTCACATTTTACAGGTGGACCTCAGTTTACGACAGAGAATAAATGGTAACACATCACAAGAAGGCACAGAGGAGTGTTTTATTATTTTAATGTATGAATAACGACAGTTTAAAAGGTTAAAATGTAATTTTACACATTGCCCTTACAATCAATAAAGATTTAATAAAAGCGCCAGTTTGACACTCGAACAAATTACTTTTTTTTTATTACGATTCCGTCCATTTCCTAAAGCGCTTGTCCTCATTCAGGTCGCAGGTGAGCTGGAGCGTATCCCAGCTGACTTTGGGTGAGAGAAGCAGAGTTCAC
Organism: Phyllopteryx taeniolatus; assembly: GCF_024500385.1. Classification (NCBI taxonomy): domain Eukaryota; kingdom Metazoa; phylum Chordata; class Actinopteri; order Syngnathiformes; family Syngnathidae; genus Phyllopteryx; species Phyllopteryx taeniolatus. Next base: position 10,740,713 of record NC_084509.1, read on the forward strand.
CCCAGACTGGTCACCAGCCAATCACAGAGCACATAGACAAACAACTGTTCACAAACACATTCCCACCTATGGACTATTTGAAGTCTTCAATGAGCTGATCATGCATGTGTTTGGAATGTGGGCGAAAGATCGAGTAACCTACTTCTGCATTTGGCAAAACGGGTCTAAGCATTTCCTCCCGGTTTTGTGAATGGCGAAGTAGACTGTGACATTGCACCCGTAAGAACTTTAAACATCTACAGTGTCTTTTTGTCACCGCAGAGCCACCAAATATTACAACAGCCGATGTTTAAGCTTCGTTTACTTACTGTATGTCATATAGTAGTGTAATTAAATGATATACTGTACATGTACTTAACTTTTTTCCGACTACACCAGCCATAAAGAAAACAACATTTTAGCAAGTTTGGCTTCAAACAATCATGTAATCACACTGTAGTCCTGCCCGTTAGTGTAGCATACACAGGAAGTCAGCTAATCTGTTTTCGGTGTTTGGTCATGTGACGTTCCGCATATAGCGGATTCAATTTCCATTATTTCGTATGGGAAAAAGTGCTGATCGCGTGTAAGGTTTCACAGGCTGTTACTGTGGTTGTAGTTTGAGATGATGTAGAACTAAAGGGCATCATTGTGACACCTCTCTGTAGACAAATTCGACAACCGCCTCCGTGACAGAGCTCGTGACACGTGCTGCTCTGCTCTACCCACGGGGACTGCGCCTCCAACCACTCCGCCGCTCACTGAACCCCCTTCTGCCTCTTCTTCACCCCCTACTGGAGTAGAGGAGCCTATGCAACTAAGCAAGACACGGTTAGACCCCCTGGAACATCAGCGCAGCTTCACTCAGCGATTATGTATTTACTGTGGACAGTCAGGTCACTTCATAGCCAATTGCTCCCTCCGACCAAAATACTCGGCTCACCACGGCCAAACCAACACCTCCCCAAGCTCTACCTCCCGTATAACTGTTCCCGCATGTATTCTCAGTCCCGTTCGCAACACACCAGTCACAGCCCTCATCAACTCCGCCGCTGATGACAATTTTATTCATGATGGCTTGGCGTGTCAGGTCCAGCTTCCACTCAAGCCCCTCCCGTTCTCTAAGAAGGTTACGGCCGACTGATGGGCGACTCATCTCCCCTGTCACCCACCAAACTGCACCATACAACCTGCTTTTTTCTGTTAATCATCATGAAACCCTCCAGCTATTTGTGATTCTTTCCCTGGAAACTCACTTAGTCCTTGGCATACCTTGGCTCAAAAAGCACAACCCCGCCATAGATTGGACCCGCCTGTCTATCACCAGGTGGAGTCACTTCTGCCATTCCCACTGCCTTCTTACAGCCGTCCCGACCTCCACCATACCTCCGTCACCAGCTACTCCAACCAACCTCTCCCGGGTACCTGAAGAATATCAGGACCTCTCCCCTGTTTTCAGTAAGGACCTCGCCATCTCTATTCCCCCCCCATCGCCCCTATGACTGCGCCATTGACCTCTTGCCAGAAGCCCCTCTTCCTTCCAGCCGTCTCTTTAATCTTTCCCGTCCCAAAAAAGAGACGATGGAAAATGCGAGTCCCTTGCCTCCAGACTCATTCGGCCTTCTTCTTCGCCCCTGGGAGCTGGCTTCTTTTTCGTTGAAAAGAAAGATACCACTCTCCGCCCCTGCATTGACTTCCATGGTCTTAATGACATTACAGTAAATAATAAAGCCCCACTGCCCCTCATCGATCCCTCCTTCGAGCCCCTCTGTGACACCCAAGTATTCACAAAGTTTGACCTGCGCAATGCATATCATCTTTGCCGCATTAGAGCGGATGAATGGAAAACTGCCTTCAACACTCCTCTCGAACACTTCGAATACTTGGTCATGCCGTTTGGATTAACCAAGGCCCCTTCCATTTTCCAAACCTACATAAATGACGTCCGCTGAGACATGCTCAACCGGTTCGTCTTCATATATTTAGATGACATGCGCATCTTCTACGTCTGTCAAGTCCTTCAACGCCTACTCAAAAACCGTCTTTTTGTGAAACCTGAAAAGTGCAAATTCCACCTCTCCTCCATTCATTTCTTGGGATATAACCAGCCCCGGCAAAGATCCAAGCAATTTTCAACTTGCCCATTCCCTCCACCCGCAAAGAGCTACAACATTTCCTAGGGTTCGGCAATTTCTATCGCCGCTTCATCCGTGACTACAGCAAGGTTGACGTACCTCTCAACAGTCTCACCTCAACCAGCTCCCCATTGAACCCCTGCCGCATTGCAAACATTCAAACGCCTCAAAGAACTGTTCACCAGTGCCTCCATCCTACGACACCCCGACCGCTCCCTCTAGTTCGTGGTGGAGGTTGACGCTTCTGACACGGGGGCGAGAGCCGTCCTCTCCCAGCGGGACCCAGTTTCCCAAAAACTACATCCTTGTGTGACGTCGGGAACCGTGAGCTGCTAGCCATTGCTTGGGCCCTGGAGGAGTGGAGGCACTGGTTGAGGTCATGCAATGGCAAGCCTGATTCCCTCTCCCGTATGTTTGCACCCTCCTCCAGTCCAACTGTACCAGGATCCATCCTCCCTTCCTTGTGCTTCGTGGGAGCAGCCACTTGGAAGATCGAACAGCTGGTTAAAGGAGACTCACCCAGATCCCAAGACTGGACCTCCTAACCGACTGTGCATACCCGATCCCGCATGCTCTCATGTCCTTCAGTGGGCCCACAACTCCAAGCTCACCGGTCATCCCGGCATCACCCGCACCATCCATTTCATCCAGCAATCTAGTCAAAGACACCCGAGAGTTTGTCCTAGCCTGCTCCGTCTCTGCCCGAGGTAAGGCTTCACGTCAACCCCCAGCTGATCTGCTGCGTCCCTTACCCATTCCGAGCTGCCCTTGGTCCCACATCTCCCTGGACTTCATCACCGGCTTACCTCCATCTGAAGGTAACACTGTCATCCTCACCATTATTGACCGGTTCTCCAAGTGTGTTCAATATGTACCTCTTCCCAAATTGCCCTCTGTTGTGTCACGTCACCGCATAAACTGAAATAATATCAAACAAGTTTGACTTTGTTGTAAGGCCAAGTCTAGGAAAAGGCTGATCTAAAACAGTTGAGATGGATCGAGATGACGGGAGCGTGCTGGGACTCCTAAAATTTCCTTCTTTCCTAACAATGGTGCTAAAAATAAAATATTGATGGATAAAAAATTGTCAACATACTGTAAATATTTATTACTGTTAAAATTTTTTTTATCTTACTAGATCACTAAAATCCTGTAAAATACTGTACATTTCTCCAGTATGTTGCTGTAATCAGTAATCTTAAAAAATACAGTATTTTACTGGATATTAATATATAGTATTATGCTGGATTCATTTACAGTATTTTACAGGCTCATTGTTGCCACTAAAATACCGCAATTTTTACAGTAAGACGTTTTACAGTGTACCTGTATTTGATTTGTGGATGGTTGCTCATCTAGCTTGTGGCAATGGGAAGTGATGTCATACACGTCATTTATGGCTCTATAAACACTGCATACAACATAGATGTTATGGCTTTATGTTTTATGGTTAGTATTTCTGTTTTTATATTGCATCTTTTTTGTGACAGTGGCCTCTTGAAAAAGTAATTTCAACCCTCTGTATGTTTTACATATATTGAGGACTGACAATAAATACTACCATACCATACCATACATTGAAAAATGAAGCGTTAAAAAAACAACAAACCCACTCTAAAATGTGATTAAAACTGAATTTGAAAAACAAAAGTCAACACAAAATAAAAACTCTAATTAGAAATCCCAAACCATTTATAACCCTGACACACACACGTGCACACACACAGATTGACAGAGTGAGATGGTCTGCGCCTTCCGGCTGCACACTCATCCTCATCAATGCGCACTGATCAAAGATGGCTTGTACAACTTGAACAAAGGGCGAGGGCTGGGGGCCAGTCTAAGCAGGGTGATCACCTTCCTATAATGGATTTGTCTGTGATGTTGTCAGCGTGCAAAAAAAAAAAAAAAAAGGAGCAGGCAGCAAAAAAAATGCCTTTGTGTGTTAACACGGCGAGGCAGCAATGATGAGGGTCGTCACGGTAACACAACACAACCCAGCTGCTGTATCTGTCACGATGGCGGCACCCAACACCGCCGTAATCCCCTTAAAGCCTGTTGACGAATCACAGCGTCCAACCACGACATGAGCTCTAACAATAAAGGGATATTACACACATTCTTCAATTTCGCACACGCTCTCAACAGGCAAGTCACACCGGGTTATTACTTTCCCGCCGTCCATCTCCCGCTTTTTGCCCCTCTCCCGTCTGTCCATCACCGTTCGTGTTACACCATTAAATGTGTGTAGCCGTCCATCACTCCTTCACTTCCACTCTTTCCGCTCTGTCTATAATCTGTTCATTGACACCAGCCGCCCTCTGTCAGACTTCATGTCGTCATGATTCAATCACACGGGCAATCAGCAAATTGGCTTCACGAGGGCAACTACTGTACTTCTTCAACAAGAGGCCTCCGCTCTAATAGACGTGTCAGTAGACCACATCGCAATTATGGGCTGGGTGCATTGTATACTTGAACAAATAAATTTTTTTTTTTTTTTGCCTTGAGGAAAAAGGTGAGGCTACCTGGTAGCTGTAGCCACATTTTCCACTAAGGAGTACAGTTTGGTTTTGTTGTGTTTCCATGATGGATGTGCAGCTGATGGCTGATCAAAATCACAACAGTATGACATCACAGCAGCACTTCAAGTGAACTCTATGTAGGCCTCTCACGAGAATTATTTTTTTTTAAAGACAATATATTTTCCCAAAAACTATCACAAGAAACGATACTGTTGTTTTTTTAATGCCTCTGAAATCATGAAAAATAAGGCCCACCCTTAATATGTTTTATTATTTATTGTGGTGTTGTTATTATAATTTCCTCTCTTGCTCTGTCTGCGCATGCTTCGTCTCGACGTAAATGTGCGGTGACGTCATCGTTTACGCACAGAGTAAGTATGGGGGCTTCACCTGTCAATCAAAAATACTGTACGTTGACGTTCACTGTAGTTTACTGGCTGAATGTGTGCCATTGAGGTTATGCTTAATAAACACTTAACATTCCAATGTTTGTGTTAATTGGAGACCAACTCACACAACAAGTCTGAGTGAAGCGCTGATATTTTGAACGACATTGCCGCGGTCCTTCACTTGCTAGCTTGTTAGCTCGCGAGCTATTTTGTTAGCTCACGAATAAACAGTTAACTTTCTCTTAAGTGTCTCTACTGTGTGAATCTACGTGATGCACATGGAGCAAGGTTGTGGAGTATTGGATGGAGCAAACACCGGCAAGAGTGTACCAGTCTTCTGGCGTTTCATGAGCCAACTAGCGGCTAATGACACAGCCGTCCATCTCTATTGGCTCACTGTGTGAGCATGCCGGCTCACCACAGCAATGACCATTTTTCGAGTTTGGAAAAACTATTGTGTCCTTTTCATTTATCAATCGATCATTCGATATGGTAATTATCGTGACAGGCCTAACTGTATAACTGAAAAATGTTGAAACCCTCTCTTACTTTTACTTTTTTATATACAGACACAGAAAAAAAAAAAAAAAAAGAATCACAGGTTTATGCTTTACACAAAGCATTAAACTGGATTGAAAAAGGACCAACTCACTTAAAGGAGACACCATTAATCCATTTTCAATAATTTGCTTTACAAATGAAAGCAGTTCCCAGATGTCTCAGGCTGGATTTAAACCGCAGGTTAAAATTCCCAATTCTGATAAGATTTTTTGGGGGGTTGTCTATTTCCACGTTCATTTCAAGTGGCACATTCGATATGGCTGTGTTATCACTGACTGAAAACAAAAAACAACCCGCATGTGTAGATGCCAAAGTTGCACATAAATGACCCCATTAGCATTAACACTGGTCAGTCACAATGGAAGTAAACAATAACAAAATAAAAAATATAAATATTAAACATTAGATAGCATTTAATTGGCCTGGGCTGACTCTTTCCCCATTGACTTAAATGAATGTAACCTCCACATTACTCCATTGGCTTCAGTCGGTTATTATTTTACTTATTGGATGGACTCACCTAACGTTTCATATTTATATAATATTGAATGGTCTTAGATCTACAGAAGGTGTATCGGTTTTCTATCCACATTTGGAAGATGGGCGGCACGGTGGACGACTGGTTAGAGCGTCAGCCTCACAGTTTTGAGGACCCGGGTTCAATCCCCGGCCCCGCCTGTGTGGAGTTTGCATGTTCTCCCCGTGCCTGCGTGGGTTTTCTCCGGGTACTCCGGTTTCCTCCCACATCCCAAAAACATGCATGAATTGGAGACTCTAAATTGCCCGTAGGCATGACTGTGAGTGCGAATGGTTGTTTGTTCCTATGTGCCCTGCGATTGGCTGGCAACCAGTTCAGGGTGTACCCCGCCTCCTGCCCGATGACAGCTGGGATAGGCTCCAGCACGCCCGCGACCCTAGTGAGGAGAAGCGGCTCAGAAAATGGATGGATGGATTTGGAAGATGGATGATTCCGACCTGAAGATATCTAATTCCATGCGTTTAATTCAATTTACACAGCTATAATGCCGATTCTAATTGTGCTACTTGACAGCAAAAAAAAATCTGAATTGTGTCACTTGAACAACACATTGTAAATGCAGCCTTAATATGCTGTATCTGAAATGCTTTCATCAAAATAGTCCACGGATCAAAAATTAACGCACGGTTTTAACCCACTTTTTTTAGCGTAACTGAAAAGAGCTTGTTTTGAGGGGGCGATCCTGTTTCATGTAAATGAGCCACTGCTCACCGTGCCTCACTATACTGTAGGGCCAAATGCTTTTGTATGACTTTTGTTACCAGATGATGAGGGCTGGAGCTAGTGGGTTGCTAGTTGTCGAGCCTCGAGTCTACAAAAGCAAATGTGAACTGCAAAAGCACATGTAAGACCCAATAAAGACCATATCAGTTTTATTTTCACTCATGGAGGCAGCACTTCATCACCAAGCCGCCTACACATTACATGGACACATCACCCCATAATATAATGATAATAACTTCACACTTAATGGGTGGGCAGGCACTCCAGAGACCCAGCTATTTGTATATGAGCAAGTCAATTTCCCATCGTCCATCCATCCATCTTCTGTGTCGCTTGTTCGGCTGAGCTGGAACCTTTCCCAGCTGACTTGAGAGGCGGGGAACATCCCAGACTGGCTGCCAGCCAGTCGTGAGCACATACTGTGTAAACAAACAACTATTCACATTCACACCTATGGACAGTTTAGAGTCATCAATTAACCCAACATGGATGTTTTTAGAATGTGGGAGGACACACGGGTATCTGGAGAAAGCCCACGCGAGCACGGTAAGATTAGGGCCCGAGGGGAGATCAGACGACAGGACCTTTCCATTGTGAGAAAAATGTGCTATCCACTACTTCGCCGCATTGCCATATTCCGGGAACAAGATCAGTATATCAGTATACAACAAACACATCAGGATAGTCGAGCGAGTGCAAGCTTCAAAAGACGTATCAGTGTACAGCGGTTTAGACCTTATTAAAAGAGACCCACACTTGGGTACGGCTCATCTTACTTTCTTGGGGCATTGAATCAATCGCAACTCAACTGTTCTGATTGTCTTGGAAGACATTTCGCCTCTCATCCGAGCAGGCCTCATCAGTCCATCCACCAAGGCTAGATAGGACAGCTGTAGGCTTATCATACTGTTGTAACTTCGCAAAGGAAAACACTGTTCAGGCAGCCACATCCATCATATCTGATGGATAAAAAACTTATGGTGGGAACAATTAGTTTTTCCTCTCACTGTACTGCATTATTGATAGGAACCAAGAATGAAAGAACATATAGAAGCTGCTAATGTGGGGCACTTACACATTCCATTCTCGTTGTAACACCAAGTAACAGTTTTACAATGACGAAGCAATGGACAGGAGTTCTGGCCCCACCCAGATGCAGGCATTTGAAGAAAGAAAGGCCTCCTCTCAAAATAAATGTCTGGTACTCTGCAGTTAAGTACGTTAATGACCCAATTTGAGGAAAAACAGGTTTGCACTTTGGTGCTGATCCTAATCAAATTTTATTTTTTTGCCTTGCTCCAGTGTCATTGTGTCTTTTTTGGCTTTTGTTTCAATTTGTCATAGTAAATGCCAGAATAGCTCAACCTGAAGATGTAGGTCTACTTCTGACATATACTGCAATCTGAAGGATTTAATACATAATGAGGCTGTGGATCCAGGTACCAATGTTCACTTTTATATAAATAAATACATTTTCTCAACAAACATAATAAAATGAAAAATTCTGGTGTGTCTGAGTGAATGACAACACCATGTAAGCTTTAATGCAGTTGAGAGAAAGAGGTGAGACAATAAAAGGCGCCCTGAAAGCAGAAAAAAACAAAACAAAGAAAGCACTCCACTTTGGGTTAATACGGAGAGGATCAATACTGCACAGAGACAAAGTGCTGATAAACAGTGAAGTTTCTGTTAATTAGCACTAATAATCTCTTTTTTCCCCCTTACTGCTCACTTCCTTCCATTTAGTTTCCTTGTTTGGCCTTTCTTATTCATACGTTGATCCCAACCTGATGTTAGGCGAGACAACAAAGCAAAACGGAGGTATGCATGTTCTTTTCATAAGGGTAATAAATATCCCACTCCTGTGTTGTTTGTGGCTGATGGCTCCACAGATGAGATTTAATGAACCTCTCATCCAACTCTGATTATTTTCTAATTAAAATAGCATGAGTGATGGCGACACGAGCGCATTGAGGATTGCTGGTTTATAACAGCGTGTTAAATACAACAAGTGACAGGCACGCAAACACAAGTCTAATTCGTTTGAGCAATCGGCTAAGGTTGTTTGTCGGGAAAGAAAGATTGAGCAAACTTAAATAAACAAATATGCCAAGTGTACATTTTAACTGCAGCAACAGTGCCAGTCACATCCCCCAATCTTGTTGGATCATGGAACGCCGGAACGGTACGCTCTTGCTGGTATTGGCTCCGTCCAATACTCCACAGACTTGCTTCATGTGCAGCCCATAGATTCACACAGGAGAGACACATAAGGGAAAGTTAACTGTTTGTCGTGTTCGCTAGCCTGGCCATGAGCTAATGAGCTAGCCTGCAAGCTAACTAGATAGCCTACAAGCTAACGAGCTAGCAAGTTAACGGCGAAATCGTTTAAAATGTCAGTAGCTCTCCAAGTTGTTGTGTGTGTTAGTCCCCAATTAACACAAACACTAGAACGTTAACTGTTTATTAAGCATAAGGTAACATCAGTGGCACACGTTATTCAGCCACTAGTTGACTACAGCGAATATATATTATATATTTGATTGACAGGTGAAGGGCTCGTCTTCAGCGGATCAACCACACATGAGCCGGGTTTACATGGAGACTTATTTGTCATTCCGATTGAAGATCTCTAGTCAACTGATTACGTGTGACGTGATCTATTCCAAGCGTGCGTGCGTGTGTGTGTGTATGAAATAATCGAACGACACAACAAGTATGAAATGCCTCTGTGTGTAGCCTTCATCGACTATGAAAAAGCGTTTGACTCAGTCACCACCACTTCAATACCGCAGGCGCTAGTAAATCAAGGGATAGCACATTCTGCTGGACAGTAAATAAAATATCTCAACAGTACATTCATAACACTTCTGACCTAACTGAATTTACCAAGCCATTATCCAGCCGTCCATCCATCTATTTTCTGTACCGCTTATCCTCACTAGGGTCGCGGGCGTGCTGGAGCCTATCCCAGTTAGCTTCAGGCGAGAGGCGGGGTGCAACCTGAACTGGTCGCCAGCCAATTGCAGGGCACATATAAAGAAACAGCCATTCGCACTCGCATTCACACCTATGGGCAATTTAGAGTCTTCAGGAAATGTGTGCAGTTTAAAGTGACAAGTAGTGCGATAATCAATGTCGATCGTGCAAATGTTGCAGATGCTACTACTTGGGCATCAAGGGCAAAAGGACAGGTGCACCTAAAGCCCCTCCTCCCCGCTCGAAAAGCGCTTTATAAGTGGAATGCATTATTATTAATATTATTATTATTAGTTATCTGGCTACTTCCTCTTTCGAAGAGGCAGAAGAATAGAAGAGCAGTGCCAATATTATTCAGGGGTTGGACTGTTCCACTGGTTGCCAAATTGACTCAACTATCACCTTTGTCCAAATTCTTAACAACATGTAATGGCTTCTAGCCCCTCTAGAAAGTATGTTTTGTATTTTTTGATGTGACCTGTACTGTATGTGTTCTACTACTTACTGTGTTTATGCTGAACACCTAAGTAATCTTTTTCCAAGCTCGCTGTCTTGTCTTGCAGGTACTTATGCAGGATACGGGTGTGTATTTTCTGCGTTCCAATGTAGTATAAGAGTCATAACACTGCCTTTGTGTGAGGGGCCACAATCAGAATCTGAAGTTTAACACCTGGCCACACCCCTTTGTGTTGAAGGTAATTGTCGCTGTCCCAGACTGTAGCGCGTATGTTGCCATGCATCTATCTCAATATGCAAAGTCTGTGACACACTAATGTCCTCGTTCAGTAAATTAAAAATGACAAATAAATGGGTAGGTAGTGTAAAAGGGGCTCATCTCAAAATGAGTGCTGTAAAAATGTTGACCTAAATCTTTTTCTACAGTACACACTGTACTGTATATTTAACCTCCTCCATATCATTCAGCTACAGTAGCTCTAGGTGTTTTTAACAAGACTGTCACCGGCCAGACTGCTGTAACCATGACAACCAATACATACATAAATTTTTTTTATTGATTGATCGATTTATTTTTGTGGCTTAAACCACCCAAAAACACATACAGTATGTTGTGTATTAGATTTTGGACCAATTAATTGCTTGGCTGGACAAGAATATATGGTGCCAAGAATGACTTGTCATTTCCCTCCTGAGGTCTTGTTTGTTATTTGGCAGGAGTACACTCCGACAGTGGGATCAGTGTACACTTCTATCGATAAAGGTTTTCGGACACAGCTCTTTTTTCAATCAATGAATTCATTAGCGCTTGGACTAGACTTCTTAATCTTCATTTCAAGACATTTTGGACAATAATAGGCTTCCAACTTTGTTACAACACTTTGGAGAAGGGCCCTGTGATTGACTGGCCACCAGTCTAGAGTGTAGTCTGTCTTTTGTCCCAGTTCAAACAGTGCAATCCTAAACAGGATAAGCGGTATAAAAAATTTTATGATTCGATGAACTTTGGGGAAGGCCCTTTTTTGTTGCTCAAGCGGTTTACACATAACAACAAACAGGTCTAATTTGAGCATTTTCCCTTCGCCTTATGACAAAATTCAGCAAAGGCCTGATTATCGAATGTCTCTAAAAGATTATCCTGAGCCATTTTCCTGTGGTGTGGGGTGTGTTAAGAGTTATTTTCCCAACCGGAGTTCTTCAGAAAACATTTAGGGATGACAATCGTAAAATGTTAAACTTCTTCAATATACTGTAGAGTATATGATGGCCAATTTTTACATCTTAGGTCAACACTGAGTTCATGAAAGATGATAAGGAGAAGCGTTAGCAACTGCAATGTAGTTATTTGATAAGCTAAAGGTTAGCCTAGCGTGTATTTCTTTTTCTACTACTACTCTTTTTCCATTTTTGTATTTTTTGGCATTCGGAACACCCCTTGGCACAGTGCTTTTTGGGCTCGCTGACATTTCAAAACAAAGTTAAGATTTTAAAAATCAGTATCTGTGTACCCTACTTTAGATGACTTTGGTGTGGGAAAAGTCCATCAAACAGCTTCGGGATGAACTAGAACAGCAACTGCAAATTGGAAGTTGTTAGAGCTGCAAACATGGGCAATATTTTCTTGCATGTTCACCTACTGTATGCCAAGTGAACGTCAATGCATGTGTGAACCTGCAATAGTTTGTGTGTTTATGTGCTGTGGGACTGAAAGCAAACGATAACGCTCCCAAAGTGCACCACGGCAGGATTCCGCGGCATCAAAAAAGACCAGAGGGTCAGTGACATTTAAAGGGAACACAAGCCGACGTGAAGGCAAGCGTACAGACGTACAAAGCTGCTCCGCGACAAAAAAAGGAAGACGAGTTAGCAGACAGATGGGCGTCCTCCGGCATGTTCATGTTCTGTTAGTCGCTCTCCATCTGCCTCACTTCGTCCCCCCATTACGCCTTATTTGTCTGCAGTCTCATTTAAACGTTTGTTTAACTCCGCGTCACTCCCACAGAATTACAAAAAGTTAGACGGTGAGGTAAAGGACGTCGAGGATTTAGACTAACGAGAACTGATCGGATATTCTGTTCACAACTGCAGTAGTGGCGGCGGCGGGACATCACGACTCAGCGCTCAGACACGCTGATGTCACCGCTCCAACGCCTTGATACAACTCTTGAGTGATACATTTGAGTAGTAGTCACAATAAACATGTCCGCACGAAAAGGTGACCCAGGACAATCAGAATGTTCTTTCTGAATGCCCTTGTGTGTATTTTGGCTCTGATGTTGTTATGCCATGTCTCCATGCTGATGTGGCGTCTTTTAAGATGGATGTGTGCGCGTGCTGAGGCAGCGTATCCGCAGATGGACGGAAAGACGGTGGCCAAGCCTCTCTGAGGACATGGAGACATTTAGAGAACGTTCAAGGGAGGTTGGGAGGGGGCGCTCGGCCATGAATCGAGCGAGACAACGTTGATAGCGAATGTCTGCTCTCTGCTTGTTTCATAGCCGTGTGCTGATACAAGCCTCCTTTCATAATGTCTTGTGTGGGCTGAGGACTGAGGGATCAAATAGGATGAATCCTGTTCAGCTAGGCCCCGAATATAGGCCGAGAGTCGAAAAATGGATATGGACAGCACTAGACGTTGTTTTGACAATCACTCATACATACAGTAGATCATGCATTTAAACAGCAGTTATGTACCACAACTCATTGATACTTTCAAGCCAAGCTCAACCATCTTGAATGAGATAATAGCTGGGTTCCAATTCAAGGGCTGCATCAGTCCAAAATTGCATTTGGAGGCTAATGATGTCACCACATTACTTAAGATGTGCTAGTTCAAAGGTGCTTTCAAATATAAATTTGGTGGCACAAATGCAAGAATTGGGTTTCGAACATCAAATGCCAAATATGTTAAACATTGTGGGACCTTAAAGACCTTGTAAAGTGAGTTCAGAGATTTGTTCTTAAATACACTATACATGTCTCAAGATAATTGCTGAAAAAGTACAAAGACAAAGAACTATGTCGTACTAAATTGCTAACCGTTTAGCAAAGGCTGATTTTGTTGTCTCAAATTCTGTACATAGTTTATACCATACACTCAGTTCCAGTTCCATTTACCGGTACCTTGCAAATTCAATAGAGATTATAAGGAACCGTGGCATAACAAAAGTATAACTGAATAAAGGGACAACAATGCCATACAAAATGGTGGATTTACCAAGTCTACTGTGTAATTGCATGTATATCCAAAACCAATGACTATGGACGAACGACTTTGGTAAAAAGTCCATCTCGGTCTCATTAAAACATAATAGGGTTCTTCTCTCCTTGACACAAATAGGCCTTGAAAGGTTGTTAGCTGGTTAAAGTAGAAAAATGTGCAGTGCACCCATTTGACCTGAGCCACCTCGGCCATCCTGCAAAACCCAATAAGGTTCTTGGACTGACAAGGAAATACCCTTCGACACCAAATTACCCATTGCTTATACTTCATCATTCCCCGATGGTTGGCTACAGTACAAAAATACATATATAATAATAATAATATGCTGTTAAGTAATGTTGAGGATGCAGCTGAGTGACAAAAGATTAACAGAAGCAGATGAGATGAGAGGAACGGGCGAATGAAGAAGGGGAGTGGATTAAAGGACCTGGAGTACATCTCCCTTTCAAAGAGGTCTTATCGCATGTCCAGCGTCCTCTCAAGCTCTCTCTCTCACACACACACACATACACACAAGAGCGTGATTGAGAGTTTTGAATGTGTTGATGAAGGCTGCTATCCTCACAGTATTTCAAAGCATCCAAGTGTTACACAACATACTGCTAGGGTGAAGTCCCCCTACCACCACCACCCCACAACCCATGAACACCTGACGCCGATACTGTACATTGTTACTTGAAGTTGGAATGCTCTGCAAAAGTTGGATGGTTTGTGGAATTTGAAAATGTTAACAAATTTAGAGTTAAAACCATCATCATGTGACATCGGCAAATCATGTAAACTTCAGCCAGCAACAAAGGAATCTGCCTGTGTGGTTTACCTTTTATCTAGAAAGACAGTGGAAAGAGAAAAAGAAAATGCCCTGGACATTACCATAAAGTAATACTCACATTCTAAGGGTGCTATTTTCGTATATGTGCCCTGCGATTGGCAGGTGGCCATTCCAGGGTGTACCCCACCTCTCGCCCAAAGTAAGCTGGGATAGGTTCCAGCTCACCCGTGACCGTAATGATCATAAGAAGTGTACAGTATATGCTTATGCAAGGCAATTAATAATATTAAAATGTTACATAAAACATTGCCTGTAAAGTTAATAAAGGGTTTATGATAATAAAGTTTGGATTCTGGAACAAATTAGTCCAAACATAATTGGTTGTTTTTCTCTATACCTGCACTACGATTGACTGGCGACCAGTCCAGGGTGGAGTCTGCTTTTCTCCCAAAGTCAGGTGGCATATGCTGTAAATGGCTTATCTCCCTCGGGGAGACATCGCCGAGACTGCCAAGGTTGATCAGTTGCGATGATACAGGGACCTGGGAGACCAAAATATTGTTTGTGCTCTCACCAGAAAGATGTCTGGGAGACTTATCCAGACAATGTGAAAACCAATTCACCTGGAAGTCGCTGATATAAGCCTGTTTGTGTGTGGGAGCACGGACACCGGGACAGTCCTCCAATGAGGAAAACACTATAACGTCCATAAAATCCAAAATATTGGGGCGATCGTTCTGATATTTTCAGAAGTTGAAGTGGGCATACGTAGAGATGGCCACATGCATTTTGGTGACAATTAATTGCAGTTTTGTGACATTAAGCTACTTTAAGATTTGTCTCTATAGTGGGCCTATAGAAGCGTCGCCAAAAGGTCTCCGATCGTGCTCCTTGGCAACCTGGCTAGTCTCCAGGAGATTCCACGAGACGTCACAGAGACGTCTCTGCAACTAGCGAAGACTAGTTTCTAGGCCAGTGAGATAGGCGTCTAACTCACCCATGAACCCTGAACATTATAGGTTGTGTAGAAAATGAATGGACGGATTGTTCAACCAGCATCACTAGGCACGATCCCAATTTTTTTAAGATGATATTTTTTCAGAAAAACTATTACAATAAATAATGTTGTTTTTTAATGCCTTTGAAATCATGAAAAATAAGGCTCGTCCTTATTATTTTTTATTATTTATTTATTTTGTTTGCTTTGAAATCAGCATTGTTGTTGTTATTATTTTTGCTATTACTATAATTTCCTTTCTTGTTTCTCTCAAAATGTTTTTCTTTACTCTGAAATGGATCCGCCAGGGTCTGAAATAAAGAGCTGCAAAACTAGCCTGGTTTACGTGACGGCTTCTATTCCGATTATAACCGGGTTAGAAGCCCAAACAGGATGAAAATGCTTCATATAGACACCTCAAGAGGAATAAATAGGCCGAATCCAAATGGAATGTCATATGGTTTCATGGGGATGCAGTGGCGGTTTCTGATATGGGTGATATGGGCAGCCGCCCAGGGCCCGCCTAACCCCCCTTTGATGATCAGCCACAGGTACGCTACTGAGGGTTGGCGCACATGGCACATACACTTCGAAGATGTTTTATGAAACTAAACCAACACAAAATCTTCGCTCCCAAACCCACCAAGTCAAAGACCATAGAGGTTGGTGCACTTGACGGGCGTTGGATATGGCGCATTGACTTTCGACATAATTTCTTTTGGAGGCAAATCTCCGTCAGCCCTAAACCTCCCGAGTTGACAATCGGCAAAGGGGCGCAATTGATGGCCGTCGCACAGGGCGACATTTGGTCCAGGACCGCCATTGCAGGGGTGGAATATTCCTTTTGTATCCAGAATAGAGCCAGAAAAAGCTCTGTCTGTGCATGCTTCGTCTCGACATAAATACGCGGTGAGGTCCTCTTTTACGCACTGTGTAAATATGGCAGCTCCCGACAGAGCTCATATGCAACAGAGATCTTGTTTTTAACTACTTATAAGTTCTTTTTATGAAGCGTTTTTTTTAAATAAACGTATGAAACAATCACAAGTACTGTGCTGAATCGACAATGGACTTCCATCTTGATAAATGACCTGAGGTTCTTGATGAAGTGCGGCTGTTCTAATTAAATAGTGCACATGATAGTATGCACCCGATTGGAATAGATCACGTAACATGTAAACACTTGACCAGAGATCTTTAATTGAAATGATTTCAATCGGAATGAATAACAAAAGTCTCCATGTAAACCCGGCTACTGTGTGGTTGGTCCGCTGAAGGTGAGCCCTTCACCTGTCAATCAAGTATACGGTACGTTGACGTTTGCTGTCGTCAAGTACTGGCTGAATAACGTGTGCTGCTGAGGTTATGCTTAATATACAGTTAACCGTCCCGTGTTTGTTTTCATTGGGGACTAACACACACGACAACTTGGTGAGGCGCTGACGTTTTAAACAAATTCACCGTGGTGCAGCTAGCTGTTTAGCTCCTTAACTCGCTAGCTCGTTAGCTTGTGAGCTAGCTTGTTAGCTTGTGGCCGGGGTAAAGACTATAATAAACAGTTAACTTTCCCTTAAGTGTCTGTGTTGTGTCAATCTATGCGCTGCACATGGAGCAAGGTTGTGGAGTATTGGACGGAGCCAACAACAGCAAGAGTGTACCAGTACGCCGGCGTTCAATGAGCATACTAGCAGTTAATGACAAAGCCGTCCAAGTCTGTGTGATCCGCACACCGGCTCACCACAACAATGAAAATTTATCGAGTATGGAAAAACTACCCTGTCCATTTTATTTATCGAATGATAAGTCGATATAGTAATTATCGTGACGGGCCTAAGCATCACTCACTGTATTGTGTTCAAACCACTGTAGCTTTAAAATTTGTGGCTGGGTGCATAGATGCACATTTCTTTTTATCTGTGTTAGCAGACCTTCTTTGTAAGTTGAAGGACGTGCTCTAAAACTGTACATCTTTCTTGCAGCCCCCCCTCCACGCCTGGATGTGTGTTATGAGTCCATGTGCAGACAAAGCAGATATATCAAACTGTCAGGGAGGCACACTGTGGAATGCCCTGGCATGGAGAGCATGGTCTGTTTTCATGATCCAAGCAGGCCCCGGCAGCCTCCATTTGTCAAGTCCTGTCTTACCTGTACCTACCGAACCCTGCACAGGCATCCTAGCAACCGGGCAAGCCCCATTTATAATAATAATGATAGTAATACAGAGGCCAGCTGAAGCAGAAACAGGCTCAGCTTTAAGTCAAGGTAAGCTACGGTCGGCTTGACGGACTTCTAGCTCGGCTCTCCGGTTACGTGGTTTGCCAATCAGATAGGGGCCAAATTACACGCCGCTCACTGCTAAATAGAACATTGGAATTCCGATGCACTGCTCCCACTTGACCCACAGAGCATTGAAGCACTTGCGTGTACGCCGGGATAAAGCAATGATGTCACCGGGGATGCACCATCTCTTCACTTAACCCTTTACATTGTCTCGAACATTTTCAGTTGTAATGTCGAAGTGATTTAGATATTTACAATATGTTTATGTTTTGGATATGCTTTTGCTCCTTTAAAAGGTAAAAAACACGCGTTTGGGATGTGCCATGTGAATCTCCTCAGGAATGGACCTGCTTTCATACACACAGCTTTTGATCAAGATTAGAGCTTGTGGAGCCATTTTATGAGAGTTTTGGGTTTTGTGGCGAGTCATCAAAAGGTGATTGTGTCATAAGAAATAACACAATTTCAATGAGGTCTTCGCACCATAGAGGAGCAGGAGGCTATGCAACCTCCACACAGGAGTCAAGATTGGAACCCCAAATCTCAGAGCTGTGGGGCAAACATTCTAAACTCAGCTTTACACGATCAGGATTTTTGGGGCCGATCACCGAGTTAAAAAAAAACGATAACTGAGCCCATCCGAAGATGGAGCAATGTGTCTATTTAAATGACTTGTTCATTTACTGTATATGCTTGTGTACTGTATACTGAGTATCTTCAAAAGTATTCTCTAGTCAGGTCATGTATTCTAATCAGTCAGCTCAAACCAACATTACAACATGACAGAAATAATGGGTGCTAACTTACTGTAATTAAATTACTTTATCCATCCATCCATCCATTTTCTGAGCCGCTTCTCCTCACTAGGGTCGCGGGCGTGCTGGAGCCTATCCCAGCTATCATCGGGCAGGAGGCGGGGTACACCCTGAACTGGTTGCCAGCCAATCGCAGGGCACATAGAAACAAACAACCATTCGCACTCACAGTCATGCCTACGGGCAATATAGAGTCTCCAATTAATGCATGTTTTTGGGATGTGGGAGGAAACCGGAGTGCCCGGAGAAAACCCACGCAGGCACGGGGAGAACATGCAAACTCCACACAGGCGGGGCCGGAGATTGAACCCGGGTCCTCAGAACTGTGAGGCTGATGCTCTAACCAGTGATCAAGCTGATCAGATCGGTGTAAAGTCTATTCTAAACACTAGCATACTGTACTGCCCATCCCAATACAAATCACCCACAAATACTCATAATATATATTAACATTAAAATTAACCGTTAACAGTCATATTCTCTTTCATAAATTTAGTATGGCCCTCTGAGGTCTTCATTTAAACTACAATGGCTCCCAATTGGAATAAGGTCCTCCTGCCCCCTGCCTTACATTAAAGCACTTTTACACAACCTGTCCACCTCATACATTGAGTTTTCATATCTATCCCTCCTGCTATATTTTCCTTTCCCTCATCTTAGGCCGAGCGAGAAAGTGGAGCTGCACAGTGGGAGTGTGTTGTCTCAGTGCCAGGGCAAAAAATAGAGTCAATTGCGAAGCTTTCCGAGAACACCCCACTATGCTGTGTGACCTCAAAATGAAACACACACTCTTGCATATACAGTAGTCCTGAACATAAACGACACAGTGTGTGCTTCCCTCATTCTCCTCCTCCTCCTCCCACAGTCTCCCAGCTACTGTGACAGAAACCTCCAGCAAAGTCCCGCCCAGAGACCCCGCTGTTAAACTTGTCGGCCAAGGAAGGAATCTCTCAATCGCATTCACAGATGTTGAAGCGATGACTGCTTACATCTCCACTTGCATAGGAACACACAAGCAAGCACTCTATTTACTAATGGACTTATTTGCACTTACTGACCACAACATTAGGTAGTTTTTTTTATGTACTCACAGCATCGTATTTACACCGGGCCTTAAACGATTGAATTAAATAATATTCATCCATACATTTTCGATATCGCCTTTCCTGTTGCCGGTTGTGGGTGAGCTGGATTCGATCTACAGTAGTTGACTTTGGTCGGGAGGCAGGGTACACCTTGGATTGGTCGCTGGTCAATCGCAGTGGGCATATGGGCATATAGTCTTTCTAATCTGTGAAAAACGAGTTCAAGTTTTATTGTGACTTTCGTCTTCTGCTCTTTTTTAGTTTACTGTATGTAACGTGCAGTTCTATGCATGCATCACACCACACTGGCCCCAAGAGGCCAAGGCGCATACAGCAGGAACAGCAGATGCAGTCGTGGCTTTGTAAAAAAGACGCAAATGCTTTTCCCCCCTGAATGTCTGACATGAAATCTGACTTAAAAAGTGTTTCCTGTTATAGGTCAATTAGGATTACCAACATTATTTCTGTTTGCAGAATATTGAGAGAAGGATTTTTTCTTTTTTTCATCAAATATATATGATAGACAATACAGTCACCCCAGACGTGCCAATGTTTTTAGCCATGGCTGTAATTATTTTTATTTATTGTTTTTTTTTGTTTTTATTTATTTTGTTACTAATTAATTTTCTGGTTGTTCTATTAAGTTATATTTAAAGTTGAGTTTTGGTAGTAAATAAGTTTCGAAATCAGTGAATAATCGTGTTTATTAATCATGATTTCAATATCAATCAAAATAATGGTGATCATTACTTTTGCCACAATGGCCGAGCCCCAGTGTACAGTATATTATAGCAGTGCACAGAATGAACCCATGCATCAGTTACACACAAAATGACTGTGTTCAAAGGACAAAACCAATAAATCATGAATTACACTCAAAAATCAAAAACCTAACTCAATGAATATTTACTGTAAATCAGTGTCAATGGCAAATCAACTTTTGCTGTTGCCTTAAAGAGAGAAGTTCAGGAAGGCTTGGCTTCACGTTGGCAAGTGCCACTCTCATATCATTTTCGCAACAAAATCGTTTTTTTTTCTAGTTTTTGTCTACCATCCTCGAAAAGGAGTGCTCTCAAAGAAATGTGTTGTTACAAACAGTAAGAGTATATTTAAGGTTTTCTATGATTTGGTGATACCAAGAGTTGTTACAAGTCATGTGAATGGAATGGCAAAACACAGTGACCTCCGCTGAACCCCTGAGACTGACTCACCAAACCCCTGTCGGGTTCCATCAAACCCATCTTAAGCACCAGTGAGTCAGTCTTCAGTCAACCCAAGAAACATGTTTTGGGATGTTGGAACATGGGTGAAACACAGGCAACCACAGGGAGACCATGCAAACTCCACATTTCATTCAAACCTGGATCTCCTGACTGTGAGACAGATGTGCTAATTACAATTCAACCGTCCTGCCCCACTGTCTCCGTACAACACAAATTATCTCATTCCATTCAAGAATTTTTTACAACATTGGTAAGACTCCACAATTTAATTCATGGAAGGCACTATTAATGTGCCTTGTTTGGTGCTGCTACTTTGGTCAGCAGCAAAGTTGTTCTGTGCTCAGCAGTTTAACTTTTGTCCGTGTGTGTGGGTATGAGGTGGACCTTTGGGGGGGAGGCTCTTATTTCTTTCAAGTGGATGAAGCACACGGGGGTTAATTGAGACACAGCGGCTACACGCCTGTCTACAATGATAAAATACACATCCAACAAGGAGCTGAATAAAATGTCTAATGTTCTCAGAAACCAGAGCTGAACTTTGCAACCTGACATGCTAACATCACAATCGACAGCTAACAATCTTTAGATTCCATCTTCAGTCGTCTGCAGCCATAGATAATAACACTTAATCCTATTGTAGGAAGGAAACGTCATGTCCGTATCGGTGAGAGTTACACCGGAAATCATCATCATCGTCATTTAAACGTCGATAGCTATAGCATGGTACACACATACACATTTTTAAAATGTGAGAGACCCCACACCTGATGAGGAACAAATTGGTATTTGTGTTCTGACTGCTCTTATAGTGTGCGGTGTATTCAAGATGGCAACACAGCACACCATACACATCATGATATCGCCACCGAAAATCATGAGTCTCTTCGCTCAAACCAGATGTTTGTCATAGTACCAAGACTGACCTGTGAGAAGCAGCATAATGCCACAGGGCATCCAAAGAAGAGTGAAGACTATTGAAGAAATACAATATGGTCAAATGATAGCTTATTTGGTAGCTTCCACATTCTTCTTGGAATTTTTATTGTGGGGAATGACATGGAAGACACATTACACAAACACCAAACAAAACCAGTTGCTCCTGTGTTTGTTAAGGCAACAGCTCAAGCTTCAACGAAATTCCTAATTGGCTATTGCTACGTTTTAGGTCACAATCACGGAGTCTTGTGTGTGCGGCTTGGCCGAAGACACAAGAACTTGTGATTGTAATCATTGAACAGGTTTAACAGTTACAATTGTCGGCCCCACCCATTTTCCAAGCAGATCTGGGAGGGAAAAAAAATATCATTCTTAGCACACGTCCCCACTGGATAATTGCTAAGATTATGTTTTCAAAACATCTGATGCTGATTTTGATCAGACTTTGTGAATGTCCGTCTTTGTATTTATAAAGGCAAAGTTGTGGCTACAGCTCTTGTGTTGGATTACTTTAGATTGTGGGTATTGATTTGTCAAGTAGCCAACACATCACTTCCTCCTTAGACAAACCCCGAAAGTCCCAAAGTATCACAGCGTTATAAATGACCAAAGCGTCGGTGTGACTATGATTCTAACACTATTAATACAACCACAGACAATTGTTGTCTCTATTGGGAGCTGTAAAAAAATAAAACAAAACAAAAAACAGCAAAGAGGGCAGTGATGAATGGCGTAGTGATGAGTTGTTTGTCACACTCACCTTGAGTGAGTCAAAACAGGCGATGACTCGGCCGTTTTCCACTTGGCAGCTCTTGGCGGGGTGGGCGAACTTGCACTCGTTGTCCGGCCGTGAGCACGTCCCTCTTTGGAACTCCCGACACACCTCCAAAGTCAGCCACTTTGTGTCCCGGATCGGTGTCACGTTCACCGCCATTCTGGAGCAGGAGCCACAGCAGTAGCAGAAGCAGACGAGGGCGGCTGATGAAGACTAATGTATATCCAGCAAATGCAATTATGAGCGCACCTGTGTGTTGCTAATGAGGATATATAAGTCAATGACATGGGAGAAGGTGGGCTCGAAAGGTCTTTGTCGGGATTTGAGCCAAGGGAGGCCTCTAGAGGCTCTGCCACCTGTAGCCCATCCTCAGGGCCCGCTTGCCTCAAATAGGAAGCCTTTAGCGGTCAGCTCACTCCTCACCTCAACTGTCAGACGAGAGGATGGTAAAGCATTATTGATCGCGTCGGCCCATGATGGGAAGAAGCAGGACTCTGGGGAAAGGAGGAGGAGTAGAAGGGTGTGGTGGAGAAGACAACGAGAGCGACAAGCTCCTTCCCGCTCACAGCAGCTGATTGGATCTGTTCATTCTCAACATCAGGCTTTATCTGTACAGGAGGGAGGCAGGCTGGGAGGGAGGGAGGGGCCCAACTTTAGCGAATCAGTAGCGCAGTGAATGGCGTCGGCGGCCCTGCGAGGCAACGCTGACGACTGTGGCAGGGTTCAGCTGAGTCCAAGAGCCACAAGCGGAAGAGTAAGAAGGCACTCTCTGTGGAGAAGGGAGGAATAGTGTCAGTAGAAGCTACAATCATAGGCCACACTCATTCACACCCATTTATAGTCAGTCACTCCAAACCATTTTATTTTGTCATGTGCCATACACATTCTCAAAGGCACAGACAGGGGGAATTTGATTTTAAGTCTAAACTTGCAGTAGACAATCACTAACCTTCCCTAATGCAGTACTAAAGTCATCCATCCATCCATCCATCCATGCATTTTCCATACCGCTTATCCTCACTAGGGTCGCAGGCGCGCTGGAGCCTATTCCAGGTGACTTTTGGCAAGAGGCGGGGTACACCCTGAACTGGTCGCCATCCAATCACAGTACTAAAGTCATAATTAAAGTAAATATCTGTATGAAAATGAAAAACCCTTCCAGGAGATACATATGAAACAACCTAATAAATAACCTTCTGTCTTCCTTCTGTCTTCCTCAAAACCTTGCATGTCGGTACTGTTGTAAATCAAGAGTCCCCTGTAATATGGAAAATTGACCTATTCCTTTCTCTGGGTTGCATGCCCACCCATCAAGTAAGAAATTACAAAAAGTATTTTTGGGGTAAGCTTCCTATGTCAGACAATGTGTCTTACAGCAAGCCGTTCAGATAAGGTCTTGAAGCAATCCATTGAGAACCACTATCGTCTCAAAGTCAAAGCCAAGCTGATTAAGTTTCTGGTAAGGAGCACATAAAAACACGATATCACGTTAGATAGTAGTAATCACTAACGTAGCCACCACCGCCAGAAAAAAACAATATGAACTTAACTGTACGAACACAAACCGCAAAGTGTTTAAGTTCCTAAACTTCAATTGAAACATACAGGGGGTGCTCGGTTTATGACAGTCACGACATAGAAGGAGGCACGGTGGACGACTGGTTAGAGCGTCAGCCTCACAGTTCTGAGGAGCGGGGTTCAATCCCCGGCCCCGCCTGTGTGGAGTTTGCATGTTCTCCCCGTGCCTGCGTGGGTTTTCTCCGGGCACTCCGGTTTCTTCCCACATCCCAAAAACATGCATGGTAGGTTGATTGAAGACTCTAAATTGCCCGTAGGTGTGAATGTGAGTGCAAATGGTTGTTTGTTTGTATGTGCCCTGCGATTGGCTGGCAACCAGTTCAGGGTTTACCCCGCCTCCTGCCCGATGTTAGCTGGGATAGGCTCCAGCACACCCGCGACCCTAGTGAGGAGAAGCGGCTCAGAAAAAGGATGAGGATGGACATAGAAGGACCTCCTGGATTCAGTGGTTATGATATTAATGCAAAGCTGTACTCGCATAGGCACACCCCGCAGTAGAGGTAGGCCGGGTGAGCAGTGGCTCATTTGCTTGAGAGAGGACACCCCCACCCCCTGAAAAGAAACAAAAAAGCTCATTTGAACAGGGGTGTTTCGAGAGGGCAAAGCAAAGTCAATTGTTCTTTAATTCTGGATCCTTGGGGTATTTTTATCAAAGCACATTCTATCAAGACATTTCCCAACCGTTTTAGTTTGTGGATTTAAAAAAAAAAAAAATAATGTCTCATTTAAATTTTCCCAAAAATACACTTTACAAGCACATTCCACTAAGCTCGAACTAAGTTACAATGTATGGGAGGAAACTCAATTCAGGACATTTGTTTCTGCTACCATTGGTGGCGCTAGAGTCGCCCTTTAGTCTCTTCCAGACTTCTGGGAAGTAGATGGATGTAGGAACATCCAAGTTCTGACCTCAAAATGTTCCTGTAATAATAAACAAAAAACAGGGCGGACAACCTCCATAAGCGTGTCCTTTCACATTAGAGATGCATCATGGCCGATTATACTGAAAACTAGTAGACATGCTGGCAACAAATGTAATCTTTTTTTTTTCAATTAAATTACTTCATGCAGAATGGATATGACAACATATCTACAAAGCAATTTCCATGCAGAACAGGTCGTGCTAAATTTGGTGTAACTAATGAATCAAGTTTATCTTTTAATTGATGCCAGCATTGTTGTTAGACACTGCTGGAGCATGGTTCCAATGCACTTTTGCGAGTCGGAGGTCAGAAATTTCTGGAAGGCAGTGTAAATATTGGACTTTTTTCTAATTGATTACATCATAAAAACCCAACCAAAAAATTAGGCAGACAGCAGAAATTTGATAGATTACTCTGTTATTTCAAAATTGACTCGGATTGCTTTTGAAGAAAAGTATTGTATCTTAAAAGTCCAATTTAAGGTGGACTAATCAGATGATTTGATTTTCTCAGATGCCATCCAAATGGCGTCTGAGAAAAATGGCTGCCATGCTTATGCTGTACCAGCTACAGTAAAGCGTATCAATGATTCAAATGTGAAAAGGCCAAGTTGAGGTTGAAATACAGAAAGACAAAGGGAACTGGGAATGAGAGTATGTCTGGATGGATGCATGAAAAAATATGTATTGTGCAGCCTCTTCTCAGGAAAAAAAATGCAAGATTACATACTAATAGTCAAGGCTTAGAATATGAATACAAATTTAGCATTTTCATGGCAATATATAGATAGTTTTCCTGTGACGTCACACACCTCAAGACATGCCCACGACCACCATGTTGGAGGTCGACACATTGTTTTGTTCTGATGCTTATTGATTGTTTGAATACATAAATTTGTCCAAAATGGTGAATTACTGTGCTATTTGGCTGTAACAATACATGTAAAAGGGAGTAAGTCTCCTTCCACCATTTACCGGCGCTAATTTTGAATCAGGGTATTAAGACTGACATTTGTCAGGGAAGAGACGGAGGTTGTGGTTTTCAGGATTGTAGCTTTCACGTATCAGCAGAGCTGTTTTCACGCCGGCCAGATGCCCATGTTTGTTCTGAACACTTCATTAAAGGCAAGTTTTACCACTTTGCAACGTTAAAAAACACGTTACATACTTTACATACAGTACATACCTCTATTTTCAAAATTTATATTTTAGTTCAGTTCTCTTAAGTAACAGATTTCTTACGTTCGGTCGATTGTTGCCGCGGTATTATATTAAAAGTACATACACATCAGAAATGTAGGATTCTTTGATGACTAGGATGGCAGCTGATGCCTACGATGCTAACCACTATCTAGCCTTGAGGCTAAGTAAGGGAAAGTCAATGCCGTTTTATCCAAATTAAGCCAGGCTGTAGACGATTCCGAGTCATTGGGTGAAACAGTATCCGTTTTATTTCTGCTTTTTTTTGCACACCGTTAGGGGTGAGAGATTCTATAGGGATCTTTTATGATGGCCACTCTGTCACTGTATCGTGTCTTTGCTATTCCATCCAAAGCTTCTTTATACCTTGTCAACTTTTAGCCCTCATCTGGGCACATACAGAAAGAAAACGAACAAACCAAGACAAGTCAGTATACTAGTCTTTCCGTTTCTAGCCTACTGTAGCTTGTCCTCCCGATCTTGTCCATCCAACATGGCGGGCAAACAAATATCGGTCACGTGATTGAAAACTACCTAAAGAATTGAAGGTTATTTGGGCAAAATTGTCATCACTGAGGGGCTTTGTGTAACGTGCTCATCCTGATTCGTATGATATGCTATGAAATTGCATTGTTCATGTCATTTTAAATGACGCCTCAGTCATTTGTATGATCCCTTGAATCCCCCCTGAATCCATCCATCCTTCCATTTTCTAGTTTTCCTCATTAGGATCGCAGGTGAGATGGAGCCTATGCCATCTGCCCCGGAGGGGTTGGAGGTGTGGGTTGGGCGGGGGAGCACACCCTGGACTAGTTGCCAGCCAATCACAACATCAATTACGGATAAACAAGCACTCACACGCTCATTCACACCTATTGGCAATTCAAAGTCTTCACTGAACCTAACATGCATGTTGTTCAAACGTGGGAGGAAGCTGGAGTACCTGGAGAAAACCCACACAAGCCAAGGCTGGAATGTCGGAGCAGAGATTCAAACCCAGAACGTTACAACTGTGATGCAGACATGCGAACCGAAAAAAACCCACTTCTGAATTATGCCCCAAAAAAGGTTTAACTCTGTCAACTGACTTTTTTTGTCCCCTGAGCTGTCAAATTTCTACATCTCCTAATGAGATCGATGTAATATCAATGTTGGCAGTCAGCCACTGAGAGGTCGACGTGAGCCTTCTCATCACAGGGAGATAGAATAGTGTGAAGTGATGATATTCTCTTCCCCGTCCTCATTAGATCGACCCTTACAAAACACATTTTGACCGCCTCGCTCGCACAAAAAAATAGTCTTTGCACAGTAAGCACCCTCATGCCCACAGCCCACATCTTGTTACATCACTTTTTCATCCCCCGCTCACTACAGCAGATGTGCTTGTGAATACGCTATTGTTAGGTGTGCTGTATTTAATTGTCCCATTTTTTGACTATTTAGACCTCCATAGAGTGACTCTCTAACATGGACTTAGTATGGAAGTGTGAATTTAATTTAAAAAAATAAAAAAATAAAAACAAAGTTTTAGTTTTGTCATACGAGTGTCCAGAAAAGGCCCCTCTGACAGCTACTTTTCTTTGACTCAGTTTTGTATCCCCTTTGTCCATATATGGCAAAAAACCATCTGGAACTCAGGAATGGTTGAATGATTTTAATTTATATTTCACATTTACTGAGGCACCATAGAGCCAAAATTACATCCCAAACATGAGAAAGTTGGTTTGGTAAAATATGGCACCTTTAAAGCAAGCCCTCTCCCCCTCTCTCAATTTGATAATGCTAGCTATGACTTCAGAACAGAATAATGACATTTGGATTTATGTATTTTGTATTCTCATAATTTGTTTGGTGCTGTTGGAAAAATAGAATTTTAAGGGAATCATGACAATGAGCTACAATGTGGAATGGTAGGAAAACAGTATAGTTCAGCATGTTTCCTCGCTGGCAGCTGTGGAAGTCAGTGTTTTCCCACTAGTATGGAACGCATCACACTAACATTGTTTTAGGCCGAGAAATTACAATAAAATTTGAGAAAGAAAATCTACCTTAAAAGTCACATAAGAAGTTTGAGGTCAAGACATTTAATATTATTTTGGGAATTTTGTCTGATACTCTTAAAAAAAAAGACCCAGATGAAAAAGTGTTATTATCTATGGCTGATAGTAAGCTAGCCACTGACTGGCTAGCTGCGTTCACTTTTCATCAAAGGTATTGGTCGTTTTTACTTCAACAGCTGTTGTAATGTGTCTATGGTATGTTTATGCACATATACACTGGTTAATTTCTTTTTAGACTTGTTAAAAATGTTCAAATGGTCTGTACAGTTTTATACTCAAACAGATTCATTCCATCCATCCATCCATTTTCTATAGTGCTTGTCCTCATTGGGGTTGCATCCCAGCTAACATTGATAAGCGATAAGCGGCGTACACCCTAGACTGGTTGCCAGCCGATCGTGGCAGATTAACTCGAGTCACATTTTTTCCGTATGGGGGACAAACAAATGTTTTGGCAACCACTCAAGACACCAACTTAGGCTACTAACAAAATTCAGTGACTCTATAACAACAATTGTGTCACTTTCTAGGGAATGTGAACCAAGGATAGCCATGAAATAAATGCTGTAAAAAATAATAAATAAAGAAATAGAAAGAGCAATAATAATGTCGTTGTATCTGGATTGGGCCAGTCACCTTTGTGGTATTCTACTTTTCAGGCCAAAGATGATATTTTTGAGCTGTGTGTGTGTGTGTGTTTTGTGTGTGTGTGTGTGCGCGCATGCATGTATGAGGTTACAGTAACCCACTACATCTGGCAGGAACTGTAGTAAGGAGGGAGCGCTGCAAAGACAGCTGCCATTACCAGATTATTAAATATAGAGAAGCACAATGAGTCCTGCGCATGTCTATTCTCACTGATTTACACGACCATCGCTACAACTCTGCTCTTCTCAATGTACAGTACCTCAGGGGCCAGATGATTGAAGGAGTCATTATCTTTGCGCAGAAATAAAAGAACCAAGTGAAATACGCCTCCAGGCTATAAAGATGGCATTCAGTGATGAACATGTTACATGAACGAGTGTTTTTTAAATGTTTATTTGTGTAGTTTAGGCTGATGCAGGCGTGTATACCTCACTGATGGGTGTATCTGGATGATGTCAGGCTGGCATTGATGGGGTATGCATGACAGCAGGAACAGAGGAGCCAAATCGAAGTACAGTAATCCACATTCGCAAATGCACATCTCGTTAGCCTAATAATTGCTTACGTCATTTTTAACTTATTGTCACAATATCAATTAAAAAACAACATCAATTTGCTTGCAAAAATGTTTTTTTCTTGATGTCTGTGTAGATTCTTAGTCATCCAAGTCATGGTAATCTGCAAAGGTTGAATCGAGGCAACTGGACTTTTACTGTTTGTTGAGTTTGTTGTATTTTTTTCGTTTTCAGAAAATGTTCAAAAATACATATACAAAATCCACCCATCCATCCATTCTCTTATCCTCACTAGGGTGTGCTGTAGCTGATCCCAGCTGACTGGGCGAGAGGCGGGGTACACCCTCAACTGGTCGCCAGCCTGGACACCACCTTCTCCTGTTCTTCTCTTAACCACCACTGTCAAATGATAAATGTGCACTGCTCAAACGCTACAAAAAGTTGCACAAAATGAAGCAATGAGTGCAGAACAATGGGACTGGCGTTCCACTATCGGGGCTGAATGTCAATGAAGGACAACGGACTCTCTCTTATCCAGATTGCTCCCCCGGTAACACTCTCAACACTTTACTTTTAATGAGCCACTGTTGCAAAGGCCTAGTGATGCTGATGGTGTTGTACAAACATCTAAAGGTAATAACGATAATGCTCAGTTTTGATTGACATTTTGAGAGAGGTATTTTCGTGGAATGGGATTGAAGCATAGTGCAATACCACAGTTCGGCAGAGCTTCAAAGCACATTTTGCTTCTTTCCTTGCATTTGTGTGACATTTTATTTGGATGGATATTAAGGAGACACGGTAAGGTCCATCCATCCATTTTCTACACCGCTTACCCTCAGTAGGGTCGCGGGTACGCTGTGGCCTATCCCAGCTAACTGTGGGCAGGAAGCAGGGTACCCTCTGAACTGGTTGCCAGCCAATCGCAGGGTACATATAAACAAACAAGCATTCGCACTCACATTCATACCTATGGACAATTTAGGGTCTTCAATTAACCTACCATGGATGTTTTTGGGATGTGGGAGGAAATCGGAGTACCCAGAGAAAACCCATGCAGGTCTTTTCTGAAAATTAAAACCAGCTCCCACATGTCTTATTGATGTGATTCCGTCAAAGTACACCAAGGGTCAAGAATTCCGAAGAATTGTAAATGTCTTAGCTTAGTGGAATGACAGTGTAACGTTCTTATAAAATAGTGAATGTCTTTTTTGGGCTTTGGGGCAACTTTAAATTAAAATCTTTCCACAAATTAAAAGACTTCCGAGGCCTCTTAAAAATGTGCTTCGGTCAAAATACTGCAAGGAAAACACGCTTAACTTACTGTATTTTTCTTCACCCTCTTAATTGTCCTGTTGAAATCAGGTCATTTATGGCGGGGTTGTCCCGTTTCCAGCTTATGAGCCACCGCTCACCCAACCGTCCTCTACAGTGGGGTGTGCCCCTACAAACAAGTTATTTTTCCGTCATCCATCATCCACTATCCATATTGTATCCCAGCTGACTTTGGATGAGAGATGGGACCCTGCACAGGTCGCGAGTCACTTGCAGGGTATGTGGAGACAAATAACCAATCACCCTCACATTCACATCTATAGAAAATCTGAGCCTTCAATTTACTTAACATGCATGCATGTTTGCGGAATGTGGGAGGAAGTCAGGTTACCTGTACCAACCCCGTGGAATCACACGGAGAACATGCAAACTCCACACAGGCGTGATTAGAACCGAGAAACTCGACTGTGAGGCCAATGTACTAACCGTTACCATGCTGCCAATTATTTCCCATGGGAGAAATTATATTTCCAAAACAAACAAAAAAGAACGGACGCTTCATTGTAATGTAAAGTATGCCTCATAATAAAATGTGTTTAGTCACCTTATTTAGAGACATCAAAGTGGCAGGGTATTACAAACAGCAATCAGTGTGGTGCTGTGCAGTTATTTTTCAATACCACTCAGCAGTGGGACATATGAAAGAGTACAGAGAGTCATTGTGGCTTAACACCAAACTTTTGAACAAAGTCTTCCAAGCCTTGTTTTTTATTGCACAAAAGAAAACAGTCCACTTTAGCTATTGACCTGATGTTTCTGCATGGGGATAAAACCGAATTCCATCCCCCTGCATTAACGTCCAATGACCACGTGAATAGAAGGCGAGCGTGAAGCGTCCAAATTGCAATGAGACAAAGAGGTGATCCCGCCAAGGCCGCCGCTCAACTCCAGTCAACAGACGTGACAAAACGGGCCACGGCTATGGTCCGTTGCATGAATAAATGAGACTGTGACAGAACAAAGCTAAAACTGTGAGGAACGGCATCGAGGAGGAAATATTTAAATAAATAAGGGCGTCATCAATAAGCATCTCAGCGCGTGTGAATAATGCATGCGGCCATTTCCCATAGCCAGAGGCAACAGATATGATTATACCATTAGATCAACTCCAGACTATATTGACGAAGGGTTAGTGGAAGTAATGCACCCCACCCACCCAACACCCTTTGACCCCACATTCACAGCTAGGGATCGGAAATATTGTGTCTACACATTGGGGGTGGACCTAATTATCGTTGTACATTGCATCAGAATGTCTCACGGTATAGTATCATTCAGAGGTGGGACACAATATCAGTATCATGATATATCACATCCTAATCTCTCACGATACAATGTTGATGAGGGGTTGGACAAACTATCGACGTCACAAAGTATAGATGTCACAATGTATCGATATCACAATGTATAGTATCGACTACATTACATTATCAATTAGGGGTGGGACAACATCAATATTGTGATATATTGCATCATAAACTCACGAAATACTATCAACTAGGAGTGGGACTAAATATCTCTCACAATGTATCATATTTCACAAGTTACATTTCAAATAGGTACGGGAAAACATATCGTCATTGTGACATATTGTTTCATAAGTTCTCGTTGTACAATATTAATTAGGGGTGGGACAAAACATCGAAAGATATATATTGCGTCATAATCAGTCATGTTACCCTATCAGCGAGAGGTGAGAGAAAATATTGATAGTATGATGTATCACATCAATAATTGGTTATGGTACAGTATCGTTTCACAAACATCAGATGTCGATAAACTTGACATATCAGCGTTTCAATGAATTTTGAGTTTTCCTTCTTCACTTACACAGATATCATGATGTTTCCCCACAACATCATTTGTGGCATTATCGCAGTATCTTGATATTACCATCAAAATTATCAATACAATAGTACTGACACACTTGCATCAATTACTGATGTGCTCACTGTCCAAATGTGTGAAGTTCCGGACTTTATGATAATTTTAACTTCAATAAAGGGATTTTATTTTGCCTATTGTACAAAAACAATTCACTCTACGTTTTATTTTTGATTTACAAATGATGTATCATAGATGTAGTCCTCGAAATATATTATCACGTAATCGCTGTATCATTGCCTATGATACAAGTAAAGATAGTGACCCTCAAAACCACCCACCGATGTCTTAAAAATAGGGAAGAATAACCCTAAGTAACCAATACCAGTATCGGTATTGTTGCGACCCTGGTATCGGTATTGGTGCATCCCCAGTGCTGATACTGTGCATCTGTACTCGTACTGGGGGGGGGGGGGGAATGCTGTGATGCTCCTAGGGCTGTCACGATCTAATCTTCTTAGAATCGATTCTCCTATTGATTATTGATCAAAATATCAAATAATAATCGCCCCCTCCCACTATTAGAATTTTTTTCTACTAACATGCATTTTACTCTCATTTATGAAGGATGGACTTCAAACCTTAAAGTTGGTACTGAGTGTATGGTATAAATTTGGTGTACAGAATTTGAGACAGAAAAATGGTAAATGCTGAACGGTTAGCAATCACGATTAGCATTAGCGCACTAGGGATTACCATTTTAGGTTAAAAAAAAAATGCTAACTACCATTCAGCTCACTCAGCTACAGTGTCTTTTTGGCAAAGTTCATCATTGTCCCAACACTGCATCCATCTACAATAAATGTCCGTGTGAAACATGGGTTCCAGTGGCACAAACATGGTTCCGGGCGGAGCTGTTTTTTTTGTTTGTTTCAGGCGGAGCATTGTGGCAGAAATTTTGTGTCGACCATTTTTGGAAGTCGACTTAGCGGAATTTTTCGATTTTGTATTTTTTTTCCCCCAGCCCTAGATGCTACAACACCGATACCACTTTATCAGCCTTCCGGGCAGGTGGAAAAGGAGCTATGTCACCATGTGAAGACAATTTAAGATAAACACAGATGACATATCTAACTGCAAATTATGCTCTGTAAAATGGATGATGATCTTTGGTCAACAGAGGCAGACGGTTGTTGTTCTCGAGCCCTGTCGCCCGCTCCAAAAACACTGCTTGGCTACGGATGGGCTAACCTCCCTCCTGTCATGACCTACGGAAATGTGGTATTTCTTATTTTAGGCTAAACGTACCCGTCCTCTGTAATAATATCTTAAAAACAAGTTCTAATACCTTAAGATTTTTAAGGAAAAAATGCTTGAAGCAATTGAAATGCTCTTGTGCAGAAATGACCTGGTAAGAAGAAATAATATAGCTAACAAGAAACAAAACATTATTTTGCCTTGATTTTAGATATTCAATCTTGGTTAGATTTTTGTTTTTGCAGTAAAGAAGACTTTTCCTTCCTTCAATTGTAGATGGTTTTCTTTCAATATATAAATCTCTTTTATCATTGGCAAAATATTGTGATAATATCATATCATGAGTTACACTGACTGTGAGTGTCACAGCTATCAACAACCGCAATAATGTAGATCCTTGTTTATAGAAAGCCATCGGATCCGGCGCTAATATAGTTGCTATAACGGTGCTGCACATTTGGCTCCACGGGATTATTTGGAGGCTTGCGGCAATAAGCCTCGATATAGACAAGGGTGATTACTTTTGATTCATGATAATAAACTTTCGCTTCGTGATGATGATTAAAAACCAAGTGAAGGGGAAATAAAGTGCGCTATTTACGTGGTGTTGGCCAAGGGCAACAAAAAGAGGCCTTTGCGGCATTTTTTTGTATTATTTTCAAAAGCAATATTCTCTCTGGATGTGCAGATGTGAAGAGAAAAAGAATGATGAGTTGAACAGAATGGACAGGAGGGAAAAGAAAGTAAATAGAAAACAAAACAAGGCAATTGCGTCAACTTGACAAAAAAACAAATCTGTTAAGTACGAAAATTCAGTGCAACATCAGCTAAGCAAAGCAGAAAAACAGCACGGTCATTCGGTAACATAAGCAGTTAAAGGGCTGCTGACTGACTGACGCTGCAAAAAGCAGACGTCGGACGCGTCGTATTACAAACGGCGACGCTATGGATGTTGGACCGGAGCTGACCTTTACACTGATAGGAGGACCAGAGGAAAGGCAGGGAGGCGGGCGAGAAAGGAGCGCAGCAGTGGTGTCAGGGGAGGGGAGGAGGCCAAAGGAGGAGTGATGAAGGGCTAAAAGGGGTTATTACTACAAGTTGGTGAAAGAGGTTATAAACAAGAAGGTGAGAGGTGTGTGGCACAAATAGTGGGAGTCCAAGGTACCATTTAGGCCACACAAACATGACATTTTTATGCAAGACACAAGGGTGTGTTCTTGGCGATGCGCCAGGT
The DNA here is from genome assembly GCF_024500385.1 of Phyllopteryx taeniolatus. Taxonomy (NCBI): domain Eukaryota; kingdom Metazoa; phylum Chordata; class Actinopteri; order Syngnathiformes; family Syngnathidae; genus Phyllopteryx; species Phyllopteryx taeniolatus. The sequence continues at coordinate 10,775,677 of NC_084509.1, forward strand.
GGAGTGACAATTTGGTTTCAGAAAGTTGGTCGGGGGTAGTGCCAATGGCTGCCAGTCGGGGACCTGGCAGTCATAGTAACAGGGGGGGGAGGTGGATCTCACTTACTTGCACTGCGATGCTCCTGGGGCCAGGCCCAACCGGGCTGGATGAATGCTCTGTGTTTGAGCTGATCTCTCATGGACCGCTGCTGCTCCTGGGATCCCCCCCCCCCCCCCTTATCGTTCCCTTTACGGGTGCCCCTATCTGCCCTCCTTTCCAACAAACCCTCGGGCTGGGTGGTGACTGGCTGCATGGCAGGCCCTGTGGGTTGGGGGGGGGGGGCTTCTGGCTCTCCTGGCGGTGGCGGGTTGTGTGTAGCGGTGGGTGGGTTGGGGGCGTTTGCTGTGGGGGTGGCATTGGGTCCCTGGCGGACCACCCTGGGCCCGTGTCCCGGGCTGCTCTCGGGTGTACCCCTGGGCCTGATCCCGCCCCTCGATTGATTGGGTGGGGTCCTCAACCCCGCGGTGCGGCCAAAGCAATTACAGGACACTTCTGTCAATTTTTGTGCATGTAAAACGGTATCAATTCACTTGCATGTATCCGCAGGCACACACCCCTAGGACTCTTTCACTGCGTTTGGGGTCACGCACTTACTGCGACAAATAACACATGAATATGCAAATCGCTTGTGTATCCCCTCACTTATACTCTCGTCCTGTAGACTTTTATAATTTACATAAATAATAATCCCACCACACTTCAGTTGTACAGCCGGGTTCACGACCCTTGTCCTGCATGCTTCTTCTCCTGTCCTTGTCCTGTTCTAGCTTGTCCTGTCCTTCCCTCACAGGGTGTAGCACGACAGCCCCATGCAACACTCATATTTAATGTTTCATTGTTGTAGATAATGTAATGATTTACTTCTCTCATCCTGTTTACAATTAGTGCTTTGTCTTTTGTCTTTGTTTTTCTCGCCCTTCTTAAACTTAAACTTTGTTCTGCTCGACTGATCAAGTCTGATTCTCAATAAACCTCAATTATAATACTAAGAAACCACAGCGGAAGCTTAAAAACTCCACTGTGACACAGTAAAACTGTTCCGGCATAAAAGGGATACAGATTTTCCATTCTGCTTGACCTAAGAGCCGAACAGGACAAAAAAAAAGTAAGTCGGTCTTAACTTACGCCTGCTCAGACCACGTTTAAGTCCTGGCGGTCAATGTATGGGGCGATCATTGCCAATAGCCTCCCGAATACAGTATCCACAGTCTCTCCTTTAGTTCTTTGTCATAGAGCTATAGCAGCCAGGGCAATCAGATTCTTCTTTGATAATTGCAAAATGTTGCGCTTTGGTTCAATAACAAACAGTCCAGTACAGCATACCATGCCTCAAAACATTGTTTCCCCATTAACAACACCAGGGGTTGCCTTTTATCTGTTGCAGCAAGTTGATTATGTGTGCGAGGGTTAATCGATAAGTGTGTGGGTGGGTGTGAGTTGCCGACTGTATTTTTTTCACAACCGTCCAGTTCAGTCGCATTTGGCCCCGTTGCTCGGTGTGGGCGTCAGCACTAAGAATTTACCATTGTAAATATTTCACTGGTTTAACAATTGTCTGCCGTGACTGTTTTCTGAGCAGACTGAGGAAGAAAAAAATAATCACTCAATATACCCCACACCGCAGGTTAATTGTTTTGGATAATCTTTTAGAGATATCCGATAATTGGGCTTTGCTGACTTTGATCAGACGTAGGGGGTAAAAAAAAATGCTCAAATTTGGACCGTTTATTGGTATGTGTTCACCCTGCCAAAAGACATCTTTTTATGGCATTTCTTTTTGCTTTTCACTGCCATTCCAATGTGATACATTTTGGTTTATTTAAAGGTTAATGCAACAGTATGTTGAAGCTAATGTCCATCCATCCATCCATTTTCTGAGCCGCTTCTCCTCACTAGGGTCGCGGGCGTTCTGGAGCCTATCCCAGCTATCATCGGGCAGGAGGCGGGGTACACCCCGAACTGGTTGCCAGCCAATCGCAGGGCACATACAAACAAACAACCATTCGCACTCACATGCACACCTACGGGCAATTTAGAGTCTCCAATTCATGCATGTTTTTGGGATGTGGGAAGAAACCGGAGTGGCCGGAGAAAACCCACGCAGGCAGAACATGCAAACTCCACACAGGGGATTGAACCAGGGTCCTCAGAACTGTGAGGGTGACGCTCTAACCAGTCGTCCACCGTGCCGACTGAAGCTAATGTATTTAACTAAAATCATATTAATTACAGCCAAAATTAATTATTGTTATCCATTAATATTAAAATTTACAGTTTTACAAAAACCTTTTTTTTGTCCACATTAAAGCACCTCATGATCCTGGAGGGTCTCATCTGTCTTCTTTTATGACAGGAAGTCTTACCTAAAGTGAATTATCTCCTTTGTTCAAGGTGCAAGAACAGAAATGTTTCCTTGAGGTGTAAGGCATACAAAAGGTAAGGGAATCCCTTGCATAGCTAAACAACCAATGAATGCATGTTTTATATAACGTTGCATTTGTTTCAGAAGTCGCCATCAAAAAGACTCATAATACAATCAGGAGCAGCGTGGTGGTGTTGCTAACCCTAACCCTTTTTGGCGTCAACAACTTTGGATAATGAACATTATGTTTACAGCAGATGAATGACAATTAAGGCAATTTGTTTTCTGAACGTAGTGTGAGTGGTTATTAGTCCATTAAATTATCCATTAAACTTTGAACTATACAGACGAACACAGACATGAGGCTTGCGGCTGGATGGTAAGCACTCGTTCGTCATTGGAAGCCATTAGCGCAGACAGAGTTTGTAAGTTTACTTAAAAACAATCGTCCAAATATTTGCGACGCTCTGCGTATTTTGGTCTTTGTCCACACAGTAATTGCATTGTAGGGCCCCATAAACAGACTTGTATGTAAGAACAATTTTGCATTTCAGATTTCACAGTCAAGTCACTTGCCTAACTTTGGTGCAGGCAGCGGGGGTTCAGTTCCCACTCAGTGACGGTGTAAATGTGGGTGCGAATGGTTGTCCGCGTCTATATGTGCCCTGCGACTGACTGGCGCCCAGTTCACGGTGTAGTCTGCCTTTTGCCTGAAGTCAGCTGGGAGAGGATCCAGCACCCCGCGACCAGGATAAGCGGTGTTGAAAATATATGGATGGATTTTGCAGTCTGTTTTTCTGTAGTGTTTGTTCAAGTAGTTCAGGTGTTATTAGTCCAATACAGAATGTGAATCAGTTTTTGGTAATTCTTCCCCTTATTATTATGCATTTTCTGGAAATGTCTTTGTTCAGGAGAAGTATGGTGGAACAGTGGTTAGCAGGTCTGCATCATAGTTCTGAGGTTTGAATCATGTGTGGAATTAACATTTCTCCCCGTGCTTGCGTGGGTTTGCTTCCTTCCACATTTCCAAAACATGCATGTTATGTTCACTGAAGATTCTAAATTGTCCATTGCTGTGAATGAGAGCATGAATGCTTGTTCGTCTACAGTATATGTGAACGTGTCCAGTGGTTGATTGGCGACCAGTTTAGTGTGTACCCTGCCTCTCGCCTTAACTCATCTCAATTTTATTTAGAGCACTTTAAAGACAACGGCAGCTGAAACTAAGGTCTGTGCATAAATAAAAACCTCCAGGAGCAGCTGAACAGCTGAGTGGCAGGAGTGTAGGGATGGACCAGCTCAAACAAGACAGACAGGGCGAGACCATTTCTAGATTTGAAAACAGACATTAGGATCTTAAAATGAACTCTAAAGTGCACACGCAGATAGTAGAAGTAGGCCAGAATAGGTGTTATGTGCTCCATATCCAGTTAAGAGGTGAGGGGCAGCATTTTGAACCAACTGGAGAGTTTTGAACTGAGTTTGAACTAGGATGTTTACCCTAATGAGGACAAGCACTCTAGAAAATGGATGGATGGACTGATTGAATGACAGCTAGGGATTATAGCACGACTTCTAGCTGAGGCTTGCACTCAACCAACACCATGCACAAATTGATACGGCAGTACACTAGAAGGACTAATGAATGGATACCACCAAACTGACAACACAACCACAAAAACAACAAAAAATGTACATATTAGAGTATGTCGGCTCTCTGATAGCACCTTCACATTACGAATATGTCTTTTGCATCGCCACCTGTTCTCATTTTTTCATTTCTTGTCATGCAGATGTCTCTTTTCTTCCCACAAATCTGCTCACCCTTCTGCTTGGCTGCACCCTAAGCATTATGTCTCGACTTTTAATCGTCACCACCCAGAACAACATCCCCCTCCTTCCCAAGCCAGGTTCCTTCGCACAACACCCCTGGCGCCGCAGCTGCACGGAAATGTGCTGCAAGGTCATCGACGGCGCTGCAACAAGAGAAAGGGCATCGGAGGCAAGGACAAAGTAGCTAATGGTGTCAGGTCCTCTGTGGTATCAATGCACTCGGCTCGATATGATGTAACAGCTATTAGAACTTCATTACAGCTACAGCGATAGCAATCATTTTGTAGATGAGAAACAAGAGTAACCAAAGAGCATCTATCTATCTATCTATCAGCAGTTTTATCTTCTATAGTTGGATTCTTATTTTCAAAATACAGTGGTGCCTTGAGATACAAGTTCAATCCATTCTGCAGAGCTGCCAACCTATAGAAATTCACTTTCACTCTAGATTTCAGTGAATTTCCTTTTTTTTTTTTTATTTTGTCAAGAACATTACCACGGAACAGTTATTACAGTAAATTATGTATCCATCCATCAATTTTTTGTACCACTAGGGTCGCGGGCGTGCTGGACACTAACCCAGCTATCTTCGGGCGAGAGGTGGGGTACACCGTGAACTAGTCGCCACCCAATCGCAGGGCACATATAAACAAACAACCAGTCACCCTCACATTCACACACCTACGGGAAATTTAGAGTGTTCAATTAACCTACCACGCATGTTTTTGGGATGTGGGAGGAAACCAGAGTGCCCGGAGAAAACCCATATTATGTAATAGGATAAAAATAATTCTGCATACTGTTCAATTGCACAACACAATCATTACTTTGTAATTGTAATCGTTAATAAGTTATAGCTCCAATCTTTGTTATTTTGTTTTTATTTGGGATTTCCCAAACCAATTTTTTCACCTCCAGTCTGATGCCGATATTTTAGCCTTGGGTTTTGGCCAATATCGATATCAGTCTGATCCGATTTCAGCAATAATCATACATAATTTACTATTTTGTGGCATGGAATGTCAGAAAACGCTTGAACAAGTGATATTACTCAAACAGACAACAATAATAACAATAAATGATTAACCAGTGGGTTTCATAAAGTAACTGCTGTGCACGTCTTGACCTCTGAAGGGCAGTGTGGTAACACGCAATGAGCTACACACTTGCAGTAACAAGGAACGTAGAAGAAGTCACGAGTATTGTTTTCAGCTGCATGGCCTTGCAGAATGGTGGATCTGTATGCCTTTGTGCTGGAACAGTTTTGCTGTGCAACAGGGGAGTTTGAAATACTCCCTCTGCTTAATTTATTAAAAAAAAAATATTAATCTGATGTTTATTGAAAATGCACTTGGGCAGAAAAGGGTTTTAGGGGACAGACAGAGGGACAGAGTGGACAAGGGGACTAGGGGTGAGAACCACAGTAGAACAATAGTGAGACAGTCTAGATATATAAACACAAGGAACCTTACAACAGTTATTTGTAGATTGGGGGGGGGGGGGGGGGGGGGGTCCAACATTTGGACAAGCCAGTTAAATACTGGTAGAATATAGTCTGGTCTGATGAGAGCAAAATTGAACTGTTTAAATGCCATAATGCACACCACGTTTGGAGGAGAAATGGCACTGCACATCACATGTGGGACTAATTAAGGTCATTTTATTTTATATTAAAAATCTTTCTTATTAATAATAATATACTTTTAACCTGACCCTGTTCTCAGATGACGTCTCCAGTGACGTATTAATTCATTCCCGGTACAAAAGGCGTCTTGTGGGGCCGTGAAATATTTTACATTTGAATTACAAGTATTAATTGGTTTATTTTGTTGTTCAAACTTGGTTACTCTCTGCTATAACGCAGTTCCAACCAGACCTGTCTGACAAGTGTACTGTATCACTCAACCACTTATTTTGGTGTTTTGGGACTTCATGACATGATAGCTCAGCAATTAGCATCATGCTTTTCCATCTTTTACTACCCACTTCTCGCCCTCCCTTCATGATAAGAAGCATTTGTCAGAAGTGTAGCTTATTTCCTACCATGGAGGCGATGATGAGTGACTTATAATGCGTTGACACCAAACACAAAAAAGAACTTTCGCCTCCGTGGCAGTGATGCCCCTTTTTTTTAAACACTATAGTGTTTATTTCACAGAATTCATTTGTGAAATTTTCGTCACAGCGACCAGACACAGTGCCGTACTGGTCGGTAATGTCAGACGCTGGATTTTTTTTTAACCCCCAATATCTGGAACAATTAGCGTTACAGCCGTAACAACTCAACGTTCAGTGGTTAGTAACAAAATACACCATTCTGTAACATTTGACAGCTCTGATGCTGTGACCATGTTTGTAACTCAAATCATCGATCCCCACTGAAATCAATGGAAATGCCATTAATCCGTTCCAGCCTCCACAAAAAAAATTATGTGTTTTTGCATTGAAAATATAGCTGTTTATGATGTTGTACTGATGTTGTAAACAAACATACAGTAATTATATAATTGAATTGAATGTAAGGAATTAAACAGTTTTTGCTACATTTTTGAAAAATCTTCAATGGCCATTATGGCCACTGGGGGCAGTATAATACCAACATACGGATATACATGGAGCCTGTCAAAACTCTTCAGTAAGCCACAATAATATTTGTCATCCTTCACACAGGATAACAAATACAATTTTGTGAGTATTGTTATTTTATCTGTCTACATGTGATGCTCTACCGTTTGTGTTCAAATATCCGTTGTGTAAAGGGTTATAACACAGCAACACCAATACTATTCACTAGCCCGTTTATGGCATTTTGCATTGTTTGTTAGCATGATGCTAAACACATTTATGCAAATGAGAATCTGTTCTCAATTGCCATATTTGGATAAATAAAGGTTAAATGAAATAAACATATCTAATGCTAAGCAATGTGGTTGTTTAAATACACAACGGACTGTATACTTATCTTTGTTTTATGTTGACTGTAGTTTGATAGTAAACTTCAACTGGGAGTGTCAATAAATAACTTCAAGCCTCTTTTTCTAATCATTTTCACTATTTGTCAAACTGCTGCTTGTTGTGTAGCAATTGAGTTGAGTTCACTGCCACCATACAGTGCTCGTACCTAAAATTTTTGCTCCCAAGTCAAAGCAAAAAAATCAGTTGAACTATAGCTTGTCACTCGTTGGGTCACGTGTCTCTCACGACACCACTCTATAACATTTTTGAAAACGTTTTTACTGCACATTTTACATATGTTCCCCTCCAAAATTATTGGAACGTTGAGGGCAATTCCTTTATTTTGCTGTACATTGAAGGATTTTATATTAATTTAAAAGATGAATATTAGACAATAGGTCAACATTTCAGTTTTTATTTCTAGGTTCAGTATGTATACATTTTCCACCCGTAAACAGCTCTCTGGTTTTCATGTTAGTTACACCACAAGCTCGTATAAAGTCTTCCCATGCAAAAATCCCAAACCAAGCGTTGACATTTTATTGTTTGAATAATTAATGTAGTAGGACACACAAGGCAACAGTCATTCACGGGCCAAAAAATGGGTGAGTTCAAACAAAATGTGCTATCTTCTAAGTTGATAATTACTGTAGCTTCAGATGTAAATACATAGAAATAAAATGTGAAATGTTGATCTTTTGTCAAAGGTGAATGTTTTCATGAAATTGGCCTCACTGTTTCACTACAAGTTCAGGTGCCACTGAAGTTCATGGAACATAATATAGTCCTTCAGTGTTCATACAATTTGTAGCAACATTTTTGCAAAACAACAATAACAAAACAAAAAAACATTGCTTCCAACTTTAACAACTCTTGTGCTCAATTCTGTAGATTTTAACTTAAAAAATCTCCGCCCTGCTTGCTCCGCATTCAGGCCCATGTTTTGAATTGTCAATAATGGCTTCAGGCCAAATATTTAGCCCAAACGTTGTGTTGACCACTGATTGCTTGTTTCCACGGAAAAGATCAATTAACAGTTCAGCGTCCTTCAACGGAGGTATGACTACGCTTTCAGCATTTCTGAGAGCTTATCGCCCTTCCAGCTGTCCCCCCATTTTATTTTTTTATACACATGTCGTTACTAACATTGTATATGACCTACTGTGCATTTTCCATCTGCGTAGCCATGCAGTTTTGTAAACAGCTGTATCAATGGGGGTTAACAATACTGAAAAACTGAAATGTCAAACCACAAAAACAATTCAAATAAATAAAAAAATCAGCCTGCTCCCATGGTGAGCAGTTCACACACTTTAATACAAGTGACATCATTAATAACGTAGAAATACTTTCATTAGGAATATATTAAATCAGACAACAGAAAATTATAATGTTTGCTGCATACATTTCCCACTTCACTAAGAGCAGCAAATAAGAGATTGCTCCTGGAGTCAATAAGTCGACTGCATTTTTAAAAGAACAATAAAGGAAAAATGCTTGAGGTTAAAAAAAGAAAAGAAAAAAAAGAAAGTGGTTGACATCCCTGCAACATTAATGAGCTCCTACACCTCGCCAAGGGGACGACCGTATTAATGAATTAATGAGGCCGGCTGCGAGAATCCATGTCAAGCAACAGCTCGGCCACGCCCCTGCGAGCTTTTGATTCGACTCGCCCGTGTTGCCTTTGAGCGCTCATCATTCTCACGTCGGATGAAGTCATTTCCACTCATCGCCCCATCAGGACAATCTTGGACTTGATTTCAATTCAGCACACGCATGCACACGCACACACAAGTGCAGACTGCTAAGCATGAGGCAGCAGATCTGCCTCGTCAAGAGAGGACACAAGTACAGAGAGGAATGGAAGGTCATTCGGAGCATTGATATTCAAGACTCAGGTGCATGAGTAATATGTGTGCATATTATTAACATTGGCTCTCTCTCTTTTTAGATAGCAAAGACTCACTCCTTCACTTGAAAGAACAAACAGAGTGCATGTGTGTATGTTTTTTTCCAGTCAAGCATCACTGTCCAGTGGCATTAACATTGCAAAAAAATATGACTGCAAGTAGGCTACATAACAGGAAAACTACTCACAAGCTTCCCCGACCACTTGTTGCTAGGCAGAATTTGTGATTGTACCCCATAGGCCAATGGAAGAAAAAATTGCCATGTGCCAGCCTCACCCACTAAGCTGTTCGAATGAGTGCCAGCAGCGCCAGGAAGTCAGAGACACACATACAGCGGAAATGTATCCGCCAAAAGAGTACTTGGAAAAAAAATCCCTGATGTGTATTGAAGTTAAAATAAAGCGAAAGAAGAACATGAAGAAGAAACCAGGGCCATCTGTTGTTAGGATGTGGAAGACATTTCTCCCCCAAAAAACACTATAATCACTTGAACCAAGGTGAATCCCGGCTCTGTATTGAATATGAAATACATAACAGAAAGAAAGGAAAACGGGGCCATCTGTTGTTTGAATATCAGGGAGTGCACATACCAGTAAAAAGTTTAGATTTTTGTCTGACCACTTGTTGCTAGGCAGAATTTGTGATTGTGCCCAAAACCAAATAAAAAATGTCATGGGCCAGCCATGCCTGCTAATCTGCAGCAGGAGTCAGACAAACAGTCACTGAAGCCGTTAATCCCCAAAAGGTATTGTACTCACTCTGCATTGAATATCTAATACATATCAGAAAGAATTGAAAGCAGGGCCATCTGTTGATGGGAGGTGGGTTGGAATGTCAGGTAGGCCACACAGCAGCAAATCCTTCGGATTTACGGCAGCCAGCTTGTTACTAGGCCATGTCCAATTGGCTGTGTGAAAGAACAGAAAGCCAGGAAGACACAGAAGGATTTTTCTCCCAAAACAGAGCCATAATCCAGGGGCACAGATGGGATTTTGGAACATAATACATATACATACATATACAGAGATCATTTTACACTTGAGAATTTGTGAAACCCAGGTTGCACATGTCTGGAAACGATGAGTACCAGCCCTGGAACAATGAGTCCCTGCAATTTATCATCACGGAGTACATATACAGTAAGCTTCCGCTATATGATGGTTGTTGCTTCGCGGTCCCGCTATGTTGCAGATTTTTATTTGTACATTTGTACAGTATTTTTGTGTTATCATCGCTCTTGCTCTCTCTCAATATATTGCTTCAGCCTGCCATGGTCTCAGTTTTTTTAGGATGATATATTTTCCCAAAGGCTCTCACGATAAACAATAGTATCATTGATGTTTTTTTATGCCACTGATATAATGATATTATAGTGAAAGAACATTGAACATTGCCATTGTAATGTAGAACTATAAATAAAATATATTCGATGAATAAACAACATAAATAAATCAGTCAGGCACTCTTCACAAAAACTGCACTTAAAGAAATTTTTTTTTTATGTGGGGAACATACATACACACACACACACACACACACACACACATCCCTACATATACACACACATACTTTACATATACACGTACACACACACACACACACACATATATATATATATATATATATATATACATATGTATATATGTATATATGTATATATATAACAAGTACAGTATATAAATATATAAATATTTACTTTGCAAGTCGATTTACAGTGTGCGGTCCTAAACGTTCTGCTTGCGCCCCTAAAATTTTAAGTTAGTAAAAAAAGTTAGTCTGGAGCTCTGTGTTCCGCATTCAGAATCAGAATCATCTCTAAATGGCCAAGTATGTTAAAAATCACAAGCAAATTGTCTCCAGTACCTGGAGGCACTCTTAGTACTCCTACCAAAAAAAAGATCATAATAATTATAAAAAAGCCACTATAATATGAAACACTAACAAACAACAACAGACAGGAACCAGGGTCTCGTATTTACTGCATATTCAGGAGGAGTGGCTGCAGCAAAGTGGAGACTGTGGGGCAAAGTGGAGACCCAAGAATCATACGGTAACATCCATGGCCGAGGCACAGCCATTGCTGACGCTAGCGTGCATGTTTATTGTTGTCATTTCTAGCCTCGCAGTCTCGAAAAGTTGCAATGTTGCGTCGATGACGAGTCTGATCAACAGGGGCAAATAGCTCTCTGATTGACAGGTGATCATTTCTGACTCTACCCCGCCTCTTGCCACCAGCTGGATAGACCCGAGCTTCCCCCATTACTCTGAACAGCAAAAGCGGTAAAAGAAAATAGATGGATGGATGTAAGTTTTGCTGCGCACATTGTCCAGAAAAGCATACATTTCATGCCTTTTACTACCTGCATGTGGTAACGCTAGTGCGGCGTAATGCTGCAGAAGCAGTAGCAGTGAGGGTGTCACTGAGTTCATGTACATAAACCAAGCCACTGCCAGACTGGTCAGCTCCTCGCAGAAATAGCATTGGAGAAGGGTATACATCTCTGTGTAAAGCGTGCAGGAGAAAGAGAGAAGGATAGGAAGAAGAGAGCGGTGATGAGAGCAAGCGTCCGAGACAAAGACATAAAGGGTATAAAAAGTGCAGGAGATGCAGTCATAATAGGTGGCAGCTTGGTCAAGGGAAAAAGTCAGAAAAAGCTTCCTTGGGTGATTTTACAGGCTTCTTCACCCACAGAGCCTCTATCATTATAAAGAGACATACAGTACACTGTGTCTTTTTTTCCTCCATTGAGCAGACGTATAGTGTTGAAATTCAGACAGACATGCAGTGAGACAGGTATGTGAGACACATGCAAGGGTACAGGTAGGATTTGCTGTAGGGAGACGGGGTGAGGATGAACTGCAGATGAGATGCAGGAAGGTAAAGACTTGAGGAACAACAACATCAGCTTACAAAATAAATAAATAAAAATGAGATACAAGGAAATCGTCCAAAAGGAGCATTGTAATTGTTCACATAGCAGACTTTCTTGGGGTCAAATCAGCTCCAGGATCACCTGAACTGGATAAGCACTATAGATGGCAAGTTACACACCACAACCACCGAAAGGCAGAATTTTATCATACTTCAGAGCAAAATCCATCCATCAATTGTCTGTAGCATTTTTCCTCATTACGCTCATGGGAGAGCTGGAGCCTATCCCAGCTGACTTTGGGCGAGAGGCAGGATAAACCCTGGACCGGTCGCCAGCAAATGGCAGGGCACGCGTAGACAAACAAGCAGTACCATCTGGACAATTTAGAGTCTTTAAATGAACCTAACATGCATGTTTCGGAGACTTGAGAAAACCAACACAAACTCCACACAGCAGGGCCTGAGCTGAGATTCAAATCCAGAATCTCTCAAATGTGAGGCAGACATGCTAACCACTACCGTACATTATACGATTTATTGTTGCCATTACACATTAATTTCGAGGAATTATTATTATTATTAAGTCTAGTCATCTATGGGTGCAACATGACTGGTTTTCCCTAGGTGTATTCCCGCACAATTTAGTAGGATTTAATACAAAAAGCTATTCATTGAAAAAAATAGAAAGCGAAAATATTACCAGGATTGGTTTGAATACATTTGTTTTATGACTTTTAACCCTCTAATGCTACAGTTTTCCAAGTGAGACGTAGCTTAACAAAAACAATGAAGAATTTAATTTATGTTAGTTATTTTAATTGAGCCCCACTTTTAGAGTGGATTATTGCACAGTTTTTCAATTATAGATACTTGTATTTATCTGTATGCATCAAAAAGGAAGCTAATTCCAGTACCGTATTTCACGACCATAAGGCGCACTTAAAAGCCTTAAATTTTCTCCAAAATGGACGGTGCGCCTTATAATGCGGCGCGCCTTATGTGTGCACAAAATTCTAAAATCTGTAAATGTTGTTGTGTGACTTTAATGAGCGCTGCGCTTGACTGACTGGGAGCATTTCCTGCCGACACGCTGCTTACATAGAGGAAGGCGGACGTGACTGAGGACAGCATGCGGACATAAAGGAGGAAGGGTGCGCGTGACAGAGGCCGCTAAAGACACGCCCCCAGTATGTATATAGTTCCGGTATGTGCATCGGTTTGGCTAAGGATCCCCGAAAATGGCACCTACGAAGAGACGCGCTTATGAAGCACTGTTTAAACTGCAAGGTATTAGTTACGCGGAGGAACATGGGAATCGAGCAGCCGCGAGAGAATTCAAGATCAACGAATCCGTGGTTCGCAAGTGGAGCAAGCAGGAGAACGAGCTTCGCCAAGTCAAGAAGACGAAGCTGAGTTTTCGTGGAAACAAGGTGAGGTGGCCCGAGTTGGAAGACCAACTTGAGCAATGGATTAATGTGCAAAGAACAGCCGGGAGAAGCGTCTCTACAGTCACCATTCGACTGAGGGCAATAACGCTTGCAGAAGAAATGAAAATCAAACATTTTCAAAGAGGTCTGTCTCGGTGCTTTCGTTTTATGAAACGTCGCCATCTATCCATCTGGGCAAGGACTACCGTGGCGCAGCAACTTCCGGCGGATTACAAGGAAAAACTGGCCATCTTCCGCTCCTACTGCAGGAAAAAGATTGCCAACAAACACCTCCAGCCCAATCACGTCACCAAAAATGGACGAAGTGCCGCTCACTTTCGACATCCCAATGAACCACACTGGAGAGAAGAAGGGGACCACCACGGTAGCGATACGCACAACGGGGCACGAGAAGTCGGCTTTTACTGTTGTGCTTGGTTGCCATGCTAATGGACAGAAACTGCCACCTACGGTGATTTTTAAGAGAAAGACGCTGCCTAAAGAAAAGTTTCCAGCCGAAGTCATCGTAAAGGCCAATCAAAAGGGCTGGATGGACGAGGAGAAAATGAGAGAGTGGCTGAGTGAGGTGTACGTAAAGAGACTGGATGCTTTTTTCCACGCGTCCCTGTTGATCTGTGACTCCATGCGCGCCCATCTCACAGTCGCTGTGAAAAACCAAGTGCAACTAAGACTGGGAGGCAACGCCGGGCGAGTTACGCCACCATATGTGGATGCTTGGGCTAAGGTATCTGCTATGACTGCTTTCGCGAAAGCCGGCATCATTGCTGAACAGCCCCCCGCCAACGAGACTGCCTCTGACAATGACGAGAGGGAACCTGCCGTGTTTGTTGGAGAACTTGCCCAGCTGTTCATTTCGGATACAGAAGATGAGGACTTTGTTGGATTTGTGGATGAGGATTGATCAAAAAATAACGTGAGTAGATTGTTAAATACTTCAATAAAGTACCACCGAACTCAGTTTTGCTCCCGCTGCCTTTTTAAAAACATTGTTTTAGCGTGCATGCATGCTACCGTATGTTTTAAGCTAGTGTATGTTTTACCATGCTTGGGCCCAATAATACGGTGCGTCTTATGTATGTGTTAAATACAGAAATAGACCCCGTAACTGAGACTGCGCCTTTTAATACGGTCTGCCCTATGGTCGTGAAAATACGGTAACCCCTAACACATGCCAGCTTTCTAGTCATTTCCGTTGATCACTTTTTGTACAAAATCCGACTAAAGTGAAAATAAAAGGAGACAAAAGAACCAATGGAGCAGCATCATGAAGCTGATTACCAAACACCATGTGATCTGTGAATTTTGATGTCGTGACCAATACAGGAAATGCCAAGCAGGGTAGAGGTTACCCAAAAGTGCAACATTTCCAATGTGTGACTAAGGACAAAAATACTTCCAATCAAAACAACCCTGATGACATAAACCCATTTCCAAAAATGGCCATTTAGTGAAGAAACAGCTGTCTCTGCTTCAAACCCTCAAAATGCCTTGTCATAGTTGTTGGCATTTGATACCCACATGCAAGAAAGCATCATAAATCTCACAGAAATGCATGCTCACTCTCCTCAATGAGAAGTCTCTGCTTACCATGCGAGTGGCGAATGGAAGACAACCAACCAAGATCAGTTTTATGACTCAGGACACTGTAACAAACCTGAACTCCAACACTGGTGTATCATAAAATATACAATATAAAATGTTTTTCAACATGATCCAATCAGGGTTTCAGAGCGACGACAAATGGACAAACGGGCTTGCCATTGCTAAATTAGGATGTCATGTTTTATACAGGAACAAAGTTTTTTGGGGTTTTTTTTCCTCGCAAAGCCTCATTTGCAACCCAAAACCTAATGAAAAAGTTATATATACACATGTTAAAAAAGTTAGATCACGCAATGAAACCTGGTACACACGTAACTGATTTTTAACATCTTAAAGGTGAAGTTTGCAGTTTTAAAAAAAATTTAACAGTTTTCGTCATGTTTAAACTTTCAGTATGACCTGACAGTAGAATATAATCAATATAATCTTTTAAAAAATTATCCCTCTGGCCCCATGGTAAGCCTCTAATTTTTTATTTTAATTATTATTTTAAAACTTGTCCCCCCGTGACAGGAACAGTCTATCAGAGACTGTAGAGACAGAAGGCATGATCGAATAGCGTTTCAATCATTTTTTTGTGTGTGCAGACACACGCAGGCACATGCTGCAGCCTCACTGTCACTATACCCAGCAGCCTCATGCAGACTTTTTTATTTGGCCAGATTATCAGAATCAGAATCATCTTTATTTGGCAAGTATGTCCAAAAAACACACAAGGAATTTGTCTCCGGTAGTTGGAGCCGCTCTAGTACGACAACAGACAGTCAATTTACAGAACACTTTGGAGACAGAAAGACATTGACAAAAAAAAAACAGTCACTGAGCAGTAAAGGGTTGCTAGTTATCTAGTAATGCCGGTACTTTTTTTTTTTTTTTTTTTGACAATTGTGCAAAAAGATGCAGAGTCCTCTAGCACTTAGAGCAGTTCGAATGACTAATATTGCAATAGTCCGGTGCAATGATCATTGTGCAAAGGGCGCCGAGACGGTTTAAAGTGACGAGTAGTGCGATAATCTGGGACAATGTTGGTTGTGCAAATGTTACAGATACTTTTCAATCAGTGTGCAAATGGAGCAGATGCTACTCTGGCATGAGTGGCCAGTATATGCAAATAGTGCAGCATGGCGAGACAACTACAGTGAGTGCACGAGTAATACATAATTGGTCCCTCAGAAATGTGACAACGAACTCAAGTCAAAAAATTGCCAGCATGTTGTAATGGAATTGTAGGTCATTTACCTTGGGTCAGCAACAAAAGTTAAAAAGAAGTAATCGGAAAGCTCTCAAGACAAAACAAGGGTAAACATGTTCAAATTAGTGAGGGGCGTGGCTTTTGTCAGAGGCGCGAGGGGAGGAGGGAGGAGAGAAGTGAGGCTACATTCAAATCTTGCTCGCAGTTTGAAAACTGCAAACTCGCCTTTAACCGATTTTCAAATTGCAAACATTGAGAAATCAAAAACATCAAGTCAAGTGCGTGATTCCTGCTCTTATATTATGTGTTGTATCCGAGTATATCTCCGCTGATAATTGTGAGTCTACTCCCCCAAAACAAAAGTCTGTCAATATACCAAGACTGATCTGTGAGAAGCCGCATGATTCCACAGGGCATACTGATCAGGTTCAATATTTACGATTATCGGTCCGGACCGTTTTCAGAGTGGTATGGGGAGGGGAAAAAAATAAATCATTCTCAATGCACCCCTTGCCACAGGATAGTCGCTCAAAATAATCTGTCAGAGACATCTGATAATCGGGCCTTTGCTGACTTGGATTGGAGTGGAGAAATCGATCGCTTATCAGTATGTGTGTATCCCACTGAAGGAAATGACAAACACACACACAATCAGGATTCGTTGCCGTAGCGTGGGTTCAAAGTGCCCAGCAATGTACGCCACCAAAAAACCCATACCGTTTTAAGGCATCCACAGACCTATGGTATACTGTATATAATGTTTGTAAAGAATATGCGCCAGGAAGGCAGAAAAGTGAATAACTACCTGAACTAAAACAATGATAAAAACTTCTTGTGTATTGGGTTGGGCCGCCAGAAGCACCCCAAAAGGTTTTTCTCTTATCCATCCACCCATCCATCCATTTTCTGTAGCGCTTATCCTCACGAGGGTCGTGGGCGTGCTGGAGCCTATCCCAGCTATCTTCGGGTGGGAGGCGGGGTACACCCTGAACTGATCGCCAGCCAATTGTAGGGCTTTTTTCTCTTAAATGTCCTTAAAAAGGAAGAAAAAAAAAACACTAAATCCAGCAGAACCTGTGAGTGAGGAGGATAAATCGAGTGGCTGTCATAATTAGTTGTCGATCACATTTTCTCACAGGTAAGTATAAAATGTTTGGTTAGGTTGTCGTTGAGCCATTTAGTAAAACATAATGGCTAGCCTGCTAGCTAACGTCAACTGTACAGCACACCACATTTTTTTATTCAACTGACCTGTTGAACGCAGAATCTTCTTTTCGACTGACACGTCACAAAATCAAACTACAGTAGTGGAGAAGATGGCTAAAATCTTCATTCTAGGCATTTATCTAGTTTTCTCAAATATGTGTGATGTCATCATGTAATGGTCAACTGCAACTACAAATTTCAGTTTTTTGTATTTGTTAAGGCGGCACGGTGGCCGACTGGTTAGAGCGTCAGCCTCACAGTTCTGAGGACCCGGGTTCAATCCCCGGCCCCGCCTGTGTGGAGTTTGCATGTTCTCCCCGTGCCTGCGTGGGTTTTCTCCGGGCACTCCGGTTTCCTCCCACATCCCAAAAACATGCATGAATTGGAGACTCTAAATTGCCCGTAGGCATGACTGTGAGTGCGAATGGTTGTTTGTTCCTATGTGCCCTGTGATTGGCTGGCAACCAGTTCAGGGTGTACCCCGCCTCCTGCCCGATGACAGCTGGGATAGGCTCCAGCACGCCCGCGACCCTAGTGAGGAGAAGCGGCTCAGAAAATGGATGGATGGATGTATTTGTTAATTCATGATCCCACTACTTCCGCTTTAGAAATGTTGTGCCAGGCCAAAAACTGGTGCCCGCTGGACGTTATTTCCCAACTGAATGACTTCTCAGTATTAACTATAAAATGGATGTTGAAAAGAAAACAAAGGCCGCTGTGCAGCTCTTGTATTAGCTCTCATTAGACCGTGCAGGTGTATTTCTCTCTCCTTGATTGCTTTATAACTACGGCAGCCCTAGTAGATGTGTCACTGTGACATAAACACGTTTGCTTGTTGTTGTTGTTTTTTTTAAACGTTTCTACGAGTGATGCGGTCATTTTTCTCATCTCGGCGAGAGCGGCATGAGGCCAAACAGGCTGTAATCCGTCCACTTCTCCCGTCTATGACTAATGGCTCACGTTGACACCGTAATCAGCGGAAATCACAGGGGGCAAACTCCAAAGGGGCTAGCTGTATTTACCAAAGATTACATCTTCAGCGAGTGTGTGTTAGGGGTGCGACAGCTTTACGGACTGCTGAGAAAATAGCAATCACACGCCATTGACTGACTCGCCTGTGATATTGCCACTCGCCAAACGCTCTCAAAGGACTCTCCCCAGCCATTTTTTTGTATCTAAATGCCAGTGGTATGCTCTGTGTTGTAGTCCTGTCACCTTCCTCTGCCTTCACCTTGATCACAGCTAGCAGTTTTTGCTCTTGTTTTGGATGCATGCTGACTTTTTACTCTTTGTTCAAACACATTTGCATTCAACAGAGGACCTTTCAGCACCAGAGTGAGGGGGAGGGAGAAAAAAGACGACAGATTTATTGTCATTTTTTTTCTTATAATTCCACAGATTCCAATCCGGGTGTTCTCCCCACATGGGCACGTCACCGTTTAGTCGTAGATCTGAGATGCTGTTCTTCCCTCGGATGACCTTGTCGATCTGTCTGCTCTGATCTGCAGTGACGCCTTTTTTTCCGAGCAAACATTCAAAGAGGAACACAGACGAGCCACGTTCGAGATGAAGGGCAAGGAAGTGGAGGTGGTGAGATCAGAGGGAGGACGTTTGCCGGCGGTGAAGTATTAGCACTCATCGTGACAATCGGGTGAGGGAGCTCGGGCCACAAAATTGGGAAAGTTGATGAAAGTTTAAGCCCGCTGGCCAGCAATATTATGGCAACTGCACAATCTAATGTGATACAAACCTTGCGTATATAAAGCAAAGGGAGGACTACATGGAACTTTTTTCATCACAATACCCTTCTATTTTCTTGACAGATGATCCTGTTCAATGTTGCAGGGAGCTGGACTCTAAAGCTAACTTTAGGCAAAAGACGGACTACACCCTGGACTGGTCGCTAGTAATGATTCACATCACACCATCACTGAGAGGGAACTGAACCCTCACTTTCTGCATGGAATTCAGGCAAGTGAACCACTACACCATCAGTAACTTCATTCCACACTCCATTTTATAGCTAATACAGAGCAATGATTCAGTTGTTAATGATTCATATACTGCTGTTTTATGTATTTCTTTTCACAAACCCTTTTTTTCCCCATTGGCCCAAGGGCCACAAATGATGACTGTGCATGAAAATAAGTCTGCCTAGCAACAAGTGGCCGAGCAAAAATGTGTTTCAGGTCATGTATGTAACTGTTTTTTGGTTTTTTTAAATAATTAATTACACTAAAGCCAGGCAACATAATACAAAAAGCCATGCACTGAAAATAATAGAAAGTGGAATTATTAAAGGTGCCAAGGTATGATTATTATGTTCGCACTGTTAATGACATTTTTTTTCCTTTTCTCTCTAACGGGAGGCTCGTTGTCAACCTCATAGTCCTCATAGTTGAGAGGTGTGTGGAGTTTGTATGTTCTCCCCGCACTCGTGTGGATTTTTGCCAGGTACTCGGGCTTCCGCCTTCATTGCATGTTCACTGCATGTTAGGTTAATTGAAAACTCAAACTTGTCCATAGGTGTCAATAGTTATTTTTTGTCCATTTGTCCTGTGATTGGCTGATGACCAGTCCAGCGTGTACCCCAACTCTTGCCCAAAGTTAGCTGGGAGAGACTCCAGCTCACCCATCACTCTGAAAGTGATAAGTGCTATAGAAAACGCATGGTTTGATGGATACACTAGAGGTGTCCAAAATCTGGCCTGGCAGCCAATTGCTGTCCATAGATTTTTTTTTTTCTTTTGGCCTGACACATTTTCCCCCAAAATAAAATCAAACACAGCCAGAATCATAACATTAAGGCTGTCAGCATTGCACTTCCTACTTTTCAAAGCCTGGGTCTGAATGTGGAGATGAGTGTCTGCTGCTTCCACTCACCACTTCTTTCTTATCAACAGGAAAACAGTGCGACTGGCCAACAAATTTACTTTACTTGCGGCAGCACTGCGGTCAAGTGGTTAGCACCCCTCCCTCACAGTTCAGAGTTTCGGTGTTCAAATCTCAGTTTAGGTCCTCCTGTGTGGAGTTTGCATGTTGCCCCTGTGCTTGTGTGGGTTTTCGACAGGTACTCCGCCTTCTTCCCACATTCCAAAAGCATGCATGTTAAATTGATGTTTGTCTATATTTTACCTAAAATTGCCTGGTGACCAGTTCAGGGTGTACCCCACCTCTCGCACAAAGTCAGCCGGGATAGGCTCCAGCTTACACACAACCCTAATGAGGATAAGTACTATAGAAAATCGATGGAATGACACCAGAATATTTTTCCTTAAAATGTTGAACTGCTTATCATACCCTGGCCTACAATTAATTAGTTTTAACTTGTTTGATTACCTACTGGTGAAGAATATGTACAGTTGTACTCATAAATGTATACACCCTGGCAGAATTTGTAAGATTTGCATCATTCATTAAAGAAAACATTATTGATCAGGCAAAACACGTTTTTTTTTTTTTTTTTTTTTTTAATGGGATTCATATTAAACTATACGGCATTTCAGAATAGCACAATCATAAAAAAAAATAATAATCTAATATTTCACAAATTAGTATGTAAACTTAAGACTTCAGCACAACTGGGAACTGTGATCTTTTGGAGAAACTTTTGGAAATTAAGGTCTGGAGTAATTTATTTACAGCCAAAGGGTCACTGCACAGAGGGTTAGTACTTTCTAGAGGTTCATGACAATTCTGCTTTTTCAAACAACATAATGATTACTTTCGATTGACATAAACGTCAGAATTTAAATGACACGTAATGGGTAAGAAAATAGAAAAAGTACGACACACTGCATTTCTACACCACAGCAAACTCCACTGGTGCCTCATTTTCTCTTCAAATGATGGTGTCTTATTGTGTCATGAAAGGAACGTTTACAGCTCATCCATAAACTGAAAGTGATGTAGCATTGGTAGGGATCAAGTAAGGTTGTGTATAAAAGAGCCTACATTGAACCTGTTGAAAGACGACTACACCCCCATGAGCCAGTTTGCTCTATATATTTCTATCCAGTAAATAGCTCATTATAATCTTTCTAAATGCAGCACAATGCCGATGTTATAACAGAAAAGAAGTGTGAAAATATGAAGTGAGTCCAAAGCACACATTCAAGGCCACGATCCGTTTTCTTTAGTGAATGTTGTTTTCCCGACAAACACAAAAAGGTTTGGGTGGCACTCTCCTCCACTGTGCCGCCTCTGCATCAAAGCATCGCCTTCAATGAACCTTTGCTGGGAGCCGCCTACATGAACAACTAAACTAGTGGATACACTTGACTAGCGTACAAAACACTGATAACATAAATAAAGCGTTCTCAAATCAAACAATTTGGATTAGAACCAAATGCAAAATTCAACAATGATTGGTTGTGTGCCTTTATGTGTTTTTTTTTTTATGTTTTCCTGAGCATGGCTGTAATAATACAGATTATGTATGTCAGGAAATGTCTGTGTGGTGTGTGTGTGTTTTATTTATTTATTTATTTTTGGTCACTCATCCACAAATATGAGTGCATAGCATTAACAGTAGGAGTCACACCATGGTGCTATCCAACTGGAAAGGTGTGAGAAATTGTCTGCCAGAACAGAAGATGTGTATCAGTGTGTGTGTGTGTGTGTGTGTGCGCGCGCGCCAACCTCTCCGTATAAGGGGCCGTTAGGGACATTATTCAGGATTAGCTCTCACATTTACTATTCAGATGCATTAACACACACACAAACTACTGAAAGGCTCTCATAAGGACTACTCAAACACTCTCATATGCACGAGTCTTGCTCTCATTAACACCACTCAAATGCTCTCATTGACGACTCAAATGCTCTCATTGACACCAGTCAAATGCTCTCATTGACACCAGTCAAATGCTCTCATTTCCACTAGTCAAATGCTTTCATTTACACTACTCAAATGCTCTCATTGGCACTACTCAAATGCTCTCATTTACACTAGTCAAATGCTCTCATTTACACTACTCAAATGCTCTCATATGCACGCGTCTTGCTCTCATCAATACTACTCAAATGGCTCTCATACGCACGCGTCTTGCGCTCATCAATACTACTCAAATGCTCTCGCACACACGCGTCTTGCTCTCATCAACACTCCTCAAATGCGTTCACGTCAATCACATTCTCGCAAACATCACTGGCATTGACGAGTTCATGTCAATCATGCTCACACGTGAATAGTGTAAATCTTTTATTAGGTAGTTCAATTCAAAAAGTGAAATTATAGAGATGAACTGCACACTCTCAGAGTGAAGTATTTCATATTTAAAATGTATTATTTTGATGATTGTAGCACATAGCAAATAAAAACAAATTCCCCTTATTGAGAAACTAAAATATAATGTCAAACAAAATAGTCAATTAATTCAAGAAATAAAGTGATTTTTTAATGTAGAAATTAGGTTGGAATTTGCCCTCTGAAAAGTACTTAACTAAATGTTTAATCACTCTATGAGTACTGAAGAAAAGCTTTTCAACTATATTCAAATTTATTGAGATGTACCTATATTTAAAAAAGTCAATAAAATAAAAATAAAATATTTGACTCTGACTGTGTGTAGTCTGGAGTGCATATCTATGACACGAGCTTCACAACGACAATTAAATTCCTTCATTCCCTTTGGACACCTCATTAGGTACACCGGCGCAGGGGAGCTTAAACGCGACTATCCGGCCATCCTGCCTGCAGCGAACTGTATACGTTTCAGAATCTAACACAGTGGTGTTGAAACTCTGCCTTGAGCCCAGGAGTAAACACACGTCCACTGCTCTTTAGCCCGAGAGGCACATTTATTCGGCAGCATCCGCGACCGAATAATGGCGTCTCGCTCTTGATAGACGAGCCAGCCTAGCCTTACGTCATACACGACACGGCTTCTGATTGACCGACCATTACGTCATATCCTACAGCACTGAATTGACATGAACTCGTGAATGCCAGTGATGTGTGCGAGAATGTGATTGACGTGCTAGCGTGAACGCATTTGAGTAGTGTTGATCAGAGCAAGACGCGTGCATATGAGAGCATTTGAGTAGTGTCAATGAGAGCAAGACTCGTGCGTATGAGAGTGTTTGAGTAGTCCTTATGAGAGCCTTTCAGTAGTTTGTGTGTGTGTGAAAGCATTTGAATAATAGTAAGTGTGAGAGCTAATCCGGAATAATGTCCCTAACGGCCCCTCATATCTCCGTGCAACATTTAACACTGATGCTCGCCCATTTGTTTGTCCGCTCAGCTCTTTTCCACATTAAAAGTGTCCCGCCTCACACTACTGCACATTAGCAGAGAAGCACGGTGACCATCTGCATGTTATGTATAATTATATGAGCGCGAGAGCACACGTACACGCACACACAGACACACACAAATATATGCAGTGATCCGTCCCACTGATCATCCAGATGGTTGGTCAAATATTCCAAAAGTGATACGGCAGAAGAGAGCACGACCAAGTAATCAGAGACAACTCGTGCTCGTGTTTAAACGCACACACTCTCTCTCTCTCGCTCTCGGACACACACGCGCACACGCACACACACACACAGAGTAAACAGACTTACTGTGCGCAAGGACTCATCTGACTGCTGCTGAGAGGGGAATGGAAAGTGAACACCTCATGCCTGCTCGGCGGCACTCCCCTCTCCTCCGTCATTGCCCCCTCCTCCTTTCCCTCCCCCTCCCTCCCTCCCTCCCTCCCTCGTCCTTCACTCCCTCTTCCGCCTTCCCTCTTGGCGGAGGCTCGCCACATTCAGCGCCACGCACCCAGTCTCCATCTAAGGCAGCGCGGCTAAACGTGTCACACACAATTTATCCGCAGCAGTAATCTCACGGCCGGGGTTGCATGTGGGAAGGGGGGGGGGGGTGGTATTGGATGTGTGGGGGCGGGGGCGACGGGCTCTTGGACAAACTTCTACTTTCAACAATCCCACAATTTCTCATATTGCGAAAATGCTAGCGAGGAAGGAGATTCAAGTGGTCTCCGCTGTTCCAGCTCCTCCCTCTTACCATCTGCAGGCACCAACTCTCATACAGATGCAGTTACTTTACACAGCACCACCTGCACCCGCACACCTTCCTTTTCTCCGTGCATTTACACGAGCGGAGTAAGGACAAAAAAAGACAAAAAGAAAAAGAAAACCGGCATGGTAAACACAACCAAGGTCGAACACAACAGGTGATGGGACCCGGGTTGACTTTGGAATCAATGGTTTCCCATAGGAAATACTGCAAAGAGAAATAATCGATTCCAGGGTCAAAATGTCACCATCATAAAACCTTTAGCAAATTGAGTTTTAACATTATTAAAACACTCTTACATGCGTAAAAATAAGGCAATCAATGTTCATTAAGTTATGAGTTTTTGTGTTTCATAGCAAAACATCCAACTTTTCCACTAACTTCCGCACACATCCTCCCACGGAAACCCACATTGTTTGCAATTTTGTGTCTCGTATAATATTGTTGACCGTCCTCTGAATTCTTTAGAAGGAGTTTGTTCAGGTACAACCCCTGGAAATGGCCAAAAGTTATATACAATAAACATCAATTGATCAATTGGACAACATGTTCAAACTCTATGTGGAGCGCTGCTAAATGGTTTTGCGGAGGTCACATGTGGTACCCCGGAAATATGTACATTTTCTAGATGCATTGCTATAAAATAAACAATTAAAAAACACCAACAAAGTGAAGAATTTTTCTTCACTTTGTTGGTGTTTTTGCCACCAGGAGGCAGTGGATTTCAAATGTACCACAGTAAACTAACGCTTGAGGGATAATTAGCTTGCGGTAGGATAGAGGCTGTTCATCAGCGATGTTCTTGGGAGACTTTCCAATTGGCTTGACGGCTGTCATTACCATTTGGCAACCGTCGAGAACAAGAAAGACTTGAGAGGCGCTGGCCTGCGTTCAAGTATTCAAATTGCACGTTTTCATATTCAAACAGAGCAAGTCGTGCATGACAAATACAAGAGCTGTACCAAATCTTTGACCTTTATGAAGTTAACAATGGTCGTGCGCAAATGGCTGCATCCTTCTGAGAGCTTTTTCGAATATTATGCCTCTCTCATTTAACTAAGTTAACTGAAATATAGGGTGTCCCCAAATATTGACATCATTTCATAATCTTATACCATAGCCAAGTTTAAAGGAGACTTATGGTTTTTTTTCATATCATAAACCCATTCCGAGGAGTCTTAACATTTTCTTTTACGTTTTCAAAAAAAAAAATACCCCAAAAATGTGGAATTATTGTACATTTTAGACACCCTATTTCCTTTCTTGCTAAAATCAAGCCGCAATAGGGGTTGGTCCCCCAATTGGTTTTAAAATCAATGTTTGAATATTTTGTAATTCTAATACATACATCTATTCATTTTCAACATGGGGAAGCACAGTGGGGATGAGTGGTTAGCACATCTGCCTCACAGTTCTAAGTTCGAATCTCGGCTACGGCTTTCCTGTGAGTTTTCATGTTCTCCTGTGCTTGCCAGGGTTTTCTGCGGGTAGTCCAGCTTCCTCCCCTATCTGCCCTCCTTCCCACCAAACGGGGGACACCGTCTCGCACTCTGGCTTTGAGGGGACTGACTACATTCGCGGGCCCTGCGGGTTTTTTGGGGGGTGTCTTGCTCTCCTGGAGTTGGGTGGGAGGGCATGGCGAGGCGGGGCATTGTGTGTGTGTGGGTCGGGGAGGGGGGGAATGGGCGTCGGTTTTGGGGTGCCTCGGTGGGGCCGAGGGACCACCCTGGGTCTCTCGCCCTGGGTGGTGTCCCGTCCACCGGGCCGCTCTCGGGTGGACTCCTGGGCCCGACCCCGCCTCTCGGGTGGGTGGGGTGTTGTCCTCAGTCCCCACGGTGCAGGCGTAGCAATTACAGGACACTTCTGGTGGCCATTGTGCATGCGAAATGGTGTCAATTCACTTGCATCTGTCTGCAGACACACATTATTCGCTTGGTGTGGGGCCACTCACTCATTGCGATAAATAACTCTTAACTATACGAAATTCCTGAATGTCCCCCCACTTGCACACTTGTTCCTATAGATGTTTAAAATTGACATTGCCACTCCCACCAAACTTCAGCTGCACAGTCGGGTCCACTAGCTCTGTCCTGCATGCTTGCCCTCCTGTCCTTGTCCTATCTTGTCCTGTCCTTCCTTCACATGTTGTAGCACTACTGCCCCATACAACGCATATCTAATGTGTCACGGTACTAGGCATATAATGGTTTACTTTCCGTATCTTTCTTACAGCTAATGTCCTGTCCTGGTTGTATTCTCTTCCTATATTAGTTATCTTTCCACTGTCTCTACTTTGTGTTTTTTCCATCACTTCCCTTTAAAACTTTGTTTCTGTCCAACTGAAATTTTCAATAAATATTCATCAGAAACCGAAGAACCACTGTGGCAGGTTAAAAATTCCACTGTGGCACTGTAAAACTGTTCTGGCATAAAAGGGACACAGATCCCCCTTTCTGCTTGACCTAACAGCCAAACAGGACAAAAAAGAAATGTTTGAAAGCAAACTTCTAAAAGATTAAATGCATTTGTATTGTACTTCAAAGTTAAATACAACTTAACTGTATTCAACAAATGTACTGCACTGGATTAAAAAAAGTAAGCCATTGTAAAATTATGAACTGCTCGAGCATTTAATTCTATCGCACACCGCACTTTGTGAATCACTGGCCTCAGAGATGTACTGTAGTTACCCATTCATATTTCAAATGACATCAATTTTTTTGGAGCCCCTGTATTAGAATCGCCTCTCAGTGCAATGGAGTAATAAATGCATTGCCACAGAGACCGTGTGGTGCAGTCTCTCTCCTCCACAGAATCCGTCCAAGAGTCCCAAGTGTTGCCATGACGCCCAACTCCATCAACATTACATCGGGTGCGCGCATGTGACTTTGTCAGGTGGATTTTACAAAGTGACTCACACTCACTGACTTGTGACTGCAACAAATCATGTGTTCAGAATTTATCACTATATTGGCTTGTGTATGTGTGATTGAGCAGGAGCCTCATCTCCAGAGCGCATATGAGGGATCCGAACATCGCATGCATAAATATTTATCAACATTTCCTAAGAGTCCAGGAGAAGCACCGCAGTCATCGGCAATGCGAAATGACAATAAGTCACCCCCCCCCCCCCCCCCCCCCCACCCCGCCCCTCGTGTGACTCACAAAAAGGCCCTGCACTGCCTTCAAGGCATTGCGGAGAAATCACAAGATTATGATTGTTTACAGATGGACTCTAAAAATACAAAGCATGATGTCACTCTGAATGGAAAAAAACACTTTTCGGCAAAGGGAAGGTTTGTTTTTACTTCTGTCCAGCAGACACACGGTTTAAAAAATTATGGAAAAAATCTGGTAGCTGAGTTCCCAGAATTTTTCCATTCAAAACTACCGTTTAAAAAAAAAATAATCCATACATTTTACAGAAAAAAATATGACAGCTTGGTTGCCAGAATTTTTCTGTAAAAAAATACAATAAAATGTAAACATTTACAGAATATGCGGTACATTTTACAACATAAAACTACAGTTTGAAGTGGTAAATTAGTGGTAATAGCTGTTTTCAGCTAAATTAACATGAGCTTGCTGTCAATTAAACCAATTAATAGAGTAGGATTTTCATATATTTGTCACTTATTGTACACTAAATTCCATTAAATTTTATTTAAAAATACCAGCAAAAAAACATTGATTAATTGTTAAAGCCCCAAAATATGGCTGTCATTTTGGCAGAAAAATTCAACAATTTTTTCTGAAAAGTTGTCTATAATAACATTGCCTTTTGCAGTATTTCACATATTGAACTGTTAGATGTTCTCATTACGAGAAATGTAGAAAATGTAAATTAAAAAATCAAATAAAAGACAAAAGATAATCAAAACTAGATACCAAAAGAGTGACTACAATGAAAAATAAAAAACAACTCCAAAATAACATTTAAATAATTTATTAGAAGTGATTTGACCAGATTTGAAAGTGGAAAAACAAGTTACACAAGGTTGCATAGTTCTTTAAGATATAGCACTGAATTTGTTCTTTTCAAAATTAAATAACATGGATTATGTGTATTTATCTCCTTTTAATATGAGCATTTAAAAAAATTATTAAAACAGATCTGATCAAACTTGGTAGTGAAAAACTATTAAAGCAGTTACACAAAGTTGCGTTGCATAGCGCTTTAAGATACAGTACTCATTTCATGTTCTTTTGAAAATGTAATAACATGGATTTCTGGTATTTATCTCCTATTAACTTGAATCTTTCTGTAAGCTCTGAACTTTAATTATTTTTATTTTTAACAATTCAATAAATGGAAAATGAAAGATCACGAATACCACAGCAGAAAGTCTAGCTATTCAGCAATCATGTCTCTTGTGATCGGAAAGTTCCTGCATCAAGGTGAGGACTCTCTGATTGTGTATATCAATCCAAGAAGAAAAAAAAGCAATAAGACCTTGTGAAGATCCTGACTGAAGCTGGTAAGAGTGTGTCACTATCCACAGTGAAACTATTACTGTACTGATATGCAGTACTCTGCAGGCCACTCTGTCATTACTCCAAAAGAAACCCCCAAAAGCCAGAATACAATTTTCACATGTAAACAGGGACATAGAGAGACATGTCCTGTGGTTTGATGAAACTAAAATTGGACTGTTTGGCCATAATGAGCATCGTTATGTTTGGAGAAAAAAAAGTGGATGTTTGCAAGCCTGAGAATACTATCCCAACTTTGAAATATGGGGGTGGTAGCCTCAGATTGTGGGGTTGTTTTGCTTCAGAAGTACACTTCATAAATAGATGGCATCATGCGGAAAGAAAATAATGTGTAAATACTGAAGCAACATCTGAGGACATCAGCCAGGAAGTTAAAGCGTGGGTGTCTTCCAAATGGGCCATGACCTGAAGCATACTGCCAAACTGTTAACAAAGTCAATGTTTTGGAGTGGTTCTGATCTCAACCCTATTGAAAATTTATGGACAGACCTGAAATGGCATGTGCGAGCTAATTGGCTAAACTTGGCTCAGTTACACCAGTTCTGTTCAGTTTAAAGGCAATAGTACCAAATGCTAATGAAATGCATGTAAACTTACAACAAAGAAGAAATTAATGAAGAAAAAAAATCATTTAGATTATCCTAACAATTAGTAAATATAAATAATTTTGGTAATCCTAATTGAACCAAAACGTGAAAAGTTCAGTCTAATTTCATGTCTGACAGTGAGAAAAAAAGTCTATGTGACTTTTCATATAGTTTATGTAAACATCTGATTTTAAATTGTATATTTAAGCTATTTGTGTACAACAGTGTAGTCAATATGGATTTATACAGCATTTTCTGTTTTGAAATGTAAAACAACTAACATTCAGTTGAGTAGATGTTAAGTAGAATAGTCAAGTTACTGTAGATGTAGAGTGCAATGGATTGAAGTAAAAAGAGTACAATAGACTAAAGTGAATGTAAAGTAGATGCAGAGTAAATTTGTTTGTTTAGTATTTATGACTACCCGACCCCCAAAAAATGTTATTTTAACAACATTGTATTGTTTGTTTTCTTTTTGTATTACAGTTTTTTCTACTGTTATATGTAAATTTTACAGAGAAATGTGGTTATTTTAACATATCTTTACTTTAAAATGTACATTTGGGAATGGTTGAGTAATTTACAAAATATTATTGTAAATTCTACACGTTTTCAGTGTTTGACACCCCTGTGCTATGCTATGTTCAAGAAAAGTTTGTGTTTTTGAACAATATTTGTTTAAAATAAAAGACATAAAAGACGTAATGGCATTATCAAGTATCAGTACTTACTATCAACGGGTACCGATAAGTATTTGTACTCGTTTTGAATTGTGATGAAAAATGCACGTTTACTTTAAAGCCATAAAGAAAAGCTCACTTTATATGTTCATCATGATGAGCTGGGGTCTGTAAAGGTAAATATGTCATTAACATGCTGGTGTAAAAAAACGAACAAGAGCTGAATTTTTTTTTTAAATAAAATCACTCTGAAGTAAATGTACTTCCCACTAATGATGAGGTCCTTCTGGTTTAAAAGGCACACACTGATGAGAAAATACGACATGTTGAAACGTTTTGGACTAATTGCTGCAATTGCAGATAATTTAGTGAGAACATGGTTTTTTTTTTTTTTTTTTTTGCATGCTGCTATGCAGAGTGTGTGAGTAGGTGAAAACGCATGCTTGCTGTAACATTTCTGTGATCCCTTTAAAAGGAGATGAGCATGGATTCCAAGAAGAAAAAGGACAAGGGAGGGGAAATAACATACAGAACGAGAGAGTGGGGATTTAATAGTAACATCTGGATCCATCTATCATCTTTGATGCTAAGCGAGGCTAAAAGCTGTACTGACAGCAAGAGAAGCTTTTTTTTTTTTTGTCCTTTACAAGTATGGAAACTTCCAGCAAGGTGATCTGTTTTCAGTGATCTCTTCTCGCTTGTTATGGATTTCAATGTCACTTTGTCAACGTTTTTCATCATGCTGAATATTCATGACTTTTGCTAATCGTTGCTGCCCTGGCACATTTATGTCTAACCGAAGGAAATGAGTAAGCTAAAATTAAATTGCTAAATAGCAAAATACAACCAGCCAAATATAGAAAAACTAATGTTTCCGTATAGTATATTGTAGTTACTGATGACACTTATGAATTGTGTATTTTCATCATGAATTATATGTATTTTATTGTAGTATATTTAAGAGTTTTCTATTTTTTTATTTGGTAACTTAATAATTTAACTTACCTATCTATAGCCTTCTAAATGTATATATAAAACAGGAATGATTTTGATAATTTTTTAAAACAGTTTTTACAATGACACTAATTATGGACACAACCAGTTCAGGGTGTACCCCGCCTCCTGCCCGATGATAGCTGGGATAGGCTCCAGCACGCCCGCGACCCGAGTGAGGATAAGCGGCTCAGAAAATGGATGGATGGATGGATATTTATGGTAAATTATCCATTGTTTTAGTACATTACAATATTTTTAAATCCGTTATTTTTTAATGTATCATCCATTTTATCAGTCAATTTTCCAGTAAAAAATACATACAATATTAACTAATTATTATTTGATTATAAATCAACTACAATTTTAGTAAGTACCAGCAAAACAAAGTACCCAAAAAAAAAAACATTTTAAAAAGTACATTACAAGACTCTTACTTGGGTAACTGTTGGACAAATAATCATTATCCATCCATCCATCCATTTTCTGAGCCGCTTCTCCTCACTCAGGTCGCGGGCGTGCTGGAGCCTATCCCAGCTGTCCTCGGGCAGGAGGCGGGGTACACCCTGAAATGGTTGCCAGCCAATCGCAGGGCACATAGGAATAAACAACCATTCGCACTCACAGTCATGCCTACGGGCAATTTAGAGTCTCCAATTCATGCATGTTTTTGGGATGTGGGAGGAAACCGGAGTACCCGGAGAAAACCCACGCAGGCACGGGGAGAACATCCAAACTCCACACAGGCGGGGCCGGGGATTGAACCCGGGTCCTCAGAACTATGAGGCTGACGCTCTAACCAGTCGGCCACCGTGCCATCATTATATCCAAGATATTTATAATAATGACAAAATAGTTTATTATGCTATTCTTTTGTTACCTTTATTTGTAATTTTTAAATGTATTATAATCACTACCTTCACTGATTGGTCAGGTGAAATGGTATGATTCTAATAAATCAGTTACATTATTTTATATTTATGTTTTATGATGAATTATAAATCATTTTAGTACATAAGACTTTTACTCCCTTATTTAAAAAAAAAACACGTAACATTACATTGTACTAACATAATAACAGTATAATTACCTTAATAATAATAACCTTTTTCATCATTATCATGAGCATTCTTCACAGATTGGCCTGGAAAGGTCACATGGTTCTCCTGCATCTAATAAGAAATGCAGCATCCATTTGAGACAAAGTTACCAAATATGGTTTCTTACTGGTTAAAAAGGTCATTTAACAATATGATTATCATTGTGGGTGATGTCTGCAATAGTGTAAAACTGCAGTACAGTTTATAATACTGTATTTTGCCACATTTCAAAAGGGTGACTTATGGAAATAACATTTTGACACACTTCTATTCATTGTCTGTTAGCTGATTTGAGTCGCAAGGGAACTATTTGTAAATTAATCAAGAGTCGAGGCTGAACTATAGTGGCTTCTGTCTGCTGGATGTGAGGTCATGATGAAATTAACCTTTATAAAAAATAAAAAATAAAACAGGGGGGTGGGGGCTGGTAGTCTCTTGCTTTGGCGTTTTGACAGGTGGATTTGCAGCAGGAGAGAAGCGGCGCTTTGAACTAAATGGAGCAAACTGAAAAGTGATAAAGACTTAACATCTGATCTGGATGGTATTTTCATATTTTATTGCTGTGCCACACGTGTACACACATAATGCTGTGAAGTTAGCCCAATAAAATCTAACAACTGCGCCAAGGCTCGGACGTGCGATAAAGGCCAATTTAAGTAAAATGAGTCGCGATGTAGCCGGTGTTCTTCGGGGATCACAGTGTAACCAGCATTGGCTACGGATTCATTTAGCTTCTATTTGGAAGCTATTTTTTCACTCTAGCCCTATTTGGACTGTGTGGAATGTCTGCAGATGAAACTGAAACATGATTTCTCTGTGGAACCACATGATCCAGAAACAAAATCTCCCATTTGAGTCCCTTAATATAGTTATTACATTTCAAGAGCCATTGAAGCCCTGCAGCCAGCCTCTGTCTCCTATGCGAGGCCGTGCGCGCATCGCTGGCCTTTGCACCACAAAATGAACTTTAAAGACAACGGCGCCACATAGATGTGGACAAGAGCGGACTATACAAATCTTTGGATACCCATCAATGATTGTCCACATTAGCGCAGAACTGGATAGACACCCTAAATGTGACCTATTAGACATAAGATAGGGTTTATTTTATTGCGTGACAATTCCTGTTTAAAGATTCCGATGAATCAAACAGGATTTACTGTGCGGTGTTAAAAATGAATACATACAGTATTGTAATTTAAGTTCCAGTTCGATCAAGTGCTGGTTGAAATTGCACATTTTGCAACATTTCAAACTGAACATGGAACGTATTATTACTTACGAGCTTACACTCCCCTTCAAAAGTATTGGGAGAGTGAGGACAATTTTTTTTTGCGGTACTGTACACTGAAAAAAATTGGTATTTGGTATCAAAATATTAATATGGGCCATGAATTCAAAATTTCAGCTTTATTTCCCATTTTATTACACCTGGATTGCATAAACAACTCATTTAAAAAAAATAGGTTTTTGCTGCGCAAATGCATTTGAACATTAGTTTGGGGAGTTACGAGTCTCCTATTTAGCAGGTAAAATGCATGCTCAGTGTGTCAACATTGTCCACAACAAGTAATTTGATAAAACAAGTCATTTTGATCATGTATATTCTATTTTCATAATCATATTGAACATTTTGCACGTGTCCTTGAAATTGCTCTCCATCCTGTCATTATGGGTAACTGCCCCTTTAAAAACCCATCTGACGTTTTTATAGTAATATTATGACCAGCGTTTTGTCTTTCTTTAACAGAGACAGAAACAGTAGTTAGTAAATATTTAGACTTATGTCTTGTCATTTTCATATTGTATGTAGTTGGATGTTATCAAGTTTAACATGTCCACTTTTCCAAAGTCAAACATCAATTGATAAAAAGAAATTGAAAACAGTATTTGTTAAACAGTACACAAACAGCTTGCTAACTGAATCATTATGCTGAATTGGTACACCATGTATTTATTAAATGCTAACAACAGCCAACAAATGTCCACAATGTCAGCAAGTTTACCTCTTTTGCGGTTTGCATGTAATGTACATTGTCTGCTTGCAGTAAATATATTATTATTATTATACATAACAAAATTTCTAACAAAATAACATCTACTTAATACAAGAAATATGAAGTTCAATGGAAAATCTCAACTATATTTTGTTTATTATTTAACCACGTAAAAGACCTGTTGTGGCAGAACATCTCTTTTACAATGGTGACCTGGCCAAGAAGGCAGCAAGTTAGACATCAAGTCCAAGTCACTCACATATGAAATGTGAAATGTGAAATATAAACTGAAATGTTGATTTCTTGTCTCTCATATTCGTCCTTTCAATTCAAGTCAAAATATTTTCATTCTTCAACAACAACAACAACAAGAAAAAAATAATCAGGAAATGACATCAGTGTTCCAATGTTTTTAGAGGGGAGTGTACAGTAGAGTACAGTGCAACTTGTAAAGTCAAATGTTTTACCAGTTGTACACTTCAAAGTTAAACAATAAACCCCAAAAGTCACATTTCGTTGTAAATTCCAAAAGTGCTCTTTTTGGGTTTTTGGGGGGAGGGGTTTTGGTCTGATGCCCAGCCTAACAGATTACTGTGTACCTTGGAAAAAAGTTAGCTTCCTCCCATACAAGCAGTAAGCTCACTTCACTATGTATTTTTTATTTTATTATTTTTTTTTTTTTATTAACCAGCTGGTAGCTTAATTTCACACTTGTACAACCATAATGAATTTTGCCTATTGACTTATATGCATGTATATGATGGCAGGAAACACAATCCATTATCGCTCTTACCCTCATAAGGGTCACCAATCATAGGGCACATCTAGACAGACACTTTCACGCACACGTTCATACCTATAGATGATAAAGTCTTCAAAGAACCTAACACACATTTTGGAATGTTGGCGAAAACCCACACAAGCACAGGGGGAAAATGCCCACAGGAAGCCCGGAACCGAGATTTGTATCCAGAATCTCAGAACTGTGAGGCAGATGTGCTAACCAGTCGACCACTCTTATGCCCATTGACTCCAAACTGATTAATTCAAGTTCCCCGAGTTCAAATGGGGGGAAAAATTATTCTGAGATTTACCACTGTATGTTAAGTCTTTAGTTTGATAGATTTCTAGTTGTATTCTTTTTTTTCTTTTTTCAACTAATGGAACCCAGGGACTTCAGCAACATTTTCCTGAGAGCTAGACATTTTCTACCACTCGAATGCCAATACGCAAAACAGTGTAATGCGGTACATTCAAAAAAGCTGTGATTAAACAAAGAGTGAGGAGGAGGAACGACCTTACAAACAGAAACTAAGATGGTTAAAAAAAACATTCTGAAGCAGCAACACAAGTTGGGCTCATCCGAAGAGAATGAGCCGATAGCACTGTGGTGCCGATAGAACAAGAGGCGGAAACAGACGGGATGGTTTATTTGGGGTCTTACCTGCTGGCTTGTCGCAGTCACGTGTGTGTGAGAGCCAGAGTACGCAATCCCCCCTGCGAGAGGAACTGATGAATGTGCGGGACAGCGACGTGCGCTGCGTGATCGCGTCGCTCTCTCTCGCTCTCTCAGCTGATACGAGGGGGGATTTCCTCGCCTCCTGTTTGGAGAGAGGAGGCTGTACTCGCACACTCTGCATACACTTACACACAATATAGGAGAAGAAGAGGAAGAAGCCTCACGATGATGACCATCGCAGCTACGGTTGCTGTGGCAACAGCCTAAAACCTGTACTCCTCCCCACTTTGTCCCACCCTCTACTTTGTTTACATAGTGAAAATAGAGGATGAAAACAAAAATAACACCGCTTTGTTTGCAGACTGAAATACCCTCGCAGTTGGTGATCACCAACTGTTGCTTCTGCCTCCTGCGATAAACACAGGGCTGCGTGTAGTGTGAGGGACACGAGTAGATACAATGTGTGTGTGTGTGGGTGTGTGTTCGTGGAAGGAGGCTACAGTTCCTGTTGATAGTCGCTTCCCCCCCTTTGCTCACGCCACTGGGGCCTGCTGCACTTTGATAAGACACGCTGCAGGCTGACATCAGAAACTGGACACTGATCAAATGAGGGGCTCGTGAACACACACAGCAGCTAGACACAGGCGCACATATATAAGATATATAAAGACAGGCTGGTCCCTTAATGGAATTACTGTCATAATTATCCACCCTCGAGTTTGATTTAAATCAGAAGATGAATAAAAAAAAAAAAACAGAGACAGAAGGAATGAAATTGAAAACAAGTAGAGCCTTCCTCGCCACCGTCTCCCATGGAGACAGAGTGGGTGGAAGGCCGCCGCTGTCCTTCAGGTCCTCTAAATCTTACAGCATAATCATCGCACTCTCAACCTCCCCCACCTTCCTGGTCCGCTTAGTTTCTCGACATGGACACTTCTTGTTTTATGCTCATAGCTGTCATGTTGCCTACAAATCCACAGTAACCCTGCAAGAAGACCCTCCATGACGAAGTGGCTTGGCATAGTATTTTGTACAAACCCCAATACCATTGACGTTAGGATGTTGTGTAAAACACCAATAAAAACAGAATACAATGATTTGCAATTCCTTTTCAACCTATATTCAATTGAATACACACAAGACATTTAATGTTAAATCCATTTAATGTTAAATCTGATAAACTATTGTTATGTATTGTTTTTTTTGCAAATATTCATTCATTGAATTGAATTTTGAATTTGATGACCGCAACACGTTCCAAAAAAGCTTGAACAGGGGCATGCTTACCACTATGTTACATCACCTTTTCTTTTAACACTCAATAAGCATTTGGGAACTGAGGACACTAATTGTTGAAGCTTTGTGGGTGGAATTCTTTCCCACTCTTGCTTGATGTACAACTGCCATATTTTACACTTCATATTGCGCCACACAATTTCAATGGGAGACAGGTCTCGACTGCTGCCAGGCCAGAATAGTACTGGCATTCTTTTACTTCGAAGCCACGCTGCTGTAACACGTGCAGAATGTGTCTTGGCATTGTCTTGCTGAAAAAAGAAGGGACATTCCTGAAAAAGATATTGCTTGGATGGCAGCATATGTTCCTCCAAAACCTGTATCTACCTTTGAGCATTAATGGTGCCTTCACAGACGTGCAAGTTACCCATGCCATGGGCACTAACACACCAACATACCATCACAGATGATGGCTTTTGAAGCTTGCACTGATAACAATCAGGATGGTCCTTTTCCTCTCGGGCCCGCAGGACATGACGTTCATTTTATTATTAATCAGTTTATTTGAAAGGGGAGAATGCAATTTCATAAAACACATGAAGTACACATGGTTAAAAAAGCCAGAATTAGCCAGAAGAGTAGTTTTCATCTGTAGTCCCCTGATAGTTCATGATTTTCAAAACCAATCTTTAATGTGCACTCGTTAGACCACAGCATACTTTCTCACTTTCTGTCAGTCCATCTCAGGTGAGCTCGGGCCCAGAGAAGCTGGCGCCGTTTCTGGGTGTTGTTGATATATGGCTTTTGCTTTGCATGGTCGACTTTTAAATTGCATTTCTAGATGTAGCGACAAACTGCTAACTGACAATCGTTTTCTGAAGTGTTACTTAGCCCACATGGTAATATCTTTTACACAATGATACGTTTTGTTTTAATGCAGTGCGGCCTGAAGCATCAAAGGCCATTCAATGTTTGTTTTCGGCCTTGCCGCTTACGTGCAGACATTTCTCCAGATTCTCTGAATCTTTTGATTATATTATGGACCGTAGATGATGAAATCCCTAAATTTCTTGCAACTGTGCATTGACGAACATTGTTCTTCAACTGTTGGACTATTTGCTGACGCAGTTGCTCACATAGTGGTGAACCTCACCCCATCCTTGCTTGTGAACGACTGAGCCTTTCAGGGATACTCCTTTTACGCCCAATCATGACACTCACCTGTTTCCAATTAACCTGTTCACTTGTGAATTGTTCCAAACAGGTCTTTTTTGAGCATGGAGTTTTTGTTGCCCCTATCCCGGATTTTTGGGAATCTGCTGCAGACATCAAATTCAAAATAAGTGTATATTTGCAAAAAATAAATAAATAAAACAAAGAAAATAAAATATATGATTAAGTGTTTTCATCTGAATATAAGTTGAAAAACATTTGGAAATCATTGTATTCTGTTTTTACTTACATTTTACACAATTCATTGGAATTGAGGTTTGTAGATCAGTGATTCCCAACCACTGTGCCATGAGAGATCATCATTTCACTAAATTGGTCTGAAAATTATTATTTCCTATCTTTGTCCATTGATTTATGCCAGCGACATATAGAGACAGACAGAACAATTACCTAATTTACTGCCGTGGATGTTTATATTTGTCAACTGGAATCAAACCGTTTACTGCACCCGACGTATTTATTTGTCATGTATGTTTTTCAATGGGTAGGCGGTAGGGCTGAACGATTAATCAAATTCAAACCAACATCGTGATGAGTAGAATACAATTTTCAAATCGCAAAGGCTGCAATTTGGGGGACAAAAAAATGTCCGCAACCACACCAAAAGAACAAGCTTCTCGTGTGACCATCTCACTTTCGCCTCTCACCCACACAGACACTCTTGCAGACGTATAATTCCCCCTCCCCCACCCCCGTCTCCTCATCCAATCACATCCCCCCTGACAGCTCATCCAATCACAAACACTTTCACGCCTATACGCGCTCTTCACACAGCTGAGGGGAACAAAAAGCACTCCAACAAAACTATAACAACTAAACGAAAGTCTGTGCTACCTCATTGACTTCTGTAAACATGCTACCACGCAGTTGTGCGCACACGCGTGACGTCACGGATGCATTCCGTCCACAGTACAAGTCGCATTTGTTTTTGAAATGTGAATGACTACATAAAAAGATTGGATTGAACAAATCCGAATTGGCCATCATGCCCTGCAGTGTGAACGTAGCCTATGACAACAGCATGGCAAAAATAATAATAAAAAAATAAAATCAGTGTCATCACCGACATGTTTGATAGTATAGTGTTTCTGCATATGACTTAAGCATGTATGATGTTACTGACTGGAGATTGTTGGTAAACATTTATTTATTTATATATTCACGAGAATGACGCCCTTGTAATCCATATAAAAAAATCACCGCTGCAGCACGCAGTCACAGTGCAGTGCAGTCAAACGCAAGTAAAATGAAGCCTCAGTAAATTTCAACAACAGTGAATGAATTGTCCATGTTTGATGAGCAGGATGATTTGTCAGCCCTCTAAGACTTAATAGCGGCAACAGCGGGTGTCCACTGGCTCAATGTTTCGCAACTCTTAATTTGAAAGACACTGACACTCACCATCACTGAAATACACACATAAAACAAACATACACTCACACTGCTCATTTGAATGATTAATTGCCCTTAAGCTCAATGGTCATTGATTAAGCTCATGCATAATAATAGTGGTGGAACTGCTGCTGAGGTATTAATTACTGCACTCATAGTGTTTTGACCTGTGTTGCTGGTTTTAATCATATTTTCCAAGTAGATGTGTGATTATGCAATATTCTGTCATTTAGGGTAATTATGGTACAGGGGAGGGAAAAGGTTTGTCGGAGGGAAGGAAAATGCTAAAGAAATGCAATTGCTGCTGTTGTGAGTGAGGTATTCGTATTCAGGTATCATACGAACTGTTGGAGTTCATCCATCCATCCATCCATTTTCTGAGCCGCTTCTCCTCACGAGGGTCGCGGGCGTGCTGGAGCCTATCCCAGCTATCATCGGGCAGGAGGTGGGGCACACCCTGAACTGGTTGCCAGCCAATCGCAGAGCACATACAAACAAACAACCATTCGCACTCACATTCACACCTACGGGCAATTTAGAGTCTCCAATTCATGCATGTTTTTTGGATGTGGGAGGAAACCGGAGTGGCCGGAGAAAACCCACGCAGGCACGGGGAGAACATGCAAACTCCACACAGGCGGGACCGGCGATTGAACCCCCTCCTCAGAACCTGTTGGAGTTCACATCGTCAAATATTTTAAAATGAGGCTTGAAAATGGAGAAAAATAAAGTCATGGTCTCTGCTCTTGAAGGCTGTGCTGAAACCACGCCCCGCTCAACTCTCGATCAAATATCACAACTACGACCTGAAACGAGCATGCTACTTCGTCTAGCATCTTTCTTATGCCTACACATCCACATGTTTTTGAGCTGCGAAAATACAGTATATCCGCTTAAATCCTGTGTTACAAGTACAAGAATGTGTGGGAGCTCATCCAAGGGCAACACATTTATAAAAAAATTTGCATGGGGGGGAGGGCGGGGGGGGGGGGTTCTGTTAACATCTTATCTACTGTGTTGGTGATGACCACTCTGCTTTGGTGGTTTTTCATTTAAATCTCTAATGTCAATACAGTACATGGCTAACTTCACATTGTCTATGCCAGGACTCGGCAACCTTAAGTACTCAAAGATCCATTATGGCCCGTCTCCCAGAATAAAAAACACAAAACTCTTTCGTCATCTAAAGGGACGATAACACTGCATAGGTCGTTTTTTGTTTTTTTTACCTGTATTTATAAATAAGTGTAGCAGGGGCGTGCAGGGAAGGCGGCTTTAGGTGCCCGGGAACCTGCCCTTTTGCCCTCGATGCTCAATTGGTGGCCCTTTGTCAATTTTTTTTAACGTGTGCGTGAGTGCGTGTAAGCCCGTCTGGGGCCTTTCATCAATAAAATCTCATGTAACCGTGTTGAAAAAATGTTTTAAGTTATAATTTATTAAGGAGTTAATTAAAGTTCTATGCAATTGAATACAGAGTGTAAGTGAGAGGGGAGGGGCTGTGGCCAGTCTCGCCGCGTGCCCGCGTGTTAGCTGCTCGTCCATGTAAGAGATTCACATTTATCAGACATGAAAGTTACACAAGAGAGCAAGAAACAAGAAAACAAGGCACCACTGAATATTCCCCCTGCAATCCCTCACTTATACACACAAACACAATTTTAGAGCCATTAAAACTATTAAAATCCTTTTTAGCATGCTTAACATATGGCTGGCTCACACATGAAACAATCAAACCGATCAAATGTTGGATGAAAAAACAATGTAAGTTGACTAACGCTTTTATGTTAATGTAGACAATGTATGACAAATTAATAGGTCATGTTAACATTAGGAGGGGTAATGTGGATTGAGTCGGTGATTGTGAAAAGTCGACCGGCAAGGAGATGTCTGTGTAACTCGGTTGTCCACTCCACTCCAGTTCTTACAAATCAAAAGTTAGCATTTTGATCCATGTCATAATGAAGGGCTGATATTGTTACCTACATTAAATTAGCTCGCTTGCTAGCTAATTAAATGTAATAAACCATTAAAAAAAATCTTCATCTTGTGTCATCATTGGACAGTTAATTATCTGGGTAGCTGTGATTTTACTTCATCGTATTTCAACTCCATCGAAGTTGTGCAATTTTCATTCATGCATTTTCCTTTTTGTAAATTCAGTTGAGGTGAATGTCTTGTTGAGATATTTTATTTACTGTCTCGCAGAAGGTGCTTAAGTAATGTTTCTAATGTTACACTGTAAAAAATAAAATCGATATAATTACAAAGTAATTGAGGGCAGAGTAGCAATGCTATGCCGTGGATGGAGAATGTGAGGTGGGCCACCTTCTAAAATCAATTTCTCAATTATGTTTCATTGAAAACAAAAACAGTTGTATAGAATAAATCCACTAACATCTACAGAGCTCCAGGCATGACATGGGAATATTATTTTGGCCACAATACACCTGTGACATGCACACAAAATGTAATATATGTCCACAAAATAGGTGTAGTATGTGCACAAAATATTAATTGGTGGGTTCGTTATCATTCCGATTAACAACTAAGCAAATGGTGTGCACCTTTGCTAGAAACTGCAATTCCTGGTGTCCGTAAGGCAAGTGTCTTTTCTTATTGTGCTTTCATGAATCGCCTGCAATGATATGCTAAGGCTTTTCAAACTCTTATAAAAGGCTCACTGTAAAAGGCAAATCTTATGTAATATAATAAACTGTATTGCCTATCAGCTACAGTCACATAAAGCTTTTATCTAAATGGACTAATTCTCGTCCGATCTTACATTTCACACAGAAAGAAAAAGATAGTCTGCGTAAGAAGCAATAAGACTAATCAGC
The DNA here is from genome assembly GCF_024500385.1 of Phyllopteryx taeniolatus. Classification (NCBI taxonomy): domain Eukaryota; kingdom Metazoa; phylum Chordata; class Actinopteri; order Syngnathiformes; family Syngnathidae; genus Phyllopteryx; species Phyllopteryx taeniolatus. The sequence continues at coordinate 10,818,132 of NC_084509.1, forward strand.
CAGTACATGTACTAGGCAAGGGAAGTTAAATATTCATAAGGAGCATCTCAAGGCTCAAAGCAGCAAGCTGAAAGATGTGTACATCAGGAAAAACGATGCAGGGGGGATAATGAACAGCACTTTCCACAAAAACAACAGGTGCTCAGACAAAGAGACACAGACGGGCTGAGGATAACAGAGCAGAAAAGACTGATTGTATGAATTGTTTTGTCGTTGAGAGAAAAAGTGATTGATGCTCTGTTTGAAAGTAATTGGCCTTCCTCCCAGTTTGTGCAGAAAAAAACCCTGCAATTTTATTTGCTTTGGATGGTAATTAGTAGCAAATTGTATTATATTTAATACAGTGCACTGATTCCAATGCAAACAAAAAGTGGTCTCATATTTAGGTGGCAGTTCCTTTAGCGTGGCTTTTCATTAGCTTATGGGACAACCCAAAAACTCTGTCTAGCAACTAGTGGCGCGTGTCCAGAAAAAAAAAAAAAGAAAAAAGAAAAAAAATCAACTTGGATGATCTGCATCTGCTGGATCGATAACATTGTTTTAAGAAGAATTATCAAGGATTTGTGTTGTGTGTGCGATTTATAACACTGCCATTGGAAGTCAAATTAAGATAAATCAGTTATAGCCTTTACAGCTCCCACTTCCAAAGCTTTCAGTGCCTATGAATACAGTATGTACTACTGTGTTATTTGCGTAATGCGAGATTTATAACTGACAATGTGCTGACTCTGGTTGCCTTTAGCGACAGCGGGATCCTCTCCAGTCAGCTCTAACTTTCCTGGATCTATACTCTTCTCCTTCTTCTTGTTTCACGCAGACATGTGAGCCCCTTGGAATATGGTAACATTTTCCATCCTTGTGGTTTACAATAAATCCTCGCCGCCTCAGCTTTGCAGTTCGGCTGTACGAGAAAAAAAAAAAAATGACGACAAATGAATACCGGCAATAGTGAAATTTTGCAACTTAATGACTTATTTTAATTGAGGATGATTCTCATTTTCTTGCTCGGTTGATTCCAAGCATTGTGCAAATCGCGCAGTGTGTTCATATAAGTAAAATTAATTGAACTCAACAGGGAACAATTAAGTCGCCTTCGTGGGTTTTCTTCAACGTTTGCTTGTGCTTGGAAGCAGCACAATGTATTGTCTGACATGAATGGTCCTTGTTATCTTCTTCTGTCTCTCGTACAAGCAACCGTGACATTTTTGCTCTTTTAGCTAAAAATAAATCTGCTTCCAGGAGCTGCTGGCCATCTTAATTAACTCCAATCCCATGTGTACTGTAACAGCTAAATGGAATTTCAAAAACAGCTCACACAACACTGTATTACAGCTGTTGACTTCATGCGGGTGCACTAGTTGACATGTACAGTATGTATACCCCCTTTTAATCCTTTGCATTTCTTCTGTCAAATACTTTGGAAACATGCAAATCTGTCTGAGTTTCCTTTTTTTTTTTTTACACCCGTTTTGAGATGGAAATCCCGAGCTGCAGTACTAATAGCATTACCGAAGCAGATCCAATTCCTTTATATGGAACTCCCACTGAGAGGAGCTTGGCGTCACACTCTTACTGTCATCACTACATTTCCCATGATGCTTCACATCTATGTTTACACTAAACAAATTATATGTAAATGAGTTCTCAAACCAGTTTAAAATTCACTGCAAAGCCTTGGTGAATTTTTGAAACACTACAATGGTTTCTGTCACCAAAACATAGAAGTTTCTTGTGATCATCTTAACATCACATGTAAGCCCTTTTAAAGGGAGTTATATGTATTCCTTTCTGAATTTAAACCAGTTCCGAGTCTGTATGTGACATGCTTTTTGCCCAAATACCCCAAGGATTAAGAATGTCACTTTTCACCCTATTTTTGAAGAACGCCCTGTAATCACTCTGTTTATGGGGGGTCCTGTCTCATGCAAATGAGCCACGATAGACCCTTCCACGCTCTCCCGAGGGCACAATGCTGAATGCGACTTACATTACCATGACGATCAGGGGCGGAGTTAGGTGGTTGCCACGTGACAAGCGGCTACTATTTATGGAAGCGACACCCGCAAGTGTGAGGTAAAATAGTGAGCCTCCACAAAGATGAAGTTAAAGCATAAATCGTTTTGTATTTTCACTCGTGGAGGCAGCACTTCATCACCAAGCTGCCGGACTACACTTATCAATTAGTGTGTGAATCCGTGCGTGTGGCACATGCAGTGGACACATCGCAAAACACAAATGTCAACAAGTCAATCACTTTTACAGTTAAAATAGCTGATGGTTGAGCTAACATTTTTTTAATTCCCCCAAAAAATATCATCTTGCTGTATTTTTACATTTCTGAAACTGCTGCGCCTCCGCTTTAGTTCTCTTGGAGACACACATCACACTTTGAACACCACTGATGTAAAACAATAACAATAATAATCAATAAAAAACCTCTAAAGTTATGTTGAATGATGCAAGCTGACTAAAATGAGAGTTATTTTCTTTACTGAAGAACTCATTTTAGGCTACAATCTTTCGAGAAATTCAGATGTAAAGCTTTTTCTGTTACCACTGGATGGAAATTACATCCAAATGTTAATATGCATAATTCATAAAGGTCTGTAATGTTTCCGGTAGTGAAGTTAATGCTACACTCAATGGGCACAATGTTGCACGTTCTAATGCGATCACATACAGGAACTGTATGCTGCTTTTAATCAGATAATAATGCTCAGTTGTTAATGATGATGATGATGCAGTGGAGTTAAACAATTGTAACTACAACCACAATAGCAAAAAGTTTATTGAATTAATACCGCTCTGACAGTGTCAGTCAAAATTCTGCATTATTATACTTTTATTTTGGATCTCATAAGATTGCACACATGTATCTGAGGGGTCCGGGATGTATTATGCCACTTCTGTATCAGTTTCCAGTGAATGATATTGCGAGAAGAAAATCTGGATTTACTACATGTAGTAGTCCTCAAAGCCACATACCCTTCCAAGGCTTCCAAGCAGAACCGAGCCAGGCCTCAACGGACTTCCTTCCAGGCTCAGTTAGCCAGCCTGCCAACTGCTCGACGTCTTCGATTTCTCAGCTCTGACACGTTGCTCAGTGTGAGTCACGGCTTTGAAGAACTGCTTCAGCTTCTACCATTCAGAGTCAATATTGTGGTTTTTTTTCTCTTCTGTTTACGTCTGACGGAGCGGACGAGAGAAAGCTAGTGGAATAACGAGAAGAAGAAAAAAACAGCACAGAGGCAGTTGTCAGACAGAGCCTAATGATTATTGATGAATGATGACTGTCAGATATAAGTCAATTCTTTGCTCTGCTAGTTTTGCTTCTTAGTGTAATGATTTTGCTCCAGACTGCAGACTCCAGACTGCTTTTGGTAATATGGCGCTTCTCTCTTTTCCTCGTCATCCGTGGGCAGAATGCTGAACTTGGCCTGCGCTGCACCCGGAATGACATCACCCAGACGTTTAATTTAAGCATGCTTACACCTCGTGTGAGCCTCTATTTGTGCTAGTGTAAACACAGGAAGACAAGTGCACCCTCTTACCTGTGTGCAATGTTTACACAGAAGGCAGGGGCTTCTGCGCAATAGAACAGAATAAGAATGGGACTTTCTTCTGGGGGGGAGGCTGATGAGGGTTGTTTTGTCAAGGCTATCAGGGATGTGAGGGGCGAGGTATAGTGTGTGCACACAGGGAAGAGCAAGATGCCTCACTCCGGCTCAGGGATACTGTAAAGCTCTTTGTAGAGGCAGCAGGTCATTGAAAAAGCTTGGCGGGTTTGTGTACTGCCAGCAGCGAAGGAAGCTTAGGGGTGCGACTAAAAGTAAAGAGATCCACATGAAGTGAAACCACATGTGAGAAGTTTTACACTCCTTGTGAGTGTAGTCGTCAAAGCTTCCCTCTAGGATTGGATCAAAGTCTTCCTGTACCCTCTCTGCCACGTTTATTTCTACTTAAGACAAGATCAGCAGCACAAACATACACCTTAGGTACACTTGCGCAATCTACTGAGATCCAATACAACATCCTTCCACGAATGTTCAATAGCTCTTGTCTTTGGATGAGCTGGAGCCTAATCCCAGCCGACTTTGGCTGAGAGATGTACTACAGTCCAGAGGTGTCAAACTAATTTTAGTTCAGGGGCCACCTTCGCCTTAATTTGATCTCAAGTGGGCCGGACCAGGATATTCGTGGCCTAATAAGTTATAAATAATGACAATTCCAAATGTTTCTCAATGTTTTGGTGCATATAATTACAAGTACATTTCGATTATATTCATATTGATTGATTATTATCTTGTTAGAAATCACATGAACAATCTGACATTTCTTTGCCACCACCTCTGACATTATGACCTCAATTTCAGCTCTTATGAAATTTCTATTTTTAAGTTTTGGGGCCATATCTGGCAACTTCTAACCTCACTGATCTCGTGTCAAACTGATGTGTTTTTATGGGGAAATAGGGGGGTGGTTTATGCAGGTTGCTGATGACTGGCACATACCCGTCAAGTAGAATAATTTCTGATTCACTAACATATGCACGGTGGTGAGAAGAAAATATGCCAGTGTGCATGTGTCATGAATCTGATGGTGATTTTGCAAATACACTGAACTTGAGCACAGAGTAGGAATATACAGTATCCACACATGTATTCGTGAAAAAAAAGCACAAATGACCCGAACATTAGTCGACTAATCGGGTCAAACCCTAATCCTTACAAGGTTCGTGGCTGAGCTGGAGCCTATCCCGGTTGAATTTGTGCAAGAGGCAGGGCGGACCTTAGACTGGTTGCTAGTCAATCACATGGCACAAAGACAAACAACCATTGACACTTACATTCACAACCATGCCCAATTTAGAGTCTCTTGCATGCTTTTTGTAATGTGGGAGGAAGTCGCAATACCTTGAGAAAACCCAAGCAGAAGAGGCAGGAGAACATGCAAACTTAACAAAGGATGGCCTGAGCAGAGATTCGAAAGCAGACGTGCTTACAACTACTCCCACGTGCTGCCCCAAGACACCATATGCATGAGGAATGTAGCCTTTACAAAGAGAGTGGCGGGAATTTGAGGGCATCACAGCAGCACTATTCAAACAATATATACGATGCTTGACAAATGTATTAGACCATCTGCTTCTCTGAGAAGTCAGAAATTAATCAGGAATAACCCTTAACCACTAAAGCTAACTTTTTTGTTCAGGGATACAACTAAATCAAATTTAATCTGACATCTTAATCATGAAATAATAACATCAGTATTTTTCAGTTGAAAATTCATGCAGACCAATTCATTTGGACTTTAATTGATATATTTTTTTTGTTGAAGAGCTCTACATACTTGTTAATCATTAATCATTTTAAAAAAACATTAAAAAATGATTTTGGTGATTACCAAATTTATAGCAACTCCAAAACAAACCTTACATTGGGTTACATTTAAGCACCATATACATTACTTTATGCACCTGCTACCAGAGGAAAAAGAAAAAAAAGGAGGAGATTTTTCCAAAGGCAGTCTCCAGAAAGTGTGAGTGCAAATAGGAGGAATTATCATTCATTGATGCATCCATCTTCCGTACCGCTTTTCCACACTTGGCCCGCGGGCGAGCTGGGGCCTATCCCAGATGACTTTTGCCGAGAGGTGGGGTACACCCTGAACTGCACATCGGCCAATTGCAGGGCACATATAGACAAACAACCATACGCACTCACATTCATACTTACGGGCAATCTAGAGTCCACAATTAATTAAAACCCACGGAGGCGCAGGGAGAACATGCACACTCCACACAGGCGAGGCCGGATTTGAATCCGTGTCCTCAGAAATGTGAGGCAGATGTGCTAACCAGTCGGGCACCATGCCGCATAGATTATATTGATACGATTTTATTAATATAAACAGAGTATGCTATATCAGTTTTGTTGATGTCTGGTTCTTCAGATAGTGTACGAATCAGCTCTCTGTATGTTATTAAATATTGTTAAATTATTAATAGCCCTCTCACTAAACATTGATGCCTTTGGAATAGACTCTTTCGATGTGGAGTTGTAAACTCACTGTTTCCTCCCTTTTGATAGAGCTCTCGTTTGTTGTAACTTTATTTATTGGAGTAAGTTGCACAAAAATGGTACTGTAACACAAATAAACATGGTATCATCATCATTGGAATCATTCTTAGCATGCCGGCATTTTCCCTCCATCCACTCATTTTCTGTGCCGCTTATCCTCACTCGGGTTGCGGGCGTGCTGGAGCCTATCCCAGCTAACCTCAGGCGAGAGGCGGGTTACACCCTAAACTGGTCGCCAGCCAATCACAGGGCACATACAGTATAAACAAACAACCATTCGCACTGACATTCACACACCTATGGGCAATTTAGAGTCTTCAATTAACTTTATTTTTGGGATGTGGGAGGAAACCGGAGTGCCCGGAGAAAACACGCAGGCACGGGGAGAACCTGCAAACTCCATACAGGCGGGGCCGGGATTTGAACCCCGATCCTCGGAACTGTGAGGCAGATGTGCTAACCACTAGTCCACTGTGCCATCTGCCAGCATTGTAATCTACATAATTTGCTAAAAAGCCCCACCTGAAGTGCACATAAAAGTCAACCACATTGTTTTGATTACATTATTATTACCTGAGAGCATGACTATCTTAAAAATAACACACACAATAGATTCCACAAATGCCATGATGGCACAATAGGCATCAGTGAAGCCGCAGTGCTTCATCTCCTGGAGACCATTAATGTCTACGCAAGCATTTATGGAAATCCATCCCGTGGAGATAAATATACAACCAAACATTGCCATGTGCAGTCACACAGCTATAGCATTTCTGGAATACCAATAAAAGGTCACGCCTGAAGTTACAAATGCAAATAAGAGGAACCGCGGCAAAGAAAATGATGAAAACCTACTGCGAGTTTATTCTAAATGCATCTCCTATATGTGCGAAAATCTAATTTAGGTCCACCCTGCCTTGACCACTGAGCCCCCATTCACAAAATGTAAGTCAAGGACGGGGAGCCAGCCGGTCAACAAATGAGCCTCATCAAATCCAATCTATGGAGGTGAAATGGGAGCCACGTTGAGACAAGCAAAGTGCGGTGATGTCACAGAGCGGGACCTCCGACCCTGTGGAGAGAGGAAATGAAAGAGGCGAGGAGGTGTACTGCCAGTAATAGGGGAACAGTAGGAGTGCAATTGTGTCATTTGGGTTAATTATTCGGTGCCAAGGTAGCAATATGTATCTTTTTCAGTGAACAAAAAAAGGTACAGGTATCATAGGGACAAGATATTGTACCTCAAAAGATACAAAGAAGTCTTTTTTCCTGAGTGGAACCAGATGATAGGATGTTTTTTTTTTTCTTGCAGCAGAGCTAAAAGTCCAGAGAAGGTGAAGCAAAAGGCCAATGATGTGTTAGTGAATCAACACAGGCAAAAGTACACATCTTCTTCCCAATTCGAGAAAACGTTTAGAGAGACATCAAAATCTGAGCTCCCCGAGCGTCCCTTCTTTTGTTACAAGCCGGCAGACAGAGGCACATTCCTGCGGGAGAGTTATTTAGGAGAACAGTCGAGCGCTTCAACAATGGCTGGCAAAAAGAGATTTTGTCCTCCTCTGCCAACACACACACACAGACGGATGTAAAAGACCACACCATTCGTCTGTCTGCACCGCCAACGCTGACAAACTCTTACAGAAGGCGAGCACTAGCTTACACATTAGTTACAATTTAATGATAGCAGTGCAAAGAAATTCTCCTTTACAAAGATAATCATGCACACCAAGTTGAGGGGATGCCAACTTCACCAGCCCAAATACCATTTACACCAAATCTGTGTTGTGAGTATATAAAAGGTGTGCTCACATTTATTCAGTAACATTTAATGAAAAGTGTCCAGAAACTTGACTCTCATAGTGTTTTAATTGCAGCATGTTTAGGCAGGATACTAATGCTTCATAAACTGCAAAAAACAAAAAACAAACAGCGCATTGAACGTAAGTGGAGCCTGTGGATTATGATACTGGAGTGTCCAGAGTTTGTTATTTCAAAATCAATCAAATGTTACAACAGTGATGACAGATTTGCTCAACCAGAGGATTACATCACCTGTATGGTATGGTATTGTATGGAACCCCGGATTCCCAGGTACTAGAAATAGCAGTTGCAGGCTCTTGGCTGCACTACTTCTCGTAAGTGTAAATTGGATTTTTTTTTCTTTGCCTAAATAGCCTCTACAGGACAGGCAAAGCCAGAGGTGGCAGGGAGAACCTTTGTGTAAACATTTTTGAAATGTCAAGAACAAAAAAATTGTGACATAACTGTATCATCTATTCAGCAATGCAATAATGACACTTCTGACTGATTGAAAGGCTGACTTGGAACCCGACACAAGAAGGAGTCATGCGATATCACTTATGACAAAAGTCCTTTCAACTCGACAATCCCTTGCGTCAGGGTCAATAACCGCACTGTGAAAATTGGTGCCGGCCTCTCTCAGAGCAGTTTTCGGGGTGTCTTCAAGTTTTAAACGCAATGTTACGCAGGATGGGCACATGCATTCAATTCACATGCACTCAGGGATGAGTTACTGTAAATGAAACAAAACATGGCTTTTATGCAGTTGCTGGGCTTCCTCAAAATTATTGGCGGGATAGATTTGTTTTCTGTAACACAGTTATGTTTGTTTTCCACTAACACTTCCGATTCAATTAGTTGAAACTTCATTTTGGGCTTGCAGTGCTCTCCCAAATGTTCCATGGTGGAAACCATTAGAGCTACCTAAAGCATAAAACCCTTTATACCTGTTCCTAACTGCGCTTGCTATCTGCTTGAGTGAGTGGACAGGCAATTTAGCACATGCTATTTGGGATCTTAGCAAAATATTGCAGTATTAGTAGAGCATACGGAACACGTCCACCAACACTGTGTGCAATCTGCCAGAATTAACACGCAATTTAGCACCCTCTCGTTGAGAGTTTGGTAAATCAGCCCCTATGTGCTGCCATGTCAATATAACCTGCCCAGGGCATTCAGAATCAGTAGTGCTGTCACATGTAACTTAAACTATATCGGCAATGGGTTGGTTCCTTTAACCAAGCAGATTTCAAATTAGCCTCACAGGGTCAGCTTGCTGGCCCACAAAAGCGTCAGCATTTTCCTCTCCTGATTGTTTGGACAAATCTGCACACTCAATATACTTTATTTAATAATCATCTCTGGTGAGTATAATGTATTCTATTTAACTTTTTGTTTGTTTTGTTCTTTTATTAGATAAATATTGATTCTGATGTTACAATTACTGTTATATTGCAATTTGGTAAAGAATAGATAGTTTCTATAGTTGTGACGTGATAGTGGTGGCATTAAGAGTTGGATAAAATCGCTGTTGAAGGCCCAGGTACCAAATGCGTGGCTTGCAACAGATAATTGGTACCAGCTTTTGCTAATGAAAAAATGCCAAATAGCTATTTGTCAACTCATGCATCCAAGACTGTATAAATCATAACCAATTTGAAGCAAATGTTACATCAAACCAATTCCACATGATCATGAAATTCCTCCCAGCCCAAATAAAACTGACAAATTCATCATTGGCGAAAGGGACAGAGGAAACCTTGCCTCTCCTAGCGTTCATGTCATAAATACTTGAGCAAACAATCTAATGAGCGTGAATAATCGACAGTTGCGGCATTCAGACTTTCAACGGAGGCAATTGTCAGAGCTGCAAATGGAAGTTTCCCTGTCGTTATGCTGCTCTTCTGTCAGCTGATGCTGCTGCCAACTAAGGCAGTTCCAAAAAAACTGAACTTTGCTGTTAAGTGAAAAGTACATTTTTGGATGCTTTCACTACTGTAGCTTGCTTTATCCTGTCCGAATCAGCAATAGCCATATCAACAATAAACAATGTCTATGTCCTCAATTGTTTTGGTTTGTGTTCACACAGTAAAAATTCCAAGCATTCCAAATTGCATCAGCAAAAAGTACTTGACGCTCTCTTCTCTTATTGGTCACACAGATGTAAAAAGAAAGAAGGTTTGCTCTGCTGACTAGCGAGAGACAAGCAAACATCCATTATCTAGACAGAGCATTCATTTTTATGCTAAACGTTTCTTTAACATCACAACATTAGCGATAGCGTCAATAGCTAACAAGATACACCAATATGTTGGTAAAATGCACCCACCACGCTAAAAAAGTCATTATGATGACGTACCTAGATGCTGTATGAAGACAGATTAGACTGTGAACTATGTTAGTAGTTAGCACTCGCATAGACAGGGCTAATGTGCTTGAGTCATGCTTTCAAAATACATTTGCTGTTGGCTATTTGCTGGTATTTGTCATGGTTTGCTATCTTGCTCAGATCCTTTTTAATGATATCAACAAATGCCAGTTTTGCGCCAGCTTTTGTTTATTTGTGATGCTTTAGTCACTGATGGTGTCGTGTTTCACTAAAGCATCACAAAGAAACACAAATTGGCACAAAAGTGGCATTTGTTGATTACTTTAATAATTACCTATACAAGCAAACACAACCCACGCCAGCAAATAGCCAAGTGCATTTTGAAAGCATATCGTCTGTGCAGGTGCTAACTAGCCGCTAGCTGTTGTCACACACAGGCTGCGCCCTCCTGATTGGCTCAAACATGGAGGGCTTGACGGCAAGTTTACTTACTGCCGGCTCCTTTGTATATAAATCCTCATCCTGCTGGTATTCCAAATTGTAGCTCCACATTCAGAGTAAGTGCTCAATTAAACCAATTTTTTTACAAAACATATTAACAATCCACATGTGAATTTTAACCTCCTGTCATAAAATCCTTGGAGTCTGACCTTTAAATAAAGCTGTACCTTCATAAATGTTTTAAAACAAGCAAATCTTAAAGATTAAATGCATTGTACTAAAAAAGGTAAATAAAACTGTACTTAAGCTGTGATTCTTTCGCATACAACTAGAGGAGCCCACGTACCCACTTTGAGTATCATTGCTCTATATAAAGGCTGTAGTGAGATCAGATGGCTTTCACATTGCATGTGAACCGCGCCAGAGTGCGTTTGGACCGGTACCCAGACCACCTTTAGCTGTAAGTCTTGGACCAGTTGATCTGGTCCGCACCAGAGTTTGTCTGCTGTGTTAACACCTGTCCAAATGAACTACAGCGCTATTAAAACTAATTAAAGGGTTTTCGGGTGAAGCCATCCTCACAAAGTACAAGGCGCTTCACTGCTCTCAGTGCTATGATGTCATCAAGTCGAGACACTGAACAAGAGGCTCGTTATTTTCGAGTGCAGTTCTTTAAAACGTGCTCATGAAAAAGCCTCTATATGGACTGCATTTGTGTATGTGCGTATGTGTGTTTTGGGGGAAACGGCTGTACAGAGAACGTGAAAGTGCCACCTGCTGAAATGAATGGCGAGTGTGAGAAGAACACACCAGGCAAATGACACCCAGATGTCTGTGTTTGGAACGCCTCCGTATCACGCAGCTGCCAGTTTTATTGCGTAAAAAAAAGCAAAAACAAAAAACAAGCTCGAAAGCTTTGTGAAAATCAGAGTGGACTTTCAAGCTACTGTTTTTTTGGGGGGGAATTAAATCAGACAGCTGCTTTTTGCATTAAGAATACATTAAATGTGGGATAAGCCGACGTTACCTTGAATAACACTGTAGGCGCAAAACAAAGCATTAAAATTAAGCTGTGACATCTTTTTCTAATAGTTTATCGTACATACGAAGACACTAGTCAGGTTTTGATCCAATTAAGTCGCAGTCAGATGTGAATCACAGCGGTAAAAGCTTTTAACTGTGTCACCTTCCAGAAGTGGGACAGTGAAGGCCAATGGGAGAGTCCTCCTTTCAAAATGGGCCAGCATGTGACACTCATGCCTCACATGGTTAACTCGACTCCATTTCCATTAAATAAACTAACATTGTTACACTTGTAGCGTTTTAATTTATTTTCTCAGCAGAAGAAATTATTTTGTTCTCGCTGTCAGGTGTTGAACAAATAGTCCATTGCATAAGGAGGAATCTTTTATAGATTACATTTGAGTTCTGATTTTCTCACACATGCACAATCACGAGTAATGAGATCATTTTGATGTAGTAACTGACACAGCTCCACCCTTGACAAATCAGTTAATCACAAGTTTTCTTTTTCTTTTTTTTGTAAATAGATACAACTGTACTCTTCATTGTATCTTCCAATTTGAAGCCCATTTTTTTCCAATGAAGCTTCATCGTTTATTATTATTTTCTCACTCTTAATTAAACAATCTGTTCCTAATAAAGTTCAATTCGGTACAGTAGTTCATAGTAGCACACTTGTAGAGTGTTGGCCAATTATTGGAGTATTAGGTCACTGCTGCCCTCTGTCGAATTTCTTTGGTATCACACATCTCTAGAGTTGCATGTACAGACATTATTATGCTATGAGGTGTGTCTAATATTTTGGTTACTTATTTAGATATATGAGAGGGGGGCTTATAACTAGCAAACTATAACCATAGCATTTAACATATTGTTAAATGAATACTTCTCTGATATTTTCTATTAAAAAACAAAACAATTAGTATTATCATGTAAGTTAGATTTTATCTCATTAGATCATGACCTAAGGGTTACAGGTTTGAGATCCCCTGTACATGAAAATATGGAATTGGGACCTCTTGTTGTTGTTTTAAAGGAGATGACAGTTTTCTTGCCCAAAACTGAAAAGAGCCCCCCCCCCCCAAAAAAAAACCAAAAACAAATAAATAAATAAATAAACTTATAGTTGCTGTACTTAAGTAGATTTCTGTTCTTTACACTTTGAGTATTTATTTGTTTCTTTTTTCTTTTCCCTGTATTTGTAAACCATAGCTGTACTTCTTCTCCTTTGTCAAAATAAGCTTGTTGTTTTTCTTCAATATGTACAGATGACGACACAACGTAAAAAGACATACAGTAGGTAAAGTCAATCGGTTGGGATTTTGATGGATTACTTTTCCTTAAATTGTGGAGTTTTACACAAGTATCTCTGTACCTCTACGTAAGCACCAAGTATGAGTAGTTTTGCTATTTCTGAAAATATTAACTTACTGTACTAAAGCAGATTTTTTTTTTTTTTCAAGAGTCTGTACTTTACTTTAGAGTATTTACTTTTTGGGCAACGTTTTACATTTACTCTCGACTGAACACAAATCTCTGTACATTCCACCTCTTGTGAAAACTATACCAATGGAGTACGTATTTAGTGTTTCTTCTGGCTTCTGACCTCACAACCAAGGCCTTTGTTGTGTAATCTCACCATCCCATCAACACAAGCAGTCAGAGGTTGTCACTCACTTCAGTGGATCTGAAATCCACCTAAAAAAGAACAGATAGAGACACTATTAGTGGAAACAACATCGGATGGAAAATGTGCTTTTTTTAAAAATAGATACATGAAGAAATAAGACACTGGAAGTGTTGAAAGCCTTGGACATGCACAGTCAACAGGGTTTACGTGTATTGGTTAGTTTGCCACAGTTCTGAGTTTATGAGTTCGAATCTCAGCTTCGGTCTTCCTGTGTGGAGTTTACATGCTCTTCCCCTGCTTGCGTGGCTTTTCCCCAGGTACTCTGGCTTCCTGCCCACATTCCAAAAACATGCATGCTAAATTGTCCATAACCTAGGTGTGAATGTGGGCGTAAATGTTGCCTGTGATTGGCTGGCGACCAGTCCATAGTTTACCCAGTCAATTGGGAAAGGCTCCAGCTCACATGTGACCGTAATGAGAACAAGCACTGCAGAAAATGGATGAATGGATGGATGCACTTAAAGTATGTATTATTCCCCAAGTGACTGACCCTCTCTTGCACTATAAAATGGCGTCTATGCTTCCCCACCTCCAGAGGGCACTCGCATGCTCTTGAAAATGGGTGACTGAAAGGACTATCCAATGGGAAAGCAAATATTCTACGTGATTAACTATGTAATATGATCATGTACGTCAGGTATATATATCTATTTACCAGTACCACATATAGCCACAACAGTATGACCACTTGCACAATATAATATGTATCAAATAATTTCAGGGTGGTTCTTATTTGTAGGGAGAATTTGAAAAATGAATATTTCAATGAGCGAAGGCCTGGATATGGTGCGAAACCATGAGAAAACACCACCTGTGAAGTTTCAGAACGATCGGACATATTTAAGAGGTGCCTCAAAGCCAATTTGGCGCAGTAGTATAAAAAATTAACGAGCGTACATTTGTTTGGAAATTTTTGAAAGTTGGGTTCCAAAGACTCGTTAGGGTGTAAAACGTCGAGAAAAAACTTTTGTGTGGACAATTGTATTTCAGTTACCATATTTTATTATTCACTAATTTTGTTCTCCCTCAGTTTCAAGTGTTATTTGTGTCGTGGCAAGTATTCGAGTGACAAGCATGGCGACCGCGAAAGCAACAAGGAAGCCGACGGAGGTCTGGCTCATCGGCCACCGAACCCCCAGCCGATGATGGGGAAGCAGCTGCCCTCCTTGAAGGAAGTGCTGAGCCGGTTCTTCCACTTCCACAATCAAGAAAAGAAGACGGTTAAGGCGGCGGTGAACCTGGTGGTGGAGGAGGTGTTCTTGTTCTGGGAGAAGGCAAAGATTGCCACAAAGGAAAAACACCACGCAGCTAAAAAGGTGACAAATGAGTACGATCTGTGGCGTGCGCTGGGAAAACACAAGAGCCGCAAGTCCCCGACGGAGACAAAAAAGCGTGAAGAATTCGTGACCCGCCTCGACCACCTCTTCGACGTCGCCATGAAGGATGTCGAGTTGACTCTCAACATGGAAGATCGGAGGTTCCTCGCCATGCAGCGCGACAAGGACGCCCGCCAGGGGGTCATGATGGGCATCGACGGCAAGTTGGCGGCGCTTGAAAGGCGTCGTATGAAACGATCCAGGAAGCGCACCGCCGCCCCGGAAGAGGGCACAGTCGAACTGGCGAGTTCTTCCTCAAGCAGTGCCACGGAAACAGCTGATGAAGACGACGGCAATGATGATGGCGCCGGGCCCTCTTTTGCTTCCTCCCCCCCAAAGCGCAGCAGAGCTCGAGCCTCGGTGGTGACCCCACAGATTGCAGCTGCGCTTCCCCGACATCTGCAAGTCAACGTTAACTGGGCAACAATGAGGGGGGTTTAGGCTCCCGCGAGACCCCCCAGCGAGGGGCTAATACAAGCAGGTCAGCGTGGGTGACCCAGGAGTGCCTTTTGTACATAACTTTTACCGATTTTAGGAGGATTTTTTCTCTCTCAATGTTTTACACCCCTAACGAGTCTTTTGAACCCAACTTTTATCTGCATTTTTCAAAAACATTTAACAAAAGTAAACTTTTCATCTTTTTTTTTTTTTAGACTACTGCGCCAAATTGGCTTTGGGGCACCTCTTAAATATGTCCAATCGATGTGAAACTTCACAGGAGGTGTTTTCTCATGGTTTCACACCATATCCAGGCCTTCGCTGATGAAAAATCAAAAGTTCGGAAATAAGGACCACCCTAGAAATATTCTGCCTTTAAGTTTGGATTGGTACTGTCTGAACTGTAACATTATGTTTAGTATAAAGGTTGCAGTTTGCAGTGGTGCACAACTGTACTGTATCATAATGAAGTCTGTTTCTTATATTTTGGTTACCTCAACTAGTTACATGAGAGATCAGCTCTGCAGTAGTGGGAAGAAGTTATGAAGTACAACAACATAAAGTTAGTTTACATAATTACATTTTTCAGGTATCTGAGTTTCTGTACTTGAGGATTTTTCTGACAAAAGTTTTACTTTTACTGCCTGTTCTTTTCTGAGTCTTTACTTTTTTTACTTTTACTTGAGGAGTTAAATCAGTACTTGTATGTTTTTTGTTTTTTTTTACGTATCAGTACTTCCACTTAAAGGGGAAGTTTGTAGAGTTGCTGCTAGCAAGATTTGAATTTAGCCTTATTTCACTAATCCCCCCACCCTAATTAACTGATCAAAGCCCCCCACTGATGTAACGTGATGTCTGTAACGTGCACTGTAAACAAACCAATGTAAGCCACAGCTGCTACGCTGTAGCATGACATATTCGCAATGGAGTGTTACCATATCACTAAATGTTATTGATTTGAACCTTTATTTTTGGAAATGTACAATCAATTTAAAAAAAAATAGGTGATAAACTTAGCTGTCAAACAGAAATGTTGCTATTTCCACACCACTTCTGAATCCTCTCAGCTGCCTGAGTTCCTTCCACCTCTGAAAGGCAACTGTTATATTCACCTTGTTTTGTCTCGAGATCTGTCCAATTTCTTCTTCTGTTGCCTCTCCTTCCGTTTGCTCATCGTATGCCCAGTTGTTGGCAAATGAGGGATGAGAATTGTTTTATTTTCCAGAGGTCGATATTCTGCCATAGTTTCAGAAAACTTCCTGAAGATCAGGGAAACAGGTCAGCGCAAGGCTGCAGGGATGCACCCATGAGTCCACAGCAAATGAATGACACCTCGTCTGTCCCGCCCTCTGTCTCTGACGTTTAGTTTCCACCCATCGGGCGTGGTAATTTCTTAAAAATCAAATTTTAGGTCGTACTGACAGTTTTAACATAAACCTCAATTCCAATGAATCTGGAATGTTGTGTAAAACGTAAATAAAAAAAAATAATACAATGATTTGCAAATTCTTCTAAAAATATATTCAATTGAATACCCTACAAAGACAAGCTATTTAATGTTCAAACTGATACTCTTGTTTTTTGTTTTGTTTTGCAAATATTCACTCATTTTGAATTTGATGCCTACAAAGTTTTCCAAAAAAAGCTGAGATGGGCATGTTTACCACTGTGTTACATCACCTTTCCTTTTAACAACACTCAAAAAGCATTTGGGAACTGAGGACACTAAATGTTGAAGCTTTGTAGGTGTAGGTCTTTTTCATTCTTGTTAGATGTACACTTTAGTTGCTCAACAGTCCAGGGTCTCCGTTGTCGTATTTTGCACTTCGTAATGCGCCACACATTTTCACTGAAAGACAGGTCTGGACTACTGGCAGGCCAGTATAGTACGCACACTTTTTTACTCGAAGCCACACTGTTGTAAAATGTGCAGAATGTGGCTTGGCATTGTCTTACTGAAATCCCTGAAAAAGGCGTTGCTTGGATGGCAGCATACGTTGTGTTATGTGTTATGCTATGTGTTGTTGTTTGACATTAAATATCTTGTCTTGCATGCATGGTAGGTTATTGAAAGACTCTAAATTGCTCATAGGAGTGAATGTGAGTTTGAATGGTTGTTGTTTATATGTGATCTGTGATTGGCTGGCGACCAGTTCAGGTTGTACCCCGCCTCTCGCCCAAAGATAGCTGGGATAGGCTCCAGCATGCCCGCAACCGTAGTGAAGCGGCACAGAAAATGAATGAATGAATGAATGAATATATTTGTAAAAGGAGAATGTTTGATACACCCCTCTGATTTTATATCATTATATGACGCAAGTAATCATGAAGCTGTGGCTGGTAGGTGTACATCTAAAAAACATACAGTACAAGCAAAGGATAATGTAGGCAGGGTGGACCAACCAATTGTGACATTTCAATATGAAGCACAGACAACTCGGCCATTCTTGTTTTGCTCTGCAAGAGCGCGGTGACGTTGAGGGAATTTTTCAGCTATCTCACAAATATTTGTTCTGTGTTATCTGGCGTGAAGCTATTCAATATTGCTAAATAAAATGGACTTCTGCTGCGAACCACACTGGTGACCTTCAACTGGAAGGCTTCCTACACTAGTAAAGCGCAGGAATGCTGCAAGATTACATTTTGAGCTCATTGTAATATAACCAAATAACCTACGCAGGCTGGGTCTCCGAAGGACGTGCAGGTTGTGTTATACCTAGATTAGTCTCTGCTCTCTTTTTGCTAAAAAGAAAAAAAAGAAGCTCACCCAGGCTGGGTGTCACATGTCTCTCAGCAGTGAATCATGTGCTCTCAAAAGGCAGACCAACATTGTCGGCATTGTTGCAAAAATATGCAGTGGACTGCATGGCCGAATAAACCTCACGGGTTGTGCAATCGTGCAAAAGCACTTGACACCAGCCCTTTCAAATTTAAGTAAACACCTTGATATTATTCTCTGGATCCACACTAAACACAGGTTTTGTTCTTGGTGCTTGCAAATATGACACCGTTTCTGTGTTGTGGTTGCTGTTTTTTTCAACAGTGTCATATAAATGTCAGCCGTACCAACAACATTCTATATTTACTGTTTCCACTTTGCAGTTAGAGGGTTGCACACTGCACTTCTTTGGGCACAACCTATTCAAGCTTTAAGCAACTCAAACTGGACTACGGAATGGTGAGTCCACTCTAAACACACTCAATGAGAATTGTAGCAACTAATATGTTTTACAACAGGACAGTTTCTTTCTGTATTTTAAAGGAGAAATATATATTATACGGCACGGTGGACGACTTGTTAGAGCGTCAGCCTCACAGTTCTGAGGACCCGGGTTCAATCCCCGGCCCAGTCAGTGTGGAGTTTGCATGTTCTTCCCGTGCCTGCGTGGGTTTTCTCCGGGCACTCCGGTTTCCTCCCACATCCCAAAAACATGCATTAATTGGAGATTCTAAATTGCCCGTAGGAATGACTGTGAGTGCGAATGGTTGTTTGTTTCTATGTGCTCTGCGATTGGCTGGAAACCAGTTCAGGGTGTACCCCGCCTCCTGCCCGATGACAGCTGAGATAGGCTCCAGCACGCCCGCGACCCTAGTGAGGAGAAGCGGCTCAGAAAATGGATGGATGGATGGATGGAAATACATATTATGGAAAACTAGCTTTGATTGTTCATATGCAAACAAGTTGGGTCTCTGGACTGTCTACCTGCACATTTAGTGTGAAATTACACAACCACAAGTACATTTGTACTTGAGATCGTGCCCCAAGTAGAGGAGTTCATGTATCTCAGGGTCTTGTTCACAGGAGAGGGAAGAATGGAACGGGAGATCGACAGGTGGATAGATGGCGCATCTGCAGTGATGCAGACTTTGTATTGGTCCGTTGTGGTGAAGAAGGAGCTAAGCCGAAAGGCGAAGCTCTAAATTTACAAGTCGATCTACGTTCCTACCCTGCGCTGTGGGTCGTGATTGAAAGAACAAGATCCATCCATCCATCCATCCATTTTCTGAGCCGCTTCTCCTCACTAGGGTCGCGGGCATGCTGGAGCCTATCCCAGCTGTCATCGGGCAGGAGGCGGGGTACACCCTGAACTGGTTGCCAGCCAATCGCAGGGCACATACAAACAAACAACCATTCACACTCACAGTCATGCCTACGGGCAATTTAGAGTCTCCAATTCATGCATGTTTTTGGGGATGTGGGAGGAAACCGGAGTGCCCGGAGAAAACCCACGCAGGCACGGGGAGAACATGCAAACTCCACACAGGCGGGGCCGGGGATTGAACCCGAGTCCTCAGAACTGTGAGGCTGACGCTCTAACCAGTCGGCCACCGTGCCGCCCCTTCCCATCCATCCATCCATTTTCTGAGCCACTTCTCCTCACTAGGGTCGCGGGCGTGCTGGAGCCTATCCCAGCTATCATCGGGCAGGAGGCGGGGTACACGCTGAACTTCTGATCACCGGCACATAAACATATGAGTGGGGCCATTGGTTTATGATGGAGTTCTGATCCTACGGCGGCGACGTAACCCAAATTGATACGCAAGTCGGAACGCGTGGTTGTCTTTCACCAGCCTACGCTAACGCAGGTTCTAATTACAGTAAATATCTGTATGGCCATGTAGGCCATGGATACAAAACAATCAAAAGAAAACCAGTGAGTATGATAGTAATTGAGCGTGGCGTCTTGCGCAACAACACCACATATTCCTACACTGTTGCACAAAATCTTCATTGCACGCCATTCGTAAGCTGGAAACTTAGCATGTTGGAACCATTGTAAACCAAGGACCCCCTGTAAATAACATCACGCGGGAGAAGTCACTACCCCAGTTATAGAACAACATCACACCCAGACAACCCTGTATGAACCATACCTGTGTTCCAACATACAAAAGAAACCAACATTCAGACTAGCTACAATACCTGCATAAAGTACCTCGATGTCAATAATGAAACGATACCACGGCAAAACACTAAAACATCAGTCAAAGCAGTGGAAGTAGTTAACCAAATTTGAACTTCAAATTCTAAGTATTTTTATTAATTTCAAATAATATTGGCCAGTGGAGATATTAAATGTGTATACTGTATATAATTTATTTTAAAGCCATTAGTGTAGTACAGTGTAGTGGTTGTTTGCTTGTATGTGCCCTGCGATTGGCTGGCAACCAGTTCAGGGTGTACCCCGCCTCCTGCCCGATGACAGCTGGGATAGGCTCCAGCACGCCCGCGACCCAAGTGAGGAGAAGCGGCTCGGATAAATGGATGGATGGATTAATACATACACATATTGTAGTACATATGTACTGTACAAACACATTTATACATTACATATACATTCCGATATGCACACATTATTTTCAGACGTATCTTCATTAAATGTAATAGTGAGTTCATGCAGCTCTGGAGCTGTGGGCTCCGTTTGTGTTAAAGAAGCAGTTGTTTTCAAGTTTATCAACACCGAACATCAAATTTCCATTTGCTCGTCAATGGCATTTCGCATTAGGTTAGCATTAAGCTAGCAGACTTTTGTTCAACGCAATTATGAGGTTTGGTTGAACATTTTGGTGCCTAAATATGTTGTTCAATGTTTAAATCTTTGTTTTAGGTGTCAGATTAATACAGTAAACTTCATTTTGGAGTTGTAATGTATTGTGGATTAGACTTGTCTTCCATAGCGGTTTCAGGTGGTGTCCTTCTGGGCGAACCATACTGTTACAGTATTATGTGTGACCCCGGACACTGACTTAAGTACGCTACGGTCCACAATCGTCCAGCTTTCATTCATTCAACATACAAATACTGAAGTGCACATATTTTACAAACAGTTTGTGAACAGCTTGAAGCAAGCACACTAAACCTATAATTTTCCAAACTGCGCAGAAGTAGCGGTACTAAAAATAAGTGGTACCAGTACTGTTTCGTTTTTGAAGGTGAGGTAAGGCCGTACTTTACTAGTACGGTATACCTTGCAACTCTCAAAGTGACATACTGTAAAGTTCATAAGTAATCCTTTCGTCACATCCTGTTGTATATGACTCACAAACCAGTTTGGGAGTTTCCTCCTACTGTCTGTCTAATTTCATTTCAAACATATGACTGTAGCGGTTTACTTTCTGCATATTTTTCTTTCTTTGAAGTGAGCGGTGATAAGTGTGCTGTCTTGATCTTTGGGGTATTTTCACCACAGCTTCATTTTGCCATGTCTCTACTTTCCAGGTGTTGAATTGTACAGAGATAGATGGCATACTGGCAAAGTTCTACCTGTCACCATCTTATGGACTCGAGTTCTGCATCGGTTTCCCTGGGAACCTTATGGTCGTACTTGGCTACCTATTTTGTCTACCCAAATGGCAGAGCTGCAATGTTTATCTTTTCAACCTGGCAATCTCTGACCTCATCTTCCTCTGCACGCTGCCACGCCTCTCCTACCTCTATGCCAACCACCAGAGGGAGACCAGCTACTATGCTTGCATCATCAACCGCTACGTGCTGCATGTCAATCTCTACTCATCCATTTTGTTTATGGTCTGGCTGAGCATGGATCGCTATTTGCTCGTGCGGCATCCGGCGCGGAACCACTTCCTGCTGAAGCCGCGGGCGGCGCTGGTGGTGACCGGGTTGAGCTGGCTTGGTGTCAATGTGGAAGTGATCCCCATGATAGCGCTGATGCTCCAGGACTTGCGGAGTGGAAACTGGAGTCGCTGCAATGACTTTGCCAGCCTCCAGGGTGATGTCAGTGCTTTGGGCTACAGCATGGGGCTCACCTTAACAGGCTACATTCTACCTCTGCTCGGACTCTGTGGTTTCTCCCACCGGATTGCACAGCTACTGCAGACACAAGAAATGGCTTTTCATCGCAGCACAACACAGTACAAGCGAGCTCTCAGGGTGATGGCTTCGGCATCTGCCATGTTTCTGGTTCTGTACACCCCATACCACGTGATGAGAAATGTCAGGATTGCATCCCGGCAGGCTTGGGCAGGGGCGCAGTTGTGTACAAGGATGTACATCGAGGGCCTCTACATCTTGACTCGACCGTTGGCCTTCTTGCACAGCGTTATCAACCCAGTCTTTTACTTCCTCATGGGGGACAAGTTCAGAAAGTTCCTACTCGCAAAGTGTAGAAAGCTAGCCAGAAAAACAACCCAGCCGAGAGAACCGGTGTGAACAACTGAACACAATGCACATAGCACGTATTCTATTTGCTAATTTACTGTGCACTTGACCTACATACGCCTCTAAAAAGTGGCACCAAACAGTTGAAACTGCTACACTGCATGATGTCAGCCAAGACATGAGCATATCACACGAGACCTAAGCAAATCTAAGCAACTAAGGGTTAATTATTTATTTTTGTCGGTTTTTACATTTTCCAAAACATTGCAGAAGATGGCATGACGTCATTGCACAAGACCTCAGCGTTCCTCATGTGAGCTCCATTCAGCAGTGATTCATAACTAGAACTGCCTGAGTGTTCAGCTTTTTGTGTGTGCAAAAATGCCAAAAGAAGGCACATCCTCACAAATGGCTGTTAAGAATGTAAACAAAGAAAAATATGCACAAGTTATGGAAAATAAGCAGACGCACATTCAAAGCCATACGACACCACTATCACATATGTGCAGGTGGAGGGTTTAGCTGTTTTTACATGTAAACAGTGATTGACTTCATTATGACCTTTCCGATAATGTTCAGACTTTTTGTGAAATATTGCTTTAAATGTGTCGTTAATAAAGGTAATAAGATGGTGACCGTTTTATTCTGTAATAGATCAGTTCAATTTTCCTTATTTTCTAATGGAAAAAAACTCGAACAAAAGTGGAGAGTTTTGGTGAATCATGGAAAATCCACTTGTAATTTAGGCCTATGGCAATATGGCAGGTGTTTCCTAACCTTAATTTAGCCTAGCCACATATATGCCATGAGAAAAATATCAAAGCACGCCATGAAACAAAAATTTCACAAAAGCATATATTCTGAAATAATGACGATCTCGGCTCAATTTACTCACTCGTGAAATGGTAGTCTCTTTATTTCAATACAAAGCTGATATACTGGCAGGAAGCCATGACTTATTCTGTTGTACAACGTGTATGAATGGAAACAGGACAGTGGTTAAAAACCACAGCACTGGAAGTTCAGCACCACTGCACACTACAAACACAATAGCAATGCTCTAAAGGTGGCTCTCAAACTTTTTATTTCAAGTACCACCTAAAAAAAATATTAAGCGCACCTAATAACACTATCATCACAAACATGAAAATGGTCTAGGTGTTCATCAAAACAACTTAAATGCTTAAAAAAATGTTTTTTTTTTTTTTTTTAAATCAAACTTGAACTTGAACGTTAACAACAATCGAACTCTACTTAGGTAGTGATTCTTTCGAATACCACTACAGGGTGCCCACAAACCACTAGTGTAGCCCACTAAGAATCACTGCTCTAAGGGTTTTGGTACAATTTGACAAGATCATTGAGTTTCTATATTCACATTTACTATAAATTTGTACTAGAATGGTTGTTTGTCAGTATGTGCCTTGTGATTGGCTAGCGACCAGTTGAGGGTGTACCCTGCCTTTTGCCTAAAGTCAGCTGGCATAGAATAGGCTTCAGCTCACCCGCAACCTGGTGAGGGTATGCGTACAGAAAATGGATGAATGCACAGTAGACAACCATGTCCAAGACGAACTCTGCCCGTTTCTTACATAATGCATCTTAAAGACAGACTCAACTACACCAGAGTTGGAAAATGTATGTTTTATATACACCAAATATTACTTCTATTAGTTTTATACAACCTTCACATGCTTTATTGTTCCATGTTGTGACTGCTGGCTGTTTTTCAATAAAGTATGACCCAATAAGAAGTGGGTAAAAGAGCGTGAAGGGCAGGCAGGAAAGCTAATAAGTGTGACCAGCACTAATGCAAGGCAGTTGTTGGAAGAAAGTCCGGGAGGTCATGGCTATGGTGAATCAAAAATTGAGTAAAATCACAAACAGAAAGCAGTATCAGTCCAAACACAACACAAAAATGCTCTGAAGGAGTGAAACTATCCAAGCATGTCAACGTTTCCATCAATCATGTTGGAGCTAGAACAACATTGTCAGAAGAAAATACTGCAAGCTTCTTTCCCCCCCCCCCCCCCCCCCCCTGGATCCTCCAGCAGCCATATAATTCTGAGGCAGAACTTGTGGGTTTGTTAATTGTTTTACATTTTCGGGGTCCCATGGAGGATCAAAATTTAGTTTCGAAGTTTCCGACAATAACCTTAAAATAACAGTTTCCCATTTACACTATCTTAATATTATCAGCCTTATACTTTGAATGCTGACTTCAATGTATTCCATGCTTTGGTAAACGATGTCCAAAGTAGAAAGAGTGTGTTAAACAGAGTCAGGGTATTAAAAAACAAAAAAACAAAACAAAGCAAAAAACTGTACTGTACATACAAATGGCTCTACTGTCCTAACAACATGTTCTCATACTGAAGTCACATGACTGTTACCGAAGTGCTAAGCAAGTGGACAAACTTAAGACCTTAGATGTTTTTCAATTATTGATGTTTGTTTCCTACCTTGTTAAATCATTGACAATTGTGAGAAATCGTCATCATGATCAGTGGCTTCACATTGATGGATATCAAAGGGTAGTTTGAGCAAATTTGTTATATCTGAATATATGTGTATCAAACTGGTAGCCCTTTGCATTAAGTACCCAAAATATGGCTATTTTAAAATTGTTGGTGCCCCCTGCTCTTAACCAAAACTAATCGAATTATCATTGAGCCATCATTGATTTGTCTCTTCAGAAACGAGGAAAAACAAAGGATAAAACACTGGCTTTGTTCCTATTGTGTTTCTATTTAAGTTTCATTATTATCAACAGCAGATGGACACTATAGCAACAGAGCAAGTAAGATGATGCTAAAAGTGATGAAGTTCTTCATCTTCATATTTAGACAAACTGCAAAATATTTCTTTCCCCCCCTAGAGCAAATTTGCAAAAGTCCAGCATACGCTTTATCTTAATCTTTATCTTAATTGTTGTTCCTTATTCTCAGTCGTAATGATGTGACAGTAACAGGGGCTTAGTTTTTATTTGACGGATTAAAAATATAAAAACATGAAAACTGAATTCATCTTGACAGTTTGGCTACCGTGTTTAAGACGATCGTATTTGTTGGCAAACGTCTGCCTAATCTGAAAAGGAATATAGAGGTACGTACATCGTTTTTTGAGGCATGTGTACTCATAATACTGCGTGCAAACAGAGAAATGTGTTCTGCACATTCCATTCTTTATGCCAGCGTAATCCATTTAACCACCACTATATGTTTCCCCCCCAAGGAGTCGAGGGTCCTAATCCATTTCACGTTACTGTTATTATCCCTTTGTAGTGGTAAAGGAATTCAGAAGCGGATCTCCAAAGGGGGATTCAATAGCACATGCAAGCACAACATACAGTAAAGAATAAACGAGATTAGTGTAGCATACTAAAAGCCCAGTTTACATTTACAAAAACAGGACTTATTTGAATCATCCTATAAGATGAATGGTTCATCAGCACTTACACATTATCCGTATTATGGTGTAATTTTCCATCCCCTTGGTAAGAAAACGGTGAAGGCGTACTGAGTGGAACATTGAGCAACAATGTGCAGACAAGAGTATCCTTGCAGATGGATTGTTCACTCACTGAAGTCTTTGAAGCAATAAATGAGCTGTTTGGGGAAAGGACACCCAGTTCCCACACATTGTTTTTACATCCAGGAACCGGCAAAGACTTAAATGTTGGATTGCCAGTAATATGTGGGATCTTAATTAGTCGTGCCACATCAAAAGCGGAAAATGTAATCGTCACATAGTTCAAATATTTTAACAGGAGAATGGTTTCTAACCTTGGGGAAAAAACATTTAGAAATGAGTTGGGTACTCATGGGAACCTTGTAGGAATGAAGATACAGTCCATCTAGTGACAGGAACATTATTTTGCTTGTCTTCCATTTGGGTACATGTCACAAGTTGAATTCAATTTATTATTATAAAACGCTAAACAGAAGCATACAAGGGGAAAATCAGTCAAATTGGCAACAAAGAATGTATTGGTGCTGCGTTATTGAGCGAAACAAATTCTTGTATTCTTTAATGAAGCTGGCTATTATTTCTTTCAGACAACCACAAATAAGCTCAAATGAAACCTTAAATGGTCAAACATAATACAGGCAACCTCTAATTTTGGGAAATTCCAGACCAGCAGCAACATTTTACCACCCGCCATCCCCATACCAAAATGCAAGGAAGTTACAAAATATCCTGTAAATTCATTCATTCATCTTCCGTTCCACTTATCCTCACTAAGGTCGCGGTCGTGCTGGAGACTATCTCAGCTATCTCCGGGCGAGAGGCGGGGTACACCCAGAACTGGTCGCCAGACAATCGCAGGGCACATATGAACAAACAACCATTTATGCTGTAAATACGATGACAAATTGACCATTAATGAGCTAGAGGATAACAATATCGCAGCTGAACTGAACTTACTGTAGTTGCATGATGTCCACCATGCGAGTTTTGTGCGACTCTTAAAGTATGCTTATCCCCAACTGTACCATCTTTGGGGCTTTCAAATTCTGAGGTTTTACTGTATGCTGCATTGCCAATGCTGGGCTCTCAGCTGTTTCTTATCCAAGCCTCAGGTCACCTTATGAACAGCAAAGAAAGAAAAAAAGATGAGTTAAGCCAACACATTCAGTTTGTGCAGGAAAGTCACTGGCACCCACAGGCAAAGTGGACACAAATGAAACGTGGAGATATTTTGAGGGTTGCAAACCACCAATCATTTTGGGCCTAGGGAAAATATAAATGCAACTCAGATGGATCCTGTAAAACATGACTGTGGAGTAAACGACAACACTAATATGATAGCAAAACTCTGGTCTTTCCTGCAAAAAAAAATAAAAAAATCAATGTGAAGACACAAAAATAATTTAATAATAAAAAAAAAAAAAAAAAAAAAAAAAAGGCACGTTTAGGAATGAAAACCCAAACTTTTCAAACAATAGTTTATATATTTGGTATTCCTGGTTACAAAACAAGGAGTATTCTATTCATGGAAAAATAGCACTGATTTATTCAATAGAAAAACAATAGCTTTTCATTTTAAGCATATGTGGTAATCAACTTCAGATTTTAATTGCATTTCATTTGGGCAACTATTTTATTAGGTTTCACAAAAAAATTCCACAAAAACTTTACAAGGTGCATGTATTAATGCTAATTCTAATGGGACATACTCCTAATAAATGAACCAATCAGGCCCTGGGGTAGACACCTTTGGGAATCTGTTGAAGTTTACATGGGACCATGACTCTCTGAAGAATCCCAAGTCCTCACATGTTCCATCCCGTGTACAAAGTAAAGTCCATAAACGCATTCTGAGTTGGGTATAGAATAATCCTATCAACCAAATTTACAATAAATTAGAACAGAGATTGTGAGCCAGCTGGTTCAGTGTCAGTGGTGTATGAGCTCACTGGTGTTCTTCTGGATGAATGGACAAATTCCTATTCCTCCCAGAAGAGTGGAAGCTGTTACAGATGCAAAAGTGCAATTCCACTCTCACTTCCTGGATGCAAAAATGGCCCTGTGTCCAAACACAATTGGCCATACAGAGATACTAATGCAACGGACATTCTAATCAGGTCAAAGTTCCTGTGGGTGGTGGAGAAACCAAAGCAGCATCTCGTGAAAATTAGTCAGCTGCAACACACAAAATGCGCTACAAAATGTCAACTCAGATACTTTTCAGTCCTCTTTCCAGAGCAATGTTTTGTTCATGAAAAAAAATACTATATGTATTTATAATATTACAATGTCAAAAAAGTGACAAATACACTGGAGATATTTCCTAATATACTGTATTTACAAAGACAAAATTCAAATTGAGAATTTGGAGTCAGCAACACTTAAATAAATGTTTGTCGAGTGTTCTTTTACAAGTTTTCCTTGAGCCATTTCACGTAGTTGCTCATCATGCGGTGTGTAATGAGGAAGTCCATCGGCCACACTGTGAACATCAGCGCTCCGTGAAATCCCGAGTCGTAGTGTTCATGCGTCACTTCCACGCCGGCGGCACGAAGACGCGTGACGTACATGATCCCGTCATCTCGGAGGACGTCGTACTCGCATGTCAGGATGTAGGCTTTTGGTAGAGAGCGCAAGGCTGCGTCCGGAACCAGCAGAGGGGAGGCCCTAGGGTCAGCTAAAGATTGAGATGGTCCACTGGTTCCAAACGCTTGCCCTGCCTCCCCCTGCCCCACGGCAGGAGCACTGTAATTGTATTTTCTGTGATACGTCTTAGGGAGGAAGGCGCTCCAGTTGACGAACTTCAGCAGGCTGGAAGACTCGGGGTTGTTGTGGGCGTTGGCCATCATGGCTCGGAAAAAGGCCTTGTCGCTGGTGAAGTACTCACTCCAAAATCGTACCATGAGGGTGCGCGGCAAAATGGGCATGTCTTGATTCTGTTGATAAGATGGCGTGTTCAGGTCCAATGCCTGGAGCACAGGGTAGATGAGGGCTTGGGCTTTCAACTGAACCTTTGGTGCTGGCTCCTTCAGTAACTAAAGATTTTGGGGAGAAGAAGAAAAAAAAGGTTGAAAGCTGATATCTTATTGAAATCATGAACATCACCTCAGCCCCTATTTACAGTAAAGTGTCTTCACATAGCCAGTGATTAAAAGCCAACATGATACATGAACCCCAGAGCCAAAACCAACATGCTTGTCACTATGCCATTCACACACGGTCACACATGGCCTCCAGAAGCATTTTAGAGAGCTAGAAAGTTTACTTTAGAGGTAGCAGAACGTGAATGATCACAGCTACTCAAATATAAAAGTTAACAAACCATAACAAGTATACAAAGGTGGTGCATACACGAGAATATAGTAGTAATACCTACTAAACGTTAGTCTACCTGCACATGAAGAAATGCTAGGTTTTGCTTTGGTTCAACATAGTGGTGCCTTGAGATACGAGTGACTTGACTTATGGGTTTTTCGAGATGCGAGCCGTCGTTTGGACGATTTTTTTGCCTTGACTTGCAAGCGTAGACTTAAGATATGAGAGCTGTATGGTGGCAGTGAACTCAACTCACTTCACAAGCAACATGTTGGCAAATAGCGAGCAATTCTTAAAAAAAAAGAGGCTTCAAGCTGTTTATTGACCACCAGTTGAGGTTTACTATCAAACAAAACAAAACAAAGACAATTGTACCTTGTGTATTTAAAACAACGACATAGCTTAGCATTTTAATTTGCTAGCTCAATGCTAACGCTAAATAGCATTTATGCTGCAGTGTTATAATCCTTTAGGCAATGGATTGAACACAAATGGCAAACGTAGATAGACTGTATAACAGTACTCAGTCATATATTCTTTATTCTTTGAAGAATGACTAATAGTGCTGTACTGATGAGCTCAGAGGAGACACCTCAATGAATAGCATATGTCTGTCTGTGTTATACTGCCACCAGGTGGACAATTGATGCGGTTAAAAAAAGATTGAATTCTTTACAATTCTATTTATATTATTACCGAATGTTTTTATAAAGTACTGTATCATTGAGTTTTGTTTGTTTTTGGGAGGGGTGAATGCTGGAACGAATTAATGTAATTTCCATTCTTTTCAATGGGAAAAAAATTATACAAGATAAACGGGTAAGAAAAACACAGAACTCATAAGAGTTAAACTCCTAATTTAAAGCACCACTGCACTGTTTGGTTGTTACCCGATAAGCTACTGCAGTGCACGCTTAGTTATCTCCCACACCATCATTTGACCTTCATTATGTGACCCAAGAAGTAAAGATTTCATGCACCTGTTGGGAGACAGCGGCTGCCAGGTTCCCCCCAGCACTGTCTCCAGACACTGCAATGCGTCCTGGATCCACAGAATACTGGGCGAGCACCCCTATCTGGAGAAAGTGTTTGACCACACGATATACATCCTCATATGGAACTGGGAAGTGGTGAGCAGGGGCAAGACGGTACCTGTAAGGACAGAAATGTATACAAACAGGTGGAATGTTCCAGAAATTAACTTCAACAATTGTTTCTATCACAGACAAGTGTCCTGCCTTTCTATTTACTTATCCATTAGCGACTGTGGCTCTCCTTGCCCACATGCGAGGGCATTATGGCACTTTTAATTGACACATTAAAAGGTTGCTGGCAGCACAAGAGGAAAACAAAATAAAAATTCAACCAAATGATAGCTCGTATCTTGAAAAACTTTTCAAGGTGCCATATTTTACTAAACCAACTTTTTCTAGTATTTGGAATATTATATTGGCTCTATGGTGCCTCAATAAACATGAAATATGACTTAAAATCATCCATGCATTCCTGAGTTACAGACATTTTTCTACTGAGAGGCCTAAAATCAGGACATTTGAATTTCTGCAGCTTATCTATGTCACTATCAAAGATCTCCGCCTCCCTCTCCACCCCCAGCAATGTCAACATAACAAAAACGTGTGCTCTTATAAGTAGTGAGGGTTGGCAATCAATCAGAGGAAAGGGGGCGGTCTTAGCCAGATATGGACAAAGCGGATACAAAACTGGGTCAAACAGAAGTAACTGTCAGAAGGGCCTTTTCTGGACAATTATATGGCAAAACCAATGTGTGTGTTTTTTTT
Source organism: Phyllopteryx taeniolatus (assembly GCF_024500385.1). Classification (NCBI taxonomy): domain Eukaryota; kingdom Metazoa; phylum Chordata; class Actinopteri; order Syngnathiformes; family Syngnathidae; genus Phyllopteryx; species Phyllopteryx taeniolatus. The sequence goes on from NC_084509.1 coordinate 10,849,014, forward strand.
AAATGAAATTGATACTTTAATACTAAGTCTGTGTTAGAGAGTCCCTCTGTGAAGGTTTAAATAGCCAAAACATTGGAACTTTAAATTGGATACGAGTGTACTATACTTACTCTACTGAGAGAATTACTGCATTCAGCTCAGTGGCTACTTTTCTGGCAAGGAGATCATAAGGACCCATGCCTGTAAAGAAAGACAGAACACAGATTTCAGAGGGCTACATAATAAACCACCAGTTTAAATGACATTCTCTCATCCCTACTTGCTGCAAAGAGATGGCCCTGTTATGTAGAGCTCCTCCAAGTAGAACCTCTAAGGTCAAATACAATCCATTCCAACATTCCAGTCAATGTCAGATTCGTTCAGAATTGTTTTCCCCATGGGAAATAATGGAAGTAGATCTGTTTTTACTGACATTTATCCACAATACTTGGGATAGAGGATGATCATTAATCGAGTCATGGATTCTTTATTCACTTAAAAACGTAGTGTATTTCTTGGCTGCAACCAGCAGAGAAGCAGCCAAGCAGAGAAATAGGAGTCTTAAGAGTTTTTCCAAACCCGTTAACTAGGGCTGGGCGATTATGGAAAAAGTAATGACCGAGATTATTTTGACCAATATTGAAATCAAGATTAATAAACACAATTATTCATTGATTTTGACACTTGGTATTTATTTAACTACCAAAACTCAACTTTAAATATAACTTAATGGAACAACCAGAAAATAAATTAAGAAGTAAAATAATAATATATTAAAGCTGGGATTGGCTCCAGCACACCCACGACCCTAGTGAGGACAAGCGGTACAGAGAATGAATGAATGAATAAAAAATAGAAATAAAAAACAAATAAAATAAATACGGCCATGGCTAAAAACATTGGCACACCTGGGGTCACTGTATTGTCTATTATATATGTACCGCTTATCTTCACTAGGGTCGCGGGCGTGCTGGAGCCTATCCCAGCTAGCTCTGGGCGAGAGGCGGGGTACACCCTGAACTGGTCGCCAGCCAATCACAGGGCATATATAAACAAACAACCATTTGCACTCACATTCACACCTACAGACAATTTAGAGTCTTCAATTAACCTACCATGCATGTTTTTGGGGTGTGGGAGAAAACCGAAGTACCCGGAGAAAACCGACGCAGGCACAGGGAAAACATGCAAACTCTACACAGGAGAGGCCGGATTTGATCCCGGGTCCTCAGCACTGTGAGGCAGATGTGCTAATCAGTCGCCCACCATGCATCCTCAATTATATATATTTCTTTGAAAAAAATAAAAATAAAAATAATCCTCTCAATATCCTAGCATTTAGCAAACAGATGATGATATTGGTAATCCTAATTAAACTAAAACAGCAACATTTTAGTCTGATTTTATGTCAGAAAGTCAGGGGGGGAAAAAAGTGTCTTTAAAAAAAAAAAAAAAAAAAAAAAGGCTGTATTCCTGTTCCTGCTCTACGCACCTTGGCCTCTAGTGGGCAGTGGGGCGCGGTAGATGCATGGAGGTGCATATTCCAGTAAGATAAAAAAAAGAAAGAGTAGAAGAAAGTTACGATAAAACTTTCTTAAACTCGTTTTTTACAGATTAGGAGGAATATGTGCCCATGTGTATTGTTATATTGTCTGTCTCTATGTGTTATTAGAACATTTGTGTGTAAATGTTTGTTATTTGAAGGTAAATACCCCTGTGATCTAATGCTAATATTATCTAGCCTGTCGACAAGGTTTTCCATTGACTGATAGCATAAGCTGGCGATTTCTAAAAGCATGTGTCTTGCATTTAAAACTACAATTCACAATTTAAACTTTTTTTTTTTTTTTTTTATTAAAAAAATGGTTATTGTCACCCAAGCCACTACTAGAGGAGATACAATGCTGATTAAGCCTGTCGGCTCCTCTAACACCTTGCTGTATTTTTCAGTATTTTATTTTCTATATGTAGTGTCGACCGTATACATTCCCACGCCAGCCCAGTTGGTGGCGCACCGCAAATGTCGTAGCAGAGATGACAGCACAGAAATGAGGCATTTTGCCCAGCAATGGGCAGAGCATGGTTGGAAAACACTCACTAAAAACATTTTATTTATTTTTTTGCATTTCTGTAGCATAACATAGTCATAAAATAATTGCTGTGTAAACAAAAACAATAATAAAAATTACAGCAAAGGAACAACATTTATCTCTTTTCAAGGAGCCATTGCCTGCCAGCAGCTGTGTGGGCCATCACATGTGCAACCCAAGACTCCTCTCGTTCTTACTGATCTGTTTTTAATGCTTTTGTTGATCTCATTTCTTTTAATGTGCTTAAATTAACGCGCTAGTGTGGTTTGTGAGAACTTTAGCGACTTGATTATAACTTTCAGCGTCTCCACCTAACATGACGTGGAGAGGTTACCACTGCAGTGACGCGACTTCTTTAAGCTCCCTACGGACATCGATCGCCGGTGACATATAGTTGAGGTCAGGAGACGCGACACGAAAAGCATGCTCGAGACAAAGAAGAGCAGGATGACAGGCGAAAAACATCTTAAAATCCTGCTGTCAAGTAGGAAGCGACCCGCCCCGCACCACATTGAACCAATGGAAATGTGGACACACGTTTTGATGCTGCACATATAGCATGTTTTACTTTATCACATTTTTAAAACCATAAAACGCTCGATTAATAGTTGGAAGAAGCGGTTTGCTCCAGAATCAGGACACGAGAGCGATACAATATTTTAAGAGATGCTCGTTGATTTGAAAGGCACAAACGTACATACATATACCATCCACGTACATTTTGGCCACAAGCTTCACTTTTTTATCTGCAGGTACATTATAGAAATAGTTAAGTATTGTTGTAAAACACAATAATAGATTTACTTTATAAATAACATTATTTGAATGGTTAGGGGGGGAACCCTTAAATGTATGAATGTGTCTCTTCATTAACAAAAGGTACTGTAACACTGCAATGGTTAGAGTATGTATATGCATGCTGTGCTGGATATTGAACTCTTGACAGTTTCTCTCCACCCTTTATCTACCTCGTGGGTTTCAGCAGCTCTATTACACTATTATACAGATTTTTTTTCAACCTTATTTAGCACTTACAATTTACAATACAATAACGCAAGGCGCTGAAAAAAATAAATAAAACATATGCAGTGGCGAGAGGGAGCCGGGGACAGTCGGACTCAGCAGCCTACGACATATCGAAGCGATGGAGCGCATTTTTTGCAATGGTGAATTGCAGCACTATGTGGCGCCAAAGATCACAGCTTATAGCTTTAAAAATATTAAATACGAGTAATTTTCTGTTGTGCATTTAGTTTTACACTAAACTCCAACCGGGGTGTCAATAAACAGCTTAAAGCACATTCAGGGAAGGCAGAAGAACATGCATCACATGCTTGCTAGAAGCAACACAGGGTGCATTTACAACACAGGAACTTGCATACACAACCCGCAGCACTGCACATTAATCCTTTTTCTTTGATTAAAACGTTTTTATGATCGTTAGAAGCCAAAATTGAAATCACGCTAAATTTTGATTAATCGCCGAGCCCAACTGTTAACACATTTAAAACAAATTACAATTGCTAATTTCACCTACAGGGATAGATTAAATAAATGCATTCAAAGGCCCATCCCTTGATAGCATGTAAAGTGTCTTAGATTAGGACAAACAGATTGCAAGAACAGCACGACGTGTCAAACTGAACGGTGTGGCTTCGGAATTCCGTATTAGCAAAACTGGGCACCCCTTTGAGGAACCCACCGCTCCAACAGACGGCGTGTTATTTCCACAGCAACAGAAGCATTGTGTTTGACAGCTTTGTAATTTTCCGTGACTCAATGTCAACATATCGCTCTAAACTAGGGACACCAAGGGATTTAGAGTAAAACATGCCATTCTCGATTTAATTTAGTGCGTGCTGATCGACTTACGAGAGCTCCCCAGACACCATCCTCCGCCGTGCAGGTATATGATGGCCCTCCTGAGTTCTGTGTTGCCACTTTGATGCTTTGGTTGGTAAAGCACCACCTCAACCCCATCGAGTTTCTCCACCGTCACGTTGATATGCTCGTCAGAAACGGGAGCAATGTTTTCAATCAAAGTTATGACATACATCACTCCCATGTAGTCCTTCAGACCAACCAATTCACTCAAATCCGCCTGCAAGGGAAAATGAAGCCAGGGTAAATTTGTTACAGAATTAACAGACATACTATCATTTGTCACCAATCCTAAAGTTGGGCACCCCAACAGCAATACAAATCAAAAACATGGCAGACAAAACCAGAACCAAACATTTGAGCTAGTTCTGAGTTTGAGCAGATTACTTTCATATGGCTGGTTGATGATAATTGCAAAATAGGCTGCAAACAACATAAACATGAAATATGGTCCCCATTCTATTCAATTACCTTTCTGCTTTCTTAATGAAATCATTTTTCAAAAAACTAGACTTAAGTAATTTTCCCCCAACAAAGCACAGAGTATCCGTTTCTATTGCCTGTGTTTGTAAAAAGAGAATCCTTGTAAACACAATGACGCAAAGACTACAAGCTACAGGGCTAAAATCATTACAGAGGGAGAGACTGCATGTTCCTGCAGTCGTGTTTTGACAAGTAACAGCAATTCTAAAGACTATGCCTCATATGCAACTGATTTTGAAAAGGAAATAATTAGGCTGGTATGAGACTGATCAGGTAGTACGCTACTATAACCTAAACTGTGACGACAAACTTGTTAGCTCCAAGCCCCTGTAAAAACATCTTTGTTTTAAACATTGTTGGCCAATTGATGAAATTGAAAATAAAAAAAAAGCACTTGACACATTATGAGATCTGCCTCACTACTTATCAAAATCAATGGCATCTAATTTAGATAGAAAACAATAGCGAACATAAGGATGGTGTGGTGTATCGTCTTACTATTGTATATATATTATTCAAAAGAATTATATTTCTCTTGGAACTTTGTGGAGGGATTGTGTAAGCATTCACATTTAAATTCTAAATTCACATTTAGAATTTAACATTGTGGGGATGTTAATAAATACCTATATAGCAGACAAATCAGCAAGATATTGCAATAACCTCTTTATACCAGTTGTTAAGCCCCAAAATGTCACTGTCAGAAACAACCCATTCATCATCTTGTAAGAAATACATTGGGAATGTGAATTCGAAAGCAGTCATATTAATAACCTCGGCAGGGATAAGAAACAGTATACCACACGCAGTTCCTAAATAGGATCTATTATTAGAAGGTGTGAGCAGGACTATACTACACGTGGATTAGCATTTGACATAATCTGGTGCAACCCTTGTGTATAACCACATCAGCAAAATACAATGCAATGAGACGCCTAAAAGAACTGAAAAAAAAAATGGAGAATCTTTAATAAACATTGAAATTATTTTATCCGTTTTGTACAAGAACTGAAATGAAGCATGAATACTTGACACACGAATACAGGATGTGCAAAAATAGGCATTTAATTTGTATTGTAAAAGCTATTGTTTTCTTCTTCACAAGTCCCAATTGAAAGAATGTACAAAATGGAGATATCAGTACAATCTATTAAGTACTCAAACTGCTTGCCTCTAGCATTGACACATTACTGTCGTCTATCTTACCCTTAAACACATAAACATTAAATTGGAACAAGAACCGAGAATAACTCTTACAACTGTACCACCCACTGTATGCAGTGCGTACCATTTTATCATAATTACAGTCCAGACAGAAAGATGCTAGAAAGAGTAGAACCAACTTGCTTGCTCGCTTACCAGGTGGCTGAGACTTCTGAAGAAAGTGTTGGTCAGCATGAGTTTCCATCGCTCCTCTATATCCTCGGGAATGGGCTCATAAACATAATATGCGCTCAAGGAGCAGAGAGCCACGAATAAAATGATGCTTCCCAGCCTCATCGTGGAGCGAGCGTGCGTGTGGAGGGTCGACGCCACTTCGAGATTGTTTACCCACTCCACTGCAACGTGCGACTCAACTGGCGAAAAAAAAGATTTCTCTCTCTCTCTCGCTCACTCTCTCCCTCGTTCCTTTTCAGCTGCACGTGTTTAGTGTCATTTAATGGTTTTCGGCGTGCGTTCCTAAGAGCGTCGACTGTGTGCGCATGTCTCTTCGCCGCTGTTTGAGCGGTCAAGTGGCGGCTGAGTGGTGGTGGCCGCCGCCGCCGCCGCCGCCGAGCCCCCCTCCCTCGGCCAATGAACAAACGAATCAACAAAAACAGCAGCAAGCGAAGTCAGGAACCGTCCCACCTTGGCCTGGCGAATTCTTCAGGTGCATCCGAATCAGATGCAGTTTTCACGGGGGCGAGGGGGGGGGGGGGGGTGAAGGATCCACAGAATTTGTGCAGAGGTGCAACTGAGGCGAAAGTGTTCAAATTAGGGTCCCACCAGATCCTGCAGATGGCACTGAGCTGGAAAAAAAAGAAAAAACAAACAAAACCAAAAAACATGTTGCCTCGTAATTAATTGTAGCGATAAGTAAACAAATAGTATGATATATATATTTTTTTTATCATTTTTTTTTTAGTATTTCCTCATATAGTTGGCACCGTGTCCACTGGGCAGAGGGGTGTTTGTTACTTCAACTACTGGCACAGTTGAAGGGGAAGGCCTTTATTTGTGCAAATGCATTACTATTATTATTATTATTGTTGTTGTTGTTTTGCAGGGTTTAGGGACCAAGCCCCAACAATAATAAATGTAAATTTGCGAATAATGAGCATCCCTCCTAAAAATAGCTAGAATCGCCTTTATTAATGGGAGCGCTCACTGAAAAGGAGCGACATTATTGTTCGAATGTGCAGAAAATTGATTGGCCGAAACGTTTACTGCTTCCATATAATATTGGCTGAGAAACCTAGTTTTGTGGCTTTTTAGCTCAGTAATCAAGTTTGTACCAGCTGATGTCAAGCAAAGATATGCCGCAAAGCTTCTGTACAACCATCTGTGGCAACCAGGATTTGCCTGAAATAAGCAGTTACGGACAAATGGGTCCCAAATGCATTCACAAAGCCTCCACCTGAGGCAATGTATTTATATGAACTTTCAATACAGACCTATACACAAAAGATTTAATGAAAACGTACAAGTCTCTTGGTGCATACAAGTGTTATCATTCAGTTGTTGATTGGAACATGTTCAGATAGTGAAACGTCTCGATACGTGATGTGTATTTGCGGGTTTGGTTAAAGCTTTAAGATCATATCTCATTCATAATTTGTATAGGATAGTAGGCCTACTATAAAAGGTGTATCACCAAAATGCGCGCATCAAGTATTTAAGTTATTAGCTAGTGTGAGATTCTTTCGATCATTTTTTGTGCCTAATATGAAAAAGATAAAGATGAAGTAGGAACAATATATCTCAAAACAAAATACATGAGGGTGAGAAGCTCGGTCATCCAGGAGGGCCTCAAAGTAGAGTCGCTGCTCCTCCACATTGAGAGGAGCCAGGTGAGGTGGCTCGGGCATCCGGTTACGCCTCACTGGTGAGGTGTTCTAGGCATTCTAGATTATAATATCATGAAATGTACTTTGTCTTGAAGATCACATCACTTAAGACAGATATTGCCTGGGTTGCCATTTACAGATGACAGCCCTCAATCAGAATATTTGTGTGGTATCTGGTAATCAGTAATAGGTTCAACCACTTCTAAGCTTCAGCCTTTAAATAGGTGTCACTCCGCTATACTCTTCAGTTCACCAATTCGTCATTTTTCTACTTTCAACTATTGGATTCTTCAAAAACTCGGACTAGCTGTGAATTTTGGACACATAAGATGATTTTGACGTAGCTAAAATCACAAGCCACTATGTTGAATGCAATACAAAAGTAGTATTATGCAGTTCTACACCACTACAAACAATAATAAACACTATTAGATTATGACAAACAGCGTCGATCAAAATTGAGCACAATATCAGAATTACTGGGCAGCACAGTAATTGACTGGTTAGCTGCCTCACAGTTCTGAGGACCCGGCTTCAAATCCAGCCTTTCCTGTGTAGAGTATGCATGTTCTCCTCGTGCCTGCATGGGTTTTCTCCAGGTACTCCGGTTTCCTCCTAGATCCCCAAAAACCTGCGTGGTAGGTTAATTGAAGACTCTAAATTGCCCGTAGGTGTGAAAATTAGTGCGAATGCTTGTTTGTTTATATGTGCCCTGCGATTCGCTGGTGACCAGCAGTTCAGGGTGTACCCCGCCTCTCGCCCAGAGTCCACTGGGATAGGGTACAGCACACCCACGACCCTAGTGAGGATAAGCGGTATGGAAGATCAGAATTACTGGTCCAGCTTCTGCATTGTTTGTGCTGTATACCTAATGTTGTGGCTAGTGAGTGTACATTTGGAAAGCAAGCAGTGCTAAGAGTAGTGTATTCGGGAACAAATAACTGATATTGCACATTTAGGAAGCGTGAGCAAACCACTGAGTACTAAGGAGAGTGAGAAGGGGGAGCAATAAAACAAAGTTTACATTTGGTGATGATTTGGTCATATTAAATACTTTTATGGGTTTACAAGGGAATGTTTAGTACATACTTTTCAGAAACCGTGTCATCAGATGCCATAAGTGGACTGACTGAACAATCAGAACTTTCTTCCCACAACTGTCAATTTGTTTAACCCCTCAAACTCTAGGTCCTTAGAGATGGCAGAGAAACTAATGCAACGCACAGTCAATTCACAGCAAGAGGGAGTCTTGTTTGCATATTTTACAGTCGAGTTGAACCTCCAAAGTCAAACAACCCGTTTTGTGATACTAGTTGGCCTCCGGTTTGTTCGACTTTCATAATGAAATTTCCCATTGAGATTATTAGATTAGATTACTGCACCCTTATTAGTTTTACAATGGGGAACTTTGCATCGTTTCAGCAACAATAGAGTTGATACAGGAAATAAAATAAATAGGAATAATAAAAAAATAATATACGGAATGTACAATGAGTGTCAAAGTTTCAGGACTGGCGTCACAAAATGTTTATTTCAAAGCCAAACGGCGAGTGTTTCCACTTAATGTAGGCCAGGCTATCAACCACCATGTCTACAATGATATCCTGTGGCGGTCATCTAGTGTACCCGTTTTGAAGACGTGGACGACAACAAGATGGCTGTGACGACAGAGCTACGGAGGATCCCAGAAGAAGCTTTTCAGGAGTGCATGAAGGCATGGCAGACAAGGCTGGTAAAGTGCATTAGACCCCAGGGGGATTGCTTGAAAGGATAAAATTTGGGATTTGAAAAACAGTCATCCGTCACTGTATCACAGTTCCCTTTTTGTGGGTTCAGTTCATCACAGATTGCTTTTTATTTTTGTTTACTGTACTTGTATTTTGCGGAGCTTATTTTTCCACATGGCCCATTACTGCACTCACATAGTAATATGTGTGTGTCTGGAGGAAAGAGGGGTAAAAGAATGTCCAAAGTTTAGGATTATTTCATTCTTAATACAAGAAGAAATATTTATTCCTGGGAAGCACAAGTGGCCTAAGTTACAAAACTGCACCTTTATGATAAGGTGAACATTGTTAACTAATTTAATATAGCCTACCAACTGCTAGTTAGAAGAAATTGTAATCCATAACATGTGGTTAGGATATAGGTAACAGAATAGCGTAAACACAATCACATTCTTTTAGCCGACCTGCCAATATCCTGAACTGGGCCGTCATACTACACACAATGGCTAACGCTTTAACCGGTTAATAGCCGACCAACGAACAACTCACTTCCACGATACTCAACAGACCGGGCCAGCACATATTCAAGTTCTTAGAGAACACTGTGTAGAATGTGAAGATGGCGACCCCAAGTGGACAAAAATAGCTGCACCTCACATGCATATGTTGGTATTTATGCACATGAAGCTTAAAACATATATAATCTAATAAATATTTGGTTGCTAGTTTACAGATTTCGTGTATTGCAGGGTTAGTCTGGAACATACCCCCATGGAAATGATTGCATTACTGATTACTGTATAACTTTTATGATACCAGTCATTGAACTTTTATGACACACCTCATATTTCGAATAATCTGTTCCAGAGTCCAAATTTTCTACATTAAACATTAACTGTACAGGCTATGTTAAAAGCAAGATTTTAAGTAACAACAAGACACTCTTTAAACACTTTATCTGAATGACAGGGGCAATATAACCTCAATAACTGCCAGACTAGCATAAATTCAACTATTAATGCAATGTAAACTGTTAACATTACACAGAAACACTCCTTTTTGATCACAAGTGACAAGCATACAGCAGAGCTAGCTACCTAGCAGCCAGCCTGAGACGCCAACATAACAGTTGACATCTTGACTCAGTGCAGCAACACCAGTCACAGGAGATCCAAATCGTTCTTTTCAGTAAAAGTTGGTCATTACCAGCTGAAAGCGATACCTAGCCAATAGAAATGGGGAACAGAAATAGGAAGTAGACACCGGCTCAGTCGTACACCTAACTCCAGGCGATTATCTCCAATTGGCATGGCATGAAATAATCGTTACACCAGACAATAGTACTTGGACACCCCTGCAGTCTTTCTGTTTGAAATAACACTTATTTTCACATAAAAACGAGGCTTTTCTTCAGATGTTAAGAGGAACTTCAGCTTCCAACCTGATCATTACTGTGGTAAGTGGTGGAATAGTTAATGACTTCTCTGAATACAAAAATATACTTCAGACACTCAGGGACTCTCCCCCCTCCCCCTCAACCACTATCCTTCACTACACACTTCTGTTGCGACCATCTCATTTGGTTGATAAATCTTTCACCAAGGCCTTCACTCTTGTATAAGTGAAGGCAAAGCGTGTCAGGTAGTGTGATTGTGGCTGTCATCATCTGTGTTGAGCTGTGACACCCTGCCAGGCATGAGGTAAAGAATGTTCTTGCATTAATTAAAGTGCACGCTTTTGCCTGTAGCCCATTATTTACTCGTATTTGTTTAGCAATCTTCAGCTGAACCCTCACTGGAGGCATATGTAACTTCTCTAGAATTAGGAAACCCACTGGAGAACACCCTTCAGCAGCAAACACATTTCAAACTTTTAAATATGCAGAACTCCTGCAGAGGCATCGCATGAGACACGTGAAGGAACAGCTGGGGGTACTCTCTTCCAAGTTGAATAATGCTTAGAACATTCTCTGATGTGATAAATAAGAAACAGTTGGTTACATTTGAAAACTTGGGCTTCCGCGAAACATTTAAATAGTTTCTTCATGATATTTGGAAACAAAAAGCAAAATGCTTTTATGTAAAATTATGATATTGTTTGCCAACACTTCTGATACTTTGCCCTTGACACCAAGTATTCATTAGATTGTAAATTTGATGCATTTGCAGGGACTACTGTATTAAACGACTGTTTAACCATTTTTCCCCCTTCGGTAGTTGTCAGTCACTTGTCGACCACAAAAATTTAATAAAAGACATTGAGTTAATGAAAAAAATAAGAGCCATGCATGACTTCTCTTGACTACACCCCCCCAAAAAAAATTGTAATACAGTTAAAACTTGTAGTATCCTAAAACGGTTTAATGAATGAAGCATGTTTACATCTAATGTACAGGAACACAAGCAAATCACACTTTTTTTACGGTTAAGTACTGACAAATATAAACTGGCAACTTAGTGTCTTTAGTGGTTCACCAAGCAGACTTGTCAAAATTACTGACATTTCAAATAGCGTCACTTCCCCTAAAATCTCAACTTAGACTAAATAATTGTGAGAAGAGCAGTATGGGCAGAATAGGTCATGTACATTAGTAATCAATTGTTTTATCCTAAATTTATTTGTTATGGAACATTTTAGAGGCCTCATTCCATGTTTTTTAGAAAATTCCACAAATTTGGCAGCCATTTATCATGTTGCAACTTGAATCCAATCCGTTCCCAGGCACTGGTCGACCACAGATTTCTTTATATATTTTTTTCCCATGGGAAAAAAATGGAAGCTGAAATAATTTGGGAATTGGCGTCATCTTAAAAGTCTCATCTTTTGGCTATTAGACCTCCATCGAGTGACTAACATGGACTTGGTGTGTGTCAATTTCATTTAATTAAAAAATTTAAATAAAATTAAATTTAAAAAATTATAATTAAAAACACCTTGGTTTTGTCATACTAGTGTCCAGAAAAAGCCCTTCTGCCAGATACTTCTGTTTGACCCAGTTTTGTATTCACTTTGTCCATATTTGGCCAAGACCACCTCCTGGCCTCTGATTGGTTGCCTCCGTGTAGAAGGCCCATTTGTGAGAGCACACGTTTGTTATGTTGACAGCGCTGGCTTGGGAGAGGAGAGGTAGGCACTAGTGACATAGACCTGATTTCAGGCCTCTCTGCAGAAAAACACTCGCAAAGAAGCTGCTGTCAGCCACAGCTGTGACCCAGACACTCATACGAAGGCCTCACACACAGCCTCAGCACGCCCCACCTCTTCAAGGCACATGCATGCACTTCAACTGGTACAATTTATGTTTGCAATTAGTTTTTTTTTTGTTTTTGTTTTTTCCAATGAGTTTAAAGAGAGTTTTACAATGTTTGTGTTTTTATAAATTTAAATGCAATAAAGCATATTCGGTTGTAAAAAATGCAAATTTTCATCTATTGTGGGTGGGTCTGGAACATTTGCCCCCCCAATTATATTTTTATTTTTTAAACCTGTCCTGTTCAGCTGCGTGGCCTTGTAGAATGGTGGATCTGTCTGCCTTTGTGCTGGAACAGTTTTGTTGTGCAACAAGGGGACTTTGAAATACTCCCTCTGCTTATTTTTTTTTTTTTAATTATTGTGTTTATGGCGGCACGGTGGGCGACTGGTTAGAGCGTCTGCCTCACAGTTCTGAGGACTTTTTTTTGGGGGGGGGGGGGGGGCACCCGGTAAGGACATGCAACAACTAACCAGCAGAACAAGATGAGAAACGACAGAAAAGGACAGGATGTGGTAAAATGAGCAAGGCAGTGCTACTTTCGAGTGGTGCGGTGGGATTCTTTTTTACGATCTAAACACTTATAAGAACCTGTGATCTGATATGTTAGTATAACCTAACCTTATTAGTGATCCCATCAAAACTAATTAAAGTCTACAGTGTTTCTATCGAACTTATTAGTGAATGAACACCATATCACATGCATGTTGGTCAACAGGTGTACAGAGTTGCTGAGCCGGCACATCGAGGAAGGATGAGGCTGCGAGGCCGAGTCAGCAGGCCCGTCCAGCAGGGGACCCAACCAGGGGGACGCCACCGACCACCCAGAACCCAGGGAGGTCCCGAGCCCGACCGAATCGCCCGACCAGTCCAAAGGGGAGGGGAACAGGCAGCGGAACACCGCCCCCCACCACCACGCCCAACCCCCCTACCTAGCGAGCCCATCGCTGCCATCGCCCCCATCACCCCCGGAGAGCATGGCGGCCCCAGCCACCAACGCAGGCATCAGCAGACACCCAAAAAAATAAAAAATAAGCGCCCGTCGTGAGTAAGGACGGGCGAGGGCGCCAAGAGAGGGGAGGGGAAGGCGGGGCCAAAAAAGGGGTGGGGGGCGGTTCACAGTTCACGTTTAGCTTCACTCACTACTTAACTTACCAAACATACTTGACATTTAGTTTGCATTGACTTGTATTGCATCCTTTCCTTACCACCGAATAAATAGTTAAGTTTTAAAGACGATTTGTTACATCTTTCAGTTAATTAGAAAAGGATAATTGTCTCCAACAGAATCACGGATCTCACGTACCTACAATATCAGTCTTGATGGTGTAGAAGACGCTCGCGAATTGTCTAATAATGCAGTGGTGGGGGCAGCCGGTGAGGACATGATCATGGGACTGCTCATAAGAACCAGCAGTGGATTTGCGCTGTATCCGTATTTGCCAGTGCAACACTTGTGTGATCAGGAATGTTGCTGTCTTTCACTCCAATTCCATTCGAACTGCGCTATCTGTAAACAATGATTCCATGAAGAATCGGGTTACACTTACACAGGACAAAGTCATTGCTGTTGTGCAATATATGTAATAGAAATATGTGGGTATGCTGTGATAGAATCAATCAAACTAGTGGTTTCCCTTACTAATGGGATCGTTTTCATTCAAAATATTCTTCATATTTAACAACAAATATGTATATGGTAGTGATTCATGAAGAAAAGAAAAAGAAAAAACATTTACAAAAACAGACAATCAAAATGAGTCGGGTGACTGAGCTGTGATACAGCGAACTGATAAAATGTCAGGTTGAGGGAGATCATTAGGTGATAAAATGTCACAGAAGTGAGAGTAATTCTTCATACTACTAGTACCACTACACTACTAATGCTACCGGTACAAATAATAATGATACAATTAACAAAGATTTCTATTCGTTCACACAAAAAGTCTCTAAACAAAACGTCAAAAATAAACTCGATATTAAAGCAAAACCTATTCTTTATGTTGCAATAAATTCCTATATTGTCGAGTGCCCAGCAGATGGGGCCATGACCTCATTCTGCGACGACCCAACTGCGCATCTCCATGTAATACGCATACGGTATTGTTCTGAGGTCCCAAAATTAAAATACACGTTATAAATATAATTTTTAAAAAGTTTCATATTTTCATTCACTGAAGCTTGAGAGAGGGTGTTCCACCAAGTATGACAACATTAGTAAGCATACAACAAACGTATCTAGTCACATGTGGTGCATGATTGACCGTTTTGGTATACTAGATGTGAAGGAGACACATGAAACAAATTTCCTTCCAGTCTGCTCTAGCATACAGTATTAGAGATGCAATGCTCATTCAAGGCTTTTGCAGTTTGACACTATAGGGCTTTGAGGACCCCTCTACAATTGACTGGCCAAAGATTTTTTTCCCCCTTTACATTAACAAAGATCTCAAACAACCCTCACATTCAAAGGAACAATGTCATTGGCACTAATTTCAAGATTGCTCCTAAGAAAAAGTGGGCAGAGATTCATATACAGTCATAAGAAAAATGAGAACAGCCTACAAAAATGTCCCCCCCCTTTTTTTTTTAAACATATGGGTATCTAATATACATTTTTGAAACACTGAGACTTGCCCTATTCAAACCTCAGACATTCAGTTTGGTGTACTCCTGACTGTTGATGTGGGAGATTAAAATACCTGTCTGGGGAATTCAGAAAGAAGACTTGCAGTTTGAGTCTGGTAAGGGATTCAAAAAGATGCATGCATGTTAGTCAACTAGTGTAGTTGCTGAGCCGGCACATCGGGGAAGGGCGGGCCCCTCCACCCTTAAGGGGGGACCAAGCCAGCAAGCCCATCCCACGGGGGACCCAACGGGGGTGACGCAACCCACTCCCCAGGACCCAGGGCAGTTCCCTAGCCCAACCAAAGCGCCCCGACCAGTCCCAAAGGGAGGGGCGCTTCTGTAGCTGGCTGTAGAGAATGTTCACGAGGCATGATGAGATGGAACAACTTCAAGAAGAAGCTGAAACAGTCATCCTTCAGTAGCCTCACAAACCCTCCAGTTTCTCTCACTGTGGTAGGATCAAACTCTCCTGAGTCCCTGATTATTTATGCAGTAGAGCAGGTCTACTTTGCTCTCTGCTCAAAAACAGTGTTCACAGCTCGGCAGTGGGAGTTCCACCTCACTGTGCTTGCTATTGGGAGTCTGGGGACCACCATGCTATCAAGCACGGCGTTTATCTTTGAATATCTAAAAAAATGCAGCAAATCCAGCCGGGTCTGACAAGTAATTACACACCTCTGGGATATGTGAAGTCACCTGCTGCATGATGAGGTTTAGTTGGTGAGCGTGGCAATGGTTATAATGAGTGTTCCCATATAGATCCTGAACCTTCTTTTGCACACAACCTGTGGTTCCTCTCATGACACTTGTACCATCATATGCTTGGGAAATGAGCTTGCTCTTGCGGTCAGCCTGAAGCCAAGGAGTTCATTCTGTACAGTCTTCGATGTTCCTTAAACACAGTGACTGCTCCCCTCGGCAATATCTCTTGCATTGGACTAGGAGCCAATGCGCATGTCAAACATAACGACAGTTTACCGAAAAACATCTGAGAGTCCCTAGACCGGACATTTCGTCATAGAATGACACAGCAGCAATAAACTAATGCTTTTTGCTCTTCATTTACTGTATACAATTTATCCTGCTCAACTAAAACTATATACTGTATCTAGTTATTTCCAATATTTGTATTACAATATTTTATTTTAATTAACTTTTTTTCTTATTCAAAGTAGTAACTCAGCTGATCGGTAGGGCGGCACCTCGAGCACCCTTACTGACCACCCGCCACTGGATCTTAATCCCATTGAGATGCTGCGGAGTTACTTGAAATGGGCTGTGCATGGAAACATGTCAAACACACAGGTTAAATAATTCTGCATTGGATCTGATGCAAACCTTCCTCAGACCAATGTCAGAGATTGGTAGAGGGTTAGAAGAAGAAGAAGAAGAAGAAGAAACATCTCAATGAAGATTTTCCAGCCAAAGGGGGTAAAACTAGATCCTTTACTTTTGTTTGAAACTGAAATGATGGATGTTATTTTAGTTGTTTCTGTGATTAGATACATTTTATTTCCAGAGAAAAATATAAAGGATACACATGTATATGAGAACCTTTCCTCATTAATAACTGAATATTTAAATGGGAGGGTCCTAATTTTTCACATAATTTAAGTGATCTGACAAATGGAGTGTGGCTCTAATAGCACTGCCACTACCCTAATAAATTAACTCACGTGTACAAGATGGTGCTTTTATGTACTGTAGGTGTTGATGACTGATGACAAGCTGACAGGATTATAATGTCATTACCTACTGTAACACCAGTGGGACCTTTATATAATCTATATGAACTACACAGGTTTCATTGGTACTGTAGGCCCCCCAAGGAACACTCAGCATGAATTTATTATGGCAGAGATGTAGAAAGAACAGCTTTATGCTCAAGGTGCAGGATCCCCAAGGCCATCAGAAACGCTCTATGTTGTCAATGTGTTCAAAGTGAAGTTAGCCTCCAGCAGTACAGTAATCTCTGGAATGACTATGAGTTATTGTTGCACAGCATGGCAGGAAGTTCTGAGCACAGTACGAAGTTTGGACCTTTTGCACATGCATCCCAAAACCCAGTAAAATCAGACTGGTAATATATAACAGGATAGCAAAATGTGATGTGAAAGGGGCCAAGATAAATCAAGCGCATATGATTCATCTGTGAGGGTAGCCTTGCGCAAGACATTTGAAAATTGATATTTTAAAGCTACCGGTACATACAAGCAAGATGAATGCTAGTATGGTAGGTGTTTTAACACAGCATCAGCTATGTAAAAGATGTTGATTGCTAGTGCCTGTGGTAACTCAGCCTCTGCCATCATTCACATAAGTGATAAACCAAGCAATAAAACTGTATTAGAGGCATTAAAAAAATATTTATGCATACAACAGCGAATTAGCCAATGCACCCCCCAAACACAAATGAATAGGTCTCATTGCTTAGGCCCAATGCAACAGCATCTATGAGTTAAGGGGTTTTGACAGAAGTCTCATTCCCCTCGAAAATAAAAAAAATAAAATAAAAAAAGTGTAGACAATTCTTTGTCCTACTCCAGTCATGAAAACTACTTGAAATTGATCAGAAAATTGAAATAGTTCGAAGAAGTTCGATCAAATTGATAAATAGGAGATTAGCTCCAAGAGTTACACTGCCCTCTTTGCATTCCATGTTTTTGCAGTCTATCAGGAGCCCATGCCGTGGTTTACAGGAAGAGGTATAAAGGCTACATTTGGTAGGCAACACTAATGACTAATTTTCTTCATCGGAAAAAAACTGGAACAAGGGTGAACAATTCAACTCTGAATTGACAAAATTCAGGCCCATGCAGAGGAGTCTGCGTTCTATTGAGTGCAACATTGGTTCACAGTGTTTCTGGCATGATGAGAGGTATTGCGGACCATCCATCAAACAGTCGACAACCATCTGGTTTTTAGTGTGCAGTGCTAAAGAGTACAATAGACAATAGTCCAAATATCTCAGACCACTAGACTACATTTAGCACCGGCCTGCAGATTCCACATAAAGTGATTGAACATGACACTAAGAAAATGCAGCTTAACTTGTTTCATGTCATGAGCCTCTGTGAGCCTTTTACCATCACCATGATTTTCACGCTCACTGATGCACCATACGACAGTCAGCGACATGCTTGTAAATCAGCAGGATGGGGTCAATGCCAAATGGATACTTGGGATTTTAGTGCGCCAATAACATTTCAGAATGAAAATAATGCCAAATTTCAGTTTCTAACTGTGTCCCAGCAGAAATCCCTCTGCTGATCATTAAGTTTGCTGTCCTGGAATTTACATGACAGAGGCAGCCATTCTTAAGGCTTAAAAATTCATATTGATAAAAGATGAGCTTGTTAAATGGCTAAATACACAAAACAGAATGCTGAATTAATGACAGGCAACAAAGTATTAATTCATTCTGCCATGTCATTCTTTTCAGGTAGCTACAAAACCCTGTATCCACAAAATCTTTTTACAACCTCCTTCTCTTTAAATGGCTTTGAGCTGGGTTTGGGCAGAAAATGTAGAAAACTGAAATCAGCTACTGTAAGACAGACTACATGCAAAACAAGGGAAATTGGTGATTAGGACAGATTCCAACAAATGTGGAAAAAGGCCAAGGATGTTGAGGGGGCGTCTCATGTAAGTTGATATGTTCCGGAACCACACTATTATTGTTATACGTCTCCCACAGTGGCGGACCCTCAATAAGAGTCTATGTACCAAGCAGTGAAACCAATGTCTCACCTGTCACAACGTTCTGCAGTATGTGATCCAGTCCAAGAGCATGTCTCCAGAAGTCAGTGGTGCATTATGAGGAAAAAGACTAATATTTTGGTTAACTTCTTGCAAAGTAGCACAATACTACACTAGTGCAGTGACCATTGAGTAAATGTCTCTTTATTTACCTGAGAGTCTACCAGCTTGCTGTGACTTTTTGCAGAGTCATCCCTTTGGCCTTTAAACCGAGTGTACATGAGGCGAAGTGAGCAATTATTTTCCTGAAATGGGTCAGAATAAGCAAGCATGGAAAATAACTAGTTGGACCACATTTTAAATATTGTTCCTCAAAGAGCAATACAGCTGGTCATCATTCAATTTACAATCCAAGCTTAAGGGGAATGAGTGTCCTTTGCTAAAGACGAAGCTGAACCACAATCAAAAATGTGATCAGAATTACAAACAAACAGTCAGGCCTCATAGCATTCCCCAACCAACAAAACACAGAGACACAAAATATTGCAAATCTTTACGATTCCCTATTCATCACCTCTCCTTAGCCTTCTAAGCTTCTTATTGCTACCTAACAATAGAATAGAATAGAATTAATTCATGCTTGTATCACGACTGACTATAAGTGATGAGAACGAAAGGGATGAGAGTTTTTGCACTAGGAGGTGAGGGCTCTGGTAAAACTAGGGAGAAGACATTTGCAATTCATTGGTTCCTGTAATGTCTTCAACCAAAAAGGAAGAGTACTGCAAGGTGCTGAGAAGAGACTGTTGTCAAAATTGTGTGTCATCCAGATGTTCGGGTAAACAACAGCGAAGACAAAAACAAATGAGCCTTCTAATCTTCCCAGTGATCTGAAGCAACAGAAAGTTCTCCATTATCCCATCATTCTATGCACATGAATCATTCATCCACACGTTTATGAGAAGGCTATCTGATCTCCTTGCTTATTCCTTTGTGGTTCCAGCCAGACTGAAAGTTCATACTGTGCATAAATAGACCTCTTATGTCCCTTTCAACCAAAGAAAAGAGCCTCTGGTTCAGACTGCAAGTGACTACATTGAGCTGTGTTAGCAGATCTGTTCAAACTTGATCTCACTTTGCTTATTTGTTGATATTAAACGGTGAGGATGTGTTTAGGCACAATTCGGAGAATGTATTACTGGGAGGCATGCACATTATTGTTTAAAGATGAGGGCCTGCTGGGTTCTGTTTTATGGATTGAGTTTACAATTGAGTCACTCAGATATGCCGAGGTCGCAAGCCACAAATAAAGAGCATGTTGAACATGTATTCAAGTTTCCTTGACCCAATAGACCCATTTCTGATAATGGAACAGATGACACATAAAATGCATACAGACACTAATCTTGAGAGACCAGCATTTAATCATTATTTTAAGATGAGAATAAGGTTGTGTTTGGTGCATACTCACCGTGGTATTGTGTGCAACCAAGAACAATACTTTTGTACAAAATTCCACTAATTGTTAGCAAAGACTGTCTTGACCAGACAAAGACTCTTAAACAGGTTAAGGTCTGTTCTGTGGTAAGTAATGCATGAGTAAAATTTAATGCTCCCCGAATCATCGCCCTTTCAATATATATATATATATATATATATATATATATATAATGAATTCTGGAATTGTGATCTCAGAATATGCCCCTGCCACCAGAGAAGGAAAACTCCATTCTCGTATATAAACCTGCTTATATATTCCACTAGCAAGTCCAAAAACTACAACATTGCCCCTAGATGCTTATACGCTTATTTATATGCTTATCTATTGATGAATTGATTTTGCAGACACATTCAACAACCAATTGCATAGCCAAGCAGTTCTTTTCCACACCTCAATTCGGTCAATGATTTGACTCTTCTGAAACAAAATAAGTAAACTGCAAATGAGTTTTTCCAAAGTTAAATGAATAAATATATAACGCACCATATGTTTGGCTTTCTGTTTGAAAAGAACAAAAAACAAAGGATTAAAAGCCACAGTGTGACAGCAGCAAAGGAAGCCGAAATGAATTCCAGAGAATCGATGTCTAACATATTGCTGCCAATGAAAAACAACAACACGACCCTCGCACACCACGCTGCAACCGAAAAACTGCGACCCCTGATGTTCTTATAGGGAAACGTTTTGAGATGTCACATATTTTATTCAACCACAAACAAGATTGTGTGATTGTTAAGGAAAAGGCTGATTGCCCAGGCCACAGACTATACAAAAACTAACAAATTATCATCAATTTCTCTTAATAAAATCATCAATATATTAAAAATCTATTCCATAATTCACAACTCCCCAAACAAATACATCCAAAATCAAAATTTCATCTCCCCATCCCAAAACCTCCCTACCCACATCCAACACCCACTCCACTCCAAACATACATTCCCATCCCCAACCTACTTCCTCCAAATCTAATCTTAAAACACCCCCCACCCAACCCCCCCCCTTATAAATACAATCTAATACCCCCCATCCTCAACCCAAAAACCAACCTCCCCCCTCTAATCTATTAATACACATTCCCCCAATACTCCCCCCCACCCCATATCATTAACCAAAACACCAAAATCACTATAACCCTCCACCCTCACTCAAATTCTACAAACCACACCCCCACAACCCCCCTTCCCCCCCCCTCAATTTCTCCTCCCACCCCAACACCAAATTTTCTCCTAAACTCCCTCACATACCCCATTATCCCCCCATATACCCATCAACCCCCAAAATATCTAAAAATTAAAATCATCTACCCCCCCCCACCCACTCCCACACCCCCCCCCCAAACAAACTAACACATACCTCACCTAAAACCTCCTTAATAAATTTAATCCATCATATCCCACACCCCCCCCCCCCCTCCTCCCCAACAACCCTTCCTCCACATTACACCTCAAATCAACCCCTAAAAAAACCCCATTATAACAACATTCAATACCAAAACCATTCAACCCATAACACCCCCCCCCAACCATAAAATATACATATTCATATTCATCTACTTATCATCACACACAAAATTCCCCCCCCCCCCCCATTTACTATCCCAACATCTTATTTCAATAAACCAGCTGTCCCATCTTAATACCAACTTTACTCCATAATACCATTCTTCCCTTCCCTCTCCCCAAAGAGGAGGGGAGGAAAGGGGGCGTGGGGGAGAAAAGGCCAAAAGGAGCTTTCAGCTTAAGGCGCACCTTAGACATGCTGTCCAAATACAGCAGACCCATCTGGGGATTCTATTTGGAGGCTTACTGGGACTGAGAGTGGACCACTTTCTTCTACTGGACCTCGAATTTGGTTTAAACTGTGGAAACTGTGTTATATTTACAGGTGAGAGTGAGATCACATTCTTGTCCGTAGTGCCATCGTATTACTGTTTTAATTTACAAGAGCATGACTATGATTAGTAACGATTATATTTCTGAGCATATTACAGTCTCCATAGCAATAATAATCACAGTAATCATGACAGAACACAGAAAGTGTTCGAAGAGGGAATGAAAACATTATTGCAATATTGTGCTTTTATCACATATCATCATCATGTTACCATCATATTATCATCATCACATCACCAACCTTCATGTACATTTCTTCACTTTAAGTCTTGCAGTAGCCCTCAACGTGATTCAACCCCTAAAGCAAATTATACTTGCCGAGGTTACAAACATCTTTCAAATGAAGCAACAAAATAATTTTAACGGCTTGATATAAATGTACATTTATTAAAAGCGCCCAATATTAGTTGAGATTTTTGCCACATTGTGCAAATAAAATTAATTTATAAAAAGGATGAATAACTGTATGCAACTGAAGCTCTTTGATTGCATTTGGTTTTAGTTTTCAATTTTAGATTCATATCATGCCTGTTTCATTCAAGTGTAGCTACTTGAAGTAGCTTTTACATACTCTTACAACATCAGGTTTTGCTGCTGTTTGGGAAGAATTAGTCATCTTCGTTATCCTGAAACGCGTACAGTGTGCTTTTCTGTCTCTAGGTGGGTTGTAATTTACGATCCAGTGCCAAATGCGTTTTCCGTGCACAATGACCGCCTACAGAGGGTTTTACCTGTGGAGGTGTCTGCTGTCCCTGGGGGCTCCGTTGCTGCTGTTGGCCGCTGTGTCGCCGGTTAGGGGCAACTGTCCCACGGCGTGCGTGTGCTCCGTGCCCGCGGAAGTGCACTGCACCTTTCGATACCTGAACGCGGTGCCTGCCCAGATCCAGCCAGCTGTGGAAAGAATTAACCTCGGGTGAGCTCCCATTTTTCCTCTGCAACGTTTAGCAGACTGAATGGGGGGCGGAGGGTTGTTATATCCACTAAACGCTTTGAAACACGGAATTTTATTATTGTGGGATTTATGCCAGTCAATTGGTTGACATAAACAAAGCACCTGTCACTACCTGGAAGGTCAATGTCATTTGGCAGAGCGTGACAATTTGCTGACGTCATAGGAAACTAGCTTTGAAAACGTTGAGCTTAAAATGGCCTTTGCAACTGGTGGGTTGCCCTTTAATTAACTGTACTTGGCAAACCTTGCCTATGCCTTATCATTGTCTTTTTTGAGGAAGAGGGAGGAGGCACTCACCTGTGCCTTCGCTGTTCATTAGCTAATGAGCTACCTGGAGCTTCTTTTTCTTTGTGGAAAACAACCATGTTGTGTATGCATTTCATAAGATAGCGAGCTAAACTTAGGGGTAAAAACCACATATAGGTGTATAAACAATGTAGGTGTACAATTTGAACTTATTAATTTCATTTAAAAAGACGGTGAACCCACGTTTCCGCCCTCAATAGATAGTTTTTTATCAAGTGATTGTTTTTTGTCCACGATGTTGGAGGTCCAGATCAGGAGGATTAGCTAGCCTTGAATCAGAAAGACCAGTCGACCGAATCATGTTTGCTTTTGTGTGTGTGTGTTTATTTTTTCCTGTATTACCATAATCAGTTAATATCAGTTATGTTGTAAATTTGCCACTGTTTTACCAGATGTGCTGAGATGAGGGCTAAAAAGTGGACACAGTATAGACAAACTTTGGATGCAGTGGCAAAGACGCAATATGATGACAAAGTGGCTCTCATAAACAACTATGATCCACAAGTGAACCACAATATAGTGGGGTAACACTGTACTATGTACCAACAAGGTTTTTTTTTTTTTTTTTTCCAGATATATAATAAGAGCCACACAGGTGTTACTCATCACTTTATTAACTCATTCACTGCCAGGCCTCCATGTTAACATGGATATTTGTATTCAACAGCTGTCATTTGCATTGATTAAAGGTTTTAGTTTGGTGGTACAGTACCTTTAATAGTGTAAAATGAAAATCCTGATGTCATAAGGAATATGTTTATTGTGTTTAACCGATGAAGGATTTTTTATTTTTTTTTTAAACATACTTTTTCTGTTTGCAGCTACAACAGTATAACTGTCCTGCGAGAGAATGCTCTTTTGTTGCTGCAGAAATTAGAAATACTGATGCTGCACAGCAATCTAATCCACAGTATTGAGGACGGAGCATTTCAGGATCTACGATCATTACAGGTAAATATCCTCACAATACAGTAATTAACCAAAAAGAGAATAGGCCTTGACCAGAATTGATTCTCCAAAAAAGGTTTTTGTAGCTGTGTCTTTATGTATGAATCATCTTAGATTTTTCATTCTGTTCTCCAAGGTCCTCAAGATGTCTTATAATAAAGTCAAGGAACTCAACAGGCAAACATTCAAAGGCCTGGAAAGTTTGCAGCGACTCTACATGGACCACAACTACATTGATTTCATCAGCCCAGATGCTTTCTACGGTCTGACCAATCTACAGTTGGTCCATCTGGAGGGCAACCACCTGCAACAGCTCCACCCAGACACCTTCATCACCCTAAGACACAGCCAGGTGTTTAAGGTGTCCTCGTTGAGGACCATCCATCTGTCCCACAACATCCTCACAAGCCTGCCTGAGGAAGTTTTCTCTGGATGCAGCCACCTGGAAAACCTCTTCCTCCATGGCAACCGATGGGCATGTGATTGTCGTATGAACTGGCTTCCATTATGGCTGCAGAAGCACACAGGTGAGTAAAATAGTTGGCTTGATGCATTTGTTCTGGTTACAGTGGAATACTAAAGTACACTACTCACAAAAAGTTAGTGATATTCAGCTTTTGGGTGAAATATCAGAACGAACCTAACGTGCTGTAACTTTCACTGTTGCACTTAAATGCTCGTTCGACTGTTCAATGCTTCAGTACAAGGAGCTGAATGGCAAAATTTACAACAGGTGTTTGATTCAGGAATTGACTGGTCTAATTAGAATTCATATTTAAACAGTCCCATAATGCTGTTAAGACGAAGACGACACAGCAATTGATCAGGAGTACCTCACCATTGCAAGGCTTCAAACAGGATGTTCTCAGAGGGAAGTAGCTAATAATCTTAGAATGTCAGCGTGTCATCGTCAGGGTGCAACAGAGAGACTGGAAGAAGCATAGAAATAGATGTGCTTTGTTTTTGTTTTTTGGTCAGTTCATGGATTAAACACCTGCCATTCAACTCCTTCTTAGAGAACAAAAAAAGTAGTGCAAAAAGTATCAATACATTGATCGTGCATTCAAAGAGAAAAAAGAGAAAGTACACCTCACCTGTAAAGGTGTGCATTTTAGATTGACCCTGAAATTTCATCCGAAAGCCAAATATTCCTAACACAATTTCTTTTGCTGAATTCCAGACTTGTTTACTCAACATTTACCCTAATAGCAGCAATGAGAAGAGTAAGCACACAAGATGGGGAAGCCAAAAACTGTCTTAGAATTCATGACTTGGCTTACATAAAAGCAAATAATAAATTGCACCTTTTTATGTGAATGATGACTTTTTATGTCTTTACATGCCCATGTGTAAAATATTTAGGAGCCTAACAATTGTTTTTGGGTGTTTCCAGAGGTGCTAAAATGTAAACGGGACAGGAGATATCCTCGAGGCCAGCTGTGTCCCGTTTGTGAAAATCCAACCCTTTACAAGAGGAGACCCCTCTCCCTTCTTCCTAGTGATGCCTTCACTTGTACCAAACCCTTGATTCAGCCCCATCTAAAGCAGAAAAACATCAGCTTGGATGAAGGAGATTTCACTCCAGTTTCCCCAAGGGACTTTATTGCCCCACTAGGCTCCATACAAATGAACCTGACAGATCAATTTCACAATGATGCCAGCCTGTCGTGTACAGTCCAGAGGCCATCTAATTTTGAGAACCTCTCACTTACCATGGAGGAGGAAGGGGGTCACAATATCACTGCACTTACTACTGCCATAACGACATATTTGGTATGTAACATTGACAATGAACACATCCAACATTTGTGGCAAATATTGGCAGCCTACAGCGAGTCTCCCATGAGACTTGAGAGAGGCTTGTTGTTGACTACAAGTCCCGAAATGGTATACAAATATAGTCAGAAGAAAATGGGTGAGGATGAACTACACACGAACATTGATGCTGAAATCAAAGCCCTTCCTGCATGGCTGATGCAAGGTGAGGTTAGTTTGCAGCTAGACCGCATTACAACTACTTTTTCTACTCTCCATATCAAGTACCAGTCTGTCGTCAACCTATGGGTGGAAAACACCATACCTAAGAAAGACCACTATTCCTGGACGATGATAAAGAAAAACAATGAAACCAAGACTGAGCATACAATAATAACGGGTGGGTGTTGGCTTACCATAATAATAGGTGTGTGTTGGCTTGCTTTTGCTTAAAAACCTCTGCAACATTGTATTACAAGACACGAGTTTTTTAAACTAAGTAAAATGCTTACATTTTTCATTACAGGTGGGGTGGTTCAGTTGAGCTGTCAAGTCAGAGGGGAGCCAAAGCCTGTGTTGGAGTGGATTTTACCTGATGGAATTAAGGTGCGAGCCCCTTATGTCAGTGAGGACAATAGGATCATAATCACTGCTGAAGGAAAGCTCACCCTTCGGGGTGCAGACACCTCGGACACGGGCCTCTATCACTGCATTGCCACCAACTACTTGGATGCCGACATTCTGGTTTTTAGAGTGACAGTTATGTCTCCTGATGTGGAGGAGGCAGATGTCAATGGTGTCCATATATCAAAGAAACTGGGGGAACATCTTCTTTTTGATTGTAGCAGCTCAGGATGTCCTAAGGCCTCAGTGCAGTGGATACTCCCAGACCACACTATATTAGACAGGTCTCAAGGAAAAAGGAAGGTGTATGAGAATGGCACCTTACTGATTGAGGGCCTCACTGTGAGGGATCGAGGATTCTTTAGATGTTTGGCTGCTAATCACTTGGGAGTTGACCTCCTGGTTTCTCAGGTGACAGCAAACGTAAGCTCTGAAGTGCTGACAGACTTTGATAATGACGGATCAGGCATGGAGATAGAGAGCCAGGTGGACCGAACTTTAGCTGACAACACAATCACCGTCAGTGACATCCCTTTTTACAAATCATCTGTCAGAGCTACGAAGAAAGCAATAACTATCGTTTCAGATCGACGTGACCCTAAACTGAGGTCACAGGGCAAAAGTACTTCAGGAAGTCGAATAGGACAGAGGAGGTATTCAGTCAGTAACAGACGAGCATTTGGCAATAGGGTCTTTGATAAAACAATTGGGAAAGTTGATCCAAAGAAATTTGCTGAATTTATGAAGAAGGCCCAAGATGGAGCAAGGGCAAACACTAATAACAGAAACGCGGAAAAAGAGTCAAAGACTGCTTTGTCAAACCATAATGAAATTGGCTCTGGTGAGGTACATGATGACGATCTAATATTGCTTGCTATGGTTTCTACACATAACCCTCAAGAAGGGAGCGTAAATGGGATGGAAAACACAGAGTCTGAAATAGCAATCTCAAAAAACAGCCATGGTGTCACATTCAGTCAAGAAAGAGAAAAACTAACAACAGATTATATGCCAATCCAGAAATCCATATTTACATGCGGTCCAGAGAAGACTGAAAGAGAGGGCGTCACACCGTATGACATGATTTCGCTCAAGACAGATGTCTTTAGTTTTGATGAAACTACAAAGCTTCATTCCCTCGAAAGATTTACCAAACCTGAACTTGTTACAGATTCTTCAGAAGAAACTCAGCTCCATTTCTCCAGAGAGCATCCTTCAGAACCAGAGACGTCCACAGAGGCGTTCTCCTTTAACACTGATCCTAATTTTACACCAATGAGGGACAGCACAGACCTCGTGGAGCTTTTAGTCCACTCGGATCCAGAAAGCCAATCCACCATCACAGCTGTCACCACCACACGGAGACGTGAAGATCAAATCACCTTCCATACCACCCAAACAATTAAATCCCCACCTTTAGGCTCCACCATTATTTCCAAGCAGCAGATCCATATCATCCCACACAAGAAGAGGAGAGGGGGACGCAGAAGAGTGTTCCATGGTCGCCGAAGAATCATTAAACCCAACAGTATTACTGACATACAATCTATTATCAATAAACGTATACAGTCATCTGAGCAGAATTCTACAGTACCATACAGAATTGAAGTGACAACAGGTAAGCTTTTATTTTATTTTATTTTTTTACAATACTACTTCAGTGTTTTTTTCTTTTTTTTTAACACTGAGCCAACAATTGATCTATTGTTGTTGTTGTTTTAACCATAGATATGGAACTATCCACACCCACTATGCAATTTGGGGCAAGAGACAAAGTTGGAAACAAAATGATACGGGGAAGGCAAAGAAAGCCAATCACCACTGAAACATTAACTACTCCTCAGACTTCAACTGATGACTATGGAGATTTGTTCTCAGCAGATTTCGAGCTATCAAATCTGAAGCCCACTGCTCAGCCTTTAACTACAATGAGGCCAACATACTACTCAAAGTCCTTGACCACTGCTGATACACCACCAGAATCACAAACTCTTTCCTCCCCGCCTACAGTCAAATCACCTCCGGGGGAAAATCCTGTGAAAGAATTTGACTATGCATCTGGTGGACTTCCAGATGATTTTCCTACAACCAGGCCAAAATCTGGTGAAAAGAGAGGGCGCCAAGGACGAAGAAGGAGGCCATCAAAGGGACACAGACCCTCAAAAAAACTTAAAACTATTAAATTGTATCCAATTAGCACAACTGAGACTTTTGCCAACAAGAAACCAACCATGGAAACCACAGTCCAGACAACTTTATTGCCCCAAAAGAGTGCTTCCAAATCTCCAATGTATACACCATCAAGGGAAATTAACAGAGTCACAGGCACATCAGAGCAGCAGACATATACTTACAAGAAAGTCGACTGGGGTATTTCCTATACTACCAGAACCCCATTTATCCTCTCAAACACAATGCCTACATCAGAGAGACCTTACACAACTGCTCAAAACAGAGTCTACAATAATTTAAGACCCCCAACACAGAGGTACAATGGTCAAACAGCAGCTCCAAGGAGACCTCGACCTACAGCACAAAGTGGCACCAAAGAGAGCAGAGAGAAATACACTTCTTTTGGGACAATGACCATATATACAACAGAACAAGACTACATCTACACATACAACAGAAACAATGTGAAAAATATCCTCGTCACAACCAGTTCCAATGTTGCTAGCACTCAACCAACTACTATGCTCATGACCAGAAAACCCAAAATACTTGGTGGCAATGCAGCCAGCTTTACAGTTTTGACCAACTCTGATGCCTTACTACCATGTGAGGCTGTTGGAGACCCTCTGCCAGTGATATCCTGGAAACGCTTGTCTTCAAGCACAGGTACCAAAAGGCATATATTGTATGGTGTTAGGTTAATAATTGAATGATTGTCAATGCGGCATTTCTATCATCTTTGCATTATCATAAATGAGAAGTTAAAAGATGATTGCAAACTGTTGAAGTTGATAAAGCAACCTCAAGTAAAGAAACTGGTAACTTATCGAAAAATTTGCAAGTAGCAGCAATTGTCACTTGTTAATGGCTAATCATTTTTTAAGAGAAGTTTTTTTTTGTTATTCTCTCTCCGATCCAGGAAACACAGTTACCATCAAGGGGAGAATGGGCAAGTTCGAGTTTTTGAGCAACGGCACATTGTCGATTCAAAATGCAAATATTAAGGACCGTGGCCAGTACATCTGTGTTGCTGAGAATGACCATGGGTCAGATAAACTTATTGTCACCCTCTCTGTGGTAACTTACCCCTCACGTATACTTGAACCAAAAATGAGAGAGATAAAGTCTCATGCAGGAAATACTGTGGAGATTAAATGTAAGGCAGATGGTCGGCCCACACCTACGATATCCTGGATTCTGGCGAACAGGACCCAAGTAAGAGGGCAAAACACACCAAATGGAAGAGTATCAGTGAATCCAGGTGGGACTCTGGTCATTAGACAGGTGTCTGGTTTTGACAGAGGTCATTACAAATGTGTTGCTAGTAACCCAGCTGGAGCTGATACTGCTACAGTCCGCCTGCTTGTGGTTGCTGCTCCACCAGGTATCTTTGAGGAGAAACGGCAGCAGGTGAAAGCTGTTTCAAAACAAAACATTTGGCTGCCCTGCACAGGTCAAGGTAGCCCTCAACCTAGGATTCATTGGGTGCTGCACGACGGTTTGGTGGTCAATTCACAAAGATTTGGTTGGGACACGAGGATATCTGTTTATGATAATGGAACTCTCCAAATCAAGGATGTGACTCCAACTGACAATGGCAAATATGAATGTATTGCAACCAGTTCTACAGGCTCAGAGCGAAGGGTGGTGACTCTGACCAT
Organism: Phyllopteryx taeniolatus; assembly: GCF_024500385.1. Lineage (NCBI taxonomy): Eukaryota > Metazoa > Chordata > Actinopteri > Syngnathiformes > Syngnathidae > Phyllopteryx > Phyllopteryx taeniolatus. The sequence continues at coordinate 10,879,612 of NC_084509.1, forward strand.
CGAAAGACAAGAATCTGTACCTAAAATAGTGGCGACCTCCCACCATGTAACTGAGTTGTATTTCGGAGATCAGCTCAAACTAAATTGCTCAGCAACTGGAGATCCTGAACCCAGGATTATGTGGAGGTTACCATCTAAAGCAGTGATAGACCAATGGCATAGGTAAGATTCCATCACCAATCACAATAATGTACAGAATAATATTACTGCAAAATCAAGGTAATTGTTTGAACTGGATTTATTCTCAATCGTGTATATTCTCTGCTTTCTGATGCTTTTTATTTGCTTACCCTGCTCACCTCTCTGAGCAAACCCACACCTTTCACTAATGTGAACACACACATTCATAAATTAGCCGATCTTAGCCCTGGCTGCTACATTGCTAGCAAGAGTTTTGCAAAACACTGAAATGTAACTGGTTTGATGTTGTATTTTTTGGAATGATGAATCAATTCAAAACCAAAATAAACTTACATGTCAAGCAGAAATGTGGATAATTCAATGTCGGTTCTAAAGTGCTTGTCGAGGATGTTATTCTCACTCCCCAGATATTTTAATGAGAGGCTACTGACGTTTTCTTCTTTTAGTGGTGCATATTCCAAGCCCTTGTTTACCGTTACGCTTTTCCCTTGTTTCCTCTCAAGAGCTGTCCAGTTCCTTTGTTGCTAGCCTGAAGTAAAGACTGTAATCCGGCCACGAAAACAAGGCTACGCGAGGCTACAGCGTGTCCCCGCGAGGGTCCGGTGTGTGCCTGCGTGTGCATGGCATTGATTGACAAAAGCCCTCTGTCATGCTTTCTGCCTCTACAGTCTCTAATTGGCTATTCTTGTCGCATCGTGTCAAGTTTTAAAATAATAATCAAAATTAAATTAGAGGCATAAAATGGGTCCAGAGAGGAATAATTTTTCAAAACATCATTTTAATAATATTCAATTGTCAGGTCATACAGAATAACTAATAACTGTTCTTCCTTCCTCTTTCTAATTTTACTGTATTTCCTTAGGATGGGTAGGAGATTCCAGGTTCTGGAAAATGGCACACTAATCATCAATTCTGTGATTGATAAAGATGCAGGAGACTATCGCTGCATGGCAAAAAGCATAACTGGTGATGATGTTCAACTCATGAACGTCAAGGTGTCAATGAAGCCAGCTAAGATAGAGCACAAGCCCCATGGCAAGAAGAAAGTTCTCTATGGTAATGACTTGAAGGTTGATTGTAAAGCCTCGGGGGCTCCAAAGCCAGAGATCTCCTGGGGCCTTCCAGATGGCACTGTCGTTAACAGTGCTTTGCAGGCTGATTCCTTTAGCGGAGGAAGGAGAATACGACGCTACACTCTGTTTGACAATGGAACACTCTATGTTAATCAAGTGAGTGAATTTCACTATGTCGTCAATCTCCATGATTTATTTAAAAATGTGTCCTAATATCATATACCTATGAATGTTTTTGTCCAGGTTGGTATGTCAGAGGAAGGAGACTACACTTGTATTGCTGAAAATCAAGTCGGAAAAGATGAAATGCACGTACATATTACTGTCGTGACTGCCGCTCCCATGATACGTCAAGACAGTGAGACTTATGCCAGATTGAAACCAGGAGAAAACATCCGCTTTGACTGTGAAGGAGTTGGTGAACCCAAACCTAGGATCTTGTGGATATTGCCCACTAATGACGTCATAGCAGCATCTAATGAACGTTACTTGTTGCACGTAAATGGCTCTCTGGACATCAGGGGTGCAAAGACAATCGATGGTGGAGAGTATGTTTGTATGGCTCGCAACCCAGGTGGTGAAAACAGAAGAATCTACAAACTTGAAATTAGTGGGAACCCACCTGTGATAAATGGCAATCATCAGAATAGGACTGTATTAAAAGATTTCTCTACTAAATATTCAAGGAAACTCATAGACTGTAACGCTGAAGGCAATCCAACTCCAACTATCACCTGGATAATGCCAGAAAACATATTTTTAAGGGCACCATACTTTGGTGGTAGGATTAATGTCCATCATAATGGGACTTTAGAAATTCGTAATGTACGTCCTACTGATACGGGAGAGTTTATTTGCATGGCAACAAATGATGGAGGAGAGTCTGTATTAGTGGTACAACTCGAGGTGACCAATATGCTACGAAGGCCCATTTTTAAAAACCCTTTCAATGAAAGGATTGTCTCTCCTCTGGGGAAAACCAACGTTCTGAACTGCTCTGCTGATGGACACCCAAAGCCAGATATCAACTGGATTCTACCTAATGGAACACGGTTTATTGCTGGGCATAACTTCCACAGACATGCAGACAATGATGGGACTTTAGTCATCTATAACTCTCGCATTGAGGATGCTGGGAAATACCGCTGTGGTGCCAAGAACATCATGGGCTACATCGAGAAGCTCATCATTCTGGATGTAGGGCAAAAGCCTTACATTCTTACAAGGCCGAGGGACATTATACGCAGTATGTTCGGGGATCCCCTCTTCATTCACTGTCTATCAGATGGAAGTCCAATACCCAGAATCTATTGGACCCTCCCTGGGGGCCACACTCTCACCCGGCCTCAAGTCCTGGGGCGCTACAATTTGCTAGAGAATGGTACTCTAATTGTTCAGGACACCACTCTCCGTGACCGAGGGAACTATGTATGCAGAGCTCGAAATGATGTGGGAGAGGCTGTGCTGACAGTCCCTGTTGTTATCATTGCCTATCCGCCACGCATCACTACAATGCCACCTCCTACCCTGAGTTTAATGGCAGGGACACCTGTTAAGCTCAACTGCGCTGCAATTGGTGTACCTAAGCCAGAAATCACCTGGGAGCTTCCAGATCATTCCATTCTGTCAATGGCACAACAAAGGAAGCAGTTGGGAAGCGAACTGCTTCACCCTCAAGGCACGCTTATTGTCCAGAGGCTCTCGGCCATCAACTCTGGCACGTACAAATGTGTGGCTAAGAATTATCTGGGTACAGACCTGAAGGCTGTATATGTGCATGTACTGTAAAAACCAAGGCAGAAGGAAAGCAGGAGGACTTTAACGGACCTTTGGATCTGCAGGGCAAAGGACCCTCCTATGAGTGAATTTAAGAGGATTACATCTACATTATTACTGGGAAAATGGCTGACATTAATTTAAAATGAGATAGAACATTAAGAGACAGAAGAAATCAAATTGAACTGAAAAACACACCTGGGGGGGACAAATATTTTTTATTATAACTTGGAACTTAACTTCTGGAGAATCATAGCTGGTACTCATTCATGTGTGAGGGGGATTATCTAGGAGCAGAATGTGTTCATCATACATTCTTACCCAAAGTGATTCTGATGATTGTCTAATGCTGGATATAATTAGAGCACATACAGTCTTGTCAGCAGCTTGTCTTTTAGAGGCAAATTTAGAAAATAGGTGACTAAATATGTTGTACAAATCTTGCAAAAACAAGCCACATTATTTTTTGTTTTATGAAAATATAGTTAAAAGATTGTTTTACACTGGACCCATAAGGTTTTTGCTACACTACACAATTCCATAATTGTCTTTTGAAGCAGGCGCATTTATTTCTTTTCATTGCATGGTTAAACATTTTTTACTTGTGATTGATTGTGTTGTACACGAGACTTTACAGTAATGTTATACATTATGCTTATCTGTAATAATACAGTATACAGTATCTTTGTGTAATACCTAGTACCTACTAATGTGTGGGAGAAAAATAAACCTTTAACATTACATTATTTGGAATTTTGCCTTTTACTGTATTTTGAAGTGGAAATCACAGTTTATTATATTTGTGAACGGCGGCAGGTGACTGACTGGTTTGCACATCCGCCTCACAGTTCTGAGGGTTAAAATCCGGCCTTCCTGTGTTGCATTTGCATGTTCTCCCCGCGCCTGCACGTTTTTTTCCCCCCCAGTTTCCTCTCACATTGCAAAAACATGCATGCTAGGTTTATTGGAAACTTGAAACTGTTTTTAGGCGTGAATGTGAGTGCGAATAGTTGTTTGTTTATATGTGCCCTGTGATTGGCTGGCGGCCAGTTCAAGGTGCATTGCACCTCTCGCCCAATGTCAGCTGGGGTAGGCGCCAGCACACTCTCACTGGCCTAGTGAGGATAAGTGGTTCAGAGACTGGATATATATTTGTGAACTAAATCACTCCTGATGGACTGATTTAAATTTTTGGTATTTTGGATCTATGAAAACACGAGTGAGGATGATCGGTACAGTCTGCGATTGGGTGGCAACCAGTTCAGGGTGTACCCCGCCTCTTACCCAGGGTCCGCTGGGATAGACTCCAGCATCCCGAGTGAGGATCAGCGGTAAGGAAAATGGATGAAATGGATAATTATAAGTATGGAGGGAAAAATAATTGGAGATAAAAAGGCTAAGCTAGTTTAATTTGGATTGTTCTCTATAATAGGATACCTCTAACCCTCATTTGATTGTTTCTCATGAACGTAATTGCTTTAAGACCTACTGAAACCAATTTCACTTTAAATTACTCCACTTGTGGCTTTAACGAATCACATTTTAACAAAGGCAAATCAATTTACCTCTTTCACCTCATGTTCTTTTGCATGGTGAGGTTATGTTTGGTACACTAAACAGTGTGGAGGAGGGGTGGGGGGATATAAGTGAAGAACTGCAGTGAATATTGAGTGGTTTCCATAAGTGTTGGAATGTAGACCACTTGCGAAATGCTTTCATCTGGCAGAGCAATTTATAAGATTCACATCATCATGTCACGTCCCCGAAACAGCTCATCATTCACACCATATACCCTTATGTGGATAGTGAAGTTTATTTGTTCAGGTTTTGCAATTTTCTCCTAGGACATTAATAATGACTTAAAATGTGTGTTTTCCCATTTTAATCCTTCCACTTCGGTGTTTAAAGGGAAATTTTATTTATTTGAAATATGGTTAATATGTGGCTACTGACAGGAAGTGTGTGTTTTGTCTGGCGGTGGGACCCCAGCTGCTAAAATGAGACACTGGATAGAAAGTTACACCAGCTTCCAGTCGAATAAGCACGCAGTGTTTTTGGTTGGAATGAGGTGAGTGTGGGTGGGAGGAGGGGGGTTCCTTGGCCACCTAGAAGAAGGTGGAAAAACATACTCGAATGACTTGTTGCTCATATTGTCATTAGCGAATGTTTCACTGTCTCCTGGAAGTGAGAAAAAGGTGGGACGACAAGGCGCATTGATAGTCACAGCAAACAAGGAAAAGGTGTGACATATTTAGCTTATGGTCTGGAATTCCTTGCTTAAAGTGTTTTTTCTTTCTAGAGGCCAGAACATGGAAATTCCAAGACAGGACTTTTCCATTCTTTAATTTTGATGCTAAACTTTGCAACAAATTCCCCAAGAAGCCGCCAAGGATCGGTTGCCTCATGTTACTGCTGGCCAAGCGCATAAGTGGAAAATCCTTTTCAAAACATTTGATACACGCAGTACAGTTTTGCTGATGCACTGACAAACATACAGTAGAGAGTGTGTCCTCCTCAGTGTCCTCGCCGGCGATATAATTTCACACCACAGTTGTACAATCCTCACTTTGCCCTTTTAGCCACAAATAAGATATTTGCACGTCATCTTCAGGGAAGCTGTGTCATGCCGTGGTCATCGCAAACATCAAAAGCCATTTATTCGTCAGGCCTATTTCTCTTTTATAACCTTTCATATAGCCTTCATGCTCTCACTTAGGGACACAGTTTTTAACTCAAAACATACTGTATAGAAACTGACTTTTTGCCATTTGTTTACACAACAATGAGCCTCAAATGTCTGTGTAGCAGTGAAATTGTCTTTTAAAAAAAAAGGGGGGGGGGACATGCGTGTTAAGTGATCAATCTGGTCATTTGTTATTCGGGGTTAATCAAAATATGGATATCACAATTTATCGTATTGTATTGTTAAATTACAGTATCGATACCCAAGCGACAAAAATTGTATTTACTCTCAGTGTACTCCGTATCTAGACAACCAATAAAAGCCTGTTTTATAACCCATTTGTCACATTGTACAACATACTGCCGTAACTGTGGTACTAAATGTCCCAAAACTACATGTTTTAGCACTGAGCTGCGAAACAGTTTGCCTAGTCGTTTTTAGACAAAGCTCACCGAAGCGGGACGTTGCCGTTTGTGCGGGTTCACAGCTGATACGGGTTGCCCCATTAACAGTGTAACACAGTGGCATGCAGAGGTCTGGTAATGCCCGGCACCAACTCCTCCCCCCAACCCCCTAAAGGCCTAGTACAGTGAACCTAATCTAAAAATATTGCTGTTGTGCCATCACGTGGCATCTTGGTGCCAAGCAACAATGTTGAACTGAGGGGAGGAGCTTAATTTATTCAGACCATAGCCCTGTCTAATAGAGAAAAGTGCTTTTCTGCCATTTTGTGACATCTATAGCCAATTGCAAAACTTAATGTGTGGCATCAATTAGTGTCAAATTTATGCTATTCGCAGCAGAGTTCTGTACCCTTCCCCCACCAATATCGGGGTACACTGGACTGAGAAATATAACACTGAAATTACTTTTTACCTTAGCTGTAAGAATTTTTTTTAATGATTATTAAAGCCATATTGGTGAGTCATTCCTCTGACAATGAAGGCTGTTTCGAAAATGACCCCAATTCCAATGAAGTTGGGACGTTGTGTTAAATATAAATAAAAGCAGAATACAATGATTTGCAAATCATGTTCAACCTATATTTAATTGAATACACTACAAAGACAAGATATTTAATGTCCAAACTGATAAACTTTATTGTTTTTAGCAAATAATAATTAACTTAGAATTTTATGGCTGCAACACATTCCAAAAAAGCTGGGACAGGTGGCAAAAAAGACTGAGAAAACACCTGCAAAGATGGGGTGAGAAATAGTTGAACAGTTTAAGGACAATGTTCCTCTACGTACAATTGCAAGGAATTGTCATCATCTACGGTCCATAATATCATCAAAAGGTTCAGAGAATCTGAAGAAATCACTGCATGTAAGCGGCAAGGCCGAAAACCAACATTGAGTGCCCGTGACCTTCGATCCCTCAGGCGGCACTGCATCAAAACCGACATCAATGTGTAAAGGATATTACCACATGGGCTCAGGAACACTTCAGAAAACCAATGTCAGTAAATACAGTTTGGCGCTACATCTGTAAGTGCAACTTGAAACCGTGCTATGCAAAGCAAAAGCCATTTATCAACAACACCCAGAAACGCCCGAGCTCATCTAAGATTGACTGATGCAAAGTGGAAAAGTGTTCTGTGGTCCGACGAGTCCACATTTCAAATACTTTTTGGAAATTGTGGACGTCTGCGATTGGCTGGCGACCAGTTCAAGGTGTACCCCGCCTCTCGACCGTAGATAGCTGGGATAGGCTCCAGCCTGCCCGTGACCCTAGTGAGCATAAGCGGTACGGCAAATGGACGGATGGATAAATTGTGGATGTCTTGTCCTCCGGTCCAAAGAGGAAAAGAACCATCCGGACTGTTATGGACGCAAAGTTCAAAAGCCAGCATCTGTGATGGTATGGGGCTGTGTTAGTGCCAATGGCATGGGTAACTTACACATCTGTGAAGGCACCATTAATGCGAAAGATACATATAGGTTTTGGAGAAACATATGCTGCCATCCAAGCAACGTCTTTTTCATGGACGCCCCTGCTTATTTGGGCAAGACAAAGCCAAACCACATTCTGCACGTGTTACAACAGCGTGGCTTTGTAGTAAAAGAGTGCGGGTACTAGACTGGCCTGCCTGCAGTCCAGACCTGTCTCCCATTGAAAATGTGTGGCGCATTATGAAGCGTAAAATACGACAACGGAGACCCCGGACTGTTGAACAGCTGAAGCAAGAATGGGAAAGAATTCCACCTACAAAGCTTCAACAATTAATGTCCTCAGTTCCCAAACGTTTATTGAATGTTGTTAAAAGAAAAGGTGATGTAACACAGTGGTAAACATGACCCTGTCCCAGCTTTTTTGGAATGTATTGCAGCCATAAAATTCTAAGGTAATGATTATTTGCTAAAAACAATAAAGTTTATCAATTTGAACATTAAATATCTTGTCTTTGTAGTGTATTCAATTAAATATTGGTTGAACATGATTTGCAAATCATTGTATTCTGTTTTTATTTATGTTTAACACAACATCCCAACTTCATTGGAAATGGGGTTTTATATATATATATATATATATATATATATATATATACTGTATATTCAGTCATTCATCTTCCATTCCGCTTATCCTCACTAGGGTCGCAGGCATGCTGGAGCCTATCCCAGCTATTTATATATATATATATATATATATATATATATATATATATATAGGGTGTTTTGGGGTGCTTATTATTGTAGCTTTAGTTTGCAATGTGTCGAACTGCAATACTAAGATGTACTGAGAGCTGTTTCTAATATTTTGTTTACCATATTTAGCTGTTCATTAAGGAATGCTTTATAGATTTTAGTTGGCCAGTATTCTTTGTCTGGCCTCAGGACAGTGGAAGTACTTTCGTGGGGGTTTTCCATTCTGATTGGCTGCAGATGTGGTATTTGTGACCCTCAGAAAATAACGTGGTGAACCGGCAGCGTCTACTACTGTAAACATTATGTTCCTCAGTGCATACACATGAACATCATAAGACATCAAAGCATATCCAGATTATGGCCTACCAAAAGGTTCAAGCTTTTAAACTGACCAGCTCACCTAATTAAGGATGTTGAAGTTCTCTTTTACAACAGAAGTTGATGTTTAGGTATAATAGGCTCAGAGCTACATAAGATGACATTATTATATCTGGAGCACCTGCTGCATTGCATCTGCCTTAACAGTACTAAGGACATAACTCAGTGACATTACAGGAAAAACAGACTCCGTGAATAGCTCTGTCTTAATGCGGTGCCCCTGAAGTAATGCAAACAAACAGTGGCATCTTTTATATAACCAGTATTTGTAGACAAGGCGGTGGCAAAAGTTCACAGTTTGTACTAAGGTAGAACTATAGTTACCTGTGCAGGAAAAAAAAGACTTAAAAGAATAAGTACTTTTCAAGTCCTATAATTAAATACCCTGTTAAGAGAATCCAGATATTTTGTTTCTCAATACATTAATGTTTAGAAAGCTCCACTACAACCCAGGAGGATATATTCCATATATAGTACATTCCAGCCACCAGAGGCTTTAAGATGGATATATTTTTGTGGTTCAAATATGTAGGGATGTGTAGACATAAGAAAGATACAAGATGAAGTAGCATATATTTTTCAGAGGCATGGTTTCACGCATTCAGAGGACAAGCCCACAGTGTTTGAGAGCTGTGGCAACAGATTTATTTCTCTTTATTTTGAAGCCTCATTTTATATACTTGGTGATCATTCAAATTTTGCAGGGTTGTTAACAACATTCTTCTCTAGGGTGTGTCAAACTTAGTCTATTTTCACTTTACAGGGACTTTAAGTAAAAATAAAGTACAGACTCAAATGTACTTAAGTACAAAAGTAATTAAATTTTTACTGTCAGTTATATATAATACCAGTACCTGTTTTGTAGAAAATAGAAAAAAGGTACTGACATGTAAAAAAAAAAATATTGGCTAAAGTTTGCTTCAAGCTCAATTCTGCTAAATTAGCTATTGATAACTAAATATACTTTGTTGTGATTTTTTTTTAGATAGACACATAATTTTGAACCCAGGAGGTCATTGTTTCTATGCTGGCACAAGACAACGCAACTCGGGATATCGTGCTTCTCTGAATCTGTTGCGTCATCGTTGTTGATGCAATTGGGTTCATTCATGTCGCTGCGGTTGCGGTTCTTGTTTTTTCCGCCTTATAAGTCCTCAACATCTCAATCAATCAGTCTATCGAGCAATAAAAATTGAGCTCTGTGTTTATCTCTCTTTTGTACATCGTGCCATCCATTGAGGTTGAAAAAGGTAACAAGCCTGTTTTGACAAAATAATGAGAAAAAAATTTAAGATTCCTGTTTTCATATTGACAGAGTAAAAGTAAAAAGTACTGATGCCTGAAAACCTACTCAATTACAGTACAAAAGTATTTTTAGTTCATTACATCCGACCACTGATTATGGGAATAATATATTGTAGCTTCTGTACTGGATCTCATTCGATTGTGCAGGTGTACCTATTGATGTGACCGTTGAGTGTGAACGACTCAGTATGCGTAAGTTAACATCTGATGTCTGCTGAGCACACAGAGACACGGTGTCAAGTATGTGAGCTATCCCTGCCAGGCCAGCCTCTCAAAGGGAGCTGTTGTCCTTTTTGTCTGCTCACAAGCCGCATTTCCACATCCTGCTATCGCAGGCACACGGGCAGAGGGATGATCGGACAAAGAGTCAAAGAGCAATGACATTCCTCGCCGCTGCCAGGCACACACAAAGAGTGTTTTTACTGTATGTGAGGGGAAAAAAGGGTGCAGTTGACTACATACCAGGAAAATTACAGTATTCTGTAGTTATGATGTGGATTGCACACCTGACACTTATTATTTTTGAGAAATGATAAAACAATTCTTTTCTTAGCCCCTTGTTGCTGGGCAGAATTCATAAAGCTCAGTTAGAACCGCACAACAGGCTTCTATCCGTTTTGTTAAGCATTTTGTAAGTATTAAAGGTGCTATGTTGACTGGCGACCAGTCCACATTATAACCTGCCTTTTATGTCAGCGAGGAAATGTATTGAATCATGTATTGAACGTATTGTATTGTACAATTGAATCACTGCTCTGTATTAAATATAAATTGCATATGAGAAATAGTTGACTTGGCAACAAATACATTCTCACTCGATACCTCATTCAACTGCCGACCAGTTGACAACAAATTGTATCTGCTACGCCAGTTGTGAAAAACATTTAGATGGATTAACAATTGAATCACTGATCTGTAGTAAACAACAACTTGACAAACAGCTGAGACACTCAATATGTTGTTCACAATTGCTCTGTAATAGCCTTCTTTGTGAGCTTGGAAAAGTATGGTTGGATGGACCATTAACTAAGTGCTCTGTATTAAATATAAAATGCATGTGGCAAATGTTCAATTTGGTAATAGTAATCCATTCCCACTCAATACTCCATTCACAATTACCTTCTGATTGACTGGTGAGCAGTCCACAGTGTAATCTGCCTTTGAGAAAATATATTGCTGGATAGGCAATTGAGTCAATGCTCTGTATTAAATATGAAATACACATAACAAGTAGTTGACTTGGTGAGTATCACTGCCTTCAACTATTCAATTCAAATAAAGTAAAGTGACTTGTAGGGGCAAATGGCTTGTCCAGGAAATGTTGTTCTGCATGACTGGACTTTCAATTTGGAAAAGGGTTATGCAATGATGGCCGACTGGTTAGAGCGTCTGCCTCACAGTTCTGAGGACCGGGGTTCAATCCCCAGCCCAGCCTGTGTGGAGTTTGCATGTTCTCCCCGTGCTTGCGTGGGTTTTCTCCGGGCACTCCGGTTTACTCCCACATCCCAAAAACATGCGTGGTAGGTTAATTGACAACTCTAAATTGCCTGTAGGTGGGAATGTGAGTGCGAATGGTTGTTTGTTTGTATGTGCCCTGCGATTGGCTGGCAACCAGTTCAGGGTGTACCCTGCCTCCTGCCCGATGATAGCTGGGATGGGCTCCAGCACGCCCGCGAGGAGAAGCGGATCAGAAAATGGATGGATGGATGGATGGATGGGTTATGCAATGATTGTTAAAGAATAATCAGCTAGAAAGATTTCCAGGTACATTTTGGTGGTAGTAATGAAGGCTGAACTGAAAAACATAAAGTCAGTAGAAAACATAACTTCTTCAAGGGACGTAATAATACGTTGCATAAATTGCACTATCACCCTGTTTCCTCCACACGAGTAGGTTGCGTATTGATGCAAAATTCAGACTCGAGCCATGAGTCATCATCAAGGCTAAAACAAAGCAGTTGCTATGTTGTCGGGATGGAACCAGCGACATCATCACTGGTAGCCAGGAAGGCCCAGGAGCCAAATGGATCCAGACAGTCAACCTTAGAATCTTGATCACATGGGGCTCATGAGAACAGAAGCCAGTCATTGTTTAGAACCCACAATTAAGAATAAAACATCTTTGTTATAGGACTTTATCATCTTACAGTGGTCTAGACACATGACATTTCAAGGTTACGAACTAGTTTGCACAGCGGCATACCAATACGTTATCAGGCGGCACAAGAGGTCACGCTCAGTTACCGCCTTACTTACTGTTTTTCATTGGATTGTTTATGTATGGCCAAGAAGTGTTTTTCGTACTGAAATTAAGAACATTCAATCTTACAAATGGCACGCGAGGAACTATTTTGCGCCACCACATAAAATCACCTCACCACAGTTACCACCGTACATATAGATATAAATCCACTGTGCTGCCTAGAAGTGTTTTTTCATACAAATATTATCTGTAATTTTGACTTTACAACTACTACTAGATTACGGCACGTTCCAAGTTACGTAGAAATTCGGGTTGTCACCACTGTAGGAATTGAATTCTGTTGTAAACTGAGGATAGCCTGTAATATCTACATTCTTGCCATCATTTGGCATACAGCCTTGATGACAAATGACAGTTCATGGGGTCTCCCCCAAAAAATTAGTTTAGTACTGTGCATTATGTCTATAATCAATTTTCCCTTCAGTTTTAAGGGAGCAGCTTTGGGATAGCCTTTTTTGATGAGATGAATTAGCTTCAAAAAATAATAATACAAAAATAAAGTTGTTCTGTTTTTTTGTTTTTGAGGTTCAGAGAGGGCAGGGATAAGTCAACCACACTCACATGCAAAAAAATAAAACTTGTCTGCCCCAAGACAGGAAATGCTTGTTGTATTTCTCTTTAATAGAATATTTTAACCAGTCTGGGCATAAACCATATATAAACAAGAAGACAAAAAATATCTATGGGATAGCCATGTGGAAGACAGACCCCGGCAACAGTCCTTCATGGCAGGCCAGCAGCAGCAGCTCAAAGTAACCTTACACTGTCCAAACAAAGTGCAGCCTACACATTTCAACTGGGCTTACATTTATGACCTGACAAGGCCATGCAAGGAACCAAAAGACTGTCGCAAACAAACACGGACCACCTCCTGTCCGCGTAAAGGTTATGTCGACCTCTCACAATGACAAGATGATCGACTGCCGACTGTTTTTTCTAACGGGTGAGAGGTCGCAGTCTGTCGGTCCACAGCTGCTGCAGCACCAGGACTTGTATTTGTTTGACCACAGTCCTCTTGCCGCCACTTTTATGCAATTTCTTCCCGAGTGTTGTTACCCTAGGTGAAAAAGATTAGACATCCCTCTTTCAGCTTGCTGTTTGCAGCGGTTGTTTATCTAGAGAGGCAACAATAGACTTGTGGTTTGACAAGTGCCAGTGGTGACTCAGCGGTCAGAGAGTAATGTGGGAGGTTGAGAAAAATGTTGCGGTGAGGAAAAAGCATTATATGTGTGCAGACGGGAGTTGACTTCGGGGGCCTCTAAATGGATATTCAGGCAAATTTGGAAATGGATGGATGTTTGGTTGCTGTAAGACACGCTTTTGCAATATACTCTAGCTATTTCGCACAAAAATATATTCTTACTGCTTTGAGAAAGACTTTCAAAGTACTAATACAATTTTACTTTCCAAAAAGGGGAACTGCTGAGACAAACAAAAATGTATATTTATAATGTATAATCTGTAATTTCAGAGAGACAAGTATAAATGCTACTACCAGATTTGGGGAACACGAGTCACATGACTTGACTCGACTGACTTGGGACTTGCTTGTCGCTATCTGTCCTTGCAGTCTATACACACGGCATTTCGGACCTTCAGAAATTATAGAATGCTTAATAACCTTTCGCATAACACAACTGCTAGGTCGTTACAATACAAACGGTTTTAAAGAAAAGCAATATTATAGTGCTGAATTTTTTATTCGTTTACTGACATTTTGCCTTAGCAACAATGTCTCTTAGCCTTCACGCACAAAAGTACACAAGTTCAACTTTGAATGCATGTACAGTACCTACAGTGTGTGCATACTGTAGGTGTGCGTGCATGAGTTACGGATGTTACGGATGTGAATGATGCTGACTGTTTTAGTTCAGGTCCAGACAGGGGAAGTTTCAGCATTGCTGCCGGTTGGTACATAACCAGGAAAAATAAATAAATAAATAAAAACACATGATCATGTGATGCAAAATGGAAAGCAACCCACACGAGAGCTTGTTTTCAGTTCCTTAGAAAAATGGTACAATTTTGAGCAAAGAATGTGTTCAAAGGGCAGCACATTCCAAAAAACATGGAGGTTCATTGAAGATTCTAAATTGTCCATAGCGGTCAATGTGAGTGTGGTTGTTTGTCCATGTGATAAGCTTCCGATCGGTCTAGGGTTTACCCGTCTCTCCCAAAATCAGCAGGGATTGGCTCCAACCCTAATGAGGACAAAACGCTATAGAAAATAGACGGATGTGTTCTGCATATAGGCCTACTGTACATGTCGGCATATACAGTACCATGGGGTTTTGATGATTTTCATTAACGTACAGTACTATTGCTGATCCAGGCGATTGCGGGGAGAGTGGTGCCAGTCAATCAGCGGACACATACAGACAAAAAACTATTTCCACTTTCATTCACGCCTATATATATGTTTTTGGAATGAAGGAGAAAGCTGGAGTACCAGGAGAAAAGCAGTGGGGAAACGCAGATGCGCACATTCATGATGACCATTCACCATGCAGTCATTAAAAGAGACAGACAAATGATTAAAGAAAGCAATGTAACACTAACTGTTTCTTCCTGTTGGACTTGCCTTCTGGTGACATTTGATTAGGCTTTTGAATGGTCTCCATTTTCACATGACAGGAAAGAGAAAGCAGAAGGAAAAGCAAAAGTGCAGTCAGACTGTCAATGTGCCATTAGACTGGAGGTATACAAACTGGGCATAAGCAGTCAAACGGGAGTACGTTCGGAGAGATCTTCACGGGACAAAACCAGCAGGTCAGTGAATAACCTCAACTATAGTCTCAGTACCCTAGTGGTTCTCAAACATTTTTGGGCTATGGACCCCAGTTTCAGAGCCACCATGAGAAAATATAAGAAAAATATTAGTCTGTTAGAAATGTTTCTGTTGATTGTATTTTTCAGACAACTCTCCTCATGGACACAAATGCGACTCTCTTCCGAGGCAACCGCAGCAACCTCACCTGCTCCCGAGACAATGTCGTGAAGACAGTTGTTTTCCCCATCCTCTACTCCATCCTGTTCCTGGCGGGGCTGTCACTCAATGGTCTGGCAATGTGGGTGTTCTTACGCATCCCCTCGCGTTCCCACTTCGTCATCTACCTCAAAAATGTCGTGGTCGCCGACGTCGTCATGACCCTTACGTTCCCTTTCAAGGTGAGGTTGAAGGTGATTGTTAGATCAGATTTTCGAGTTATTTTTTGAATTTTTCATGCAGCTGTTGTATTGGTTGAATGTCATAAGATGATGCAGCTTTCCCTAATGAAGTGCCTGATGTGTATAAATTGCATATAGTAAATTTTAAAAGAGACTATACTCATTTATAGATGTGTTTCTTCCCATCTAGATGCAGTACATTAGGTTGTTGTCGTAAATGTGTTTTTGATGAGATGGAATGTACAGTATAGACTAGGGCAAGAGGAAGGGTAGTAAATGGCAATCTGACATTTCACATGGGGACATAGTCATCCAAAAGATTCATGGAGCACTTTAAAGCATCGAGTCAGAAACATTTTTCACTTTCAACGTCCAGATGAGATCGAATACAAGAGCTGTGTCACAAATGATGCCTTTACAAAGTTAATAATGTTCAGTTTTGATTGATGCTGTTCAAGTGGTATTCATTTAGATTTTCCATCAATCAATTTTCGATAGCTCTTGTTCTTGTTGGGGTTTCGGGTGAGCTTGAGCCTATTCCAACTGACTTTGAGTGAGAGGCGGGGTACACATAGTTCTGGTTGCCAGCCAACAACTGGGATAGACTCCAACTCACACGCGACCATAATGAGAAGAAATGCCACACTAAATGGATGGACAATCCGCATGAGATTGTGCGGGCGTCCCCAATGGAGAAGCTGAATATTTCTTGGATGTGCTGCCGCAGGTGTTATCAGACTCCAACATGGCCTCCACTGGACTGCGAATATTCGTATGCCGGGTCTCCTCGGTGCTCTTCTACCTCACCATGTACATCAGCATCCTCTTCTTCGGCCTCATCAGCATCGACCGCTGCAGGAAGACCCTGGCACCATTCAAGGGTACCAACGCCACCAGGCTCGCCCGCAGGAAGTTCCTCTCCACCGTCGTGTGGGTCGTCCTACTGGTTCTCTGCCTTCCCAACGTGATCCTGACCGGTAAGACGCCGCAGTCGCCGTACTTCAAGTGCAGCAATCTAAAGGACAGCGCTGGACTGTACTGGCACGAGGTGGTCAACCACGTGTGTCAAGTCATTTTCTGGGGGAACCTCTTGATTGTGATCGTGTGCTACACTCTAATCACCAAAGAGCTGTACAAGTCCTACTCGCGTACCAAGGCTCGTGGCCCCGAGGGGTGCAGGGCTTCGGCCAAGCCGAAGCAGCATGCTAAAAGGAAGATGAACACCAATGTCTTCCTGGTCCTGGCAGTGTTTTTCGTTTGCTTTGTGCCGTTCCACTTCGCCCGTGTGCCGTACACCATGAGCCAGACGCGGGGCCTCCTCTTCGACTGTCGACTCAAGCTCTTCTTCTTCCAGCTCAAAGAGAGCACTCTCTTCCTGTCATCCCTCAACTCCCTCCTGGACCCACTCATTTACTTCTTCCTCTGCAAGTCCTTCAGGACCACCCTTTTCAAGACCCTCAGGCTTCCCCCTGGCACCTGCAGCTGGCTGCTGGAAAGGGGCTCAGACACCGATTCTAGCAGCACCACCCTCAGAGACTCCTCTCTGTGTGCCAGCGGTGGACCGTCACGGCGGTAAGGCCTTCTCTGCAGAAGCACTGACCTACAACCTAAATTCTGATATTTGTTCCATCAAATTGTATTAATTTATTCCCAGCAGTCTATTCTCTTCATTTTATAGTACTTCTCTTGGCTGCACTGCTTCCAATATATGTATGTGGATGTTGGAGGTTTTTTTTTGGTCTAATCAGATTTCAGCCTCTCTGTGCTGCCATGCCAGTCTAATCTGCCTAGCCAAATCAAGTCATTTTTTTATGAAGCCCTTAATCACAAAATAATCTCAAAGGGCTTCACAGGCCCACAGTTTACAAAAATCAACATCCCTCATCTAGACCTAAGGGTCTACTCAGACAAAACTCATTAAGGTTAAAAATGTGATATTGGCAGTATTAAGAGGTGAATTAAGTCAGGTAAGTCCCTATTGAAGGCCCAGGTGCCAAATATATAGCCTGCAACTGGACATCAACCTGGACAGTATAGACAAGCAACCATTCACACTTATATTCACACCAATGGACAATTTAGAGTCTTCACTGAACCTAACAAGCATATTTCTGGAATGTGGGAGGAGGTTGGAGTACCTAATGAAACCACAAAAGAGAACTGTGAAATGTGCAAACAACTCATCCACTGTCCTTGCCCTTAGTGAAATGATATTTTAATTATGCACATCGGTACTACACACACACATACAAACACACTCATACATTGTAAGCATTGACATAAGCTTAAAACCAATGATATTGCATTGAATAAAGGGTTCTACTGTTGCACTATGTTGACTGATCAGCATTAAATGTGATTTGTATTTTTTGTACTTCACAGCCTGTTTCTTGTACTAATTGTTGTTGTCTTTGTATCTCTGTTATTTTAATTGATGTTGTAGCTTTTGATTGATCTTGGTGTAAAACGTGCTCAATAAATTTGATTGATGAATTAATTGATTTGTATTTCTGAGGCTGAAAACATATTGACCAGCCTTGCACTTTATTGTCATTATAAATGTACTGCACACTGTATATTTTAAAGTTAGCATACTATGTAGATGAAGCAGTACAGCAGCAATAGAAGCGTGACATTTCCTTGAAATACATTAGAACATATTTGAGGCCACCTAGTGGATAAACACAATCACACTTTTTCTTTTAAATGTTACCGTTAATTTTACATCACTTCCAATTTCCAAGGGGGATATTTTAATAACATTGAATGAATCTTGGTTTTAAAAGGCATCCAACCCATTCATCTTGTGATTCAATGTGATTACTTATGCTTTTATTCTTTATATTGTGTTGTTAAACACTGGGTTTGTAAAAGCTGCCCTCCGGTGGCTAAGAAATGGATTACATAGCAGAGCCTTCACATTGTCACAATCATTTCATGAATAGAGGTAGAGGTAGAATGTTTTTTTTTTAATTATCACATGTAGCGATATATGAACATGTTTTCTTTAATTAATTGCAAAAACATAACTAACATTAATAAACTAAAGTATTTATTCTTTTCCTAGCCAAAATACGTAATATTAAATAGAGTAAAATCTGCACATATTTATTTCCCAGTGATTGCTTTTAAGTTTCAAAATAAGAAGCAAACATGGGTCACTACCATTTGTGGGTTCCCATTACTGTTTGAAGATTTGTCTGGTTGAAGAGGCTTGACTTGGTATAATCACATCACACTGTTTGCATTGCGGAGATAGCGAAACTCTGGTGATTTATTCTGGTTTTGAATGTTATTACTACAATGTCGTGGTATTTTGCAAATGCAGACTATAACAATAATAGTAAACATATTGTTAAAAGTGAGCATAATGATCTTTGTAAAGGCAGAATTGTTTCATGCTCTTGTACTTGATCTAATTAGACCGTGTCGGTGTACCAAATAAGTTGAATTGAACGTAAATGGTATTGATATAAGTCTATATTCAGTTCAATTTAAAAAATAAATAAATCATTGTGAGTGCATTGCGTGCTTCTTTTTTGGGGAGAGGCACAAATTGGACATAAAACCGAATTATAAAATTTCTGCTCTGGCAGCAGAAATCTTATGATGCTATTGTAAAAGCTTATTGCACTGTGAAGTTTTCATTTGTCTTTTTATTTTATTTTTTTGCAATCAGATTGATAATAGGATGGGGGGAGAGAAAAATGCACGCTCTTTTATTTGACTTCTGTTGTTCCTCCCACCAGCTCTCTAACTTTTAACTGCATAAACAAGACAAGTTTTCAAGGTTAAACAGCACAGAGGAATGCACTAGGAGGGATTAAAACTCGAATGAATAATAGAATAACTAGAAAAATAAAAGATCCAATTACCTTGTAGCTGCTACAACAATGACAGCAATTGTGTAAGTGTGCGTCTGTCATCACGCAGAAAGCATTCAAATACCATCTGGACCTGGCAATGTCAGGCTTGATCCTGGCCTACCTCTTGATCTTCACATTTCCTTTTGCGACTGCTTCTTAACAGCATGGTGGCTTGGAATGCGCAACGCTAACATCTATCATCTACAGTATAACTGTATGTGACAATGTCAAATACTGGAGCATGTAAACATCAACCTACAGACAACAGTAAACCATACAATGGCAAGCTAGCAGCCAATGTTTGCAAACTTTCAGTACCTTCAAAATCACAGAGGTACGATGAGACCCTTTTCAAGGTTACTGTGAGGAGTGATGACACAATTCATCATACATCATTCATGGTAACCTTCTGTAATTTACACGCGCCTGAACACCCAACGTAGAAGTGCTACATGCGTAAAGCCCACTCAGCTCTGGGTGTAATTAATCCTGCGCCCCTAATGCCCCTATCGCTTGAATTCAAGAGGAGATAGTGAGCATGTACAACTTTTTTAACGAAATGCCCCAAATACGTCACAAAATCAGACAACACAGATAAACAAAACAATGTTTGGCATCATTCATGGTATAATATTTATCCTGCATATCTAAAAAGTTTTAAAATCTCTCTCTCGCTCTCTCTCGCTCTCTCTCTCTCTCTCTCTCTCTCTCTCTCTCTATATATATATATATAGATATGTATGTATATATAATTTTATTATATCATTTTTATTTAATTTTTTTCCATGTCTCCTTGGTGAGTGGTGGGTTGCCCTCTATTGCCCAGCAGCCACATGGCCCCAATGCAAGCTGACTGTAACTGCGACAACAAAAGACAATGAACTCCTAGACCCACACCTTTGTCCAGAGATCCAATAATATTCAATTGGTAATTTTCATCGTGTACACTGCCCCTTTCAAATAGAACGTGTAACTATTAGCAAGGAAAATTGCAGATTCGCACAAAATAGAATTACTGTACACATTTTACACACTTTCCAAGAGGATTTTTCCAAACTTTTGTGATGAAAGACATAAACCTGAACATGCCTATACAAAAATTCTGCATTTAAAATGATAATAATATTCACTTTTAATGGATGGTTGTAGTTAGCAGTGTTTTGGAATTGCACTTCACCACACTAAGAGACATTTTCAGTATGTTGGTGACCTCATTTAGCCTCACAAAAGTATGAGAAACAGCTGTCAATATGATGCAGTACAGTTTTATACCACTACAATGGGGAATTTGTGCTGAATTTGAGTTTTTCAAAGGGTTAACCGTTGTTTAGGCATGGAAAATACATTTGCATGATGATAACGTGTAAAATTCGTGTCAAGTGAAAGTAAATGTTTTCTAAATTTGACACATCAGAGAGAAGAGTGTTAACAACCCTGCCAAATTTGAATGATTAGAATTTTTTTTTTAAAGTGTAAAAAAATGAGACCGCATAATTGTGAAAAATCAAGTCATTCACTCTGCTCTGGAACACTGTGGGCATGTCCGTTGAATGTGCTGAAATCACGCCCCGCTCAATTGACAACTGGCAAACAAATACCAGTACTACAACCTAGAAACAAGGATGATACTCCGTCTTGCATCTTTTTTATGCCTACATGTGACTACATGTTTGAGCCGTGAAAATATATCCGCTTAAAGCCTTCGGTGGCTGGAAAATATTGTATCCTACTGGGTCACCGCGGCGGTTTTCCACTCTGCGACAACAAGGCGCTCTAATCTGGCCACCCCATTGCGAAGCTGTTCTCCACGCACTGGCTTTTTTTTCCCCGCTGGTTCTTCCGACTTCTTTCCGTGACATGCGTGCACCCACGGTTGACAACGATGCACTCTAAAGCGCCCACAACAGCCCGGAGCCCTGGCCCAAACAATGGCTGTTAAATCATACTTTATTTCTTTTTTCTCTCCACCCTCATTGCTCTTCCGCCTTTCCTTTTCTCTGCATGACATGCATGCACTCACGGCCGACAACGAGGCGCTCTAATGTGACCACACCAGCAGACTATCGGACGGGATGATGTATATGGTGAGTCAGATAACCTCTGATGCAAATGAAGACGCTCAAGTTTTTATATTATGGTGAGGGTCGATTGATGCCGGGGCCCAAGTGCATCACTTGGCTCTGTTTTAGCCTCACCCAAAAATAAGGAAAACTGAAGTGGTAAAAAAAACAACAAAAAAAACTACTATTTCACTACAATTGGGTACTACAGTACATAATTGTCAGTATATGCACGTTTTCAGCAATTATCTATTATACAAATATATTTTTTAATGTATTTGGAAACAAACCTCTGGGTTCACTTTGAGGTTAGTGAACGTAGTATAGAATATTTATTATTAAGTGAACACAAAATTGTTAGTTTGTACTGGCGGTGGGGTTCACATCGACACGGCCTCAGCATGATGCAAGTGATGAGCAAGGATGTTGCTTTGTTAGGTTTCCTGTTGTTTCCTGTAAGGCTTCTTTCTTTTAATGGCGCTTTAGAAGAAGAAGGGCTGTCTTATTGCCTTTTTTAATAGTTGAAAACAATCCATAGAAATATAGAAAAACACTAAGTTTCTTTTTTCTCATTATTGCACACGCATGTTATAGATTTGTTTGTTAGGTAACTCAATAATGTTTCTCACTCAAGCGTGTCACTGTGATAGCTTGTGTGTGTGAGGGAAGTGAGTCTACTGTGGGGTTATTAAAATATCATATTTGGAATGACGGAGGTTATTCTGGGGCAGTCACTCTTTCAAATATAGTATTTTGTAAGGGAGTCACATTTAAGTGCAACTGTAAAAAGGATGCACTCTTACGTATGAGCCTAATGTGACATTTGAGAATTGCTCTAATAATGTGTTTTCCCCCCTCACCTTTTACTGAAACACTGTCTGTGGAAATTATGCTTTCTTATTAACTGAACCACTGTGCTTCATTGTCACCAAGCACGACAGTGTAACCCTCAGCTGAAACCACAACCCATGTTTGAAACACAAATTCAGGCTTGAAGCCCTACTTCAAAACCCTGGGCCTTTTTGAATCTCTTTCCACAGCTTGAAAACCTACTTTGAAATCTTTACCCTAGTTTGAAAACTGAACCATGGCTTGAAATCCACCTTTGAAACCATAACTCTGATTTGAAATGCTAATCATGGCTTGAAGCCTTCATTTCATTTACACCTAGTTTCAAACCTTAAATTGAAACTTCAACCTCTGTTTGAAACCCTAACCCTAGTTTGAACCCCTAAATTGAATCCTTACCCCAATATGAAATCCTAAACCTTGGTTGAAACCCTAAATATAAACCCTGTAACTGTGTTTTCCCCTTAATTTGAAACCCTAACATGAGCTTGATACTGTCATTTGCAACCCTAATACGAATCCCTACCCCTTGCGAAAACCCTAATCTGAAACCGTAAAACTGATTTGAAACCCTTTTTAGCTCCTTAATCCTGATTTAAAACCATAATCCTGCACTGTAAAACAAATTCTGTAGTTTTTACTGAAAAATATGGCAGCTGGGTTGCCAGAATTTTCCTGTAGAAAATATGTAAAAAATGTAAACATCTTTACAGTAGAGCCTGTATATTTTAAAGTATAACATGTTATTAAAAATGTCATTATGTTATGTTATTAAATTTACACTAAAAAGCAGTTTTAAGTGGTAAATTAAAGTCCTTTTCTGATGAATTAACATAAACATGCCACTAATAAAACTAATTATTGTAAATTGTCAATAACCAGGCAAATGTTTGCTGATGCTTTTTCTTTAATTACACTAACCTATTACAAAATAATACAAATATAACAGCATTTCAACTCACTACAACACAGGAATTTATAAGTTAAACAATAATAGCATCAGTGTTACGAATGAGTAACAAAAGACTGCAAAGATATTGTTGCTCAGGAAGATTTTAACAGTAATTATCCTGTTGGGCTTTACAAATTGTACAGTGGAATTGACCGGGAAATCCTTATATCACACAGAACCTAAAGTCACGGTTAAAAAAATAAAACAAAAACAAACAAAAAACACTGCAACATAAACCAACCATAAATGTGACAGTTAAAAAAGGCACACATTCAACAAACTATTGGTTACATGAACACACTTAGATGACAAGAATTAAAGTCACTATTACTGCAATAATTCAATATTGCATGGACCAATGCATTCTGGCAACTGCATGGCTTCATAAAATATTTTTACGGCCACTGGTAGTTTGTGTTTTATATTGGTTATCTATAAATTCTAAGAGAAATATGATTTTTTTAAACATATTTATACTATAAAATTTGTTTGAATTTACAAAATACTACTGTAAATTGAACACTGGTTCAGTGTTTTTCTGTTTACCTTACCCTAACCCTACAAGATTTCATGGTAATTTTTTACAGTGTGGCTTGAAACCCTAACATCACCTTCAAACCCTAATTTGAAACATGAGCTCAGGCTTGAAAGGTTCATTTCAAACCCTCATCCTGTCTTATAACACTTCATCCTTAAACCCTAATTTGAAACCCCAAACTTGGTTTGAAACCCTAACTCATGTTTACTAACTCTGATTTAAAACCCTAATCCTGGCTCAAAACATTGGCATCAAAACCCTAAATGGAAACCCCAACACATGTTTGAAACCCCTTGGCATCAAACCCTAATTAGAAAACCTTGCCTTTGATTGAAACCCTAACCCTGACTTGCAGCCACTCTTTAAAACTCAATTCCTTGTTTTGAAACTCTAATTTGAAAACCGACCTTCCTTTAAACCTTAACCCTAACCCTAATCTTAATATAAAACCCTAACCCTGTGTTCAAACCCTAAATGGGGCTGTTTCCAGCACTAAAACCCCAAATGAGGAAGCCTAATGAGTAAGTGCGAAAAGTTAAGATATTATAACTGTAAATGTTGCGCTCCAAACAAGTAAGAGTGTATTATGATGAACTATACATCATGGAGTCTTGGTGT
The DNA here is from genome assembly GCF_024500385.1 of Phyllopteryx taeniolatus. Taxonomy (NCBI): domain Eukaryota; kingdom Metazoa; phylum Chordata; class Actinopteri; order Syngnathiformes; family Syngnathidae; genus Phyllopteryx; species Phyllopteryx taeniolatus. The sequence goes on from NC_084509.1 coordinate 10,903,930, forward strand.
GCGATAATGAATCGGCTGGCACCTCGTACATCCGCCTTTCCCTCACTCTTCTTCTCCTCTCATGTTTTGGTGAGCGTGTGAATGAGGCCACATTGTAAAGCACTTATAATGTCCAAAGGAGTCATATCAATGGATTCGGGTTTATTCAGCGAATTGTGTTAAAGCAGGTGAATGTCAACATTTCATTTATTTCAGGTCTCCCGCGCTAACCCTAAAAAAAGCTTGCATCTTTATGTGGTTCTTTCTTTATTGTGATAAAGTCATGAGTTTGTGGAATGTGAGGGAGGGGGGGGGGGATGAAAGCACGTTTTTCAAGGGGTAATTAATTGCGAGCTTAACATTTTATTCAACACTGAAAGCATTGCCAGGTGGCTAGACACTGCGGTAAACACACCATCTATAACAACAGATGACTAATTTATGTTTCTCTTAAAGGAAATAGGGTTTATTGGGCATTTTTTCCAAAGTGTGCAAACAAATTTCACAGGTAGGCCTTTGTGAAAACTAATTGGACCTTTTTGTTAAGGTATCAACCCTCTCAGGTGAGATGATGTAGAAAGAAGACCCAAAATTGTCCTTTCACCAAATCATGTATAAATCCTTTGAATAGCTCTTGACTGATATTCTGATGTCCTAAAATATCGTGACCTTCAAAGGTGTGATATTTCAACGTACTAAAAGGTATATACAAATGTTAATATCACATAAAAATCTGATATACCATAATTTCTCGTGTATAATGCGCATTTTTCTGCAAAAACAATTGTCAAAAGTCAATAGTGCGCATTATACATAGGTAAAGGGGCAAATGGAAAAAACTTTAAAATTTTATAAATGTATGCCGCCATCTAGTGGTTATGAAAAAGCTGTACACTTTCATTTCAAAATGCCACCGCCACCGCCAAAAAAGTGTAGCCTACGCTTTCATTCCAATATGACAGGGGGTACGTATGATTGTGTATATGTACATTTATGCTCATAAGTTTACATACCCTGGCAGAATTTGTGATAGTAGTTTTTTTATAATATGACTGAAAAACAACCATCATTAATTTCTTTATGGTTATGTTTTGTTTAATGAAAATGCGTTTCAGAAATGCTTTACCGTTTAATTTGAATCACATTAAAATGTGTTTCGCCTGGTCCTTCATGTTTCCTTTAAAGAATTGTACCCATCTTACAAATTCTGCCTGGGTAATCAAACAAATGAGCACAACTGTGCGTTTTCTAATTTACTAAATAAAAGTAAGGCTGTGAATTTCAAAATAAGAGCAAGTAAATTAAAAAAAGAATTACGTGTTCAAATAAAGCGCTTAACTTCAGAATAATTATTTGAAAAAAACTAACAAAATACAGATAATACTTCATGTTTTGATCATATGGGTAGAAGCAAAATCATGCATTGTAAAAATGCATTATACATAGGTAGAAGGGTTTTCCAGAATTTTCAGGTCAACTTTGGGGGTGCGTATTATACATGGGTGCGCATTATTCCTCACTAGGGTCACAGGCTACTGGAGCCTATCCCAGCTATCTTCGGGCAGGAGGCGCGGTACACCCTGAACCGGTCGCCAGCCAATCGCAGGGCACATAGAAACAAACAACCATTCGCACACACATTCACACCTACGGGCAATTTAGAGTCTTCAATGAACCTACCACACGTGTTTTTGGGATGTGGGAGGAAACCAGAGTGCCCGGAGAAAACCCACCCAGGCACGGGGAGAACATGCAAACTCCACACAGGCGGGGCCGGGATTTGAACCCCGGTCCCCAGAACTGTGAGGCAGATGTGCTAACCAGTCGTCCACCGTGCCGGCGGTGTGAATTATACATGAGAAATTATGGTAATTATAAAAAGGTAAGGTTTAAAATTTCTCAAGCTGCTGCACCTGCCTTGAAGTCTTCTGTCACCTCCTAAAGGGGATACACACCTTCAAGACCTAATTTGAAACCCTAAACCTTGCTTGAAAGCACAACACAGGCTTAAAACCCCAACTTGAAACCCTAACCTTTGTTTGAAACTCTAACCCAGGCTTGAAACCCTCAGTAGAAACCTTAACCTTGGCTTCAAACACTAACTTGAAACCCTAACCATGTCTTGAAACCCTAAATTGAAACCCTAGTTTTAGCCTGAAACCTTAACCCTGGGTTGAAACCCTAACCAAGGATTGAAACCCTAATTTGAAACTCTAACCTTTGCTTTAAACCCTAACACGGTTTGAATCCCTGATCCTGGCTTGAGACCCTAATTCACGGGGGAGCTAATGAGCCAATTCTTTGGGGTGCCACTTCTGACACTGGCTTCTGCATATTATGATACATATAGTATTTAACAAAATGTAGGTTTTTCTTTGTTTTTCTCAAGCTGCTGCACCTGACACTAAGAAATCCGCTGGTTCCAGTAAGAAAGCCGCAGAGTTAATTAAACGATCGCTCAGGGACCGCTTTTCAACGCCAGCATTTCTACTAGCCGCCCTTTTCCCATCTGCTGTCATTCCTGGTCCTGATCCAACCAGCAAAGTCACACAGGAAATTATGCATGTCATGTTCTCTCAATGGGCTCATTTTATTTATAGAAGGGAGCCAGAGGGAATAAAATATCAAGCAACACTAAGGCAGGATGCATCAAGAACAAATAAGACACGTATATTGACACACATTTGGTGAGCATTCTAATGTCCTAAAAAACATAATTTTGGCTTTTGACTACAATGTCTTACGAGAAAAAAGAAGCAGACTAGTTAATGGGGTGGGCAGAAGAGTGCAGCGGGTCCTCGGACGAGGGTCCCCCGGAACGAACCCGTGCTGTTTGTCCATCGACTGGCACGCACGTGCGTCAACCTCTCGGTGAACAATCGGGACAGGAAGTGAGTGAGGAAAGTCTCTTTCACTCACAGGAAGCCTGGCAAAGTCGTCAGGGGCCCAGAGACGGTAGCTACAGAGACAACAAACGCTAACACACACGCACTCTTCAAGACAGGAGTATTTCAACCCAAGAACTAAAGTAACACCAATACATGTTCAATAGGGTTTCCTTTGTTTGGCTAACCTCCTGTGGATAAGAGCAGAGAAAGCGGAATCGGATATTTCACTTCTTCCTTCTTCTGAAATATTGTGGTTTTCCAACACACACACACACACCCCCCCACCCATCATTCATTGCCTTATATGTTCTTCTTTTTCTCATGCTGCACACTGTCACATAGCACAGAAGAACACAAGGTAAGAATGAATCATTTCAATAACTTCATTTTTTAAAAAGGCTTACCTAGCATTTATGTGAAGTCACAAAAGTTAATCACTTTTTTAAATTACTGTACAATATGTTAGTTGCCATAGCAACAGGTGCTTGGCAGTTGGTCTATAAACTGTTCCCAAAGAAGAGGTGCTAGAAATATCACTGAGATGATGGAAAAAGTGGACCCTAATTATGCATAATATTCATTTTCTCTAATAACTTTTTTAGAAAAAGAAAAAGACTTTTTTTCTTAAACTGTCCTGTTTGGCTGCTTGGTCATGTAGAATAGAGAATTTTTGTATACCCTTTTATGCAACACGGGAGTTTGAAAATGGTAATTGAAATTGGAAATGGAAATTTGGAAAATGCAGTCAGACAGTCGGTTGGGAATCTTTATTTGGGAGGTCAGTTACTTTTATATCACAGGGTAGGCACAGATCTCGAGGTACGTAGTGGAATCTTGCAGTTCAAGATAGAGGAGAGTTTTTGCCCAACTCATGACCGGAAGCGCTGAACAGGTGGACATAGCCAAAGTGCATGAAAGAATGTCTGGAGTGAGAAAAGCCCATTTTGCACATACTTTATTGAGTAATGTGTGTTCTAGTGAATACTTTAAATTGGATAAGTTGCAAATTTGTGGTTTTTCATCATCATGAATATATTATTACTGAACTGTGTCCAGGTGTGGTGAGTAGATATGAAAAGTTTTTTATTATTATTTTGCGAGTGGTAAGTGTATGGAATTACATTTGAGATTTGCAGCTGTTTTGCTGCACCATTTTCTTTAAAGAAAATACATACATCATGTGGCTGTAAGGTACTCTGAAGTGTTGAGATGCTCTTTTTTAATGTAATTTATATTTTTAATTCATGGTATTGCATGGAAGTTATTTATTTGAAATTCTTGTTTTCAAATTAACTGTAGGTGGTCTTTGAGTGATTATCGGGTTCTTGGAACAGTCGAGGCTTGTGCTGATAAACGGGGAGGGCTGAAAGGCTGGTGTGATTACAGTCTGTTCTAATTCTAGCCAAGAGCCATGCACGTCATTAGGGTGTATCAATTTGAAGCGGTATTGTAATTGCCTATCTAAATAATAATGTCTAAAATTTGGTGCCTCCACTCAGATTTATTTTTCTGAAGAGTGGATAGACTGGTTGTGTTTTTCTTATTGTTAGAGTACAAATGTATGCAGACCCTCTTAATTCTAGCACTGTATACACTGCATATATCGCTGCGAGTTTTGTAGTTATAGCACCTTGTCATCTCCAGACAAACAAGATGAACAGCTCCCTTGCCAATGTCTCCGTCAAGTGCGTCCGGGATATCAGCGTGACCTCGGTGTTGTTTCCCTGCCTGTACAGCGTCCTCTTCATATTCGCCCTGCTGCTTAATTTCATAGCAGCGTGGATTTTCTTCAACATTCCGAGCAAGTCCACATTCACGGTTTTTCTAAAGAATGTGGTAAGTGGTTTTTACCTCAAACATACGCAAATATAAATTAAGGTTTGTAACAGTGCACTAAAATTCACTGTTCAGATACAGAGTCTGATTTTAGGGTCACGGTTTGATTCACGTTCAGCACAGCAGGGAACAAAATACAAAGCTGCTTATCTTTAGTTGAAAAAGGAGCAACATTGAAAATGACCGTAAAAATGCAACCTAACCATAAATTGTCAAATAAACAAAAGGTTATTTCATAAACCAAATACTGTTTTCAATAAAGTAAAACATTTTTTGTGATATAACATGAAATGATAAACAGCTTTGGCAGCGTGCCGTAGAGAAGGGGTTATTAGTAGATGGGTGGGCATTACTCTACTTCCCGGTTATAAATCTAACCAAACCATGTGATCTTTAAAACCATCAGGTGGTGGCTGACTTGTTAATGACATTGACCATCCCCCTGAAGGTCCTAACCGACGCCGGCGTGGGTTCAGGTCCGCTGCGGGCCTTCCACTGCCGTTACACGGCCGTACTCTTCTACATCACCATGTACATCAGCATCATCTTGCTAGGCCTCATCAGCCTTGACCGCTACCTGAAGATAGTCCGGCCCTTTGGCAAAGGTGCCCTGCAGCGGGTCTGGGTCAGCAAAGTGCTGAGTGCTTCTGTGTGGGTGGTTATATTGTCTTTAGCGCTGCCCAATGTGATTCTAAGCGACCAGCCGCCACGCTACTCTAACGGACGAATCAAGTGCACCTCCATGAAGAGCCAGGCCGGCCTGTTGTGGCATGAAGGATTCAACTACTTCTGTCAGGTATCCATGAAAGACATAATTCATCACTCACTTAATTTGGAACACTGGCACATTATGATGTATTGAAAATTCTTCCTTTACAAAGATAATAATGTTCGGTTTTCTTGCTTCCAGTATTGTTAAATAAGGCCCGGTACAAACATAAAGACAATTGGCCTGTTTTTGTGCCGATTTTGCCTCATCCAGCCCAAGTATGTCAAACGCCAGACAATCTTAAGTCTTATAAGATTACCCTATAAGATTGTCTTTAGGTCTGATGTGTGTTCAGATTCAGAGTGGATTCATCCCAATTTTAGGCTCCAAAAAAGGTGGGGCGGGGCCGATAATCTTTAAATAATTAACATGTTCAATATTTACGACCAAAACTCTTCATGTGTGTGCGGAACGCTGACTTCTTCCGAGTCATGACACTGAGAATGGTGACGCAGAACAGAAAGTATCCAATCCAAAAAAAAACACCCAAGACTGACGAATACGGAAGTGACCACAAATGCAAACAAAAATGTCTTTCCCGATGTCGTTTTATGTAGAAAAGTGGGTTCCTCAGACAGCAAGTATTTTCCAAAGCGAGTTGTTTTTTGAGAACATCGCCATTTTACAAGGCTCTTGGCTCCAGCAACCTTCAGGAACACTTGGGAAACATCGGCGTGTAATCAGAAGTGTTTCTACTTCTTCGGTTTTGCATGGGCAAGCACTTATCGATAAATTATATCATATTGTTAAACTCACAAGCTTCTTCAGTTAGTTAGCTTCGGAGTTTGTTAGCTAGCTATTTTGTTAGTTCATTACCATGATAACTAGTAGGGAAGAGTTAGCCTGCTACCAAACAGAGGAAAGTGTATCAGCATTATACTCGCAGGCTTATAGTTAGTTAGTTAGGAAAGTGTATCAGCATTAAACTCACAGGCTTATAGTTAGTTAGTTAGTTAGTTAGTTAGTTAGTTAGTTAGTTAGTTAGCAATTTAGCTAGTCACTTTTCACATCAACTTTGGGTATGGATTGGGTCATGGGCCAAAGAACATACACTATATTGGATACTCTATTACACTGTAGCGTATTGGCTCACCTGCCTTTACTCAAATATGAATTGAAGTTTCATCCCTGTCTTAATCAATAGGGTTTAATATAACATTGTTCCACCTTCTGCAGTTATAATAGCTTAAACTCTTCTGGGAAGGTTAAGGCAAGTGAGCAAATACTTTTGGCAATACAGCGTTTATTGATAAATAACATGACATTGTTAACCTCACAAGCTTCTTTAGTTAGTTAGTTCGTTCGTTAGTTAGTTAGTTAGTTAGTTAGTTAGTTAGTTAGTTAGTTGTTGTCACTTTCCATGACAATTTTGTGGCTGGATGGGGCATCAGCCAAAAAAACATATACTACAAATAAATAAATTTTTTATTAAACTCACAAGCTTCTTTAGTTATTTAGGTTTCATCTTAGCGTGCTAGTTCATTAGCTATAGCTTGCGAGCTAGTTAATTTCAGACAGATAGCAACAGACAGCTATACACATACACAGATACTTAAATGCAAATCAAACAGACATAATTACACAATTTTTTTTACTTCTGCTAGCAATTTGGTCTTGATGGAGGTCTTCTGAGTTCCATGTAGACATTTACTGTTGATTTATGCTGCTGTTGCCATTAATGGTTCAATTAGCTGATTAATTACCACTCATTTGTCTAAGACTTCAGTTTCTGCCATGATCCTGTACAGGATAGATGGTATATAGAAAGATGAATCTGTGTGGGTGCATCATGCTTTCCATTTCTTTGTGTTTTCCTGCAGGTGATCTTCTGGGGAACGCTGGCCCTGATGGTGTTCTGCTACACATTCATCAGCAAGAAGGTGTATGAGTCATACAAAGCCTCAAAGAGCAGCTCTCAGGCAGCCAGTCGCCGAACCAAGGCCAAGGTCTTTGTTGTGGTTGCTGTCTTCTTCATCTGCTTCGCCCCGTTCCACTTTACGCGAGTTCCCTACACTCTGACGCAGACCCGCAACGCCATCAGCCAGTGCCGGATGAAGAACGGGCTTTTCATCGCCAAGGAGACCACGCTGTGGCTGTCGGCCACCAATGTGTGTCTGGACCCACTTATTTACATGTTCCTGTGCAGCATGTTCAGGAGGAGACTCAGATCCACGCTCAGACGCAAGCCCCTACCCAAGGGAGACTCCCCCACTGCCACGTCCACGCAGCTGGAGATGTCGCAGGTTGCCAATAACAACAGAGTAATACACACTAGCCCACCAAAATAACACACTGGAACTATCTAATAGTCTAATACATCTAATTAAATAGTGCTTTGAAAATGGTGGGAAACCTTAAAAATGAAGGTGATTGGTCAAATGTTAGATATGTTGTCCAATTTTGATAAAACTACCACTATGGCAACATCAAAGCTAATATTGTAGCTTCTCAGATGGCATTGTTTATAAGTTTCTAGTTTAACTTATGTGATGTCTAAACCCGGCCCCTTGCTGCCTCCTCAAAAAATTGCTGATTGGTTCGATAATTGACGGGCAGAGTCAATGTTAAGGAAATATAATATGGAAAACTGACTTTTTCATCGATAGTATTGATCAACATGAACATAAGGGACAATGCAGATGCTGCAAGGAAAAAATGTCCCTGCAGCAGATCATGACGTTGCAACAATGACCATGCTGTTCCTGCCACACAATGTCATTGTCAACTTCCTGATCTCTAATCTCCTTGAACCTACACTTTCCCTCTGTAAACTCAAAGGCAAACATTTAGTCAGCACTTATGCATACGCGCACTGCTTAGACTACAGCTGAGAAAAAAATGGTTGTTTTTGTATTTTAAATGACTTTTATGTTTCATTTAGGATGTAATAATTTCTGTTGCATTTTAGCAGGATTGCACAATACATGCTTGATTTAATCATTAATTGATTTTCACAAAACAAAACTGCACAAAACTGTGAGTCAAGAGCCGGTTTGAGCACTGCCTGGAATCCAGTGGCTTTGTAGTACCCACCCTGCCAGCACCCATAAAGCAGGGTAACCCCCATACTGATAATCGGGACAAATTTGAAATTTGTTTTCCCCTTTCCGATCAATGTCGGCAAAAGCCAGGTTACCAGATGTCTCTGAAATATTATGCTGAGCAATTATCCACTGGTGTGGGGAGTGTTAAGAGTGATTTTTCCTTTTCCAATTGGTCGTGAGCTGACAATCGTAAATGTTGAACCTGTTCAATATATACAGTTGAAAATTGTCTTGTGTGTAGTCACCACGATTTTTAGGCGAGGCATCGTTATGTCAGTCATCTCAAGTACAACATACACAATTTGAATAGTAAGAACACACGATTTTTTTCCCCAGCGATGAGTGGGGTCTGTCACATTCTAAAAATCAGTTAAGATGTAAAAAATATGTACATGTACCCCACAGTTTTTTTAGTAACCTGTGTTATTGTAAAAGTATTGAACATACTGTATATGTGATGTACCGTATCATGGTTTATTACGAAACACGTAAGTGGGGTACACGGTACACACATACCGACAATCGGGTCAAATATGAGCATTTTCCCTCCCTTGCGATTAAAGTCAGCAAAGGTGCGATTGTCGGATGTCTCTAAAAGATTATGATGAGTGATTATTCTGTGGTCTGGGGTGTGTTGAGAGTGATTTATTTTTTGGTCACCTGCTTTACTGTAATATTTGACAAAGATTGAACGTATCATAATTTTATCAGCAAACACTAAACAGAACAACCTACTTTCATGTTACTGCTTTCAGTTGCACATTTGCAGGTGATGGAACAGTTTGTGGTAAAGTGGCTTTTCTAGTTAAAGTGTTCTTCACGCATGTATGCTACCAACCTCCATAATGAGGTGTCAGTGCCGGCCCAGACTGCAAACCACCCAAAACAAATTTCCTCCGCGGAAACAGATGCAAGAGTTGCTCGAGTTGAGCGCTTTGTCAAAACAGTAAACGTTATCAGGCAAACATTCATAGTGTAAAGCCACTGATCTACAGACTGCACATACAGTATCAGATGCTTGATCAGGCTAAATCTAAACCACAACAGAAGCAGTCAGCACTTAAGTATTGAAAGAGGACAGACAGAAGGAAGTGGATGGATTGACTTTTTTTCCCATCACTACTTCCTCCCTGAACAATTTTTAGATTTATAAACTAGTTGTGGGTGGATTAATGTTACCTTTCACCTGATTTACAATCTTGTCTGCATGCAGATTTGATTAATATAATAATGAATTATGATCTTCCTCCATCCCACCACGTATTGGCTTGACTGCAAAGGCTGCTATTTGGTCAGGAAATTAACGAGCTATTCGCCGGGGCCGGAGCTGCAGTTAACTGGAGCCAGAATAAAGGCCGTTTGTCAACCGCGGATTAAATCCTCTGACAGTCGCGGCAGTGAGTTATGAGAAATTCTAAATGACATTCATGGAAATTAAATCAACTCTGTAGATAGCGTTGCTTGGCACCGCGTAGGTCAGGAAAGAGTCAAGACTGGTAGGGAACAGCTAAAAGCATGCATTACACTTTCATGTTACTGGCTGCTTGCTCATAGGTGTTGCATGTCTCTGCATGAATTGAGTCATCAAACCATGTTTCTAGATCAGTGGTTCTTAAACTGGGCTCCCTGAAATGCCGGGGGTCGTATAATTTAAAAAGTGTATACCTACAGTACATATAATGACTGGTACGCCAACAAAACAAACATAACCAATTATTTCTCCGTAATTTAGCTTCGGGCCAATTAAAAGCTCTGATATGGTTGTGACGTATCTCATAACTCATACATACCTGCATGTGCACAGAATTTTTAGATCGCTCAAGGTCTATTGTCATGTAGTCGTACAGGTGAGGCAAGGCAACTTCTTACTATTTTAACTTTGTCTCCAAAACATCTAACCTTGGCTGTCCCTCTGATGAGCTCTTTTCTAATCCTATCCAACCTGGTCACTCCAAGAGAGAAGCTCAGCGTCTTCATTTCCGCCACCTTCAGCTCTGCTTCCTGTTGTCTCTTCAGTGCCACTGTCTCTAATCCGTACATCTTGGCTGGCGTCACCAGTGTCTTATAAACTTTGCCCTTCATCCTAGTAGAGACTCGTATGTCACACAACACACCTGACACCTTCCTCCACCCGTTCCAACCTGCTTGGATCATTTTTTTCACTTCCTTACCATACTCATCATTGCTCTGGACTGTAGACCCCAAGAATTTAAAGTCCTCCACCCTCGCTACCTCTTCTACCTGTCGTCCTCACTCTTCCCCCTCCATCTCTCTCATTCATGCACATATATTCTGTTTTACTTCAACTAATTTTCATTCCTATCCTTTCCAGTGCATGCCTCCACCTTTTTAAACTGTTCCTCCACCTCCTCCCTGCTTTCACTGCTGATCACAATGTAATCTGCAAACATCATGGTCCACGGGGATTCCAGTCTAACCTCATCTGTCAGCCTATCCATCACCACTGCAAACAGGATGTGGCTCAGGGCTGATCCCTGATGCAGTCCCACCTCCACATGAAACTCCTCTGTCACATCTACCAGACATCTCATCACTGTTCTGCTGCCTTCATACATGTTCTGAACCTTTCTACAAAGACACAATGTAGCTCCTTCTGACATTTTCTGTACTTTTCCATCAACACCCTCAAGGCAAATAATGCATCTCTGGCACTCTTTCTCGGCATGACACCATACTGTTGCTTGGAAATACTCACTTCTGTCTTGAGTCTTGCTTCCACGACTCTTTCCCATAATTTTGTTGTGTGGCTCATCAACTTTATTTATGCCTTTCTAACTTCCCCTTAACTAATCATTGCCACTTCCTGGTCCACCACACTTGCCTCTTCTACTCTTCCTTCTCTCTAATTTCCTCATTCATTAACTCCTCAGTGTTTTCTTTCCATCTATCCAGCACACTCCTGGCATCAGTCAACACATTTCCATCTCTACCCTCAATCACCCTAACCTGCTGCACATCCTTCACATCTCTATCCCACTGTCTGGCCAACCTGTATAGATCCTTTTTTCCTTCTTTAGTGTCCAACCTGGCATACATGTCGTCATGTGCCTCTTGTTTGGCCTTTGCCACCTCTACCTTTGCCCTATGTCGCATCTAAATGTATTCCTTGCGCCTCTCCTCGGTCCTCTCAGTGTCCCACTTCTTCTTAGCTAACCTGAAAACTAATTGGACCTTTTCGTTAAGGTATCAACCCTCTCAGGTGAGATGATGTAGAAAGAAGACCCAAAATTGTCCTTTCACCAGATCATGTATAAATCCTTTGAATAGCTTTTGACTGATATTCTGATGTCCTAAAATATCGTGACCTTCAAAGGTGTGATATTTCAACATACTAAAAGGTATATACAAATGTTAATATCACATAAAAATCTGATATACCATAATTTCTCGTGTATAATGCGCATTTTCCCCCCCAAAAAATTGTCAAAAGTCAATAGTGTGCATTAGCTGGTTTACACTTTCATTCCAAAATGCCACCGCCACCGCCAAAAAAGTGTAGCCTACACTTTCATTCCAATATGACAGGGTGTACGTATGACTGCGTATATGTACATTTATGCTCATAAGTTTACATACCCTGGCAGAATTTGTGAAATATAGTTTTTTTTTATAATATGACTGATGACTGAAAAACAACCATCATTAATTTCTTTATGGTTAGGGTTAGGGTTCCACCACCAAATCTCCTTCTCCCCTTTCCTACCAGAATATACACCAATTACTCTCTTGCCTTTCTCTCTGATCAGCTTGGCTGTCGTGGTCCAGTCTTTTGGAAGCTCCTCCTGTCCACCGAGAGCCTGTTTCACCTCTTCTCGAAAAGCCATAAAACACTCTTCCTTTCTCAGTTTCCACCACATGGTTCTCTGCTCTGCCTTTGTCTTCTTAGTCTTCCTCCCCACCACCAGAGTCATATATTACACACCACCATCCTATGCTGTTTAGCCACACTCTCCCCTACCACTACCTTACAGTCAGTAACCTCCTTCAGATTACATCGTCTGCACAAGATGTGCCACCTGCATGCTTCTACCTCCGCTCTTGTAGGTCACCCTATATTCCTGCCTCTTCAAGAAGAAAGTGTTCACGACAGCCATTTCAATCTTTTTTTGCAAAGTCTACCACCATCTGTCCCTCCAAGTTCCTTTCCTGGATGTCTAACTTACCCATCACTTCTTCATCACCCCTGTTTCCTTCACCAACATGTCCATTACATGTCTTTTCACCTCCAAGACATTCTTAGCCAACTCTTCTTTTAAAATAACCCCGACTCCATTTCTCTTCCCATCTACACCATGGTAAAATGATTTAAACCCTGCCCCTAAACTTCTAGCCTTATTGTCTTTCCACCTGGTCTCCTGGACACACCACATCAACACACATCAACCTTTCTCCTAATCATCATGTCAACCAACTCCTGAGATTTTCCTGTCATCGTCCCATCATTCAAAGTCCCCACATTCAGTTCTAGGCTCTGTGCTTTCCTCTTCTCCTTCTAAGAACCCGCTTTCCATCTCTCATTCGTCGTTGACCCACAGTAGCTGAATTTCCCCCGGCGCCCTGTAGGTTAATGACGCCGGTGTCAGACGTTGTTAACCTCGGCCTCGACTGATCCGGTATGGAATTCTTTGGATGAACGCTCATACAGTTAATTGTTTGGCAATGTTTTAAGCCGGATGCCCTTCCTGATGCAATTCTCAGCATTTATCCGGGCTTGGGACCGGGCTACAGTTTGCACTGGCTTGTTCCCCCCAAAAGGCTGCAGTAAGTTTTCCCTGATCAACATTGCTCTAAAATCAACAGGCGCTGACGGTATGCGTTAACCCCCCCCACAGGTCATTTTACTAATGTGGACAGGGAACTTCTTGTTGCTCAGAGAGGACTTTTTGCCGCACACATAGGGGCACTTAGGGTAAAAAAGGGCCACTTAGGGCAAATGTTGTGTGTGTGTGCGTGGGGTGGTGGGGCTGGGGGGAGGCACGTGCCCCCCAAGCCTCCCGGTTCCGCCACCTCTGCTTACATGGAATGCGCTGACGACTTTGCCCCTCGTAGTTTAGCATCGCTGTAAACATGCAGCTCAAAAGGGACATGTTGTATCTACTTATGTTCTTATCGATGCCCTGACCTATCCTGTTAAAACTTCCGGTTTCCTGTCAGTCTCGTGCGGGCTGATCCAGTCACGTGACGTGCATGTGGATGATCACGTGATATGCCGGCTGCGTCTTCTCCACTTCCGTCAACTTTTCCTCCGTCCATCCCAACATGGCGGACGTCGTGGAGGATCACAGTCTGCTGGCGGCGGAGGCCGGGGATAATGACTCCCTGTCCGGCGGAGAGGCGAGCGGTCGTGCCGGTACATCGCTCCCCGCCATCTGCGACCCGGCTCACGTCTTACACCGGGTCGTCATCCTGGTTTTTATGTGTTTCCTCGGATTCGGTAAGCACGAAAAGGCGCCGACGTGGAGTTTAGGGGTAACTTTCAACTGCTGTACATGTATATGTAAAAGACAAAACAAAAAAAGGAACCTTCAGCTTCTCCGAACGACACAATACATGTTTAAACCGTGTGCTTGTGTTATTTTATTCCAGGGAGCTATTTCTGTTATGACAACCCAGCTTCCCTTCAGACTCAAGTCCTCCAGGTAAAGTATACCATATGGTGTTGTAAAATGAGAGCAACACCGCAATTTACCTGCATTGAAAACACATGCCTCCAGTAAATCATTTTTAAAAGTCAAACCACAACAATATATCTATGGTAGGTGCAACTCCACATTACAAATTTATTTAAAACAATTTGCTAGGGCTCGGTATGCCTTAAAATAAAAACCACGTTTCCCTCCCCTACAAAAATCGAATTTATGATAAGTTTCTCCTAAAAAAAAAAAGAAAAAAAAAAGAAAAAGCACATGCCAATGACATTAAGCAAACCATTATTCCATTTTGTTTTCTCCTATTATGGTGTTTGCTTTAGTTGTCAATTTCCACCGAAATAATAGAAAAACTGTTTTATTTTCTTGCCTGATGTGAAGAGTGAAATAGATTTTTTTCTGTTCCATATGTCTGTTGTTGCAGAGTAATATGTACAGCATGTAGGTTGATGTAGATGTTGGATTTAGTTTTTACATTATGACATAAAAAATTAGACCATGATAAATCATTTCAAAACTTATCCACCAGTAATGTGGCCTATAACTTATATGACAATTGAATTTTTAAAATCTTTTCGGGAGGGGAAGTCAAAATAAACAACTGAGATAAGGTGTTTGCACCAAACCTACCTTTTGGAGTTATGGCCCAAATTTCATTGAGTTGCACAATATATAGGTCACATTAATGGTGGTAAATGTTTTTGAAATGCTAAATATCCACAATATATCACTTTGTGATTTAGATGACATACCTTGGATAACTTAGGTTAAAAGTTTCCAGCATGTCAAATTGGGATCTTTGATACGACCTTTTGACTCAACTCTTGAGTACTTACCGATACCGAGACCAAGTACCGATACGACTAGAACTTTTCAAGTTTATTTGTATAGCCCTGAATCACAAAAAAGTCTCAAAGGGCTTCACAGGCCCACAGTTGGCAATGATTGACAACATCCCCGAATCTAAACCCTCCCAATCGCGTGGGCCAAACCCCATTTGGGAAAAAAATAAACCTTGAGAAGGGACCGCAGATGTGGAGGATCCCCCTTCCAGGATGACCAGGCTGCAATGGATGTCGAGTGGGCAACATTTGTCACATAGTCTGGTGCTTTACAAGATACTTACATTTTCAATTAACAGAATGACAAATAATTTTTAGCAGTCAAAATCTTTTTTTTTTTTTTTTTTCTTTCTTCTGATAAAAGGCAGCACAGTCACTCTGTAATAGAGAGAGTCCAAAATAAAACACAAACAACTCTAGAGTTTAGGATTAATTTGTAACAAAAGTGCAAATACTGCAAAATAAATTAACATGAGTTTTGGTGCAAAATAAAATGGGGTTAACTGTTAACTCTTCTTTAGTTTTATTCAAAGGTGGAAAATTAAAACAAAGCGCTGCTATTTATTTGTAGTTATAGTGTGTAAAAATGCATAAATAAAACAGTCAACTTGTGTTTTGTGAAGGATATGAACCTAAACACGGCCAAGTTCATGCAGCTTTATGCCTGGTACTCGTGGCCCAATGTCATCCTCTGCTTTTTTGGGGGATTCCTCATTGACAGAGTCTTTGGCATCAGGTAATATCAGCATTTAATGCGTTGTTGTTTTCAGCTACATGACTACCAATTATGTAAAAATAAAAAAAAACTACCAGTACTTCCACATGATTTCATGTATTTTTTTCTTATTTAGGCTGGGAACCATCATTTTTTCCCTGTTTGTTTGTGTTGGACAGGTAGGTTTTTCTCTTTTTCCAGCTTGTATTCTCAGGCAAAAACTCTATGAATTGAATTTAGATTTTTTTTCCCATCCATGCAGGTCATATTTGCCACTGGAGCTTTGGTAAATCATTTTTGGCTGATGGAAATCGGACGTTTTATATTTGGGTAAGGAAAGGATCTGTTTTTAAAAGTAAATTAGTGCACATCTTTGTGTCTCAATTGAAGAGTAATCAATTTCACATCATAAGGAACAATCAATTAATCCAAAAAGTGATTTGCCCATCCATGCTATAGATTAGAACGATATTGTATAACACAGGTGTCAAACTCAAGGGCCAGTCACCAGATCTGGCCTGCCGCATCATTTTATGTGACCTGCGAAAGTAAATCATGTGCCGCAACGTCCACTTTTCTTGCTAAAATTTTTACCAAATTTCAAATTGTCATATGTAATAAATGAAAACGATGAGTTTGTCCCTCCCCAGTAACTTGACAATAGTTGAATGAACTATTATCCTTGACTTCTGATTCCAAAACTATGTGTTGTGTATATGTAGTAATTTGATAAGGAGATTAAACATTTATATGGTTTCACAGTCATAACGGCCCTCTGAGGGAAACTACAATATGGTCTGCAACAAAAATGGGTTTAATAATACATTAGAGCTGTGATTCTAAAAGTGTGGTAGGAGTACCACGAGTGGTATGCGGGCTCATTTTTAGTGGTATGCAAATAGAATGTATACAATCAACCATATTTATATACATTTACTCTGTGGCTGTGGGTCAGTAGGTAGACCAGGTCGTCCAGTAGAGCTGGTTCGAATCCCGGCTCAGACTGTCCGCATGCCGAAGTGTCCTTGGGCAAGACAGTGAACCCTGATTTGTTCCCAGTGGGCCTGGCAGCAGCCACCAATTGGTTTATGAATGTGTGTGTTAATGGGTGAATGTGAGGCTTTGTATAGCTATTTGGGCACTGTGATAGTGTAGATAAAGCGCTATATAAGTGCAGTCCATTTACCATTTACTCTAAAGCTTTTCGCAATGCATACTTCATGTTTAAACTAAATTTTTAAATCCGGTACAGTATATCTTTTTATTTTTCATGTACTGCACATTTAGTGTAAGTACATTTAGGTACAGTTCAGTTGTATTTAACTTTTAAGTCAAGTACAATAGATTTGCATTTAATATTTAATAACTGTTTGTTTTTAAACATTTAAGTACAATTTTCATTTAATTATGTGCAATACATTTTAATTAAATAATTACTTATGTACACTTTTTTTCCCGCTACATTTAAGCTCAGGTTTAATGTTCAAACTCTGCATGGTACTGTGGTTTACAAGACTTAGTATACTTTTTATGTAATAAAACGTCGGATTCGTTTTTTATGAACAATAAAGCCCACCACGTGACTTTGTTTTTATGTTGGTGATATTGGCCATACTTTGAGAGCAAAGTATTTTTCGAGGTTTACTCTGTGTAAAATGTTTAAAAGCCAATACATTAGAAGGGTAGAGATTTAGCTTGGCAAATTTTATTGGTACAAAGTTAGAGATGTATACAGGCAATTATTTTTCTTAAAAGGCCTACTTTATTGAATATATATATATATATTTTTTTGCACATAGATATACCTTGTTACATTCTACTCAATTAAGCCTATGGGGTAAATAATTTTTTTAATAGATATATTTTATTAAAATTGTGGGGACATTAAGCATTATTATTAAATTATTACATTATAGATATATTAGTCTTTGTTTTTGTCGGGGGATTAAGGGTTTAAGTGATTTATGGTAGTGATTTATGATTGTGATTATGTTTTGACTTTTAGCTGATGTACAATTGAAAAATACAGTGGAACCTCAATATAACGGCCTAATAGGGGCGGGGGATTTGTCTGATTTCGCCGATTCTCCGCTACATTGAAGCACTTCTTTTAGGCCATATGCACCCATACAGTACAAAATATAAGATACAGTATATTTTATGGATATATATATATATATATATATATATTATTATTTTTAAATTTATATATATATATATATATATATATATATATAAATAAATGAATTCTGGAACTAACAGACTTTGTCAACAACAGTTTAAGTGAAAAATAGAAACAATTTTTGGACACATTGTTCAGTCCCGACAGTCCGTTTAATCCAATAGCCGTTATATCGGGGTCCGTTTTATCGAGGTCCCACTGTACTCTGTCTTTATACGCTGTGTTTGTTGTGGCTAGAATTGGAGGGGAGTCCCTGGCTGTGGCCCAGAATACGTATGCAGTCAACTGGTTTAAAGGGAAGGAGCTCAATCTGGTGTTTGGTCTTCAGCTGAGCATGGCTCGTCTGGTAAGGACAACACTCAACTAGTGTTCAGAAGCAGCTAATTAATACGTGAATGCATACACTCCGGTGGTCTGCAGGGCAGCACGGTGAACATGAACATCATGGGCTGGGTGTACAGCAAAGTGTCTCTCCTGGTCAGCGCTCCCGGTCACATCACGCTAGGCTGCTCGCTCATGATAGGTAAAGTAGCAAAGTGAAATGAAACATTCAGGCTTTTGGTTACATAGTCCTAGAGTTACTCGAGCCTTCATTGCCTGCATCTAACAATCTCAGCGAACTATCACTGCAAGGAGAACTGAAAGTGCAAAAGGCTGATTCACGTGAGTCACACCAGTCATAGAAAGTATCATTTCTACTTATTTTTAACACTTCGTTCATATGCTTCAGTTTTTGAAAACGGGTGTGACAAGGAAATTACAACTTTCTCAGCAACTTTGTCCACTTTGTTGGTTTACTTTTTCTTTTGGTAATCACTTTTTTGTGATGAGTCTGCACTTTTTTTCAAGGACGTTCCCATTTACATTTTGTTCACAATCCACACATTATTGACGTCATCATAAATGATTCAAATAAAAAAAAAACCCTCCAATGTTTATAAGGGTTGCTGCACGGGTAGCACTTTTGTATAGACCAATACGATTTCCATACTTGCATTCATTGAGTCCTCGCCAATACAAAGTACAAATACTTGATAATCCCATTATGTCTTGCAATTGTGATTAAAATGTTTAATTAAAATCCAATATTGTTCAAAAACAAACTTATTGAAAATGGCGTAAGTCTCACTCAAATATAACACTTAGAGCAACAACTTTATGACTGGCATTTTAACATCCAACTGCATGTTTTTCTAACAGTTTTGTCACACATTTCACTCAAATGTACAGTAATCTGTAACTGAGGGCATTTCATATTTCTAAACCGTAACCCTGGCGGGACAACGGAAGTGATACATTATCATCATTGCTTACTTCTCTTGACTCTGTTTTAAAAATGTGTGGTGCAGGTTCTTTTTTTATGAAGGGTGTTATGTATTTGCTCTAAAACTGCCGCAGTTATCTGAGTAACAGTGAAGCGATTGAAGAAACCATTGATTTTAAATGAGCTGTTTTCACTTTCACTGTACAGGTTTGTGCACGTGTACTTGGACTTGCAAGGCTTAGTCTTTGAGATTACAGTACATAGATTACATACATTTTTTTACAGTATAGATAGGCTACTGGCAGAATCAACCAGGAGCTTGCAGGGTGGAGAAAGACCAGGCCGGGGATGCGACTCATTGGTGCGCTGCACTTCAGCCGCTGTGCTAAACCTCCCTGCTGGTCGAACCGGGGGAGGTTTCGCATGCCCTCGCTGTCTGGGCCGGGCGATGGGACTTGAGAAACTTGCTTGCCGGATGGGCTGCCGCCTCAACTCACCTGAGCGGAGTTCATCATTCATTTTGTAGAGCATAATTTCCTGTCAGCTAAAAAAAAAAGTGTTGTCATTTGTGTTTACCTTATAATATCATCATGTGGATGACCATCAGCTGAAGATGAAATGTAATGCAATTCTCATTTGTTTTTAACAGTCAAAATCCAATGATAGGGATATATAAAAAAGGAACAATTAATGGGTTATGTACTTTGAAGTTATTTTTTTGGCATTTGCCCTTAATAAGAGATTATGTTTAGCGATGTGTCTGCTGTAAGTGCCACATACATGGATCTGTACACTTATTGACAAGTGCCATCCCTGGGGGTGGAGTGGCGGGGCGGTGGGTGGGTGGGGTGGGGCTGTTGGCTGAGGGGGTGGCATTGGGTCCCTGCGGCCCCCACTGGGTGGCCGGTTTTCGGGGCGCCTCGGTGTGGGACGTGTCCCGTCTGCCGGGCTGCTCTCGGTTGGACCCCTGATCAAGTCTGATTCTCAATAAAACTCAATTATAATACCACAGCGGAAGGTTAAAAACTCCACTGTGACACAGTAAAACTGTTCCGGCATGAAAGGGATACATATTTTCCATTCTGCTTGACCTAACAGCCGAACAGGAGAAAAAAAAAGGACAAGTGTAATTCAGCAGTTTGGTAATGAAATGCTGCCTCCACAAATGAAAATGCATTTGATGCTTTTACTGACTTTATGGCCCTCTCTTTTTTGTATCTTTAGCTCTTAGCTGACATCTTGTTCTTCAATATCATAGCTCTTGTCATGTGGTAAATGAAATTCAGCTGTGATTGTATCTTGACATCTTTTCCATTAGTTTTTCCATCAATTACCATAAATGAGTTTAATCTTGTATTCTCTCCTCAGCTGCTGTAACCTGCATATTCTCGCTAATCTGCGCTTTGGTGCTGGCATTCCTTGACAAAAGAGCGGAGAAAATCCTTCAAAAGGACCAGGGCAAAACCGGTAAAGCACTCTCACTATGCCTTGTTCATTCAGCATTTTGACACCCAAGTTTCAACAGCTTTACACTACCAGTCGTAGCTAAAGTAAAAGAACTACTGGTAGTACCAGTAGTTTTTATTTTTTTTTTTTTTTTTTGCTGTCCAATAGGTATAATAGTTCAGACTTCAATTAATGTGCTTTGTTAAAAAACAAAACAGAAACAAAAACACTGCTGTAACTTATTATGACTTTTTTCATTAGGTTCTTCTTCAGTGCTTTTTTTGTATCTTGACTGTCAGGCGAGGTAATTCAACTGACTGATGTGAAAGACTTCCCCTTGCCCCTGTGGATCATCTTCATCATTTGCGTGAGCTACTACGTGGCCATCTTCCCCTTTATTGGACTGGGACAGTGAGTATTACACAAGTGCCTCCTCAGTCAACCAGAAATCACTTTGAATGTTTTAGTGTGTGTGTTCTTTTTTTTATGTGTTTATCTTCCCTCAATTTACTGAAATTGTTCTCAAATCAAGTCAGCTTTGCAATGGTCTCTGGTGCTACTTGCGCAAAAATAGAATTCCCCATCGAGAATCACCACACATTAGCCTGTGGTTTTCATCCCTTCCCCACATTTTGGTATAACAGTATGTTTATATGATTATCTCTATTATCAGCAAGTGAATGCATCTTCTCATAGTGATTTAGGGCTGAAACAATTAATCAAATAACTAAAATAATTCGATTTAAAAAAAAAAAAAAAAAAAAAAAAAAAAGGTTGACACAAAATCTCTGCCTCAACACTTCGGAGAGGTCATTTTTCCACACGGACTAATGTTATTGCGGGTGCACGCACCACTCTGTGTAGAAATAATAAAGTGAGTTGCCGCGATGGAGGTGAGCAAGGAGGAAACAGTCCGTAAACGACGAGTTCAAATGTGTCTCCTGCAAAGCAGAACTGGCTTACATAACAGCACATCTATGGTTGGCGACACTAGCTAACGTAAACATTCATTAATTTTCCGTTATCCGCACGAGGGTGGCGGGTGTGTTGGAGCCTATCCCAGTTCTTTGGGCGAGAAGTTGGGTACACCCTGAACTGACCGTCAGCCAATCGCAGGGCACATACTGTATAAACAAACAACCATTCACACATTCACACATACAGACAATTGAGAATCTTCAATTAACCTACCATGCATGTTTTTGTGATGCGGGAGGAAACCGGAGTACCTGGAGAAAACCCACACAGGCACGGGGAGAACATGCAAACTCCACAGAGGCAAGGTCGGATTTGAACCTGGGTCCTCAGAACTGTGAGGCAGATGTGATAACCAATCGATCACCCTGCCGCCAACGTAAACATCATTAGCTAATTTAATATAGCCTCCCACCCCAAGTTAGAACGTAAGTTGTAACCCTGAAAGTGGTCAAGGATAGACACAGCCGCTGGTTCACTTTCAATGACTTTATTGAACAAAATAAATGCATATAAGCACATTAATACACTCGTAACTATGTCCAACAGCTGACTCCCAGTCACTCAACGAGCAGACTAGCTCACAGTTAGCCAATTAACAGACAGTTCAGTCTTTTTTAAAGACCATATTGCCCAGCTGTATTAGCTAGGTTGGAATAGACAAGTGTGTTTTTTCAGGTTTTTAAAATGTATTTCAATATATATTTTTAAAATCACAATATTCATGCAAAAAAAATTGTATAGTATGTATTTACGTAGCATTGTACTATTTTAATTAAAATCTTGGAGGGAAAATCTATTGGTGTTTCTGTTTTCCCTTTTTTTAATCATGTTTGTCATCTTTATCACATTGGGTTGTGTATCTTGCCAGTGACTGTCTTTTGTGTAGTAGAGACCTATAAATTTTGAAGTTTTTGTTTATCATTTCCACTCTTCTCTAGCTCAGGAGAGCTGTGATTTTGTCTTCGGAAATGTCCAACTGAATTTTGAATTAGACTATTTTATGTCTCATTAGTGTCTTTATTAATTTTAAAGATGCTACAATAATGCACATAATTTCCAATAATATTTTTTTATGGGGAGCACTAAGCATCTTGGGTATCTGTTGAAAACATATTTATTGTCCTTGAGTGAACGAGGAACAGAATTCAACTCCTAATGAAGACGTCCTTATATTTGAAGGGCAAGCTAGGAGTAAAATAGAGACCCTCATTGGATGAGCACGAAGTCCTTGTCTGCGGTAAGTTTTAGTGGCAAAATGCATTATTATCATCAAGGCACAGAGAGAGAAGGAGGTGGGGTCAGAAATAGAAAGTGGTTTTCAAAATGGCTTGGTCAGTAGACAAATCAATTGACGTTGTCGCAACCTAGAAGACACTCGCAAATCACTTAGCGACGGATGTAGTATCTCCACTCCACTGTGCTCCCAAAGTAAGTAGTTTTATAGATGTCACATACATTTCAGCCTAAATGATGGATGTCAGACTGGAAGTCTGACATGAAAGTGTCAGTGCTGGGCAACACTGTCATCTTGTCTTCTTTATTTCCAGGGTCTTCTTCATTGAGAAGTTCAACTTTTCCCCTGCCGAAGCGAGAGCTGTTAACAGGTAATTTACATCAGATGCAATTAGGGCTGGGGGAAAAAAATCGAATAACTGTAATAACGCTAAGTCGACTTCAAAAATAGGTAGACTCAGGCAAATGTACAGTATGGCATCTGCTTTAAAAACGGTGACAAAGCCCAAATGCTTTCGAGTACATACAGTGGGTACGGAAAGTATTCATCCATCCATCCATCTATCCATCTTCTACCGCTGGAATGTATTCAAACCCCTTAAATTTTTCACTCTTTGTTAGATTGCAGCCATTTGCTAAAATCATTTAAGTTCATTTATTTTTCCTCATTAATGTACACACAGCACCCCATGTTGATTTATTAAAAAAGAAAAACTGAACTATCACACAGCCATAAGTATTCAGACCCTTTGCTCAGTATTTAGTAAAAGCACCCTTTTGAGCTAATACAGCCATGAGTCTTTTTGGGAATGAATCAACAAGTTTTTCACACCTGGATTTGGGGATCATCTGCCATTCCACCTTGCAGATCCTCTCCAGTTCTGTCAGGTTGGATGGTGAACTTTGGTGGACAGCCATTTTCAGGTCTCTCCAGAGATGCTCCATTGGGTTTAAGTCAGGGCTCTCGCTGTGCCATTCAAGAACAGTCACAAGAGTTGTTCTGAAGCCACTCCTTCGTTGTTTTAGCTGTGCGCTTTGGGTCATTGTCTTGTTGGAAGGTGAACCTTGGGCCCAGTCTGAGGTTCTGAGCACTCTGGAGAAGGTTTTTGTCCAGGATATCCCTGTACTTGGGCGCATTCATCTTTCCTTCAATTGCAACCAGTCGTCCTGTCAATGCAGCTGCAAAACACCCCCACAGCATGGTGCTGCCACCACCATGCTTCACTGTTGGGACTGTATTGGACAGGTGATGAGCAGTGCCTGGTTTTCTCCACACATACCGCTTAGAATTAAGGCCCAAAAGTTCTATCTTGGTCTCAGCAGACCAGAGAATCTTATTTCTCACCATCTTGGAGTCCTTCAGGTGTTTTTTATTATTAATTTTTTTTTTTAAGCAAACTCCATGCGGGGTTTCACGTCTCTTGCAATGAGGAGAGGCTTCCATTGGGCCACTCTGCCATAAAGACCCGACTGGTGGAGGGCTGGAGTGATGGTTGACTTTCTAGAACTTTCTCCCATCTCCCGACTGCATCTCTGGAGCTCAGCCACAGTGATCTTTGGGTTCTTCTGTACCTCTCTCACCAAGGCTCTTCTCCCCCGATTGGTCAGTTTGGCTGGACGGCCAGCTCTAGGAAGGGTTTTGGTCGTCCCAAACGTCTTCCATTTAATGGTTATGGAGGCCACTGTGCTCTTAGGAACCTTAAGTACAGCAGAAATTATTTTGTAACCTTGGCCAGATCTGCGCCTTGCAACAATCTGTCTCTGAGCTCTTCAGGCAGTTCCTTTAACCTCATGATTGTGTTTTGCTCTTACATGCACTGAGCTGTAAGGTATAGACGTGTGTGGCTTTCCTAATCAAGTGCAATCAGTATCATCAAACACAGCTGAACTCCAATGAAGGTGTAGAACCATCTCAAGGATGATCAGAAGAAATAGATAGCACCTGAGTTAAATAGATGAGTGTCACAGCAAAGGGTCTGATTTATTATAGTGTAACCCATCTTCATGTGTGTTTCTGTCTCCCTTAGCATTGTTTACGTCGTCTCAGCTCCGGCGTCTCCTATTTTGGGCTTCGTGGTAGACAAGATGGGGAGGAATGTGATTTGGGTGATGTGCGCTGTGTGCACCACACTTGCCTCTCACATGATGCTGGCCTTCACCTTCTGGAACCCATGGATTGGCATGGTAAACTGTAAAATTCATTTTCCGACACTACTCTTGTAATTGAGGCAGTCATGGACTTACGTAACATTAGGTTCAGGGAATCTTATTGTAGTACTGCGTTTCAAAATCTTGACTCCCCTTTCTACCTCAAGAATTACAATTCTGTTTAGTAACATGATATATATGGTGGCATGTGGTTGACTGGTTAGCAAACTCCACACAGGCGGGGCCGGGATTTGAACCCCGGTGCCCAGAACTGTGAGGGAGATGTGCAAACCAGTCATCCACCGTGCTGGCTGCCTAAGATTACTGAATGATAAATTAAGGAAATGCTGAAACATTTGCAATAAAAAATAATTTAAAAAAAAAAGTCCTAAATTTTTTTAACTGCACAAAAAAAATACATCAAACAGAACCCCCTTATTGGAAATAATTGGGGGACATCCCTGTATAGTATATTACCTAACATTGTTGTTGCTTCCAGTCACTGCTGGGGGTGTCCTACTCCCTATTGGCATGCGCTCTGTGGCCTATGGTGGCCTTCGTGGTACCTGAGCACCAACTGGGGACGGCTTATGGCTTGTACAAATCCTTCTACTTATTCTCCTTCTAATTAACTGTTGCTTTCTTTGATTCATTGATTGTGATATTCCTCCCTATAGCATGCAGTCCATTCAGAACCTTGGACTCGCGCTCATTGCCATGGCAGCAGGAGCCATCCTCGACACCAAAGGATATCTGTTTCTGGAAGTCTTTTTTTGTTCCTCCATCTGCAGTCAGTCTCTTTCCTTTTTTCAACTCTGAAACTAATTTTTATTTAAACATTTTTTTTTCATTATTAACAGTCTTAATTTTTTCCAAATTTGTGCCCACTTGTCTTGCAGTTGCATTGATGGCGGTGGTGATGCTGTACTTGGTGGATTTTCTAAGAGGTAAGAGTATATCTTATCCGTGCTGGTGAAGCGCACCCTTCTACCTCCCCGCTTAATTACTTCCATCTCCCCTGTTTTTCTCTCTCTCCAGGAGGGGATTTGAACCGGTCAGCCGCAGCCAGAGCCAAACTCCTGAAAGAAGCCACTTCAGATGCCGAGTGAGTAGCTGCCGCTCTTCACCCGCTGTCGTCGCCGCTTTTCCACCCACTCACAGGCGTCTTAGAAATGTAATGAACAACCCACTCGTCTAATCAAGTGGCTCATGCATATTTTGCGGCTCTTCTGAGAGCTACAATGTAGTTTTTACCCTGAGCTGAATCGACTATTTTGTCTACTGGCACATCTACACTCGCCAGCCACTTCATTAGGTACAGCACAGTGAGATCGAATTGAAGAGCCTCTACAAAGATTAGTCACTTTTGAGACTGTTTCTTGTCGCTCTGATAAATGTAATGAAAATAATAGAATGACCTCTCAGTAAGGTATAATGTAGATGTACACTACTGCATGTTATAACCACAATATTAAAATGCTGTATTGTTTTATTAATATCGCTTTCAATGTCAGGCAAAAAATAGCATTATTAGTGTTCTAAGATATTTTTTTCCCTCTTTTTTCCATTAGATAAAAACAGGCGTCCTCAAGTTGAGGCGAGTCTAGGAATACTAAAGCTTAGCCTAGCAATACAAAAGGCTAGTTTCGGAATCGGAAACATTAGCCTAGCAATGCAAGAGGCTAGTCTAGAATGCTAAAAAGATCTGGTTGCAATACAAGAGGCTAGTTTAGAAATGAGAAAGATTAACCTAGCAATACAATAAGCGACTCTAGGAATGCTAAAAATTAGCCAAGCAATAGTAGATGCTCATTTAGGAAAGCTAAAGTTTAGCCTAACAATACAATAGCCTAGTCTAGGAATTTTAAAGATGAGCCTAGTAATACAAGAGATGAGTCTTAAAATGCTAAAGATTAGCCTAGCAATGCAAGAGGCAAATTTTAAGAACGCTAAACTTTAGGCAATACATGTCGGTCTCGTGGAAAATTCTAAAGATTACCTTAGCAATAAAACAGGCTAGATTTAGGAGTGCTAGAGTTTAACAAGCAATACAAGAGGCTAGTTTTACGAATGTGTAAAATTAGCCTTGCAGTAAAAGAGCCTGGTTTTAGTTTTCATTGTATTCCCTGAAATAGTGGCCTGTTTCCAATCAGAGGAAGGTCGTAAGTGTTTTCTCAAAAGTCAACTGCTGAGCCCATTTTGGACATTTTGACTTACCAAAGCGGCAGCACCTGCCTAAGCATGTAAACAATCTTACAGATGAATTTAAGAGTGCATTTGGAAATCCAGTCTGACACCTTACTCTACTCTTAAGGCTTCTTTATACTCACGCGGACGGCGACCGCGCTGACGTCACTGCGGCTGTCCCGCGCGTAGTTTGCCTTTATACTCGAGCGCAAATCACGCGCGCAGTTTTGAAAATGTACTGCAGTTCACCTCCAAGTTGGGGGTGTCGCTATGGCTGGTATTGGCTAGGACACCACAGGGTGGAGTTTCCTCTGCATTTTTTTGGGCCATTTCCGGTAGCCGTTTTTACTTTCCTTTCAGTGACAAGGAACAAAGCAACATCAATGGCGACCGTGGAACAGTGTCTGCTAGAACAAATGGACCTAGATGACCAGATGATACGTTTAATTATGCTGCAAAATTGATCAAGAATGCGGCGGCGTAGATGGTATGTAAAACCATTGGGCACGCTGAGTACGTCATCACAGCATGTGACTAAAACGGACCAATCACGAGAGATGATCTCCACGGCGTTCGACCTGTAGCAACAATTTTTGCCGTGTGCGCGTCAAGCTACGCAGAGGGTCCACGAGGGGCAATTCATCGGGCACGTGATGCAATGCGGGCATCGCGCGACCGCGGGAGGATAAAGAGGCCTTTAGACTGCAAGTGTTCCGAGAGGCAGAGCGTGCTCCCTTTCTTTGAATTTACGAATGACCGCCTTGCTTGATTGACTTGCATGAACAACTTCCATGCTCGTCCTGCCTAAAGCTCTGAGACTCTGTCTCCCCAGTCAGAGTGACCAGAGTGCGCTCCGGCATTCCCAGAGTGTGGCATGCTGAGTAACTGAACAACACATTCTAACAACGATCTGGGTTTCAGAACGGTCCGGAGTGTTGCAGAGCGTCTTTGGAGTGCTTGTCAGAATGCGCCCAAATGTTATAAATAACGCTAACCCTGCTTCGTATTAACGTTTCTGCCATTTTAACCTGGACTTAAAGACATTGACACTTGGGGCTGACTTCAATTCTATTGGCAACTTATCCCATTTGCATGCAGCACAGCAGTGATAAGCGGCTTCACCGTGTTTGCTTTGGACTCTCTGTGCCGTTGCCTGTGACTCTGCAGATCTCAGAGCCCTACTGGGCTTATATTCCTTTTGCATGTCTTTAATCAGAAACAGAATCATCTTTATTTGCCAAGTATGTCCAAAAAACACACAAGGAATTTGTCTCCGGTAGTTGGAGCCGCTCTAGTACGACAAAAGACTGTCAAATGACAGAGAATACTTTTGAGACATAAAGACATTGACAAAAGCAGTCACTGAGAAATAAAGGGTTGCTAGTTATCTGGTACTGCAGGTACAATTGTATTTTTTTCATTTATTTATTTTTTATTGTGCAATTGTGCAAAAAGATGCAGAGTCCTCTAGCACTTAGAGGAGTTTGAATGACTAAAATAGGAATAGTCCGGTGCAATGACGATAATACCATAATGTATTCAGGACCTTTATAAACCAATAGCAGAATTTGAGTCCATTCTAAAGCTGATTGGGAGCCTGTTGGATTTATCTTACCCAACATTATAATAGACACAAAAGGAATGAAGACGCTGGTTTCTTTTTCTCATGAGGGCGTATGGGAGATTGTTCAGATCACAGTCTCTCAACACGCTCTAAACAATCCCCCCCCTCGCTCCTGCATTTATTTGAAATAGGAGGGATTTACAAATCATAGGAGGGATTTACAAATAGGAGGGATTTACAAATCATGTCAAATGTTCTAAGCAATAAGACACAACACAAAATATTTGATAATAAGAGGGTTTTTCCCAGACATAGTATTCTAAGCAATAAGACACAACACAAAATATTGGACCAACACTTGTCCCGACCCGACCACATCCGATCACGTCCTTGGTCCAGGCGCCCTTCCATCGGATGATGCTGAGTCATCTTTTCGAAGGCGAGACATCTAAAATCGTCCATAATACTAATGCAAGCTAAGCAAATAAATGATAACTTCTACAATTTATCTAACATTTCCCTCCTGTTTATCATGTATTTGCACAAATTCTCATATCATCTTACAGTCACTTCATTTCGATTTTTAACTGTAGAATCATTTTTATGAAACAAATACATTTACACTCAGAGTAAACTTGTCATATATGAATGTTGTAGTTTAAACATCGTAATCATCTGTATCAGGAAACAAATTAGTTAAAGCAAAATCATCATTATCATCATAATCATCATTATCATCATACAGTAATGGATACATCAGCTCCATACGATTTCTCCATGGGGGTTATGGCTGTGGTGATTAATTTACTGATTAATGCCCGAATGCATGGGATACAACAACATCCACATAATGTCAGAATGGCTGCAAAAACAGCAATTGATATCAATATTGGTGAAATTAGGGTTTTATATTTACCAAAAACGTCCATCCGAGCTGTCCCACAAGGAGTGTTGATTGAGGGTCCGTAGACCATCGATGGCTCTGGTCAAGCTGCCATCTGAAGCAGTATTGTTTGTTCTCCAAACATACCGCAAACACCTCCCTCTCTTGCGAGGAGCATGTCGACAGCTGTGCGGTCTTTGGAACGTCCTTGAGCTGCTCGTGCACAGCTTCCAACCCATTCTGAGTCCAATTTCCTAATCTCTGTACATTGAAGTGGATGTAGTTTATCCCATCAACATTTTTATTAATCGTACACCACCAGCATATGAAAGACTCAAATCCTCCTGCAACTTGGTCAGCCAATTTGTATTGATTAGGAACCCCACAAGGAACACCTATGGCGTCGATGTATGTTGGATTATTTTGCCCCTGCCAGGAAAAAATCTCTTTTTTGTATATGTTCTAGATTGGACAAAAACATTGGTGCCCTTTCCATTAAATCTTGAACAGGCATAGGGTATACTGACACATGCAATATCAAAGTGATAATAGCGCATAATCTAGATATATCTTTAGGTAATCTATCAAACAGTCTATCATCTCCGCACCACCACCAGATGTCGCTCCGTGACACTGGCACAAAATTTGGTCCGACTTTTAGGATTACTTTACACTGTGTGTCGTTCAGTGGTCCTAATTTTTTCCCTTTACTAATCATGTTTATACAAGTGAAATTATTTGGTGCTACTAAAGTAGAAAACATCGGTTTGTGTTTATCTGCTTCTGTTATATATAGGATCCCATGATTTACACCTCTTAGTTGGTACAGTAGCGTTCGTGAATGGAATAATACAATCTTGTGATAATTGTGCCGGAACTATGCGCAACAAAGGCCTGGGACCCATGCAAATTACACAATCTTTTCTCGTTACATTTGCTGCTTGTTCCACCAATAGTAACCAATTATTATTTTGTCCTGAAACTCCTGTGACAACAAGGAACCAATCATCAGTAGTTATGTTGTTAACCATTAAAATGTGTCCACCTTTCTTTGAAGTTTTTAATGGCATTTCTGGTTTAACACGGTTCCTATAACACAATACTACTTGGAAGTGGGGATCTTTTCCGCCAGTATATGGCCACGAGCTCACTATCAAACACATTGGGTGATTTGGTTCGTATTTTAATATTAAACTATGGGCCGTTTTTCTTGGGTTAAACTTCTTTCTATGTTCTTTTGCTGTTCTTTTTGACCAACTGGACCAATCATAACCTGTTTCACCAATAAGGTGTTCCCATTCAAAGCCTATAGTTGCATACCAGTCATATCTAAATCCCCAATTCTGCCCATTCTTTAGAATTGTAGTAATATGTTCTGATCCTTTAGTTCTGGTCAGAATGATAATGAAGAATAATGTTTTTACCTCTGTGCCAAATTTTAATATTTGTTGAAGTGCACATTTTAACAGAGCATGAGTATGTTTTATTTATATTTTTATGTAAGATCTAAATACAAATATTTATTGTACTACATTACAATGTCACTGTTCATTATTCTCAGAATTATAATTAAAAGTTAATTGTTCTTAAAAAGTATGTACTTGAATTATTACGCTTATTATTATATCAGTGGCATAAAAAACATCTACAATACTGTCGTTTGTCGTGATAGTTTTTGGGAAAATATAACATGCTAAAAAAATTTGCTATCGTGACAGGCCGAAACACGTACAGTGGAGCAAAAAAGTATTTAGTTAGCCATCAATTGTGCAAGTTCTCCCACTTAAAAAGATGAGAGAGGCCTGTAATTTTCATTATAGGTACAGTATAATATACTGAGAGAGAGCATGAGCAATGGATAGCAAAAATATTGTACAAACAGTATAAAAAAAATAGAGTAACAACTGTAAAAATCGGCAATATAATGGGACCGCGAAGCAAGAACCTAGATATAGTGGAGGATTGCTATATCTGTATTCCGTGATAAGTTGCAGGCACTCCTTGTTTCCCGGGTAGGGCTCATTGTTACCATGACATGTGCATCCTGGGACTCAAATAGTCTCAAGTGTAAAATGATCTATGCAGTTTACTTTTGTCCTAATTCTTTGCCCGGTGTCTTACCAGTGGGTCACATCTGTTTATCTTTGTTGTGTTCTACTTTATGTCTGACTAATGCGGCGCCGTGCTGTAATTACTATTTTCCAGATGATGATGTTGATGATGATGATGATGATGAGGGATTGCTCACGGTCCTGGGCGTACAGAGGGACAAGCTGCACCGTCCACCTCTCAGCTGTCAGTCATGGGCCTTGTGGGCGGCATTGCGGAACTTGTGACTCCGCCCAGTGCTGTCATCTGTGGCACTTCCCCACCACAACTGACTGTCTGGACATAACATCTGGTTTATTTTTCTTCTGTTGAAGAAGAAATTTCTATTTCCATTTTAAAGCCTTTTTAGTATTGGAACGGAGAGGAACCTCGCAGCCCAAGATACATAATTACCTTTTCATCTGGAGAGTCATTTTTCAAAATAGATTTGAATGTTGTGCTTGTCTTTTGTATATATCATTTATTTGTAATAATTGCTGGATTCTCTCCAAGCAGACAGACTTGATATTTTTAATCATTCGTACTGTGGAACATTAATGGTGGCTGCTTTAAAAGGACATTGCTCTTTAAGTCTTAGTCACCATGTAATTGCTTTATCTACTCCTCACTGGTTCGGGGATTCATTCGTACTTTTTTTGCATTTATAACCACTCAATGATATTTAATATTTTTAAGAAATTTTATTAATGTGTCCTTTTGAGGACAGTTTATTCATTAAGTTCAAGTTGTGAGCTGAATGAAATAATTGACTTTTTTGTTTGAGAGTGATTGCACTACAGGCAAGTAGTACTGTCAAAAACGCTATCAACCACTTGAACAATCACTAGTTATTTGTGTCAAACCAAGTACCATTTTTGAATTAAACAACTTTCTGAACACCACTGTAGGTTTTTATTTCCATCTCACTGAAAGTTTATGTGCTTATTTGTGTTTGTTGAGGTGCTAAAAGTGTTAACTTTGTCGTTGGTATAGAAACAAGAGGCAGCCCAGTCATCTGACAGAGGGCGACCTGGCTAGACTGTCACCTATGTCTGCTTTTGGCTTACGCAACCGCTACCTCTCTAAGCTGGGAGCACAGGTATCATGCACACAAATAATCACTTCATGGAGTGTGTGCATTACCATTCATTACAGTGGCACCTCTAAAGTAGACCGCAATGTTTTCTTCCAATTTATTTTTTCTGATTTCTCAGTTTTCCGCCCTTAGGAATCAATTTTAATTGAAATGATCTTGTGTACAATTGACACCATCATTTAAGCTTAATTAAAGGCACATGCATTGTCTTATCAATTTTACATTCTTAGCTTATAAAAATATAGATGAAGACCCCTGTGTTGTAATTCTAAAATTAAGTTAAAGTGAAGTTACTCACACTTTGATAACATAGGCTGAATGAAGGGGAAGGGAGATATGCTGAAGACATTTTAACTGCCGTGTAGTTAGATATGATAACTATGCCTTTGCCTGGGAGGTCAGTCTCTTAACATTGTTACATGTTACCCCTAGGAGTTGTGCATGTTACATTCTTTATTGATTTTTGTTGCTTATTGTACTGACCATCTAGGTCAGAGATGTGTACTTTTCTATGATTTCCTGTTCTATGCTTATCATCACGTTTTACCTCTTTCCCATCACTGGTACGCTTCTCTGATGGCATAACACACACAAAAAAAGCCAAAGAAAAAGCGAAACAAACTTTTGGAGTTAATCTTTTAGACAGGGGTAGGCATATTTCTGTACTCAATTGCCACATTTGAATTTTAAATCTGGCTGTTGTGCCCATTGTGCTTTCATCCCTTTGGATTTGATTTGACTTAGTGTTGCGTATTGACATTTATTGCCTACCTTGTTAACCCATTGTTGCTTGCAGTTGTGAGAAGTCATTAATGTGATCAGTGCTTTGCATAGATGAATATCATTATTGTTAATGATAAAATTATTGAAGGTATTTTGAGCAAATTTGTTATTTTGGATGTTTGTATCCAACTGGTAGCCCTTTGCATTAATCAGTACCCAAGAAGTAGCTCTCAGTTTCTAAAAGTTCAGTGACCCCCTGGTCTAGATTTTGTTGATGTGGTTAAAAAAAAAAACGCAGTGTTTTTTTTCAAAAATAAGGACATTCTAAGACACCCGCTGTTTTGAACAGTAGTGTGTTTGTAAATTTGTTTATTTTCCTGATATATATATTTTTTGTTTTACAATAAATCAACTTACCAGTTTTTTAATGAGACATTTTGCTATTATTACTATATTTTTATATTGCTGTATTCTTGATAATGTAAATCTGTGGATTAAAGAACAGAGCGGGGCGTCTCTGACCCATGGGCCATATTTTTCCCACCCCTGCTTTAAATGCTTGCGTGCAACTTCAGAAGCATATTTGTTCAGGAAAATGCTCAATCGACTTCAGGGTTTTGGCCGTAATTTATTAGGCCTACAATGTCCTACTTCAGGACTTGATGGTGAGCCAGGAGGATTGATTTTAATGCCCCACTGATGTATTTGTTTATCCATCACCATCTCCTCGGCTCCAAATGAGGTCTTCTTATGCTCTTTCCTCTCTGCTCTCAGCTGCCAGGCCACTGCTCCAGCCATCTGTCATCGCTTGCCCACAGGAGCATTCTGAAGTGATGCCCTTCATTCGGCCGTCTGTACACCTCTGGCACTTTAGCAA
Source organism: Phyllopteryx taeniolatus (assembly GCF_024500385.1). Taxonomy (NCBI): domain Eukaryota; kingdom Metazoa; phylum Chordata; class Actinopteri; order Syngnathiformes; family Syngnathidae; genus Phyllopteryx; species Phyllopteryx taeniolatus. The sequence continues at coordinate 10,938,341 of NC_084509.1, forward strand.
TGTGACTCTAGACAAGTGTGCAATGACAATAAGAAATACGAGAAAGGAAGAGCTTGTTTACTGCCTTCTGAACTTGTAGACATCACATTTGTACCTTCAAGTCACTTTCAACCTTCACACCAGTAATTGTTGTTCTGGATGTGTGGTCTGGTATCTTCTCTTCCCTTGTTTGATTTCAATTAGTTTCCCTGTCATGCACCGTTCCCTTTTTAAAAAAAAAAAAAAATTATATCACACAACCAGTGCATCCCTACAAAACACACACTCAGAGGGATTTGTCAAGATAATGGGGACTGTCCAGACCCAATAAGAGAGGGCACCAACTCCTCAGACCTGTTGAATATGAAATAATGCTTATAAAATAAAGAGTTATTAAAAAGTGAGAAAAACGCTTGTAAACTGTTTGGAGTCTGGATAGAGAGTTATTGCTGCATTGATCAGAAGTGGGGTACAGGTGGAATCAATTTCTCTTCCTCAAGGAGGGATCTACACTCATGTTACCCTTAGTATTAAGTATTGGACACAAAAGCTGCATTTGCACTTAAAGTTAAAGCAATCATTAGTTATTTAAATGTTCCTGTGTCCCATTGTGTTTCCTCACAAGGCCCAGAAATTCATGCAGTGCAAATTGACATTTTCCAAGGCCATGCAAGTGCACAAAAGCTGTTCGCTAAAGGATAGCAACACAGTACCAAGACCCTAAAGCAGTAAGATCATCGTCACTTATCTTTACTGTGAGAGTTAGCGCTGCTTCAGACCAAAATAAAATAGTTAGATGTGCAAGGAGTTGATTTGAGGACCAAAAGATGTTGCCATGACAATTTTAAAAGTAAAAGTGGTGCAAGCCTATACATGCAATTCACCAAACCAAATTGGATTGACTAGTAAAGTATAGAGGAAAAATGTTAGGTTTGAGTCAGACTGTTAATGTGAAAATACATTTTGCTATATGTAGATATCAATTAGTGTACAGTACAGAAGAAGAACAGGTGGAAAGCGGGTTCTTCTTCAGAAAGAGAAGAGGAAAGCACAGAGCCTAGAACTGAATGTGGGGACTTTGAATGTTGGGACTATGACAGGAAAATCTCAGGAGTTGGTTGACATGATGATTAGGTTGATATATTGTGTGTCCAGGAGACCAGGTGGAAAGGCAGTAAGGCTAGAAGTTTAGGGGCAGGGTTTAAATTATTTTACCATGGTGTAGATAGGAAGAGAAATGGAGTCGGGGTTATTTTAAAATAAGAGTTGGCTAAGAATGTCTTGGAGGTGAAAAGAGTATCAGATCGCGTGATGAGGCTGAAACTTGATATTGAGGGTGTTATGTGTGATGTGATTTGCGGCTATGCTCCACAGGTGGAATGTGACCTAGAAGTGAAAGAGAAATTCTGGAAGGAGCTAGACGAAGTAGTTCTGAGCATCCCAGACAGAGAGAAAGTCGTGATTGGTGCAGATTGTAATGGACATGTTGGTGAAGGAAATAGGGGTGATGAAGAAGTGATGGGTAAGTACGGCATCCAGGAAAGGAACTTGGAGGGACAGATGGTGGTAGACTTTGCAAAATGGATGCAAATGGCTGTAGTGAACACTTTTTTCCAGAAGAGGCAGCAACATAGGGTGACCTACAAGAGCGGAGGTAGAAGCACGCAGGTGGATTACATCTTGTGCAGACGATGTAATCTGAAGGAGGTTACCGACTGTAAGGTAGTGGTAGGGGAGAGTGTGGCTAGACAGCATGGGATGGTGGTGTGTAAGATGACTCTGGTGGTGGGGAGGAAGATTAGGAAGACAAAGGCAAAGCAGAAAACCATGTGGTGGAAGCTGAGACAGGACGAGTGTTGTGCAGCTTTTCGGGAAGAGGTGAGACAGGCTCTCGGTGGACAGGAGGAGCTTCCAGAAGACTGGACCACTGAAGCCAAGGTGATCAGAGAGGCAGGCAGAGATACTTGGTGTATCTTCTGGCAGGAAAGGAGAGAAGGAGACTCGGTGGTGGAACCTCACAGTACAGGAAATCATACAAGGAAAAAGGTTAGCGAAGAAGAAGTGGGACACTGAAAGGACTGAGGAGAGGCGAAAGGAATACATTGAGATGTGACATAGGGCAAAGGCAGTGGTGGCAAAGGCCAAACAAGAGGCATATGATGACATGTATGCCAGGTTAGACACTAAATAAGGAGAAAAGGATCTATACTGGTTTCCCAGACAGAGGGATAGAGATGGGAAGGATGTGCAGCAGGTAAAGGTGATTAAGGATAGAGATGGAAATATGTTGAGTGGTGCCAGGAGTGTGCTAGATAGATGGAAAGAATACTTTGGGAAGTTGATGAATGAGGAAAATGAGAGAGAAGGTAGAGTAGAAGAGGCAAGTGTGGTGGACCCGAAAGTGGCAATGATTAGTAAGGGGGAAGTTAGAAAGGCATTAAAGAGGATGAAAAATGGAAAGGCACTTGGTCCTGATGACATTCCTGTGGCGTTATGGAAACATCTAGTAGAGGTGGCTGTGGAGTTTTTGACCATCTTGTTCAATAGAATTCTAGCGTGTGAGAAGATGCCTGAGGAATGCAGGAAATGTGTGCTGGTGCCCATTTTTAAGAACAAGGGTGATGTGCAGAGCTGTGGGAACGATAGAGGAATAAAGTTGATGAGCCACACAATGAAGTTATGGGAAAGAGTAGTGGAGGCGAGACTCAGGACAGAAGTGAGTATTTGAGAGCAGTATGGTTTCATGCCTAGAAAGAGTACCACAGACAGAGGGAGGATGCCTTGAGGATGTTGATGGAAAAGTACAGAGAAGGTCAGAAGGAGCTACATTGTGTCTTTGTATATTTAGAAAAAGCCTATGACAGAGTACCCAGAGAGGAACTGTGGTACTGCATGCGGAAGTCTGGAGTGGCAGAGAAGTATGTTCGAATAATACAGGACATGTACGAGGGCAGCAGAACAGTGGTGAGGTGTGCTGTAGGTGTGACAGACGAATTTAAGGTGGAGGTGGAACTGCATCAGAGGTCATTCCCGAGCCCCTTTCCGTTTGCAGTGGTGATGGATAGGCTGACAGATGAGGTTAGACTGGAATCCCCGTGGACCATGATGTTTGCAGATGACATTATGATCTGCAGTGAAAGCAGGGAGCAGGTGGAGGAACAGTTAGAAAGGTGGAGGCATGCACTGGAAAGGAGAGGAATGAAGATTAGCTGAAGTAAGATATATATATGTGCATGAATGAGAGTGGTGGTGGGGGAAGTGTGAGGCTACAGGGAGAATAGATAGCAAGGGTGGAGGACTTTAAATACTTGGGGTCAACCGTCCAGAGCAATGGTGAGTGTGGTCAGGAAGTGAAGAAACTGGTCCAAGCAGGTTGGAACGGGTGGAGGAAGGTGTCAAGTGTGTTATGTGACAGAAGAGTCTCTGCTCGGATGAAGGGCAAACTTTATAAAACAGTGGTGAGGCCAGCCATGATGTACGGATTAGAGACAGTGGCACTGAAGAGACAACAGGAAGCAGAGCTGGAGGTGGCGGAAATGAAGATGTTGAGGTTTGCTCTCGGAGTGACCAGGTTGGATAAAATTAGAAATGCGCTCATCAGAGGGACAGCCAAGTTTCGATGTTTTGGAGACAAAGTTAGAGAGAGCAGACTTCGATGGTTTGGACATGTCCAGAGAAGAAATAGTGAGTATATTGGTAGAAGAATGATGAGGATGAGCTGCCAGGCAAGAGAGCGAGAGGAAGACCAAAAAGAAGGTTGATGGATGTTGTGAGGGAAGACAAGAGGGCAGTTGGTGTTCGAGAGGAGGATGCAGGAGATTATTAAAAGTAGACCACTCAATTGTTCAGTGAGGTAGTTGTCCTGGCTCTAACGTTCACTAAACATCTAAAGTAGTAACTTTAAATAAATGGTTGTCATGGATCCAAAACAAATATATCAGAGGGGGTTAAGAACTTTAAAAAAAAAAATGAAATATGAACACGAGAACCACAAAGAATAAACATGTTATAGATGTGTTGAGGCTTCATACTTCGAGTGTGTGCCTGTGTGTGGGAGCGTATGCGTGTGTTTTTCTAAGAGAAAGAATAACCAAATAACCAGATTGGTACGTGAACGCAAACGTAATAATAACTAATCATATGAGTACACTCAAAAATGATATCTATCAAGAATGCTGTTATCAACTAAGGATGTAATAATATCTACTTATGTCTCACGGTTTGGTTTTATCACGGTATTAAGCTCAGGGTACAATAATTATTCCGGTATCATGTGAAAGTTCGCGGTATTGCAGGAAGGTTCACGGTACAGGTGGGGCAAAATGGCAAAAGCAGGAGAACAAAAAACAACTATTTTTCTTGTTGGCTGAGTCCTTCTCAATAGCTTCAAATCATATAGTACTGTGCACTTCTTTCCCCATCCATCCAATGTTTACATTTGTATACTGTACCTCTAATCCGCTATTATTGCTCCAGCAATAATCATGCTATGCTCACAATAACAAAACTGTCCATTGAGAAATTGTCTGTTCAATAATTACCTCTTTTTATTGTCATATTTTTATTTATAACATTAGAAATTGTATACTGCCTACTGACAGTGATTTCTTTGCTTGAGTCCAAAAATTCAAGTGAAGTCATAAACGCAGAAACATTCCTAAAAGCATGGCAATCCATAGTTTCTCTTCCTCTGCTTAGTGATATTGTAGGATGATTTTATTTTTCTGAGAAGCCTCTGTAATGTAGATTAATTTGAAATGTGGAGATTGATGCATACATCTGAGCGAAGTTTATAATTGGTGCACACGCTATTGCCTGAGTCCAGCTTCCAGCTACTGTGGCATCACTGTTCATGTGCTCGCCACGTAAACTGGACCACTCAAAATATACAAATGGACGCAAAAATACTAGCTTTTCACTAATTAACATCACATAAAATACAAATTGCGCATTCTGGTGCAACAGGTTATGTCTAATGCAAAGAAGGCCCCCTTAAAGTATACTTGTGTCACTGTCATTGACGCGCACCCTCTGCTTCTACAAGACTGACTTTGGGGCTTTTTCTATAGTGTATCATTGGCATGGAGACAAGTCCCAGTATACACGTGCTGACGTGAAGGAAGACATTTTTCAGTTCGACACCTAGTGCTTGCCTTGCATACACAATTATTGGGCTGCATTGGAAAAAAGTTATTTGAATTGACTTGAACATGTACATCGGTTGCACATAATTAAAATGTATTTAACATATATTATTTGATTATTTTCAAGGAAAACAGGAGAAATTACAGCAGTTTACTACATTTTAATCACATGCAACTCAAAATTAAGTACTTTTTCATACTGTGGTTTACTGTGCAATACAGATCTCATCTGATTTTGGGAAGGATTGTAACAGTTTGGGGCGCACAAATAGGTGGCCGGTGGGCTGCCTATTGAGCACCCATGATCTAAAAGGATTAAACCCCTTTGTTTGTTTGTTTTTTTTTCCCCCCCCTATAGCTTTTTTAAAATTATTATTATTTTTTTTTAATTTACATGCACCACATTTACCCCCATTAACTATAAAACAAGTGAGACTATTGCTCTTCAAACACCATTCTGTTCCCACTTCCTTACTGTAATGTCTCAGGTGTCTTCAAAGGGTGAGTAGTTTTACTTTCTTTTCCTTTTATTTCTCAGTGGTTAGATTTTGTTTACACTTGTAAGGCAGTTGTGGGGGGGGGGGGTCTGCCTGTAGATTTAAACTTTTATGATTTACAGTGTTCGAGCCTGGAACAAATTAACTTCCTTTTTAGGTGTAAATTGGAGCAACTTGAAAGTTAGCCACCATCACGGAGGAGATTGTGTTCAACTTTTGATCTTCTAGAATGTCATGTCCGAATCTTCTTCTTCTTTTCCTTTCGGCTTGTCCCGTTAGGGGTCGCCACAGCGCGTCATCCTTTTCCATGAGAGCCTATCTCCTGCATCCTCCTCTCGAACACCAACTGCCATCATGTCTTCCCTCACGACATCCATCAACCTTCTCTTTGGTCTTCCTCTAGCTCTCTTGCCTGGCAGCTCCATCCTCATCATCCTTCTACCAATATACTCACTCTCTCTCCTCTGGACGTGTCCAAACCATTGAAGTCTGCTCTCTCTAACTTTGTCTCCAAAACATCGAACCTTGGCTGTCCCTCTGATGAGCTCATTTCTAATTTTATCCAACCTGGTCACTCCGAGAGCGAACCTCAACATCTTCATTTCCGCCACCTCCAGCTCTGCTTCCTGTTTTCTCTTCAGTGCCACTGTCTCTAATCCATACATCATGGCTGGCCTCACCACTGTTTTATAAACTTTGCCCTTCATCCTAGCAGAGACTCTTCTGTCACATAACACACCTGACACCTTCCTCCACCCGTTCCAACCTGCTTGGACCCGTTTCTTCACTTCCTGACCACACTCACCATTGCTCTGGACGGTTGACCCCAAGTATTTAAAGTCCTCTACCCTTGCCATCTCTTCTCCCTGTAGCCTCATTCTTCCCCCACCATCCCTCTCATTCATGCACATATATTCTGTTTTACTTCGGCTAATCTTCATTCCTCTTCTTTCCAGTGCATGCCTCCATCTTTCTAACTGTTCCTCCAGCTGCTCCCTGCTTTCACTGCAGATCACAATGTCATCTGCAAACATCATGGTCCACGGGGATTCCAGTCTAACCTCATCTGTCAGCCTATCCATCACCACTGCAAAAAGGAAGGGGCTCAGGGCTGATCCCTGATGCAGTCCCACGTCCACCTTAAATTCTTCTGTCACACCGACAGCACACCTCACCGCTGTTCTGCTGCCCTCGTACATGTCCTGTATTATTCTAACATACTTCTCTGCCACTCCAGACTTCCGCATGCAGTACCACAGTTCCTCTCTGGGTACTCTGTCATAGGCTTTCTCTAGATCTACAAAGACACAATGTAGCTCCTTCTGACCTTCTCTGTACTTTTCCATCAACATCCTCAAGGCAAATAATGCATCTGTGGTACTCTTTCTAGGCATGAAACCATACTGTTGCTCGCAAATACTCACTTCTGTCCTGAGTCTAGCCTCCACTACTCTTTCCCATAACTTCATTGTGTGGGTCATCAACTTTATTCCTCTATAGTTGCCACAGCTCTGCACATCACCTTTGTTCTTAAAAATGGGCACCAGTACACTTTTCCTCCATTCCTCAGGCATCTTCTCACGCACTAGAATTCTATTGAACAAGCTGGTCAAAAACTCCACAGCCACCTCTCCTAGATGCTTCCATACCTCCACAGGAATGTCATCAGGACCAACTGCCTTTCCATTTTTCATTCTCTTTAATGCCTTTCTAACTTCCCCCTTACTAATCATTGCCACTTCCTGGTCCACCACACTTGCCTCTTCTACTCTCCCTTCTCTATCATTTTCCTCATTCATCAACTCCTCGAAGTATTCTTTCCATCTACCTAGCACACTGCTGGCACCAGTCAACATATTTCCATCTCTATCCTTAATCACCCTAACCTGCTGCACATCCTTCCCATCTCTATCCCTCTGTCTGGCCAGCCTGTATAGATCCTTTTCTCCTTCTTTAGTGTCCAACCTGCCATACATGTCATCATATGCCTCTTGTTTTGCCTTTGCCACCTCTACCTTTGCCCTGTGTCGCATCTCAATGTATTCCTTTCGCCTCTCCTCGGTCCTCTCAGTGTCCCACTTCTTCTTAGCTAACCGTTTTCCTTGTATGATTTCCTGTACTGTGAGGTTCCACCACCAAGTCTCCTTCTCTCCTTTCCTGCCAGAAGATACACCAAGTACTCTCCTGCCTGCTTCTCTGATCACCTTGGCTGCAGTGGTCCAGTCTTCTGGAAGCTCTTCCCGTCCACCGAGAGCCTGTCTCACCTCTTCCCGAAAAGCTGCACAACACTCGTCCTGTCTCAGCTTCCACCACATGGTTCTCTTCTCTGCCTTTGTCTTCCTAATTTTCCTCCCCACCACCAGAGTCATCTTACACACCACCATCCTATGCTGTCTAGCCACACTCTCCCCTACCACTACCTTACAGTTGGTAACCTCCTTCAGATTACATCGTCTGCACAAGATGTAATCCACCTGTGTGCTTCTACCTCCGCTCTTGTAGGTCACCCTATGTTCGTGCCTCTTCTGGAAAAAAGTGTTCACTACAGCCATTTGCATCCTTGTTGCAAAGTCTACCACCATCTGTCCCTCCAAGTTCCTTTCCTGGATACCGTACTTACCCATCACTTCTTCATCACCCTTATTACCTTCACCAACATGTCCATTACAATCTGCACCAATTACGACTCTCTCTCTGTCTGGGATGCTCAGAACTACATCATCTAGCTCCTTCCAGAATTTCTCTTTCACCTCTAGGTCACATCCTACCTGTGGGGCATAGCCACTAATCACATTACACATAACACCCTCAATTTCAAATTTCAGCCTCATCACTCGATCTGATACTCTTTTCACCTCCAAGACATTCTTAGCCAACTCTTCTTTTAAAATAACCCCGACTCCATTTCTCTTCCCATCTACACCATGGTAAAATAATTTAAACCCTGCCCCTAAACTTCTAGCCTTACTGCCTTTCCACCTGGTCTCCTGGACACACAATATATCAACCTTTCTCCTAATCATCATGTCAACCAACTCCCGAGATTTTCCTGTCATAGTCCCAACATTCAAAGTCCCCACATTCAGTTCTAGGCTCTGTGTTTTCCTCTTCTCTTTCTGCCGAAGAACCCGCTTTCCACCTCTTCTTCTTCTTCTTTGACTTCGACTTCGACCCACAGTAGCTGAATTTCCAACAGCGCCCTGCAGGTTGACGGCGCCGGTGGCGGACGTTGTTAACCCGGGCCACGACCGATCCGGTATGGAATTCTTTGGATGAACGCTCATATTTGTTTGGCAAGGTTTTAAGCCGGATGCCCTTCCTGACGCAACCCTCTGCATTTATCCGGGCTTGGGACCGGCCTACAGTTTGCACTGACTTGTGCCCCCCATAGGGCTGCATTAATGTCATGTCCGAATAAGTATCTTAAACCTTTGTTTAAAGAGGGTAATGATGAGGAATAAATAATGCAAATACAGCTACATTTCAATAGATAAGAATGTTGTAGAAAAGTCAATTTATTTCAGTAGTTCAAAAAATGAAACTCAGTCACAACACACTGATTATATTTTATGGAAAATAGCTAAAAAGTGAAACTCTTTTGCATTCATTAACAAAGCCCACAATTCACCACGTATCTCAAGAAATTAGAATATTACAAAAGAAACAAAATGATTGTTAAAATAGAATTTAAGTAGGAAGTGACCTGACAAGTATTTTACTCAGTTTAAATAATCTGTTAAATTATTAGTATAATTTTTTAAATGTAACTACTGAAATAAATGTACTTTTCGGCAATATTCGAATTCATTACGATTCACGGATCTATAATTTTATTTTACTGCAGTGGAGACTTGTTGAAGAATGTCATCTAATTTGATTTTAGTGAATTAGTGGTTAGATTTGTTGAAAGCATGTATTTATTATATGATTTACATGATAATGTGATGTAGCGGATTGTCATTTGCTTCATTCATGTCTACATGCACATCTATTTTGCACACTTTTTGGTGCATTTCCAAAGCATGCACACGAATGCACGCAGTGACACGCTGTATAAAAACGCGCGCACATTGGCTGCGAGATTTTCTCCCCTCCACCCACCCCCTTCCAAAGGAAGTCAGGTCATCTCTTCGGCTGCTCCCCTCTCAAAGTGTCCACTTGATCCGTGACTGGCTGCAGAGAGAAGGGAGAACGCCACAGCAAGAGAGCGAGAGAGAGGGACAGCGCCATGCTGAGGAACTCCGCGCATAGGTTGGTGTCACACCTGCCGCTTCCTATTGCGCAGCGCTCTGCATGGACGCGATCACGCGTCGGCATACAGAGAGCGCTAACTTGAGCGGTGTCCTTGCAGAGGCATGCATCCGGGGGAGGAGGCGAGGATGCGCGTCGGGAGTAGTGTGGCACGGGAGAGGAGACACCTTGCCCTGCGCATCAACAACCAGGTGAGACCCCCCCCCCCCCTTACAATTGGAGCAGCGGTCGGTCTTAGCGTGGGTTGTGTTCATGCAACAGAAAAATGTTTGCGTGGGTGCATCTCCTCCTCTTCCTTCCCACACTCTCTCTCCAGTTCTCTGAGTGGCACAAGCAATGAGGTAATGCACTTTCTGGGCTTTTAATGGGAGCAGGAAGTTGATCAGACGACATGGAGGCTCATTGATTTGAATAAAAAGCAGCAGAGATATAAGAAGTAGAGTAGAGCCCTTTGCACAACATTATCAGGCTCACTCAAAGCAAACATGCAACTTTAACTGCTGACAATTTTCCCTCCCTGTAGTTCAAATGGATGGATTTAGTTTGGTTTTATCTATATAGGCTCACAGACACTTTTGTTTGCCATGGCACACACCTTTAATCCTCGTAAAGGTACTCCTACAGGCAGATTGTGTCTTTTTTTATAGTCCAGAGAAAACTGCACTGTTCTGTTCGATACCCATAAGTGTACCTGATTCTTCATATGTTGCAGGGTGTTCTACACTGTTGTTAAAGTGTATCATTGTACCTTTTACGGGTGCATGTTACCCTTAAAGACTGAGACTTTGTACTTCCTCAGCCTAGAAACCAATTTTGGCCCTACAAAAGGGTAAACCATTTACACTGGGGCTCAATTTAGTAGCATTTTTGGGGATAGAAATGAACTGGCAACTGCCATCCTTTTCCTTCTCATCAACCTAGATTTTTGTTGTAATTAAGGACAGCATATATGTAATATATCATTTCAAATGTATTTATTGTTTTAGCCCAGTCATATGCTTCCTGCAAGCATTAAAGTGCACAAGTTCACCTGCTCGCAATGAGCTGCTGAAAATTTGATGCCCGTGATGTAGTGGTGCGTATTATTGGCAGCTGAGGACATTGAGCTTTGAGAGCAGTGCAAGAGCTGTTACTATGATGCAAAACACATGCACGGAGATGCACGCACACGCACGCACGCATGCCACGGCTACAACCCTCTTTAAACTTTCTCAATCTTTTTTTTCCTCTTTGGGATCTGCTCCAATCCATTTTCACTGCGCCGCCTGACAGTGGAGTTTCTATTATCCACAAAAATGACATTTCCCATGGAGGACACTTGCTGTCCCCCCCCCCCCCCCCCCCCCCCCAGAGAAGGCACTATATGCAGTAATCGGCGTGTGAAATATGAGTGAGGGTATAGAAATAGTTTATTGGATATAGAGGCCGCTCCACTTGCTGGTGTCTGTGGGAGTGATTCAGGTTCATCATTCAGGCGTGCACCCCCCTCTTTCCTTTATCCCCTCCCCAACCCACCGCTGAGAGACACGTTCATCTGTCCAGCTATTACCCCATAATCAATGGGACAGCACATTTTTTATGGTCAATGGGCTGGTGCTGTTAACCATTTTACACAGAGCTTATTTAAGCAGCATGCCACATGGGGGGGGAGTTCTTAATGGGGTTAGGCATGAAATATACAGTGCAGGTGGCATTGTTGACGCAGCACTTGTAGCTGGAATGATGAAGTCATCCATCACCATCCAGCGTGAGGTCGTTCCTGATCAGTGTCCCAGCATGCAACACTCTTAATCAGAACATCTGCTCATCGCTCAAACTGGAAACACAGATGTTGTGATCGAAGTAGGAGGATGTTTATGACGGGGTATATAATTTTTCTCCAGTGTGTAATATGTCCATACCAGCAGCAACATTTTCACATTATAATGAGGTCTATTGTTTTTGTATAGTCACGCAGGGGTGTCAAACTCATTTTTGCCACGGACCACATCAAAGTTACGGTTTCTCTCAGAGGGCCGTTACGATTGTGAAATATAAATGTTGAATCACCTCCTTATATTATTACGTAGACAACAAATCGATGGATGACTAGTTTTGAAATAAAAAGTCAAGGGTAATACTGTTCAACTATTATTCAAGTTACTGTACTTTAAAAAGGGTGTTGGTAAGAAAAACATGGTTGCATTATCACCATTTTAGTATTTATTACATATGAAAATAAAAAAAAAATTATACAGATTTTAGCAAGAATCGTAGCGTTTCAAGGAAATGATTTGCTTTCGCGGGATCTGGCCCCCGGGCCTTAAGTTTGACAGGGGTATAGTGTTTTATATCCTACTAAGAGCTGATCGTGCCATGTGAACTACAATACTGATAATAAATGTCTCTGTTAATTAATCAATCTGTTTGCGTAATCCTAAAGACAATCTGAAGGAACCGTAATAAGCACTGCAATCTTCTACTTTGCTGGTTTGTGGAGAGATTTTGCTTCTACCCATATGATCAAAACATGAAGTATTATCTGTATTTTGTTAGTTTTTTCGAAGAATTATTCTGAAGTTAAGCACTTTACTTGACCATGTAATATTTTATTTACTTGCTCTCATTTTGAAATTCACAGCCCTACCTTTATTGAATAAATAAGAAAACACAGTTGTGGTCATATGTTTGATTATCCAGGCAGAATTTGTAAGATGGGTACAATTCTTTAAAGAAAACATGAAGGTGCCAGGCGAAACATCCATCCATTATCCATCCGCTTATCCTCACAAGGGTCGCAGGAGCGCTGGAGCCTGTCCCAGCTATCATTGGGCAGGAGGCGGGGTACACCCTGAACTGGTTGCCAGCCAATCGCAGGGCACATACAAACAAAAAACCATTCGCACTCACATTCACACCTACGGGCAATTTAGAGTCTTCAATTAACCTACCATGCATGTTTTTGGGATGTGGGCGGAAACCGGAGTGCCCGGAGAAAACCCACGCAGGCATGGGGAGAACATGCAAACTCCACACAGGCGGGGCCGCGGATTGGACCCCGGTCCTCAGAACATTGAGGCAGACGCTCTAACCAGTCGTCCACCGTGCTGCCCTGGCGAAACATATTTAATTTTATATTAATGGGATTCAAATTAAACATTTCAAATCTTTAAACAAAACATAACCATGAAGAAATTAATGATGGTTGTTGTTCAGTCAGCGGCACGGTGGACGAATCCTTGTTGCTCACACACACATAAGGATTTGCCATCGTAAATGTTTGAGCAGGTTTAACATTAACAATTTTACGAGCAGATCGGGGTGGAAGAAAATCACTCTTAACGCATCTCCCACCACAGGATAATCGCTTAAGTTTAAGTTCCAGACTTTGCTGAAGGCACTGTATTCCTATTTGGGAGAGAGAGATGGTGCTAATTGATGAGGAACCAGAAGAACTATGTCTGTACATATTTTACAAAGATAAGGCTAACCTTAAATGTTTTTTAACACACTTATTCACTCTGGTTGCGGTTTGGTCTAAAGTTACTCTTCATCATGCCTACCTAATATTCTGGGTGATCTCGTCATCATTTATCCAATGCCAACGAAAACTGAGCGTTGGTCTCTTTGTAAGACAATATTTGACACAACTCTTGTATTGTATCATTAGTTGTGCCTGAAAAGGTGGCTGACGAGTGTCTATATCCTGGCTCTTTATGGCAGCCATTGACTGCTGCCCTGTTTGTAGTCATTTCCCTGCTATTACCATGGAGGATGAGTATCGTCTCAATGAGTAAGCTAGCTCTCTGATCACTGAAGGAAAAACCCTCGCAATGATGGGAGCGATTGTACTTGTGTGTGTGTGTGTTTCATTCCCCCTTCCCTCGCCATGTTAGCCAGAGCCTCTCTCTACCGGTAAATCGGAGCGGAGGGAATAGTCTCAAGTGCTCTATTTTGCATTTTGATACACTGCGTGATCATGTTCTTGCTCTCCTCACATCGTGGTTGTCTTTCTTTCTCTTCTGGTCCTTACTACTCATTAGATATGTGCCCCTCCATCCCCTTTTTAAATATTTGCACCTGTTTGGATAACCGCCTTTAATGCATGTCTTACACTTCATCACACAGAGTGGTGTTTCTAATATGTTAGTTATGTATTTATCTAGCCCGAATTACATTGAGACACATTGAGAAGCATGCGAAACTTACAGAACTTGAAGTTTTAATCCACCTTTAGTTGAGATCAACAGAACTTTTATTATACATATTTTATCAAATGACCAGCTAGTGTATGTACTTTAGGAAGTGTCATCAATGTTCTAATGTCTAAAGTAAAAAGTTCGAGAAATTGGTTATATTTAGCAGAGCTTTTTAATGCGGCTTCAGCTGCTCATGTTAAACTTGAAGACTTATTGTAAAATAATCATTAGTAGCTGTTAGAACATCTTAATAACTTAATGACAATGCTCAACCTGTAAAAACATTTTAAGAAAAAGCGTTAAATTTTCCTTCGCACACTCTTGTTACATTCAGGCACAAGCACTTGCACTTTGCGTGATACCGGAGACATATTATGCACTCTTTTCCACAATTTAAAACAGTTCCCAAGTGCCTTAATAACACTTCTGTAACAATCTAACCCAAGGATCACGAATTAGACACTCTATATTTTGTCTTGCTAAAATTAGCGTTTTTTTAGGGGCTGCTGGCCTTGTCTCATGCAAGTGAGCAAACCCTCTCTGTCCCTAGTGGCAGAAAATGCTCCTCATGTTGCCTGCAAATGCAATATAATTTTGATATAAAACATGCATGGATTGAGCATGTACATTAACATGTTGTTACGTGTTATTAATTCAACTATTAATACGGATATAGTATCAATAAACAGGAAAACAGAGAGCCCTTTTACAGTAAGTGTACATTAAGAACCTTTACTGTTAAACATTCGTAGGCATACACAATAACACTAACACAAGTTACTCTTACTTTGATATAATGTGAATTAATTTGGAACCAGAAAAAAAAGTGGAGAACATCGCAACTTGCAGTTGTTGCTTGTCAAGCAGTAACAAGACCTCTGTCGCTGGTTAGCTTGCGTTTTTAATTAACCAAAGCAAGAACATACACATGCGGTCGTGACACTCTCAGTCACTCTCTACCAACAATGAGCTAACTTTCGCCCCTCCCAAATACAGAGGTCTTCCAACAACTAAGATCTCATACTACCTTGACATCAACCACCTCTCACTTTGTTTACTAGCATCCATCCATCCATCCATCCTCTGAGCCGCTTCTCCTCACTAGGGTCGTGGGCGTGCTGGAGCCTATCCCAGCTATCATCGGGCAGGAGGCGGGGTACACCCTGAACTGGTTGCCAGCCAATCGCAGGGCACATATAAACAAACAACCATTCACACTCACACCTACGGGCAATTTAGAGTCTCCAATTAATGCATGTTTTTGGGATGTGGGAGGAAACCGGAGTGCCCGGAGAAAACCCACGCAGGCACGGGGAGAACATGCAAACTCCACACAGGCGGGACCGGGGATTGAACCCAGGTCCTCAGAACTGTGAGGCTGACACTCTAACCAGTCGGTCCCCGTGCCGCCCTCTTTACTAGCAAAACTCTTTAAATACCCCCTATAATGTCTCCACAAATGGGTGGAAATTCTCCATAAAAATGAAAAATTTACATGTCATGATGGCAATTAAAAAAAACCTATTCATGTAGCATTTAATTTTTTGGGGCACATTGCCGCCCATCCAGACATCACAGTACTGTACTGTGATGTGTGGCCACACATAATGCCAATACCAGCAACAGCTACTGCTGGCAAGTGTATGCATAACAGTGGGCTGGATCTCGCCGGCTTGTGTGCGTTGCGATTCGCTGCTTGCTTCTAGTTTCTGAAGCAGAGCTCAGAATGTGAAAAAAGTTACTGACCCTAAAGACAATAAAAGCATTTTAGCTGCTGTAGGCAGCCGTTTTTGGACACCTCACCAAACACAAATAGGAAAGAAATAGGCAGATACATTTTTTTATTGGTTGTTAAATTCCACACTCCAGAGACCCAATTATTTGTATTCAAGCAATTAAAAAGTAAATTTTTCATATGTTCCTTTTTAAATGAAATTGATTCACTCTAATTCCGACTTAATGTGCATCTCGACTGGTGCGGCTCCTCTTCATCAGTCACTTCCATGCGTGTCCAGCTGCAGCTCACGAGACGTTGGACTGATGCAGCTGTTTCACACTCTCTGTCCAATACAGGGTGATTAATGTTTGTGTTGAATGTCGTGTGTGTGTGTGTACATGCTGACCTGCCTGAGTGTGTTACTATGAAATCAGGTGCAAGGTTGTGGAAGAATACAGTATGTGCATGTGTGCGTACTCATGAATGTGAATGACACAAGCACTCCTACAAATGATTTTATGAATGCATCCACTAATTTTTCATCAGAAAATTACTGTCTGCGCTGCAAAGTGTATTGATCGCCCTTTATTTAGAATTGGAAAATAATGCGATTGTGTTGTGAAGCACAAGCCCAGCAGGGAAGTGTGGCGTTCATATCAATGTTTCAGGCAATCACACTATCGATTTGAACTATTGCGGTTCCCCTGTCATCAGCCGCAGTGATCTTGGTCCTTTTTGCTCACGTACAACTTTGAAGTGTTTTTCCTCCTCTGCGGTGACCCGCACTTTATGGCCAGTTGTAAACACCCAGATGCCTCAGGACAATAATGAAGGCATCTGCAAAATAAGACGAGCGACTCTGCCTCCGATGTAACTTTTAATACGTGATATTTCACTTTTGAAATATTGCCGTCTGAATTAAAAATTCCATTATCTTGTCATGAAGATGTAGTAGTGGCGCACTGCATTCGTAATGGACGGTATCTGATGAGCTAAATCTATATTCAGATGAAAAGAAAAGCCAACTTTAGACAATTTATCATGGACACCAATGTTTAATTGAACATCTGGCTAGAGAGAGCAGTTAGTTTTCTTTTTAATGTAGCTTTGATTTAAATGTTTTTTTTTTAAATTTTAGTTTCTTTTTTTGTTGCGGTTTTGAACAGTTGCTGTCATTCCCACTGCACATGTTCAGTTCCACAATACTCGTCACAGTTAAAGGTACACAATCGGATGAGTCTGATTCTGCCTTTACAGATCTCGTCAGAGACCCTGCATTCATTTTCAATTCCGCTTTTCTTCATTAAGGTCGTTGGTGAGGTGGAGCATATCCCAATTGAGGTTGGGACAAAGGCGAGGTACACCCTTCTGATAATTGGAGTGATTGTGAGCATTCTCCCCCTTTATGATCAAAGCCAGCAAAGGCCCAATTGTTGGATATCGCTGAAATATTATACTGAGAGATTATCCTGTGGTGTGTTAAGTGATTTTTTTTCCTTCTCAATCTGCTTGGGAAACCTTCTGGGCCCACAATCCTAAATGTTAAACCTGTTAAATAGTTTTTAATAAAAAAAAAAAAAATACAACATTCTTCAGTATGTGCTTGGATGACCTTGGTGCTTGGCGCCTTGAGATACGAGTGACCTGACTTTTTCTCGATATGAAGTGTCGTTTGGCTGATTTCTTTGCTTGGACTTTCGATATGAGTGCTGTAGTTTGACAGATAGTAAAAAATCTTCAAAAAAGAGGTTTCAAGCTGCTTAACGCCACTCCCAGTTGAGGTTTACTGTCAAACGTAACATAAAACATACAATTTCATGATGTGTATTTAGAACAAAAACAACTTTGCTTTAAAATGTGCTAGCTTAATGCTAACACATAATGGAAAATGTTATAGATGGGCTAACAAATAGTATCTATGTGGAGGTGTTACAACATTTTAAAGAGCGGCTATTTGAACACAAATGGCGCAGCAACACATGTAGACAGACAATATGAGAAAAACGACTAATATTTCTGGAGATTACTGGGTCACTTACAGTAGTTGAGTGATACTCTTCTTTGTTTGTCTGCATGACTGCATACTTCTGGCGGTGGCCAAGTTATTACTATATGGTTTATAAAGTAAAATATTATTGAGTGACGATTGTGCAAATGGTGCAGAGAATTCTCAAGCACGAGTGGCCAGTAGTAATTTCCATTCATTTCAATGAGGTTACAAGCATAGTCACAGAAAGAATTAAGCTTGTATCTCAAGGCACCTTGTACCTTCTCCAGTGGTTCATTAAATACACTGGATCCTAGTGAGGAGAAGCGGCTCATTGACACTAGATGGCGCCTACCAGTGTGGTCGCCTTGGTAACACGCTCTCTAGTATTGTTTTTTTTTGTGTTTTTCGTTCGTCTTTGGAGACATTACACGACTCACTTACACAAGGGGAGACTTGCTAACCATCAAGGAGGCTACTCCGGACTTTCTTTCACCAACTTTCGCAAATCCGCTCAGTTTTTTCCCCGAGTTACTTACCGGGGCGGCGTCCACGGTTTTCGGCGCATGGAGGCGGAAACGGCGCCACAGAGGGAAGCGAGTCCACCCCTCAGGTCAGTCTGGTGGCCATCCAGGCCACCCGAGGTGAGGTGCTTGGCTGAGCGGTTCAGGAAGTCGTCCAGGACGCCAAGCACCAGAGTCTTTACAGGGCCATTCAGGCGGACGGCCACGGTGCCGAACCCAATGGTAATGCAGGGGCCAGGCAATAGGGTTGGGTGGCGGACGCTGGACGAACGCCGCCGGAGCGGGGTTGGGTGGCGGCCGCTGGACGAGCGCCGCCGGAGCAAGGACGGGTGGCGGCCGTTGGACGAGCGCCGCCGGAGCAAGGACGGGTGGCGGCCGCTGGACGCCAAAAGTGTTCTCTGTCAATTGACTGTCTGTTGTCGTACTAGAGCGGCTCCAACTTCCGGAGACAAATTCATTGTGTGTTTTTTGGACATACTTGGAAAATAAAGATGATTCTGGTTCTGACCAACAATATTGTCCACTGTCACAAAAGTTATTCTCAATGAATGGCTGAAAATTGCCATCGACACACTCTTAAAGGGCACATATTTTACCAAAGCAAGCTTTTTATTTGGGATGTAATAATGTCTCTATGGTGCCTCAGTAAAAATGTCAAATATGAAGTAAAATCGCCCACGCATTCCTGAGCTCTAGACGTTTTTCTGCCGAGAGGCCTGAAATCAGGTCATTAAAATTTCTCGGGCTTATCTACGTCACTAGCAAAGATCTCCGTCTAACTCTCTGCTCCTGAGCCAGTGCTGTCAACATCACAAACACGTGTGCTGTCACAAGTGGGTCTTCTACATAGAGGCAACCAATTAGAGGAAAGGGGGGCTGTCTTAGCCAAATATGGACAAAGCGGATGTTAAACTGGGTCAAAAAGAAGTAGCTGTCAGAAGGGCCTTTTTTGGCCACTCGTATGGTGTTTTTTTTTTTTTTTTTAAATGAAATTGACACTTTTATACTAAGGCCATGTTAGAGAGTCACTCTATGAAGGTCTAAATAGCCAAAATACGGAACATTTAACATTTTGTACACGCTCTATAATTCCTTCCACTTCCGGTAGTATGTAATAATCAAGTGTCCCAATACTTTTAAGCGCGTCATCATCATTTTGATGGCAAGCAGGAAAATGGTTGATCAAGCCATGTTGCTCACTTGTTTCCATCAGCATATTCCCAATTAGCTCAGTGGCAGCACCACCCCTTGGACCGCAGGCTCCGTTTTGCTGGTTGGCACACACGCACAAACACACACACATGCTCACGCACACGTTTATGCATAATCAGCCTTTAACTGCACTCTGTGTTATATAACATTCGTGTGAACTAATCGAGGAATACAGTCTTGTGACCAATCAACAGATAATAGAGAGATGTGGTAAACTAGAATAACTCTCATTGGAGCACAGACCTTTGCCAGGGCTGAAAAATACTCATTTGGATCAACACCAAACTCTTTCATAGACCAACCAACTCCTGTCTGGTTTTGTGATGTCTGCAGTTGTTTTTGACGTATTGGTGCTCCCCCCACCCCCCACCCCCCCATCCCCCATACGCTGTGCAGGAAGACGTGAAGAGGTATCATCGCTACTGCAATCACAGTGGAGGGCAAACAGTTCCCAAGGTGGAGAGGTAAGACTGCACATACAGCATTATTGACACAAATTCATAAAAAGCCTGCACCATACCCTTAAGGTCCAATCCACACACCTGCATTGGTGGTTTATGTCCTGCTTGTTCGTATTTAGGATAGCACAAACCCTGCTTTAAAACCCTAACCCTGGCCTGAAATCCGAATATGGAACGCTAATAATGTCTTGATACCCTACTTTGAAACCACTGCCCTTGCTTGTGACACTTTAAATTGACCTTTAATTGAATCACTAACCTTAATTTGAAACCCTAACAGAGGTTTCAAACTCTAATTTGATACCCTAACTCTTGTTGGAAACCGTAACCCAGGGTTTAGCCACTAATTGAAAATTGTAACCATGTTTTCAAACCCTAATTTAAAATCCTATCACAGGGTTGAAACCCTAATTTGAAACCATAAACCTGTCTTAAAACCTTAATTTGAAGCCCTAACCGTAATTTGAAACCCCCAAACCCAAACTTCAATCCCTAATTTGAACCACAAACCTGTCTCGAAACCCATATTTAAAACCGTAACCCAGTCTTGAAACCCTTATTTTAAACCGTAACCCAGTCTTGAAACCCTAATTTAAAAGCCTAACCCAGGCTTGAAACACTAATTTGAAACTTTAAACGACTTGAAACCTCAATTTGAAACCCCAGCCCAGGGTTGGTTAAACCCCTAATTTGAAATCATAACCTTGTCTTAAAGCCCTAGCTTGCAACTTAAATCCTAAATTGAAACCTCAGCCCAGACTTGAACTCCTAATTTGAAAATTAACCATATCTTGAAACTCCAAATTTAAAACCCCCAGCAAGGCTTGAAACATTTTTTTGAAACAACCCTTGTTTGAAACCTTAACCCAGGCTTTAAACCCTAACACTGTCTTTGAACCCTATTTAGAAACCCTAACAGTGTATTGAAACCCCACCCCTAGTTCATATTGCTGTCTCTTTCCTATCCTTGCTCATCCTCAGCCACCCCCAGAAGAGTGAGGTGGAGGCAGACAACAGGCCTCATTGCCGCGGGCAACAGCAGCAGCAACTGGAAATCAAGGCCATTGTGTGAGTGACAACTGTGTGATTACTTTCCAAAGCCCGTTGTTACCATTATTCCCTCATTTGGTCATTTTCACCTTGCACATGACCGGTGCGCTCATTGCCTCCCAGCTGCTGTGTGTTAGTTGTGCACCTGTGGATTTTGTCAAGTCTCCCACTCGTTGAGAGTCAGCACCACGCTGCCGAGCGATGACGACACATTGCCGCTTTCCGATGTGTAACAGGGTAAAACGGCTCTCGCCTTGGGCTTTTCCTTCCATGAAAGTGGAAATTAGAAAGGGAAAGCCATTGTTTCTGTTTAGAGTTAATATGATTGCGACGCAGAGGGCCGAGACAGACTTCCAGGGAAAGCGGTGGATCAAAAAGGGAATGGATGGAAAAGTAAAAGTGGAGAAAATAGGGGTGGGGGGAAGAAAAGGGCAAAGGTATTGGTTTGGTGAACTTGGATTTCTGCTTCTTGATTAAATTTGTTCCATTTGCTTCAGCTGTCTCTCTGCTCCAGCAGAGGTGAATGTGTTTCTTGGACGTGTAATTGATGCGACACCCCACACTGGACCTCAGTGTCAGGGCCACTCAGGGGATGAAAGAAAAGTGGAGAGTGAGTGGCACT
The DNA here is from genome assembly GCF_024500385.1 of Phyllopteryx taeniolatus. Taxonomy (NCBI): domain Eukaryota; kingdom Metazoa; phylum Chordata; class Actinopteri; order Syngnathiformes; family Syngnathidae; genus Phyllopteryx; species Phyllopteryx taeniolatus. Next base: position 10,959,963 of record NC_084509.1, read on the forward strand.
CTCTTGGAGGTGTGGGTCCAGACAAGTGGGGAGAGGTCCGGACAGGCTGAACAAATTCTCCAGGTAGAAAATAGATAAAGTTAATAAAAAAAAAATGAAGAAATAGACACGCAAGGAAGAGAAATGACATCACCCATGTGGACTCAATAAAAATACCTTCCAATGCTTTTAGCTGTGTTAAGTGTGTTTTTACAACATAAAATGGATTTTGAACTTGAAAAATCAGCACAGAAACTATAGAGCAGACATCCTCCAAGGCCCAACAATATTAATACAGCATCAAATTACCCAGATGTGTTAAGATTTATGCATTACTCACTGAGTAATTAGGGGACGTGTCGAAGAATTTTGTAATTAACAAAGATTTAAAAAAAAAAAAAAAAAAAAAAAACATCCTTTAAAGTAGTGGTTCTCAAAGTGTGTTACGAGTACCACAAGTGGTATGCGGGCTCCCTCTAGTGGTATACTGTATGCAGAAAAACCTGCCTAAGTACAGTTCAGTTGTATTTAACTTTTAAGTTCAATTTATTTGTATTTGATCTTTAAGAACTGTTTGTTATGAAACATTTATTGAAGTGCAATCTTTATTTAACATTTATGTGCAATGCATTGTAATTGAATCATTATTTAAGGACAGTTTTATTTTTCCTGTATTTAAGCAGTGTTAATGTTCAAATTGCATTATGTGACTGTGGTTTACAGTGATATTAAATGTACTTTTTAGGACGATTCTGTCTTGTTTATGATAGGCCTACTATGCTACGGTATTTTAAAGACTGTAAAGTGAATTTAAAGATTTGTTGCTAAACACATTATATATTTTTTTAAGCTAATTGCTGAAAATGCGCAAAGATGTCATACTTAATTGTGGAGAGACAAACAATTTTCCACCATTTTAGTTTTCCTGATTTATTTGGTTGAGCCTGTCTAAAACGGCGCCGCATGACACACTTCGGAGTCCGGTGTGAGTTTCCTCTCTCTCACTAAATACAAACTGTCTGCCTTCATTTACCTCAGTGGTTATTCGGCACAATTGCCACGTGTAGTTAGCTAGCTAGCAATGCATACACCCTGAAAATGCATCTTCCTTTCGGATAGTTCGCTGGCGCGATCATGGAAGGGGGGGGGAATGTATACTCATTCACTGCCTCAAAGACGGTTGGAAATTCTAAAATTCTTCACAGTACATGTACTGTATTTTCAAGGTTGCTACACAATTTTTTTTCACTTTCAAATTCATCCTGCGGGCCGGATCGAACCCCCTACCAGGCTGATTTTGGTCCTCGGGCTGTATGTTGGACACCCCTGGGTTAGGTTTATTATTGTGCTTGTAGTTTTCAAGTGTTTCTAATACTGTGGTGATCTGGTCAATCAAAACATTTTTGATACAGCTCTTGTAACGGTTCACATTAGATGTGGGCATACCTATAGTAATGTGCGTATGCAGGAGCCACAACGTTCATAGGCGGTCTCTGTAGCGTTGCGCTCTGCATCATCCTGTGTGTGAGTTCAGGTGAATTTATTTGCTTCACCATCACTCAAACTTCCTTCACTTTCCAGTATCCAGCGTGCCTGGCGTGCCAGCGTGTCGCGTCGTGGGAGCTGTCAGGAACATGAAAAGAATGGAAGCAGCCCGAGTCCCGATGACACCGTTACGACCACCGACCTTTTCCCGGTAAGAAAAACACAAACGCTGTGACAGGAGCCTTATGAGCCTAATCTGCTGTGCTGAATGGATAGACGAAGAAAGCAGGAGGTACGAGGGAGGGGTGTTTACCTTCAGTGTCATCTGGGGAGGCACGAGGGTCACGTCGTCATAGGCGGATCAGGGTGCCAACTGGCTTGCTGCCCAGCTCTGTAATTAGCCCTTAATTAGGTAAATATTCAAAGCTGGTTGATTGATTAATGAAGTATCTTTTGCCGTGTCCTCCCCTGTCTACACTTCCCCTCCCCTCAAGATCCCTCCGTCTTCCCCCCCATCCCTCCTCACCTCTCGTGCTCCCCGAGGGAGACTGGGTAGAAATTAAACAGTGTTCACAGGTCATGGCATCCAAACGAAAGACAAAGGTGTTGCAGATAAACAGTCACAACAGAGGCTGAGATGAATCCCAGTAAAAGATGCCTTCACATTGAAATGATAGACAAGGACGCAATCACACAGTCTACCGACTTCACGGTGTGTGCCCAGCTCCAGCCATGCATTTAGTACAAACCCTTTGCAGAGACAGAACTTATGATGTCATGTCTGCATTTCCACTGGTATGTGTATGGGGCCTTCTTTCTAGGCTTTGGAAGAAGAAAAAAAAAAGATTCCCAAACAAACAGATGGACCGGTCTCCTGGTGAGACCGTGTGTGTGTGTGTATGCATGTGTTTGTTATGTTTGTTTGGAGCTTGTTTGTTCTGCTTGAAGGACTTTGTTGTTCATTAGCGCAGCTGCAAATGGTTTCTTAATTACAAAGTTGCTGTAACTTAAAAACCAAAATCGTACACACGCATGCACGCACACACAGGCACACGCACACACACACACACACACACACACACTTCTGCGACCAACAAAATGCCAATTAATGATGCTTATTCCCCCATTTATTAAACAATACAAATGGAATCTTCTTGACGAGATATCTGCAGTACCTTCTGGAGACATTGTGTATCAGGGCTATTTTAATACCCAAACTGGGACACTGGTTCACCAGCATACAAAAGCTGTTTTTAGGGACGTACTGCAGGAGTGATAGCCAATGATTTCACACTGTGTTCCTCCTCTGTCTCTTGCCATGAGTCCTGTCTCCACCTGCGCCATCTCCATACGAACATTCATATTACTGTACAAAATACAGTAAGTATATTATCCAAGCATTTTTCCCTGTTGTACCCAGTCAAGTCAGGAAAGACTATTTTCACAGATTGCATGACAACATAAAGGCTGAGGTTTTTGTCACATTTGTAGGTATATATGCTGAACTAACCCCCACACCCAGAAAAAAAGAGGGGGGCCACAAGGGCTAAGAAAGAACCCTTCACATTTTGGGGCAGATCCAAATACTGATGCTCCTCGGATTACGACAGGGTTTCATTCTTACGGTGATGATGTAACCCAATTTTATATGCACATTAAGTCCTATGCTAACTAAATAGTAAAGTCATAATCACTGGCAATATTTTTAGGAAAAAAAAATTCTAGGGGATACTTATAAAACAATCAAATGAAAACAGTAAATACAGCAGTAACCGAGCCTACCTTCTTTTGCCGCATAATCATGTATTCTTACACCTCTGCGCAAATTAGCCCATTGCATTCCATTCGTAACCTTGCAATTTTGTATGTCGGTACTGGCATAAACCAAATACAATTTTTGCTGTTCAAGTTCAGTCCACTTGCATTGGGGTCAACTAGGGCAGTGACCCAACATATAGGGCTGTGTTGAAAAATAAAAAGCTTAGCCTATATGCCATTTGCAATCCACTTTGTATGCCTGGTTTGCTAGACATTTCACTGTTCCAAAGTCCAGCGACGGTGGCAGACAGGTGAGTCGAAGGTCCATCTTAAATTGCCCGATTGGAAGACGAGAGCCCAAAAACCTGTGATTTGCGATTAGTCGACTTCAAGCTTTAAACGTCAATGCAGAGTCGTAAAGTCCACTTGTCAACTAGTGGACTAGTCTGTTCAACCCATACCGCTTACAGGACTCGAGAGTAACTGCTTGGCACGTAATGATGTTTCCATCAAGCAAGTCAGATGGTGCAGAAGTCATACACAAGGCAATTCAAAGTGCTTTACAGGTACATTTAATTACAAGACGGCAAATAGAATAATTCCATCCATCCATTTTCTGTACCGCTTCGCCTCACGCGGGTCGCGGGCGTGCTGGAGCCTATCCCAGCTATCTTCGGCCGAGAGGCGGGGTACACCCTGAACTGGTCGCCAGCCAATCGCAGGGCTCATATAAACAAACAACCATTCATACTCACATTCACACCTACGTGCATGCATATTTTTGGGATGTGAGAAGAAACTGGAGTATCCGGAGAAAACCCACGCAGGCACGGGGAGAACATGCAAACTCCACACAGGCGGGGCTGGGATTTGAACCCTGGTCCTCAGAACTGTGAGGCAGATGTGCTAACCAGTTTTACACTGTGCCGCAAATAATTCCATATATTTCATTAAATAGAAAATGAGGAGTGCAGATAAAATACTTTCAGTTTTCATAGGCACAGCTAACAGTATCATGGATTTGAACATTGTTCGAGTTGAGGCCTGTCTCACTTCTTCTGGAAGACTGTTCCAGATTTTAGCAGCATAAAATTGAAACACAACCACACTGTGTTTATTCCTGACTCTGGGCACCAGCATGAGACCACTCCCTGAAGTTCTCAGATCCCAAGAACGTTTTTATAGCTGTAAAATGTAAGAGATTTACTTTGGCGCTGGACGACGAAGAGGCTTATACACAAGCAGAGCTGTTTTAAAGTCTGTTTTCTGAGTGACAGGAAACAAGTGCAAAGACCAGGGCACTGGTCTGATATGCTTGTATTTCCTTGTTCTCATCTGGATTCAAGCACTTGCATTCTGGATGTACTGCAGCTCTCTTATAGCTTGTTTCGAGGGCCCTATGAGCAAGCCATTACAGTAGTCTAACCTGCAAGAGACAAATACATGGATTAGTCTTTCCAAGCCATGATTAGACGCTATTTTGTTGATAAGTCTTAGCAGTGGTCTATGCTTTTACTGAGTGCTGTTATAGTAGCTGTGCCTTTTCTACCTTGCTTTCTTCAGAATCTGAATCATCAGTATAGGCCAAGTATGTTAAAACACACAGACATTGTTGGAGCCACTCTAGTAAACAAGCCTCTATAACAGAATACACATACATAAACACATAGGCACAGAGAGTCATTAAGCGATGTAAGGTGCCCAGCAGTGCGGTAATACTGACACAACGACCAGAAGGTTTTTGAATGGCTAAAATGGCCTTACCTGCCTTGGCATGCCCATGGATATCACATTACATGTCTCAGGTGGGTTACACACACACATATTTTTAACATCTTAAACCATTTTTAAAATGTAATATACCCCGCACGTGACAAGGAAAAACTCGCCGTGTGTGATTGCTGTTCTTAAAGTGTCCAATATACTTGAGATGACCAATACAGCACACCATAGACATATATCCACTGTACACTCACCCAAACTAGTTGTAAGCTTCAGGTCGAACTTGATGTTGACTACACACATAAGGATTTGTAATCATAAATATTAAAAAGATTTAACATTGACGATTGTCGGCCTTGATCATTTTCTGAGCAGATCAGGAAGGAAAATTAACTCTTTAAAACACCCCACACAGGCTAATCTCTCAGGATAATCTTTCAGACACATCCAATAATCGGGCTTTTGCTGACTTTGATTGGAAGGGAGCAAAAATGCGTAAATTCATCCCGAATGTCAGAATGTGTGTACCCCACCTAAGTGAAAGTGTGTGGAACGCTCTTGCGGGTTCCAAGGACCTTGGTAAACTGCTGGTCTGTAAGGAGAGGGGATGGGCGCGTGTGCTGGGTTCAAACATGCTTCATACATATTTAATGAAACTGCTATTGAACACGATGCGTACACACAAGCCAACACACTTACGCACACACACACTGTGGCAGACTGCAACATCCACTGGATTTTTTCCCCCCATTCTTCCGTCAAAGAATACTTTCCCAGTGGTGCAACACCAAGAATTAAACTCTGTTTGTCTCCATGTCAACTTACTCGCTACTACTGCGTATCTCCCTGGGAGTCTTCTCGCGTGTATGTAACAGTATGTATGCCGAGCCTCTGCGGACACGGGCCTGCTGTAAACTCTTACCTATACACGGAGGCGCCGAACCCTATATGCCCTCCTCTCGCCTTCCCTGGCCTTCTGCTATTAAATCAATTGATCTGACAGTTTGAAAACCCCGCCCCTCCACCACCCCGCAAACCTGCGGGGGTTGGTTGTGTGTTTTGTCAAAGGCAGAGTTGCTCCAAACTAGGTAGCCTGCTGCAGGGGTGTGTACTGGGGCAGCCTTTAATAGACACAGCGTGTCAGCTCCTGGCAAATCAACACTGTGACATTTCGACGTTTTATGACAGGTGGACGGTAGTGTCAAAATGACAAATATGGATTGTAAAAACTGGATACAGGAGACTACATTAGAGCTTAATGTGATTGAATAAAGATCTTCAGAGGAGGGACAGTTGGATCTACAATTAACACAGGTGATTATGAAGCAGCTTGTTTTGAATTTAACGGCCAAAGCGTTTTGAATGGTGACACTGAGTGGTGCTCCATAACAATTTAGTCCTCAATTACTCTAGCTTCCGTGTTTTTTTAAAACATAAGAGTCAATACAGTCTTCAGTGAATATACTGATTTTAGATGCAGATTTTTTTTTACAACTTGAAATACTGTACATTTCCGTGTCGTCAACAAATCAAGCATACTTCTTTTGTGAAAATGAAAGGCAATTCAGTCTTCAAAGAACATACATATTTTTGTAATTATCAAAGACAATTTAGTCTTTATCCCCGGCCCCGCCTGTGTGGAGTTTGCATGTTCTTCCCGTGCCTGCGTGGGTTTTCTCCGGGCACTCCGGTTTCCTCCCACATCCCAAAAAAACATGCATTAATTGGAGACTCTAAATTGCCCGTAGGCATGACTGTGAGTGCGAATGGTTGTTTGTTTCTATGTGCCCTGCGATTGGCTGGCAACCAGTTCAGGGTGTAGCCCGCCTCCTGCCCGATGACAGCTGGGATAGGCTCCAGCACGCCCGCGACCCTAGTGAGGAGAAGCGGCTCAGAAAATTTTTTTTTTGTCTTTAAGGAATTTAAGGTACTTGTTTTAGTTGCCATTAATGACAATTTACTAGTCAGTTATTCTAACATACTGTACATGTGTTTGTAAACAAACACATTTTGAGTCTTTAATCAACCTAACATGCATGTTTTTTGAGTCCTCGATGAAACTAACGTTCATATTTTTGTAAACAGAAAGACTTTTTAATAATACTTTTGTCTCGAATATACTTGTTTTTGTTACCGTTAAGTCTCCAGTGAATTGAATACAGTATAGAGCTTGTCCTCATTAGGTTCCAGGTGGACTGGTCACCAGCCATTCGCAAAGGATGTTGAAAGGATCACCGCTTTGTTGAAGATGAGGTGTTGATGCACCATTGCTCAGGAAGTAATAACACTTCCACTCCTGTGTTAATATACAGTAAGAGTGAAAGTCTGCCATTAAATGAGGGACTATAACATCATCAGAGCTCAGGCAACTTTGTGCGTCCATGGGTGTGGTTGTGTTGTGGACATTGATCTGTTCCCAGCTTGGTGTAAATTTTATTTATTTATTTATTTTTTATTCCTATTGCAGGGAAAGTGTTAGTGTAAGCATTCCTGCAGCCTTGTGTGGGATATCATTCTCTCATCTCTCACAGCACCGCACTCTCACAAAGGGAAGAGACACCTTCATCATACCTCCACCTCCCCTACGTAAATCCCCCGTTTTCTACCCGCTCGCTCTGAAGTCATCCCTCGCTCCCCCTTGCCTGTATATGTTCGCTCGTGCGCGCGCGCGCGCACACACACACACACACACACACTCTTATACACAGAGACACACTAGTCCCTCGTTTCTGCAAACAGATACTAACAGATGACTTGCTTTATTGGTACCAGTCGGTGACTCATTTGAAATAAATTTATATACCTCTGCTCCGGAGTTGACATCGATCGGGTTTAATTCATTTAATAACCGTGCCATTTGCCTATTAGCTTATTTACTGTCAAAATGGGGCCGGGCCTGCTTCCTGGGCAGCGGTAACTCTTCGCATTTGTATCGGTTATGGCAGAAAATGTAATTGCTCATGCAAAATATGAACTGGATGGCATCCGAGTATGCCTTCACTGATGCGGAGCTCAGCTGCGTGGCTTTTTATTTTTATTTCACATTTCATTTAGGACACACTTAAGTTAAAGACGTGGATATTTAATCCGTGTTTATTAGGCTTTTAGCTGGTTGCACATAATAGAATCTAAGCACTAAATCAGCGTAATGTAGGGAGGTGACTCTCGTGGTTGTAATACTTTCAATAACTGGGCTCGTTCAGCATGTGACTAATTATGAACCTCTCCAACCACGTCTTTGCAATGTTCCATACTAAAATAAATTCAGAGAGAAGGTAATAGTGACAGTGCTTGGGGTTGCTTCATATGGACACGTACCATTAGAACTACCGATTCAACAAAAGTGAAAGTCCATTATAGTCGCAGAGGTATGTAATGTGAAATCCATCATTTATTTGTGCTTGCCACGCCCCTGGCTCAATTATTGTTTTTATTTTTTATTTTTTTATTTAATAAATGCTCATATTTTACAATTCCCCCCTTCCATGTGAGAGTTGACAGCTGGCTTACACCCAGACGTAAAAACTCTAACGCGATGCTCAAGAAACAGCCATTGATTCTGTAAAAGCCCATTGGGAGGATTTCTCGGGGATCCATCATGGCCGGACAGTGTGGCGGAGGAAAGATGAGAGCGTGCTGATGACTCTGGGACGTGTGGCGGGAACGATGGATGGCTGATGAGCTGAAAAGAGGAAGAAGAGGAGGAGGAGGAGGGAGAGAGAACATGGAGTGGCTTTTTGAGAGATGATCACTCTGCATTAAAGCTTCAGTGAGTCTTCTTAGATGTGTGTGTGTTACTCCTTCTTCATCTCTGTCCCTCGTCCTACCTTCACCAAATGTTGACTAATGTATGTGAATGTGGAAAATACGCACACCTCCATACTCCCTTATGTGGACACACATTTTGTCCATTATCCTTCCATCCATCCATTTTCTCCCCCGCTTGTCCTCATTAGCATCGCGGGTGGGCTGGAGCCGGTCACTGCAGTGCAATGCTGAGACTCCATAGGTTTTGGAAGGAGGTGTTTTTCCACTTCTTTGACGACTTTACATTTACATCTCATCTATATTGTGGTCTTTATTTTCCTCAACAGAAATTAATAGGCTGCATTGTCTTTAGATACAGTTGGCTTGTTCATTTGAATGTGAAGATGTTTAGCTTTGTGACTCTATTTTGTTCCCCTTGGTCACCCGAAGAACCAAGAGCAAGCTGTCTTTAGGAAAGGTGAGCTGTCCTGCTATTAAGCCTCTGGACTGTGGTTGTCACAAGAGGCTGAGGGTGGATCGCATTTCTCTTAATTGCAACGTTCCTAGCTCCTCGATACATCGACAGCGACCCGGAAGTTGTTCTCACGCCGTCATATTAAAGGTCAGAGGACAAAAATTAAAACAAAATTCTTGATACCTCTAGAACTCCTTTACAAACCACATCTGCCATTTCGAAGTGCTTATATAGCAGATATACAGCAGTTAAATCGATAAATATGATTCAGAATGCGCCTTCTGGTTTTTGCATCTCGCGCCTTCCGGTCTTCGGCTCTACCCGGCGCTGTGACGTCACATGAGCCAAACAGCCTGTTCATTTGGCGTTGTGTGCTATTGTTCCATGCTTTTGTTCCCGTCCTTGTATATTTGTTGGCGCAGACAAGAGGAGAGGATTTCTTTTAGGATTTCGACTATAATGGACTTTCACTTTTGTTGAATCGGTAGTTCTAATGGTACGTGTCTTGTATGTACCTACAACTCTATTATGGTTACTATGCACTGGGGAGTAGGAAAAAAAGACCCACACAGTACTTTTCAGTACTGTTGTCTGTACTTTTGCCTATATGACAAGCCGACAGACACGACAAAGACTTACTGTGCGGCATGTTATAACGCTACTCGAGCTACAATATGTAGGAATACTGCCGTCACATCGAGCCAGTGGCCACTCTCTTTTTCTGTTGTACAGCTGATACTTGGCTGCTCGTCGTCATCACTGTCAGGTTCCGACCTCCTGATCGGCTCAAACATGTACGCTTTGACGATGCCAAGTTCAGTTGGGTGCTCCCGTACGTCAAAATCCTCCCCCTCCTCATACTCCAACACGTTGCTCGCCATTGCGTCCTAAAAACCTAATTTTTAGTTAACTATGGTTGAAAGCTTGCTGGAAGTTACGTGCATGTACAACCCAATTCCAATAAAGTTGGGACGTGTTAAACATAAATAAAGACAGAATACAATGATTTGCAAATCATGTTCAACCTATATTTCATTGAATACATGACAAAGATAAGATATTTAATGTTCAAACTGATAAACTTTGTCTTTAGCAAATATTCATAATTTTATGGCTGCAACACGTTCCAAAAAAGCTGGGACAGGTGGCAAAAAAGACTGAGAAAGATGAGGAATGCTCATCAGACACCTGTTTGGAAAATCCCACAGGTTTACAGGCTAATTGGGAACAGGTGGGTGCCATGATTGGGTATAAAAGGAGCTTTCCTGAATTGCTCAGTCATTCACAAGCAAAGATGGGGCGAGGTTCACCTCTTTGTGAAGAAGTGCGTGAGAAAATAGTCAAACAGTTCAAGGACAATGTTCCTCAACGTACAATTGCAAGGAATTTAGGGATTTCATCATCTACGGTCCATAATATCATCAAAAGGCTCAGAGAATCTGGAGAAATCACTGCATGTAAGCGGCAAGGCCGAAAACCAACAATGAATGCACGTGACCTTCAATCCCTCAGGCGGTACTGCATCAAAAACCGACATCAATGTGTCAAAGATATCACCACATGGGCTCAGGAACACTTCAGAAAACCAATGTCAGTAAATACAATTCGGCGTTACAGCCGTAAGTGCAACTTAAAACTCTACTATGCAAAGCAAAAGCCATTTATCAACAACACCCAGAAACGCCGCCGGCTTTTCTGGGCCCGATCTCATCTAATATGGACTGATGCCTTGTGGTTCAGGATCAGGGTTTTCGTCCTGTGTTTTTTCTATTGAACATTCTATTGAACGCATTTTTTATTGCTACGGATAACGTGTTAATCACGATACATGTTATTGTTTTGTCGCCCGGCCTAGTCTCACCCATAAAGTGTGAAATACCCAACCAATCTATCAAACTTTATTTATATAGCACTTTTCCTACATACAATGCAACCCAAAGTGCTTTACATGAATTAAAATCAATCCCCCACCCACACGTCCACAAGGACACTGACATGTAAAAAGAACTTTTAATGACCTGAAACAAGCATCGAGAAAATTTATGTGAGTGAGCCATTATGAATTTTGCCAAATAGTGATGTAACGTTAAATTGTGTGACATTTCGGCTGTATGTGCCACATGCACAAATCTCCTACCCTTAACAAGTGTGTTTTGGCAGCTTAATGCTGCCTCTGAGGGTGAAAAAAATAAGTTGATTTTCACACTCTGGGCTGCCACATTCGATTTTTCACAAGTAGCTGCTCGCGTCATTACAACGGCACATAGAATCCAGGTAGAATAGGATAGGATAGAATAGAATAGCTTTTATGGTGACACAACCCTTTTGAAACTGAGAGCTACATCTTGGCTACTGATCACTGCGAAGGCCTACCAGTTTGATATGCACTTCTGAAAACACATTTCCTCAAATTACCTTTGTTATTATTAGTAAATAATCATATTCAACCATGTGATGACACTGACCATGTTAATGATTTCTTGATAATTATCAACAATCATTTAACAAGGTAGGAAACATAAATATCAATATGTGACACTTCATTTCTATAGATCCCTCCAAGTTTCTACATTTACAAATGACCCCATTTTCACTTGCCACTAACACAAACAAACTGAGCTATTTTTAGAACAGTCCCGTTGACTATTCATGAGGTCCTTGGGGGGCCATGTTTTTGTCCCGTGACCAATACAGTAATCTCACTCGGTCATCATAATGACTCAAAGCCAACACCCCTCAATAGAGGGTGGCAGGGTGAGCAGTGACTCACATCTACAACACAGGACTCAAAACAGGCTGACTTCGGTGGGACTCAAATAATGAAGGTAAAAAGTCTGCTATAATTCTTGATCCTTGGGGTATTTCCATGAAAAGCATGTCACACACACTCATGGAACTGTTTTAAATTGTAAAATGAAAAAATACATAAATTTCTCCTTTGAAAACATTTCTTTAATTTAAATCATTTTAAGGCTCCTTGGTTTAAAAAAAAAAAAAAAAAAAAAAAAAAAAGAATGTAAATGGAGACGACCGATGGAAAAAGTAGCAAGGGCACGAAACGTACTGATCTCCCTTTACTCACATCTTTCTTATCACAATTTTTTTTTTTTAATATACATTTGTCAGTGCCCCATTTTTATTGGTTGAGACAGTTTCGTGCTTGTCAACCTATATTCCGAAGGAAGCGGCTTAGCTTCACCCCCTAAGTCAGTAATTCCCTACCACTGTGCCGTATAACATTAGTGCACCATAGGAGATCATCAGGTGTGCCGCAGGAAATTACCCAATTTCATTTAAGTGGTCCAAAAATGAAATTTACTACAAATAAAATATATTTGTTCCCCAATCTATCCCAGCGACATATCGTGACAAGCAGTAAAATTAAATGCTCAGCAGAAGTAAAAATTCACGTATTCATGTATTATTGCCATTCATGCGACAAAATGATAGCTTTGTGTTCAAGTCAACAGCCCAGATTTCACATTAAGTAAATTTGTGAGTAAATTGAAATTAGATCATATATCATTATATCAGTATATACTCTCCCGCAACAGCATCGCTGGTGGTAAAAGGTCTACCTCTTGTGATATGTGAATGAATTACTGCCCAAGTACAGTTCATTGGATTTAACTTTTAAATTAAATACATTTGCATATAATATTTATGAATATTTAGTTTTTTTAGACATTTATGTAGGTGTAATTTAACTTTAATGTGAAAGACATTTTAATTGAATCATGTAAATGATTTAAGAACAGTTTTTTTCCCCCTTATATTTAAGCGGAGTGGTAATCTTCAAACTGTGCATAATGTTACAGTGGCTTACGATAAGATTAAATATACTTTTCAGGAATATAACCGCTGTCTCGCTTTTGATGAACACTTAGGTTTACTACACTACGTTTGTATTTTAATGTTGGTCATAAAGGTGGTACTTGGAGAGCCACATTTCTTTTTAGGTGCTACCAAGTTTGAGAACAACTACTGTATAGTATATTTTTTGTGATTTTGTTTGGTGGTGTGCCTTATGTTTTTTTCTTCTTTCTAATGGAAAGTTTGTGACTTGACTCAGTAACATTGGGAAACATTGACTTAAGTTATTTATCAAGAAAAAAAGACTGCGTTTTAGCCCACAAGCGTGGGGCGGCATGCGTGCTCACGTAGGCGTGTGCTGGTGGCACATACGTGTTACGTATGTGCACACAACCAGTAAATCTGCCGCAGGCGTCTCCCGACCATCTGCAGTTGTCATGACAATCTGCTGCTCGGGGCAACACGCTCGGCGCCTTCTCTTACAGCACACGGGGCTCTCTTTGCATTGCTACTCCTGCTTCCCTTCGACACACACGCATGCACGCATGCGTCCACTTTGTACTGCTCTTTAGTGCATACGCATAGGGTCTTCAGTTCTTTTAGCCAGCCAGTTGGCCATAATGAGATCCCAGGAGAAGAGAGGAGTAGTGGCCTAAGTAGCGGAGATCATCTCTACCCTGACCTCCACTGATAAGAAACCACCACCCCCTCCAACTTGATCTCTTCCTATCACCATGCTACACCCACCTCCCTTGGCTCCCTCATTCCTTATTTCTCCAGTCATCTATTATTAATATCCATTAACAAGATCACAGGCATTGTAATCCTCCTCTGACAGCATTCCTGCAATGTGGACATTCGGATGCAAGGAGACGCAAATTGCTAGTTAGTCCTTGGAGACGATATCAAGGTTGCAAATAAAAGCCTTGAATGTATGAACCGGACTCATCCAATAATGAGATTTCATTTCAGCGGAATATGAATATGAGGTCAAAATAAAGGGTCATTTAACAAAGGCTATGCTCAGATTTTGGATAATTTAATTAAAATTTTTCATCCAAACAAACTTTAAATAATGGAAATAATTGACATATTCCTATGTCAAATTCTCACCATACCGGCACTGTTTTAAGTACACATTTTTGCTGTCTGCTATTGTGTGAATGCAAAACGGCTGCCTCATCCTGCCACTACAGCTCACAGATTATTGCAACAACTTAATGAGGCTCATCTTTCTCCGGTGGCATTAATGGTAAAACAGCTTGAGTGAAAGAAGGTCCGTTTGGAAAAGAACCAAAACAAAAGAACTCTGAAGACATGGAGATGCATTTGTATTAGTTTTCATGGAACAGACATATTAAGCAAGAGGAGCTTTCTATATATCTAAAATGTGATTAGCATGTTCAGAAAACATGTTGCATGTTATGAAACTTCATTTCGGACACCTAACGGTAAAGACATTTTGGCGTTTAAAGTTTGAAAAATATTACTTCTGAAAATGTTTTTTTCTTAGAAACAATTAAGACCTTTTTATGGATAACAACTGCCGATAATTCAAATTCTGCTATCAGTAAAATTAATTGATTTTCAAGAAGAAATTCAGTTGGCCATACCGTTATTGATCAAATTATATGTATATGACCTAGTCAACGAAACCACGCAAATTTGTCTTCTGAAAGTCCGCTAGCTTAATGCTAACACACTACGCAAAACGACATAGACGGACTAGCGAAACTAGCATCAATGTAGTGGTATTTATAACCCATTAAACATTGGATATTATACCATAAACGGCGCAATGAAACATATAGACAGACAACAGATAAATTACTCACAGGCATATATTTATACTCTGAGAGAAACTACTAATATTGCTGAATCTTAGTTGCGATGGCCTTCTTCGTGTTACACCATCAAATTGAAGTGTATTATATCTATCTGTATATACTATCTACTGTATGTTTGTTATACTGCCCCCTGGTGGCCACCGTGCACACACCAGAAGCGAGCCCATTGAATTACAGCAAAAAATCATGATGCCCAAAGTATTTTTGTTTACATGCTATTCAATTGATTAATGAATTTATATATATATATATATATATACATACACACTATAGATTGTTAGTTTTCTTATTTAAAAGAAAATCTAAATCTTTAGTAGTTGTTTTAGGATAGCAGGAATGGATTAATGGCATTTCCATTCATTTCAATGGGAAAAATGTTTTGAGATGCGAGTGTTTTGAGTTACAAGAGTGGTCACGGAATTAAACTCTTTTCTAAAGGCACCACTCTACATTTAATAATCAAGCCTATTGAATGGGCTGCCTCTTTACTTGCAATCTGTGCTTCTTTAGTTGAGAGTTGAATCAACAAATACGTGTAATTAGCAGTGTAACCTCCATTTGCTCCCATTGTGTCGAGGTGTAGTGGACTAAACAAAGCAGCTTTAATATGAGCGCTCGATTTTCAAAAATTCTACAAAGTCTTCAAAATTGTTAATATACTACCAGTTCATTTACCAAACTTTTGTTGAAAAGGACAACATAAATTCAAATCTTACCCTAATTTGAAATAATCTTTTGAAGACTTAGAATTTTTTTAAAACTATATTATTTATATTGTGAACAGAATAGTCATCATTCCACAACAGACATCGAGACCATGTATAAAAGTTAATGCTTTAAACACCAGCATCTTCTTCAAGGTCAACCACTAACCGCTCAGCGTTGAATGCGCCCGTGCGAGTGCGTGTCCACACAATTGTGTGAAGTATGTTCAGTATGCCGCGGGAGGCTGTGGATTTGTCAAAGTCACATTTGATCTCCTTCTGCCCTTTCTCATGTCTTTTTGATCTGAGCCAGCACCAAAAACAGAGGTGGTGTCCTCATGTAGTGTGACTCTCATAATGAGTTTCTATTCCTATGCGAAGAGGAGAACATAAGGGGCTGAGAAAATACCTGGATGGACGACCGTAGCAGTGTGTTTGTGCATATCAATAAGCGAGCGTGCCAAAACGCTCTTCGTGTTGGGGAATGTTCTCCGCTAAGGGCCTTGGCTTTGAAGCTTTGTCTAGAATAGATTATTGAATCTTTGAAGCGTGTGTAGAAGTTTCTATTTGCATAATGCATGGACATCAGTGTAAAGGTTCCCCTATTGGCTTTTGTATTTATACCTACCTTTTCTTTACGTAATTCATATGGCCCCCTCTCCTTCCCTACATCGTCAATACATTGACTTAAGAAGGTGCTGGATGGGCGTCAAAAGAGTTTTGATCAATGTGATACTAGAATAAGGCATTTATTTGATTAAGATTCCTTTGTGAGTTCATATCCAGGCTCCGAACTTCCTGTGTGGACATAGATCATTTTACACTTGACGGAAACATGGAAACAATGAGTCCCAGCCCAGGATCGTTGATGTTTTTTTTATGCCACTGATACAGTGATATTAGAGCATCATAAAGAATTGTGAGAATCTTACAAATTCTGCCCTGGCAATCAAACATATGAGCATCACTGTAATGTTCTCTCATTTACTAAATAAAAGTAGGGCTGCATTTGACGATAAGAGCAAGTAAATAAAAAGAGAAAGTCATACGTGTTCAAATAAACTGCTGATCATAAAGTTTGAGTTTCCCCTTTTCTGTTTGGCATCTTGACACAACAGTGAAGTCTCAAACAATTATACATATTTGAATTTAAAAAATCTTAACTGAGCCGTTTGAGAGGCTATGTTTGTTCAAAACCTTTGTTTTGGTTCATAATGGTGTTCCACATATATACACTTTTAATAAGAGCTCCCAGTGGGAACTTACCACTGAGAAGTACAAACAAAAATGACTGCCCGTTCCATTTTAAGCGCCATTTGTTCCAAATTTTATCTTCTTTTATCGGTTATTTTCTGATCTTTCTCCGTCTTTAACTCAACTTTCTCTCTCTCTCTCTCTCTCTCTCTCTCTCTCTCTCTCTCTCTCTCTCTCTCTCTCTCTCTCTCTTCTTTCTCTCCTTGTCTCTGTCTGGTCTGTGCGCACTCAGTGATTTCAGTAATTAGATTTGATTGGCTGAAAGGGTGGAGGAGGGCACATGTGATTGGTTGGTCCACCTCATCACTACCATAAAACATGAAATACTACAGTGCGCCTCTTAAAATAGAAACCTTGAACCATACCCTTTCTTTTCTGGCTATGGTGTGGGTCCGTTTGGGACTGCCTCTGGGTCCGGACGCGGACGACGAGTTAGTAACGTCTGTTTTAAACGATATCGCGACAATCGAGTGAGCCAGAGTGAACTGTTTAGCACTAGCTAGTTAGCTCACCGGCTAGCGAACGTAATAAATAGTTAACTTTCCAGCGGCTCGCTGCGTCATGAGCGGCGTGCCGGGTGTTACCACAACAATGGAAATTTATCAAGTTCGGCAAAAAAGTCTCGTGTCCATTGTATTTATGAAACAATAACCCGCCCTAGTGCTCTTTTGATTAGCTCGCACCAAGACAGGACTCCCACCGTTAGTGGATATTGATTCGCTGTAGCACTTCAGCAACACGCACACACACATTAGACACAAAATATATTTATTTTTTCTTTGAGGAGCAGTTTTGCTAATCATTTCTTCATTTGAAGAGCAACTTTCTAATTTTGAGGATCAATTTGTTGCAGCTTAATCGCACAGGAACCCAAAGCAAGGATTTTATGAAACAAGACAAATATGACAATATAATGGGGGGATTGAATGTAGGGCTGCAGCTAACGAATATCTTAGTACTCGAGTATCCTACTGAAAATTCAATGAAATAATCGATTATTTGGCTAAACTATATTTTTGGTTAGAGCAATTTTGAATTCAAAAGAGAAAATAAGACTTTTCACTTAATAACATGAATAATTGGTTTCCTTTTTTATATAGCCAACAGTTTTTATTTCTTGAATTTACATTGTGCATAAGAGATGGCTTTTTTTTTTTTTTAAAGCATTCCCATCTTCACTTAAACAGCTAGTATTTTAGCATTTTGTGACATATTAATACATTAGATTCATAGCTGTGCATTTATGAGCTTAGACCAATGAGGAATAAGACAAATGTTCTTTGTACTACTACAAGTTTTGGAAGTGTTCAATTTGTTCAAACTCCATTGAAGAAACTTAGCGAGAGAAAAATATTTCCTTCATCTCCCTTCATCAAAACCCTCCAGTGTTTGGGTACATGATGATGATGATGATCCATTTTACTTTTATTCCTCTCTGGCCACATTTACAACTCTACTTAAATCAAAGTCTTGCCACTTACAGATCATCAGATTGGCCACACAGTGACTACACTGAGCAAAAAGCACACTGTATGTTCCGTTATGGTTGCGTTATACTGTCCTTGTCATGGTAAATAAAATAAATAAATAAAAACAAGCCACAAATTCGACAATACTCATAATTAAAAGAGACTAATGTTATGTTAGTAAAGGAGACAAACGTTAAGCTCACTGATTTGCTCTGTTAACTTCACCTCTGTCTCTCGGGTCCTGCGACGAGGCGTCATACTTAGTGGAGAGAAAGGCCCGTGTTAACACTGAACCGGTGCTCGCCTTGCATTTCACCATGAAACTTTTGCCATTTGTCTTTTTTCTCTCTCTCCTCAATTCAGCGTCGCATTTTGCAACCGCTGTCTTCCTGCTCCTCAATCGACCGCGTCCACGCATCGGTGACGTAAGCGCGTTGTGTCACATACGGCCCTGCCTGCTTCCCTCTTCGCGACCGTCTCTCCAGTTTTGTTTTTCAATCTTTTTTTGATGCGCAAAATGCAAGTTTTGACCCGCAAACTGCGATGTTTAATTAATGTTTAAAAAAGCTTAATTCAAGCCTCTCACACATACACAGGTAAGCAGTGTTGTGAGTCAGTGGACGCAGATTCACCGTGCTGTTTGCATACCTGATCATTTTTGTGCATCAAGGATGAGGGAGACACATCAAATGAGATCCCTGTGTGGAGCTTGCCTGTTCTCCCCGTGCCTGCCTGGGTTGTCTCTGGGTACTCCGATTTCCTCCCACATTCCAAAAACATGCATGTTGGGTTTATTAGAAAACTAAATTGTTTTTAGGTGTCAGCGTGAATAGTTGTTTGTCTATGTTTGTCTACGCTGCATTCCAAATTATTATGCAAATGTTGTGTCCCTGATTGTCCTAAATAGTTGATACAAATGACAGTTGGCATAATTTTCAAGTCATCAACCGTCTGCATATAATTCAAATGTTTTTGAACAAACCACCCAATGATAAAAGTGTTTTTTACAAATAAAACACTTAAAATGCACTATTAATCACACCAGCGTTTCAAGACAACTGACAGGTTTTCAAGAACTGAAAATAGTCATTTATAGCATTTGCAGCATTAGGAGGTCATATTTACTGAAATCAAAAGCTATTTCAATCAAAAACATCATAAGTCAAGTTACATTTAAGACATGGGACGCCTTATTTGATAGCAGCTTCACAATTCTTGACTTGCAATTAAAAAAAAAGAAAAAAATACTATGTTCCAAAACAGGCAGCACTACCGGTCAAATGTTTTTGTACACGGCATTTATTTATTTATTCAATATTATTATGATTATTATTATTATTTTGTTTTTTTACTTGAAAAGCAAGTAGTTTGAATCCAATAAATAACCACACAGTTGTGGGAACTTCCGAAACAGAGTTGGGAGAACGTATATAAGAAATTCTATTTTTATTATTTGTTACATTTTGATAGAAAGTTCAATTAGCCCACAGAGAATACATATTGAAACCAATAATTTTCTCTCAACTATATCCTCTTCATGAAGCATTTTCAAGGAGCATGGCCAGTACCAGCGCACAGGAAATGCTGTGCATGCAAGCTAATAGAAACTGATGACTTACTTTTATATCCTCGTGCACATAATTGTGTGTGTGTCTGTTTGTGTGTTTACAGTAAAACAGCTACTTTGAAAAACGTTATCAAGCATCAACTCGCAATGTTCTCTCATGCCGACCGCTATTTCCTGAACCAAAAATACCTCGACAGCAGTGAACATGAAAAGGAATACGACTGGTGCGCACACATAATTCTGAAGTGATTATTAAATTGTGCAGTGATTTTATTTATTTATTTTTGTTCCCCCACATCCTGCTGCCAGTCAGCACATTATTACTTGTTGTTTCAGCATGACTGTGCTCTGAATACCTAATGATGTCATGTTCCAATAGCTGGTGCATGGAGACATACGATAATGGACACTTGATTAGGTACACAAACACGATTTAATGACATTTAATATGAGAGCTGTGGCCAAAATGCAACTGTTTTCGAGTGCAATGCTAGATGGATAGCTCGAGACTTTATTCTCTTGACTCCGACGTGGTCGTTCCATGTGTTGTGTGCAACCACGTTTATGCTCGGGGCAGGTTCTTCTTTCCACCCAGTCAGCCTTGTTTCTTTCCCTTTCTCCAAAATAGTCATATTATTTTTGTTGTAAACCACGTTCACTTGACATAAACATTGAAGGCCTTCTTAATGAGACAATTTATGATTTCTTGGCCATTTTTCAGAGAATATGAATGATAACACAAAAGCTTTTCTTTCACTCATGGTTAGGCCTTGGATGAAGCCATTTATTATCAAACTACTGTGTTTACTCTTTTTAAGTCATAATGACAACAGAAACAACACAAATGACCCTGATCAAAAGTTTACATACCCTTGAGATTTTGGCCTGATAACATGCACAAAAGTTGACACAAATGGGTTTGAATGGCTACAAAAGGTAACCCTCCACACCTGTGATCTGTTTCCTTGTAATTGGTGTGTGTATAAAGGTTCAGTGAGTTTCTGGGCTCCTGACAGACCCTTGCCACTGCACAGTTATGGGGAAAGCGAAATAATTGTCAAAAGATCTGCGAGAAAAGGTAATTGAATTGTATAAAACAGGAAAGGGATATAAGAAGATATGGTGGATGTGCTAACCAGTCGCTCATTGTGCCGCCCCTCAAAACCTCTGGAACAAAATCATTTGGCGTGATGAGACCAAAATTGAACTTTTTGGCCACAACGATAAACATTACATTTGCAGAGGCGTCAACAAGGCTTATGATGAAAGGTACACTATTCCTACTGTGAAACATGGAGGTGGGTCGCTGATGTTTTGGGGATTTGTGAGCTACAAAGGCATGGGAAACTTGGTCAAAATTGATAGCAAGATGAATGCAGGATGTTATCAAAAAGCACAAGGCTTTACACAGTCAGGATTTTTGGGACCGATCAGCAAGTTTAAAAAAATTATAACCGATCACTGATCTGATCACAAGATGGAGCAATGTGTCTATTTAAATATCTTTTTCATTTACTGTATATACTTAGGTACTGTATACTGAGTATCTTCTCTCGTCCGGTGATTAGTAGTATGTTCATTATCATGGTTACTGGTTATTTATATATGTTGTTAACAAGGCCAGGTCATGAGCGCCATGACCGAGTGTGCCAATATAAGCCAAACATGTATTGTATTGTACTTATCCTATTCAGCAAGTAATCATTGTCACAAGAAAGTCAAGTCTCTTGTCTATCCTTAAAAAATGCAGAGTCAAAGAGGTTTGAACTATCAATATTACCAGTGTATTACTGCATACAGTTATGTCAAAATAAATCTGTGGAAATGGTTAAAAAATGTGCAATTAAATGTTTACAGCTTCACTACAAAAGAGTTTGGTTCGGTGGAATCTATTGTCAGTCCATGCAATGCCGTAAACTTTATTAATATATATTTTTATATACTATAATTTTAAGGGGCGGCACGATCACAGCTGATCACTATCTTATACCTTTAATATGGTTATGGTTATTTAGTTTGAAAATTGAGTTAAATAATTTTTTAGATCTTGATATGTTGATTGAATTGTAAAGTGTGATACTGTACTATATTTTTCAGTTACAAATACCTGTGAATACCTTAAAGTCGTGTGCCTTATAAACAATATCCATCCATCCAACCATTTTCTGAGCCGCTTCTCCTCACTAGGGTCGCGGGCGTGCTCCCGCCTATCCCAGCTATCATCGGCCAGGAGGCGGGGTACACCCTGAACTGGTTGCCAGCCAATCGCAGGGCACATAGAAACAAACAGCCATTCGCACTCACATTCCCACCTACGGGCAATTTAGAGTCTCCAATTCATGCATGTTTTTGGGATGTGGGAGGAAACCGGAGTGCCCGGAGAAAACCCACGCAGGCCTTGGGAGAACATGCAAACTCCACACAGGCGGGGCCGGGGATTGAACCCCGGTCCTCAGAACTGTGAGGCTGACGCTCTAACTAGTCGTACACCGTGCCGCCCTTATAAACAATAAATAAAATAAAACAGAGGTAGATTAATTTATTTATTTATCCATCCATCCATTTTCTTCGATAGAGTCGCGGGCGTGCTGGCTGACTCTGGGCGAGAGCCAGGCTACACCCTGTGCTAGTTGCCAGCCAATCGCAGTTTGTTTGTTTCTTTATTTATTTAACCTTTATTTACCCTGGTAAGGCAATTGAGAACAGATTCTCATTTGCAATACCAGCCTTTCAGCAGACAGTGGCTTAGGCTTTATGTGGCCGCTGAACTATACTGAATTTGACACCCGTGTGCTGGAGGCTATTTTACCTACTTACTTTCAACTCAAAACACGCATAAAAAACACGCATAAAAAACTGTCAATCAGATCCTGGGTGGAACACGAGTGGGGCATAACATTAAAAATATCACTCAGTGTAATTAAAAATAATATTGCCTTATGAAATGCACAGTCATGTGCAGAAAAGTATCTTAAGACAACTAGATGGGGATGTGATATGCTTATTAAACAGTGAAGCGTAGCTACTAATAACTATTCTCAAATGACCTACTGGGATATTTTTCTCTCCTCCTTGGAGAGACCTTTATCTATTTGTTGAATTCCACAGTAAACATTTGTCCTTGTATGGGTTGTGAGGCCCTGTATCTCTTCTGAATTGTTGGACTAGAGCCGTAAAATAATAAGAGGAGGCGAGATTAGGATCTTAGGTCTTATTTTAACTGACAACTCTATCTTCTCTTGTACTACGACTCTTAATTGACTTTCCCCTTTGGGTCTAAGATGTCCTGGATAACACTATAAAATATTCTATTTTCTTAGAATCTTGACACAAAACCTTAAGCTCTCTGCAGGCGTCCTTTTAGACATTTAAATTGTATTCTTCAATAATGTTCACCCTTTTTACCACATTTTTCACCACATTTTATTCTTGTAGAACCTTGTGCATGTTCACTGTGATACTGTGAAGTTACAGCTTGTGAATTACAATGCTGTCATGTCTGCGCCAACAAAAGAAGTAATTATCTTGTTAACTCGTGATAAGGTGATATCTTTCTCTCTCTCTCTCTCTCTCTCTCTCTCTCTCTCTCTCTCTGTTTGTGTGTGTGTGTGTGTGTGTGTGTGTGTGTGTGTGTGTGTGACCCGCTCACAAAGACGACAATGTCACACAAACCTGGGTGTCTTTTCTATGGACTTACTTCTACAAGTTAATGTATATGTGTAATTATTTTAACAGATTACATTTTTAATCTCGCACTTGCACACATCCAACATGTCAATTGTGTCATAACGGTTTAAAGGTCCTGCATTTTGGCTAGTTAAAACTCGATAGAGTGACTCTCTAACATGGACTTAGTAGAAAAGTGTCAATTTCATCCATCTATCCATCCATTTTCTGAGCCGCTTCTCCTCACTAGGGTCGCGGGCGTGTTGGAGCCTATCCCAGCTATCATCGGGCAGGAGGCGGGGTACACCCTGAACTGGTTGCCAGCCAATCGCAGGGCACATACAAACAAACAACCATTCGCACTCACTATTTGTCTCATTAAAAACCCAAATAAAAAAAAAATTGGGGGTGGGGGGGGGTGGGGATGCTGGCATTGCTATTCAACAGGGAAAGATTATTGTTGTTGTTTTACAGAATCTTCGCGGTTGAATATTTTTCCTTTTCTCTTATTGTTTATGGGGTGCTCAACTATGCATGATCAATAAATGAAGATAATTGCAACGTTTCTTGGAAAGTATAACTACGACAGCAGCAGTGTGCTAGGCTGTGTAGAAATGCGTGTATCTGAATGTGTGTGTGTTATATTTATCTGCCTCCATGCCAGATGGCGCAGTGAAAACAAGAGCCTATTCTGATGCTGAGAGCTGTGCAAACATACAACACTTGATGCCATTCTGGCCCTGGCAGAGCTAAAGCCTTCATAAGAATCTGTTGTTTGTAGGGCAAACACACTCAAAAATGGCTGTCACTTTGAGTTTCAGTATGGGATATAGTCTTCATGGTTCTCCTTCAATCCCTGTGTGTTTTTTCCTCACCTGCACTGCCTCTTCACTCTTTCTCATTCCCTCCTGAACTCGCTTCTCAATCTGTCAGTTTGAATGAGAGTTGGAAAGTGGGTTTGTGGATTTCTTTTCGATAACAGCGGGTGATGTTTTTTGTGGGTGGGTAGGGGAGGGATTGTTTGAAGCTGCATTACATCAGCCTGCTTCCAAATCTCTACCGCTATCATCCTTGTGTGAGGAGGAGGAAGGAGTCAATTTCCACATGCGTGTTCAATACATCACTTATGAACATAACGGTATTGCTCAGCCTTGGATACCCTGTAGGCATCCAATGGGAGATGTTCATCCATGTATGCAGAAGGGGTGGGATACAATATCAATATTGTATCGTTAATATATGTACATTTTCCACAAATTAAAACAACATAAAACGCAGGAGTCTTACTAAAATGTCTGTGACTTTTATTCAGAATACCTCAACGATCAAGAATTACAGCACACTGATCATCCTCTCTGAACAGCCCTTTTCAAAGCAGACAATTTTTCCGCATTCAAAAGAGACACCGCTCACCCTGACCCCTCTACTGCGAGGTGTGCCAATGCGAATATGGCTTTGTGCTACCATACTACTGTCAGGTACCGTAATTTCTCGTGTATAATGCGCACCCATGTATAATACGCACCCCCAAAGTTGACCTAAACATTCTGGAAAACCCTTCAACCTATGTATAATACATTTTTACAATGCATGATTGTGCTTATACCATATGATCAAAACAAGATGTATTATCTGTATTTTGTTAGTTTTTTCAAGGAATTATTCTGAAGTTAAGCACTTTATTTGAACACATAATACTTTCGTTTTATTTACTCGCTCTTATTTTGAAATTCACAGCCCTACTTTTATTTAGTAAATGAGAAAACACAGTTGTGCTCAGATGTTTGATTATACAGGCAGAATTTGTAAGATGTGTACAATTCTTTAAAAAAAACATGAAGGGCCAGGTGAAACACATTCAATTTTAATTTAATGGGATTAAAATTAAACTGTCAAGCATTTCAGAAAATAATTATCAGGAAACAAAACATAACCATAAAGAAATTAATGATGGTTGTTGTTCAGTCCTCAGTCGTATTTATAAAATAAAAAATAAAAAAATCAACAAAAAAACAATATTCACAAATTCTGCCTGTGTATGTAAACTTATGAGCACAATTGTACATATATGCAGTCATGTGTACCCTTGTTATATTGGAATGAAAGTATAGGCTACACCTTTATCATAACCTCTAGGTGGCAGTCGCATACTAGAATGAAAGTATACAACTTTTTCATAACCTCTAGGGGGCGGTGGCATATTGGAATGAAAGTGTACCGCTTTTTCATAACCTTTAGATGGCGGCATACATTTATAAAATGGGAAAGTATTTTGACAATAATTATCCCAGAGAGGGATAATTTTTCAAAAGATCATTTAAATAATTTTCTACTGTCAGGTCATACAGTTTTAACACTCAGTACAGTATATGACAAAGCGTTTTTTTAAAACTTCAAACACCTCATTTAAGCTGGTTTGCTAATTGCCTACAGTAGAACAAGGAAGGACAATAAATTAGGTACAATCGAGTTTTGTGCTCTCATTTTCTGTATTTGCAAGTTACATGGAGAGCAAATGTTATTACTGTGCGTTTTTATACAGTGCAATACTGTTACATGCAATTTGTCTTTTAAAAATATATGTTAAAAATTTTGGGGGGTGTTTTAGAGGGCTGGAATGGATTTATTGCATTTCCATTTATTTCTATGGGGAAAGACAATTTGAGATGATAGTGTTTTAGATATGAGCTTAGTCACGGAATGAATTAAACTCGCATCTCAAAGCACCACTGTACTTGATCTTATATACTGTATGTAGATATGATGTATCGTACATGGTTTTTACCAATACTGTATATCAAGTGTCATGCAAACGCTGTATTGGTATCTAATGGTATCCTTGGGAAAATATTGTGATAGTTGCTCTCCGCGAGCCTGCATGTTTGTGGGCCAATATTTTGTGCTTTCTGCAGTCACTAAAACACAGGGCCTTTTTTGCCTTTGCATTATGAATGAGTGAGCTGTGAATTGTCGGTTTTATCGGTGTCCTGGAACCTTTTTGAGACATTTAACATGACAGCTTTTTACACTTCCAATTTAGTCAAAGCGTGAACGTCTAACAACGCGTTTGTGTGTTCTTCTGCATGTTTGCACACACACACGCGCACACATTCGTGTCCACAAGTGCGACGGCGCAAGTCTGCTGGAGTGAGCAGATATCATCATTAATGCATGTTTCCTTTGTGTATGCTATGGGTAAGTCAACAGCTTCCAAAATAAACACTTTCCTTGTATGCACAACTCCTGTATAAACATTCGGAATTCGAATACCATCGGCTTGTAAAATTTTGAGTTTTGATGAAAAATATGCATTAAATGTCATTCAAATGTTGGACATTGAACTGTCATAATTACCTCATAAGACCTCATTTCAGCCTGCAAGAAATTATAAATTTTTGTGCGACTCCAGTCCTGTCAAGGTACTTTTGTCCGGGTTCAACAGGTGTTATGTTACAGTATGTTATGTCACGTTAGTAGAGATGTTTAGCTTCATTAGTTTTTCTTCTGGTAAGTGTTTTACTTTAATATTCTGCCACCCCTCCTAATTTGACATTAAAGTAGACTATTTTACATCTTTTTCACATAATATAAACAATACCAATCTCTGGCCTTCTTTGGTCAATATGCGCAAAAGACGACAATTAAAAATGGACCTGTAGCTGTGTCTATTGCAATATGTTCCAACTACCATGGTAGGCAATATTTAATTAGCCAACATTGGTACGGTACGTTGCGTTGTGCTGGCAATCATAGACGTGCTTTTGAGGTACACATTGCACTTTCTTTTTTCTTCTTTCAATGTGAAAGACATTTTCTGTCTTTTACGGATTTTTTCCTTCTTGCACACCACCGTCGCTTCAACTCATTTCTACATGGAGTGGGGCGTGCAACTGCAGGAACATTAATACGTGTGGAAAAATTATCCCTGCGAAGCTTCAAGGCAGTGATCTTGCTTCAACCTTTTTTTTTTTAATTGAATTATTTGAGTTATTCGATTAATCATTGCAGTTGTTCTCTGAGACTCCCTCCAGAGCAGACATTCACCCCAGCAGCCATACAGAGTCCAATGTTTTCAATTGTGGCGGCCGCATTTAATAATCACTTTAGGCTACTATTGTTTTCAACCACTGTATTAGTATTTGTTTTGCCAAAAAAACACATTTTCTATACCTATATTGATTCAATTGACTATTTGTCCATGTTCTTTTTTGGGGGGAATTTAAGAGAAGAAGAAGAATGTTTAGAGAACTCAGAAACCAGCATAGTGTCTGAGGTTTGAGGCTTTAAGGCTTTATTTTAACATCTGATGTGAATCAGTGCAGAAAATCAAGAAAAGCATAGTATGTTTTTTTATTTATTTATTTTTTTTATTTTTTTTGGGGGGCGGGGGGGTTTCAGAGGCAATCTAGTTCAATACTATCCATACTTCCCTTTATTGTTCTCATGATTTGCATTGTCTCTGAGCAATAAAAGCTGTATTTACAAAATCCAGTATACAACAAATGACAAAGACGTATCTAGCGTAGCTACAAACAAATCAAACCAAGGCCTGAATACACTCGTATGACGTACGCTGCGACTTCATCTTCTCCATCATTCAGCTCTCTGGCTTTCCAGTGTTCACAGCATGCCCACAAACATACTTAAATGAGTGAATCCATGCAGGAGGCCAATGATCGAATGTATCCAGCTGAATATGCTCTCTAGCTGAACTCTAACCTTTACCACACTCATATAAGACACATACACACACGGTCCGCTCTATTCACAGGAGCATATTATTGCCGATGACGTCTCTCTTAGGAAGCAGGACAGCTCCTGCCTGTCTACGCTTAATGTCAAGGAGAAAAGACTTCTCCATCTTTTTGTGTGGCTCCCTCACTCTCTCATTCCCCTCGTTCATGCCATCTGTCACAGCGGCCCCCCGCGGGGCGGCCAGCCAGAGGTCAGAGCTCCTTCCTGTCAGCGTGCTCCGGCGGGACGAAGGGTCGCCGACTGACATTTATCTCCACATAGATGACGGAGGGTCTCAGACTGGTAAACGAGAGTAGCTGTGTGGGTATGTGTGTGTACCGATGAGGAAGAGAGCCTGCTAAAATGGAATACAATGATTTCTGCAGCTTGGCCACTTAATGGAGAAAAGTTCATTGCAACAGGCAGCAGCGGGCTGATAAAATAAATATCAATATATCAGACGTGACCATATGATTAGAAGCAGCGACCCTCTGTCCCCCATTATATCTTACTGCAGTAAAACTTCACGAGACAATTAAATTCTGTTAACAATGACATTAGTGATATTTTTAATTTTATTAGCGTGGTCCAATATTTCCTGCTTGTCTTCAGATGCAGACAAAGTGGGATTCACTTTTATTGGAGTGCAAAATATTTGTTTTTCTATCTATTTAAACTAACCTGTTACCATACAGTATAACGCATGCACCGGCGGTGAAGTCCCAGAATGCACTGCAATAGCTGGTGCGTCACATAGTGCTGGGCAACTCTGGACATATTTCACACTTGTGCTCTATTATGTCACTTTTAGAAGTTTAAATTATCAACTGATTTATCTTTTCATTTGCTTTTGTAATATATGTGTTAAATTGTAACAAGACTATGGACTTTGTAAAGTGAATTCAGTGATGTGTTTCCTAATATATTATACATGTTTGAAGATAAGTGCTGAAAAGGGTGCAAAGCCTGACAAATGTATAGTACTCAATGTGGAGATACAGCGTTTAGGTGTTTTTCACCATTTCAGTTTTCGTATTTTTTTTTGTAGTATGTTTAAAACGGTGCCTCGTAAAGCAGAGTTCTTCTCCTAATGCACTATATAAGAACTCGTTGGCGGCCATCAGTGCGTGCACATCACAGAGAAAGAGAGGCAGAAGAGTGAGGGGGAGGATAAAAAGTCAGACATGACAGCACGCGTGTGGACAGGGGCTTTGCGCTGGCATGGCCACTCGTGCGCCTCGTTGTCACGGTGTGGAAAACTATCTAGCTATGGATGGGAGCCACAGGGGGCTTTAAGGAGATACATTTTTGTAGCTCAAACATGCAGATATGTGTATGCATATGAAAAGTGCTAAAACAAAAAGTAGCCTCTGTTTTTGCACGTCGTAGTAGTGGTATTTGATTGACAGTCGACATTTGAGCGGGGTGTGGTTTTAGCGCATTCAGCAAAGCGTCTAAGAGGGGACACAATGGCTTGATTTGTATTTATTTATTTTTTATGATTTTGAAGCCTCATTTTATATACATGGCCATTTTTTGTTGTCATTCAAATTTGGCAAGGTCTCTGTGGTGTGTCAAATTTCGAATACGTACAGTATTTATTTTCACTTTGAAGGGACTTAGATTGACATTTTACATTCATGATGGGTCCCGTCATTGTGCCATATCTCCATTTCAATAAAGTCTGGGTACGTGGACTTTTGACACAGCTCTTGTATTGGATTGCCTTAACTTGTGCAGACATACCAAATGCAGTGGCAAGTCGATATATATCACGTTTAACTGCTTCAACAACTCCCCCGACTTTGTGTTACGACCTGATTGAGATTCTATGGCGAGCACAGTGCTCAGCGCGTTTATCGCCGGACTTTTATCTCTCCTCATCCCCAGCCCCAACCTCCCCCTGGTCGACCCAGCAGTCAGCTATCACAACCTTGTCCCCCTATGCCGCCCCCTTCCTTCCCTCTGCATGCCATCAGATGACCCACGGTGCTATTCCAACATTTGTGGATGCCTCTGAGGTGTGTGTTGGCCTGTGCAGACTCGGAACTTACAACTATATAAATAGGAGTCATGTTGTTCGGGATAGTGTCTTTTTTATGTGCAGGCAACTCATTTCTGAAGGGGCATTTGATTAGATTGGACCTACCAACGCACACACACACTCACACACACTCGTGCGCACACATGCACACTTTCATTATTCCTACCCGGTATCTCCCGATCTCTTATCTACCTTATTCACAATTAAATGAGCGCACACACTTTGCACTTGCCTTTTCAGGATGACCCTTACAGGTTGTTAGCGTTTACACACACACACACACACACACACACATGCACGCACACACGCACACACTCTTCTCTGCTCGTGAACATGTGACGGTGCTCATTAATCCAGCATTAGTGTGGCCTTTTAATTACGTGAGCCCAGTAACGGCCAGGGGGCAAACTTTCCCCCATTTTATTCCACTTGCACTTTGGAAATATGCACGTCTTCCTGCCGCCCCTAATCATTCCAGTTTAGAGATGATGAAATATTGCGGCCCCTGTGCGAGTCGCGTAATTGGACCTTTATGGAGATGCCTGGGGGCCAAACATGCTCCGGGTGTTACCTTGCTTGTGAAAAGCCGCCTTGAATTGGAAAAAACTCAAAACCATCACTTCAATTTATCAGCTCCCCATTTTTCAGATGACACCACAGCCTATAAAGTAGGCACACTTGTTGTAAACATAATGAATCCCCTCTTTAATT
The DNA here is from genome assembly GCF_024500385.1 of Phyllopteryx taeniolatus. Classification (NCBI taxonomy): domain Eukaryota; kingdom Metazoa; phylum Chordata; class Actinopteri; order Syngnathiformes; family Syngnathidae; genus Phyllopteryx; species Phyllopteryx taeniolatus. The sequence goes on from NC_084509.1 coordinate 10,990,938, forward strand.
TCGAGTTTGGCACGGTTAACCGACACCCAAAAACGGCTTCAAACGCAGCCTCAATTATGCACACACACTCGTTTATCGCTTGTCAATGACTCAGTGTTTTATGCAGTTGCTTCATTTTTATTTCCTCGTCACGCCAATCGTTGAAGCCGTTCTTTGATGAGTTTGCAAGATGCTGATGTGGAGACAACCTTTCCTGCTTTAAAGGAAGCAGGCCGGCACAGCTGCCATGACATCTTGCTGATAAACCAGTGAGTTCGATACAAAAGTGAACTTTTTAACCACGTTTGTAAAACTTCTGCATCTCCTGCAGAAGACACATCATGTTGATTTATTTTTAATTGATGCTAGTAATAGATTTAGATCAACTATGTTGTTACATTTCATGAAATTAATCTTTTATAAATCCTTATATTTGTGCAGCTTCACTGCAGGGATCTAATCTGTTTCATGCTTGTACTGTATATTCATTTATTGACCAGGATTTGATCTGGATATGACACATCGTTATATATCACGCATCACATGGCTCGAACAGCACTCTATTTATAACATTTGACAAGACAAGAAGTATGCAGAGGTATCAGTCTTGTTTTGTAACCAATTGATGTTTAGAACATGAGGCATGATGAATGACGAATGAAAATCTACATAGTGTAATAGAAGCTGTTAATATAAATTGGATCCTACTAAAATGATTTCTCCATCATAATTTTTAGCTCTGCAAAAGAGCATTCTCAAAAATATAATGAAATATCCAAATGAAATTATTAAATAAAAGAGAAGTAACAAGGTTTTATGTAGCCACTTGGGAGGGGCATAGTGTACAGTTTATAGACTGTGAACAGAAAAGGGGGGCAAACGCAGAGCCCTGTGGCACACCATGCTTGGCAGGAACAACAGTGGCTCCAGAGCTATGGATGTGATAAACTGTTTTCTGTTGAAAAAAATTGTAGTGCCCAATGAGCATATGCATAGTTATATTGCCTAGTTATTATTCTAGATTATCTATAGAATTAATCTAGTATTGATTTATCTTCTTCAATGATTTCCGACTCGGGATAAAATAGCTTGTGGGTTGCTGATTTTTGTGATGAAATTTTAGGTTATCATTTACGTTTAATTTTTTTATTTAATTAATATCTCTAGGGGTAGTAGCAGTTGTCTTTCAGCTACTCCCATCTAATGTTTGCTGCAAGAGCAAACAAACTGAAAAGAAGACGCGAACCATTGAAGAAGACAATGATGTAGGAGAAGGCATCAGAAGTATATGTTGCGGTGCTACAAAACATGGTGGAAAGCAGCCCAGATGACGGCAATAATTTTTTTCACCAACGAAGAGGACTAAGGCAGGTGTGCGCTCCTCCTTTGATAACATGCAGCCTCTCAGTGAAAAATAAAAAGGAAAAGGAAATAATTTAAGAAGTGAGTATTTGCTCATAATGTCAACCAGCCTTTTCAAATCCATCCAAAAAGCAGTGTACGATCATGAACAACACACTCGGCCTAATTTATGCACTTTTACAGCCCTTTTTGTTCGATGAGAAGTGATGTGGCGAGGGAGCAGGGGCGCATGATCCCCATATTGTTGATAGTTCCGAGATTTTCATGATCTGTCTGATGATACAGCGTCCATGTTGTACTAAGCCTGTATTAGACTCGCATAGATTTATACCCTAAACACGTGCAACACGGCAGGGTAAGGCGGCACACAAGGGTTTTCCGTCTTGAGAAGGAACCATTTGAGGAATTGCAGAATGCAAAAAAATGGGATGGAATGGCACAAAGGAAAGATGTCTTTTCAAGCCGCCGTCCCTATTTGCTCCCCAATCTGATACGGAGGCTGAAAGAGAACATTAGGAGAGCGTGAAAGGACTTCACGGCGTTAACATCGTCGGAGCTTTAGATGGGAATGTTTTTTTTCATCAACTGATAGAAGTTTTTTTTTGTGTGCGTGCTAAAATGAGACTTTCTCATCGTAGTGTATCGCGTGTAAGGTTAAAATGACTTTCCAGGTTGAATGAATTCATTGAAACCCTTTTTGTGTGTCTGATGTTTCTCTGGAATACTTTTTTCTCTCATCAGTCATCTTTTCTTCCTATTCTTCCTCATTTCCGCTCCTCATCGTCTCTTCTTCCTTCCTTATTATCGGGAATCTCTTCCTGGCTGAGTTCCTCTCAGTGAGGAGAAAATAGGCCACACTTAGCGTCTTTTTTAAGGGGGCTTAATAAGAAAATGTGATTGCAAAAGCTGATTTCTGAACCCTATTGATGTTGACTGATACCAAAACAGAAGATGACTGAGATAGATGAGGTCAAATCATTGCAATGTTTATTTTCATCTTGCTACCAGGCCCAAAAAAGAAAACATGAGGGATTATTTATTTCTCCCGAGTAAATGATTTTAAATGATAACCGTATCCAAGATACTCAATTTGTGCAGTTTCTGTTTCATAATGTTATTTCTGCCTCGTTTAGTAGTTTCTTATAGCAGCTCGATTTTAATTTATACCAGCCATCCATTTTCTATAGCAACTCTCACCAAATAGTCACAAAAACGAATAATATTACTGCCGCTTACGGAGTCACTTAAAGTAATTGTAAAAGTCTTTTACGTTTATGTCTGTATTTTAGTTTTTTAGTATAAAATGCAAAATTATAGAGGGCTTTTTTTTTTTTTTTTTAATTAAAATTTGGAACGGTTGAGCAACATTTCCATTCATTTTACCTTGGAAAGATGATTTGGTGTTTTTGGTTAGGGTGTGGTCATGGTACAAATTAAACCCATATCTCGGCACCACTGTATATTTTTACGAATTAAATTAAGTTGCTCTATATATAGTACATGCATTAGAGCTGTGTCGGAAATTCTGCCTTTACAAAGATAATTTTAGTGATAATTAGACTCACAGTTCAAAAGAAGGAGACGTCAGTTGATACATTGAAAGATACTTTGTATAACTCAAAAGGGTAAACATGAACACATTAACAACTTGCTGCTTCCCTTTTAAAGAATTATTGGAAATATGGTGTTTTAAGTTTAATTTGACAACGAATATACTCAATTGAATCTGTTCAATAAATACAGTAATTACAAATTAACATCAATGAACATGAACAGCTCTTTAGAAATTAAATTAAATAAATACAAATATCAGCTGTTAACCAACAACATTCTTTTAATTGACACTGTCAGAGAGATAGTAATCGAATAATGTTTATTATTATGACTATGATACAAATTGCTTTTGTGATGTTAATTGATGTCTCTCATTAGACTGTGCATGTGTGCCTAATGAAGTGTCTGATGGTCTGATTGCTGAGAGGTGATCTCAAACTACAGCCGTGTCTCGAATCAATCACACACCTACAGTATATAAAAGTCAATACCTCCCTCCAACATACTTACTGCAGTTGAAATAGAATCCTCATGAAGGGTGAATTCATTCCCGCATCTAATTCAAGATTGCCTTCGCGATACTTGCAAGGGAACACATGTTCAGCGAGATGTGTGTCTTTTATGATGAGAGTGTGTATGTGTGTGTGGTTGTCTGACACACAGTTGCTTTTCACCACTGTTCGCTGCCTTCCTGTTGCCTCCATCATGCTGCAGGTGCATCCAGGTGGGACAGCCAGTTGAGAACATTAAAACCACAGGACTGCAGTGTGTGGGCGTGTGCACGTGACTTGTGCATGAATCGGTTTCACAGCATATACAGTCAATGTGTATGTGTGTGTGTGTGTGTGTGCGTGTAACCAAATGGAGGCATCTGAGGTGTGTAGACCTTTTCTATCTAGTAATCCAGTACATTTGCCTCCTGCTGCTGCTTTTAGAGAGATTACAGACACCAACTTTGGCTTTGTGATGCATTTGCGTGGCACATTTGGTCTATTTAGACCGATGTCAGCACTCCTAAAATAAAAATAGATTAGATTAAAATTTATTTAGGGCCTGAGCATGCTTGAAATTAGTTTCTTTGTTGTTATTCTAAAATCTTCCTATACTGGAAAGCACATCAAATTTGGCAGATATGTTCATCATGGTGATAATTTACATTTTGTTGTGGTCATGGAAGTGGCCCCCCAAAAGTGATTCTTTAGCGCCTCATGAATGTTTTGAAAATTCAAACATGACTCACTCAGTAACCCCAGGAAAGTATTTTTTTAACCCATGCCCGAAATTGAACAAGACGACCTGCTAACCACGACAATCTGCCACAACATATTGTATACCTGTATTAGTTAAAAATATTATTGTGACGCTCAATTGTGACTTACTGTATACACGGCATTCTGATGAGGGGCTGTGGACCCATAAAGTTCCCATCTCAGATGACTCCATTACATGTGAGTGGACACTGATGATATGATGAGCTTTGCAAGCTTACAGGTGGTAGCTGAAAACACGAATTTGCATCGTGAATCTCATATGACTCAGTAACTGTAGCAAACTGCAGCATGCCTGATAGACTTTAACATCGCACTGATAACAATCAGCTTTTGAGGTGGTAATCACGTGAGGCAATTTCCATCTATATTCAGCCCCCTCTCTCCTGTTCTGATAAGGTGCTGGAAAACCTTCTCGTTTACAGACTCGAATGAGATGTCAAATCAACAAATGTAAGTCGTCATGTCTGTCGCTCTCACTGGAGATTTGCCCGGAAGCTATCTGGCTGCTGCCAGCAGCCATGTGAGTGCAGTGTAGGAATCATGATACATGTTAATTATACAAGAGGACCTCTGAAATTGAATCTGGGTGCTGGCTAAGTTGTTTGGCTTTATACTTAATGGAAATGGAAATAATCAGTTCCAGACGCCAAACTATCCATGAAACCTTTATGAACTGTGCAGGTATTTTTTTTTAGGTAAACATTATTAACCATTTCCAAGTGTAAAATCAATGCGTGTGTATGAAGCATGCCAATGTGGATGCTGGACGTAGATGCTTTATTTTAATTTTTTCTGTTCGAAGTTGCCGAATAAGCCTTTGGGACTAAAAAGCAAATGGACGTGTGATTAATCCCAGACGCAAGACAGTTTTAAGACCACTACTTAACAATACGTACTATATGTATATATTGTTCACTTGCCAGTTAGTTGCATATTATTTCCCCTTGGACAGCACCACAATGGCAATACCGCAGGTGTACCTAGTTAATTGTCCAGTGAGTGTAAATGTGTGTCCATATTTTACACACATACTAAGAGTCTTTGAGCGTACATTTGAGTTACAATTGCTCCGTGACGTGTCTGGAGAGAAATGGCGGTGCTGTTTTTAGCAAATAATCATGAACTTAGAATTTTATGGCTGCAACACAGGTGGCAAAAAAGACTGAGAAAACACCTGTTTGGAACACCCCACAGGGGAACTGGCCAATTGGGAACAGGTGGGTGCCATGATTGGGTATAAAAGGAGCTTCCCTGGATTGCTCAGTCATTCACGAGCAAATATGGGGCGAGGTTCACCTCTTTGTGAACAAGTGCGTGAGAAAATAATCGCACAGTTTAAGGACAATGTTCCTCAACGTGCAATTGCAAGGAATTTAGGGATTTCATCATCTACGGTCCATATCATCATCAAAAGGTTCAGAGAATCTGGAGAAATGACTGCATGTAAGCGGCACGACCCAGCTTTTTTGGAACGTGTTGCAGCCATAAAATTCCAAGTTCATGATTATTGGCTAAAAACAATAACGTTTATCAGTTTGAACATTAAATATCTTGTCTTTGTAGCGTATTCTATTAAATATAGGTTGAACATGATTTGCAAATCATTGTATTCTGTTTTTATTTATGTTTAGCACAACATCCCGACTTCATTGGAATTGGGGTTGTAGTTAAATCCAGGGGACAATCACATTTTTAAATTATGATTTTGATTCTATACGCCGACAAAATAGATTTGAAATAAAGCAATCAAGATGTGATTGTGGTGTAATTGAAGTTTTAAATTTAAGTTTTACAGAACATCACCTTTACCATTTAGACATTTAAAATCTGTGAATAATAAATACCCATTATAATTGCATTGAAATTATTTTTAACCCAGCAAATTCTTGAACAAGCAGGGATGTACCACCAATAACTTAATTTAAAAGAATTTAAAAAAATTGGAAAAATAAAATCTGCAAATAGGTGATTCTGTGGGTAACATTTCAAAGATTAGTCCAAATTGCATGTTCTTGTGGATTTAATAAAAAAATGGTGGGCATACGGTACCCTAAACAGTGTTCGAGATTACTGAAGTACATCTGTTCTTGATAAGTAGATAACTATTTCCTAGAAGTGAATGTGCGCGCTTAGAGATGATATTACCATCCTCGTTGCCATAACAGCAGTTTTATTTAACTTTAACTTCTTTTTAAACTTTTCTGTCACTTTTTCTTTCACCCTAATTGATGTGCTATTAAAGGATGTTAAATATTTCTACAATTTTCAAGACAGATTTTGTTCTCTCTTCCCCCAGATTCTTTTCAGAGAAACAATTTTCTTTGCTGGTTGGCTGTTAGAATCCACATGTTTCTACTGCCTGATTAAACCCACTTTTTGCAGTTTTAAAACGCGGTAGAGTTTTTATTAGTTTTAAAGACTACATGAGTGTCAAGGTGAGAGCTCTTCTTTTAAGCCACTCCTTGTTCGCTTCTCCTCCATGCGGCTGTTGTTAGTTATTTCCTGTCCCACCAACGCACCGCTGTCTCAGATTTATCAGTGCTTCAACCTTCTCTTCACTACAAGGTTGCGCAGCCTCATTCTCTCTTCTCCTGCAACCATAAAAACACGTCACTTGTAAATTGTAGAGCCGAGGAGAGGATCTTTGTCTGTTTGTACAGCTCTCCGCAGCATCCTTTAAAATACCTGACAGTCACATCCCCTTCGGCTGACTGGCCCGCAACTCTTTGGTTGGCTGACTCTTCATGCCATTAGTCTGTCTCAGTCACTAAAGCGTGACTTAAATGGCACTATTTAAGAAACATTGTTAGACACACTGTATGACTGATGCCAAAACTGAGATTTAAGTGCTCCAAGAGTCCGTGAGCCATAAGTTGACTGCTCACTGTGAATGTTTGGGTCTATACTGTTCCATTCCAGGCCTGCAGGTGGCAGTAATGTGCATTTCAAACAACAGGAAGCAGAGCTGGAGGTGGCGGAAATGAAGATGTTGAGGTTCGCTCTCGGAGTGACCAGGTTGGATAAAATTAGAAATGAGCTCATCAGAGGCACAGCCAAGGTTCAATGTTTTGGAGACAAAGTTAGAGAGATCAGACTTCGATGGTTTGGACACGTCCAGAGGAGAAATAGTGAGTATATTGGTAGAAGGATGATGAGGATGGAGCTGCCAGGCAAGAGAGCGAGAGGAAGACCAAAGAGAAGGTTGATGGATGTCGTGAGGACAGTTGGTGTTCGAGAGGAGGATGCAGGAGATAGGCTTACATGGAAAAGAATGACGCACTGCGGCGACCACTAAAGGGACAAGCCGAAAGATCTAACAATATTTTCAACACTTGAACTTTTTTTCACATGTTTTGTGGTTGTTAATTTCCCCTTTTGCTTGACTGACAAATAAGGATGATGCTTTGATTTATACAGGTGACGGATTGAGCAATTGTTGCCCCCTTGGAAACACTTTCTGCAAGAGCAAGTGAAAATCTTACGGGTTTGAGAAACCAAGACCACATTTTTCAACTTTATTTCGGCAATTTTAAATGTTGAGACCTAATTGCACATTGTTCCCACTTGTAAACTGCATAACAAACTACACCCAATGAGGCTAGAAATTAGGCTGGACAATGTTTTCAGACATGGTCCATTTGCATCAAGATCAAGAGCCTAGGCTCTTGTTTATGCTGCATTTTGGTACACTTTCTTTCGGATGGTAAATATCAAAATCAAAGCGTCCTTTCTCTCTAAAATGTCCCACGAGAGGCTGCAGATCTCAGTCTTATCTCCCACACACATTCACAGTCCTCCTGTCAGATAATTAAAGCTTATCATGTTTCAAACGTAAGCAACCGTCTTGATTCTTCAGCAGTGAAGACAATGACTAGTTTTGTGCACAGCTTTACAATAATGACCCGTTAACTTGGACAGTCTAAGTTACAAATGGCATCTGAGCACATATTCCGTGTTGCAAATTAGTGGAAAGCGAATGTTATTCCAAGATTTGCCCTCGTTGTCTCTGGCCCCGTGAAACTGATTATTGTTATATTGACATTCAGTAATGCAGCAATTATACCAGAGATAATATGCTTGAGTAAGACGCAGCTGCGTGCGAGCTCGGCTGCAGATGGTGTTGGCAGAGAGCCCGTCATTGTAAGGAGTAAAGGCCGAGGGCTTCGGTGGGTTGCTGAGTTCACAATTAAACAGCCATTGTTGGTGTTTCTTATTCTGTTGGCCGCTTCAACCACTCAGAAAAACCCCATACTCCAAGTGTGTATTTTTCGTTGTTGGCAGATACTACCACCCATCCATCCATCCATCCATTTTCTATACCTTTTATCCTGTTTAGGGTTGTGGGGAGCTGGAACCTATCCCAGCTGACTTCCCTCCGACAGGCACACTATACTCTGGACTGTCAATCAGAGGGCAGTGAGTTGTCACTGAGGGAATTGAACTCATGCTGCCTGCACAAGTCAGTCACCAGAGTCAATGTCACAAACAATACAGTGGTGCCTTGAGATACGAGTGAACCGACTAACAACTTTTACCAGATCCGAGCTGCCGTTCCGCGGATTTTGTACTTTTGAGACTCAAACTCATCTCAACTCACCTCACAACAAGCAGCAGTTTGGTAGACAGGCTTCAAGCTGATCACTGCCAATCCCAATTTAAGTTGACTATCAAACTAAACACACTATAAAACAGAGAAGTACACATTACACATACTGGAGCTTTGACATATAACACGTAGCTAGGCGTAGCAATGTGACAAGTGGCTGCCATCTTTGTGGAATGTTCTAAAAAAATGAGCACTTTAAAGGCCTCTAAAATCCTTCATATACAAATACATTCCAGAAAATAAAAATGCTGACAAAAGTACATGACCTATTCTTACCACACACTATTTGGGCTATTTACAGTAGGCTGAGTCTTTAGGGCACGTGTCACCGTTTGAAGAACCCCTCATTATTTTGTCTTGGACGAACTGATTGGTGGATATTTTTACCAGAAACTTGTCACTGTATCAGAGATGGGTTTTGTCCAACCGTACGCAAAGGTCTCGGAGATATGTTGAGAAAACGTCATACCAGATTTTCTATAGGCAATATCACACAAACACAGTATATTCCCTAAAAAGGGCAATTTTTTTCCTGACACAAAAAACTAAATTTCTCCATAGTCCGTCATCCGATTTTCAAAATTCTTTGTATATTGCACTCAGGTTCTAGTGACTACTCCAACCAGAATCAGCATCACTAACTGCAAAAGATTGCCTGCTTAATTTGTCTGTCGTTTTCATTTCACTCATTATTACAGTCATATGCAAAGGTTTTAATAACTTTACGAACATCGCAAAGCTTTATATGGTGATTGATGATCATGATTTTTAAATGTATGTCAATCATGTGGTTGTGGTAATGCTCAAAATTCCCAGGGGAAGAGGGCTAAGGGCCGTCACTATAATAACTGGCCCTTCTGAGTCGAACAAATCATTAAATAAAAGTAAAGCCTTTGTTTTTTTGGTTGTTTTTTGAAAAATATATAATTGACCTGTTTTGTCTGCTACTGCTTGTTGCGGACAAACTTCAGAGTCAAATATTTTTCAAATATATCTGGATTCACTGTCAATCTTCATATGAAACTCTGGCATGCTGTAGTCACACTGCCAACTGAAAAAGTTGGTCGCACCAGTGCTACTAATGCAAAGGTTAGTGCAGAGCTATTTTCTATTTAATAAATGTACTTTTTGTATGTCTTTTAAAAAGTCCAATATTATAAAGTAGTTTTTTTCGCATTTAAAAACCAGTACAAAAATGTTTTTTTTTTTTTTTGGATGAGGGTGGAACAGATGAATGGAATTTCCATTCATTTCAATGGGGAGCAATGCTTTGAGATACAATTATTTTTATTTACGAGCGTAGTCATGGAACACATTAAACTCATATCTAAAGGCAACACTATAATTTGTTTCGTCTTGCGTCTCTTGCCACTGATCATAGTTTGTGTTTGTCTTGATTCCATGTTAGTTCACTGTGTTTTGTCAAGTTGTGGAAAATATCAGTTTTTTCTTTGTTTGTTGCCAGTTGTACCGAATACAAGAGCTTTGGAACTGGCTACTTATATAATATAAATACACACAACAAGTACAAAATTGCTTGTCCAAGAACAAAATGCCTTTGTCCTTGGCAGCCAAAATCTGGCTGGGAAATAAAATTAGCTCATAAAAGATCCCAATAATGTGAATGACACACTGTTGTTTATGATGACCAACAAACAACGGTGAATGACTACACTGCCTGTTTTAAACTTCACCATGCAGTGACTCTACTCTTCGTAAGCCTGAGGAACTTATACTTCCCAGGTGACTGCCTGGAAGCCAACAACAATTTGTGTAACTCAACTATATGTTCTTCGATTCTATTTTTTTCCTCACTACCTCACCGCGTTGCCCAAAGTGGCCCCATGCTTTCATCTCCGTCTGCCCCGAACGTCTTTAAGTCAGCACAAATGTAACTTTGCCATCTCGCTGTGCAACTCTTTGCCTTCATCTCCACTCCAGGAAACCTTCCACTTTCGTGTCATTTTTATGTGCTTTTCCGTTTCCTCTCTGCATTGATTTCAAGTGTCAAAGGCAAACACTCATTTCAAGTGAGGTAGTTATTTAAAAAAAAAATATTTTTTTTTTTTAAATTTTAGAATGAAATCATTTATTCACCTTCTTCCATTGTCATTTAACTGTGACTGTCCTCCCAAATAATGGCCATTAAGGAAATTGACAGCTACTCCAAATAGTTCATAGAGTGTAGCTTTGTTGCATGGATATGAACATTATCTAGTTTAACAAAAAGTGCGCCCTGCAAAGACAGCCATCCGTCAAGGTCATCCGCGGGGGGAAACAAAAGCCGAGTTGTTGCGGCTGCAAAGAGTGATGGCTGGATATGTGTGCGGCAAGAAATGAGGGAAGGCTGGCAGGCCAGACTGGTGGAAAGATGGAGATGTCTGGAACTGCAGAGACAAATGTCTGCGTGAAAGAAAGAATGAGGCCGTTAAAGATAAAGCGAGAGAGGGATGCGGAGGGGGGATGAGGAGATTGTTGTTTTAAGGAGATTAACTTTCAGATAAAACCCATCAGGCAAAGAGCAGACAGGGGAGGAGGAAATCACAGCTTTATGGGGAAGGAAGGAGTAAATGCGTGTGGGAAGTGACCATCAATGCCAATAGTGATCGTTCCAACCCAGTCTGATTGAAGGCTTTACCGTTAAAGTGTAGACTTGAGAACCCCAAAAATAGATTATCTAAAGGCAATTCTCATAAAGGCGTGCATGTTTCTTAGATGAAGCACAGCAGCCATTCCTGCGGGCACACTATCTAGTTGGATTTAAACACACACAATAAATAAAAGAAAATAGTCGGGGAACGAACACTAAATTTACTAAAAGCAGACTGACGACGTTGTCACCAAAATGAGCACGTTCTGCTGCGATCAATCAATAAAATTGACCTAAAACTTAGCTCTAAAAGATAGCGGGCAAACTTTCCACAAATCTAAACTGTTTCTGCCATGTGCTTTTCAAAATACCGACCAAGAATACAACCCTGTTGACACCAGTCTGATTTGAGGGTTGATCCTGTCTCATCCAAATCAGCCACTACTCACCACGGCCCCTCTAGTGCGGGGTTGCCAGCATGATAACTGCTTTGCGTTACCTTGACGACAGGTGTTTGATACTGGCTAATTTTGTTTAAGTGGCAGTCCTGAGGCTGAAGAAAGGGGGGAAAAAACTAAAAACGTCAGCCCCTATTAAGTCAATAAACGCATGGATTTATTTTCAGCTCATCACTAAGCGTCAGAGTTACAGTACACTTGTCTATTAGTGTATCAGATCAGTTCATGTGGTGCATGCAGCAAATACATCATCAAACACAAACGCTCTTTGTCGTAATATGATAAGCTAGCTGGTCCAGCCTTGCTTTGTTGCAATTCCTTCTTTAGCCAGCGAGCAAGTTGAGCCCGGCTGAAAAATGTCTGCTGGTTACTGCCTAGTTGTGCACTCCATTTTCATCTTTGTTTTCAGATGTAACTTGTAGACGTAAAATGTAAATAGTCGTGAATTAACCATTACCTGTTTTACAAAACAACATCGTTGTGCCAGGCAAACGTATGTATGCATGGATGTAATAATGCCGCGCACCAAAGGTTTGCTTTATCGGTCATTCATAGACGGGACGACTGTTGTGACGCAAAATACACAAATTGCATCATAAAGTCAATGACATTACTGTTTTGCCTTGAGATACAAGTGAAACAACTTGTTAATTTTTTGAGACGGGAGCCATCATGCGGCTGATTTTTCTGTTTTGATTTACAAGCAAATATTTGAGATACGAACGCTGTATGTTGGGAGTGAACTTCACAACTTCAATTCACTTCACAACAAGCAGCAGTTTGGCAGATAGTGAACAAGTCTTCAAAAAAGAGGCACTCCAAGTTTACTGTCATACTAAACATGAAGAGAATTCCACGACCACCCAACTTTGCCCTAGAATGGTCCTCTAGCTTATAGCTAACAAAGAATGCAAAACACAATAGATGGGCGAACGAATAGCATCGGTATTGCAGTGTTACAACCCTTTCATTAAGATATTTGAACACAAAAAATGTGGAGCAACACATGAACAGATAATATAGCAATTTGCACATGCATGTATTATTCATCCTCTATGAATAAAGGCTAATATTACAGCAGCTTACTGAGGACCTGTGACACTCGCCATGTATACCCATATGGCTGTATTATACTGCCCCCAGGTGGCCATGGCACACACACCAGAAGAAGCGGCACAATATCCACTGAATTGAAGGAGAACTGCGGCAAAAACTGTTTTTACATTTTATTTACTAATCCGATTACTGTATTTCATAATGTACAATTTTATTAAGTGTTATTTTTCGTATTCAAAAACTTTTTTTGTTTACTTAGGGTGGGAGGGGGGATGGGGCCAACTACAGCTTAACGGCATTTTCATTCATTTGAATGGGGAAATAAGATTTGAGATATGAGTTTGGGTTACAAGCGTGGTCATAGAATGAATTAAACTCGTATCTCAAGGTACCACTATTCACTTTTAAGTGAAAGTGTGCATATGCAACTCAGAAATAAACATGCTTTCATTGATGTGGACTGTGTTGGGTTTGTTTTCTGTCTTACTATACAGTACTACTTCTACTAATGTCTATATATATATATATTAGTGTAATCTGGTTTACTTAACAAACGCTTTCGCTTTAATATATTTTTCTATTCTTCTTTTCTTGATGGGACCTTTTTTCATGAAAGGATAAATTGAAGCTCATCCTTTATTTTAGGCATGATAATTGAGTCATTTTCTTTACATAAACAATTGTTAACACAAAAAAATGTCGAATGTCTTTAACTGCACTAGGTTGCAACCTGCGGAGGCACTGTTGATTCACTCGCAACTAGTTTTTAGTACAATTTGTTCATCATTTTCTATTAGTAGTACATTGATGGGTTTAGGAAAATATTGGGATACCTGCAAACCCTCACCCTCTGAATTATGCAAAAACATTATTTCATAGCAATATATAGTATTTTCAGATCAGAATGTCTGCTGCAGCAACTCTTGCTGTTGTTTTAGAGTTTTAGGCTAAAAATATTATACTATTGCTGAAAAATAGTTTGATTATCAGGATAGTAAAGTGCCTTTCACAAGATTTACCTCTAAATCCCGGTGAGAATGACTTTTTCCCTTTTTACACAGTTTGGGTTTATCTGATTGTTCCGGCATTAATCACAGTATATGTGCAAGGATGCAAGTATATATTGGAGTTCTGTGCGCGTCTGTTTTATGAGACACCATAATAGAAAATTTATTCCGAGGGATAAATGGAGAGCCAGCGGGAGCGTGGTTAAGTTGTGTGCCGCCGAGATGGATGGAGAGATGAAGCAGTAGATGGAGAGGGTCAGCAATCACCCACCGGTGCACTTGCAAACATTTCCTATGCTCAATATTTACTGTGTACTCGCTCGCTGACGTCAATCCAGCTGAGTCTAAATAAATGTAGATTTTATACCGTGCCAGCTTTCAATACTCTTACTCTCAGTGAAATGAATATATACCAGCAGAGAAATCCAATTTGCCGCCCCCTCCCTTTGCACCTTATTGCTATTAGTGTTGTGTTAGCGTGATTTGGGGACGCCACAGCAGCGGGTACATATTTAAGTGTTATTGGCTGCACTCCAGTCCCAAGTCGTCGATCAAAACACGACCGGCTTGCTTTAAAATTAAGCCCTAGTCAGCGTTACATCTTTGTGAGGTAAATGATCAGCTTTGTTTTTCTTCTGCTACTCCCACATTTGTGAGTGCAAATGTACAAAAGCACTCCCAGAAGTGGAGGAAAGGGTCAGAGAGTCAAGGGCGTGAACCTGCGCTGCATTGCAAATGAAAGTTTTTGGGCTGAAAAGATGCAAATGCTGTTGGGCATCCGGCTCCATGCAGGTGTGACCGTGTGCAGGTGCTTGGGGGGGAGGGGGGGGGCTTCTTTTTCTGCTGATTCCCTTGTTTTTGTGCTTGAATTATTCATTTTCAAAAACTCTTTCATCCTCTTTCCCTTTCAGCTCAGCTAAACACAGCACGTCATGTTTTCATCTGCACACCTTTCTGTGCGCCACTGCTCCCCCTCTTCTTTTTTCTTTTTCTTAAATTCACATTTTCATTTGTGCCTTTCTTCCAGTTTTTACACTTCATTTCTTTTGATGTCCATCTCCGCTTTCCACCCACCCCGACCTTCACCTCTCGTACCCCCGTCTTCCCTCGGTCTGCCTCCCCGGCTCGAAAACTCTGGTCTCTCGTCCATTAGTATTCCCGCGGGGAGGCTCTGCTTCACAATGTGTCATGTGTCACCTCACCAGTAGGCAAACGACGGGCAGCCAAAACGTCTGCACGGAAGAAAGGAGGTGGGGTAAAATTAACGAGCAGATAATCAATTTATCATTATCCCACAAGTGAGAACTTTCTCATGGGATTTTGACATATGCTGTGTTTGAAAAACACCCATCCATCCATCCATCCATCCATTCATTTTCTGAGCCGCTTCTCCTCAATAGGGTCGCGGGCGTGCTGGAGCCTATCCCAGCTGTCATCGGGCAGGAGGCGGGGTAGACCCTGAACTGGTTGCCAGCCAATCGCAGGGCACATTCCCACCTACGGGCAATTTAGAGTCTCCAATTAATGCATGTTTTTGGGATGTGGGAGGAAACCGGAGTGCCCGGAGAAAACCCACGCAGCCACGGGGAGAACATGCAAACTCCACACAGGCGGGGCCGGGGATTGAACCCGGGTCCTCAGAACTGTGAGGCTGACGCTCAAACCAGTCGTCCACCGTGCCGCCTGAAAAACACCCATCCATCCATTTTCTACAGCACTTGTCCTCATAAGTGTCGAATCAGAATCATCTTTATTTGCCAAGTATGTCAAAAACACAAGGAATTTGTCTCCGGTAGTTGGAGCCACTCTAGTATGACAAGAGACAGGCAATTGACAGCGAAAGGATTCCAAGATGGTGCCTATGCCGTGTGGTTATGTGCTCTCTAGTGTGGAGGGTGAGCCTATCCCAGCTGGGAGAGGCTGCTTTCACCCTGATTCCACCTGGATACACTGTGGCTTGACAAGTTGCATAGCTTGCGGACTTGCGCTGTTTAATTGTCTTTATTTTACGTGTCAGTTTTAAAACAAACTTCAGTTAGTTGTGACAAACAAACAACTTGAAGCAAGCACAAGAGTTGATCTCGATCTGTCAAACTGTACACAGCCACTTTTAAAAATACCGGTACTTAAAAGAAGTACTATAGTACCATTTTTGATGGCGAGGTATCGTGGTATTTATTTATTTTTTTCTGTATTGGTACTGTAGTATACAAAATCATGTGAGTGACTTGATGTGGTGACCCCTGATGGGATGCCGAAAGTCACAATAACAACAACGACATCTGTTTTTCCACAGTTTTATTATTTAAAAACATATTTTCAACTGTTTTCCTGTAAAACAGGAGCTGTTATTTAAAACAAAAAATAAATAAAATAAAATAAAACTGAACAATAGAATATCGTGTTTGTACCAAAAGTAAAACAGATTACAGGAAAATAGCATGCAGTTTAGCATCGTTATTGATGACTAAACTAGACAAGCTTTATTGTTTTGATCGTTGTTGTTGTTTTGTTTATTAGATTTAAAAAAAATAAAATACAAATTTCCGGGAGGTGTGAATGTATATAAAAAAAAAATCATATTCAGATAGAGGAATTGTTCTCTTCATTCATTTCAATCACAATTGAATAGTTCCCTCCCATCCCAGGATGCAAATGGTAAAGTTCCATCCAATTGTTTTATGTCATTCCTTATAAACCACAATGTAGCCAACTGACAAATGGACGAACACAAAAAAAACCAGAACTACATTTTCTTTCACAATTGTACTTTTCTTAGAGTAAATGTACGTTTACTTTTGTTGTTAGTCACGAAGGAACCATCCCCCCAAATTCAAAAAATGTAGTCCAGTCATTTTGGACATCATCCTCCATGAACTAAAAAGTAGCCCGCTAGCACAAATCACTTTTGATAACAGTTCAACCTTGGCAGGGGTCTTCGCTCTATTGAGTGCCATTTGAGTTTCTTACTCTTTTATTGTATGAAGCTGCACGCATTACTCAGGATGCGGTGAGGCCGGTAAAATGGAGGTGAGCTGGAGATGGGGAGATAAAGAGAGCACAGCTGTAAATGCAGCACATAAAAGCAGTCGTCCCTCTCCCGGGGGGGTCCACGAGTCACTTCATCTTCCTGGGAGGCACTTGAAAGGCACGTCCACCTGGCAGGACAATCTTCCCTCGCGACGTGTTGTCACAATTTCAATCCCGAATTGAAAATCGACCGAACTGGACATCCAGGATCGATTTCTTGAGATCATACGTGGGAACCACAACTCTCCCACTGTGGGTTTCCTCTCAACCCGCCACCTACTTGTTCTCTTCAAAGCCCACTCTGCGCTTGCCTCCCTTTTGCTATTCTGCATTGATAAGATGCTCTGGAAAGAAAATGTTACCACTGCAAACCTAATAAACCGCGTTAAGGTGATTACAGCATCTACTTGGAGAGAGGCATTTATTTGTTGAGTGGAAAATGCACACGGGTGTCTATTAGAGCTTAAGCCACTATTTGAGGATATACGATATGTTTATAGTAGGTTCCTTGAAGACTCTAAATTGCCCGAAGGTGTGAATGTGAATTTTAATGGTTGTCTGTCTCCATATGTCAGTCCTGGGGTTGACACGTGATCTTTTCAGGGTCCATCCCATCTCTCACCTTTAAATCAGGTGGGATTGACACCAGCTTCCCCGTGGCCCTGAATAGTGATGTAGAAAATGGATGGATGGATCATATATTATTTGATGGTTGATGTGGGCTCTCTTCTTGGAGGAACTCTTTTAAGATCAACTGACAAAGACACGTCTTTTTATTTTAAAGTGACATTGAATGTATTTTTTCATTTCATTAGTTTGTCTTCATAACATACCATATCTGTGACATGCTTTTGTCAAAATGCCCAAAGGATCAAGGTTTATAGCACACTTTTTACACTCTACACAGTAAGTCTCTCCAGATTTTACTTTTTGCACAGAACTTTCCTTTCCTCTTTGAGCGATATAACTCCAAAGTACCTATAGGAACAGTTGTATTTTTTATTTATTTGTTTATTTATTTTTAATCAAAATAAAGAAATGCTTAGGAAAGATGCCTCGATGCAACCTTTAACACCACCTTTAGCAGAAGTTACTCCTGACCAGCCTTTACCAAAGGATGTTACTTATTATCCTTTACGGCTCCAATATTTAAACCAACATGCAAAGTTGCTTGCTTATGAAGTTTACCGACTCTACACAAAGACGCTCAAGAGTATGAAGCAGAGGGAATAGAAGAGAACAACATGGAAAAAAAGAGATGACTAGCGAGTAAGTTACCCTTATGTTACAAAACAAAAGTAATATTAGGCATCATAATAGGTATTTTCATAGCCCATAACTTAAGCCATAAGAACAAAAAAAGGCCAACTTCACATTTCAGTAAGACTACTGAGGGCAGTGGATTCCCACATCCAGATAAGTTCATCCTCTTAAGGCATTCTCATTCTATTGGCAAAAACCTTGCCGGCATAAATATGACAAGCACGCATGGATCGAAGGAGCACTTTTTACAGTCTATCTTTGGAAAATAGTAGTTTCACACCAGAGACTTACGTTAGCAATACTCACTATCGGTCTAGAACGTTCACCTTGTCCTCTTTTAAAGGGTTTTTGGATTTCTTTTGTTCAGACAAAACTAATTTGTTTCCGGTTCTTACCTTGCTGACGGTTTTGTCTGCCACTCCAGCCTTCGTCAGAGCTGTCACTGCTTCCTGGTGTGACGTGTCTTTTAAAACAGCTGATCGGGTTGGCAAACCTTCAAAATACAGTTCCCCGACCCGATCGAGTCTGCACTTCAGCCCCCCGCCGCCATTGAAGGATGGTGTTCCTCCCAGGTGTGAGGGAGCATGTATGCTCCCTCGTCCCTGTTGATGAACCCAGCGATACGGCTCGCAAGCATGCAACATAATGTTATGTAGCCTAGTAAGCTAGTGCTAGCACAACATTTGTACGAAACATGCTGCCGTTCTGTCGAATCATGCTCTAAAGCTTCGGTAAACATTGGTCCGTGCGTGTGAATAAATGGGAAATTGGCCGTGTTAGCTAAGTGGGCCAATATTGGAGCTAAAATCCTGTAGTCCTATCTAGGCATTACCTTTTTGCTTTGACCTGTTAGCAGTGGCGTGTCACCTGTGGGGAATGTGGGTGTTTCTGCATGATAGTGCCTCTGCATGTTTTGAGTTTAGTCTTGAAGGTGGCCCTGGATCTTCACCCAGCCTCGCTGATCATGTCACGGGTCAAGAAACTCTGTGTGAGAACAGTTATTATGCAAATTTGCCCTGGAATGCTTAAATCATAACCTGGATGTGTGGACAGACACTCCAGAGACACAACTATTTGTACACAAGCAAAACACACTATTTGTGGTGTTGTGATGTATCTGACACAAATGCGACCAGCGGGACAGCACAAGCAGCAGGGGACTCTGTGAGATAGAATAAGTGAAAACAGAAATGTTGTTGTTTGTGTGTGTGTGTGTGTGTGTCTTACGCACAGACCTGCAGTGGGTACCTCGGTAGACAGGTTGCCTGTTGCTAAGCAATTACCGAGTCCATTACCCCTGCAACATGCCCGTAAGGTGTGTTTTTTTCCTCTGTGTTTCAGTGTTGGCTTGCTTACTTGTACTGAACGTGGTTGTGTGCGTGTGTTTGCACTGTGAGCCGCTACCTGCTGTTAGCTGCCACCTTTAAAGTTGGTATCTATTTGTCTGCTGGGCACGTAGCGTCAGGTAAATAAGACAAAAGAAGAATCGAAGAATGGGTGCAAGATGCTTCACTCAGCTTTTTGTAGAAAGTAGAATAACTGAACTAATACTTTTCCAATGGGGAAAAAAAGGGCCGCTGTGCCAGTGAGACTAGTAAATATGCGGTCCATTAAAACAATACAAATATAAAAGACATGGAGGTGTCTTTTATTCAGTTGCATGCCAGGATCCAGCTCCAGAGCCGTAATTTATTGTCCTGTGCAAGTGTTTTGCGTCTGCAGCCGTGTCCGCGGTTGTTGGGAGCACGCTGATATACGACACAGTGGCTAAATGCAAGTGCATGTGCTGGCTGTAAATTTGCAGGTCAGCTATTAGCGGAGGCTGAGACAGGGGAGCGTGTGGACTTAAAAAAAAAAATCGCCTCTGTCCCATGCAGTCACACTCACGGGGTACATGGACAGATGGTGAAATGAACACAAGCAAGCTGTGAAACACTCCTCACTCCCTCGGCTAAGGGGGACAGACGTGTTGTTTGATACCTACCTGAAGTCAGCGACCCGCTTTAAAATGCCACCTGCCGCACGGACCAACTTTTGCCCCCGGTGATTGTACGGTACTTTCATGTGACACTGTAACCAGTCAATTATCATAAAAGGTTTGTGATAACAACAATCGTTAACTATATTTAACTGCTTACCACACCATGACCCACGATGGATTAACTTTAGTATCTGTTTAAGTTAAATAAACAAATAGTGAACAGCCGGCATGGTGGGCGACTGGTTAGAGCGTCTGCCTCACAGTTCTGGGGACCGGGGTTCAAATCCAGGCCCCGCCTGTGTGGAGTTTGCATGTTCTCCCCGTGGCTGCGTGGGTTTTCTCCGGGCACTCCGGTTTCCTCCCACATCCCAAAAACATGCGCGGTAGGTTGATTGAAGACTCTAAATGGCCCGTAGGTGTGAATGTGAGTGCGAATGGTTGTTTGTTTCTACGTGCCCTGCGATTGGCTGGCGACCGGTTCAGGGAGTACCCCGCCTCCCGCCCGAAGATAGCTGGGATAGGCTCCAGCAGCCCGTCACCCTAGTGAGGATAGGCGGTATAGAAAATGGATGGATGGAAATGGTGAACAATATCAAAGTAGCCCCATCATCCTTCAGTGTTTCTGTATGCAACCCTTGGTGGAAATTTTTTAAATACTTCCCCCCAAAAACGTCAGTTTCTCAACTTTTTGCACTAAATTCTGTAGCGAACGGGCTGCGGTGCTGTGTTCTTTTGCGCCGTGTAGACCTCTCCTGTGATTCTCTGCCCTCGTTCTGCTTTGAGCAGCATTTTATGATTTATGTCCTGCTTACTCCCACGTTGGTCATTGCACATAGCCAGCATAACTTCAAACACAGATAAATGTGTCACGTTCTCTCCGCCTCAAAGTAGCAAGAGAGCTTTTTACCTGTCTCACCGACTCCAAAGCAGGCTCGCTGCCGTAAAACCGCGCGTGTGCTTGGTGGGCGATTCCTCACCGACACCTGGAATTATCGGTCTCACAGTGCACTCACACCAAAGGTGGTCAAACTACAATAGTTCACTTCCATTGACCTTTGAAGCAAGGGGAAACCACCAGATATTTACTTAGGAGAACTTCTGAAAAGTGCTTTTGCCCTTTTTGCCCTTTTGGCAATCAAATTTGTACTGGAACTGAGGGCTGTGTTTGGACTGACTTGGACTGGGCTGAATGCCCTGCACCAGCTGCACATCAATGTTGCTCTGTTGGAACATATTTCTGTCAGGTTTTAACAATTCCACCACACAAATTTATCATGGACACGCCTCTGTTTAGGCCCGTTTGAACAAGGAGTTCTGAGTGAAGATGACGTGTCGTAGCCAGCTGAGGCTCCTTTGATTTAGGTTGTCTGGGACTGGTATCTTAATTTAAGTCCATTTGTTTGTGCTGTTTGACCGGTCAAACACAGAATAAAGATGTAGACTGCTACATTAACTTTTCAAACTAGCCACAAGCTATTTAGCCGCTCTTATGGACATTCTTTGACTGGTTTGAGCCCAGTTTATTTGTGCTATTTGCAGAAGTACGCTCGCGCTACATTTACTCCGCTACATTTACTCAAGTAACGTTTTTGATAAACTGTACTTGTCACAGTACTTTAAATGCACTGTACTTTTTACTTTTACTTGAGTATTTATGTGAAGAAGGATCAATACTTTTACTCCATTACAATGATCGACATGCCGTTCGCTACTTTTATTTATCCATTCATGCGTGTACGTGTCTACGTGTACGTATCTTCGACTTCAGCATAAGGCGCCCATTGTGCCAATAAACGTGAACACTAATGTCATTTGACTCCAATTCACCAATCAGAGGAAACAAGGCAGTCACATGACTGCATACATAGCCTGCGCGAGCCAATCAAAATGACTTATTTTGGGGGAGAAAAACAGCTGCGCGAATGTCTTTACAGACTCCAAAAAACAACAGCTTTGTCATGCAGGTCTTAATTATGACTGCCCAAACTTGGATATTTCAGCCCACTCCTAACTTGATAAAAAACCTTGGAAGTAAGTTGCAGATGTTTTTGCTGTGGTTTTGGCAGTGGATGTGGCAAAATTAGCACACACACACACACACACAATCAATAAGTCTAGTCAGCAAACATTTAAGTGAATAAAGCAAATAATGTTTCTGTAGGGCCCAATGCATGTGTTGCTGGTTTTTTTGGCAGTTAAAAATTGAAATGGTGGCAGGTGTGTGTCGACTCCCATATGTGATTTTTTTTTAATCTGATGTTCATGCTCTGATTAAAAAAAAAAAATCTGAAGTTACTCACAAATTACTCTTTACTTCAGTAGTTTTTTCATTGAGTACTTTCTTACTCTTAAGTAAATATTTGGATGACTACTTTTTACTTTTACTTGAGTCAAATTATTCTAAAGTAACAGTACTCTTACTTGAGTACAATATTTGGCTACTCGACCCACCTCGGGCTGTTTGACAAGAGGGAGCACTGAGTGAAGATGTAGGCTGCTGGGTTAGCTTTTCAAATTAGCCACGAGCTATTTAGCCGCTAATTTGGTTTAGCTCTCCAGTGACTGTGTTCAGTCTATCTGTTTGAGTTGTTTTTGACCAGAAGGAGCACTGAATACAGAATAAATTGATTTGGATTCAATGTTTGAGTCCATCTGTTTGTGCTGTTTGACAAGAAGGAGCACCAAGTGAACATGCAGACCGCTACGTTAGCTTCTCACGCTAGACATGAGTTAACTGGCCGCGGCTTTGACTCAGCCTCTGGAAAGCCAGCCACTCCCTACTTCTGTGACCGCTGTTGTTTGAGTTCATCTCAGAGACACTATGTAAAGATGAAAAGTGCTATGCTAGCTTCTCACATTTTGACAATTCAAAAAACTCATCAAGAAATCATACCAAACAGTCTCAATTGATGTTACATTTATTTAGTTTATTTCCATGCACTGTTGCGCCCTACGCTACTGCGGTGTCAGTCCGTCCTGTTCCTGCTCAGTATGTCCTGGAGCAGGAATGCTGTCAGCCTGGAGGTTTTGTGCCAAATACCTCTATATCTGTTTGTGCAAGCCTCGAAAATTCATGCGTCTCGCCACATTTGATTTCCGCTCTCCATCTTGTTCATTTCGCTCCCTCTTCAAACATCTTTCACTATTACAAGCCCTGCTTGCATGTCTTTCAGCTTCCTCCACGCGTGTCCCATCTCGTCCCCACGCTCGGCGGGTAGCGGGGAAGGTGATTTATGGAGCGCCTCCCTCGGCTACAAATGGAATGTTTTATTCAGAAGTTAGAAGGAAGTTGCTGCCTCTTCGACTGCTCTCCAGAGCCTTACTGTAAAGAACATGCATGCATTCATAAACGCGCTCGCGCGCGCACACACACACAAGCTTGGAAACTATTTTCAAGACACATAAGTGATATAACCTGAAATGAAGGGAAATGGACAAGGTAAACATTGACAGAAAAGGAAATATATAGTAGTAAATGAGTCTTTTAACGTCAAGGTCACCCCTTTGGGTTAATGTTTGTCAATTTGAGTAAGCAAAAATTCACTATTGCCAATGTTGCGTATGTGTGTTTGCATGCATGGTATGAACCCCGGTGTGTGAGTGGGTGGACAGCGAAAAATGCAGCAAGATTACTGTTAATATTCATCAGCTGTGAGCCAGTGACAGTTACCCATGTACCTGTCACTCAGAGCTCCATGTGGGTTTTGTTTGATGAATAGCACACACATGCTTGCAACTACACACATACCTACCACTCTAAATGCATTTCCCCTCTTATTTTACTGCAGTCCACTTACTGGCCAATTCATTATGTACACAATCTAATGAGATCCAATGAAAGCGCTGTATCAAAACTGAACCTTATGCCCACCAATCAACACTGCTGGACATGAGTGAACAAGACAATAAAATACAGTTCGTAACTCAGACACACTGCACATTAGATGATTGGCCCTCGCACACATTCCAACTACTTGTAGATGGAATGGAAAAACTGCGACCCCTGTTCTCTTACCTGTCGTGACTGTACTCGTGCATTGCCATGACAGAAACTTCCTACGCTTTCACATTTACAGCCACGGGCAGGAGCGTCGAACAGCTGCGGTTCAAAAAGGGAGCGACCGGGGTGGGAAGTGTCCTCAACAATGTTCTTAGCTTTCTTTAGACAGTGGGATCCATGCAGTTCTTAAAGGAAAGTGCAAGGGTAGCCAATAATGATCTTTCGGGATGTTTTAATGACCATCTGGAGCGCTTCCCTCTGAGCCACTGTACAGCTTCTGAACCACACCCACGTGCAGTATGTGAGGATGTGCTCAATGGAGCACCTGTAGAAGGATACCATCAGTTTAGAGGGGATGTTGTTTCTCCTGAATACTCTCAGAAAGTCTCTGCTCTACAGTCTGAGTCCATTATTTTTACACATTCATGTTTCAGAAAGTATATCTAAGTTGTCACTTTATCCATGCAGATGACTTGCTTGGTGTTGGCGTGTGCACTGATTTATTCTTGGTACCTGTCACCAAACTTTCAGGACATAAGGGGGACGGACGCTCGGCAGTCTCTTCTGTCTTTACAACTTGCACTTAATGCTCTGGAGGCTCAGCTCTCCAAAAACGTCTGCTTTAATTGAAGCGTAGGTCCTGTTTGAGATGTACCACTGCAAAGTGAATTTTCCTTCACCTGAGCGCAATACCGCTGGACATGAATTGCTCCTGTGTGGGGTGTTCACGTGGACTTGCGATGCAAACACACACACACACACACACACAGACAGACACACACACACGCACTTGCCCGAAAAACAAATCAAATTTTTTGTTGCACTGTTGCAAGTTAGAGAGCGGAGCCTATACAGTGGTTCGTTGACTTACTAGTTTTTGGATATACGAGCTGTCACTGGGCCAACTTTTTTTGTCTTGAGCTACAAGCAACATTTTTAGTTATGTGCGCTAATTATTGACAGTGAACGTAACAACGAGCAGCAAATACTGAACAATGATTGGAAAAAAAAACCTAATGCTTGCTTCAAGTTGTTTATTGCCATTCCCAGTTGAAGCTTAAACATGAAACAAAAAGAACTGCATGTATTTAATCAAAACACACAACTTACAAAGGTTCGCTCCTGAATACTTACACACGATGCAAAACGCCATAGACGGGATAATGAGACAAGCATCAATGTTGTGATAGTTATCACCCTTTAAGCAACTTATATTTAAACACACCCTCTCCCTAAGCTGTCACCTTATTGTGGTGGAGGGGTTTGTGTGTCCCGATCATCCTGGGAGCTAAGTTGGGTAGGGTCACCCATGGAAAACAGCTCCTAGGTGAGGGACCAGACAAAGCACGGCTCAAATGACCCCTTATGATGATAAAAATAAATGGACCTAAGTTTCCCTTACCCAGACGTGGGTCACCGGGGGCCCCCTCTAGAGCTAGGCTTGGAGGAGGGGCTCGAAGGCGAGTGCCTGGTGGCCGGGCCTCCACCCATGGGGGCCGGCCTGGTACAGCCCGAAGAGGCAATGTGGGTCGTAGAATGTCACCTCTCTGGCAGGGAAAGAGCCCGAGGTGGTGTGCGAGGTTGAGAAGTTACGACTAGATAGCGTCGGACTCACCTCCACACACAGCTTGGGCTCCGGTACCAATCTTCTTTAAGGGGTTGGACTCTTTTCCACTCTGGAGTTACCCACGGTGAGAGGCACCAAACAGGTGTGGGCATACTTATTGCCCCCCCTGACTCGGTGCCTGTACGTTGGGGTGTACCCCGATGGACGAGAGGGTAGCTTCCCTCCACCTTCAATTGGGGCGACAGGTCCTGACTGTTGTTTGTGCTTATGGATTAAACAGCAGTTCAGAATCCCCACCCTTTTTGGAGTCCTTGGAGAGTGTGCATGAGACCGCTCCCGCTGGGGACTCCCTCGTTCTGCTGGGGTACTTCAACGCTCACGTGAAAAATGACATTGGACCTGAAAGGGCGTGATTGGGAGGAATGGTGCCCCCCGACCATAACTCAAGTGGTGTTCTGTTGCTGGAGTTCTGTGCTCGTCATGGATTGTCCATAAAGAACACCATGTTCAGACATAAGGGTGTCCATATGTGCACTTGGCACCAGCACACCCTAGGCCGCCGTTCAGTGATCGACTTTGTGGTCGTGTCATTGGACGTGCTGCCTTGGACATCCGTGTGAAGAAAGGGGTGGAGCTGTCAACCGATCACCACCTGGAGGTGAGTCAGCTCCGATGGTGGGGGAGGATGCTGGTCCAACCTGGCAGATCCAAACGTATTGTGAGTGTCTGTTGGGAACTTCTGGCAGAGTGCTGTGTCGGAAGGAGCTTCAACTCCCATCTTCGGCAGAAGGGGACTCTGAGATGAGTTCTTCTATCGCTGGGGTTGAGGTCACTGGGATGGTTAAAAGGCTCCTCTGTGGCAGGACCCCAGAGGTGGATGAGTTCCTAAGGTCTCTGGATGTTGTGAGGCTGTCCTGGTTGACACGCCTCTGCAATATCGCATGTTTGGTCCCTGTACGACCGGTCTGCATTGCCAGGAGCGTGTCCAGTGAGAGTTGGACGCCGCCGAGGTTGGCTGCCCTTTGTCAGAAATTCTATTCATTACTTTTATGGACAGAATTTCTAGGCACAGCCGGGGTGTTGAGGGGGTCCAGAATGGTGACATCAATATCTCGTTGCTGCTTTTTGCAGCCAAGTGTGAAGTGGCTGGCATGAAAATCAGTACTTCCAAATCTGAGGCCATGGTCCTCAGTCAGAAAAGGGTGGGGTGACCTCACGCGGACGACCCCGGACACATTGGAGAAACTACGTCTCTCTGCTGACCTGGGAATGCCTTGGGATACCCCCGGAAGAGTTGGGCGAAGTGGCTAGGGAGTGGGAAGTCTGGGCTTCCCTGCTTAAGCTGCTGCACCTGCAACCCGACCTCAGATAAGCAGAGGAAAATGGATGGTGGATATTTGAACAGAAAGGGTAGCGACACATGCAAACCGAGTATACATTAATACTCACTGGCATATGTTCTTTATCTTATGCAAGAATATGACGATTATTCTTGGGGTTTAGTTGCGACATTGTTCTTGTATTTTATCAACAAAGCTACGTTAGTATGTCTGTATGTGTCATACTGCCCCTTGGTGGCCAAGGCACACACACCAGGCACACAATGCCCATTGAATTAATGCATGAAATCATGATGCACAAACTGTTAAATTTAGCACTACAACTAACAATTATTTTAATTAATCAATTTATCTGCCGATTATTTTTTCCAATCAATCGATGAATCAGTTTAAAAAAACAAAACTTATTCAAACAAAGCACATTTCAAATTGACAGTGCAGAAAATCCGCAAACATAAACTGATTATGATTCAGTTACTGGTTTGGTCCGAAACATCTGTCAGAAAATCGGCATAAATATTGGTAATTGTTTTCCAAGGTAAAAGAAGATGTTTGCAAATATCTTATTTTTATGGAACAAAAAGACAATCAGCCTGCTTTATCATTATCCATCCATCCATTTTCTATACCACTTTATCCTAACAAGGGTCACGGGCGTGCTGGAGCCTATCCCAGCTAACTTCGGGCGAGATGCGGGGTAGACCCTGAACTGGTTGCCAGCCAATCACAGGGCACAAATAAAAACAAACAACCATTCACGCACACATCCACACCTAAGGGCAATTTAGAGTCATCAATCAACCTACCATGCATATTTTTGGGATGTGGGAGGAAACCTGAGTGCCCGGAGAAAACCCACGCAAACATGGGGAGAACATGCAAACTCCACACAGACGGGGATTTGAACCCCCGGTCCTCAGAACTGTGAGGCAGATGTGCTAACCAGTAATCCGCCGTTCCACCTGCTTTATCATTATATATTATTTATAAATATAAATAAATTATTTTATACTTATTATTATTAATATTTACTCTTGAGAGTATTCCGAGGATTTGGACAATTATAAGTTAAGCAAAGTCTCTAAACGATTAATTGATTATCAAAATGTATCGATTAATTTGATAATTTATTAGTTGTCGATTAATTGATTAATCTTTGCACCTCTACTTAAATTCTTTACATTCTATTTTTCTTATTAATTAAATGCAACTTTTGTTGGTGTTTTTCGGGGGGCTGGAATGGATTAAAGGCATTTCTATTCATTTCAATGGGGAAAGATGATTTGAGATGAGTGTTTTGAGCTACGAGCGTGTTCACGGAGTGAATTAAACTCATAAGTCAAGGCACAACTGTATTAACATTGATACCTCAACGACGAAAAAATAAAAGCGCATTATTATCTTGAGAATGTATATTCTTGTATTGGACTGCAGGTGCTGGTGTTAAATGCAAGTGGAAAAGATATCCAACTCTTTGTACCGTAAAACAAAGGGTTGGTTGTTTTTACCTAGCCTTCATCCCATTCGGCTGTTCATGCCTTGCGCTAAATGATAATATTTTTATTACCATGCATTACTTTCCCCATGAAGGGCAGCGTTATTGTTTAAAAGGTGCACTGGGACGACACTAATACTTTCAGTGTTCCCTAACGCTCAATAATGTCACGGTTCCCTGAAATAATGGCGAGGAATCTTTTTTTAACAAAAGATAATTGGATGTAAGGGCAAAGTGGTGCTGAGGTAGCCTTGGTTTGGTCTTTATATTCTATTCTTGACCTCTTTTGGAGTTCAGTGTTGTTGTAAGGTCTGACAAAAGCTGAGACTGTTTTTCTTTTTTACTCCACCTGTCCTTGAATGTCTTTGTGATTTGTTTTCATGCATTCTCTCATAGACAATAGCTTAGGAATGATATTCAGCATATGCCTTTCTGCCTGTTTGTCTCCTTAGCATTGTTAGACCTTTTCCTGTACTAATACATCTAGTGAAAGTTTTGCCACGGGCCAGATGGCACACGCACACACAATCCCGCTACTAGTCACCTTACTATTTATTCTTAGCGCAGGCAATCACAGTACTCTCATTATTACTCAATAGGGCGCAGGCATGCAACCCATCATCTGCAATGATCGGTGGAGCCCCGAGCAATAAATGCAAATGGGGGAGATTTAGCACATGCATGGATATCATATAAATATAAATTTGGTGTTTTTGGACAGCGGGGAAGGGACGATGTAAATCACTAGCCATTTTGTAGCTTTATATGTCAGTGTTCAACTGTTGCGAAAACTTTTTTTTTCTCAATTTTAAACCACACATATTTCATATCTATCCATCCATTTTCACTAGGGTCGCGGGCGTGCTGGAGCCTATCCCAGCTGCCATCGGGCAGGAGGCGGGGTACACCCTGAACTGGTTGCCAGCCAATCGCAGGGCACATACAAACAAACAACCAGTCGCACTCACAGTCACACCTACGGGCAATTTAGAGTCTCCAATTAATGCATATTTTTGGGATGTGGGAGGAAACCGGAGTGCCCGGAGAAAACCCACGCAGGCACGGGGAGAACATGCAAACTCCACACAGGCGGGGCCGGGGATTGAACCCCGGTCCTCAGAACTGTGAGGCAGACGCTCTAACCAGTCGGCCACCGTGCCCCAAAAGAAATATTTTCTACTAATTATATATATATACCTAATGAGGATAGGCGGTATGGAAAATGAATGAGTGAAGGATAGATCATGATGTCACGTTAAACCTAAGCCTAAACCTAAGCGTCTCAAGCACTAATACTAGTGATGACAGGGTAAAAGTGTGCGATTATGACCCAAGAACGCATACAGAGCACTGTGCAATGTGTATGTGAATGACGGGCTCTTTTGGTTGTTTTGGTACAAGACATGAATTACTCAGTTAGCTCTTGACATTTATTGGGTGGCTGTATGTTCCCCCACTGCTCTGGTTTCAAGGTATACCACAGTTTTAAGAAGTCACAGTTTAAAAACTGTTAAAACTTTCCATCAGTGGTATGAGCGTTTCTTCTTTGGTTTTGTTTTTTTGAGTCCTCCGTGCAGGCAAAATGGCACGACCCCTCCCGTTGTTGGTTCAATATGTCAGTGAGGGTACCGCGGCTTGGTAGAGGAAGGATATCATATTTCCAAGAGTGCTACCCATCACTCTTCCACAAATTCAAAGTCACATTAATATCCTACTTTAACGTTTGTAACCAGCTACGAGAGTTAGCATGTCTTCAATTGGTGAAATAAATACTATAGGCTCACTGCCAAGTCAGATAACTGCTTTTGCTTGTGTACTACATTTTGATTTTATTTAGAGAATGTCAATTTATTATTTTCTTTTTACGTTTGCTAGTGTACCTAATAGCACGTTCATGCTTATCATGCTGTCAGAATCTGATACCGGCCCATGACGTTTGACCAGTGCTATAGAAAATGGATGGATAGAAATTGAGTACCGCGAAGAAGCTAATTAAAATAAGAACTAGCTGGGATAGGCTCCAGCACGGCCGCGACCCCTGTGAGGATAAAGTGGTACGGACAATGAACGGATGGATGGAAGCTAGAGGTGGCCCAAGACTTTTGCACAGTACTTAGTACTTGGAGGAGAGACTGAGCAATAAAATACTGGAGCACATGGACAAATGAAGACATCACTTTATGACCTAGTGTCTGTCGTCTGTGTTTTTGTATCAGGGGCCGATTCCTGTGTTTATCTCATAGGAAATAATGATATCATCAGTTAAACTTGAACACATTCACAAATACCGATATTAGAATGACATCATTTCAGAGTTTAAAGGCATAAAAGGGCACCAAAAATCGCAGGTGACATCACTACTACCTACTTTAGATGCATAAGCACTAGTTTGAAAAAAATTTAACGGGCTGTTTCAGTCCCCCTGAGCAATGATACAATAACCTCACAAATATTTACCACCATATGTCATGAACACTTGTGGGTTAAATGTTTTAGGGGTTTGCATGACAGTTCATCTGAGATTTTATTAAGGCAAGTACCCTATTAAAAATGCATCATTTGTTAT
Organism: Phyllopteryx taeniolatus; assembly: GCF_024500385.1. NCBI lineage: Eukaryota > Metazoa > Chordata > Actinopteri > Syngnathiformes > Syngnathidae > Phyllopteryx > Phyllopteryx taeniolatus. The sequence continues at coordinate 11,022,063 of NC_084509.1, forward strand.
TGTTCTCTTTTTTGGATGCTGTAACATATTCAAAAGCTCACCAAATTTTGCCTTATGGAAAATGGATGGATGGATGGATGTTGATTAATGTTCTTATCAATTGCAGTAAAAGTGTTTAGATGATTTACTCGTCTATAATAATCCTGAAGAAGGATTTAAATGACATTATCTAGCTCAGGAAAAAGGAAGATTTACTCATTCTCACCTTTTAGCTGGTGATAAAAAGTCATATTCAAGATTTTTGCAGCACATGGATGACTGTGTTTGCCTTGGGTCCCCAAATGACTAAATGCACTCCTGCTTGCAGGTACTCTGCTATTTTGGTTTGAAGGTCCACTCTTTCTGGGATTTTGGCCATGAACTCCACCTACCTATCACTGTGGATTCAAGATAGCACACATTTTGAATTAAAGGGAGGGGGGGAAAGTGTTTATATCTTTGGATTTATCTAAAAGTGCCATGCAGAAAGATAATGAGGTGGAGAACCGGCAGGAACACGAGGCTCATCTCCCCTTCCTGCCATGATGCCGCTGTCATGCCTGTGTGCTCTTGGTTGTCGGACAGGCGTGACGGCTTGTTTATGGCCAGATTAATTGCCTTTACGGCCTTGTTTCTCCCTGTGAATGGTGCGGCTTGCCTTTAATGAACACGCACGCCGCCTGCATGCCTCCCTCGCCTTCCCTGGCGGCTTTAAAAGCAAAGCCGCTCGCTGCTTAATGCGGAACACTCACCGCATGACCCTGCACAGGTGACTGACTACATTTGAGTGTGTGTGTGTGTGTGCGCGTGCGTGTGTGTGTGTGTGTGCGTGCGCCCGTGCGTGTGCGTACTTGGCCTTTCTAAGAGGCCCAGCACTGCTGCTGACTGGTTCCACCCGAGTGCCACCGGCAGACCGGACTGTGACTTTAATCATTTCCCGCTGAGCCGAGGAGAGTCATGTCAGGCTTTGGCCAGCATTAAGCAGCGGGCGCAGATGCAGGACATGAGAGTATTTGCAATAATAAAAATAAAAGTCATAGAAGAGCGTAAAGAATTATTAAAATGAGCTAAAGCAGGGGTGGGCAATTGTGTCATTGACATGTACAGTGGAACCTCGATAAAACGGCCCCGATATAACGGATATTGGATAAATGGAACGTCGAAACTGAACAGTGTGTCCAAAAATAGTTTCCATTTGTCACGTACACTGCCGTTGACAATCTGTTAGTTCCAGAATTGGCCGCTGTTGTTTACTGGTGCTGTGGCGCAATGCAGGCAGAGAACGGGACTGACCTATTTCCGGGTAACAGATATACAATATGACTAGATCCAATTCCAAAAGATGTGCCTCCCTTGCCTACGTGGCGGCCATGTCGAATGTGAGGCATTGACGTGGTGGAAATGGTGTAATGGTTCTATCTATTGTCTATTATAAAGCACAGGCATAGAGAGAGTGGCATGGCTGCGGTGTTAACTAAGTCTTTGGAGTCTGGAACATGCTATCTTTGGTACAGTGTCTTATTTGCCTTGGTTCTCTGACCTTGACTATGTTGCACACGTCACCTGATATTTGATATTGCACATTCAATTAATACTTTTTATACTGTATATACCATAGTTTTATTTAGTGTTTTATATTGATGTTATTATTTGAACTGTCTTTGTAGCACCGTGGGCCCTTGACTACTGTAATTTCAATCCTCTGTATGTGTTACGCATATTGAAGAATTGACAATAAAAGCACCTTGACCTTGACCTTGACCTTTGGCAACAGATTTGGAACTAGTATGCACACTAATTCCTCGCGGCTCATGAGCGCGACATTCCTATGATGAGTAGTGTACATCAACAATGTCACCATGACAAAGCACAATGGCATGGTAAGTTTGGATAAAATGTGAAACTTTCGAACATTTTCAAGCTTTTTTAAAATATTATTATATATTAAATCAGTGGATGACGAAGGATCATATAGGATCATTTTCCTGGGATAAGAGAAGACAGTAGTAGTCAGACGGAGCATGGTCCACGTTTAGTGAAGATAACGGGATCTGACCAACAAACAGTGTTGGGAAGATAACTTTGGAAATGTAGTTGGTTACAATTACATGTAAACCTGTTGAAAATGTAATAGTAGTGTAACTATTTTAATTAATTACTCAAAGTAATATAACTAATTACATTTGATTACATTTTGATTTCTTCACTTAATTTTGAATGAATGCATTAGCAGGACCCTGGGATGTTTCGCCTAAAAAAAGAATACACAAATAATAAACTGATAACAAAACTTCATGAAATAAATAAAGAAAATTATAAAGATGAAACCGTTCAAAAGGCAATGTGCAAGGTGGCGCTTCGAGGTAATATTTGGAAAAATATGTCATGTTTGAGATTACAGCAGAATGGCACATGAGCCTACCACAAGCATCAGCTCTAGAAAGAGGAAAAATCTGATCTTTTGCGGTGATTTTTGAAATGTAATTACAAATTTAATAATGGAAATTTCCAAATGCAACTGTAATTTAATTGCACATGTTCTCCCAGTAATGTAAAGGATTACAATTACATACATTTTTTAATGAAATTAATTAATCTCATCGCATGTAATTAGTTACTCCCCAACACTGTTAGCAAATGTATAAGCGAGAATCTCAGAGAAGTATTCTTTAGGCAACCTATGTGCTAGCAGCTTTTGCTGTATGCTTATTGTTCCTTGCAGGAATGTTAAAAACATCTTTAATCCTATTCAGGCCTCCTCGATATTTAAGAAATGTAAATAACTTTGTGGAAGAACGGTGGACTTAGTGGTTAGCATGTCTATCTCAGTTTTGTGGTTCTGAGTTTGAATCTCCAGGTCACCCATGAACTTAATGAGGACAAGTGCAATAGAAAATGGATGGATGGACAATTAAAAAGTGAGAATGAATTATTATTTCATTATTAAAATGAACTTTGTTATACATTTTACATACACTAACCTTTTTTTTATTTTATTTCCTCTACTAATGACAAATCAAATAGGGCTTCAGAGCTGCAAAGTTTCCCCAACCCTGTGCAAAAGCATTGATTTAAAATCACCCTCAACCTTTCTTAGCTCGTCACCTTATTACTTCTTTCGAGGCTTGTTCTCTCTCTTTGACTGCCATTAATCAGCCCTCCTCTTTTCTCTCTGCCGCTCTACTTCATTAAGCCTGAAACAGAGCTCGGTCCAGTGCTAATGGACAGTCTCCTTAACTCAAGAGTTCAAGCATGGGGCCATGATTCTTTATAAAGGTGTGTGTCTGTGGGTATCTGCAACCTTGTAAACAATGCGCCCCTTTATTTGTCACTTGTGTGACAGCTATTGGACCACCCAACCGTCTAGTCATGATGGGCCTGTACTTAGCGTACCTTTCAAGGGATACACTGCCCAGCTCAGATATTATGTTTAGTAGTCACAGGGGCACCGTGCATGCTGTGAAAGCTGGCGGAGGTAAAGCGGAACCTCCAAACCCGAATAGCTCTGAAGTCACACATTGCAAGATTGTACAGGCCTCTGCATGTGAGTGTCTAGCTTTTTCTTAGGCTTTTTACTTGACATGCATTCCTAAAGATGACGCACTGCCACATGTGGTGTTATGCAAGTCATCAGTGCCCGAGCGCTCCAATCAACGCGCATCAAATGATGACCTCTCATGCTTTGCTTTTTTGGGTTTTTTTTATTGACAAGCAGAGTTTAGAGGAAAAAGAACATGAGAGGAGAAAAGTAATATGTATTGAACTCCTGTGTCACCATGCGCGTGAGTGAGGTCAGTTTTTGTATTTTTACATTTTACAGTGGTTATCTTTTATACTAGAGATGTCCCTTTCACATTGTTTTTTTTTTTTTTTTTTGCACTTGAGTCGAGTCGCTTGATTTTGAGTATCTGCTGATACCAAGTCCGATCTGATACCTCAGCAATATATTAAGACATGCTTTAACATAGCATGCACGAGTCCTATATTTAAGCGCTTGCTTTTGATGTCTTCCTGACTAAACAATACATTTGCATTATTATTTATAGAGCACTGGAAATGAGGATTATTTTTTTGCTTTTATGAACTTTTTAGAAGAAGAATAATCATCTTTATTGTCATGAACATGCATGCATGCACATCAAATTTGTTCTCTGCATTTTACCCATCACAGTGAACACACGCACTTGTTAGTGGAACACACTGGAGCAGGGGGGCAACTTAAGCACCCAGGGAGCAGTTTTGGGGTATCATTGTCTTGCTCAAGGACACCACAGCCGTGAATGAGATGTTGGTGGATGGTCCGGTCGGGGTCTTGAACAAAGGCCCCCACGGTGGCAGGCGATGATCTTAACCATTGGGCTACGGCTAGCCCTTTAAAAAATTAATAAAAAATCTGATAGTTACACTTACACAATTTCTCTTTGATTCACGTGATCAGATCACGACAACTTGAATTAAAGGTCAGAGGACAAAGATTTTAAAAAAATTCTTGATAACTATAACCCTTTTACAAACCACACCTACCAGTTCGAAGTGATTATATGGCAGATATACAGAAGTTAAATCGATAATTATGATGCAGAATGCAGAAGGCTGCTTTTTGCATCCCGCGCCTTCCGGTCTTCGTCTCTTTCCGGCGCTGTAACGTCACACGAGCCAAATATCCTGTTCATTCAGCGGTGTGTGCTATTGTTCCCGTCCTTGTATATTTGTCGTCGTATGATTTAACGATGTCACAATGGTTTATTGTGTGGCATTTGGTTGTACAAGTGGTTCAGGCAGTGGCAAGAGTTTCTGTGGCTTTCCAAGTGAAAAAGGAATGTGAGCAGTGGCTAGGGAAAGTCAATTGACAGGGGAAGAAACGTGGTCAGCTATGAGTGCCTAGCAAGCATTCCAAACTGTGCTGATCACTTCGAACCGGCGTGTTTTCGAACCGCCAGCAAGAGAACTAAATCTCACAGGTGCCGCGGTGAAGCGGCGCAGACAAGAGGTGAGGTGAGGATTTCCTTGTATATACCTACGACTCTATTATGGTTACTATGCACTGGGCAGTAGGAAAAAAAAAAACCCACACAGTACTTTTCAGTACTGTCTGTACTTTTGCCTATATGACAAGCCAACAGACACACGGCAAAGACTGTGTGCAGCGTGTTATAACGCAACTCGAGCGAGGGGCACACAATATATAGGAATACTGCATCCTATGTTAAAGTTTGTGCCGTGTCACTGAAACATATATGAATATATAATACGAAAGTCTTGCTCAAAAATATTGGCACCCCTGGTGTGGCATTATTTCAAGCCATGAGTTTATATGCTTTTGGCATACCATCACATCGAGCCAGTGGCCACTCTCTTTTTCTGTTGTACAGCTGCTACTTGGCTGCTCGTCGTCGTCACTGTCAGGTTCCGACCTCCTGATCGGCTCAAACGTACGCTTTGACGATGCCAAGTTCAGTTGGGTGCTCCTGTACGTCGAAATCCTCCTCCTCCACATATTCCAACACGTTGCTCACAATTGCGTATAGAGTGTAGCGCGCTGTGTTTGGCAATTGCAACGTCACTTCTGAACAAATCCACTCTTAAGTCATTTCAGATTTAAAGCAAAGCAACATGCCCGAAACTCAAGACACCGGTCTTGAATTTCGGTTATGTTCGGGGAGGACTCAATATGAGTCAGAAAAAACTATTTATTTAGCTAAACTATGGTTGGAGGTTACGTGCATGTATTACATAACATATAAACAATGCAAATATGAATTTTAACTGACCCTGTAACATATTTGTCATCTGAGCTTTAAAGCATTATTATGGTTTCAGTTAGACCTTGGAATTATTTCCATTTCCATTATATGCTATAGATGGTTTTTATTCATCCATCCATTTTCCGTACCTCTTATCCTCACTAGGGTCACGGGCATGCTGAAGCCTATCCCAGGTATTTTCAGGCGAGGTTTTTATTCATGTTTATCATTATTTTTGTAGGTCTGATCAAATCGAATTTTCCCCAACTTATTGGAACAGGTTATGTTTGACTTTCGATGATCCACTGCATGTGAAATATGTGATTTATAACAATCAGTCGAAGAATGATGATGAAAAAAAGCATCTCACCTGATGTGAGATGATATTATCATAAATCAGTCACATCGTTTTATTGGGGGTAAAAATGGAAAACATGATGGCTTCATTTGACATTGAGCTGAATACAAAACCAATGGGAGACTATTTAAACTGCAAAATGTCTGCTTTTAAGTGCCCCATGCTTTGAAAGAAGTTCGATAAGCCCACCCCAACACATTTTTATTTTTATTTTTTTTAATTTACATTTCATATATTATAATACCCCCGAGAGTGGGAAGTGACACACCAGTTAAATAAACTTTAAATAACATCCGCAAAATGTGTTTGGCCACAAATCGAAGTCCCAAATTGGATCATATCAGCCACTATATTCCTTAGTCTGCACGTCTTTTACAACTGACCCCGCAGCTGCCTTTACAATCTTATTAAGCAAGAATGCCGATGTCTACATTTGACTATAATGCTTAATAGGACATATTTTATAGTCGCATGCATTTACTTTCAGCTCTTCAGCATATATATGTATTTATTGCTCACTCCCACCTACCAGTCGATAGTACAGTTGCATGTTGTTATTGGGCCGCTGTGGACGACGGCTACTATTGAGCGGTGTTGTGACAGGAGCTGCTTTATTGTGTGTTTGTTCTGGTATATTAATGGCTGCCTTTTCAGCTCTCTGATTACGGCCAACCAGGGAAGCCGGGAGTGAGTTCCTCTAGTACCGTCACAGTGGAGGGCAAAAATGCTGATTGCAATTTCTTTCCTGCATTTTCCCTCCCAACTGGTCCGCTGCCATGATTGAAGTTTGAAGTAAATTTTGCTGCCCAGGCAAATGGGGAAAAAAATGCAGTTTGGTGCTACAAGTATCCATCCATCCATCCATCCATTTTCTGAGCCGCTTCTCCTCACTAGGGTCGCGGGCATGCTGGAGCCTATCCCAGCTGTCATCGGGCAGGAGGCGGGGTACACCCTGAACTGGTTGCCAGCCAATCACAGGGCACATAGGAACAAACAACCATTCGCACTCACAGTCATGCCTTCGGGCAATTTAGAGTCTCCAATTCATGCATGTTTTTGGGATGTGGGAGGAAACCCACGCAGGCACGGGGAGAACATGCAAACTCCACACAGGCGGGGCCGGGGATTGAACCCGGGTCCTCAGAACTGTGAGGCTGACGCTCTAACCAGTCGGCCACCGTGCCGCTGTGCTACAAGTAGTTTTAGAAAATAGAGATAGTTAAATACAGATTGAAAGAGTCAGATGAGATAGCACACCTGCGACCCTAGTGAGGATAAGCGGAACGGAAGATGAATGAATGAAATGAGTGGATGATAGATGGATGGATTATGGTTAAAATGATTGATGACGGATCATTCAATAGATGGATTGATAAATCATCCATATTTTATAATTCATCAGTATATTATGTTGCCATGAACATGTGCTGTAATAACATTAATAAACCATTTATAAACCCTTTTATATGCCAAATTTTAAGTAAAATCTTTTTCTCTGCATCTGAGTTTTCTTTTTTTTTAACCTCCATGAGCACAGACCATTTTGCATTGATCACGGTTCCTTTGTTGATCAGTCAATCAGTTAGCAGGATTACACAAAAACTATGTTGGCGATTGGTGAGGTCTGTGGGGCCAGTCTGGCTGCTTTGGGAAATCTCCTGGTCTTATTATGCAGCTCATCTTCTGTGCGCCTGTGACAGTGTCCATCATTAGTCTGGAAAGATGGAAGTGGTGGATGCATTAACTGGAGAGAGTGTTTGCAATCTCAATGCTGGGGTCATTCTGGGACAGCTTTGCGTGCATCTTGACCCTCAATCCAAATGAATGCAAACTTCATACACAGGTATAGGTAAGTAAGCCAGAAGAAAGACAGACGAGAAAGAGGGCCTGATTTACAAATATCCCAAATAGCGGGCACTAAATCACACTAACTCTTTGTAGGCATGTTGCATGTTATCTTCTAAGATTGTGGCGTGATTGGCAACAGGTGTAGAAGTGGTGGGGACCACCCTATTTTTTGTGGTTTAGGTAGCGCTGATGGTTTTCACAATGAAAAATATAGGAGAGCACCGGAAGCACAAAATGAAGTTTGAAGTGATGGAATTGTAAGTGTTAGTGGAAAAAGCAAACAAACATTACTGACACAGAAAAGAACTCTATTGCTCTCATAATTTTGGGGAAGCCACCAACTACATAAAAGCCATATTTTGTTTGAGCCTGGCAATTGGGTGTATCTGCCCATCCTTTGTAGCATTGTGCTTTAGACTTAGCTGAAATGACCCAGATGCAAGAAAATGCAGAGTATAAAGCAATTTGTGATACGGCATGACTCCTTTTTACTGGCTCCCAATGAGCAATTAGATCATTCAGAAGGTCCACAATTGCATTGCTGAATAGATCATTTGTGATCATTTTTGTTTCTTGCATTTCAAACATGTTTACTGCGGCTCGGACTCCCCCTCTAAATCCTAATTTGTTATTCTTATTATTCTTATTGACAGTAACAAATGACTTCCGAATCAGAATCGAATCGTTACTCTTTGTACTGTTCCGAAATTATGAAGTCATATTCCAACTAATGAAAAATGTGCAGAAACTATGCACAGTAAGTCAAAATGGCGTCAGCTATAAAAAAAAGAAGGCTAAAAATCATGAAATATTTTGTATTTTTTTAAGTAAATGATGCGTGCCAGCAGTTGCAGCTCTTGTCAGAATAAAGTAAGTAGTCTGTTATTTGATTCGTTGTGATTCGAATCCAACAATTCTGATTCAGCGTTCGTTTTTTTTCGGCGGACTGGAATGCCAAATCGTGAACAGCCTTAATGTTTACAAAAGTAGATAAATCCATTCTGCCCATCGCTTTTCATTTTGTCTGCACGTCCTTCTGAACACAATAACGCAGTCATTATTTGCGCATGCTTTTCAGACACGGTATTTAAAGAAGAAAAATCAGCCACCGCAATTTATTTCACGTTTGATAAATCATGCAGCGTTACTCTAATTGAATATACTCCTCGAAGAATGCGCAAAATGGAAATTTGGCCCATTTGGCAGACACAATCATGGGTGCGCCCTGTGAGTAGATCAGCTTCTACAGCTGTTTGTGTGAGCAATAAAGTTTCGTTTTTCCACACACAAACCTTTAGTAAATCAGGCCTAGAGTCTGGCCAGGGTTAACAAAATGTAAGAATACCTGTCCCAGGCATGTGCTATTAATCGCACATGCAAACGCATACTGGAACCTATTGACAGACTTTGAGTCCCGTGGCAGAGATGGCGCCGACTAGACGAGGGCACCTTCGGGAGACTGAAAGAAGTTGCCTCTAAACTCTTTGAAGCATGATTATGTATGTATGTGTGTGTGTGTGTAGGGGAGGGGGGAGGGGGCGTGAAAGCGATCTTTTTCCACGGCAGATGGTGTGATGCTGTGTGAAACCAGTTAGGTTACCATCAGTGGAGAAGCAGGTTTGTGACAGATTTCTGGCTGCGAGGTGACTGGACCCACTCCCAGCCTCAAGGTCGACCCATAATTATACCCGCTTACTTGGGGATCGTCCAAATGCACCCAAGTACTCCATGCAATTAGGGAAGGCGAGCATTGTTTGTGCTGCCAATTGTCTAGGTTTCTTTTGTTCTTTTTTTTGTGTGGGTGATTTTTTTTTCACCTTCATTTATACACCAGGGAGGAGGGGGGGGGGGGCGGTTTAAAGTACCCCATGCCCTCTGTAAACAGTTGCTTGTCTTTCGGCTTCACCCACCAGGGGTTTAATACAGCTCTTACTGTTGTTGTGGTTGTTGGACTCTTTTGTCTACTTGGCCAAAAAAAGGACTTGAATATAATTATATTATACTGAAACCAACATTTACATAAAAAATATGGGCTACAGATAAACATATGGAATTTAACATTTAAAGGCATCATTTGAAGTTGCCCTGCTGTAATAATCTAATTTATCCATTTAAAGTGAGAGATTTTTTAAACATATCACAGTGGGTCTGTATAATGTATAATTTATTTCATTTTATCCAGTTTGTTTTTCTTTGCTTCTCTCAAACTGCTGCTCCCAGACTCAAATATTTAAATAGCCTTGCTCAAATAATCTAATTTAACAACCAACCATTGTTTCTGGAATGTCAAATCAGAGATCTGAATTTTGACAACCAAAATAAGTGCTACGTTGTCATTTTATCACATAAAAATCCTTTTAATATTTGTTACTGTAAACAAGCACATTTACAGGAGCCCATATCTCCATATTTTTTTGCTCTTCTCTCACCATACAAAGTAAAAATCAATACTTTTTGCTTTAAGAATTTTGCAGGTTTAACATTATTTTTTTTTTATAAAAAATATCTCTCAAGCTGCTGCTCATCAGCCTCACGTGTTAAAATAATCCAGTTAAAATAATGTAATTTTACAACCAAACATTATTTTAGAAACTTTAAGTGAGAGAATTTTTCAGGGCATCCCTGTAGATTGGAATCTGACAGCCAAAATAATTGTGCTACTGTTTAGGTTTATTACTCAACAGATATTTTGGAGTTGTCATTCTTCAAAATATTCTGCTCTTTTTTCACTATACAAAGATGAACTTTTTTTCTTTTTAGCTTTTTTCTTTTTCTTTTTTTAAAATATACAGGCAGTCCTCACATTGCCATACATTAACATCTGGGATGCAAAATGTTTTTTTTCAAATGCATCTGTTTGAAAATAATATTTTTTGCTTGTACTTGTTTGTATTATGTCGCTGTAACACATTGACTATACTTTAAACAACATGTGGTCTTTTAATTTGGATTTAACACGATGACAGGTGAAGCACTGAATGGGATGAACTCAAAAGCTGCCTTTCTATGTGTTCTTATTTTTTAATAATTCTTTTGACAAAAAAAGTGAGGGCAAAGTTTAGGGATGACAGAGTTTCCTAGTTGTACTCGAACTGAAGGGGGGACTTTGCAATTATATGGTCGTTGCCTTAAACCTCTTAAAAGCCTTGGCCCCTTTGCCTATCATTTTTAAACTACTTTCAACATTTGCTTCATTGCTCTTTGGCAGTTTTGACTTTAAAGGGAGCATAAATAGGATCCAGACATCACTGTATTACATTTATTTTGATTAAGTGGTCTGCCTTGCTTTATTTTTGGTCTGCAACAGTGCAAATTGACAAAGATTAATTGATTATCTATACAAAAAAAAACAAGTGCACAGCATGAGTGTGTGTTCGTGTGTGTATTGCGAGGCTAATTGCATTCATCAGGCAAACAAACACAGCTGGCCAATGTGCTGCGGCGTTGGATGGCGACCGGAGCCCGTGCTGACTGGGAATCTGTTGCCAGCGTTTCCCATCAGGAAGCTCATCAAGTATTGACGAGCAGAGCCAAGTGTAGCGGGATACAACGCATGAAGGGATATGTTGAAAAATCAAAAAAGTGGAAAACTATCATGTTTGTAGCTGGGGGTGGGGGGGTTGACTTAAAGGACATGACCTTAAAAACGGCGACCTCGTTGAAAACAGGGCGGCAAACAAGGGGAACTCGAAGATAACTGTGTTTTTATAGGCTGCTGAGACATTTGTCTGCCTGCACATTTGTCTTCGGTCTTTGTCTGTTTGACATTTATAGGAGCGGGAGAGCTATTTAAATCACAAGCACCTGTGTGCGCGGATGGGTTGTAGGTGCGAGGGACAGATTTACACCCCACGTACGGGCCGAGATGAAGGCCATTGGCCAGGCGGGACATTTCTGTTTGTCTGGCTCGACAGCTGGCCTTGGTCCAATTTCATTTCTTCCGAGCCTAAACACTTGTTCCACTCCGCTGCAGTCTCACTAGTCGACTGCCACGGCCTTTCTTTCAGATCATGGAGGAAAGATCACTTTTAACTAGGGATGCACTGATACTTTGTCTCGTACTTGGACGTACTTGGAAGAAATGCTCCAATACCAATACAACGAACGATACCAGTATACCAGCCTGACAAATATAAGGTGGTATCTGAGTCATGCAGAGCTGGGTAGAGTAGCCACAATTTGTGCTCAAGTAAGAGTACTGTTACTTGAGAATAATATGACTCAACTAAAAGTAAAAAGTAGCTCTCCAAATAATTATAATAAATAAATAGTAAGTATTCAGTGAAAAAAAAAACTACTTAAGTAATGAGGTAAGTAACATCTGATAGAACAAGATCAACTAGACAAAAATATAAAATGAAAATGCGCAAATTCAGATATTTCCCCAACAATACCACATTAACTGAATAATATATATATTTCATCTTTATAAAATAACATATTAAGACAAATTCTACCACAAGAAATAGTCTTAAATTGCTTTTTATTTCACTCATGAAACACCACAATAAACTCACCAGGCAGCGATTACATAGCCGTTCTGTTCTCTGTTGTTTTTACTAGGTTTCCTGAAAATGATTCCTTTGAAAAACTTACTTTTATACGTGACGCCGCCAAGACTTGGTTGTGCGGTCATGTGACTGCCTCTGATTGGACGAATGAAGTAAAACATGACGAGTAGTTCCATTGAATTGTTTACACTGAATCATGTGACAGCAACCAAAGCGGAAGTCTCTCTGACAAACTAAAACATAGATTTTTGAAAGCAATAGCAGATTAATAGAAATAAAAGTAGCGAGTGTAATGTAATAGAGTAGCTCACTGTAATGGAGTAAATGTACCATTTCCTCTTAACAAAAATAATCAAAAGTAAAATGTATGATGCATTAAAACTACTCTGATAAGTACATTTTCTTTCTGTAAACCTGCGATTGGCTGGCGAAAGCTTCAGGGTGTACGCCGCCTCCCGCCCGAAGATAGCTGGGAAAGGCTCCAGCAGCCCGCGACCCTACTGAGGAGAAGCGGAAAAGAAAATGGATGGATAATCGAAAATAAAGTCAATGTAGCACATTACTACACACCTCTGGAACCACGTCAATACTTAGACTGAAATGTCATTTAAAGGGAGAGTTTGCACTTTTCAAACTGCTTGCAAGATTTGAATGAACTCCACTCCTCCCTCCCCCCCCGTACTTGTCTGGTTCCGGCCAAGCCGACTTTAGCCATTGCTGGGTTTGATATTTCATTTTTTCTTGCGGGGTAATGTGCAATAAATTAAAAATTAAAAATAAACTTAACTGTCAAGCAGAAACGTGAATAATTCAGCAGTGGTCCTAAAGTGCAGGGAGAGTATGTGGTGATTCCCTGCCCTGATGCCAGCTCTTCTTTTAATGGTGCACGTTCAAAGCCCTTATTTGACCTTACCCTTTACCCAGAAAACAAGTCTTTGCAAGCCCATGAGGCTCTGCGTGTGCGTGTGTGTGTCAATGTTTGAACACCCTTCGGTAATTTCTTCAGCGGCAACAATCTCTGATTGGCTGTTCTTGTTCTGCCATGCCCAGTCGTAAAATAATAATTCAAATCAAATTAGAGGCATAAGATGGCGCCAGAGAGGGATGCATTTTGAAAATATGATTTTAATAATATTCTATCAAGCTATACAGACAGTTTTAACATCTATGACAAAAAGTGTGTGTTTTTTTTTTTTTTTGAAACTGCAAACTCTCTGAGTGAAATGTGTGGCAAGACATGCAGTTGAATGTTAAAATGTTAGTTCTAATGGCAAGTAGTTACTCTAAAAAGTGTTACATTTGAGTGAAGCATGTCATGTTTAAGAAGAGTTTGTGTTTGGTGCTTTTCATCAATATTAGTTTAAAATAACATGATTTTTCATCACAATCCAGTATATGCACAAACTACTTCCGCATTTGGCAAAATGGGTGAAAGCATTTCCTCCCGGTCCGGGTGAACGGCGAAGGAATCAAAACGTAGTCACGCTCGTTAGCGTAGCATACATAGGAAGTCAGCTATCCCGTTTTCGTAGACGTATTGGATTGTCAAGTATGGGTACTTGGTATCGTAAGTACTCGTACTTGTACTCGGTCTGAGAAAGTGGTATTGGTGCGTCTATACTCTTAACACACATCCTACTAGATAATGACTCAGGATAATCTTTTAAAAACATCTGACAATAATCAGCAGGGGGGAAAATCTTCATGTTACACCCATTAATTTTTAAAAACTATTTAAAACATTTATAACTGTCATACAAGTGTAAAAATAAGTTATGATCTTTATTTATTAATTATTTAAATTATTTATATGAATATATAAAACAATAAGTCTCCTCATTCTTACCTTTGATTACCGGAATGACATGCAGAGTGAGATTGATTTTTGTGCCTGGGAGGTGAATGTCTTCCCAATAAGAATGAACACAGCTAACGAGTTGAAATATTATTGTTGACATAGCCATATTGTACTGTGTAACCATGCAGAACACAGATGCGTGCCAGCTTTCTACGCCACAATCAGTTCAATTTCCGGTTCAATGGTTGTCATCACTCCATCACGATAGCCTTCGTTTCAGATTTTTCCTTCCCCCCCCCCAGTTTATTTTGCAAGGGCCATTGTAATGCAACCATTTGTCTCAAACTGCAGGTTTTGTTGCTGCTTATTGCCAAGAAAAGAAGCTCATTCTTTTTATTATCCTACCATAGAAAATTTAATAAGCAGACAGGGCTTTAAAAAAATTCTATTATGAGAAACACAGAAGGGACAAAAGGTGTACGACAGTAAAGACACAAGCAATGGCGGGTGGCCGGAAAAAACCCATGGCACTACAGAGTCAATATAAAAACAATAAGCAGTATAAAAAGTGAAGCGATCATATCGGGTTAGGCGGCAAAGTGCAAATAAAAAAAAAATAGTGGGCAAAGAGCAGCTATTAACGGTTATTAAATTGTTTTTTGTTTGTTTTTTTACTCAGGTGGATATTTCTGCTCATACAACATACAGTAGCTTCAGAACGGTGTCCCCTTGTGTTTGATGACATTTTGGATGGGCAGCATGGCTTAATAGTTAGTACATGTGCCTCACAATTATGAGGTTCTCCCCTGCTTGCATGGGTTTACTCAGGGTACTCCAGCTTCCTCCCACATTCCAAAAAAAATGCATGTTTTTTTTCACTGAAGACTCTGAATTGCTCATAGGTGTGAATGTGAGGTTAAATGGTTGTCTGTCTATATGTGCCCTGGGATTGGCTAGCGACCAGTCCAGGGTGTACCACGTCTCTCGCCCAAAGTCATCTAGGATGAGCTCTAGCTTAACTGCAACAAACAGTTCTCCATTGACCAATCAACGGACAGCAACGCAGGCGATTCAAATTTAACTATTATCGTTTGTTTTCCGTGTGACGCTATTTATTGAAAGGGTCCCTTATTCACATTTTTATGTAATGCCGTGGAATGTCACAAGATGGCGCCAAAGCCTTGGCTGAATAGGAAAGTAAAGTAAGAAATTGATGTTACGGAAGTAAGTTGAAATGATACATCTCGACTGTGAGCCAAGCTTTTTATGTCGAGAAGCTACAGTAAGTTTAGCCTGGGTTGTCAGTGGACGTTACGGCATCTTCAGGTGCATTTTTTTCAAAATCAAAATCTCAGTTTTAAAGGGTAATGTTGTAAGATGAGTTCAAAATGACAAACTGTTTTGGGATCATGGTTTGTGGTAGACAGTATTTACAACCTAAGTGATTAGTATAGGAATTCATAAATATTTTTATGCACAGTTGTCCCCCACTGTTCATGGCATGGCTAAGTCCCCATCCCCAGGGTTACTCTATACAAATACTGTAAAGGCCTTCGTCAATTAAACGCCGGGTAGTCCCTTCAGTTGAATTACGAAAATGAATCAAAATATGCCCTTCGGCCATTATTTTAGGAAATACAGCAGGTGAAGCATTGAGTTCGGTCCAGAAATGTCATGTTTCTATTGTGTAGACTTCAAACTGTTGAACTAGAAAGCGAGTATGCTGTTGTGTTTTGACTACCGCGTCTCCTTCTTTTTTTAGTTTAAAATGGCTAACCTTAACCAGGATCCCTTGCCGTTCCATGACCAAAAGTAGAGCCGAGTTGGTTTTGTGGCTGCTGTAAATCCTCGCTGCCTTGGATCAGCGGCCTCCTTTCTAGCTAGCCAACTGGCTACCAACACACTGTGTTGGCTGTGTGTTGCCACACCTCTGTTTGTCACATGGGGAATCCAGTCAGCATGTCCGTCTTTGGGTCCGATCATCTTTTTTTCCACGCTGGAAATCGAGTTCGGAGTGTTAGCACGATCTCCTCTGCGCGCGAATATGTTAAGCAGGGGTCAAGGTCGCTTCTCCATCAGAATCTCTCTACTCCAGCCCTCCAACCCCCTCCACATTATCCGCTCCATGCCTGACTATACCATAAATCCTGCACCACGTGTGCTGGAACACACACACACACACACACACACACACACACACGCAGACATATCCACACGACAATCAATACAAGCCTGCTTGGCACTGCCAAAACCAAAAATGACTATAGATTTTCTGTCGGTGTTGCCTTTAAATTATGCAAACGTTTAGTTTATGAGCCGTTTTTTTTTTGTTGGGCTCCCACTTCAGACACTGGATGGGATTGCCACAGGTGCAGGTGTGCTCATACATTATTTCAGACCACAGCGTCTTGTCTAAAACGGTAAGTGTACTAATGTTTCATTTCCATCCAAGATAATTACACATCGTGGAGTGGTGCAGATATTGAAATCGATACAAAGGAGTCGCTGTAAATTGTCCTGCTGAAGTCAGGCTTTTCCTTAATTGGCGAACATTGTACTCCGGATATCGGCGCGAGGATTTCTGTTTGCCAAGCAAACGCTCACAGCCGCAGTCTGTCGATTAATAGGCAAAGCACAAGTGAGACACTATTAAAAAGCACCTGCAAACTATTGGCTTATTCACACGTTTTATCTGAGCTAAATCTAAAGCTCTAAGGAACCTCTAAGCAATCCCTTCCGGGATGAGATTTCTCATGATAACTATCTATCTATCTATCTATCTATCTATCTATCTATCTATCTATCTATCTATCTATCTATCTATCGATCGATCGATCGATCGATCGATCGATCGATCTATCTATCTATCTATCTATCTATCTATCTATCTATCTATCTATCTATCTATCTATCTATCTATCTATCTATCTATCTATCGATCGATCGATCGATCGATCGATCGATCGATCGATCGGTCGATCGATCGATCGATCGGTCGATCGGTCGGTCGGTCGGTCGGTCGGTCGGTCGGTCGGTCGGTCGGTCGGTCGGTCGGTCGGTCGGTCGGTCGGTCGGTCGGTCGGTCGGTCGGTCGGTCGGTCGGTCGGTCGGTCGGTCGGTCGGTCGGTCGGTCGGTCGGTCGGTCGGTCGGTCGGTCGGTCGGTCGGTCGGTCGGTCGGTCGGTCGGTCGGTCGGTCGGTCGGTCGGTCGGTCGGTCGGTCGGTCGGTCGGTCGGTCGGTCGGTCGGTCGGTCGGTCGGTCGGTCGGTCGGTCGGTCGGTCGGTCGGTCGGTCGGTCGGTCGGTCGGTCGGTCGGTCGGTCGGTCGGTCGGTCGGTCGGTCGGTCGGTCGGTCGGTCGGTCGGTCGGTCGGTCGGTCGGTCGGTCGGTCGGTCGGTCGGTCGGTCGGTCGGTCGGTCGGTCGGTCGGTCGGTCGGTCGGTCGGTCGGTCGGTCGGTCGGTCGGTCGGTCGGTCGGTCGGTCGGTCGGTCGGTCGGTCGGTCGGTCGGTCGGTCGGTCGGTCGGTCGGTCGGTCGGTCGGTCGGTCGGTCGGTCGGTCGGTCGGTCGGTCGGTCGGTCGGTCGGTCGGTCGGTCGGTCGGTCGGTCGGTCGGTCGGTCGGTCGGTCGGTCGGTCGGTCGGTCGGTCGGTCGGTCGGTCGGTCGGTCGGTCGGTCGGTCTGTCTGTCTGTCTGTCTGTCTGTCTGTCTGTCTGTCTGTCTGTCTGTCTGTCTGTCTGTCTGTCTGTCTGTCTGTCTGTCTGTCTGTCTGTCTGTCTGTCTGTCTGTCTGTCTGTCTGTCTGTCTGTCTGTCTGTCTGTCTGTCTGTCTGTCTGTCTGTCTGTCTGTCTGTCTGTCTGTCTGTCTGTCTGTCTGTCTGTCTGTCTGTCTGTCTGTCTGTCTGTCTGTCTGTCTGTCTGTCTGTCTGTCTGTCTGTCTGTCTGTCTGTCTGTCTGTCTGTCTGTCTATCTATCTATCTGTCTATCTATCGGTCGGTCGGTCGGTCGGTCGGTCGGTCGGTCGGTCAGTCCGTCCGTCCGTCCGTCCGTCCGTCCGTCCGTCTGTACGCTATCTCTTTATCTGCTATCTGTCACTCATCTCTCTATCTCCATCTCTCTATTACTTGATCTCTCTCTATCTCTAGTTCTCTCTATCTTCCTGTCTGTCCATCTGACTGTCTCTCCATTTTATATCTCTCTATCTCCATCTCTGTATCCCTATCTTTTTATCTCTCTCTCTCTTTCTATTGGTCTCTCTCGCTCTCTCCTCCACCTATCTGTGTATCTATCTCCATCTCTCTATCACTAGGTCTTTCTGCCTGTATGTATGTACTGTATGTATGTATGTCTGCCTCTCAATCTCTGTATCACCATCTCTTGCTCTTTCTCCAGCCCTCTATCCCGCTAGCTATCCTTCTTTAATCGTGGCTCACTCGCTCTCTCTGTCACTCACTCTATGTCTCTATCTCTTGTTCCATCTCTCTTCATCTATGGCTATCTATCCCTATTTAGCTCTATCTATTGCTATCTTTTCCTTCTGTTTTCTATATCTTTAGCTGTCTACTATATCTCTCTATCCCTCTCTCAAGCTATATCTCGCTATCTAGCAATATATCAATCTCTATCTCTTTAGGTCTATCTCGCTAGCTCTCTATCGCTCATCATATCTCTATCTCTTTATCTCTATCCAATGATCTCGCTATTCCTCTCAACATCTCTCTGTCTGTCACTCTCTGTCACACACACACGCACGAACACACACACACAAACTTAGAAGGACAATGACAGACACATACATTACCTAGCTCCTTGCTCAAAGCTTATCTTTGTAAACACTTAACCCCTTAACACTCACCTTAAACTAATCCTCAATCCTTTTCTAGCCTTTACCAATCCCACCATCTCTCGCTCTCTCACACACACACTTCACACTTTTGTGTGTTGTCTCTGACACAACCTCTGCATCTATTGGGCTATTTTTAGAGTCGTTTATGCCCCTTTTTCTATTTGTCTATTTCTAATCCTCTCTGCTTTGCCGTTCCAAAGCTGAAAATTCCCAAATGGCACATTTCAAAGTGTCATGTGCCTGACTGAATGCATATGGTGGAGACTGATGCTTTCTAAATGAAAGAGACAGCTGTCTTTTTGGGGCGAGATAGATAGATAGACAGAACACTTTGTTCAAGTAAAACAAAGCAGTAGTGACAGTGGCTCCATGAGGACGAGATCACAGAACGGTTTGAATCTCCAGCTGAGCCCACGTGTTCATCCTCAAGGATTCTTCTTTTAATCAGACAGCCATGGAGGCAAATGCACTTAAAGAGTAAAACAGCACATTGAAGCGATCATTGATCACTAATCACAGCGCTTGATTCTATCTAATGAGCTACTTGTTCTTTCTGGGAGGCCGTATAATGAGAAAAGCAGCACTAGCTGCACCCAACAGCCAAAATAAACCCCCTTTTTTCAATTTGAGGAAATGAGGGATATTGGGTGTTCTATTTAGTGGAATATTCATTAAGGTTCAACTTCAACTATTTATGCATGTGCAGCCGCTAAAGAAAAAAGGAAGGCTGAATTTTTAGAAGTAACAAAATGTTTATTATTGTGGTTGTAATATGCACCAGTGCAGCGGTGCACTTCATCATGATATTGCACCATTATATACAGTACAGGTGTATCTCAATATATTAGAATGCTTTGGAAAACTGAATTTTTTACAGTAATTTAATTGAAAAATAAAACTCATGTAGAGTTACTACACACACACACTGAAATATTTCCATCCATCCATTTTCAACACCGCTTATCCTGGTTAGGGCCGCGGGGCGCTGGAGCCTTGCCCAGCTGACTTCTGGCAAAAGGCGGACTACACTATGAACTGGTCGCCAGTCAGTCGCAGGGCACATATAGACACGGACAACCATTCGCGCTCACATTCACATCGTCACTGAGTGGGAACTGAACCCACGCTGCTCGCACTAAAGTTAGGCGAGTGCACCACACTACTACAATGAAATATTCCATGATTTTATGATCTTTCTCATTTTGATTGATTGTATGATTGTAGCTCAAAACTAACAAAAAATACAAAATTCAGTAGCTCAAGAAATTGGAAAAATTGGTTCTTAACCTGGGTTCGATGGAACCCCAGGGATTTGATGAGACACTCTCAGGGGTTCAGCAGAGGTCATTGTGTGTGCCCGTTCCCTTCATACTCATACTGTTTGTTACGATGTATCTTTGCAAGCTCTCCTTTTCTAGGAAGGTAGACATAAAAACCAGAAAAGGATTTTGTTGCAAAAATGATATGAGGGTGGCTCTTGCCAACATGAAGCCAAGCATTCCTGAACTTACATCTGTAAGGCAACAGCAAAAGTTACATTGATTTGCAGTAAATATCCATCCCCAGCACATACAGTAATGGCACATCATACTGCTAATGTTGAAGCTTGCAGGGGCAGCGATGCACTCAAGCTGCTCGTCTCACGGCCTCACGTGAACCACCCTTGGCTCGTCAAGGAAGAACTGCTCCATTTAAACTTTGTTGCTCCCTTGTAATTGAATTAGTCTGCTCAATTATGTAGAGGCAGCCTTGTCCTCATTAGGATGGAGCTGAATGGGAGGGGATGGGGCGTGAGGGGGGATCGGAGGCAGGGAGCAGCAGCAGCCCATGAGGAAGTGAGAGCCAGTTAAAAGTCGCTTTGATTTCTTTTTTTATTCTACATTTGCTACAATTTTGTCTTAAGCAGCAAATTTGAGCAATTTCCCTTGCTTGTGGTCAAGGTCAGCAAAGTTCTGATTATCGGATGTCTCTACTGTATGATTATCCTGTGGTTTAGGCGTGTTTTAAAAGACTTTTTGCCAATCGTTGATTGCAAATCCAAATATGTTTGATCAACTCCAATTTCCACCGAGCCACGCCGTGATTATGACCTGAACCTACAGCTCACAGTGTTTGTAAAGACCTTTTCACCATGATGTCACACATGCTTCCGCGTGGCAAAAGCTCAAGCGATCTCTGGCTGCACCACTCGTAAACCCTTTCATGTCATTTGAGCAATTGAAAAAACTGGGTGAATGGCCTGAATGATGATTTTAGCCATCTTCTCTACTGCCGTAGTCTGAATGTGTGACGTTTCAGTCGAAAATATGTTACATGAGGTAAATTGCCAGAAAGGAAGCCCATACGCCTGCTTTAATTTACATTTTAACAGGTACAGTAAGTCGAAAATAGACATGGTAGAAATTCAGACATACAGTAGTTAACATGATCATTAAGGGACTGGCGAATTAATCCACTTTTCTGTTGCTTGAATGAATGGCGCAGATGTGCTCTTTTGTCGGCGAAATGGACAGTGTGCTACAGAGCTTAGCTTGGAGGCACAACCCAACCAAACATTTTATACGTACGTGTGCAAAAATGTCTTCCAGAAATCCCTGACCAGATACCATGGTGCCTTGGTTCACAGTCTGTCCCTTTAGAAGTGGGTAGTTTTGCAATCTTCTCTATACAACTACGATAATTACTCAATTGATCAATTATTTACCGATTTATCTTCCTCAACTACACGTTGCACTGGATTGTTGATTATTTTATTTTAATTTTTTTTGGGGGGGGTGGGGGGTCAGAAAAATACTTTTTTGGGGTATATCTGGCAGTGCAACCCCAAACACAAGTTTTTGTCATCGTTTTAAGTTCAGGTCAACAGTCGTCAATTCCTTTTCGCCACCCAAAAGTACCCTGGCGCCAACTGTTTACAAACATGATAAAAAGGTCTGCAGTTAGCAGATAAGCTCACAGCTAGCCTAGCGTTTTCTATTTCTCCTACTACGACGACTCTTTGTATTTCCTGGCTGTCTGTTGGACCATGCTGCCTCCCACAGGTCAGTCTTGGTACTACACAGACATCATTAGGTGTGTTTTGTGCCGTGTTAGTCATCTTGAGTACACGCTATAAGCATCAAGGACACAAAGTTTTCTTCCTCGTCATGTGTGGGGTCTGTCACATATTAAAAATCAGGTAAGATGTTAAAAATTAGTATATGTGTACCCTCCTTTATGTGTGACTCTCTTGGACTATCCTGTTTGTCTTTGGTCCTTCAGTCCCATGCAGTGCCTAAATATTAAATGAAATCTCTGAGGCAGCAAAATTCTCCTCAAAGTCACAGGAAAAAGAAGGACAAATCCATGCAAACCGAAACATCGGCGCAATGATGGCAAAACACGCCAAATGTATGTGCTCGCACATCAGCTATTTGTTATCAACAATTTGTGCCCGGCCTTCTTTGTGTGTCACACAGGAGCAGCTCAAGAGCCCCCAGAGTGGCTTCAGGCACACTAATGGGGGAGGCTTCCAGCTGCAGACGTGAGTGGGCGCGCACACACACACACACACACGCACACACACACACGCATAGTAACACACAACAATAAGAGCATAAAGCATCCTGCTCTCGTGTCGCATTAAAAGCCCATTTTGTCCAGATGGGATCAAACCATCTCGTTAATTACTGTTAATACATGGGTCATTCCAGAATTGGAGGACAATATAGGCAACACCATTTTTGAAAAATTGAATGATTTTATGTATTTTTCAAAGAAAACAGGTAATTAACCATCATATAATCTGATTTATTTAAAACAGCCACTGAGCAATAAAGGGTTGCTAGTTACCTGGTAATGCAAATTATGGTAATGCAAATTATTATTTTTTTTGACAATTGTGCAAAAAGATGCAGAGTCCTCTAGCACTTAGAGCAGTTCGAATGACTAATATAGCAATAGTCCGGTGCAATGACCATTGTGCAAAGGGTGCCGAGACTTCAAGGAGTGTATGCAGTTTAAAGCGTGATAATCTGGGACAATGTTGATTGTGCAAATGTTGCAGATACTCCTCAGTCAGTGTGCAATTGGGGCAGATGCTACTCTGGCATGAGTGGCCAGTATTGGTCAACAACAGATATGCAAATAGTGCAGCGTGGCGAGACTACTACAATGAATGCACGAGTAATGTATAATTGGCCCGATAGAAATGTGACAACAACTCAGACAAAAAAAAGGTGGTCCAGCAAGAGATGTTCATAGGACTTCATGACCACAGATGTCAAGGCAACAGGCCTGTAGTCATTTAGACCCGAGATTGTAGGTTTCTTGGGGACTAGAATGATGGGGGAGCGTTTGAAACAGGATGGTACTTCGCACAGTTCCAGAGATCTATTGAAGATCTGAGTGAAGACTGGAGCAGGATGGGGACACATGGTCTGGGCCTGCCACTTTGTTAATCTTTTGTTGTTTGAAGATGTGTCTCACATCCTGTTCGTGGATGGTTAACGCAGAAGTCAGAGGTGTGATTGTGGTCGGTGGTGCGGCTGGGTGGGTGTGGGGTGTGAAACTGTCCTTTTCAAATCCGCAGTAGAAGGTATTCAAGTCGTTGATTGATGCAATCCATTATGGCTGAACACATTGAAAATAATAGAAGAGAGGACTTATCTTAGTTCTACCCATGAGCAGAGCATTTAGCTTGATGTCATTCTGCTGAGTCATGGAGGTCACTTTTTTCTCTCTCGCTCTCGCTGGCTAAAAAGGAATTATTAGCAGAAGAGCATGTATGTTGAGACAACTTCAATGCATTATTACTGCACTTTAAAAACAATGTCTGAAAAAAGCCATTTTAGCTAAAGGTACTTGCTATTTTAAATAATACAGTGGTACCTTGAGCTACAAGTTCAGTTTGTTCCGCGACCATACTCGTAACTCAAAAACACCTTCCTTATTGAAATGAATGGAAATGCCATGAATCCGTTCCAGCTTCCCAAAAATATTAAACCAAAATTATTGCAGTGTTTTAATCAGAAAAATAGCACTTTATAACAAGATATTGTATATAGAAAATAGACTAATTAAATAATTAAATAGAATGTAAGGAATTAAACAGTTTCTGCCACATTGTTAGCATCAATTTAATAGAAATTGTACTGCACCTTGGCCACCTGGGGACACTACAATACAGACATACGGATATACATTGAGCCGGTCAAAACTGCTCAGTAAACCGCATAAATATTAGTTCTTCTTCATAGAGGATAAATAATATGTGCCTGTCTGTCTACATATGTTGCTCCACCATTTGTTTTGCAATGTTATTTGCTGAAAAAAGTCAAAAATGTCCCCCAATTCTAGAATGACCTACACACTGAAAAAGTTTGCTTCTCCCACAGTAAGGACCTGCTGGTGGACCAGGATGACAACATCAACATGAACATGCCGCCGTTTGAGACCAAAGTGTTGATGTGAGTCTATCTTAAATCTCTCTGCCAACCCCACAGAAAACTTTATGACCCCCGCTTAAAACTTTCTTGCTGTGATTTAATCAAGGCCAGACGACATAAAGCTGACAGGTTGATTGATAGTTTTGTGAGAGATAAAAAGAAAAAACTTCTGTAGGCCTAGGTTGTAAAGTGACACGAAGAGGTAGAGATGTGGATTTAGTGGGAAGAAAATTGCAGTTTTCGATATAAACACGGTCACCTATGCTTGTGTGTGTGTCTGTATGTGTGTGTACGTGTAGTATCCAGCGCGCTTGGCGTGACTTTCTCCAAAGACAGGAAGCAGACAAGAGGAGCCCCTCCCCGTCTTCTCTCTCTTCGTCGGATAAGATGAGCATGTCCATCAGCATGGCCACCCTCTCAGACGGCAGCACCCCAGTAAGTCATGCATTGTTGCCTTTGTCGCAAGAGTTCACACTGCTGCTGGTGGAATATTTAAAGATAATTGTTTTGATCTGGCTTTTGGATAAGGTACTGGAAATTGTTATTTATTTCAAGTAAAATTATGCAGTTATCTGACTGAATAGTCCATTTCTTTGTTGAAGTAAAGCAATTTATAAATAAATAAATAAAACAATTAAAACATCACTCAATCATTTTGATACCATGTAATAATAATAATAATAATAATAATAACCAAGGTTCAGATTTATCTGCTGGGTAAATTGCCCCCCTAATTGATTAATGTTCTTAATTTTAGAAAATAGGTTATTTTAAAGGGAATTTTTTTTTTGGTAGGATTTTTTCATATTTTTGTAGTGGGTGCATTTGTTTGAAACTGTTTTAATTAAAATGTAATAATAAATAAATACCAATATAATAATGGGAATGAGAATAATACCACTAATAATGAATATATTGAAAAAATATTGTATATATTATTATACACCATATAAGATGACAATATATATATATATATATTTGGATGTGTAATTGCTGGAAATATCTTTAATTGCAAATTAAATATTAGACTAAATAAATAACAACCATAACTAGGTATTGTCTCTCTTATCGATTAATGTTCTTAATTGTAGAAAATTCAATTAGAGGGAATTTATTTTCAGGTGTATTTGTTTGAAAAGTTTTTAATTAAAAATATATTATTAGATTGAATAAAAAATACAACAATATTGATCAAATATATCATATAAATATAAAAATACACACATATATTATTATGATTTTTTTTATGTATAATTGTTGGAAATATTTTTAATTACAAATTAAATATTGGATTAAATAAACAATATGATAGTGATAAGTATATTAACAACACTTCATAAAACTAATATAATACAGATGATTATTATTATTATTGTGGAGGTGTATTTGTTTAAGATATTTATTAAAAAATGATAAAAGAGCATAATAATTAAACATAATAATGATAATTAGAAAATGACTAAAACAATGCTAAATTCTATAATTAATTAATGGATTTAAAAGTATGTATGTATGTACTAAATACATAATAAATATTTGGCTTTTTCATATAAATTTGTCATATGTACTCAGCCAGGAAATCAAGGTTATTGAAACTTTACCACAAAAGAGGTGTATCTTGTGGTGTACTACAGACTGGGTGTGATAAAGTATGCTGATAATATATATTTTATATATATATATATATATATATATATACATACACACCATTCATATGACTATGAAAGATTCTGGAAAAGCTTGGTCTTTGGAAGTGGAAGAAAGTGTTTATATATATATATATATATATATATATATATATAAAATGCTTTAATTTGACTGTGAAAAAGGCGTAGCAACCTGAATATTGAGTGAGAGTTTAAGCTCACTCAGCATAATTGCTTATGGGTATGATTATATGCATTTTGGGATGTTTTAGGTTGCCTTGTGCAAAGATGATGGGCCATTGAGAGTTTATGTGTGTGCTCTCTTCCTGTCCAGAAGGTGGCAGTATGTCTCAGCTAATTTCCACAAACGCACGCACGCACGCGCGCGCACACACACACACACACACGCACACTTGAATAGAGGAGAATAACTTGAACCGCTGAACCATGATAAATCCTTGGGATTTTCCCCACTGCGTCTATTCCGGTCATTATAATTCCACGCAGAATCAAGTGTGCGTGTTCACTCCTCGCCTCATCTCCGAGATGGCAGTCAACAGGCAGGTTAACTCTCACAGATGGCTTTTTTTTTTTCCCCCACTCCCCCGTAAGGCGGCACTTGTCCGTTGTGTCGCTCCAGTGAAAAGCCGAGGAGGACGATAAGATTTGGATCTAGCGGATAAGAGGAGGTCAGGTGGGGGAGTGCGGAGACTTGAGTATGTATGCTCTCACTCGTGCATGATGATGAAGTCGTCCTATAGTCGCAGGTATTGTACATACACACTGCTTCGGATCCCTGTGGGATGGCTGGCAAATGCTTAGCTCAGTGAGTCTGACCTGCTGACAAGGGCAGATGATCATCACATGGAGAAAGTGTGTGTGTGTTCTGGCAACATGTGTGAGCATCAGCCACTCCCAATGAAGTGCTGTTCCACTGAGCACTGGACAATATAGTGTGGTAGTGGTACAATATAATCTTGATCATGATACAGTGATAATGTATATATTGGAACAACATTTGTGGTAAATTATAATTCACTCTCTTCCAGAAGTATTGGAACAGTGATGCCAATTTTTTTTTTTAAGCAGAGAGCAAACATTTAAGATGAATCTGAGACAAGAAAACAAGCTTTGATTTTCAGGTACAGTTTTCCCTTGATATATCGCGGTTCACCTATTGTGGATTCAGATCATTGTCGATTTTTGATTTTATTTTTGAGCGCATGCTGTAATTCTTTTGTGGTAAAACAAAGGCTTCCTAGCCTTGAACATTAAAGCTATAAAATTCATGAAAACACATATTACAAGGAATAAATTAGTGCTGTGCATTAGTGTATGTTTAAGAGTTTTAAAGGTGTTTGAGAGTATAGAAACTGTTTATGAGAGTATGGTAGAGGTTAATAGGAGTGCATGGGAACATTAATAAGAGCTTGGGGAGATTCAAACAGCTTTAAAATATGTATAAATAATAAAAAACAAATATGTGGTCACTATTTCTCTTGTTGCAGGGGTGGTCGGGAACCTAACCCTCGCGATAAACGATGGATTACTATATTTACGTCTTGATCGGATCCACAGCTTTGAAGACAGCATTATTTGTAACTAAGCACATTTTTTAGGTGAGCAAAAGTATTGTAACAGTTACAAATCTCCAATAATGGTTTACCATGCTTTCACTGCAGCCTCTTTCAATTATTGTTTCTGAATATTTCTCTTTTTCGTCTCCTCTTTAACAGGAAATAAAAATAATGCTCCATAGAATTTAAGTATGGAGATTCATGTAGCCTGTCGTGGATTTTCTTCAGGTCCTCCGGTTTCCTCCCACTTGCCAAAAATATGCTTCTTAGGTTGATTGACGAACCTAAATGGTCCATAGTTGTGAACGTGTGTGTTACTTGTTGGTTGTCTATATATACCCTGCAACTGACTGGTGACCAGTCCAGGGTGTGCCTCTCGCTCAAAGTCAGCTGGGATAAGCTCCAGCCACCCCGTGTCCCTAATGAGCACAAGCGGGACAACAACAAAAAATGGATGAATGTATGATCCTAAGACGGTCAGTACGATGGTTAGCACGTCTGCCTCGCAGTCCGGTTTTTGTGTTGTGTGCTGTTGTGTTAGAACATTTCTGTGTGGAGTTTGCATGTTCTCACCATGTTCATCTGAGGTTCCTTCAGGTGCTCAGGTTTCTCCCCCACATCTCGTAAACACGGATATTAGGTTACTTGAAGATTTTAACTTCCGTCCATAGGTGTTAATGTGACTGTGAGAGGTTGTTTATCCAAAAAATCTATGTACATCTAAAACAATAACAGATACTGCCAATATGTGGATGGAGTTGGACTAACTCATATAACATTTTAAAGCTGATGCCTTTCACATCCGCAATATTTTTTTCCAAATGATCATTCTGAATCCAGCCAGTAGCAGCAGCAGCCAGTATTTCACCATCACTAGTGCTCCGATTTTCTCCCACATCCCCAAAACAATAAATTAGATTTACTCAAGAAATTGTCCATAGATGTGAGTGTGAATGGTTGTCTGGACATGTATGTGCCCTGCATTTGATTGGCGACCAGTCCAAGGTATACCCAGTCTCTCAATCAAAGTCAGCTGCGATAGGCTTTAGTCAACCATTACCATAATGAGGACAAGCGGAACAGAAAATCAATGGCTCGATAAATGATCATAACACTTCATGGGGACTCTCACACCCGCACCCTACGGGTTGCCTGACTTCAGATTTATTTATTTATTATTATTTTTTTTTTAGTGGACACTAATTTGATGAAAGTGGAGTTGATGTCGACTGGTCGCTGATGATGTCCCTGATATTTTGTCAGTAATGTGAATTAAAAAAAATAATAATCACGGGAGGCGGTAATGCTTAATCTAAATTCACTGACAACTGATATCTTATACAGCATATTTAAGCAGAAAATGCACATTACAACACAAGAGTAGACTGTCGACTAATCACTATTCACATGTTTTTGGCTTGTGGAAGAGCCAGAGCTGCTTCCAGCAACACATGACCGCACTGGATGAAATGGGTCCGTCACTTTAATTAATTTAAATTGTCTTCTATTTCTGAATGTGCACTTTTCCTAAGTGAAGGAGAACTAGTAAAGGTGGAAAAAACCAGTCTGAAACTTTTTGACCCAGCAATATCAAAATGGAAGGAGAGTGGGGAATCATTTCACCACACACAGAGGGATCTTTGATTATTTGCAGACACCATCACGTCACGTAGAACCTGCTGCTATGGTGGGCCCAGAACCAAGATCAGTTTCTCCTTTTAGCTAAGTTGTGCAAATGTAATTTTGCTTTCTCATCGGCAAGCACACTGAGCGAGAGGATTTAATTTTGTATTTTTTTTTTACCGTCACGCAACAGCGGGCGAGCTTTCACCCAGCCCATCTGTACAACGCCAACCACACACTATTTTCTCACCGTGTTTATTTTACTGGCCCTTTGTTGGCTGTGACAGTTCCACCCTGCTTGAATTTCTAACACTTTGGATTGTGTTGACCCAGCAATACATTGTGTTACATTTTCCATGTGCTCCTGCTTTCTCTACAGAATGCACATCCGTAACCCCACCAGCACCAGAAGCACCACCACCACCACCACCAGCACCACCACAAACACACACACACAGAGTCATATTTTCCTGAGACACAACAGCAATGTGGTCTCCATCTCTAACGTGATTGCATGTGTAACCTTTCAGCCTCCAGCATCAGTCTTAGAAGAACTGGCGCCATGACGGCACGGCATAGGTGCAGATGAACACTTGCCGGTACGTGTGTACAGTAATCCCTTGGTTATCGCGGGGGTTAGGTTCCGGATCACCTCCGCAATAGGTCAAATCTGCAAAGTAGTGATCACGTTTTTCTATTCATTTATATACATTTTAAAGCTGTATGAACCTGCCCAGACTCTTATTAATCTTCCTTACACTCCTGTTCACTGCCATACTCTGATAAAAATCTTTTAAACTCTTAAACATACTGTAATCCGCACTAGTACCGTACATTATGTACACATTATTCCTTGGTATATGTGTTTTAATGAATTTTTCTTTTGCTTTTTTGGGAGTGTTTATTTTACCACAAAAAAAAAATAAAAATACAGCATCCACTCAAAACCCTGCGATATGGCGAAATATGCACATGAATATTGAAAAATAATTTGCAGTGCGCTGATTCCGCAATGATTTTTAAAAGGGAAAAAACGTGCGATGGAGCTCACGCTACCGAGCCTCACTCATCGCCACGGCGATGCTGTACAGTAGATGTCTCACTTTATGATCGATCCTCACGTTCCATAGCAATGCCGTGAAGCAGGCAGAAATTATAGCCTTCATTAAGAGGGAACCTAACAAAACTCAGGATTTTATGCTCCGCTGTGAATCAGCTGTCGGGATTTTATTGTTTCATAATATTGTACTGCCGCATCAACGCACGCACACAGGGCAGTCACCTCTATACACACACACACACAAGGTGGTGTGAGGACAAACATGGCAACATAAGGATGACTCCGGCTTCAATTTGTGCCGGTCGTTGTGATGGATGTGTGGTTATAACCAGTCGTTAATCCGCACAGATCGGCAGGGTTGCGTGAAGGTTTTTCTTGCAGGATTGCAACTAAATTACTACATTAATTGTGACACAAAATGAAATGCACAAAAAGGATGCAGCCGCTTGAAGTGGTTCCGAGGGACTTTAAAATTCAGAGTTTGGGGACGGGTGCTGTCCAGTAGCATGGTGCTGACTTGTGTTGCAGATGCAGATTTTGGCCGCTAGAGGAGGTTGTGGTGCTACTGGAACTTTTTGGTTCCTGTTCTGTGCTGAATGCTTTAAAAATGTACATAGCATGGTTTAGAAGAAGAAGAAGAAGAAGAAGAATCATCTTTTATTGTCATGAACATGCATGCATGCACGCACACGAAATTTGTTCTCTGCATTTAACCCATCACAGTGAACACATACACATACACACTGGAGCAGGGGGCAGCTGAAGCGCCCGGGGAGCATTTCGGGGTATCGGTGTCTTGCTCAAGGACACCACAGCCGTGAGTCCGGAGGATGTTGGCGTTCATATTTATATCACCGTTGACTGTTATCATGATTTATTTATTATTGCATTATATTTCTCGGCATTTAACATATTATATAGTTAATTCTTAATGTTATACTCTTAACGTTTATATTTATTTAGTCATATGTTTTATTATATCTTCACAATTATAATAAATGTTGCATTGCATTTCTATTTTACTGCTATTTTATACTTTAATACAGTGATGCATGTGTGCAGTGTTTCCATGACCACGCCGGTAACACAAAAGATTGGAAAATGAATGGAAATGCAATTAATTTGTTTCAACCTCTCCCCAAAAATACCAACAAACATTTTTGCTTTGTTTTGAATAAGGAAAATAGCACTTCATAAGATTGAACGTTATAAAAACATAGTAAAATCATAATTAATTAGAATGTAAAGAAATAAACAGTTAGTGCAACATAATTGAGTGCGACTCTGCCGCTCCTTCTGTGTATGCGCCCTGGCCACGTGGGAGCAGAATAATACATACATGTTCGATACACATAGAAGACGGTCACAACAGTTCAGTAAGCTGCAGTACTATTAGTCGTCTCTCGCGGAAGATAAAATAATGCGTGTGAGTATTGTTATATTGCCTGTCTACATGTGTTGCCCCACCATTTATGTTCAAATATCTATTGCTTAAGGGGTTATAACACCAAGACTCCAGAGCTATTCGTTAGCCTTCCTATTTCATTTTGTATTGTTTCTTCGCATTAAGCTAAACAGACTTTCCTAACGCAAACATACGTGTTTGTTTGAAATACACAACGTGTTATTCTTTTTGTTTCATGTTTAGTTTGACAATAAACTTCAACTGTGAGTGGCAATAAACATCTTGAAGCCTGTTTTTGAGGAATTGTTCATTATCTGCTGCTTCTTTTGAAGTGAGTTGAGTTGCGTTTATTGTCGCCATACAGAGTTCCTATTTCCATTTTTTTGCTCGCAAGTCAAAGCAAAAGAATTAGTGGAATGAAAACCCGTGTCTCAAGGCACCACAATATTTACACTGTGCAACTAGTTGCATGTGCTGTTTAATTGTGTGTACCAAACTACTCATAACAAGTATTTTTTTAAATTTTATTTTATTTAACTCCTCGCATTTTCTTTTATTTCATTTAAATCCGCACAGTAAGGCTGGAGCCCGTTTTATTTTACTTTCAGTCCTTTTATTTCACTTTGCTGTGCAGGTCATGAAAACGCATGGGCAAGGCACATCTTATTTCTAGCGTTTGTTTCTCCTTATCAGGTCTTTTCCCTTCCTCTTTGTTTATTTTGACCTTATCCCTCTTATTGAATGCCCTTTACTCATCCTTGTCTCTCCATTGCTCTCCTCACCTGCCATTTGCTTACATTTATTTATCAGGCCGCCCAGCTGCTTATAGATGGCTGGCAGTAGCGATAAGATATATATGGCAAAATATGGTGGGTTTCAAAGGGGTGGGGTTTAGTCTTTAAATGCTGCACATGTGCACAAAGCAACGGCTTCCTCCACCGAAACTGCACAGTCATTGTTATTTCGTCCCTATTTGTCTCTAAAGGTTAGCTTCAGAGGTGTCCCGGAATAACCCGCCACCACTTTTTCCTGGCTCATCAGTACACAAAACATTTAGAACCTCAGGAGATTACTGAGCCACCAGGCAGTGAGCAAAGTATTTAACCCCTTCTATGTCCTCTATTTCAGATCATGGTACAAAATGGACTCTCTCTCAGGACTCAAAAGCCCCTTTTGGTCTTTTTGTGCTCACTGCACAAGCTGTCATTGCTGTGGATGGAGGGAAGCAGTAAAGGTCACGCATTGTGTCAGCCCTGCAGAATAGTTATTACACTAAAGGTTCAGCATTATCACGGATGAATGGCTCAGCCTTCGGGCTCAACTCTGTTGTGTTTACTGTACAATAAGCTCGCGGTGCTGCCTTCTGGCAGGTGGTCGACGATCCGCTCGGCATCTTGCAAGTCGCTCGTTGCTTGTTGTGGGATAACAGCTGGAAAAGTGTGGGTGCATGTTGAAGCCTTTCACCAGAAAAAGTGTGGGTGTTGAAACACTCACATGAACACATCAATGAGCTTTGAAATGACAGTGTTGATATTTGCAACTGTGAATTACGGGCAAGTGGCGATAATGCTAATCTGTACCAAATATGTTGCTTTTTCATAGGAGTGGTAACTTCTGTTTGACAGCTTCAGAGAGGCATTCATTTCATAATATTTTGTATTGTACTATATATGACACAGTGGACGACTGGTTAGAGCGTCTGCTTCACAGTTCTGAGCACCCGGGTTCAATCCCCGGCCCCGCCTGTGTGGAGTTTGCATGTTCTGCCGTGCCTGCGTGGGTTTTCTCCGGGCACTCCGGTTTCCTCCCACATCCCAAAAAATATGCATTAATTGGAGACTCTAAATTGCCCGTAGGTGTGAATGTGAGTGCAATTGTTTGTTTGTATGTGCCCTGCGATTTGCTGGCAACCAGTTCGAGGGGGGGACCCCGCCTCCTGCCTGATGACGGCTGGGATGGGCTCCAGCACGCCCGCGACCCTAGTGAGGAGAAGCGGCTCAGAAAATGGATATATACTATTTTACATATGCAGTCTATCTGTCTATCCATCTCTCTCTCTCTCTCGCTCTCTCAGCACATCTGGCTCACAGTTCTGAGGACCTATCCTTGACCACTTGCAGGGTTACAACTTACGTTCTAACTTGGGGTGGGAGGCTATATTAAATTAGCTAATGATGTTTACGTTGGCGGCAGGGTGATCGACTGGTTAGCACATCTGCTTCACAGTTCTGAGCACCCGGGTTCAATCCCCGGCCCCGCCTGCGTGGGTTTTCTCCGGGCACTCCGGTTTCCTCCCACATCCCAAAAACATGCATGGTGGGTTGATTGAAGGCTCTAAATTGCCCGTAGGTGTGAATGTGAGTGCGAATGGTTGTTTGTTTCTATGTGCCCTGCGATTGGCTGGCAACCAGTTCAGGGTGTACCCCGCCTCCTGCCCGAAGATAGCTGGGATAGGCTCCAGCACGCCCGCGACCCTACTGAGGAGAAGCGGCTCAGAAAATGGATGGATGGATGGATATTCTGCAGGTGTACTTATTGTTGTGGCCAATGGGTGTATATTCCGCAGCCTGCTTTATTTCCACAGTGATGATATTCGGTAATTCTGCAAATTCCACATGTAGGCACACCTCTGGAAATGAATGCTCTCCACCAACTAGTCCCTTCATCAGGGAGGGGAATGTGCAAGGCTTTTTATGATCCTGTTACGGTAATTCCAAACACAATGGTTGGACGATTTAGGGATTCTCTTAAATTCCTTTACGGAAGCCTTACATAAGCGGAGGCTCACAAGTTTAATCTTTTTTTTTTTTTCCTGTAAATTGATTGACGAGACGAGAAGCTACACATGCTTTTCTGTTGCTTCTTATTCCCCTGGAGAAGGCCACCGGTGCCGCTTTCTACACCAGGTTATAATGGACGTAATCCCTCCTGTCATAATATCTCTCCTAGATGCTAGCCTCTTCTACCAGGCGCGCTGGAGGCTGTGGTGACACGCCGGCGTGAGAGTTATTGACGGACAAAATCATTAGTGACCTTTCCCTCGCCGGGCGTACGTGCGGTGCGTCAAGCGGCAGAGGTTGCACAATTTTAACCCTCTTGTGACTGTAACCCGCCACACTTGTTGGCTGCTTGAAGTAGCTTGAGTGACATTCCTGTGACTACTTGGATTAGATGTAATGCTCATGAAGCACCCCCACCCCATGTGTTATAAAAGATCTAATGGGAGACCCACTCAGCCGCTCACCTGACATCGAAATGACGAAGTTCAACGTAGACTCTTTCAAGCGTGATGTATAGTGGGACCCATAAAGTTTATAAACAATCTGTTCCGGGGTGCAAATGTTCACATTTAGAAATATTTTCCATCATTTCTTCAATATGACTATATGGGAAATCCCATTAATCCATTCCAGGGTGAACTGTTGCCATCTGGAACCTTTATTTATTGTACTGGCAATGTTTTTGGCACACTCTAAAAACAGCTGGGTCAAAAAGAACCCAAAATGGGTTATTGGGTAACCCAATGCGTTCCTAAAGTTGGACCAACCCAACGCGTGGTTATTTTAGACGAGCAGGTCTGGGTTAGGGGATTGACAAAGCGTGTTGGATGTGGGGCTGTCTACCCCAAAATGGGTTGAAAGCGACCCTGCCGTTGGGCCAAATGTGATCTTGCCGTTGGATTGGTCAAATGTAAAACAATAAGTTGTCTAAAACATAAGAATAACAAATAAATTATTAAACCCACTGTTTTTTGGCCCCACTTTGATCTTGCTGCATCATACATAACCAGCCCAAAGTGTTTATTCAGAAAAAGTATTTTCTAGTTAGCATTACTAACATCAAACCATCCATCTTTTGAACTGCTTATCCTCACTGGGGTCGCGGGCGTGCTTAAGCCGACCCCAGCTGACTTTGGGCGAGAAGCGGGGTACACCCTGAATTGGATGCCAGCCATTCACATTGACCTTTTCCACAAATAATAAATGCATTGTCTTTTTTTTAATTAAAGGCTGGAGTAACTAGACTCTTGTACTTCACCATATCGGAAGCAGTCAGCAGGTGGCTCCAAGTCGCAGCTGAATAAAATAAGTGCAATCAAACAAAAATGGCTACTTGAAGAAGGCGCGTTTTCCCAAACTAATGGTGGTATACCTGTAACCTGTACCTGTAGTTGATCAATCTCAGTACCATCAGTTTAGACTAATAGCTGGGTTGCGAAATCAATGCATCTTGTTTTTGTGTTCTCTTACCCAACAGATGGGTTAATAATTTGCTCTAATTTTGATCCGATGTTGACCAAACCTATGACCCAACTATGCCAAACCAAGTTGAGTTACAAAATTGACCCAGCATTTTTTAGTGTGGAACATTTTAATATTCTTAACTGTCATAGCAGTGTAAATATACATTACTTGCCACACATTAGAGGTGAAAAACAATTGTGGATACCATGCGCACCAGGTACTTAAGTGGCGTGGCAGCTAAAGCAGCTGGCTTAGACTTCATGCATTATGTTTTTAACATATTCAGCTAACATACAAGTGGGGAAAAAAAGCTAGCTGTGATATTAACTGCTGTAAACTAAAGTGAAAAACAATGAATTGAGCGTACCATATTTGGAACTGGAGAATGAGCTGAATGCTGCTGGCTTCGACTTTGTGCATTGTGATTCGGAACATTCTTAACTACAAAAGTGTTAAAAGATTGATTGACAGTGATTGTGCATACAGTGGATACCATATATCAAAATGGAGAAGGAGCTAAGAGCAGCGGGCGTAGAGTTCACGCATTTGGCTTCTTAGCATTTTGAATTTCTCAAAGCATGCATGTTAGGTTTATTAAAGACTCTAAATTACTCATAGATGTGATTGTGAAGGGTTGATTGTCATTATGTGCCCTACGATCTGCTGGCGAACAGTCCTGTGTGTACCCTACCTTTCGCCCAAAGTTAGCAGAGATTGGCTCCCCTTCACCCTGAGGCAAACCGTATGGAAAGTTGTTGGGTGGCTGCATTTTCTCACGTTGTATTATCCAGTGGAATCCACTGGGGGTCAGTGTTTTGCTTTTGTGTAGAGTAGCTAGCAGCTTGTACAGGGAGGAGTTCCAAGTCCAGTAAACCTGCACAGAAAAAAGGATTGTCATCCCTCCCCTGGAGGAGGACGCTGTTTTTATTCATAGGACACTATCAGAACACAATCGGTCTGCGTTTGACGTGTTGATGTTGGTTCTTTTCGACAGAAAAAAAAAAAAGAAGTGTTTAACGGCCTAGTGTCGGAGCCCTTTTCTCCAACATCAGCACCACGACGGGGTGCCTCTTTTCAAAGATAATACGCTTTTATCATCATTTTGCCGACTATAAAAGACCACATTTTTCTCTTTCATCCTTTTATAATTCGGTGCCTCCCCAATTAAATATGAAAGTGTTTCTGGATGACATCAGACTTGGTGAACAAGCAGCCCTAGCTCGGATGTAGCGACACGTTTCACAGTGGCGGATCCATTATCTCGCTGATCCTGCAGTCACCCGCCAACAAGGCCATAATTGAGCATTATGTCTAATTTGGGAGACTCTGGACATAAAAAGTAGCAGATTGATGCCATAAAAATTCATCCCGGGCCTGAGATTTATCGATTGGGGTCTCACACAGTTAATCAAGGCAATATTGGCCACATTCTGCAAAGTGTCTCAGTATTGGTTTTATGTGAGGTCTTGTTTCCTCTAACCAAGATTCTTTTTTATGATTATTATTCTGTGCTCCTCTGTGATAATCCCATTTAAAAAAAAAAAAAAAAAAAAAAAAAAAAAGCCATAAGAACTACATAGGCGGCACGCCTCACTTGATGCTTATCAGTGTTGTGATGGTCAGATAAACATTGACGATAAGATGAATGTTTCAAGTACCATTCGGCTTGTGTCTCTTCCCATGCACATGCCGTGGAGACTCACTGGCCACAAAAGTACGTACACCCACAGAATCTGATCCAAAAGCAAGATAATAAAGCTCAAGCTCTAGAGAGGTAATGCTTTAATAAAATGTTTATTGGAGTTTTGCATGACTACAAACTATAACTTCAATAGAAAACCTATTGTTGATTCAACCCTTTGTTGAGCCCTTTAAATAGAATTAAGCATTGTTGGGTTAACTAAATATACTCTCTTGTAATTATAGTCCAAAAGTTCAACCTTGGTTTCATTGGACCATAACACATTTTTCTACATATGTTTGGAAGGTTTCGAGTAGTTTTTGCAATATTTTGAAACCAAGATTGAACATTTGGGCCAGAATTCCCAAAAGTATGTTTGGTTAGCACAAATATCACTGTTCATCACCAAAGGTCACCATACGTACAGCTTGGTGGTGGCAGCATCATGCTTTGGGGCTATTTTTCTTCAGCTGGAAGCGGGGCCTTAATTGACTTAAAGGGAATTATGAACAGTTCCAAATTGCAGTCAGTGCTAGCTTCTTTTTGCCGTTGCCTTGCCGTCCTTCTGCTAGAAAGGGAAAACATGTCAGGGAAAGCCTACTAGAACATCTGATATTTATTTGGGGTTAGCCAGAGGTACTTTAAATGTTGGCTGGTGTGTAATGACTCCCATTTAACATGAGTTTGAATGAGATTGGCTAAAGCTGAACACAGCCCCGTCCCCACTTATAAGGGGTTCTGCACACTTTTGCAACCAATCCAGTTTGTTTATGCTCCCCCTCTTGAAAAAAATTCACATTTTCTTTTCAGTTGAGTTTTACAGGTTGTAGGTCTCATTATTTGAGGAAAAACATTTTTGAAATGATTTTATACAACAAAAACCTGCCCTTTGAACTGGGTTGTGTAGACTGTTTGTCTCCACGGTGTGTGTATATATGCCTGGCCCATGGCTTTGAGCATTGCAAAATACAATTGAGAATGTAAGGTGTGCGTGAAATCATAGGATAGTGTATGTGCACAGGAAGAATCGTTGGCGATGTTGCGGCACAAAAGCAACAACATCAAGCATTACGTTCCTTTTGGCATAAAATGATTCTTTCTTCAAAACGTCTGCTTCCTCCCAGAGTTTCCTGTGAGAGCGACAGCTGCCTCTCTCACTGCATTCTTTCCTTGTTATTCAACTCGAACAATCCCGCTGCTTATTCAGGCTCACTACCAGTGCAAAGCGACTGCAGTGCATATATATGCGTGTGCGTGCTTGGAAGAGAGAGATTGCTCTGCCACTTGTGACCATCTAAGCTGTGATTTGTATTAAAATTGTGATCTTGGGGGGAGATACTTTTTTTTTTTTTGCTTTATTGGTTTGGGATTTTGAGTGGAGGATTCCCACGAGGAAGAGGAGGAGGGAGGAAGCGTATAGCACAGAAAGGAGATAAAAAGAGGTTTAGGAGCGCGAGAGAGCCCCCATTCTTCATCCCACTGAGTGATCAGCTCTCCAGAGAGAAATAAACTGATTTGTGATTAATGAATAGGTGGAGGAGAGCTTTCTTCTATTTCCCCCTCCTGCTTTCAATTCTCTTTTGCTTGTCTAACTCTCTTCCCGAGAAAATACATCTCTGTAATGATGTCAGTGTGTAGAAGATGATAAAGGGGCTGATTTAAAAATAAATAAATAAATAAAGTTCACCAATATGCGGTGTATTATCATTCCCTTTGCTGCTCGCTCATTGGCTAAATAAAGATAAGGCGTTACTGAGATGAAAACAGCGAGGACGTCTTGTGGGACGCTAACTTAGCGTCCCAGTTTCACAACAAATACTTTTTTTTTAATAACTGTTTTTTATTATTATTATTATTATTATTATGAGCTCTGTCCTGCCTCATTAGGCCAGTAAACTGTTGAGAGACAGTATGTCCTCATCGTCACCTTGACTGCTGCGTCCCGCATGACTTCAAGGCGGAGTTGCTAATAAGGGAGGAAAACAGCCAGTTAGTTTTATTTTTAACATTGTGTATGTGATGGTTTTGCACACGGCTACACCATCTTTTGAGTCGGTTCATGTTCTTTATCCGTGATCTCCTGTTTATCTTGTTCAATCTTCTGCGATTATCGTCAACTATATACAAGGAAGAACCCCAGCCAGGGTTGATGCTTTTGGTCACAGGTGTCCAACTTAAGGACCTAAAATTAGAGATACTGTATGGTGGCAGTGAACTGAGCTCACTTCACAAATAGCAGCAGTTTGTCAGATAGTGAATAATCCTTCCAAAAAGAGGCTTCAAGCTGTTTAATGCCACTCCCAGATTACTTTTACACTCAAACTAAACATAAAACAACGAGAAATACATGTTGAGTATTACCAACATCCTCATAGCTTAGAAATGTCTGCTTAGATTAATTCTAACACACAATGCAAAACGCTATAGTTGGGCTAATGAATAGCATCCGTGTCTCAGTGTTGTAAGCTTTTAAACCACGGACATTTTTACACAAACAGTGAAGCAAGACATGTAGACTGACAACACTTACAAGCATGTAGTCTTTATCCTCCGCAAAGAACAACTAATATTTCTACGGCTTACTGAGCAATTATGACCGTCTCCATCATGTATAGCCGTATGTCTATATTATACTGCCCCCAGGTGGTCAATGCGTGCACACCAGAAAGAACAGCACAATGTCCATTGAATTGAAGCAAAAAATGTGACAAAAACTGTTTAATTCTTTATATTCTAATTAATTATGTCATATGTTATATGTTTTGATAAAGCACAATAATACAGAGGGCTATTTGTCTTATTTAAAAAGACAAGAGGGAAAAATCATGTTCCTTGTAACCTTTTTGTGTATCATCTTGAATATGTCTGACTGACGTATTGATTTTTAATGTCATGATCCCGAACTCTGTTCATTTTAAAATACAGCCAACATTTAATTTTCCTTGTCAGCTCTTTTTGGGTCATCTTCTTTAAGCTACCAACGGCTGTTGCTGTCAAAGCAAGAATCCCATTGATTTTGAATGTCATTCCAGATAAAATGGCTACGATAGCTTCAATGCTCCTCATTACTGATTCTAACCAGTCCTCTTCAAACTGAGCTGTTGCTAAGTGTGACAAAGCAAGAACCCTATTGATTTTAAATGAATGCATGTTGGATAAGGTAGCCAGGGTCAAAGATAATCAA
This sequence comes from Phyllopteryx taeniolatus, assembly GCF_024500385.1. Lineage (NCBI taxonomy): Eukaryota > Metazoa > Chordata > Actinopteri > Syngnathiformes > Syngnathidae > Phyllopteryx > Phyllopteryx taeniolatus. Next base: position 11,062,987 of record NC_084509.1, read on the forward strand.
ATTAGTAAGTTTCTTGTCTTTTTTGTGGATTGGTGATCACGGTATATTTTTTGTATGTAGTCAGCTCTCTACTGGAAAAAATTTGAGTCTCATCTTCATGTTTACCTGCCTATTCATGTCTTATTGATTTTGAATGATATCCATGACCACTTTGGAGTGCTTCGCTGTTAGCAGAGAGCGCATGCACGTCACAGAGAGAAGGCGTAATAATGAAGGGGGAAAAAAAGTCCTCCATAACAGCCAGCGTGCGGACCGGGTGATTCGCGCTTTCGAGTACCTCGTTGTCGCAGAGTAGAAAATCCACGCTATGACCGGGTAGGATACATATTTCAGCAACTGGAGCCTTTAAGCGGGTATATTTTCGTGGCTCAAACGTAGTTGCGGTATACTGTATGTATAAGAAAGATGCTAGACAATCGATTTTTCTAGGTCAGAGAAGGCGTATTTGATTGACAGTTGAGCGGGGCGTGGTTTCAATGCATTCAGCGGACACGCCCATGGTGTTACTGAACGGAGAGAACAGCTGATTTTTCACCATTTTCAAGCCTTAGTTTATGTATTACCATTTTTTTTTTAATCATTCAAATTTGGTAGTTTTTTAAGCAACACTCTTCTCTGTTCTGTGTCAAATTTAAAAGATGTATTTATTTTCACTTTCTCGGGACGTGAAATGAACTTCCTGTGTCACCACAGGAGCCCTATTGATTTTCACTGGCTGTTTTTGTCCCCTTCTGATCGCTGATGGTTATCTCAGTATCACCGTCTCCCAGTGTTCCATCCACCTCCAATCCTGTTTCCAAGCTATGTGTCACATCCTTCCTCTTCGTATCAGCAATGTGCATCTGCACCAACTAAGATGTGTTTAAAGTTGTTCCTTGTGTGCCCGCAATATCCTCACCAGATGCTCGAATCATCTCAACTGCCTCATCTAACTCCTTTTTAATCTTTGCTTTCACTCCATCATTAGCCAGAGTTCACGGCAATTAAAGAATGCTGGAAACAGCCATCAAACAAACGAGTTAGTGATTTAGCTGCTTCTCCCGCTTCTAATGAGCCACAGTAGCTTCTGACCATGACGTCACGGCTTAATCGAAATAGCGTCACACTTTTCAATGATATTTTAATTACATTTGACGGCAGCGGTACTCTCTAAATGAAATGCCTGAAATACACTTATCAAATGGGAATTATATTTTGGGGAATTTAACGATTTATTATTGAATGTGGTTTCCTAAAGGGGAGATGAGATTCTTATGAAGTCATAAGGATGTTCTCTCGCTCTTTCTTTTTACACGCAAGCCGTTATCCAACATCAAGCGACACTTACACATGCACTACTCACAAGAAGATAGAAGACATTGGGCTTTCGAGTGAAATTTCAGGACCAACCTAAATCCGCTATAACCTTTACGGGTGAATTTAATTTGACATTCTAAACTCTTGAATGTTCAACAGTTCAATGTTTCAGTACTTTTTGCACAATGTGCTTGATCTCTAACAAGGACTGAATGGTAAAATTCACAGCAGTTGTTTTATCCATGCGGCGACCAATAACTACTATGCCTGTCTGTGTCTCTGTATCTTTTTTGCAACCTGCTGCATTTAAGGTTCATCGTGAAAACTCACCTTAAAAGGACCTTTGCAGAAAACACTCAAAGTTGTGAAGTTTTCCTACATCATTTGAATGAGAAAAACATTGTGCTGTCTGTTGGGATGAATATAAAAGTATACAATTGAAAACCAGAAATTTTGAGTTAAGATGAATGTGTGATCAAAAGGGAGGAGATTCTGTTGTCATTAGGAACACATGCATTGTTATTCTGTGGTGATTTGCTATTTTAGATGAATTTAGGGAATGCTGATTATTAAAATAAATATCTTATGCCAAACATGACATCATTCAACACAGTCAAACATGGGTTCAAAATATTAACAAAACCTCACTGGCACTTAATATCCCTCTTAAGGGTTAAGTTCTGGTCTTGACCAATCGAGGTTGTGAGTGCATAAGTTACTGTGGTGGGTTTAAAAATGAATGCTTGAAAGTCGTATTATCAAATAGAAAAATAAGTACAAAAACAGGAATGATCCACGCTGTATACCCATTTAAAATATAGAACATTTCATTCATAAAATATTTGTCTGAATCATGCTCTCAAGCAACACAGGCTAATAAAGTATTACAAATGCAACACTTGGGGTTTCCAACCAAACGAGTGATCATGCACCTATAAATCGAACCTAACTGCATGCAGCTACCACATTAATCTTGTGGGCAATTATAGGACAACCACAAGTGTGAGTGATTAACAGGTATAGGGGCACAAAATAGCATGTGTACGGCCTTGTATTATTTACAGACACCTACGGAAATGCATTTCATGCTCTCTGCATGTACAAATAGTCTATAAGAGCGCTAAATACACAAAGTGACAGTAGGGCACAAAGATATTGCAACACAAAAAAAAGAATATAAAGTGATCACTACAAGAGCTGTATCGAAAATGTGATTATTCAAAGATAATACAGTACAATGCAAATGCCCTTTACATAAATTGTACACCTCTCAAACCACAACGACAGTAGTCAAAATGTCAAATACATTTTGCAGGATTATTTAGGTGTAGTAGGTACAGTGATGTCTAGAGATATCCAGTTTTTAAAGAAGTGACCCGTCGTTCGGACGCTGTATGGTGGCTACATCACAGTTCACAAGCAGCATCTGGGCAGATAATGAACAATTCTTCCAAAAAAGAGGCTTCAAAGTGTTGTTTGCCACTCCCATTCGAAGTTTACTGTCAAACTAAACATTAAACAAACAAACATGTTAGGTATTTAGAACAACCACATAGCTTTGCATTCGGAACATCAGTTTAGTTGAATGCTAACAAAGAATGCAAAAAGCCATGTACAGCCTAATGAATAGCATCGGTGTTATAACCCTTTGCGCAACGGATATTTGAACACAAATGGTGGTGCAACACATGTAGACAGAAAATATAACAATATTCACCGGCATATATTCTTTATTCTCTGCGAAGAACAACTATTATTACTGCGGTCTACTGAGGAGTTTTGACCAGTTCCTTGTATATCCATGTCTCTATCATACTGCCCCCAATGGCCAAGGCGCATACACCAGAAGGAGCAGCACAATGTCCACTGAATTGAAGCAACAACACAAAATAATGGGCCTGTGTGTATATACTACCCTTTTTATATGATGACTTTAGAGCTTACCTGTTTCTTTCCCCTCAAATGTGGCCTGATCATTTTAATCCCCAAAAAGCTCAAACTAAAACCACCTCGGCTATCGTTTTTTGAACATCTTTCACCAGGAGATTCGATTCGTGCTCCCTTTCCAACGTTGGTTTTTACACCCCCTCCCTCGACTAAACATCTCAAACCACAAGGGCAATCCAATAAACCGACCACGTACGTGTTTCTACAAACTACTCTTCTTTTGACCTTCATATTTCTGCCAGTGAGCATGTGAGAGCTGGCCCCTTCTAATCACAACATTTCAGTTAGCACAGTTCAAACCGGGATAATTACTTGGGGAGCTTTATAAATGCTTATATGTGAGTATATATAGCTTCAGCAAAAGCTGACTTCCCGTTCTCGACAGAACATCAAAGACGTTGCCAATGGGCCCCTTGGCACGCGTTCTGTTTGAGATATTCACAGGATCTCAAGGTGCAATCAGGTAGTGCTTGGAGAGTGTGTTTGGGAGGCACTGGGTTCACACATGAAATCATTGCAGACGATGTGGTTTTTCTGGGCTCTTCATACTGTGACCTCCGTCAGGGGGTCGGTGTATGTGTCAGCACTTACAAGAGGTGACGACATCAGTAAAAAAAAAAAAAAAAAAAAAAAGGTTGGGAAAAAGGAGTAGTTTGAATACATCCATTCTGTGACCAACATATAAACTGTACAACTCATTTGATTAAAAAAAAAATTATTATAATAAAAAAAAAAAATAAATAAATATATATATATATATATATATATATATATATATATATATATATATATATATATATATATATATTGAGGAAGGACAATTTAAATGAAAAACAGATCATTTGCTTGGACAAGTGTGCACATGCTTTTATAACTAGGATGTGGCTGTGTTCAGAATTAACATATCACATTCAAACTCATGTTAAATTGGAGTCAGCACACACCTGCCACAACTGAAAGAGCCTCTGATTAACCCCAAATCATTTTCAGATGTTCTAGTAGACCTTTCCTGATATTTGTTTTGTTTTCTAGCAGAGGCCTGATGGTTTTGTGCTAACGCTGACTGTTTGGAACTGTTCATAATTCCTTCTACCTTGACTAAAGCCCTAGTTCCAACTGAAGAAAAAACTACTACTACTTTTTGCATTATTAATTCATTGTGTCCCTCCATGTACACTCCATGGGGACTCTTATGATAATGTGTGTACATATGGTGTATTATTTTGCATCTTCATCCTTTTTGTCATCTTTCACTTGGTTTCAGAGGTATTTTTTTTAAAATAAATGTTGTGTGCATATCAAAATACTGTTCACTTCTTCACATTTTTAAACTCTTTTCATAAGAGATTTTTTTAATTGTATATTGATTCACCTTTTAAACTTTTTTTCTGGTTTAGAATTTTTATTTAATTTATTGTTTGAATCCCAAAAGGGAAAACGCTCAAAATAGAATCAATTCAAATTTATATACCTTTTTATTTACCCACTAATCTTCATATAATGTCACGTTTTTAGTAACTGTATATGTTTTAAAATCTAACATTATTTGTGTCTGGGTGCGATATTAAAATCTTCCTCAAAAATATTAACAGCCAAAAATGCACAGCAATTATATATTTTTTTCAAAAACTTTGTACATTTAAAAAAGTAAAATATTTATTACATGCTCAGTTGTTTTCAATTATATTAATTCAGAATTTAAATATTTATAACCCATGCAAGGTCAGTTTTATTAATTTAATTATTCCAGAAGAGAGATTCACCACATTATCATCACATTATCTTACTTGATAAATAGTTTATTTGCTGGAGAAGGTGCACGCGTGGGTAGCATTGTCTGTACATGTGTGCCCCAGCTGTTTCGCTCGTCAGCGTGGTTAAATATTTCATCGTCTGATTTCTTCCTCTCTGCAGGAGACAGCTGTCAAGCTGCTGTTTATTATCTGCCTTGAGAAAATGACCTGTCTCTGATACAGTAAACACATTCAGTTTACACATCCATCACTATAGGTTTCTGTATATTTATATTAAACTACTACTATATTTTATAGTGAGTCACTATGAGTGTTCCTTTTAAGTGCCCAAGTGAATGACTTAATGCTGAGTCCTTTCATTCTAATCTGAAAAAGAGAAACTAAATATACAGCACATGTATTTAACGATTCATGTTTTTATTTTAACAGCATTTAGAAGGAAAGTTTTACCTACTATTTTCTGTAATAATAAAATATAAAAAAAAATTTGGGGGTCAAATTTCCCCTTTAGGTAGAGCACCTACAATCTCGCATTCATCCACTTCATTGGAGTGGAATTTGGACTGGAAAATCTGAATTACATTGTTATCCTCTATAATCGTAATTTCGCTTTTCATAAAATTCATTATTTAAAAAAAAAAAAGACAATAAATATTCTTGCCATCCGTTTTCTATAGTGCTTGTCCTCATTAGGGTCGCAGATGAGATGGAGCCTACCCTAGGATACTTTGGTACGCCTTGTACTCGTCACCAGCCAATCGCAGGGCCAGTATACACAAAAAAAGCCAGAGTACCCAGAAGAAACCCACACAGGTCCAGGGAGAACATGCAAACGCCACAGGGGACTCGTCGAAACGTCAGATAGACATTTCTTTAATGCAGTTTTTTTCTTGTCAAAACTGAAATACAGAGATCTGCGACATCATTTTGCCTAGGACAAATGATGTCACTATTGCCATTCATATGTATGGAGCTGCTCATTAACGATATCTACAACTCAGTTGCAGATATCCGATTGTGAATTATGAATATTTGTGATTGAATTGTAGTTAACTGTGACTCTAGTTTGATATATCTACGTCATTTCAACTATTCACAATTCCATTTAGAGATATAGTAAAACGTCATTTCGTTAAAACGTATTTTAAGATATCTGCAAAGGGACATGTAGCTACTGTATCTTGAATTTAGATTAATTAAACATATCTTGAACTGGAATTATGAATAATCTGAATCGATTGTAGAACTCTCAAACTGGAGTTACAGATATGTACAATTGAGTTGCACATATCCATAATTCACATAGTGGATATGTGCAACTTATTTGGCGATATCTGTAATTACAAACCCCGCATTGGACAGGAATGGCAAAAGTGACGTCATTTGTCTTAGGTCAAATGACATTCCAGATATCTGAAATGACAATTGTGTTCAGGAAAAATTTTGTTGCGGATATCTGAAATGCTGTTTTTGACTAGGAAAAACCGAATTACAAATACCTGCAACACATACCAAAACCCCAGTTTACTACTTTTCCTTTTCAAATCCTACAAAATCATGTTAGTTCCATCCAGCGTAGCTAAGTTCAATTGTGCCAACACGAATGCAGTAGAGTCATGGTGAAAAATGATTTGGATTATAATAATGATCATTTAAATCAAGGTTACTCACTGACAATGCAGTGTATTAGTTTCTTTCACAGGCACATTATTAACATTTATAATACATGAAGTAGGGACGGTGCTTGGGGGGAATATTAAGGAGTCATGGACAAAGAGACACACATTTGCCATATTTAGCTGTAGTGTTCGAAAGCATTGACGTTAGTTTTAAACCAAATGTGGTAAGAACTCACTGGACTGTGCTTCTGTTTGCACGCCCGGCCACGCTGGCTTTGACTTACCGCTCGATGATCTAATTCCCTTTTCAACAAGACATGTTTCTTCACTCCCAGAACACTACGTTCACTCTGTACAGTGTTCCGCTGCTCACTCTGCAATATTTAAAAGCTGCCAGCGGTATACGCTTCGCAATATTGCCCAGACTTGGATCAGGAAGTGGCTGGCAATATGTTGTGAATAACTGATCCGATGATTGATTTGATAAAATATTCCAGTCATCTGCCTTGCTTTGACAAACATTGATTTTTGAGTTGACAGTCGCTCAGTATAACACGGCAGGTAGCCTTCTCTCCTGAGGACAGTTTCCTTTCATGAATTAGCACAAATACATTCATTCAAACTGAGGTATTACTGAAAACATACTTCTTAATTGCCTGGCTAGGCGTGGTTGGGTCTGTGGGGTGCCTACCTCCCTACCTCCCACAAGTGTGAAATTACACAACTGAGTCAAACTTTTTTTATGTCTATCTCTGAAAATATGTCTATTAGCGAGCTGTTACGCACTAATTTACATAATAACCGCCCCACCAGATTTTTGCAGCCACAACATGTTCAGCTAGGATAGGTGATGATCCGCCATGGCCAAGTGATAGCCAGAGTCCAGCCACGGAATTACACAGAGGCAATATCATTTCGTGTCAAAGCCAAAAGGTAAGCGGAGCTACAGTATTAGCATAGATCAAAATTAGATTCAATTGTGTTACCAGCGTTTCCTTCTGATAACTGGCACATTTTTCTACAATTTTCAGATAAGTTGTCGAAATGTTTGTTTGGCGATAAAACCTCACGGATCATGGTGACTGGTCATTTATTTTAACATAGTTAACACTTCTGTTCGCCGCTGCCGCTGGGCACAAGCACCGCTCCGTGCGCGTTCTTCTTCGTTGGTTTTCGCCACTTTCTTATTGGGGTCGGCGGACTGTATGCATCTAAACCGGGAACCGATTTTTTTTTTTATTTGAACGATCCCGGGAGAACCGGAATGTTAGTCCCGGTTCCAATCGATTCTCGATGCTCAACCCTAGTGATGAAGTGGTGCTACACAAGTGAACATTCAATCCAATATTTATGGGTGCTCATTTTATGGTGGAAATATACAGTTAAATTATCCAGTGGTGGCTTTGCACAAGTGCAGTTCACTTGCAGTCTGGACATGGAGAGACTCTTAGAGTATCCATAGGTTTCTAATAACATCACAAAAAGATGCTTGATTTGATGTGAGGTGTATTTCCGGAGTCTGAAAAAGCGTTCATGTCGAGTGGAAGCAAAGAATACTCCGAGACACAGGCGGTTGGGCTAAATCAGGTTTATTGTCTTAACAGCTGTTTTCATGGTCAGATTCGCTATGAGCCCAGCGCAAAAATTTTGGACACAAGCTTATAAGTCTCGCACCTGTGGGCATACTCGTATGTACCGCCCTTAAGCCTGATTGGTGCACTAAGGTTTGAATTGTACAACTACTTCCTCTTCCTCTTGTCCCTCAGGGGACCCTCTTGTCATTGAATCAACCGAAATTCAAAGTGACGCACCAAATGCCGATCGTAACCTTTAATGTTACACCAGCAGCCTTCGTTTATGGCTTGCTTCATTGTTTACCCATATTGTCCTGTAAACTGCAGGGGGGATTTACAGATAAGCATTTGGTCTCAGGAATGCAATTGTCCTCTTTGAAGCTTAAAGTTGAAAAAGAAATCGCTGACGCAGTCAACACCTCTGCAGGCATCTCGCTACACTGTGAAAATGTCTCTTAGAGTGCTTATTAAAATACACTTTTTTGAAAAATAGTGCAAGTCGGAAAAGTTGGCAACACTGAGTAGGACTCTTTTTGTCCGAATGCCCTATTGGTTACACCCTCGGGCATGGTAACCAAAGTTGTACTCTGCATTTGCATGATAGACCAGAGAGAGAAATGAGTGACAATTGGATCTTAGGTGGCGGCACGGTGGACGACTGGTTAGAGTGTCTGCCTCACAGTTCTGAGGACTGGGGTTCAATCCCCAGCCCTGCCTGTGTGGAGTTTGCATGTTCTCCCCGTGCCTGCGTGGGTTTTCTCCGGGCACTCCGGTTTCCTCCCACATCCCAAAAACATGCATGCTAGATTAATTGACAACTCTAAATTGCCCGTAGGTGTGACTGTGAGTGTGAATGGTTGTTTGTTTGTATGTGCCCTGCGCTTGGCTGGCAACCAGTTCAGGGTGTACCCCGCCTCCTGCCCGATGATAGCTGGGATAGGCTCCAGCACGCCCGCCAAGTTTTGGCAACCACTCACATTCACAGTGACACCTATGCAGGGGCAGAGCCAGGAGGTGGCCAGGGATGACCGCAGCCACCTTAGAGTGAAACTCGAACACCCAGTTGGGCACCCCCACGTCGATGATTCGTTCTCGGGGGGCATCGCCAAAACCTTGGCCACCCCATTGAATATTTTGTGGGTGCACCACTTCACCTACGAACAATTTCGAGTCTTAAATTAACATGCATGTTTTTGGAATGTGACTGACTACCTATAAAAAAAACATAATGAACACGGGGACAACATGCAAACTTCATCCAGGAAGCTCAGAGCCAAAATTTTAACCCAGAACCTTTCGACTGTGAGACAAAAGTAATAACCACTACACCCCCTGGATGACCTACATTTTCGTGGGAACATTTTTTGGGGAAAAAGTACACCCATGAAAAAGTTTATACATATATTATACAGTATATGCTGATAGTGTTTTCGGAACATTGTTGTCTGCATTAAAGTAATTTATTAGAGCATTTTTTTTAAAAATACAGAATATATATATATATTTGTTTTATGTTGGCCTGTAATCATTTTCTTCCCTTCTGCATCTAGTCCGTTGGTTAGGAACCCCCATAATTGTTTTTGCAGAAAATGTGATTTGTGTCAACATTATCCCCTACATTCATGGCTGTAATGAGATTCATTTCTACATAGCCTAATGGAAATCCTAGTAATATTTCTTGTGTGCTGTCATGTGGTGGAATAAAGTGTGGCATCCCCAAAGGTTGGCTGTCATGTGATTTTTTTTTTTATTTTTTTTGTATTTGTAGGCGGCTGTACATCCGAAACTTGTAGATCTGCCAGTATTTATGTCTCCTAATTATATCAGAGAAGTAGCAGGGCTGTCTGCACATTCCATCTCCATTCATCACTCAGGGAACATTTTCCACTCTCCCCCCGCCATCTACTGTTTAAATATGAATATGCCAGCTGCGCTTGTAATCCTGATGGGCACGTTTAATTACACGCTATCTAATGTGCTATCTGGCCCACCGTCCAAGGCGCCGGCCACCTTTCTGTAGGAAATGAGTGCGGTGAGCTCATTTTTTATTCAATAAGAGCAATGCTGAGATTAGAGTAGCGCTGTGAACAATACGAGACGGGTCCAGCCGTGTCTTGATTTGGCTGTCGTGGAGTTCATCATCCGCTTAGATGCGGTGGCACATTGCAGTCTGATGGAAATGAAAGTGACCACCAGCTAGACATGCACCAAACAGAGATTTATTTATTAAACCAGAGGTCCTATCTAAACTAAGCACAAGATTCAAACAAAAGATATCATGTACAATTCCTGTATGTTTCATGAATGTAGTCCCTGGACTCTTATTAGACCCAATTAGAGCCAATATAAGAGATTTTCTTCCTGCTCAGTTTTTGTTGGAATTATCAGAGATTTATCAGTACAACAATATGCTTACTGTTATTGCGGTTTTGATCAACTAATTAGGTTCAAGAAAAAGGCCGAAATATTAGAAACACCTATCAGTGTGATGCTGTGCAGTTGCAAATTACAACCATAATGATAAACATATTGCTCACTGGTATTGCTACCTCTTTTATATAGTTCATTTTATGTGTACCTACTTTTTTGTTATTTCATAGATGAACAGATGATTTTTTTTATTTATTAAGTTTATTTAGTGTTTTAAATAATGTTATGGTCAATAATGCTATTTTCAATAAACGTGTATAACTGTATTGTATTATTTATTGGGGTGAAGCCTTTATTTATACAAAGCATTATTTAAATAATATTGAACAACAGTTGTGACACATTACATTTCATGTCAAATGAAACTGGAGTTTAAAGCAAAAGTGCCACTTTGCTTTAATGTAAAGTAGCCAGTGTACAGCTTGTATAATAGTGTGCATTTACTGCCCCCCAAAATAACTCGACACAGCCATTAAAGTCTAAACCAAACCACTGGTAACAAACGTCAGTACACCACTAAGGGAAACTGTACAAATTGGGCCTAGTGTCAATATTTTATGTGGCCACCATTATTTTCCAACACTGCTACACCTTGGTGTCAATGTGGACTTGTAGTTAACACATTCGCTTTACAGTTCTAAGGTTGAGCGTTCGAATCCGGCTGGAGTATGCATGTTCTCTATGTGTGCTTGCATGCTTTTTCTGCTTACTCCAGTTTCCTCGTGTTAGCTCTATTGTAGACTCTAAATTGTCCTCAGTGTGAATAGTTGTTTGTCTTTATGTGCCCTGCAGTTGGTTGGCGACCAGACCAGGGTGCATCCTGTCTTTTGTCCCAAGTCAGCTAGGATAGGCTCCAAATCACCACCAACCCTAGTGAGAATAAACGGTATAGAAGCTGGATGGATGAATGGAAGCAATACCGCAATATCTGAGAGAGAGAGAGAGAGAGAGAGAGAGAGAGAGTGAGAGAAAGACCAGAGACAACAGGAACGCAAGTCGTCGCTAAAGATGCTGTCTCCACAAGATCCTCTTTAATACTGCGCAGGAGACAACATGCATCTCTTTCGTGTGCATCGGTCGGTGCTGCTGTTTTGGTTAGCAACTGTTCAAATGAGACTCTGAGACTATGAACCAAGATACTTTAAATACAGTAAAGTTAGCTACAGTGGATATGGAAGATGCACCAGGCCACAAATTGGGTCACATCGTCTATAAGAGGCATAGCCATTGCTTGAGGAATTAAGATATTATCTGTCGGTGTCGCCTTGCAAGCCTCATTGCTTATTCTCCTCAATGGTCATAAAATTCGCAAGTCTCTTCATTTTTACCCATCCATTCATCCACTTTCTCTAGCGTTATAGGTTTGCATGTGGGCTGGAGCCTATCCCAGCTGCCTTTGGGCGAGTGGCGGGGTACACCCTGGACTGGTCATCAGCCAATCCTGGTTTCATTTGTAATTATTTCTTTCGCTTTTTGTACGGAGTAATTAGACGATTCCATGAAGCGTAAATAAAAAGTTGCGCCTTCAGCTTGCTGAGCCGCATGTGTTGCTCCATGTGTGAACAAACAGGTCAAGAGTACAAATATATCGTCCTTGACCTCCATGACCCACATTGATTTAAGAGTCCCCATGGACATGCCATGGGAGGAAAAGGAGGAAAGATTTATGAGGCATTCCTCCCTCCAAGGTAATCTGCTTTTAAGTGCAGTGAAAGATGCAAAGAAGTGCTTCCCTCAGGGATGCGGTGTACTGTTATTTCTGCTAGAATGTCTCGTTCTCTTTTTGACTTTTCTTTTTTTAACTCGCCTGATATGCAAAGATTCATGTTCAATTAATGTTCCTTAAACTGCTTCCACTGCACTTGTCTTGTGACTTTAGTGCTGAAGAGAGAAAGATTCACTCATGTTGTTCATTACTATATATGTGGATGTATTAACAAAGTAATAACATAAACTAAAAGCCATCATTGAGGGCTTTAATACAAGGTATCACTCGATGTGATGCGGTTGGTTTATTGTAAATTGATTTTTGACCATGTTGCTAGTCAAATTTGTCCTCAGGTGCAAAATTGAATCAACACCAAAAACCACTATCCCAAGATTCGCGCTATCGCAATTGTGAGGTTTTTTTGTGTTGAAAATGTCTTTTTTTTTTTTTTTTTTTTTTTAACTTATGTTTTACGGTGGCTAACTTCTTTTAACACTTGGTAAAAGCATGTTTAAAAAAGAATGCATGAGGGCATATTCACCCTTGATGTTCAGCATTCACAAATTTGCTCTTTCACAGATTTGTTTTATTTGCAACCAATTCTGTTTTATTTGCTAAAAAACCTTAGCCCCATCATGTGACATCTTGTCTTGGTGTTGTTGCGGTTACAAGGTGGTTAACTTGTTTTATACATTTGTATGCCAGAAAGAATCCAAGAAGCTCTAAAGTGTAAGGTAGACGTGCTAACCACTAGGGCTATGTTTACACTGCAGGTCAATTCCGATGTTTTTCCCATTGTGACATGTATCTGATTTTTTCATGTCAATGTGAACAGTATAATTCCGATTTTTTTTTTGTATCAAACCCAGCCCTCTTTCATATGTTGTTACACAGTGAGTCGGATATGTATGCGACGCGAGTGAAGCGTGGACGCTTAAGGCCTCTTTATACTCCTGAGCTCGTCCGGCTGACAGCGCCCGCATTGCATCACGTGACTGTCGCATTGGGCCGTGTGGCACTTGACACGCACATGGCAAAAATGGTTGCTGCACGTATAATGCTGTGGAGATCATCTCCCGTGATTGATCCATTTTAGTCACATGCTGTGATGATGTACTCAGCGTTCTCCTTCGTTCCACATACCACCAACGCCGCCAAACTCCACCCTGTGGTGTCCTATTCAATACCAGCCGTAGCGACACCCCCGACTTGGAGACGAACTACAGCACATTTTCAAAACAGTGCATGTGGGATGCGCTGGAGTATAAAGGCAAACTTCACACGGGGTAGCCGCAGTGACGTCAGCGCGGTCACCGTCCGCGCGAGTATAAAGAAGCCTTTACGGAACACGCATCTGACTTATTTATACATCAGCAAAAAGCGACAAGCGTCACAAATGGCAACGGCGGACGAAGGAGCAGAAAACAGTCAGTGGCGAAAAAAAGATGCTTTAGAACTGATAAATATAAGAAAATGTTGGCTCCGGTTTTACAAAATCCTTGATATCGCCACAAATGCGTCATGACGAGACCTACGGGCATACATGCAAATCAGTCGCCTTTCTGCGGAATTTGCCGTTTTGAACTCAAGATAGGCCATTTACGTGAATCGTACTGATTCGATTAGTTTTCCCGGGGGTGGGGGGGTACTCCTTGAACGCTGGCAGCTAGATCCATTCTCCAAATCTACCATCCACACACAGATGTCATTTCTGAATATTACTCTGCAGTGGACTAATATGCGAAAGCAAATCGGTCTGAGGTTCTGCCTGTGCGCTCAGGACCTTCTTTGGAGTAACAGGAGTTGACGACATCAGAAAAAACACTTCCGCCGCTTCAGCTGTTAAGAAGTAACGGTACTTTTACTCCGTTTCAATGATCTAAATGGCGCTCACTACTTTTATTGATCAATTATTGCTTATTTATCAACTATTTGGTGCGGGAGACTTCGACTTCCGCATTGGGCGTTGTTTGCGGCGATCCAGTTTAAGCGCCTGTGACGTTTTACCAAACGACACAAGAAAGTCACATGACCTCACACAACGTCTCCTATTGGGCTTCCCGGGCATAGGTATTACACTAGATAAGCCAGCCCGGCTAATTGTCGTGCCTACGAGGTGGCCATTTTGGGAAGGTCGTCGGTAGAACGACGTACTACCCGTGTTTACATTTAGACGAACAAAAACAACAGCTTTCATGTATTGTTTTATTTGTTGGGCACTACCTGCCCAAATGTCGTTATTTCAGCCCACTTATAACTTGAGAAAACACCTTGCAGTTTAAAAAAAAATAAAAATCTTATTTTTATTTTATTGATGTTCATCCTGTGGTTTAAAAGAAATTAGAAGTTACTCACTATTTGCTCAGTACATATTATTAATTAATTAAGTAATTATTTCACTGTGTAATTTTTACTCATACTCAAGTAATTTTTTGGAGCACTACTTTTTACTTTTACTTGAGTCACATTATCGTCAAGTAACACTACTCTGACTTAAGTACAATATTTAGCTACTCTACCCACCTCTGGAGCCAATATCCTCTATTGCTACTCTTACATTTAAGCAACATTTTTTGCTCATCAGATCAGCCAGTGTCGTATTTGTTGCACTGGTCTATTTTCACATTGAGGTGCTGCGGGTCGTGGCCCTGGTTGTGGTCCCAGCGGAATCGTGAAGCACACGTAGCAGCGGCGACAAGAGCTGATCTGCTAGTACATCTTGTATTGATTCGGAAACACGCCTACAATTATCTAATTAGTTTACGGATGTTAATGTTAAATGTATTAAGCGACGGATTGATGTTAGGGGTTATGTGACAACACAGAATGAACTAACTTCAAATTCAGAAATGGCCAAAAATAAAGAATACTTAATATTTTCCTGGAGGATGCATTTGGGATTAGCCTTTGAAGTTGGTAATAGTGAAAAATTACGTGAAACAGACAATGATTTTAGTAATTTTTTTTCCACAATGAGAGAGGATGCTATTCATATGGCACAGCTTGAAGCAGGCATCAGGTGCAGGTGGAGATGGGGCTGGCTCAAGTTGGAGGCCAAAACAAAAAAAAGCCAAGAAATGTGGCAAATTTGATCCATCCATCCATTTTCTGAGCCACTTCTCCCCACTAGGGTCGCAGGCATGCTGGAGCCTATCCCAGGTATCATTGGGCAGGAGGCGGGGTCCCCCCCTCGAACTGGTTGCCAGCCAATCGCAGGGCACATACAAACAAACAACCATTCGCACTCACATTCACACCTACGGGCAATGTAGAGTCTCCAATTCATGCATGTTTTTGGGATGTGGGAGGAAACTGGAGTGCCCGGAGAAAACTCACACAGGCAAACTCCACACAGGCGGGGCCGGCCCTCCGAACTGTGAGGCTGACGCTCTAACCAGTCGATCACCGTGCCGCCGGCAAATTTGATTTTAATCTTAAATATGTGCATCAACATGTACTTGAGCGGTGTAAATAAATGTTTTTCTGCTTGAAGTCTTCCAGATTTCTTAATTTATGTTAAAATCCAAAACATTCTCTGCAGGGGCCGGGGATCCCCCAGACACCCCTATAATGTATTTTTTTTGGACTGTCACCTTTTTCATGCCTTTGGTGTTTGCATGTCTGTACGCAAGGGGCCATATTTACTTCTGTCAACACTGCGCGACTCGTGTTTGCATGTCCTGCTTTGTGCGCATGCTTGTGACATCACGGACGTGTTCCATCCATAGTTGAAGCCTCATTTGTTTTTGTAATGTGAATGAGTACATAAAAAGATGGGATTTAATACAAAATCTGAATTGCTCATCATGCCCTGCAGTGTGAACGTAGCCTTCTTCACTGTGCTGTGCGGTTTCCAAATCATAAACGGTGAACCCTGGGCTCAATTCCACTAACATTTGGGTTGTGTTTTGTCACGTTCATAGCTTGGCGAGGTCTGAGAATATTATTTTGCATGGAAACTTTGTGCTTCAGATATTAAAGAAAAAAAAAACAGACCGCAAGAATATCTTATTATACCTTTGGCACATACTCTCACCGGCCACAATATTAGGTACACCTGCACCATCTATTTAGATCCAATACCTCTCTGACAATCCGAATCAAAACTGAGCATTATTATTTATTTTGATTCAGCACTTTTATTTGAGCTTATTGGATTGTGCAGATGTACCTAATGAAGCGTCCACCGGTTGTATCATAAAATATGAAGAAAATGTGCTAAGTGAAGTCAGAAACACTCGGGTTACAGAGAAGGACCTTTATCACTTCTTCATCCTGCCTTGGCCGCTTTTCAAATGTCTAACTTTGAATCATAAGCATGCGGCATCTCTCCAGAGTCTTTTTTGCCTCAAGGGAACCATTTTACCACTGTGCTGTCGTCAGTACTCTGCGGCTCCTTATTGACAGTATTGCACTTGTTTGAAACAGCGTGATATTACAACAGACAATCCGGCGATGTGTTTTGCCGACACGATACAAAAGATTTATGGCTATCAAAACTGACGGGAAAATTGATGACATTTAGAAGCGCCTCACTCTGATGAAGTTCTTTTTAGGTCTTTTATAACAGACTGAAGGCAAAGATGAATGTAATATCAGAGAAAGAGGCTTGGTCAGCCAGTTAATGAAACATATTTGTTTGTTCAAGAGGCAGAGACACATGCGAGGGGGTGGGGGGGGCGGTTATCGCCTTCCGTTGAGTTCTCGCTGTGCTTGTGGGGTTTTTATCCAGGCAATCTGGCTTCTTCCCAGTTCCTACATTCCAAAACATCCTTATTAGGTTAATTGGAGAATTAACCTAATAACTGGTCACCTGTGATTCACTGGTGACCAGTTCTGGGTCTACTCTACCTCGCCCACAAAGTCAGCTCGGATGGGCTCCAGCTCACCCGCATCCCTAATGAGAACAAGCGCTGCATATGGATGGTGTTTGATCTTACAGGCTCCGCTGCTTTTCCAAATTGTTGCGCAAACTCGGTCCGACCCACACAACCCATTTCCTCACTCAGCAGGGGGGACAAAGTTTCCCTTCCCTTTTTTGAAGGGATTTTGTGCCTCCAATCATCTTTTATCCGTGTGCTTTTCCAGTAATCCTGATAGGAAAGAAGTCATTTAGAGGAGGTGTGTAAAGAAGACACAGTTGTTCCCTTATAACAGTGACTTGGACTGTGCTTTTGACATGTACATGATAGCTTTCCTTTCAGTCTTCACTGGACTTAACTCGTCGTGTCTGCTTGGTAATAAGCTCCTCTCAAATATGTTGACTGTCATAAAGATGACACCTTTCTTTAATCTCCTGGACATTCATGTGAAGTCATCACAGTCTCGAGGAAATAAAAAAAAATAATAAATGAAAGAAAACAGATCAAGCCTTTCTGAAGCAGAGAATGTAATCCAGGGACGAGAGTTTATTTTTATATTATCGCCTCAACCGAAGAAAACCAATTTTGTTTTTATTGTCATTTTTCCAGCAAATGAATTGGACTCATTTTTTGAAGGCAAAGAAAAGTTTTAATCCTTATGACTACAGACAGAATATAATTGAGTCTGGGAGGTACACATGCGTGCAAACAAACACACACTCACACGCACGCACACACACGCATGCATGCACACACAGACACACACACACACACACCCTTACACACACTCACAAACTAACTTTGTGTTGACAGACAAGCAGCATTTACTCTTCCAGCTTATTTCCTGTGTGGGGTTTGTTCTCCCCATGCTTGCGTTACTCCAACTTCATCCCACATTGTAAAATCATGCATGTTAATTTGATTAAAGCCTATAAATTGTCCGTAATAAGGAATGTGAGAGTGAATGGTTGTTTGTCTATATTTGCCTCGAAATTGGCCAGTCATGAGGTTTACCCAGCCTGTTGCCCGAAGTCAGCAGGGGTAGGCTCCTATCTCGTGAGTTCCAATGCTGAGAAATGCTGAGAGAAAACATCCATCCATCCATCCATCTGTTTTCCGTACCATGCTGGAGCCTATCACAGCTATCTTCGGGCGAGAGGCAGGGTACACACTGAACTGGTCGCCAGCCCATTGAAGGGCACATACAGTGCGTACGGAAAGTATTCAGACCCCCTTAAATGTTTCACTCTTTGTTATATTGCAGCCATTTGCTAAAATCACTTAAGTTGATTTTTGTCCTCATTAATGTACACAGAGCACCCCATATTGACAGAAAAAACGTAATTGTTGCGATTTTTGCAGATTTATTAAAAAAGAAAAGCTGAAATATCACACAGCCATAAGTATTCAGACCCTTTGCTCAGTATTTAGTAAAAGAACCCTTTTGAGCTAATACAGGCATGAGTCTTTTTGGCATTTTTCACACCTGAATTTGGGAATCCTCTGCCATTCCTCCTTGCAGATCCTCTCCACTTCTGTCAGGTTGGATGCTGAACGTTGGTGAACAGCCATTTTCAGGTCACTCCAGAGATGCTCAATTGGGTTCAAGTCAGGGCTCTGGCTGGGCCATTCAAGAACAGTCACAGAGTTGTTCTGAAGCCACTCCTTTGTTATTTTAGTGTGTGTACTTAGGGTCATTGTCTTGTTGGAAGGTGAACCTTCGGCCCAGTCTTAGGTCCTGAGCACTCTGGAGAAGGTTTTCGTCCAGGATATCCCTGTACTTGGCCGCATGCATCTTCCCTTCGATTGTTGTCCTGTCCCTGCAGCTGAAATGATGCAGCCACCACCATGCCTCAATGTTGGGACTGTATAGGACAGGTGATGAGCAGTGCCTGGTTTTCTCCACACATACCGCATAGAATTAAGGCCAAAAAGTTATATCTTGGTCTCATGAGACCAGAGAATCTTATTTCTCACCATCAGTCCTTCAGGTGTTTTTTTTAGCAAACTCCATGCAGGCTTTCATGTGTCTTGCACTAAGGAGAGGCTTCTGTCGGGCCACTCTGCCATAAAGCCTCGACTGGTGGAGGGCTGCAGTGATGGTTGACTTTCTAGAACTTTCTCCCATCTCCGACTGCATCTCTGGAGCTCAGCCACAGTGATCTTTGGCTTCTTCTTTACCTCTCTCACCAAGGCTCTACTCCCCCAATTGTTTAGTTTAGGCGGACGGCCAGCTCTAGGAAGGGCTCTGGTCGTCCCAAACGTCTTCAATTTAAGGATTATGGAGCCCACTGTGCTCTTAGGAACCGTAAGTGCAGCAGACATTTTTTTGTAACCCTGGGCAGATCTGTGCGTTGCCACACTTCTGTCTCTGAGCTCTTCAGGCAGTTCCTTTGACCTCATGATTCTCATTGGCTCTGACATGCACTGTGAGCTGTAGGGTCTTATATAGACAGGTGTGTTGCTTTCCTAATCAAGTCCAATCAGTATAATCAAACACAGCTGGACTCCAATGAAGGTGTAGAATCACCTCAAGGATGATAAGAAAAAATTAACAGCACCCGAGTTAAATATATGAGTGTCACTGCAAAGGGTCTGAATACTTATGGCTATGTGATATCTCAGTTTTTCTTTTTTAATAGATCTGCAAAAATTTCAACAATTCCGTTTTTTCTGTCAATATGGGGTGCTGTGTGTACATTAATGAGGAAAAATAATAATAATAAGCAAATGGCTGCAATATCACAAAGAGTGAAAAATTTAAGGGGGTCTGAATACTTTCCGAACCCACTATATATCCAAACAACCATTCACACTCAGATTCACACCTGTGGGCAATTTAGAGTTTTCAATTAACTTCCCTGTTTTTGGGATGTGGGAGGAAACCGGAGTACCCGGAGAAAACCCACGCAGGCACAGGGAGAACATGGAAACTCCACACAGCCGAGGCCGGCTCTAAACCCGGTGTCCTTAGAACTGTGAGGTTCCGCTTGCCCACCGTGCTGGCCTAGAGAGAAAACAAACTGACAAAAATAATGACAGATCTGAAAGCATTCATCAAAGGCTATAATACAAGGTATGAGTCGATGAAGTTTGTTGTAAATGGATTTTTGACCATGTTGCTCGTCACATTTGTCCTTAGGTATGAAATTAAATCAACATGAAATACTACTGCACCATGTTTGTTGCTATTTGTGTGTGTGTGTTTGACTTGTTTTACCTTGACCTGTGTTCGTGTTTTTATGTTTTGCAGTGGTTAAAGTCTTTTTACACTTGAAAAATAATGTGTAAAAAAGAAGCATGAGGCGTATTCAGTCTTCATATTAAATATGTCTTATTAGAAATAAGATGGGCAGCACTAAGCATGTCTGGCTGACAGTTATAAGGTTCAGGATCAAATCTCAGCCTGGTCCTCCTGTGTGGAGTTCTCCTTGTGCTTGGGTGGGTTTTTGCGGATACTACTTCCCCACACATTCCAAAAACATGCATGTTACGTTCAATGAAGACTCTTAATTGTCCAGGTGTGAATGTGAATGATTGTTTGTCTATACCGCATGGGCCCTGCGATGGGCTGGCTACGAGTCAAGGGTATACCCCACCTTTCGCTCAAAGTCACTTGAGATAGGCTCCAGCTGGATGGATAGATGGTTGTCTTATTGTCATTGACATCCTTTGCCTGGTATACAACCCGCCACTATTTTTAAGTATTTTAGTGCACTCTACAAATGGCTACTTGTGATCTAATGAAGCATGACACTGTCCTCATTTATTTAAGTAGTTACATTATGGAGAGCTCCATTTAAAAGCCTTGACGCTTGCAGGAAAATGAATGCAAAGGGAAAATTTCAATTGACACTAGTGATGGGTAGATGAGGCCTTGTGAAGCGTTGTGGCACATTTGGGCAACTGGATGAGAAGAAGAAGAAGAATCATCTTTTATTGTCATGAACATGCATGCATGCACGCACATGAAATTTGTTCTCTGCATTTAACCCATCACAGTGAACACATACACATGTTAGTGGAACACACTGGAGCAGGGGGCAGCTGAAGCGCCCGGGGAGCATTTCGGGGTATCGGTGTCTTGCTCAAGGACACCACAGCCGTGAGTCCGGAGGATGTTGGCGGATGGTCCAGTCGGGGTTTTGAACCTAGGTCCCCCACGGTGGCAGGCGATGATCTTAACCATTGGGCCACGGCTGCCCAATGGTTTGATACTGATACTGATTGATACTGATACTTTGATTGATACTGTTTCGGTACTGTGTCCCTCCATCCATCTATCCATCCATTTTCTTCCGCTTATCCGAGGTTGGGTCGCGGGGCAGTAGCTTTAGCAGGGATGCCCAGACTTCCCTCTCCCCAGCCACTTCCCTCTAGCTCTTCCGAGGGGATCCCGAGGCATTCCCAAGGCAAGCTGAGAGACGTAGTCTATCCAGCGTGTCCTGAGTCGTCCCCGGGGTCTCCTCCCGGTGGGACGTGCCTGGAAAACCTCACCAGGGAGGCGTCCAGGAGGCATCCTAATGAGATGCCCGAGGCGCACCTCATCTGACTCCTCTCAATGTGGAGAAGCAGCGGCTCTACTCTGAGCCCCTCCCGGATGACTGAGCTTCTCACCCTATCTCTAAGGGACACCCTGCGGAGGAAACTCATTTCGGCCGCTTCTATCCGGGATCTTGTTCTTTCGGTCACGACCATAGGTGAGGGTAGGAATGTAGATTGACCGGTAAATAGAGAGCTTTGCCTTTCGGCTTAGCTCCTTCTTCACCACAACAGACCGATAAAAAGTCTGCATCACCGCCTGTCGATCTCCTGTTCTATTCTTCCCTCATTCGTGAACAAGACCCCAAGATATTTGAATTCCTCCACTTGGGGCAGGATCTTATCCCCGACCTGGAGAGGGCACTCCACCCTTTTCCGACTGAGGACCATGGTCTCAGATTTGGAGGTGCTAATTCTCATCCCAGCCACTTCACACTCACTCAGCTGCAAACCGCTCCAGTCAGAGTTGGAGATCATGGCTTGATGAAGCCAACCGAACCACATCATCTGCAAAAAGCAAAGATGCAATACTGCGGCCAACAAACCGGACCCCCTCTACGCCTCGGCTGTGCCTAGAAATTCTGTCCGTAAAAGTTATGAACAGAATCGGTGACATAGTCGGTCACTGGAAACGAGTCCGACTTAGTGCCGGCAATGCGGATCAAACTCTGACACTGGTCGTACAGGGAGCGAACAGCCCGTATCAGGGGTGTTCGGCACCCCATACTCCCGAAGCACCCCCCACAGCACTTCCCGAGGGACACGGTCGAACGCCTTCTCCAAGTCCACAAAAGGCTGAGGAGTGTGATCCCCCTGTAGTTGGAACAGACCCTCCGGTCCCCCTTCTTAAATAGGGGGACCACCACCCCAGTCTGTCAATCCAGAGGCACTGTCCATGCGATGTTGCAGAGGCATGTCAACCAGCACCAAAACATCCAGAGCCTTTAGGAACTCTGGGCGGATCTCATCCACCCCGGGGCCTTGCCACAGAGGAGCTTTTTAACCACCTCGGTGACCTCAACCCCAGAGACAGGAGAGCCCGCCTCAGAGACCCCAGACTTCCTCATGGGAAGGCGTGTCGGTGGAATTGAGGAGGTCTTCGAAGTATTCCCCCCACTGACTAACAACGTTCCGAGTCGAAGTCAGCAGCGCCCCATCCCCACTATACACAGTGTTGATGGTGCACTGCTTCCCCCTCCTGAGACGCCGGATGGTGGGCCAGAATTTCCTCGGAGCCATTCGGAAATTGTTCTCCATGGCCTCACCGAACTCCTCCCACGTCCGTGTTTTTGCCTCAATGCAGCTTTGGTGGTTGCACCAAAGCTGCATTCGGCTTGGCCAGCCGGTACCCATCAGCTGCCACAGGAGTCCCACAGGCCAAAAAGGCCTGATCAGACTCCTCCTTCAGCTTGACAGCATCCCTCACCGCTGGTACTGTGTCCCTGTGTTGCTCAAAAGAGACACCTGCTGGAATGTTAAATGTTCTTCCAGGCAACCTATGCAATATTATTTAGGTTATTATATGTTACGTTGTCTTAACCCTAAATTTAAAATGTCTTTGGTGTCTTTAAAATATACATTCAATACAAATGGTTAACGTGTCATTTTCTTAAAAACAGAGTGAAAGTGTTGTGATTGTGAGTGTGATGTTCATACATGTTTATTTAAAAAAAAAATAATGCTCTACACAAACCTTTAAAAACGTCGGGCTCATAATGCAATTCAGCACTACCTGGTCCAGCACATGCTTCCTGGAACAAATGCGACATTTAACCTTCAGAAAAAAAAATTAATAGTAAGAATGTTTAAATTATAGTTACTTTGAAATTGGTTTTAATTCTGATGGATCAAGTGGAAACTGAGAGGAACAAGATGAAACAAGGAAATGAAAACAAATACCTTCTTTGCCGATACTATTGGGAGTGTGGGTATAAGACCAAAATGGTCCCACAAGGCGGAAAAGGTTCCTTTTCTTTTGGGCTCTGTATAACAATGACTGGAAGGGAAAAATTTTGCTTCAAAAGATCCGTGATTCTTTTGGCAGAGACGCATCCCGTAGACAGATCCACTTCCTTATGAACACAGTTTGGCACGGCGTCATGCATTGACCGGTACAAGCAATACAGCGGCTGCGTCGGTCACGTGACGTTTTTAAAATGACGCATTGGTGTTGCCGGACTCATCACTAATTGACACATCCCTGTACATTTGCAGTTTTCACCTAAAAATAAGTATCGGATAGTACATGTACATAAATATAAATTAATATCTCAATCCCAGAGATAATTATGTGAATTCATTGTAAATGGATGATTCTTACTCTGCTTACTCCACTCAGTTTTAGAAAGTAAATCCCAGTAATGGTTAGTATGACACCTTTTGTCATTTGTTATCTGTAAAAGTCTGTTTCATGGGTCTCTCATTATATGCAGGCAGACAGGTTACAACTTTTTACTTTTTACAGTCCTCCAGAGTAGAAGCTCAGTCAAAGATGACAAGTGGACTGCTCGTTGGACTAGCTCAGCCTCGCGCGTGGCCGTGTGTTGCGGTATGGCTTGAAAATCCACACACCGCAACGCAGAGATTTGCCTGCACCAACACACACACGGAGAACGTTATTGTATTGATATACAGACTCTACAGAAGTGTAAGTCTTAGTATACAGTTAGAGCGGCAAAGCTATACTGCTATACATATATAGTAAAACTAATAAAACAACTAACTGCAACGAAAACAGTAGTGTAGCATCCTATCAGTTTGTCCATCTGTTTGTTAGTTTGCAGGATATTTCCTGATTCATGGAGGATGACGAGCAGATGGGAGGTGCCATTATGATTCTAGGGGGGTGGACTGTTCTATTGATGCCTTAGTGACTCAAACAGTGAATGTACATTTGAGTATTCACACTTTTTACGATTCACACCGAAATGCAGTTTTGTAGAAACACATAGGGTGATCACCCCAGCCTCACAATTGAGAAGTTCTGGGTTCAAATCTAAGCTCCTGTTATTTTCTCCCCATACTTGCATGGATTTTCTCTAGGTACTTCGACTTCCTCCCACATTCCAAAAACATGCAAATTAGGTTAATTGAAGACTACATTTTCTGAACATGAATGGCTGTTTATATTAGCTCCACGACTGACTTGCAACCAGGACAAGGTGTGCCCTGCCTCTGTGCCAAAATATGCCGGGACAGGCTCCAGCTCACCCAGATCTCTAATGAATAGATTTTGAGATGTCCCCTGTGAAAACGGTGAAAAAAACAACTGAACTATTGGTGGCCTAAGACCTTTGCACAGGACTGTATGTATGCGTGACATGGTGGGTGCTTGTGTGCATACTAGATCAGCTACTAATGTATATGGTCGCACGATGCTGCTCCCATTGACTGAGCAAGTATGAAGACATTAATCATTGAACACAGCCTATGTATGTAGAAGATAAAATTTATTATTATGTGGCTGCATTTATAATATATTATAATATATTTTGTGGCTGATTTGTTACTATTTAAAATAAATGAAAATGGTAACATCGAGAAATTGAATTGTTCACTAATATCTATCTACGTTTATCCATACATGAATGTCCGCCTCATGCATATGTTTTAATTCCGGAGGTTCCCCTGGCAACCTAGCTTCAGTTATTAGGATTGCATCCAAGTTACACCGAGCTCAACCGCTCATGTGACATCCGGTCTGATGGACACCCGCATGGGGGAACCACAGCGATGAGACGCTTTCCTCCCTGTCTGTCCTTGTCAGCCTGTTTGCCAATGCGTGCATGACTCTACGTGCCTGTACTCCAGTGCTCAAGGGCACAGAGTGTAGATAATTACTTTTGTTCTCTAGGAGGAAAAAAAAAATCATTCAATATCTACCAAAGGAGTAGTGAAAATGGCCACGCGGCTTACAAGATCAGTGGTTTCTGAGTCATACCAACGTGACCTTGAACAAGACTCCAAAAGGTCCCAAATCTCCTGCGAACAATATAATAATGAGTAGTCATCATTAACAGGCCCTCACACCCCCTATTTCTTCACAAATTGTGAGAAATGATCATCAAACTTCAACACCATGTTCTGACCACATAAGATGGCGGAGGGAAAGATTTTTTTTGTCTAGGACACAAATGTCAAACTGGTGGCGCGCGTGCCAGATCTGGCCTGCCACATCTTTTTATGGGGCCCGCAAAAGCAAATCATGTGCATTGACTTCATTCCGTGCGAAAATTACAAATTGTCTTCACTTGTACTAACGTTTAGGTATTTCAATCATTTTTGTTACCAATCCCGCTCTTAAAAGAAATTGAATAATAGTTGAAAAACATGTTTTTATAGGCTTCTGATTTCAAAACTAGTCATCCATCCATTTGTTGTGTATATGTAAATGTATGTAAATTCATTTGTATGGGTTTACAGTTATAACGGCCCTCCAAGTGAAGTCATAACTACAATGTGGTCCATGATAAAAACTGCTGGTCAAGGATACCTATTTCTGATTGGGGGCTCATTTGGACGAATACTCTTCTGTCATGGTCTGCGTTTTGGTTTGGGTTGTGTTTAGTTTTGTTCCATGTTTTCCTGTGTTCCATGTTTGTCGTGTGCTCATTAGGTTGTTGTGTCCACTTGTTCTCGTCTACCTTGTGTCGACCAATCAGCTCTCTCCAGCCACTCATGTCTTGTCCAGGTGTTCCTCGTTGTCTCGTCAATTTGTTTGTATTTAGGTCCCTGGTTTCTTTCAGGTCTTGTCGGTTCGTTGTCGTTGTCTTTGCAGTATGTCATTGTCAGGCGTCATTGTCCTTATCTGTTCTGTGTCCTACTCACCAGTGATAGTTTGTTTGCAGTTTTAGGTATTTAAGTGTTTCATTGTTAGTTTGGTTTGGTTGTGGTACTTTGTTTAGTTTTGCTTTATCCACGTTCCTTGTTGGCTGTTTTTTGAAGATTACATTTTTTTTTTTTTTAGACTCCCGCACTCCTGCTTTGCCTCCCTGCTTCCCTGCACTTGGGTCCTCCATGTTCTTGCCTTGCATTCCTCGCCTTCGACCTAACCACAAACGTGACATCTTCGGGGTGTGTCAAAGTACGAGCCCTCAAATTCACCCAAAAATGGCTGCTTCAAACCAAAATGGTCAGCTTCCTGTTCATTTTCAGGGCATGGGTCCTTGAGAATTTTTCATGCGTCCCAGTATGATAGACATGTCCACTCAATTTAGCGTTGATCAGTCAAACTGGTGTCGGGTGGTATTTTATTATTTTTTTCCAACTTACTAGATAGTGCTATTGAGTAAGTTTAGGGGGTGCCCTGTTGGTTTGGGCGTGTCATGTTGGAGATGCATACATTTTTACACTTGGAACACACAAAAAAAAACTCCCAAAAAGGTGATTGATTTTATGATGGCCTTTACACTGCCTGGTGCTTTAGTAGGATCTTTAAGAAAAGCAAGGACATTTTATAAGAGTAATAACAGGCAAGAATGGATTGTGTTTGGTTTGGATGAGTATATGAATAATGTGAGAGGACTAAGCAGCAAGCCTTGTGGCACAACTTCTGTAACAGTGGAGACATGGCGCAGGAGTTTCTGGTGACAATTTGTTGCCTTTTAACTGACAGATTTGAGTGGAAAGCTGTACTAGCCTTAAAGTAGTCAGATGGGACGTTAGCCTCTGTGCTTTCTTTACCCAGATTAAATTATGGTTTATGGCTGTTTCAATAAATAGTCATATATACTGTAAGTAAATAAATGGTACCTCGTTCATGGTGGGGGTTGGCATGCGAGTAGTCATCGAGGGCCCCTGGATCAGTCCTGAGTTCATGGTCTCGCTCAAGGACACCTCAGCGGCCGTACTTAACAATGTCTTCCATCTGGAACTTGTTGGTGCCCTCCAGCATCATAACGGCCGTGCTTTGGCTATACAAATCATCTTATGTTCCATGCGTGTCGAGCTGTGCCGGGTGCAATTACACAAAGTCGATTAGAGGCAGAATAAGTCATGTTAATATCTTACAGAACGGCAGCAGCGATAAATCAGCAACAGCATTGAATTACTATTACACTGGACTCAGTTTTAAGCCTAATATATCACATATCAACAAGGCCTTGTTTCATTCACGACCTCATGTTGGTTTTATTATTGAGTAGGAATCATTTTCATTCGTTTTCCTGGGCCCCCTCACAAAATAGCTGTAAACATAAAAGTCAGCCTTAAAACAGAAGGTTATTTAAGGCAATATGAGGCGCTTTCCTGAAGAGTTATGCTCTTTTATATGCCCATTTTCCTCCTATCAAACACATCTACACACTCTAATCAGATCCAATACTCCAATAGTGTCTGCATGAAAATAATCAGCCCTAATAAAAACAAGACTGCATTTTCACTGTCACTGTCGGAGAGTTATTAATTCAACAATGTGGATATTACTGCAGTTGTTGTTTGCAACTTCAATGCTTCATTCTCAGAGACATACTGCCCAATAGTCTTAGATTTATATTGTATCATACTGTATATACAGTAATATCGACATTAAGCTATATTAGGCTTGTATGGTAAATATGGAGTCATGATGGTGTAGTGTTACATTTGCCTGACTGAGTGCAGGCTGCGTGGGTCCAGTTCCCACTTAGTGACTGTGTGAATGTGAGTATAAATGGTTGTCTTCTCTTTGTGCCCTGTGATTGACTGCTGACCAATCCAGGGTCTACCTCTGCCTTACGGCCAAAGTCGCCTGGGATAGGCTCCAACTCGCCGTGGCCCTGAAAAGGATAAGTGGTATAGAAAATGGATGGATGGATGGTAGCTGTCACCTAATCTGAACAGAATGCAGACTAGTGTGTTATCCAGCATCTATCCAAGATGAAAGATGGCACAAGGACAAAGGATCAATGCAGGCTGTTCTGAGATCAGCATGTTTGGTAAAGCTCTGCCAGTATGCCAGTATTGCTGTTTAATTGTCCGCCCGAAATAATCCACTGCCCACAACAACTCTTTGCACCAAATACTTTTTGGGTGTGTTGTTTTTTTGTTTGAAGAGGCCTGATTTTGCAGCCTGATGGTAGCCGATTCCATTATGTTGCCATGACCCATCACCCAATGCTGTTTATGCAAAGTAGCAGTTATCTTGCAATATCTGAGCCAAAGAATGACTTTAGGACTAGGAACTCTGTTTTACAAAATGATATCAATGAAAAGCACTGAACAGGAAAATACACAGCTGAGGGTTTGCCTGGTCATTGAAGGAGTTAACTGTCTATTCCTTCACTGAACAACAACCCCCTCTCATTCATTCACTCATTTAAATATGCCGGTATTCTGGCATAGTCCTGCCTCTAGCTGGAGGATGGATACATCCAGGTCAC
The DNA here is from genome assembly GCF_024500385.1 of Phyllopteryx taeniolatus. NCBI lineage: Eukaryota > Metazoa > Chordata > Actinopteri > Syngnathiformes > Syngnathidae > Phyllopteryx > Phyllopteryx taeniolatus. Next base: position 11,092,077 of record NC_084509.1, read on the forward strand.
TTTTGTGTAGATCTCATCCAATCGGTTTCTTCGATTGACCGCCTGTCAATGAATGGGTGCGGACTGTGACTTCTTCCCATTGACTGTGGTTTATACTCTTCCTGTGCCCCAATCAAAGCCTGGTTAGCTATTATTCTGACTTGATTATATATTCCAAAACACACATGCATGGAGACCCTAGGGGTCATAAAGTCACAGAGAGTTCCCACACGGCCCAGTAATTAAACAAGAAGTCCTGCACATTACACTCTGCTTAATAATTAGATGGCTTTTTTTCAAGGACAAAGAATATGTTTGATTCAACCCTTCCAAAGGGCCCATCTTGCATAACGTTTTGTTTAAAACTTGCTAAAGCACACCCAGAAAAAGGAAATACAATGACCGAGACACATGGAAATGCAGTCCTTCTTGGAACTGGCACCCAGTCAACCCTTGGAGATAAGAATAATACAGTTCTCTCCGTCGCCTCTCATTTTGCCTGTGCCTCCTTGTACAGCTATGCACAGCAATGGCTTTTGCACCTGTCTTTCAGATGCGGTATTTTTGATACAAAATCAACCACCGCAATTCGTCTCAGGTTTGACATTCTGCGTGCGAAAATAATCTATGCGTATATATTCCTCCCAGAAGGCGCAAAAGGAACTGCGCGGCAATTTAGCAGAACCAATCATTGGTGCACCCGGTTAGTAGATCAACTTGTACGTACAGTATGTTAGCGTGAGCAATCAGGTTTGCAGCCATTTTGGCACACACACACCTTTAGTAAATCAGGCCCTAGTGTCTACTGGGAGTTTGTAGGGGAGATTGACCCACACTTTGATAGACACTTATTAAGGATGCCTGCAAGCCAATGATGTGAATGAATTGGTAATTGGCCATTTCTCCTGTAGGTGCACATACAGGAAAAGGAATAAGCAGAAAGATGATAAAGGATGGCTGGTGACAGGCCAGGACCAAATAGAGAAAATTAAAGCAGCAAGAAGACAATGAATGGAGGAAAGGTCTGTGCAGAAAACGGGAACAGGATCATTATGTTTCCACCTCCCGTCACTCTCGTAGACATTCATTCTCCTTCTACCAATTAAGTGCCCCACAAGAGGACCTCTGCAGACATGAGGGAAGCATTCAGCTAAGACCAACCCCCAAATGGTTCCCACAAGTCCAGTTTGCCACATCAGTGCTACGGCAGTGCTTTTGTTATGCCGGAAAAGAATTAGGATGAAGAAGCTCCCACAGAAGACGCATCCTTCACCACAGTCAAACATGCTCGCCGAGAGAGGGAAACAGACGTTGTGGATTAATAGCACAGTACTTTATGCACCAGCCAAACGGTGCAATCCTCAGAGACATATTTATCCCAAGCTATATATTGCAATAACAGCAAAGCCTCCCTTTCGTTCTCATTCCTGTACCTGCCCATCCTCTTTTTACACAATGTCTGCCTTGGAGAAATAGAAATATAACACCAACCAATGAAAACGTGCTCCCGCCAGACTGGGCAATAATCTCGCTTGACTTTCAAAGTGCGCTGAAAACATGAGAAAGACTTAGGATTTCATGTCGCTGTCGACTCACCCTTTTTAAAAATGATATATATTTTTTTTTCCATCAGTCCACCATTCCCGAAAATGATTAGATCTGGGTTTAAGTGATGACTCTCAGCAGGGAAGATGTGAAACTTTCATTCATTGTGCCGAAATCTCACAATGAACTCTGATGAGTTTGTGATGTGATCACGACGCTGGCAATTGGACACTCGTCGTCGTGCTTAGCTCTCATGTGTGTGTGCGCGTGTGTGTGTGTATGTAGGTGTGCGTGCGTGAGTGGGAAAGAGAAAGTGTTGGTAAGTAACAGTGTGATAAGTGTGTGGGGACAGTGAGGTTGTTGCTAGGGAGCACTTCTTTCTCCAAAGGAAATGAAATCTGGATGATGGCACAGCAGCAATCAATTAGTCCTCTGACACGTACACAGGAACTAGAGGAGTGATGTGGACATAAGTATTGGGACACACCTCTTTATTAATTAATTGAGCAAAGACAGGTTGGACTAGTCCTCTTAGTCCATTCATTTTTCATCCTAAAGAAGACGTATTGTGATACATTTCTTGGGCCTCTTAATAACACATCTGTGACATTGCATTCATCAAAATAGCCCAAGAAACAAGAAGCAGACTTTGAACCCCATTATTTAAGCCTCCTGGAACTCAGCCTGTTTTGAGGGGGTTGTTCTATTTCATGAAAATGAGCGATTGGCCAAGTATGCCCTTTCTTTACCATGACGAACATGGGTGGAGCTAGGCTGTTCCAACCAGTGTTGCCACAGTTACAGTACCTTGAAAAAGTAACTTACTTTACTGATTACTAGATTTTAAAAGTAACTAAGTTAGATTACAAGTTACTTTATTTGTTACATTCAGAAGCTGTCATTTCTTCTACAACATACTGCCCGAGTAACTTCTTCAACTCTCCCCGAGTTACAATTTTTTTTCTTCTTTTGAGCAGAAGTCCAGCTTTTGTTTTAGTGGTGTGGGACCTCCTGTGTTAGTCGCAGCTCTATGCTATACTGTGCTGTGACTCCAAATCTTTCTTCAAATTTGACGTTGTGTTTTTGAAGCTAGATAACACTACACCAGCACAGAGTGTGCAACGCACCTTAATATTTTCCTCTTTAGCTGACACAAACACAAAATAATGACTGTATTTCCAGCTTGAAAATGTGAATCTTCCTCCTCCTTCCATTGTTGTTTATGTCGCTGCGAGTTATCCTCATGCTGAAAACCTGAATTGGCGCATTTGTGACATCATTCCCCAAGATGGAATAAAGTCTTTTTACTAAGGAAAATGACAAAAATGGTAATGCATAGTGAATTGGATAAGTAACGTTTATCTGATTAACAGTCGGGAAATAGTAACTCGTGAGATTATGCTTTACCAAAAAACGTATTAGAGTAAATAACGCGCTACTAGCATCACTAGTTGCGACGCGGTGATTGGCTTTGACTTGCAGAAGTTGACATCAGAGTTTAAAAAGAAGGAAGTGCCTTAAAAGATGATAAAAATAATTTTCATGGAGTGTAAAAGTTGTTGGGGGGCGGTTTTATTTAAATTATCCATCCACCCATCCGTGCATCCATTTTCTGTACCGCTTATCCTGACTAGGGTTGCGGGCCTGCCGGAGCCTATCCCAGCTAACTGCGGGCGAGAGGCGGGGTACAACTGGAAGTGGTCGCCAGTCAATCGCAGGGCACATACAAACAAACAACCATTTGTACTCACATTCACCCCTAAGGGCAATTTAGAGTCTTCAATGAACCTATAATGCATGTTTTTTGGGATGTGGGAGGAAACCGGAGTACCCGGAAAAATCCCAGTCAGGCACGGGGAGAACATGCAAACTCCACACAGGCTAGGCCGGATTTGAACCCCGGTCCTCAGAACTGTGAGGCGGATGTGCTCACCAGTCGTCCACCGTGCCACCCAGTTACTTCAGACAAATCAAATGTACTGAATACATATTGTCTATGACTCTAAAAGAACGGCGACCTGATACAATGTGACCTTTCTCACAGAGATGCTGTGAAGGTGTGCTTGCATTACATGCGGGCCCATATCAAGACACAATCAGGCGATAAAATAAACGGCACCCATCAGATAAAAACTCCTACACAATAGCATGCAATTAGGACTGACTTATGCGGTTGCGATGTTTGGTCTTATTGAACCACAAAGCACAAGGAATCTAAAAGTCACCTCCTTCTGCCGGTGGGTAATGAATTGTTCGCTCGCCGGTTTGATTTCGGAGTTTTTCTTCAAGGGTGAATAGTCTCAAGGCTAAGACACAGCAGTGTGACTGTAATATGATGTTAGTTTGTGGAGCTGGTTTCTTTACACTGTATAATATAAGAATGATTTGTCAGCACTTAAGCATTTCTTCTTCCTCAAACACTCAGCCATCATTCCTATATCAGTAAGGAAGAAAACTTAGCTTTACTCTATTTGGATTAATTTCTTCTATTTGGATTTTAATATATATTTTTGCTAACTTGTGACATAATTCCTAAACATATCTAGTGCAAGATTCTTCAGGTACAAGTGGGGAGGCGCTGTGCTGGGATGCTTCATATTGGTGAATAAACACCCTTTATAAGACAAACATTGGTCGTATTAGACCCCAAGACATTTATTAGAATTCAAAACAAGACTTTCTAGCTTTTCCAATAATGTTAAATTATCATAATGACATAGGATCACAATATTATTTTTTATATTGATGTATAATTTCATTTAACATATTTTCTTTACATTTTTTGGCTAAAAGAAAATCACGCTATTCCACTGCCTTATAACTAGCATATTATTAATGTCATTTCATTTAATTATACTATATTATTCATTATTAATACATTAATTATTTGTTCTATTTCCTTGTAATGTGTGTTATTATGATTTTATTTAAATATGGTGATATATTGTCACAGTAACATCCTTTCAGTTTATTTATCAATATATCATTTTATTTATTTTAATTGAATGCCATTCTATGGCCTTTTAAGGGTGTATAATTCTAACTCAATACACACTGTATTCCCAAATTGATACAAAAAATATGCTTTCCATTTATTAATTTATTTATTTATTCTTTTTCTGATTCCCTTGGCAAACATCATGCAGTTCTAAGGAATTGAAGCATTCAAATTTTGGGGAATTATTATCATTTTATTTTATTGTATTGACATACCACCCCACAACGTTATCCTAATATATTTATTCTTTAATTGACTTTTTTTTTTTTTTTGGCTCATTCTACATCTCATAGCAAAGCTTTGTGGATTCATTTTTAACATAAACTTTGTGGTGCCTTAAGATACAATTGACACGACCGAAGAGCATTTCGAGATACTGTATGAGCCATCGTTTGGCCTGTATTTTTTGCTTTGACTTGTGAGCACAAATTTGAGATAGGAGCGCTATTGTACGGTGAGAGTGAACTCAATACAACTTAGTTCACAAGAAGCAGCAATTTGGCAGAAAGTGAGCAATTCTTCAAGAAAAAAAAAAGGCTTCAACCTATTAATTGCCGCTCCGGGTTGAAGTTTGCTGTCAAACTAAACAGAAAACCAAGAGATTTACATGTAGTGTATTTAAAACAGCCATATAGCTTTGCCTTTGATAAGTCAGTTTATCTTAATGCTAACAAACAATGCAAAATGCCATAGATGGGCGAACGCATAGCATCCGTGCCACGATTTTACAACCCTTTAGACAATGGCTACTTGGAGACAAACGAAGCATTAACACATGTAGGCAGACAATATAACAATACTCACAGGCATATATTCTTTATCCTCTTTGGCTGCCTGAGGACAGTCTTCATGTTCTGTATATTTATTTGTCTGTATTATACTGCCCCTAGGTGGCCTAGGTGTGCACACCAGAAGTAGCAGCAAATGCGACATTAATTGTTCATTTTCTTTACATTCTATTTAAATATGTCGTGACTGTATGTTTTACTGTAAGTGCAATATTAAATTGCGCTATTTTTCTTGTTAAAAATCACATTACAAACAAATCTGTGGGGATTTTTGGGGTTCATTTCATTTGGGAAAGATGATTTGAGATAAGAGTGTTTTGAGTTATAAACATGGAGGGACAAATTGAACTCGCATCTCAATGCACCACTGTAGTATATTGTAGTGTTAATGAACTGAGAAAGTGTCCAATCTCCTGTGATGCACCAAAGAGAGCAATGAGTAAGAGAGACATGTGTCATGCGTTTCGGGACCTGATCCCACTGAGATGTGTTTACGCGTGAGCAGAGAGAATTAAATAAATGGTGAAAGAAACTGAGCTCATTCACCGGTGTAACCACCCCACTCTCTCTCAGAAGATGGCGTCCCTCATACATAACTCAAATATCAAAGTCCTCTTTGATCTCTTTGCAGCTTGTTCACCCTCTGCGTCAAACTGACAAGGTTGATGGTGCTTCCTCGCTCTCGCTGCTTGTTAGGATTTTTGATGATGCAATCCCCCCCCACCACCACCACCACTTTTTTTTTTAACCTGTTGGCCGTTTTCCATCTGGCTCAGAAGATGAGCATGTGAAACATAACGATCAGCGACAATGGAGAACAGTATGCCAGATTAGAGATCTCTAAATGGTTGCCTTCACATTCTCGATGATATGATCTTATTGATACACGCTCACACCTCTAGAGGCTGTGATACGCTCCATCTGGTCCAAGTTCATCTCAGTGCGTCAATGTACTGCGCTTCTTTGGTTATTTGTCATATTTCCCCATCAGATTGCTCCTTAAAGAGAGAGAGAGAGGAGTCTATGGGTGCTAATGCTGCCTGCTGATTCATAATATGATGGCTAGTGTGGTACTGTACGTTTCTAAATGGCTGCTTACCTGCAAATGTCTTTTTAAAGGAGAAATGTTATTCTATTTTTCGTTTTTTTCACAATTTAAAACTGTTCCAAGGTATTTCAATAATACAGTAATACAATCATACAGTTTTCCCATTGAGATAAATGGAAATCCGTTCCAGCCTTCCAAAACAAATTATAAAAATGTTGTAATGTGTTTTTTAATAAGTAAAAATAGAACTCTATAATATTATAATTTATAAAAACCTATAATATTAACTAGGGATGTTCATCCCCTCCTTGAGCCGTCACCTTATCGTGATGGAAGGGTTTGGGTGTCCCAATGAGCCTAGGACATGGGTGGCTAAACTGCGGCCTGCGGGCCACATCCGGCCCGTTGATCATTTCAATCCGGTCCGCCAAAGATTGGTACAGAATCGCCCAAATCATGACTACATTCATTTGACCTTGCCCTGTAATGCAGAGTGGTTCCACCAGCTTGTCCTGTAATGCCCAGTGGTTCCACCAGGTAGCGCAGTAGGTACAGTGATATATTGTCTTGACTTTGGCTGCTTTGTTTTTACTCTGCTACTGCGCTGAACCCTTCTCAACCATGAGTGGGTCAAAGAAAAGAAAAGTTGACAGTGAGTGCTGAGTGTTTAATATAGAATGGACTACTAAATACTTTTTCACTGAAGTCGGGTCAAAGGCTGTATGTCTAATTTGTTAAGAAACCATTGCGGTTTTAGAGGAATATAACATCAGCCATCACTTTTCTACGAAGCATGATGATTATGCTAACAGCCAATCAACGCAGGAACTGATGGCTACGGCTCAACGGTTAAAATCAAGTTTGCAGGCTCAGCAAAACACCTTTATCTGACAAACTGCCATCCAAGATTCAGTCACACAAGACATCTGCAGATGAAACTGATTGATCTCCAGTCTGATACTGTCTTAAAAGAGAAGTTCAACTCTCAAACTGGATGAGTTTGATGCTTCATTAAGTGCAGACAAATTTCCAAAAATCCGGAAGATGACACAGAGGATGCTGGTGGTGTTTGGCTCTACATATGTGTGTGAACAGACTTTTATTGTGATGAACACCAACAAAACATCCTATAGATCTCAGCTGAATGATGAACACCACAGATGTGTTCTGAGAATTTGCGTTGGACTAGAGTGGCTTCTACTTGCATGAGCAGAGCCCAGAGAGTAGTAAAGACATCCATCCATCCATTTTCTGCACCGCTTTATCCCCAACAGGGCCGTGGGCGCGCTGGAGCCCATCCCAGTCACCCCCGGGCGAGAGGCGGGGCACACCCCGAACTGGTCGCCAGCCAATCGCAAGTAGTAAAGACAATAAATAATCCATAAGTAATACTCACCTTAATCTAAACATTGTAAATCATGTCCTTGGCCCGGACGATGCAACGATTGAGTGGCTCAATTGTCCTACGTCGTTTGGAGTGTGTATGTCAGCAATATTATTCAAATGCAATTTATTATGCAGTTATTATTGTGGCGGCACGGTGGCCGACTGGTTAGAGCATCAGCCTCACAGTTCTGAGGACCCGGGTTCAATCCCTCCTCCCGCCTGCGTGGGTTTTCTCCGGGCACTCCGGTTTCCTCCCACGTCCCAAAAACATGCACGTTAATTGAAAACTCTAAATTGCCCGTAGGTGTGAATGTGTGTGCGAATGGTTGTTTGTTTGTATGTGCCCTGCGATTGGCTGGCAACCAGTTCAGGGTGTACCCCGCCTCCTGCCCGATGACAGCTGGGATAGGCTCCAGCACGCCCGCGACCCTAGTGAGGAGAAGCGGCTCAGAAAATGGATGGATGGAGTTTATTATTGTGGATATTGTTAGCAGTGGTATCCAACAATTATACTTTAGGCTATTTTTTGTTCTATATTTTGGTTGACCCAAAATGTTATGTATGGGTGCAAAGATGCCTGGATATTGGCATTTTAAGAGAAGTGGTGCTCAGAAATGTGTGAGTGGCAGTAAGTTCATGTTTAAAAAATGTCTCACTGCTCAGTTATAAATCAGCATGTACACAGACACGCACATACACATAAACATATATATAGTATACTCTTTATAGTACATGTACAGCCACGCCCTGTACGTTGTACGTGCACACAGACATACAATTTTGTAACTCAAGTGTGTTGTGACTCGTGCCAGTGTCCCGCAGCAGTTTTTGATTTATCGTCACTAGTTCATCCCCGGATGGATTCTCCCATGAATCATTGCACCTGCACGGGTGTTGCAACCAGCGATCCAAGGCTGTATCACCTGCAGCCATGCTCTCTTTGTGTGTGTGGGGTTTTTTTTTTTTTTCCAAGTAAAGTTTTATACAGCTTCTCTGTCCCAAAATATTCTGCTTGTTAAAGTGGAGGCTGCCGGCTGGTGGATGATGGAGATGTGGACTGAAAGCGCAAGGACCTCTTCCTAGGCTTCTCGCAGCTTAATAGAAATTTTCTTTTGGTGATATTGCTTTGAAATATGATTCAAAATTGAGATCTCAAGAAGGATGACAGTTGCATACTTTTATACTAAATACCGCGGTGCCTTGACTAAAGAGTTTAATTCATTCCGTGACCAGGCTCGTAACTCAGAACACTTCTCAAGTCATCTTTCCCCGTTGAAAGGAACGGAAATGCCATTTAGTATAACATCGACAAAAAAACTTGAAAGAAAAAAGAACAGTCTACATTACTGTACTTTGTAAAAATATACAGTAATACCAAACAATGAAAAGGATAGAATTAAACAGTTTTTGCAGTTTTTGATTTCGTGCATTATTTCCTTGTGCTGCTCCTTCTGGTGTGTACACCCTGGCCACCAAGGAACAGTATATTACATACAGCATATTACACGTAGATTTGATGACAAAGCACAGAACAAGACTGGGAACCTTTGATTTTTATTGTATGCTTTGATTGCATGTGTTCATCCTGATTGTGTTCAAATATAAGTTGCTTAAAACTTTATAACTACCGGCGTATTCATGCTAGTTTTCTTAGCCCATCTGTGGCATTTCTGATTATGTGTTAGCATTAAACTAGCGGACTTTCAAGGTGCAATATGCAAGTTTTCAAACTGCTAGCAATATTTGAATCTAGTCTCATTTCAGTCTCCGCCCCCTCTGTCTCACATCTCTCTAGGAATAGACCGGTTCGTCGTGCTCGCTTGGCAGCGTCAGTGTGCCTCGGTCGGCCTCATGAGCGCCTCGATGAAATGTTACTGGTTTGATGTTGTATTTTTGAACTGTACAGTCAATAAAAAATACGGTGGGAGGAAAAGTATGTGAACCCTTCAGGATTTCTTAAATTTAGGCATAAATTGGTTATAAAATGTGGTCTGAAATTAATCTAAATCACAAGAATAAATAGTGTCTGCTTAAACTATCCATCCATCCATCCATTTTCTGAGCCGCTTCTCCTCACTAGGGTCGTGGGCGTGCTGGAGCCTATCCCAGCTGTCATCGGGCAGGAGGCGGGGTACACCCTGAACTGGTTGCCAGCCAATCGCAGGGCACATACAAACAAACAACCATTCGCACTCACAGTCACACCTACGGTCAATTTTGAGTAGTGCCACACAAAAAAAATGATATTTTTCATATTTTTATTGAAAGTAACGTCACCATTCACAGGACGGAGGAAAAGGTAAGTAAACCTCTATGCTATGGATTCTCTATAAGAGCTAATCAGGGTCAGGTGTGAGCCAACTTAGTCCAATCAATGAGACAAGGTTGGAGGTGTGGATTAAAGCTGCTCTGGCCACTCGAAAACACACACCAGCTTAGAATTCTCTCTTGTTAAGAAGCATTGCCTGATCTGTACTATGCCTTGCTCAAAAGAGCTCTCATAAGACCTATGAGTAAGAATTGTTGACTTGTATAAAGATGGAAAAAGGTTACAAAAGTATCTCTAAAAGTCATTATGTTCATCAGTCAAGTCTATAAATGGAGAAAGCAGTGTTGTTTCTCCCCCAAGGAGTGGCCGTCCTGTAAAGATGACTGAAAGAACACAATGCAGAATGCTCATTGAGGTAAAAAAAAAAAAAACAAAACAAAATCTGGAGTGTCAGCTGAAGACTGACAGAAAATACTAGCACATGCTAACATCTCTGTTAATAAAGCTAGCATGTGTGAAACATTAAACAAGAATGGGGTTCATGGGAGAACACCAAGGAGGAAGCAGTCATCCACCGTGCTTCCCCAGTTGGACCATATATGACAAAAAGTGTTTTTGTCTTTTTAAACTGCAAATTGTCCCTTTAATACAAAAGGTATCTAAACAAGTGTCCTTTAAAATCCAGTAATGCTAACTTTTACTGAGTGAAATCTAATAATTTGGTTGCATTAGGTAGGTACAATGGGGCATATTAGAAACAATTAATATAATAAAGCTCAATGCAAACATCCATCCATCCATCTTCTGTACCGCTTTATCTTTACAAGGGTCGCGGGCACAAACAATACATGTTAAATACATTTCGGTGTGATGATGTAAGTCAAAACATAAGCATAATTATATATGTCTGAAAAGCGCAATTTTCTTTTATTCACTAATGTTCTGGTCTGTGACTGTATTAGATGGAGTACACAGTATTCTTACAAATTTAATCTAGTCAGTTGTTTTGCTCATTCACTCCAACATTATTTGTTTTAATGGGATGTTGCTGGTATTTTATGTTGCTTAAATATTAATGTTTTAATGCATTCCCCCCACTGTAAGCAGAGACCCATCTGGTGAGTACTTTAATATTTGTTTTTATGTGCTTTTGTTTTACAGCAAAGGTCTGTCGCTGTCCGCTTTTCTGCTGAGTCGTGTTACCATAAGCCCACGTAGACCACTGGCCCGCGCACGTATTTGTTTAGAAAAACGCACACACAGCTCAAATTGGGCATGTCTTGTCAGACTTTGTCAGGAGTGATTTCCTGCCTCCCTTTCTTTAATCACAGCGCAAATTAAAGTTTACTGACTAATTGTAGACGAGAGCTACATGCCGCCCACTGCACTGAGCTGACGGCTAGCTAATTATGTCGCTAATGGTCTATCGGGCAGCTTTCCTGTGAGGGTGACTCTAATACATGAACGGCATGTAGTGATGGATGACCATGTGTGTGCGAGACTCCCATGAGGTTCAGATGAAAACAAAATACTCAAATTAATTCCCGTCCGTCTTCCACGGCAGTCAATAGTTGTCATCGGCCTTCTATCGAACTGTGAATCATTGACCTCTACTCAGCAGACACTTCATTAGGTATACCTGCACAATCTAATGACATGTAATACAAGATATGTCTTTACAAAAATGATAACGCTCACTTTTGTTGACACCATCAGAGGCCTCACTCAGCTGTATTGCGCAGAATGCACAAATGCTTTTGTTTTGTTTTTATATCACTAAGCCAAATGTGTTTTCTTTCCACAACCATTTTTGCTTTTAATATGACCTCATACTTGAATGTACAGAACACTTGGTTCCTTTGTGTGATTATAACAATACCTAAGGTGTTTTTTAACTCTCTAAGCAAATGGCTTCTCTGAATGAACTTCATGGCTGTAACATTATTATATTTTGACTAGAAATGGGGCCTCCGTGTTCCTCCCAAAATACCCCAAAAATACAACGCATGGATAGTATTCTGAAACCTAACAAGCAAGGCATTCACTAAGCACTATCCTGATGTTTTGCAGAGTGTAGGAGATAAGTTCATTGACTACTCACCCTCCTCAGACAAGGGAGAGGTTGCTCTTATCGGTTTCAAAGACCAGATTTTTAAAAGGCTTCCTTTCACAATTGTCTATTTAGAACAAATAACAATACATCTTTTCCATTACATGACTTGATGATGTTTTTTTTCCTTTTCTGTTAAATTGTTACAACGTTAAGGAATGTGGAATGTTAAGGAATATTGGACAGCATCAGTCAGAATGTCGGGTGGGATGCATTGCGATCATCTATCCACATTCATGTCGTGACGTTTTGGTTACTACGTTTATATGATAGACACCTCTCAGTATGATGCAATGCATTTCGACACCACTACACACTGCAACCACACTAATAAATCATCCATACATTTTCCATAGCGCTTGTCGTCATTAGGGTGATGAGTAACTGGAGCATATCCCCGCTTAGTTTGGCCGACAGGCGAGGTACACCTTGTACTGGTCGACAGTCAGTTGCAGGGCACGTCGAGACATGTACAACTACATTCATACCAATTACGTAGATATTGGACGGACGGGCGGATGGATAGACAGAGACAGATAGAGTGAGAAGAGAGCTTTATAGATGGAGGTACATAACTAGCGATGGCTAGAGAGAGAGATGGAAAGAGAAGAAGGATGGATGAATATATTGTGCAGGGGTACCAAACTAAGTGGTGTCCAACAATCGTGTGTTAGAGGAGTGGTTCTCAAACTTTTGACACCAAGTACCATCCAAAAAAAAACACCACCACTAAATTTATTCAATTAAACAGTACATTCTGTAAATACAAACTTTAAGCAAAAGTTCCAATTGTACCTAAATAAACATTTAAAAACTTTTTTTTTTTTTTTTTCCGGAAACCTAATTTTGAGGGAAAACATGTATTTCTCAAGGAAAAAAAGTCACTCAGAATTTGGGGGAAGTGAATGTTCTATTTTTCAAGAAAAAAAACGTAATCTCATGAGAAAAAGTGCCTTTTTTTGCAGATTGTTTAGGAAAAAAAATCAGTCTTACGTGACGGAAGTCATATCTTTATTGTTATCTTAATTTTTGGGAAAACACCCATAGATTTTTCAAGAAATGTCTTTTTATGATAAATTTATGTTGGGAGAATTATATTTTACTAGGGAAAAAAACATTTTTTTCGAAAAAATATCACAATAGTACAAGAAATAAAGTCATACTTTTTCGTACCACTAGAGATAATGGGTGTACTACTAGAGGTACTCATTCCACACTTTGAGAATCGTAGTATTAGAGCTTTACTGAACCAGCCATTCAAACTTTAAAAACGTATATGCTAATTTATTTAGTACAAAATAGTTAGTGCCTAATGTTGTTTCAGCTGTAACGTTGTTCAACTGGATTAACACTGTAATTAGGCCGTGGGATGACAAGGGGCTGCTGGGAAAGCTGTCAAGAGTGGCACATAGTTGCGTTGCACCTCCAGACGTCATGGCATGGAGTCAAGGTGACAGTTTTGTTTTTTTTTCTTACCGTGTTTGTGTCTGGAGGACAGATAGAAAGAGAGAGAGATCGGAGTCATTGTTAAAATGCCACATAGTTGTGCCCATGAGTACAAAGATGAAGAATAGTTTCTCTTCTTTGATTGCAACCAAGTAGATATTAAGCCCATCCAGATAAGAAGGATTTCATGCAGCATCCCTGAGAAACCAAACACAAAACCTTCTTTTTGAAGTCTTCAGGACACACACACAGCCCCAATATATCTGATCCAGCCTGGTGTGATTCTTGCACACATCTGACATTATTCACTTTGTTGCATGTTAAAAGCACAGCAGCAAGAGCACCCCCAGAAGGCACGCCCATTATCACACCGCTTCCTTTCACATGCTCGCGCGTCGACTGATGTCTTGACTGTTTGTCAGATGTTCCAAAGCTCTCTGCAAGCTACAACTGATACACACAAAGCGAGAGAAGAGAGAGAGAGACCTGTGTGAATTAGACATTCCTCTCTCTTCGCTGCACACTTTGAAGTTGCTAGAAGACTCGTGATCGGATCAAGGAGGCTGTAAGAAATGGGATGAAGGGGATGGGAATGGGAGATTTTCCTGTCTCCGGGGATACTGGAATGCTTGTGCACAAGGACGCTAAGCTTGTCATCGTGACACTGTGAGTGTGTATGTTGGTCTATCACACTACCTCACAGCTCCCTACACACACGCACACACACGCACACAAACACAAACACTAATGCCTAATGGCCAATCACATCGCACAACTTCATCCACCATATCAGATCCATGATTGAATTAGCATGTTTCAGCCCTAAAAGGATTTCCTCACTTGCATTCTGTTTGAGGCCGTAATCGGCGCTGTTATCATCAGTGACGCTCTTCAGGCTTGAGGATTATTAGTGTAGATAATGGGCAACTATTCCAAAGATTCATCAGAACACATCAGTGCGCCACCAACTGTGCAAGATTTCAATGATGCCTTGAAGGAGCAATAACAAGTTTTGAAGTTATTTTGCTGACTATATCGTCTTGTCATGAGAACATGAAGGGAGGTTTTGTTTGTTGGTTTATTGCTAGCAGGATTATTTAAAAAAAAAAAAAAAAAGGATTTCCACAAAATGCATTGCTTTTTAGCGCCGATCTGGATAAAGGCTCTGATTGAGGTGTACAGTTGAAACCAGAAGTTTACATACACTACTGTATAAAAAAAGAGACTGACTGTCACTGTCTAACTTGAAATCACACTAAACCTTTCCTGTTTTAGGTCAATTAGAATTTCCAAAATAATTTCTATTTGCTAAAGTCCAGAATACTAGAGGATTCTTTTTAAGGTAATTTGTCATTACTTTCTTCGAAGTCAGAAGTTTACATTCACTAAGATTACTATATCTTTAGACAATTTGGGAAAACCCAGATGATGATGTCATTTCTTTGGAAGCTTCTGATTTTTATTGACAATGTTTGAATTAGTTAGAGACACACCTGTGGATGTATTTGAACTAGGCACACATGAAACACACTGCTTCTTTGTGTAACATCATGGGAACATCAAAATAAAACAGCCAAGATATCAGGAAGAGAACTGTGGACTTGCACAAATCTGGTCATCCTTGGTTGTAATTTCCAGATGGCTGAAGTTGCCACGTTCATCTGTTTAAACAATTTTAGGCAAGTATAAACACCGTGGGAATGTTCAGCCATCATATCGCTCAGGAAGGGGACGTTGTGATGTGCCCAAGAGATGAACGTACTTGGGTCCGAAAGGTGCATTAACAACCCAAGAACAAAGCATTTTCTTAGCAGCCTGCAGCATATACTAAAATGAACATTTGACTCAAGGTTCTCTATTACCAGTATCAATATCAAACCTATGAACTAAAAGGCAATGTGTGTGGAACTAACCCAGTTGACTTAATATTCATGAATTAATGTTTCAGCTAAAAGTTTTAAAAAGCATTGTTAAAATAGTTATTCTTTTAGGCACAAGGTTAGTGTTTGTGACACTGTGAGACAACGTTTATGTGAATTTTGCCCCAATTCATTGTGATGTACAGTTCCTACGGTGACGTTTTATCCATCCATCCATCCATCCATTTTCTACCGCTTATCCGAGGTCGGGTCGCGGGGGCAGTAGCTTTAGCAGGGATGCCCAATGTTAAGCTTTTTTGTTTGTTTGTTTTTTTTGTCATCGGTGCTTACGTTGGTTGGAAGGCTAAAATAAAAGCTAACGACAAACAAAAGTGCAAGCAACCGTTTACCTTGTTAGCTGTCTCAATGTTGGCATAGACGTATTTTATAGTTTCACTCACCCAATTGACTGAGAGTTGACTTGACTGAAGCTCCGTGCGGTGTAGGCTGAGGCTCGGAGTGCCTCAGACGGTACACATCGTGAAAGCCTCATTTGCACAATATAATCTTATTCCAAGCACTGAGGCGACCGGTCATTCATTTTAACAAAGTTAAGACACACCTTTGTTCGCCGCCGCCACTTTTGGCTACAAGGGCGTCATCGTGCGCGTTCTTCTTCGTTGGTTTACGCCGCTTCTTCGTTGCTTTTTGCCACTTCTTCTTCGCGGCTGGAGGACTATGCATCGAAACTGGGAACCGAAATTTAAACATTTTAACGGTTCTGGGAAAACCTGAACGTTAGTCCCGGTTCCAATTGGTTCTCGATTCTCGATGCCCAACCCTAATCATGAGGGACGAACGTTAGTGGAAATACCGAAGCAACATCTCAAGACATCAGCCAGGCAGTTAAAGCTTGGGTGCCAATTGGTCTTCTGGGTTTTGCAACACTTTTCAAACTGCAGACTGAGCATTCAAAATAGTCAATAGATTTGTTTGCTATTTTCAACACCTTAAATGCGTACAAATAACAGACAATGTAGGGACACACCAATAGTATCAGTATGTGGAAAAAATATGAAATTGACCATATCAGGACATAGGGGGCTTCTGCCTGACAGCGACGAAATACACAATCCAACATTTCCAGGATGCCCAGTGTGATACATTGTGGTCTTACACAACCATGCATTTCTAGTTCTGGTAGCGTTTCTTCTGATAGCGATTTTCTGGTAGTTTGCTATTTTGTCTACACAGTACGTGGCCCTGTTTTAGTGTCCAGTGGAAGCCATTCCAGTGTCGAGTCCGTGGCCTCACAGCAGTGGTCTGCTTCAGCCCTCAGCTTCTGGAGGCTGACATATTGATCAAGACACTGGCCTCTAAGCTCTCCTTCACTGAGGCTCCCTGGAGTTCACATGCCCTCTATAACTCTGTGCACAGACTGGAAATGTGCGCTGGATTGAATGATCGAGTGTGAGCCAAAAGGACTGCAAAAATGCATGTCTCAAAACACAGCTGATGAGATGAGTTCACACCAGGTGGACATCTTTTATTCAGATGTATGTCAGTTTTCTGTCCTTGTGCTTGGTTTGGCGCTCTTATCCGGCTGTCTGGTAGCGACTACGAGAGCAGATGCAGTATATCAGGCCCTCTCTGAATGATCCCCTGCTGTAAGTGCCTATCTACCTCCTGTCTCTCTGTTTGCTTTCAACTGTGGTATGGAGTTATTACCTGGGGAGTGCACATATGGGAGTTAACACCTGACCTTTAAGCCTGTTTTAGTGTTCAGCTCTGTGGGGGTGTAACGCAAATTCAAATATCTACTTATCCTCAAATGTAATTTGAGATTAATTTTGCAGTTGGTAAATTTGTGCAGGGATACACACAGAAACACACACACACTCACACACACAAAATCATTTGTTCTTGCCAACAAATGGCATCTGCGTATTGTGGTGACAGACCATCTCGATGAGGTGGTCTGCGCGCGTTTGGCAGGCCTGAAGTAGACTTGCCCGCAGATGCACGTAATTGGTCATGTAATCAATCCATTAATTAATGTGAGACCCTCCTTGTTATTGGCCCAAGAAGCCCCGTTTGCTTTTACTGGTCATTAAAAATTACGAAAGGCTGCGTGCAGGGCTCTAAATATAGAATATACTAATGAGCAACAATCAGGTGACATGGGAGGAAGGGACATGCTGATCTATTGCTTCTATTGTTTTAATTATTGTTACAATGAGCATGTACACAAAATACCAAAAAATTAAACTGGACTCGGCCCGTGGTTGTCCTCCATCTGTGAGTCTGGCTTTACAGAGGAGGAAAAGATGTGATAAAAGTGAAGCATGTGTGGCTATGCTTTATTTTATTTATTTTATTTATTTTATTTATTTTATTTATTTTATTTATTCAATCCCCGGCCCCGCCTGTGTGGAGTTTGCATGTTCTCCCCGTGCCTGCGTGGGTTTTCTCCGGGCACTCCGGTTTCCTCCCACATTCCAAAAACATGCATGGTAGGTTGATTGAAGTCTCTAAATTGCCCCTAGGTGTGAATGTGAGTTCGAATGGTTGTTTGTTTATGTGTGCCCTGCGATTGCCTGGCAACCAGTACAGGGTGTACCCCGCCTCCTGCCCGATGATAGCTGGGACAGGCTCTAGCACTCCCGTGACCCTTGTGAGGATGAGCGGCTCAGAAAATGGATTGATGGATGACTTTACCATAGTATTTAGTTAACGTAGGTTAGTGATAGCCTTCACCACATTCTGATTTTTGTTCAAATTTGGGTTACATCACCATCGTAGGAACAGAATGATGTCCTAATCTGTGGACTCCATATATAACGTCTTCTCAAAGGAGTGCAAGCTGTTATTACTACAAAGAAGGGTGACTGACGACGTTTTCTTCCATTTTCATTTTCTGTAGGTGTAATTGCTAGGTGTCCCAATACTTTTGTCCCAACAGTGATGTTGATTTGCATATTTCAAGCATTAATGTATTATTTTTTTTCATTCTAATCAATGTCGTATCGCCTTTCTCAAACCGCCACGGCGCCGCTCATTTTTTTATTTTTTTAATCCGAAAGATGCAGTCTGTCTTGTTTTCATGCATGTATTAATGTTGTGATACATTCTAAGACCTCACACTTGAAAAACATCATATCGCCGATGAGATTAAGTCAGTCAACTCGACATGAGGCATCTCGAAAGCGGAACGAAGCGCTGACTTTTAAACCGATCTCGTGATCTTGGAATCATGCTGCTTTAAAGGCTGTCAAACTGACTAAATGATGTCACAGTGTATTAGATGTGTTTCGGCGAGCATGCCATTTGTAATATTAATAACGTTGTTCCTATATATTGTTTATGCCTTATGCTCTAATTATGTTTCAAGTCATTCATAAATTATGAACCTTTTCCTTTAACACGTGAGACTTTTAAAAACTTCACAGCGTCAACATTAATTGAAAAGTTGTCTCGCAGTTTATTTAGCTAAACCTATATTGAATGAATTATTAATGGGGGATTAGCATGACAAAGACACCGTATCAATACTCAATCTATTATTTTGTCCATATTTTATCTTAAGACGTTTGCAGTGGCCTACTTTCTCTGGGGCTGGTCATTAAAATTTAATATCACTTCTGTCGAAGCATAACCTCATGTGCACGGCTGGCTAAAAAAATACATTCTGATTCAGCCTTTTCGTGTTTTATTTGTTCAATTTTACAGAAATTCACAGAGGGAACGTTTAATCTGCAATTCAATGGTTTAATGTAATTTAAGTTTTTGGGCTGTCAAACAATAAGCACACTTTTTACATTTGACATATTTGTTTTCACTTTTTATGCTTAAACTTTTTTACAAATATTTTTTTGTCAATGAGAATACATTTGTTATTGTGTATATTGTAGTTTCCAATAGGTGACCTACAAGAGCGGAGGTAGAAGCACGGAGCTGGATTACATCTTGATGCGATGTAGGGCAAAGGTAGAGGTAGCAATGGCCAAAAAAGAGGCAGACCTGTGCAGCAGGTTAGGATGATTAAGGATAGAGATGGAAATGTGTTGACTGGTGCCAGTAGTCTGCTGGATCGATAGAAAGAATACTTGAAGGAGTTGATGAATGAGGAAAATGAGAGAGAAGGAAGAGTAGAAGAGGCACGTGTGGTGGACCAGGAAGTAGCAATGATAACTAAGAGGGAATTCAAAAAGGTCACTAAAGATGTTGAAAAATGTAAAGGCAATTGGTCCTGATGACATGCCTATGTAGGTATGGAAGCATCTACAGGTGGCTGTGGAGTTTTTGATCAGCTTGTTCAACAGAATTCTAGCGGGTGAGAAGATGACAGGAATGGAAGAAAAGTGTGCTGGTGCCCATTTTTAAGAACAAGGGTGATGTGCAGAGCTGTGGGAACTTTTGAGGAATAAAGTTTATGAGCCACACAATGAAGTTATGGGAAATAGCAGTGGAGGCTAGACTCAGGACAGAAGTGAGTATTTGCAAGCAACAGTGTGGTTCCATGCCGAGAAAGAGTACCACAGATGCATTATTTGCCTTAAGGTTGTTGATGGAGAAGTACAGAGAAGGTCAGAAGGAGCTACATTGTGTCTTTGTAGATCTAGAGAAAGCCTATGACAGAGTACCCAAAGAGGAACTTTGGTACTACATGCGGGAGTCTAGAGTGGCAGAGAAGCATGTTAGAATAGTACAGGACCTTCATGAGGGCAGCAGAACAGTGGTGAGGTGTGCTGTAGGTGTGACAGACGAATTTAAGGTGGAGGTGGAACTGCAACAGGGGTCATTCCTGAGCCTGTTTGCAGTGGTGACGGATAGGTTAACAGATGAGGTTAGACTGGAATCCCCATGGACCATGATGTTCGCAGATGACATTGTGATCTGCAGTGAAAGCACGGAGCAGGTGGAGGCATGCACTGAAAAGTAGAGCAATGAACATTATCCGAAGACAGACTATAGAGGGGCTGAAATAAGTATGTTCTACATCTCCACATCGAGAGGAGCCAGATGAGGTGGCTGGGGCATCCATCTGATTGGGATCCCTCACGGACGCCTCCCTGGTGAGGTGTTCCGGGCACGTCCCACCGGGAGGAGACCCCGGGGACGACCCAGGACACGCTGGAAAGACTACATCCTTCGGCTGGCCTGGGAACGCCTCGGGATCCCTCCGGAAGAGCTGGATGAAGTGGCTGGGGAGAGGGAAGTCTGGGTGTCCCTGCTAAAGCTACTGCCCCCGAGACCAGACCTTGGATAAGCGGTAGAAAATGGATGGATGGATAGCACCTTCGGAAATATATTTAGTGAGAAAAATGGTGATGTGTTAAATAGTTATTTCAGCCACTGTATGTGTGAGGCTACAGGGAGATGAGATATCGAGGGTGGATGACTCTTAAATACCTGAGGTCAACAGTCCAGAGCAATGATGAGTGTGGTAAGGAAGTGAAGAAATTGGTCCAAGCAGGCTGGAACGGGTGGAGGAAGGTCTCTAATGTGTTATGTGACAGAAGAGTTTCTGCTAGGATGAAGGACAAAGTTTACAAAACAGTGGTGAGGCCAGCCATGATGTACGGATTAGAGACAGTGGCGCTGAAGAGACAACAGGAAGCAGAGCTGGAGGTGGCGGAAATGAAGATGTTGAGGTTCTCTCTCGGATAGGTTGGATAGGATCAAAAAATTAGCACATCAGAGGGACAGCCAATGTTAGATGTTTTGGAGTTACAGAGAGCAGAATTTGATGGTTTAGACACTTCCAGAGCAGCGATAGTGAGTATATTGGTAGTAGAAGGATTATGAGGATGAAGCTGCCAGGCAAGAGAGCTAGAGGAAGACCAAAGAGAAGGTTGAAAGATGTACTGAGGGAAGACATGAGGGCAGTTGGTATTAGAGAGGAGGATGCAGGAGATAGGCTTACATGGAAAAGGATGACGCGCTGTGGCAACCCCTAAAGTGATAAGCTGAAAGGAAAAGAAGTATATCTTCAGGAAGATTTAAAATGATGAACAGTTTATTGAGGAAAGGTAATGGCGGTGGTCCTAGGTGGGTTGGCAGGCGGTGGCGTGGAAAGGTGGAAGGCAGTGGTGAGGACAGGCGGCTGGCTTGGTGGCAGGAATGACGTGGATCAGGAACACGGGGGAAAACACTAAGAACAAGGACACACAGGAGTCGAAAAAGGGAACGATGAATAGAGTGACTTATGTGAGGTAAATGGGCCGTGGTACTGCTGGAAGTAGCTGCAATATTTTGGCGAGGATTTCCGGGAACAGGCAGGCTTATATACACCGCGGTGATGAGGCTGATTGAAGACAGGTGCTGAAAACAGAGAGGGGAGGGGGGTGAGAGAGGACACAAAGCGCCCACCCGGCTCCAATAATGGAACTGCAGGGTAGTATATGACAAAAATATTATAATCATAAATTGTATACCTGTGCAACCTTTTGAGTGTTTTGTCAACATTAACTGTTTTGGCAAATCAAAATTATCATTACTATGAACACTTTGTGATTGTGCAAATGTTATATTATCTAATTGTTATGTATAACAGGTCTCTAGCACTGTTGTGTTTAGATTTATGTGGAAATTTCGATCTTCACTCTTTAAAACGACATGGTTATTCACTTCACATTTTTTTTCTTTCATAAAAAGTGCAACTTCTCATATTACTATGACATTTTCCTCTTCAAATTCATTATTGTAAATGAGGAGGAGGGTAGAACTGTACTCAGTGGTCTAAGCTTGAATGGTGCCGCCCCCAGAACCATTGTGTTTAAGATTCTGAACTGGTGAGGTCAACGCAGCTTGTATGCTTAACAATATAAGAACTTGTTATCCTTGATCTGGCTGATGAGCATTTATTTTCAATTTTTAATCCTCCCATTTTTATGTGTGCTCTATGTTTGACTGACTGAGCACTTAGCCTTTGGGTGTCTACAAGTGTTTCCTCTTTTGAGGACCTACTTCAGCAAGGTGCCACTGTCTACAATTTGTATTGAAATTCTTTTCCGTTTATTTGTAGTCTTTATCAAATAAAATGATCTGGAATAATGTTGCCTACGTGGCGGCCATTTTGGGAAGGTTGTCGTTACCATGAAGGCAACGGCGCGCTACTCGTGTTTACCTTTAAACGAACAAAAACAACAACTTTCATGTATTGCTGTATTTGTCTTGCACTATCTGCCCAAACGTGGATATTTCAGCCCACTTATAACTTGAGAAAACACCTTGCAGGGAAAAAAAAATTTATTTTGTTATTCTTATTTTATTGATGTTCATGCTGTGGTTAAAAAAAAAATCTGAAGTTACTCACTATTTACTCAGTACTTGAGTAATTATTTGGGAGGGCTACTTATTACTTTTACTTGAGTCACATTATCGTCAAGTAACACTACTCTTACTTGAGTACAAAATTTGGCTACTCTACCCAACTCTGGACCGGACATCCTCTATTGCTACTCTTACGTTTAAGCAATATTTTTTGCTCATCAGATTAGCCAGTGTCATATTTGTTGCACTGGTCTTTTGTATTTTCGTGTTGAGGTTGTGGTCCCAGCGGAACCGCAAAGCACACGTAACATCGACGACAAGAGCTGATCTTGTATTGTGCTAGTACATCTTGTATTAATTAGGAAACGTGCCTATAATTTGTTTTTTTTGGTCTGTCACCTTTTTCATGCCTTTGGTGTTTGCATGTCTGCACAGGGAAGGAGATTCTTAATGATCACCGCTTTGTCCAGCCTATTGATGAACGGAGCTCCATTTGAAGCAATATTAGTTTTGGACCATTTACTCCCTTAATAGTCTTTGTCTTATCACGGTCGCCGTCCTAATTTATGAGTTTAAAAACTATTTTCCCTCACTGGACTGATCGCTAGTTGTATAAAATAATCTGCTACTCAATTAAAACCAATTAATAACGAATTACAATGACAAATACTAAAAGTTGAATAAGTGCTTATTAACAAGTTACTCTGGCATAATGGATTAAAGTACACACACACACGCATGCACACACACAAACGCACGCTGTATGACGTCTTGTCTAGCAGCGCTACCATTCATGAGAGGGCGTGTCTCGTCCACTGTTTGCCTCGATAAATCACTCAGCTGCGGGACGCCTCACGGTCCCTCAGATGCAAACACATCTGACAAACAATTCATCATGATAAAGACCGCATACAGTGAGGGAGGGCACATGTTGCTGTAAACGTGTACATGTTGACAATCTCTTGCATACCACCCACAGTATAAGCCATCCTGACTGCAAACAGGCGAAGGCCTATGAAGCCAATCAATGAATGAAGAAAGGTAATGATAAACAAATAAAAAAAGATTTAAAATATATATATATATATATATATATATATATTTATATATATATATATATATATATATATATATATATACAACCCCAATTCCAATGAAGTTGGGACGTTGTGTTAAACATAAATAAAAACAGAATACAATGATTTGCAAATCATGTTCAGCCTATATTTAATTGACTACATTACAAGGACAAGATATTTAATGTTCAAACTGATAAACCTTATTGTTTTTAGCAAATAATCATTAATGTAGAATTTTATGGCTGCAACACGTTCCAAAAAAGCAGGGACAGGTGGCAAAAAAGACTTAGAAAGTTGAGGAATGCTCATCAAACACCTGTTTGGAACATCCCACTGGTGAACAGGCTAATTGGGAACAGGCGGATGCCGTGATTGGGTATAGAAGGAGCTTCCCTGAATTGCTCAATCATTCACAATCAAAGATGGGGCGAGGTTCACCTCTTTGTGAACAAGTGTGTGCGATAATAGTCGAACAGTTTAAGGACAATGTTCCTCAATGTACAATTGCATGGAATTTAAGGATTTCATCATCTATGGTCCATAATATCATCAAAAGGTTCAGAGAATCTGGAGAAATGACTGCATGTAAGCGGCAAGGCCGAAAACCAACATTGAATGCCCGTGACCTTCGATCCCTTACGCGGCACTGCATCAAAAACTGACATCAATGTCTAAAGGATATCACCACATGGGCTCAGGAACACTTCAGAAAACCAATGTCAGTAAATACAGTTCGGCGCTACATCCGTAAGTGCAACTTGAAACTCTACTATGCAAAGCAAAAGCCATTTATCAACAACACCCAGAAACACCACCGGGTTCTCTGGGCCTGAGCTCATCTTAGATGGACTGATGCAAAGTGGAAAAGTGTTCTGTGGTTCGACGAGTCCACATTTCAAATTGTTTTTGGAAATTGTGGACGTCGTGTCCTCCGGGCCAAAGAGAAAAAGAACCATCCGGACTGTTATGGACCCAAAGTTCAAAAGCCAACATCTGTGATGGTATGGGGCTGTGTTAGTGCCAATGGCATGGGTAACTGACACACCTGCGAAGGCACCATTAATGCTGAAAGGTACATACAGGTTTTGGAGAAACATATGCTGCCATCCAAGCAACGTCTTTTTCATGGACGCCCTGCTAAAAACAATAAGGTTTGAACATTAAATATCTTGTCTTTGTAGTGTATTCAATTAAATATAGGTTGAACATGATTTGCAAATCACTGTATTCTGTTTTTATTTATGTTTAACACAACGTACCAACTTCATTGGAATTGGGGTTGCAGAATCAGAGAACACTTTACACCCACCATTTCTCTGCTCGCTGAATATGTCTGTTTTGAGGGCCCGAGCCTGTATCATGCAAAACACTTTTGACGCTGGTAACGTAATTGTCGATACTTTTATTAATAATGAAACCAACTCCACCATTGCGTCTGCTTTCTGATCCGCTGTAATAAAATAGATGGCCATTATCGAGAGTCAGCATAGCTTCATCTTCCTGACGTATTTCACCAAGTCCAATTATATCCCATTTGATGGCTTCTAATCGAGAATCGTCCTTTAGCATTCGCACGTTGAGCGTCCCATATATATATATATATATATATATATATATGTGTGTATATATATATATGTGTATATATATATACATATATATATACACAGATATATATATATATCTGTGTATATATATGTGTATATATATATATATATATATATATATATATATATATATATATATATATATATATATATATATATATATATATATATTTATTTATTTATTTATTTATATTAGGCTTTACACGATCAGGATTTTTGGGGCCGATCACTGATCAGCAAGTTTAAAAAAAACAATAACCGATCACCGATCCGATCACAAGATGGAGCAATATGTCTATTTACATGACTTGTTCATTTATTGTATATACGTGTGTACTGTATCCATCCATCCATTTTCTGAACAGTTTATCCTCACAAGGGTGCTGGAGCCTGTCCCAGCTCAAATTATTCTCTCGCATTTTAGACAAAAGTTAAAACTTCAATGACCTCTAGGGGGCATTCAAGGATTGGCCACTAACATAAGTTTAGGTCAAATCAACATTACTGACAGAAATAATGGGTGCTAACTTACTGTAATTAAATTACTTTATTGCAATTATCCATCCATTTTCTGAGCCGCTTCTCCTCACTAGGGTCGCGGGTGTGTTGGAGCCTATCCCAGCTGTCATCCGGCAGGAGGCGAGGTACACCCTGAACTGGTTGCCAGCCAATCGCAGGGCACATACAAACAAACAACCATTCACACTCACAGTCACACCTACGAGCAATTTAGAGTCTCAAATTAATGCATGTTTTTGGGATGTGGGAGGAAACCGGAGTGCCCGGAGAAAACCCACGCAGGCACGGGGAGAACATGCAAACTCCACACAGGCGGGGCCGGGGATTGAACCCAGGTCCTCAGAACTGTGAGGCTGACGCTCTAACCAGTCGTCCACCGTGCCGCTTATTGCAATTAAATTACTTTAATAAATACTCTTAATTATATGCTTATCCTAACTTTCTCACTGTCCCAGCTATATGGACGGGCGTTTGAGTCCGTTTGACATCCACCCCACTTGCTTGAACACGGCATGAGCATTCTTCAGGTGCTCGATCAACTTTGTGTTGACATATTTAGATGACGTTCCCCACGACGTACTTCAGTTGTGCACAGACTGCAAATAACTTTCGTGTTGTTTGTCTGAGACACCGCAAAACTGTCCCACACCGACGATGTGTTTTTTTCACCGACAAGATTGAAAAAAACTTTATTGGCCGTCAGATAGTTACAGTACTGCGCAACAAGACACGTGACAAGGCTACAAATAAACTAGCTTTTGGATTCATGCGCGACGAAGACGCGGAGTTAATTGTCTTGTGCGGAGCCAATCAATGACGTCATCGGATCGGCGATTTATGACATGGAAGCCGATCAGCCGATCATCATAACATGCAAATTATCGGCCAATACCGCCGATCAGATTGGTGTCAAGGTTTATATATATATATATATATATATATATATATAGAGAGAGAGAGAGAGAGAGAGAGAGAGAGAGAGAGAGAGAGAGAGAGAGAGAGAGAGAGAGAGAGAGAAATAGTTAAATATAACAGTGATTTTTTTCTCACATACTCTAGACAGAAGTCTTGGTTATGTGAGAGGAAAGAATCAGCCCAGTACATGTAAAACCACATTTCCACTGACGATTGTGTGTCCTCCCCCAAACCACGTCTCTCCAAGACTGACCTGTGAGGCAGTGCCAAAGGACATCCAGAGTGCCAGTGATTTTACAAAGAAGAGTAGTCGTAGAAAAGGAAATAGAGCAAGCCTGGCTAACTGTTAGTTTATCTGCTAGCTGTATTGCACTTGGGAACTCTTCTTCTTATCAACTTTATTGTGTTTAATGATCTGTGAGACACGTTACACAAACACTCAACACAACCAGTTGCTCCTCTATTTGTGCCAGTTTACTTCCTAATTGGCTGCAATTCCGTTTTACGTCACAATTGGAGAGTTAGTGCCTCAGCCAAAGTCGGTTTTAAACACACATACCAATTTGCGATAGGAAATATTTTTATCATGATGTGTCTACGATTGTCGAACCCAAACGATTTCTAAGCAGATCAGGGAGAGAAAAAACATCTAAACACACCCCACACCACAGGATTATTGGTCAGAATAATCTTCCAGGGACATTCGACAATCAGGGGCTGACTTTAATTAGAAGGAGAGGAAAATGCTTACATTTGTCCTGATTGTCGATAAGTGTATACCCTGCTTTTGTACCCAATTCTACTGTAGAGCCTTTATTTAATGTCTTTATGTGTACTACTTCCCAGTGACCCACATGTGTGACCCATTTTGTTTCTATTTACTGAGCACCTGTAACCTGAATAATCTAGGTAAAAAAAAAATATTTAAAAAAAAAAACAACTACAAGCCTTCACGGAAACAACATGGAACAACACTTGTTAGCAACAACACTAGTGATATTACCTTGACAGATAACATACTGCTTAGTTTGGTCAGGACTAAGGCCCATCATACACTGGGCGACGTGGCCGTACACAATTAAACTGAACAATCACGCACAAATTACATTCGGCGTCTCACACCCACACACCTGCCGATAGTCAATACAAATGGTCCCCAGCTATTTAGCATTGCCATGCAGAAGCACCTACTCTGAATCATGATGTCAATGTTACATTCCCTCTCCACCCACACGCATGCCAGACTTTTAATGGCCTGGAGATAAGAGCGTATTTGTGTAAGAAATGCACAAGTACCACATATATGTCTTCCTGAATCAATATACTGTATTGTGTGTGTTGTTCTGCTTGTTTATGTACGTTTGTGTGTGAGTTTAGTTGGTTAGCTTTGACAGAGTGCAGCGTTTAACAAGCGAACTGGGTAGAAAATAAATATAGCATGGTTGAAAATGATTTCGTCTCATCCTTTTATTGCCTCCCTCATTTCCATGCATTTATAGTGTGGTTGGGGAGAGTGTACAGAAGCGCAGAGATGGCGAGACCTTGAATCATTACACTCCAGCCTCAATGTTAGTTTGTCTTCTTTTTGCCGCCCCATGTAGCTCTATCCCCGCTCCAAATGTCTACAGTCATACTGATATATAGTTAATGTGTCCTATTTGATTAGGCTTTACACGATCAGGATTTTTGTGGCCGATCACTGATAAGCGAGTTTAAAAAAAACGATCACTGATCTGATCACAAGATGGAGCAAGGTGTCGATTAAAATGATTTGTTCATTTACTCTATATACTTGTGTACTTAATTGCTCAAAAAATTATATTTACAAAAAATAATGTATCTTTGTCCATCTATTTATGCCAGTGAGGCATAGTGACAGACAGAACAAATGAATGGTCTTCAATTAGATGGCAGGAAGTACATACAGTAATTTAATGTGTCCACTTTTTGTGACATTTTTGTTTGTTGGTGTGCCGTGAGATTTTTCAATTGTAAAATATGTGCCTTGGCTCCATAAAGGTTGGAAATCACTGCTCTAGTCAGATCATGTATTCTAATCAGTCAGGTCAAACCAACATTACAACATGACAGAAATAATGGGTGCTAAGTTACTGTAATAAAATTACTTTATTGAAATTAAATTACTTAACACACACCAAAACTTTAGAGCATGATTCGACAGAACGCCTGCATATTCGCTTACAACCGTTAGTGATAGCACTAGCTTGCCTGGCTACATAACATTTTGTTGCCTGCTTGCGAGTGGTATCGTTGTAAAAGTACGTGAACATACCGCAAGCAAGCCTTAAACGAACTTTGTCTCCCGAGCACCGGTGACCACCAAAACGTTTTTCCCTATTTTGTTCTTATAAACACACGGCACGATCCATTATTGTTGCCGTCGCCATGGTAACGAGTGTATCTGGTTGAGTTGATAAGATGAAGCCCAGTGATCGTAAAAAACGGGATGCGGTGGAATCGGAATACAAGATTTTATTGCAATAGTCTGACAACAGAAGTTCAGAGTAGTCACCCTTTTTGGAGTCCTTGAAGGGAGTGCTGCAATAGCACTGGGGACTCCATCGTTCTGCTGGGGGACTTCACTGCTCACGTGGGCAATGATAGTGAGATCTGGAAGGGCATGATTAGGAGGAACAGACCCCCCCCCCGTCCCCCCCCCCCCCCCCCCCCCCCCCGTCCACCCTCGATCAAAACACGAGCGGTGTTCTGTTATTGGACTTCTGTGCTCATCACGGAATGTCCATAACGAACACCATGTTCAAGCATAAGGGTATCCACGCATGCACTTGGCACCAGGACACCCTAGATCGCAGTTCGATGATCGACCTTGTGGTCGTGTCATCGGACTTGCGGCCGGACACTTGGACACTCGGGTGAAGATAGGGGCGGCGCTGTCAACTGATCACCACCTGGTGGTGAGTTGGCTCCGATGGTGGGGGAAGATGCCGGTTCGACCTGGCAGGCCCAAACGTATTGTGAGGGTCTGCTGGTATCGTCTGGCATAATCCCGTCAGAAGGAGTTTCAACTCCCACCTCCGACAGAACTTTACTCATGTTCTGGGGGAGGCGGGGGACATTGAGTCCGAGTGGACCATCTTCCGCGCCTCCATTGCGGCGGCCGACCGGAGCTGTGGCCGTAAGGTGGTCGATGCCTGTCGTGGCGGCAATCCCTGAACCTGTTGGTGGACACCAACAGTTGAGGAATGCCGTCAAGCTGAAGAAGGAGTCCTATCGGGCCTTTTTAACCTGTGGCACTCCTGAGGCAGCTGATGGGTACCGGCTGGCCAAGCCGAATGCAGCTTTGGTGGTCGCTGAAGCAAAAACTCAGGCGTGGGAGGAGTTCGGTGAGGCCACGGAGAAAGACTTCCGGACGGCTTCGTGGAAATTCTGGTCCACCATCCTGCGTCTCAGGAGGGGGAAGCAGTGCACCATCAACACTGTGTGTAGTGGGGATGGGGCGCCACTGACCTCGACTCGGGACGTTGTGAGTCGGTGGGGAGAATAATTCAAAGACCTCCGCAATTCCACTGACACGCCTTCCCATGAGGAAGCAGAGTATTTGGTTTCTGAGGCGCGCTCTCCTATCTCTGGGGTTGAGGTCATCGAGGTGGTTAAAAAGCTCCTCGATGGCAAGACCCCGGGGGTGGATGAGATTCGCCCAGAGTTCCTAAAGGCTCTGGATGTTGTGGAACTGTCCTGGTTGACACGCCTCTGCAACATCGCGTGGGCATCGGGGACAGTGCCTCTGGATTGGCAAACTGGGGAGATGGTCACCCTTTTTAAGAAGGGGGACCGGAGAGTGTGTTCCAACTCCAGGGGGATCACACTCCTCAGCCTCCCTGATAAGGTCTATTCAGGGGTGCTGGAGAGGAGGGTCCGTCGGGAAGTCGAATCTCAGATCTAGGAGGAGCAGTGTGGTTTTTGTCCTGGCCGTGGAACAGTGGACCAGCTCTACACCCTCGGCGGGGTCCTTGAGGGTGCATTGGAGTTCGCCCAACCAGTCTACATGTGTTTTGTGGACTTGGAGAAGGCATTCGACCGTGTCCCTCGTGGAGTCCTCTGGGGGGTGCTTCGGGAGTATGGGGTACCGAACCCCCTGATACGGGATGAAAATCAGCGCCTCCAAATCTCAGTCGGAAAAGGGTTGCATGCCTTCTCCAGTTCGGTGATGAGATCCTGCCCCAAGTGGAGGAGTTTAAGTATCTTGGGGTCTTGTTCACAAGTGAGGGAAGAATGGAACAGGAGATCGACAGGCGGATCGGTGCAGCGTTTGCAGTGATGCAGACTTTGTATCGGTCCATTGTGGCTCGTCTGCCTCTTTGTGTAGGTGTGTGTTGAAGGCTCTTCACACCTGGTATTAGCATGTGTTTTGGAGTGACACCAAGTAAACAGCTCGCCATTGCCACAACTGGCATGAGCGCTTGTGACGGTATCACACCTCCCCTGCTGCCATTGGGACAAGTGGAAGAGTTTGATGAGGGGTGGGAAACGCGCCCTCCGATGCGAATGCCCACAGCTAATCTTTGTTTACCCGCCGGTTTGCAAACCGCTGACAGTTTCCGTCGCTGGCCGGTAACAGCTGTCTTTTGTTGACAACGAACACAGCGTCCCGGGGGAAATTATGGCGACTGTAAACAACTTTACAATCATATAAGCATCTTCTCCCACCGTGTTAACTTTTCACTGCAAAACTGTGCGCAGGGATTTCTACAGAGAACAATACATGCTCACTTGTTTATGAGAGGCTGTGCAATATGGACATCTTTAGACGCTGTATAAAAATGATGAGTGTCGATGGAACGAGAACATCTCTTTCCAATGAACAACAGCCTGTTTTCATTTCTTGCCCTCATCGAAGCCATTGTAACATTTACAACAGCAAAATATGGTTGTTGCAAAGCTGTAATCTAAGGTTTACCACAAGAAGCTTTAGTTAACTATTGAGGAGACAATATGACAAAAAGTTGTCTCTGTCTAGCTACCTTGCTGTCTGTCTGTCTAGCTTTGTGTTTAGCCAGCTTGTAGTGCAGACACACTGCTAGGTCGCTAGCTAGTTGTGACCTTTTTTCGGAAGTTTATCCATCCATCCATCTATCTAACCATCCATCCCAAAATAAAAGAGACACACGAGATTGCCCTTTGTACTTCTAAGTCACTGTATGTTTGTGAGCTCATAAGGTCCATTACCCTAAGACACTGAGAATCAATGCGCTGTATTGTTCTTTTTAATGTTGCCATTGATTCTCATTTACCACCTCCCACCCACGCTCTCTACCACCCACGCTGTGAATGACCAAAACTATTGAATTTATGGATTATGCCATGACTATGCATGGCAGTTGGTTGGACGGATATTTGGTGCAGCCGTTACAGTAATGTGTGTCTCCCTACTACCTGCTGTTGTTTACTGGTGGTGCCAATGAAGAAGCTACATGTTAAGACAATTCTATGCCTCTTAACTGTGTGGGAACCGCGTGAAGCTGTTATTGCTATTTAAAGCATGCATATTTTGTTGCATTTTGGCTTCTCATATGTGTAATTTGCCAGCTTTTGCCTATTTTAAAGATGTATGACAGATTTATGAGATGGCATAACAGTCTAGCCTTTGAAATGACACATCTTTCTCTTCTGCCCTTCATTTTGTTGCTCTATGGTGAAGTCTGGTAATAAAGAGAATATTGTGCAATATGTGAATATGTTTAGTACTGTCTGTTTTGTTTTAAAGGGGAAATATAATGGAATATTTACTTTTTTTTATACAAATAGTTGGTTCTCTGGAGTGCTTGTTGAAGCTAATTGTTGAAGCTTTGTAGGTGGAATTCATTCCCATTCTTGCTTGATGTACAGCTTCAGCTGTTCAACAGTCCGGGGTCTCCGTCGTCGTATTTCACGCTTCATAATGCGCCACACATTTTCAATGGGAGACAGGTCTGGACTGCAGGCAGGCCAGTCTAGTACCCGCACTCTTTTACCACGAAGCCACGCTGTTGTAACACGTGCAGAATGTGGTTTGGCATTGTCTTGCTGAAATAAGCAGGGGCGTCCATGAAAAAGACGTTGCTTGGAAGGCAGCATATGTTTCTCCAAAACCTGTATGTACCTTTCAGCATTAATGGTGCCTTCACAGATGTGTAAGTTACCCATGCCATTGGCACTAACACAGCCCCATACCATCACAGATGCTGGCTTTTGAACTTTGCGTCCATAACAGTCCAGCTGGTTCTTTTCCTCTTTGGCCCAGAGGACACGACGTCCACATTTTCCCCAAACAATTAGACATGTGGACTCGTCGGACCACAGAACACTTTTCCACTTTGCATCAGTCCATCTTAGATGAGCTCGGGCCCAGAGAAGCCAGCGGCGTTTCTGGGTGTTGTTGATAAATGGCTTTTGCTCTGCATAGTAGAGTTTCAAGTTGCACTTACAGATGTAGCACCGTAGCACTGTATTTACTGACATGTGGTGATATCCTTTACACATTGATGTCGGTTTTTGATGCAGTGCCGTCTGAGGGATCGAAGATCACGGGCATTCAATGTTGTTTTTCCGCCTTTACATGCAGTGATTTCTCCAGATTCCCTGAACCTTTTGATGATATTATGGACCGTAGATGATGAAATCCCTAAATTCCTTGCAATTGTACGTTGAGGAACATTGTCCTTTAACTGTTCAACTATTTTCTCACGCACTTGTTCACAAAGAGGTGAACCTCGCCCCATCTTTGCTTGTGAATGACTGAGCAATTCAGTGAAGCTCCTTTTATATCCAATCATGGCACCCACCTGTTCCCAATTAGCCTGTTCACCTGTGGGATGTTCCAAACAGGTGTTTGATGAGCATTCCTCAACTTTCTCAGTATTTTCTGCCACATGTCCCAGCTTTTTTGGAACGTGTTGCAGCCATAGAATTCAAAGTTAATGATTATTTGCTAAAAACAATAAAGTTTATCAGTTTGAACATTAAATAGCTTGTCTTTGTAGTGTATTCAATTAAATATAGGTTGAACATGATTTACAAATCATTGTATTCTGTTTTTATTTATGTTTAACACAACGTCCCAACTTCATTGCAATTGGGGTTATACTCTAATGGATTCGACGAATGCATGTCACAGACAAGTTTTTAAGACAACTTGAAAATATTTTAAAATTAAGAAAAATACTGTATTTGTAAATATAAGATGATGTTACTTTTAAAAATATTATATTCTAAACAAATATATTATGATATTATAAAAAATAATTATAAGATGTCTCTGAGGGAAGAAAGAAAGAAGCACTGTGCTAAGCGGCAAATCATATGCAGTAGTCAGGTAAAGGTTATGACTCAAATAAAAAATACATATACTTTATTAATCCTGTGCGAAAAATTGAAGTTGGAATAAAAAAATATATATATATAAATTAAAGCTGAAACCCTAACCACCACATTCATATAGAAGATGAGGGGTGATGATTCACTCGCTACACTTTCCATTTCTCAATCTTGATCAAATGATTGATGAGCGCACGACATCCGTTGAGAGATTATGAGTCTCATCTGTCATGCGGCAAATCCGACAGGAAAAATGGACCTCAGAAACTCATGTCTGCTCAGAATAATGCAGCGATATTAGTAATATTGGTGACACTACCACATGCGTGTTTGCACCCCCAAGGTCGAGAGGAGTGCTTACATATATTAGCCCTTGGACCTGATCATGTATTCAGTGGTGGCCCGCTCGCTCTACCCCAGAGTTGTGGGAATTTCGCTGCACATTTGTCCTTGCGTTTTGCTTCGGACTCATCAAATCTGCCTTTTCAATTGTATACATCACACATTCGGTGACATCGCTTTTCTTCTGCATGCTCTCAAATACCTTCTACTCTATTTTCTTTGTTTACAGCCTCTCTGGGGAGGAACTGTATGAAATGTCCACAGCCCAGGGACATGCTCTGTTAATAGCCCCCCCTCCTTAAATGAAGTCATCCATAATGCTGCCTCCCTCCCGCGCATGCATATACTGTCTCCTCTGTTTGCCCGAGGACATATTGAAAACACTGTCCCTTGGTTGTGAGTGAAGAAAGGTAAATCTGACAGATATGAGAGGGAATAATTTAATGTGTGACCTTCGGAATGGAAAATGGTTGAGGTAATGGTTGATTAAAGGTTAAAGGGCGCAAAAGGTGTGCATGTGCAGAAGGAGAGAAAATGGCTGGAACTAGACGAAGGGAAATTATAATTAGTATATTATTACTTTAACATGTTAAAAAGTTTCTGTACACTAGAAATTACACTTCCCATTAGAAATGGTATGTATTGCTGAGAAATATCATCACCTACACAAAATATCTAAGTCAGTTTCATATATATTGCGCCTATTCACAACAGCAGTATCACATTGCACTTTACACAAAGAGCAGGTCAAGAACCACACTCCTCATACAGGTATTTAAGAAAACCACCTGAACCCCACATGAGCAACCACTTGGCGACGGAGGCAATGGAAAAATTCCACCTTAGCAAGAAACGTCCAACAGAACCCAAGCTCTACGGGGTGAACGTTTGGCTTAGCCAGTTCATTTGAGATGGAGAGACACAGCAGAGGAACAAAGGGTAGAAAGAGAGAAAAAACAAGATAAAGTGGTTGAGAAGCTGGGGTAGGGACGAAAGAACAATGGGCACAACAATAGCCGTATCAACAACAGTAAGAGTTCCATGGTGGCAGCGACAACAACAATACTGGTCCGCTCCCAGACCCTCTAGCGTTTCTCGGGAAAGAAATAATTGAATGTTACATCACCACACATCAGAGCATTTACTAACAACAATGCCACTGGCACAGACCTCCAAAGTGAAAAAAAAAAATCCTTGACCTTACATAACTATCTGTATGTTAGCAGGCTAATTCTGAGTTCATGGAAAACGATGTAAGACAACAAGACCATACCATTTTTGATTTGGTGTGGGCAGGGGGACAGTTCCATTTCATGCGAAGTAAAATGTAACTACTACTACTAATAATAATAATATAAAACTTGGACACAGAACTCGACCATTGCGGGAAATGGTCCTAGTGTTAACCATGCATTGAAAAGGTTAAACTCAAGTCATTTGTTTTATTTTTTTATGCAGATTAGCAACAGAATTGAACATGTTCTACATCCGCACTTGCCAACCCCCCACAAAATTACAAGGTAATTGTAATTCTAAAAGTAACAAATCAACCAACAAACAAGAGCTTGTCAGCCATGAAAATATACCCAACATGGGCTGTGAGAAGTATCGCAATCTCATTGGATGCTAATAGTAAATAGCATATTATAGCGTCATTGCTTCTCTGCCAATGAGCTCACCTTTGATCTTTACGCAGAAAAAAATACTATTTCAGAATCATTAAGTGCATTAACTGAGTTTTAATCTATTGAAAACGATTGAATTTGTA
This sequence comes from Phyllopteryx taeniolatus, assembly GCF_024500385.1. Classification (NCBI taxonomy): domain Eukaryota; kingdom Metazoa; phylum Chordata; class Actinopteri; order Syngnathiformes; family Syngnathidae; genus Phyllopteryx; species Phyllopteryx taeniolatus. The sequence goes on from NC_084509.1 coordinate 11,128,342, forward strand.
CTCTTCTTCTTCTTTTACTTCTTCTCCTGTGGTCGTTAATTCCAACATTGCAGCTGTGTTACGTCACTGAAGAGCGGGCCTTTCCATGCCTGCTCTCTCCTTGAATATTTCACACTGCTCTTAGCTGTAGAACTCTAACACATCCTCCTATTCTCTCTCTCTCACTCTCACTCTCTCTCTCTATCTCTCTCTCTTCAGCTCACATATCTGTCTTGACCCATGCCTGTCTTTTTCTCGCCCACACAGTCCCCACTTCCCTCCATTTTTAAAACCTACCTTGAGTTGTTGCTCCCTTCCTCTACTTTCTGGTGCTAATGGCTCAGAGCGATCTCTGGGATATAATCTGAACAGACTGCAGTTCTGTGTCAGGAATTGCCTATACTGGATACCCCTTACCACCAACCCCATCCGCCACCAACATTCTGCACTCTATTCAGGAACACATACGGTTTAACTCTTTATAATTCCCTATTACCATGGTACCTTGACTTATGAGTTTAATTTTTCCGTCACCTAGCTCGTAACTCAAATCACTCATATAGCAAATACATTTTCCCTATTGAAATGCCAATAATTAATTCCAGTTTTTAAATAAAGACAATAGCACTACATTGTTTAGAAACACAATAATACAGAATAGAAAAAATTGTCTGGTTTTACAAAGTGTAATTACTGTACATATATTTGTACATTGGATAAGGGCCTTTAAAGGGCTTGGCCTAGTGAGTGACATTTGGAACTGGAGCCAGGTTTGGCCGGTTAGTCTGTGTGTGAGCGTCTGGGCGTGAGCTGTGTCCTACATCAGCTCCTGAAGCGCGTTCTCATTTTGTGTTTGTTTGTCCCGTTCAATAAACAGCTGAAAGTGCATCGGCGACTGTGGCTCTCCTTTCCCACATTCAAGGACATAGCAGTGCCTGACTTCTTTCGACCTCAGATATGCCTTAATTGCTCAATTTTTTTACATTTCACTTGGGCGGTGGTGTTTCCGAAGTTTGCAACACAAAGCAAAAAAATCAACCAAGCAATGGTTCGTAACAAGAAAAACTTCTACGTTGGGCAGCTCGTCAGTCAAGGTACGACAATACTATGCAGGGATCTTGTTTGATGTGCGTCCCGCGTCTGAGACGCACAAAAACTAGCAGGGACGCATAAAGTATGATCAATCTGAGTCTTCTGACACAAAGCTATGGCTTGGTACTCTGCCGTGGTGCTGGTATGATTTTCTTCTTTTTTGACGAGACAGGACTCTAGAGTGCGACTAATTTGGTCGCATACGCACCCTAATTTCTGAATGGTGCAGCAAAAAAACAAAACAAAACAAAAACAACAACAACACAGAGGGCGCGTACAGTTGCCCAGTCATTTGAGGATGAAAAACACATTTCCACGACTTGAAAGCAGACACACAATGGATGTCATCATCGTGTTCTTGTGGTCTCTCAACCAATCAGAGATAGTGAAGAGCTGGGAACCTCCGTCTGATTGGCAGTGTGGTTGTCTGTGTCCATGCGCGCGTGCATTTGAAATGCGGGCACGTGCGTACACAAAGCTAAGTTTTCTGACAGCGCGTCGGTAGTTGCAGTTACAGAAATTTAAGCGGCAGTATAAAGTATAAAAAATAGAGTAACAACAACAGTAAAAATGTGCATTATAGCAGCCCCATGAAGCAAGAACCGTGATATAACGGAGGACTACTGTATTTGTATTCTGTGATGATAAGCAGAGACTCATTGTTCCTGGGTTGGGACTCATTGTATCCATGACATCTGCATCCCGGGACTCACATAGTCTCAAGTCTAAAATGATCTATGCCAGGAATTATATATATGTATATATTTAGTAGTAGTACTTGTAGTAGTCAAAGTTGTAGCAGTATCCAGGATTCACTTTTTTTTTTAACTGCGAGAGGTTGTTTTTAAGATATTCTGTCTTCTTTTTTGTTGTTGTTTTTGTTATTTTTGTTTGTTTGTTTGTTTGTTTTTTGGTTTTAGTTTTTGTTTACCCTATTATGGAATGCTGGAAGTCTCTATGTTCCAAATAGTGTAGGTGTCAGATGATTGCACTTGTTAACCGCAGCAGCGCTCGGGGCTGTACGCAGCTGATGAAAAGGCTGCACAAAGCGCAGTGAACGTCTCTTCTTTTTTTTTATTCGACATATACTGTATGTCTGCTTTGCTTACAACCTTCCTCTCACTTTCCTTGGAAGCTGCAATGTTTGCCATATTGATAGATGACAGCATAAGCCAGAGAGTAAAGGTAAAGCAGGTTACACACATGCCATTTTTAACATCTTAACCGATTGTTGTGTGGCATACTCGAGATGACATGACCACACAATATCCCATATCATCGCTGACAACCGCGAGTCTCCAATTCAGATTCAGAATTCGTAGTACCAAGACTGATCTGTAAAAGGCAGCACGATTCCAAAGGGCATTCAGACTGCCATAAAATACAAAGGACAAAACAAAGTATTAGGATAAGATCTGGTAAAGCCTGAAGAAAGTTAGTTACTGAAAAGGCACAACAACAAATTTATGGACTGGTAGTGAAGTACCATACTTTGATATTAAGATTGGCTGACTACCAGCTCCATGGTATACTCCACCGCTCACTCAAAATCAACATCAGCTGGGATAGGTTCCAGCTCCACGAACAGCCCTAATGAGGAGGTGTGCTATAGAAAATGGATGGTTGGATGACTATTAAGATAATGAACAAACACAAATACAAATATGCAATGCTATAACCGCTAATGTTAATGTGATTTTAGACAATTAGCCGTTTGGTGAAGTTGTTTCTGGTAAAGAGCACAATAACAACATTGTTGTGCACTGATTGTGAAGAGGAGCTACTCCTTTCAGTCAATCAGGAACCTGAAGAAAGTTGTTTCCGGAAAAGGCACAATATCAACATTATGTGCATTGTCGGAGAAGTGGAGATACTCCTGAATGTCACCTTTTAGACAGTAAATCAAATCATTTAAAAAAAAATGCAGTTTCAAAAGGTCTTCATTATATCATAACAACAATCCTATACAACTCAAAGCATCTCTGAGGCAAGATCGCAGAGGAATTTAAAGGTCAGTCATCCAATTAATACGAAAGGTATTTGTTTTTGGGAGCAAAGGCAAGTTTCCTCCCCACTTACCAGTGATCACTTCTCCTTTCTACTTTCTAAAAGTTTAGTTAAGTCTGCACAATATTTCTTCCGGCTAGAGGTTTAAAAATGCACCGATCGGCAATCATTAATGATTCATCCAGCTGAAGTACATCTATGTTTGGAGGGTATTTGCCTTGTCGGCACTGGTGGCCATACAGACTTGGAGATTATCTTCCAGCATTTTTCATTTTAATGGTGTTCAAATATATGCACGTGCTTGGAGAGGTGTGGCAAAGCCTAAATATTTAGGCCAATCTCTTTCGATGTGGGCCAGTCATGTGCCGTTGTAAAGCTGTCGCTTGGCTTGAAAAGTTGATGATGTGACATTCTATTTACATGTTACAAAAAGTTCGAAGCTTGCATATTAGTCTGATCTGTCTTAACAATATATATCATCGCAAGTTCCTCTCCGTTGCCCAGACATAAAAAAAATAGTTCCCATAGAACAAAATCTGCCTCCAGTGCTAAGTGGCAGTCATGCTACACAGCTGCAGATTTGGGTCAAGTGCTGGATGGTGGTCGCATGGCTCTGGAATCCGGTTGCAGCCTTGTAACAAATTGGAATTGCCCTCGAGTGCTCCCAAAATTAACTCCCGTGGTGAGTGAGTTAATGTGCAACAGAGAGGCTTTCAGGAAAATATCAGCTTACATGTCAAGTTGGTATCTGCTTTTGTACATAAGTGTGTTTTAAGTGTGTATGTGTTTTGTACTTTGGATTACAGTGTATTTTCTTTAATTAATAACGTTCCCTTTTAACTTTACAAACTACAATGGTTTTCAGTGGTTAATATCTTCCACCCAGGCTGTTAAAATGTTAAACATACCCTCTGACTGGGTTGGGGTGTGCGTGCGTGTGTGTGTGTTTATTGCTTAATTTTTTGTCAGTGTTGATACTGATTATGGTTGGGAATCTCTGGCCCAAGACCGATTTGATATATATCTCACCCCCAAAGTTCACCTCAAAATTCTGGAAAACCCTTCTACCTATGTATAATGCATTTTTACAATGCATGATTTGGCTTCTACCCATATGATCAAAACATGAAGTATTAATCTGTATTTTGTTAGTTTTTTCAAATAATTATTCTGAAGTTAAGCACTTTATGAGCACGTAATACTTTATTTTTATTTACTTGCTCTTATTTTGAAATTCACAGCCCTACTTGTATTTAGTAAATGAGAAAACACACAGTTGTGCTCATATGTTTGATTAACCAGGCAGAATTTGTAAGATGGGTACAATTCTTTAAAGAAAACATGAAGGGCCAGTCAAAACGCATTTAGTTTTATTTTAATGGAATTCAAATTAAATGGTCAAGCATTTCAGAAAAGCATTATTATCAAACAAAACATAACCATAAAGAAATTAATGATGGTTGTTGTTCAGTCATCAGTCGTATTAAACAAAAAACAATATTTCACAAATTCTGCCAGGGTATGTAAACTTATGAGTACAACTGTACATATTATGCAGTCATACGTACCCCTGTCATATTGGAATGAAAGTGTAGACTTTTATTAAGACTTTAAATAACCAGCGATTTAAACGACATTGTAGCTGAATAACTAAAAAAATACAATACAATATTTGTTGTCTCTTATTACTGTTTACTAATAAATGGTGCTCATGTCCCTCTTGCCTATGTCCAAATCACAGCCATGATGAGTACATCAATACTGCTCATGTGGTATTGCTTAAATAACAGTGATCATCTGACTCAAATACTGTTAATTCTAGTCTTTTTTTTTTCATTATTTGTAAAAGGGCGAATGAATTCGCCAACTAGGTAGCGCTCCTACACACTAGTTGTTCTTTTGTCCACTTGTGTATTGACTTTCATGAGCAAACCCAATAAATGGGTCATCTACAGTCATGTTTTTATAGTTTTTAAAGTGTTTACAATCAAATTACAATCATGTCAACTGTCTCCCTAACATTGCAGTGGCAGGATGCAAAGTCTGTGATCAACATGAACACTATCTCCTCTCTGTGATGGCTAAATCGATGCCGGACCCTTTGCTAATCAGACTGCAGTGAGCGCTGAGCTCCGCTTTAACGATCGCGGCGCCTATGCCCTGGCAGAAGTGATGGAATGTTAAAATCTTGATCTCTGGATTCTTAATTTGAATTGCCAAAAGGGGTGGTATGGAGGGGGTTGAGACCAACGAACAAGATAAATGAAAGGAACAGGAAATGACAAAAAAAAAACATTCTTTGCCTTTTTGGTCAGTTTTTACATCCTTTTTTTTTTTTTTTTTTTTACAGTAAGAATAACTCAAGGAAGCTAATTAAAAAAACTAAAAGTACATAAAATAAGCAAGGAATTACAAAGCAAGAATGTTTCATAACAAAAGTAGAGTAAAACAATAGAAGAAAAATAAATTAAAAGCAAAGTAAGGAAAGAAAAGAATTGAAGAGGAGAAGGGAGGACGTGCGTGAACGTCTGCCCTTGTTATCAGCAAGCTTTTGATAACACTAAATCCTTGACTCCTCGGGATTAGGAAAGACAGAGGAAGTGAGCGATAAAGGAATATGGAGGGTGTCGCTTTAGTACTGTGACTAATACCATCAGCTGCAACATGTCACCGCAAGGCTTATCTATTTGAATTCAACTTTGTCATAATTTCCTATTATCCAACTCTCTCCTAACCCCTATGACATATTGTATTATATTCATTAGCCTTGCACTGAAGCCAGACTTCAGGTTAAGTCTGGAGGCGTTTTTTCGAGGACACTGACAAAAGCTACAGCTAAAAGCCTAACCTTTAACAACAAAAAGGTTGCTTACGGCTTTTCCTGAGTACAGAGCTGATTCAGCCTTGTGAATACACTTGCTGCTTAGTAAAGTTCCTTTGGTGTCCTCACCACTACAATATACAGTAAGTGGCCAAACAGTTGCATACATTTTATACCTTTTTTTTTTTTTTTGTATTGGATGTATGTGATTTTGTCATGTCCCACACACTCCTCTGCTAACTACAGATTGTGTAATAAGCGGTTAAATAATACTAAATTTGTTCACATGGGTTTATGGTCTACAACAAGATACTTGATAAAACTAGTCATTTTAATCATAAGTATATTTTTATAATCATAAGGAACATTTTGCATTCCTGAAATTGCTGTAAATCCTTTCATTACGGAGTAGCTAACTCCCCTTTTAGGAAACCCTCTTTCTTAGATAGAAGTTGAGTATGGTCATACAAAATAAAAATGTAAACTTATCTTTTGTTATTTTCCTCATATGTGTTTAGTTAGATGTTGTGAAGCTTAACATGTCCACTCTATCACAGAAATATTGTCAATTGATTTAAAAACCTTTCAGAAATATGAAATACACTTTTTAAACAGTACACAGTCAGCAAACTGAATCATGTTGCTAAGTGAAGGTCCACCATGTGCTCATTAATGCTAAAATTAGCTAGAAATGTCCACCCTGTCAGCGAACACAGTTTTTGCTTGCAGTTAAATGGGGGCTTGACCAATATGCATTTCCATCAGCATAACATCTGCTTAATACAAAGAACATGTGGTATTATGTTGCAGTATGTTGGATAAGTTCAAGTGAAACTTATTGGGGGTGTAATAGGAAGTCTCAATGGCATGTTGATACTTTGCGACCCCAAAAATTACTTTCTTACTCAAGTAAATATTTGGATGAGTACTTTTTACTTTTATTTGAGTCATATTATTCTAAATTAACATTACTCTTACTTGAGTACACTATTTGACTACTCTACCCACCTCTGAGTGTTATGAATAATATCATTCACTCTGCCGGGTCCCACTCTGCATTGACAGAGACAAACTTCCCCATTGATCCTCTGAATACATTCCTTCCTTTTCCATCCCACAGGAAAATGGAAGCAGGATGGAAAATGTATTTTATATATTTTTCTCCAACTCTTCTTTGTCCTCTCTGCACTGTTGGCCCAGTCAGCCCCAAAGTCATTCGAATATCTCTGACACGTGTGCCATTTCTATGCCGCCCGCGTGTGTGTGTGTGTAAGTCTGTGTGTTTGTGTGCTGCCAGCTCTAATATGCGAAGCGTGAGTCTTTTACAACATGTTAAATATTACACCATGGGGTCTCACAAGCCAGACACCAAGTGGAGTGGGGCAGGAGGAAAGCGAGATGGAGGGATGCTAGGCGAGATGGCACAGAGCTGTCGGCCACAGAGTAAACCCATTCGTCTTGCTCTCTCTTTATTTGCAACACCCTCTGTAGACTATAAAGCATAGCCCGCAAAGCATTATAGCCTTGTATCTTTCAAATGCCAAATTATACATCCACATAAGCCCGATTGTTCACTTCTCACAATACACACACACACAGACACGCACACACAGTACACGTACACGACTCCATAATGCTTCTATTTCTAAGTCAATTGGGCTGTAAAGCAGAGACAGATATATGATGTCTGGATCTTCTGCTTTATCATATGTGTGTGTGTTCAGCATGCTCTCACACGGACTTGGGAGGAAATTGTACAAAATGTCAAGCACTCTATTACAGCACTTTAGGTGGCTCCATGTACACGTGCACACTCTGCCTAAGTCAGGTTAGATGACACACAACAAATTTTCCAGACTATCCCAGAAAATTGGATGTCGCCACGATCATATTAAATCCATGTACCTGTATTAGAATTCTAAAAGTTAAAAGAAATGTACACTTTTAAAGGAATTTACACTAACTCTGAAATGCGTTCATTTGTGAATTAAAAATGACAAAACTCAAAATGGACGATCATCCATCCATTACTTATTATAGCATTTGTCTTAATTTGTGTCACGGGTGAACTGAAGCCTATCCTAGTTGAATTTAGGGGAGAGGTGGGGCACACTCTGGACTGGTCGCTAGTCTATCACAGGGCACATATAGACAAAAATGCTTTTACAATAACATTCACACCTGTGGGTCTTTTATTAATCTTGCAAGCGTGTTTTGGGAATTTGGCATAAAGACAAAATGCCAACTCCACGCAGGTGGAGCCTACATTCAAAGCCAGGATCACTTGAACATGGGTGGGTTAAAGTCCAATGAATCCAATCCAGACAAGCAAAAATATGAATCAAAAATGTATTTTATAGAGAATAACTATAGCTTTACATACAAAAACTTAAATATAAATGACTAGTGACGTGGATGAATTTAACATCACCTTTATCGAAAACTTTTGACGATATACTGTATGGAAGATGGGGAGAGGGAGAAGCCATTTAGCACTTTGCAGTGAGTTCTTATTTTTTTAATTCTATCTCCCTTTCTTCATCAAATGGCTGGCAATCATAACCTTCTGTCGTATTGTGTAAAAAGGGTTCAACAGACGGCCAGGCGTATTTCACAATGCAAGCTTTTATGAACAACTAAAACAATAACAAGCCTCACGGCCTGCTCAGCAACACTCGGACAAGTTGGTGCAACATCGGCGTCAACAATCCGACCTTCAAAATAAAATCACACCATTATAATACCAGTTTGACCACACTTTATTTCTTTTTTTTTAGCAGTCACACTCAAACTATTTTTTGCTTGTTTACTGAGTGTGACCATGTGGCCTACCATGTGGCCCTAGAAAGCGGTGACACTGTGTTATTACACTGCATGCTTTTATTTTGAACATCTGACTTTTGACAGGATGTGTTACGCAGATATTGCTGAGTGTTGCAGAGTAGACCGGGAGGGTTATAGCTTTGAGTTGTCAATAAAAGCTTGCATTGTGGAATACAGTACGCCTTTCTGTCTGTTGAACCATTCGTACACACTTTGGATGAACGCACATCGATTCAGAGAAATTAATAGCCGTGTCACAAGGTATTTTTTTTTAACACAAACTGAGTGGCTGTGGAAAAATGGGATAAACTCTAAATGAAAAACACGGATCGTACGGAAATTAGGCCATACGAAAAGGAAGGTTCCACTGCATTCACATTCACACCGCAACTGAGGGGGAATTGAAACTCAGGTGAGTGAACTACCATCAGTGACAAAAGTAAAAGCAAATGTTGAAAAGGTAAAGGCAAATTTACAAAAGTACTAAACAATCTCAAAAAAGCACAGTATACACAACAAAGCTAATGGAAAGGTTAGGTACTGTACATGTTTCAGCCCTTGTGGCAATCACACAATGTGCATTTTTTTTCCAGCGTTGGTAAATGTTTCACAACATGTAATATTGTTTTCAGTTTTGTAATTGTGTTTATACTTCTTGGCCACTATTGCTTTTTTTCCCCCATGAGCCATATAAATGTTTTATAGCGAAACCCATGACAAACAACTGTTATTAGACAGCTTTAGCACCAGAAAATGTAATTCTAGCTCTTCACAGCTCATGTACATTTCGTGTTTTAGAATGTTCAAGCAAGCATTTTTTGAATGATAATGTCATTGTAACAATTTGTAACGGGGTAAAACAACATGATTACTCAAAGCGCAATAAAGAATTGCATGGACATTTTACATTGAAATCATCATAGCAGTCATGTAGTTTATGGCTACTAGATTTTGAACTGCATGGATCAATCTGAAATACATGTTTAGTGGTGTTTTCTAAAAAGTATAAGTAGTATGTTTTGAAAGACAGTTTTTGCAGCTAATGGAGATACCGGTTATAAACATGACATTATATCACATTTTCTTTTGAATTTTAGCTACACAGCATTCCATCATGTTAGAAAGTTACATTTTGAAAGTGGATAATTTACAATGTTTTCAGAGGACAGCAGCATGTGTCAAATGTTTCTGATTTCTACTCATTAAATCACACTATTTTATTTAGAAAACAAACAAAACAAACATTTACAATGGGGACTCGTAAGACAAAAAAAGTATTTACAGGTTATTTTTATTTCACTGTCACTGGTAGTTTCATGCTTCTTTATGCTCCCCCTGATCTATACCACTGAAGCAATCATAATTTTATTTCCAATTATGGTGCTTTTATTTGACTATTTCGCTCAATAGTTGCACATTGTTAAAAAGCCACACATGGCCAACGTTTCAGACAACGATTTTCCCTCTGATATTCCCACTTGGTTTAATTCAATAATTGTCTGAATCTCAAATCTGAAAATGTGTTTTTGCTTTTGGAGGCTACGACAGCAGCACACAATGATGCATAAGTAAGTAATAAGTAATAGTAAGCTGTGATTATTATTATCATATATTATTATATTATATTATAATTATTTAAGCAAGACTATATTATACTACAATACTATATTCCCAATGTATTTAACTTAAATATTGGAAATTCAGTGTTGTTTTTTTACAAAGATTTTGCAACAGAATAGTTATTTCAATTTGATTACTGAAAAAGAAAACCATTATATATATGTATTGTCAATCACAAACATGCTGTTAATATGCCTACACCACAAATGTATATATAAATATGTATATATATACACACACACACACACACACACACAAAATAAAATAAAATAAATTTTGTGTTACCAGTACTTCCAATTTTTCCGACATCCCATATCACGTAAGCGGTAATTATACTGAAGGGCCACAAATTAGAGCAGCTTGATTATTTTATATATATATATATATATATATATATATATATATATATATATATATATATATATATATATATATATATATATATTCAGACTTGGACAATCACGGTTATGGCTATTGTAAAACCTTTATAGCTTGTAGAGTTCCACTTTTAAGAGCCAGTCAAGGTTAACTGAGCTCAGTGGGCACTCTTGTCGTTACCGAGCAGACGAGACAGGCAAGTCAGGCACAGTCGGGAAACAGAGTGAAGATGTGTGCTAATACTGTATTTGCCCACTTATCCATTGAGCCATGTGAATGAGTATTGAGGATTTATAGATTAGGTGACCAGCCTCACGTCTAAACTACTCTCCTTTTTAATCAAATATATTTATGGCATGTTGAATGGTGGTTGTGAATGCCTGAAAGTAAATGACTGTGGTGTACAAGTACAATTATAGGTTAGGCTGCATTTCGATTATTGACAAAAATAAGAATATTTCTGCTTAGGAATGTCTGCTGAATAGCTATTTAACTTTATAGGTGAAGGGATGTGACAGACATTGTAAGAAGCTAAAGATATCAAGGCAGAGAATTCAGCTGCTAAATGCTAACGAGACTTATCAATGCAATAGACATTGCGGGGACGTCTTTGCAACCAGCGGCGACTCGAGTTGCCATCAGGTCCCCAATTAGTCTCCAGCCCAGTGAGATACACACCTTAACACTAATGTGTGCATCCAACAAAACTCAGTGCAGCTCTGCTTACTTTTTGGCTTTGACATGGTAGCAGGGGTATACTGTAGCTCCCGTTGGAGGTGTGGACGTGTCTGCGTGATTTTGCCTCTGCATGATAGTGACAGTGCAGTCAGACAGTGGGCAATTGCAGAACATCTCATTCACCTGCTCATTTTCAGAAAAAGGCTTAAATTAATTCTTTAATGTCACATTTGATGGGTGGGCAGGCACTCCAGAGACCCAACTATTTGTATGCAAGCAATTAAAAATTAAATATTCCATTAAATAACCCCCTTTAAGAAGACACATTTTACTCAAGAGGACACTGAAGGCAGCAAGAACACAGAGCGCTGCAGCGTCAGTGGAGACTCTGGACTATATAATACTGCTAGTGTCCAGAGTTATTGCGCAGGAAAAAAAACTGTTTATTTGTGTCATTTCTAGCCAAATCTCCTCTTGGCACCCGACCAGTGAACCCCCATATGGTATCCGCTCAAAACGGTATCCCAGAAATAGTATCACGTAGGACAATCTTATTTCAGGTTTAACAAATGGAAAAGCATCACTAGCAAGTCGAACCATGTGGAGCAAAGTAGTTACTAATTTTGGTTGTTGTTTTCTAGTGTTGTTTTCGTCGTACAGTGTTTATTTTGGGCTCAATTAGTGGCATCGACAGGGGCGGTGGTACGGTGAGCACATGGGGTCCAGGGAGGGCCATTTATCGTTCACAGGAGTGTTAGGGGGGAAAAAAATAATTCTGAAAGCATACATTCATTAAGCCTGGTCTCCTTGTCTCTATGGAAACCAGTGCATCTTTAATAGTGAGCGTGTGTTTCATGTTTTTGTGTCTGAGTGCCTCTCACAAATTCACATTGGCAGTTTTAGAGATTAGGACAAAAACCTTTGACGGGAAATGTGTTGTGGGTCTTTCTTTGTAAAATGGGTTATGAAAGTAGTGAGAAAAAATGGTGCCTAGTATGCTAAATCAATCTCAGAGACCTTTTCAGTTTTTCCTCATTCCACCTCCTCTCCGCTTGCCACAATCTTCCATTTTCATCTGTACTCTCTCGCCCACCTGAGCCTAGCACCTGTGTAGGAAAGTTGCCTCAGGGTGACATCACATGCAAACTGTCACAAGCTGGATCCCCTTGGTAGCTGCCACACACCACCTGCCTCTCGCCTCCCCTCTGGAGAGAACCCAGAACAAATGCTTGTCATTCGTCTCATTCATTTAATTCCAATTTTGTGGGACTTCTTTCAAAACGGAATGTACCATAACAAGTGGGAAAATTGTTTTAGGCTACATTGCTTGTTTTGCCATGATTTTACTGAAAAAAGACATAGCATCCCCTCTTAATCCAGGGGTGTCCAATCTATGGACCAAGGCCATTTGCAGCATACCACCCGCTTTTTTAGCGGCCCACAGCATAAAATAAAAATAACATTTGACATGGCCTGCAACGTAGCAAAATTGTCGAAAAATTGCAGAATGGTTGCGACGCCCCGGACTATGACTACGACTACTACTACTACTAATACTACTAGTAGCAAGTCAAACTACCCCACACATCTAAGGGCAATTTAGAAACCTCATTCAACCTACCATGCATGCTACTACTAGTAGTAGTAGGAGTAGTAGCAATAATAATAATAATAATAATAATAATAACAATTCTAATTATACATTGGGCGGCACGGTGACCGACTGGTTAGAGCGTCAGCCTCACAGTTCTGAGGACCCGGGTTCAATCCTCGGCCACGCCTGCGTGGAGTTTGCATGTTCTCCCCGTGCCTGCGTGGGTTTTCTCCGGGCACTCCGGTTTCCTCCCACATCCCAAAAACATGCATTCATTGGAGACTCTAAATTGCCCGTAGGTGTGACTGTGAGTGTGAATGGTTGTTTGTTTGTATGTGCCCTGCGATTGGCTGGCAACCAGTTCAAGGTGTACCCCGCCACCTGCTGATTATACCTGGGATAGGCGGGAGCACGCCCGCGACCCTAGTGAGGAGAAGCGGCTCAAAAAATGGATGGATGGATGGATGGATAATACATTGGTTTGTAGTATGTAAAAGACAAAATATATGTAAAAGAGATATGTAGATATGTAAAGAATTATGCATTTTGGACTAAAATAGTAACAAAATTACTCTTAATAATAGTATAATCCAGTTTCAGAAGCAAAAATAGTTTGCCCACTTTCTGCTCCGTGTGAAGGTCTGATTTGTGACATACTGTATATTAATGATCCCACATAACTACTTTCGAAATTGTCACTTTATTACAGATTGGTCTAGTATTGGTTCTGAATGTGGAGATCTTCTCAGGACAGGGGCGGATCTATTTTAGTGGGATACAGGGTCGCGGGCCACCACAAAATCCTGAAACGAAAATCCTAATCTATTTGTGTTGTCGCCTGTAACAGAAAGCTGTGATTTTGTGGTTTTTCAAAATATGTCAACAATATAAAAGTGCTTGATGGATTGGTTTTTGTGTGTTTCATGAATTGAAGTTGAAGAAATTCAAAGTGGCCCTTGCATCCTTCAATTTTCTGGATGCGGCCCTTCGGAGGAAAATGTTTTGGCACCTCAGCCTTAAACCCTTAAAAATGATGGCAATAGCATTTCTAAAGTTTGACGAACTTGCCTTTTTACCTCCACCAAGGAGTGTTTTGTGTTGGTTGGAGCATGAAAAAATATCTGCATATACTCCTGAACTTTTTTCACTAAGAGCTGTGCCACGTAGGTGAACGCAGACACGGAAATAGACTGCAAATCAACAACATCCTGCCTAGTGTGGATTTAACACGGTGGGTAATACGCTGGGCATGCCGACCTACTCAATGCTACCAGATTTCCTGCCCTCAATCATCAGTACAATGATATTACCGGCAATCTAATATTCATGAATGAAAACATGGCCGAGTGTCGGTGTGAAGTGTTTGATCAGGGAGGGCAGACATATTGTTTTGTACCACATTCAAAACATTTTATTTGAATGGATTTGATCTGCAGTCGTTTTGGACTTCATCTTTTTGGAGACGTTTTCACCATCCAACATAAGAAGACACTGACTAAAAAAATTAATGGATGGATATCCTTGACAAGTTGGACAGGAAATACAAAATATATATATATTTTTTTTTAATAGTAATGTATTTCTTATAAGCAGCATGGTAGAGCAGTGGTTGGCATGTCTGCCTCACAGTTCTGAGGATTCTGCGGATGAAACCTCAGCTCAGGTCTTCCTGTGTGGCTTTTACATGTTTTCCCTGTGCTTCTGTGGGTTTTCTCCGGGCTCTCCGGCTTTCCAAATCCTCAAAAGATGCGTGTTAGGTTTATTGAAGACCTTAAATTGTCTAAGTTGCGCATGTGAGTGTGAATGAGCCCTGTGATTGACTGGTGACCAATCCAGGCGGGGTTTTTATTCACTTTTCTTCTGGAATTTTATTTACGATGCTCTAACTGCAAGGAGCTTGGCCCCCAACATGGCGCCAGGAGAAGCGCTTGCCCTAATATGAAGTCAAATGAAGCGAGAACGGATTAACTGGGACAGGAGATTTGAACCATTCCTTCCATTAGTCATTATGGGGAATGTGCATTTACTCAACAACAGACAAACTAACCGCCGAAAACTGCATTTGTTTGTTTACAGTCAATCTTCAGTTGCTGCAGAAAACGCAGGTGATGTCATACACGCAGTGATCGTGAGTTTACAATTTCAGCACAAACAGAGACTTCAATTATGTTCCTATCTCTCATCTACTAACACCGTCATACAACATGTTGGAATATGCAACAAGAGGGACTGAAACTCTGGACCTCCTATATGCCAGATGCCAATGTGTAGGGAGCTCTTCATATATTTTAATTAGAAACGAATACAAAACCAACATTTTGTAATGTAGATTACAAATATATTACATATTTGTAATATGTAATATATATTACATATTATATTATTAGTATTATTTCATTTATTGTTTTTTCTATATTATGTTAGAACTTATATACAGCACTTTGTTACAGCTGCAGTTTTTTTTAAAGTGGTCTGGTAATAAAGTTAAGTAGAGTTCAGTTTGACATTGATTGAACAAATGTGTCTGCATAAAGGGCTATCTTTCACAAATAAGACTCCCCCCAAAAATATTTGTAATAGTAATAGTTGTCTTGTGGTTTCTCCAGGGACCTATTAATAGCCTAATTTACTTATTTATTTAAATAACAACATAAGCAAATTTAATTTAAACTCAAGTCAATAGCCTGTTGTAGATTAAAGCAAATTACAATATAAGTATTGTTTAGTTGTAACAATGAAATGTAGTTCCACACATTTAAAAAAAGGCCAATTCAAACACAAATGATTGTTGATAACTTAAAGCAGTAAGAAGGACAGACAAAAAAAAAAAAAAAAAAAAGAAAAGAAATTGATTCCTACACTGTGTAATACTTTGGATTACTCATTTATGAAAATGAGTGACAAATTTATTAGGAGGAGCAAACTCATTCGGGAAATAATGGAATGGGGAAATAAGCCGAGTTCTATTTACTCACATTTAATTTATTCACAAACGTTTGGAGGCAGACAGCGTAAGAATGTCATACAGCTTTTTTTATCAGTGGCTGCCAATTACATTCATCCGTTATTCACTGAGTTGCACTAATATAAATATAACAGCGCACCAAAACAACCTAGAGCTTCAGTCTTATCTGTGATATACAATTAGTGGAATTTCAACCAGTGAGCTGATGGTACTGTATCACTACTAAATGACAAGTCTTCATCTATTGTGTGGAGACCGCCAGTTGCTCTGAAACATAACAGTATTTATTGAGCAGGTTTTGAAGAAAGTTTTCTTTTTGTTATTGTTTTACTCTTTCTTTCCCACCAAGCTTTCTGTGCTGCTTTTCCTCTAATCCAGCGATTTCCAACCTTTATGGAGCCAAGGCACATATTTTACAACTGAAAAACCTTATGGCACACCAACAAACAAAAATGTCACAAAAGGTAGACACATTAATTACTGTATGTACTTCATGCCATCTAATAGAATGGCATTTATTTGTTCTGTCTGTCACTATGCCTCACTGCCATAAATAGATGAACAAAGATACATTATTTCTTGTAAATAAAGAATTTTTTGAGCAATTACATTTCCCACGGCACACCTGAAGAGCGCTTACGGCACACGAATGTGCCCCAGCACACTGGTTGAGAATCACTGCTCTAATCACAGTGTATTTTTAACTCCCGTTGCTATGATTCCTTCTTGCTCACTGTATTCAAATGAAAGCACTTTATTTTCTTGAATTTCTGCATACTGTATATGGGCCTGACATTTGGCTTATGTAACGTGTTGTCCAAACAACAGAAATGCATGTGCAGTGTCTCAATCGAAAAGCACCCTGAAATGACAGCTGTTATTCTATAGGAGGGAGCACAATGTAATTCCATGTACCCAGCTGCAGGTTGAAGAGAATTTCACTTGTTTTGGGACGAATGTGCAGTATTGGGACAATTGGTTACAAGAAGTGAAAATGGAAGAAAATATCCAATAACAGTGGTGTCTTGAGATACAAGTGACTTCCAAGTATTGTGAGATAGGAGCAATTTTTAGCATTTGAGATACAAGTGCTATACGGTGACAGTGAGCTGAACTCATCTCGACTCAGTTCACAACAAGCGGGGGTTTGGCAGTTAGTGAACAAGTCTTCAGAACAAGACAAGAGGCTTCAAGCTGTAGAATGCCACTTCCAGTTGAAGTTTACCTTCAAACTAAACCAAACGAATTGCATGAATTGCAATAGACGGTTGGATTCCAGTTGATGAATATAAATGTCCATGGCAGTGCATGAGTTAATTAACCCCAACATGGAGGTTTTCTGCCTTTGCTAGCTTATCATCCCCTGATCAAGTAATAGTGAGTGGGATTCACAATACCAAAAAGAATTTTATGCCATAAAAATCATATCATGAGGTTCATAACTGTATCACATGCTATGTTATTACTGAGTGCTGTCTAGATACTTTATTTCTGTCCTTGCACGAGCACTGTAACTTCCTCGGCTTTTTATAATGTACTAACTCTACTGTATGAAATGATGTCATTTCCCAGATAATTAAGACAGAAAACCCTTTTAGGGACAAGCTTGTCTGTGCTAGTCTTGTTCTGGACACCTCATGCAATTCTTATTACTTGTGATAACGTTGGGAACATTTTGTGCTCCACATACAGTCGATTCCCCAGGGCACAATGGATGGAAAAAGATGGAGTGCATCACCTGGGTGGTCAATAGGCTCAATGGCAAAATTAATATTCTCACACAATTCGCATTCCCACATTTTCTTTGTTTCCACAAGAAAGACAGAATGGACTCTTTTAGAATTCCTATGCGAGCACAAAAGAAACCGAGGCGGAGGTTATCGCCATTGTTTCTCTGTTCTGCGAGTGTACCTCGCGCTCCTCTCAACTGCATGAAACTGTATAATGGTGGCGGAGATTTAGAAGCGAAATAAAGAGCTTTGTTCGTATATCTTAAGAAAGAGACAGTGTAGAAGTGGGTTAGAGGATGAAAGAGTGTGGTGAATGCATGAAAAAGCTTGTAAAAACTGATTGAAATGTGATTGTCACCAAAGGCCATTTGAAGGAGAATATTGTGGCTTTACTTTTAAGCCAACCATGTGATACAGAAGTCCCATTGCACTGCCCTTGCTTTTTTCCCCCCATCACTTTCTAATGAGCAATGCATTCTTTTTTTGCTCTACCTGTAGACACACACATATGCACTCAAACACACATGTACAAAGCACACCTCTCATTGCTCATGTGCTGTCATGGCTGAACTGCATATTATTGAGCTGTAGTGATTCATTGAGCTCAGGCCTTTCACTCATTTCTTTCCCACTTTGCATTCATACATGTCCTGAAACACATATTCCCAAGTATCCTACTTTTATCTGTACATTTGATACTCAGGAAGTCCATTTCTTTAGCACAGACAGATGTTTTTACAGATGTTTCAGGTCCTCACAATGTGCATTGTGTGGGCTATAGAATAGGTACACATGGGTATACACTATATATATATATATATATATATATATAATGGATGAGATTTTGGCTGTTACTGCAAACCCTCTTACAGGGGTCCCCAACCCCCATCCCCTTGACCGTTACCAGGCTGCACAGATGGAGACCCACTCACCACTACTCCACTGTCATCACATTCCTTCACTGAAAAATAATACTTATTTTTCAAGTCACAGCAACTTTATTATTATTGCTGCTAACAATGTGTATTACTTTTTGTTTAAAATTGCACAAAATCTGTCTATGGCCAAACAGAAGTAACGGTATGTAGTGGTGCCTTGATTCACGATTTTAATTCGTTCCATGATCACGCTCGTAACTCAAAACACTCGTGTATCAAATCATCCCCTCCCCCCAAAAAAGCGGTTGTGTTTTCTAATTTAAATAATTAAATAGAATGTAGAGAAATTAATCAGTTTTTGCCACACTTTTTTGCTTCAATTCAACCTTCTGGTTGTTCCTGTTGTCATATTTTTATTATTAGTGGTAATAGTAGTCTTTTTGCACAGTGTACGACAGGATGGATTAAAATTGTGCCTCCCATATGCTATATGCCAATATCAAGGGAGGTCTTGTGTATTTTAGCTACAAAATAAGATCTTATTTATTTATGATTGTATTATTATTATTATGTGCCTGTCTTGCACTGGCTTGGACACAAAGAAAATCCATGAGGAGAGATATAAATAAAGTTGAGGTGACTTTTAACAAAATTATTACATGACATTTGAAAATGTAATTATTATTTTTTTTAATCCGGAAAAATCAATGTTTATCAAACTCACGTTTGCAAAATCATGACCAGCCACCGCTGATGCTATCAGCTTTAACCACTCATCCACACAGTCACAATTTTACTTTAAGAATTGCTTTGAAATCATCCATTAATCCTCTAATATATCCACTGAGTTATGCCATTTTCAACGAGCCAGTCTGCAGACGAGCCTCTGCAGCTGGTTGGCGCGAGAATATGACTAGAAATGATGTGGGCTGACTCAGTTTCCATTCATGGGCGTGGGAGGATTTTACGGTCGCTCCGTTTAACGTTAATTAGGCTTTACACGATCAGGATTTTGAAAAAACGATAACCGATCCAATCACAAGATGGAGGAATGTGTCTATTTAAATGACCTGTTCATTTACTGTGTATACTTGTATACTTAATTGCTCAAAAAATTATATTTACAATAAATAATGTATCTTTGTTCCTCTATTTATGCCAGTGAGGCATAGTGACAGACAGAACACATGAATGGTCTTCTATTAGATGGCAGGAAGTAAATACAGTAATTAATGTGTCCACTTTTTGTGTCATTTTTGTTTGTTGGTGTGCCGTGAGATTTTTCAATTATAAAATATGTTCCTTGGCTCCATAAAGGTTGGAAATCACTGCTCTAGTCAGTTCGTGTATTCTAATCAGTCAGGTCGAACCAACATGACAGAAATAATGGGTGCTAACTTCCATCCATCCATCCATCCATTTTCTGTGCCGCTTCTCCTCACTAGGGTCGCGGGCGTGCTGGAGCCTATCCCAGCTGTCATCGGGCAGGAGGCGGGGTACACCCTGAACTGGTTGCCAGCCAATCGCAGGGCACATAGAAACAAACAGCCATTCGCACTCACATTCACACCTACGGGCAATTTAGAGTCTTCAATCAACCTACCACGCATGTTTTTGGGATGTGGGAGGAAACCGGAGTGCCCGGAGAAAACCCACGCAGGCACGGGGAGAACATGCAAACTCCACACAGGCGGGGCCGGGGATTGAACCCAGGTCCTCAGAACTGTGAGGCTGACGCTCTAACCAGTCGGCCACCGTGCCGCCGGGTGCTAACTTACTGTAGTTAAATCATTTTATTTTTAATTAGATTACATCACCCACACCGAAACTTTAGAGCATGATTCGACAGAACGGCGGCATGTTTACGTCCAACCGTTCGTGATACCACTAGCTTGCGAGGCTACATAACATTTTGTCGCCTGCTTGCGAGCCGTATCATATTAAAAGTATGTGAACATACCTCAAGCAAGCCTTAAATGAACGTCCTCTCCTGTCCTGAGCACCGGTGACCACCAACACATTTTTACCCATTTTGTCCTTATAATACAAAGTCGACTCGCTCCAGGCGGCACGGTGGCCGACTGGTTAGAGCGTCAGCCTCACAGTTCTGAGGTGCGGGGTTCAATCCCCGCCCCCGCCTGTGTGGAGTTTGCATGTTCTCCCTGTGCCTGCGTGGGTTTTCTCCGGGCACTCCGGTTTCCTCCCACATCCCAAAAACATGCATTCATTGGAGACTCTAAATTGCCCGTAGGTGTGACTGTGAGTGTGAATGGTTGTTAGTTTCTATGTGCCCTGCGATTGGCTGGCAACCAGTTCAGGGTGTACCCCGCCTCCTGCCCGATGACAGCTGGGATAGGCTCCAGCACGCCCGCGACCCTAGTGAGGAGAAGCGGCTCAGAAAATGGATGGATGGATGGACTCGCTCCACTCTTGTTGTCGTCACCACGCTAATGAGTGTATCCGGTCGCATTTGAGTTGACAAGATAAAGCCCAATGATCGTAAAAAACGAGATGCGGTGGTATCGGAATACAAGTTTTTGTTGCAGTAGTCTGACAGTGCAATCGTGAAAGAGCAAATTTGTCTTATAGTCTGATCCGGACATTACGTGTTGCCTCTCTCCGACGTGTTGTCTGTCCCACACCGCCGACATGTTTTAAAAAATTTTTTTAAAAACTTCATTGGCCGTCAGATATTTATAGTACTACGTCAAAAGACACGCGACACGGCTAAAAATAAACTAGCTTTTGGCTTCAAATATACTGTGCACGCGGCAACGTGAGGTAAATGTCTTTTGCGGTCATTGATCGGATCGGTGAATTATGACATTAAAGCCGATCAGCATAAAATGCTAAATATCGGCCGATACCGATCAGCCCGATAAAATCGGTGTAAAGTCTAACGTTAATTGGTTAAGCCATTCGAAGCCCTACCTCCGCAATATCTTTCTTATTGTACAGGACCCCACCGCATGTCACACATTTAACGAGAGTTAACGGCAAATGTCGGAGCACCCAAAATCGGAAATGACGTTATATAATGAGACAAGGGTGATAAATAAATCAATTTTACTCATTAACTGTGTACTATTTATCCTACTCATCTAAAAATATATATACATATAAATTGTAATGTTTCTATAATACTGTCTTTCTTTCATTTCATTCACTTTTGTCCTTTTCAAGGTGAGTCAGCAGCAGTAGGGCAGCACCGTAGCGCCCTCTATTGACTAGTCGCCACTGGAGTTGAGTTGAGTTCCACCTGCCACCATACAGCCTTCATAGCTCAGATTTTTGCTCAAAAGTCAAAACAAAAAATTGTCGGAATGACCAGTTGTATCTCAAAAATCTCATCAGTTGGATCACACGTGTCTCAAGGCAGCACTGGTATTTTCGGACAACCTTCCCATAGAATGCCACCATTTTCTTCTTAGTATTGCTAGTCTGCTGCAGTGTGTATGTAGGCCAGTTTGCAATGCAGTGAGCATTGTAAATTCATGAGTTAAGGTGCCCTTAAAGAGAAAGGTCTTATTTAAGGTTGAAAAACAAGTTAATGTTAAGGTTTTTGTTAAAGATTGCTGCCTCATGGACATGCAAAAGTGCAGTGTTCCATCTCTGTAGCGATGGTGTCAGTCAATATTGACCTTTCAGCCTTTTCTCCAAGAGTTAAGCCCTGACTTGTGGCCACCAAGGACTTGACTCGGATGAACTCATCAAAACACCTCTCCCCTCCCACTGACTTGCTCTCTTTTAATACCGCCCTCATCCTCTCATCTTTGTGACTGATCTCTCTTCCTCTCCTTTTTTCCTCTCGCTCCCTCTCCCCTTCCCTTCTACGTCCCCTTTTTGTTTGTTTCCTCTCGAGTTTCATCTTCCTGCCTTCCGTCTAGACGTTCATTGTTTATTAGGACTTCTTCTGATGTCAAGTTATCAAAAGGAAGAAAGATTTATGTAAAGTTACTGTGAATTTCCATGTCAAGCGTCAGCTAATTCATTCCGTCAGATGCCGACTCTGTTTATGTTTGTACTACAGGACGAGGTCATCTGCTCCGCTTTGTTTATACCATCATTTTACTGGCAGACTTTACTTGAATGTTTAATGTTATTATCTGATATGCACTGTTGGTTTCTGTTCCTTTTATTTAAATTGAATTTAAATCATGAAAGAAGTTCACATCTTGGCCCGGGCTTCTACTTTATTTAAGAACCAATGAGTTTTACGTCTGGCAGCATAGACAAGGGGGAAAGCATTATTTTTTTCTTTACTTAAAGAAATATTTACCACAGTCAGCCTTGACGGATCCGGCTGAGGTAGTAACAGAGAAGTGACTACAGCAAAGTATACAAATGTCTCACTTAAGTAGGAGTTCTTAAAAAAAAGTGATGCATTGTCGAAAACCGAAGTCTTCTTGAAAAAAAGAAAAACATTAACATGACCTATAACTTGTACAATTCAAATTTAAAAAAAATCTATTTTTAAAATCTAATCCTTTTGGCAGAGGAAGTAAAAATAACTAACTAAGGTAATATGGTTGCAAAGGCATGCACACCCTCTTGTCTCTGGGGATGTGGCTGTGTTCAGAATTAACCAATCACAAACTCATGTTAAATGGAAATCAGTCACAAACCTGCCACGATTTAAAGAGGTTCGGATTAATCCCGACCAAAATTCAGCTGTTCTAGTAGGCTTTTCCCGGCTTTTTTTCTAGCAAATCCTGAAGATTTTACGCTAAAACGAATTCATAATTCCTTCCACCTTGTCGAAAGATACTGTTGCTGCTAAACTCACTAATACAATGTCCTGTGTCACAACTTGGTTGCAGGAGTGCTGTCTACAGCTAAACGTTTCTAAAACTGTAGGCATGTATTTCACTAAAACAAATAGCGTAACACCTGACCCCGACATACTTGTTAATGGAGAAAAAATGCAAATTGTCAGCCAATACAACTATCTTGGGTTAATAATAGATTCACAGCTTTCCTTTAAAGCCCATATTGACAAATTGTGTAAAAATATCAAATTAAACCTCACAAATTTCCGTGCAATTCGGAATGAAATGTCAACTGAAGCTGCAGAAATTTACCTGCATTCAATGATTCTTAGTCACTTTAACTATTGCATAACCAGTTGGTCCCAGGCTGGTCAGAATACAAAAAAACTATTGGAAGTTTTGTACAAACAAGTAATTAAAGTGATGGATAAAAAACCAAGGCACTATCATCACTGTGCAATTTAAAAAAAAATACAGTCTTTTAAACTGGGACAGTCTTGACATATTTGCAGATTTAAATTTGATTTATAAAGTACTGCATGATTTGGCCCCAGCTCCTCTGGCTGAGTTCATCAGCCAAAGAAACAGCTCTGAGCGTGTCACTCGAGGCTCTGTCAGAGGTGACTGTCTCATTCCTCTGCGCAGGAGCACTTTCAGTAAGTCAGCCTGGTCAGTGAGGAGCGCTGGTGAGTGGAACTCAGTACCTGAGGAGGTTTACTCCTCTGCTTACAACATACAAGGCCTTCACAAAAAAACTGAAAATGTGGCTAGTTAACACCTATAGCTGCCAACACTAAAAGACTAGTATGTTATGTTGTCTTTTTGTTATGATCAAAAAAAATTATGGTTTTATTCTCCCTTAATAGTATAGTTTGATTATGTATCCTGTATTATATTGTCTTGTAGATGTATTTTACTGCTTTTTTACATCATGGCCAGGGGACTACAGATGAAAACTAGCCTTCTGGCTAATTCTGGCTTTTTTAACCATGTGTACTTCATGTGTTTTATGAAATTGCATTGTCCCCTTTCAAAAATAAACTGATAAAAAAAAAAAAAAAAAAGAAAGCCTCCCAGTTCCAGCTGAAGAAAAACAGCCCCAAAGCACGATTCTCTGACCCTCACGCTTCACTGTATGTATGGTGTTCTTTTGGTCATGAGCAGTGTTGTGTTTGCACTAAACATACCTTTTGGAGTTATGGCTGAAGAGTTCAACCTTGGTTTCATTGGACCATACCAAAATCCCCCATACCACATGTGGGGTAAAGTGTGTCATGCTCCATGGTAGCCAAGGTTGCATTTTTATACTGTTTATAAATAAATATTGACCGCATGATGATAGGTGGAATGCAGAGAACAATTGCCGCCATATAATATACATCCATTCATTCATTTTCCTTACCGCTTATCCTCACTAGCGTGCATAGGCGTGCTGGAGCCTATCCCAGGTATCTTTGGGCGAGAGACGGAGTACACACCAAACTGGCCTCCAGCCAATCGCAGGGCACATTCACACCTACAGGCAATTTAGCATCTTCAATTAACCAACCATGCATGTTTTCAGGTTGTAGCGGAAACCCACGCAGGCACAGGGAGAACAGTGCCATTAGCAATTAAGAAAGGTATAAAGTGTCTGCCTGTGCTATTCTCCATAATATTTGATATAAGCCGTATTTTTCCACATGGAGCATACCTTAAAACTATTCTTTAAAAGGTATCCTCAATATATTTCCTTTTTTCTTCATTTTATGTGATTGTCCTACATGTGCCTTCACGCATTCATATTATTTGGTTTGCCGTACCATCCACTTCACGACTGTCCTTCTTCCCTCACTCCCGCTCCCCTTCGTCGCGAGTTGATCATAACCTTGCCATCAAATTAGCACGTTTTTAATTATCTCATCACCCAGAGAGGCCTGATGCTGATTGGCTAATCACAAATGTGTCCAGGGTGAGACTGTGAATTTTCTCACTGAATTGGAATCAACTGTATTTTCTTTTTCTCAATGTCATCTTTTCACTAGCCTTCACCTGCGTCTACTTCAGCTTCCTCCCACGTTCCAAAAACATGCATCTAAATGCATGAGTGTGAATGATTGTTTGTCTTTATGTGCCCTGCGATTGACTGGTGGCCAGTACAGAGTGTATCCTGCTTTTCGCCCAGTCAGAAGGAGTAGGCTACAGCTCAACCGCAACCAGGATAAGTGGTATAGAAAATAGATGGAAAAGTTATGCAAGGCATCCAAGTAAGTGACTGATATACATACATCTTTTTGGCAACACTGTGTTGCAGTACTATAAGGGTGGAGCTGTACAAGCAAGCAAGCTGCTGATTGGTCGACAAAGAAGGTCATTGGTGGATTATATTGTGTCATACTGCTCACACTATCGCCATCCATTCTACACAGGATGCGGAAGAAACATAAACCAGATTTAACCACAACTTTAAGGTACCATTAAAAACCATACTCGAGACGTCTCAAAGAGTCAATTTGAGGTTGAGAAAAATGAAAATGGATGCACACAGATCCATTCAGAGGGTTGATTTGTGGTCATTTGTGTGTATTTATTTACGTATGCACATTTTTCCAGGTGCTCTCTCGGCATCGATCGAAGTCCACCTTCTAATGAGGCCACAAGAAGAGACTCATTAAAGAGCCTCATTGTCTCCCCAATAGAGTCAAGTGATGTAAGTGGAGGAGCTCAGAGATAATGGTGATGAAAGAGAGAAACAGGGCGCGAGTAAAGTAAAGGTGAGACCTGGATTGCTCGGAAGAAAGACGAAAGATGGAGGAGGCATTGAGGGATCAGGGGTCGGTTTGGAGGGCGTGCACATGGATGATACAAAGGGGCCTCCTCTTTGGCGAATGGAGTAATCGCCAAGATTTCTTTCTCTTTTCATGTGGCGTCTTTCTGATGTGAGGCCAATCCGTCTGGCTGGCCGTGACTCAAAAGGCTCATATTTATGCCTTTTTTCTCCTATTTCAGCTCCCATCCCCTCGTTCTCCTTGAGGCTCATCAATAGACACTTGGAAGCCCCCCATGTGCACCCCCATAAGTTCCAGTAGTCACATAGCATAGTCACATTTTCACACTGTTGAATGCAATAAATCCAGATTCCTGATTGACATCTATGTTTATCTGATTTGGAAACATCTTTCCAATATAAATAGTCAGTGCTGTACCTGAACGAGTTCAATGAACAAAAGTTCATGAACTAGTTCATATTTCGAGCAAACGCGATATGAACTTAATTCATTTCTGCCTGATGAACGTTATTGAGAACGCGTTCTTTCTGGCGTCTGTGAACGGGTTTTGAAGGAAAGTTCAATTTCATTCAAGAGTGCCAGGTTTTGTTAGGGACTTCCAGGACAAAACCTGTCTGAATAAACGACATACGAGCCTTCATATGTCGGGGGATAAACACCGTATTTGACAACTGATTCACTGCGGCCGCCATTCATGTTGACATGCGCGAGGTGCATTCAGGGACACTCTATCCATGTATTACAATTCACTCTTAAATCATACCGTTTCACATCGGTTGTTTTGCCATTTGGTATTGCCTTTTGATGACCTGTTGACATTTTAATTTACAATGATGCAAGGTTGTGTGTGTGGAGGGGTATAAGTGTGCGTGTGTTATCTAGATGGATGGCACCAGGCCTGAAATTGCCCAGTGGAAGACAGAAACACTGTGCTGGAGGATTAACCACTGTTTAATCTCTTGTGTCTGGGGCCTGAGTGTACTCTTTGGTCTTACGTGCGTGTTTGTGCGTCGTGTTTCCTGGGTGCATATGGTCCCCTTACACCCCAGTGGCTCTGCGCTGTCGTGTCTGCTGCTAGCCGATTAGTACAGAGAATGAAAACAATGGCCAACCTCTGAAAATTGAGGAGCAGGGAAAAGCATGAGAGGAGGCAGTGGGTATGGACATTATGGGCAATAGTGGGGAAATTACAAAATGGTTATTTTGAGGGTGAAAGGAGTTAAAACCTGAAGGAAGCCAGTTAAATGTCTGTATAATATGGTTAGGAAAGGTTTGATGAGATTTAAAAATTTAAGATCACGGAGCAAAGATATTTATGACAAATGGAGCCTCCTGTCTCTGTGTGTATTTTTCTACAGATAGATGAAAGCAGAATGGTCCAGATGTAGCTTCCCTTAGCTATAATGATATAATGATGATAATCTCATCGCAAATGGGGCCTGTTAATTCTTTAGGACCTCTTGTCCTTATGCCCCAACATACACACATGCACTATGTGAACCTCTTTGTGTTGTGATTGATTTTGTCTGAAAATACACACAGCCAGACACAAGTGCCACCCTCCATTGGGCCTATGTCCAGTGGGTCCTGTTCTTGCCCATGGCCAGCAGGTGTCACATGGAGAGGAAACTCCAGCTGAGTTGCTGGCACTGAATCCAGCAGCACTTTGCGTGTCCGCCCCCCCACCCCAACACACACACACAAACAATGCTTGCAGACACAATACAACACACAAATACACACCCACTAATGCATGCACACAACTGCTGGCACGGCTCACTTTTCTGACAGTCTGACAGAGAGCGCTGGCTCCCCGCTCACATGGCTGCACTATACCCACTGGTCTTCACCTCCATCAAAGTGGCTAACATGAAACATACGCATGCACAAAGCTCACGGGTAGAGAGCATGATGTATTGTTCTTGTGTTGTTATTATACAGTGTCGAATCTAACACATATTACCAAATAATTTACAGTATTATATATTATATAATATCACACTAAAGTGATCCAAAACATCCCACGCTCCAACAGCTGTTGATTCACAACTCTGATACATACAGTACAGTAGCTGGATGGATGGATGGATGGATAGATGGATAGATAGATAGATAGATAGATAGATAGATAGATAGATAGATAGATAGATAGATAGATAGATAGATAGATAGATAGATAGATAGATAGATAGATAGATAGATAGATAGATAGATAGATAGATAGATAGATAGATAGATAGATAGATAGATAGAAATATGTATCGATCCATGATAAGTGAAATTGAGCAAATGGCCTTAGCAAAGTTTGGGGTAAAATAACTACAGAGTCAAGAGAAAAGGCCCCATCAAGAAGCCAGTGTCAAAGCGTCTAAACATCAGCATATCAGCAGGAGAGTTATTTGTTTGGTCAAGTCAATTGCATTGAGTAGTGCATGAGGGTGCAACCTGTGCAAAGCAAAGGTTTTATGCTTTGAATTAGCTGCAGTATAAATACTCTGTGTAAAGTATACCGTGGAATCGGGAACACAATCTGTTCTGTGACACTGATAAATTTCATTAGACGGTGCAGGTCTACCTAATCTATGAGAGTATGCTATACGCATACTCTCATAGATAAGCAAAGTGGGTTTAAACCCACATCCGTTTGTTAAGCATTTACAGCATGCTCACACACCGAAATGACAGGTGTCCCACCCTGGCGTTCCCTCACCGTTTGGAGCCAGAAAAGGGCTAGGAGCTCTCTCATTATGTGCCATTTGCTGTTTGGCTCCCTCACCAGGAATCTTGCAGTGAAGCGCTCACCATGGGAAGCCAGGAAGTCAAGCAGCAGTCAAGTTAGCCAGGGGAGCATGAAATGGAAACGCTGCCTTGTTTGAGGACTGCGTATGTGGCTGCTGGTCTGGTCTGGCTTTGTTTACTCTTGGGCTTGATTGGTGTTTTTGTGTGGCTCCTGGCAGAAGAACACTGGCCTTTGTGCAGCATATTTGATGGACTGACTGGGAGCAGCTGGGCAGGGTGATAGAACACAAGTGAGAGGCTGTAACTCAGTGTTGAACTGAAATGAAAGTCACTAAAATGCCACATTTTGGCACCACATCATGAAACTGAATGTAGTTTTTCAGTTTTTCAGTTTTACAGTCTCAGTGTCCTATAAAAACATGAGAAGTCAAGGGAACAATACAAAAGCACATACATTTCTGCAGACATTATGGAGAGATGTGTTCAATTGAAGCCAAGAGAAGATGGTTGCCTCAGATAAGTGCTTTTGCCTGAAGAAGTGACAAGAGCTGAAAGTGTGTGGGTGACCTACACAAGCTTGAACGACTGTGTGACTTAAAAGGGAAATGGAGGATGAAAGACAAAAACCAGGACAACATTAAATGCCTCAAGTAATTGCTGGAGTAAACATGGGCTGACATTTAAATTTTAACTATCACCGCCCTCTTTATCTGTTTGACTTTGCATCTACATGAACTGTTACACCATTGTAGCTAAAAAGATCCAACATAGGGACAACAAATTACAACAACATCTGGTGAGATGGTCAGAGGTCTGCTGCAAGGTGCACCCCAACGACAGGTAGTGAAAAGTGGGATGATTCTGGATGGATATTTTGGGATCCTTCGCAATGGAAATGCAAAAAAAACAAAACAATAATAATAATGAAAATAAATGAACAGGGCGGCACGGTGAGCGACTGGTTAGCAGATCAGCCTCACAGTGCTGAGGACCAGGGTTCAAATCCCGGCCTCGCCTGTGTGGAGTTTGCATGTTCTCCCCGTGCCTGGGTGGGTTTTCTCCGGGTACTCCGGTTTCCTCCCACATCCCAAAAACATGCCTGGTAGGTTGATTGAATACTCTAAATTGCCCGTAAGTGTGAATGTGAGTGCGAATTTCAAAAGTCAGACTAGACGGGGATAACCCATGGAGATGAAAAGCTAACAAAATGAGAATTACAGTTTCTATGATTATTAGCGGTAAAAGCAATGAGACTTCAAAATGAGGAAATAGGCTCAAAGCAGAGGGTTTTTGGTCTGCTTATCGCAGGATTTTCCACAGTCAACAAAGCATCTCTGTCAAGGTGCCCTCATGCTGCAGACATCTAATGTACCATCAAGCGTCTTACCACGACAGTAAAAAACATTCATCAAATGCGCCATCTTAGGTGGAGAATAGCAGTCAAAGCAAAACAACAGTGACTGGTGCTTGACTAATTATGTCATCTTGTCACATGCTCCCGGATAGCAAACCTAGTGCAGGGAATTTTAAGCATTACTGTGCAGCAATGTGACACTTGAACACTTTCCATTAAAGGCAGAGCTGTAATGCACACACGCGCCCAGGCCATCTGTTTGTTCGCCACCGTTTTCTGAAGACTAAATCCACGCAGCTGCTACTTTTGTACAAATCTCCCACAGATTTCCACAGTTAGAGCAGAGTGGTGCATGGCTATAAATAAGAGATGAGGTTTTGAGGATGGGGTAGGGTGAAAAACAACTGAAGCTGAAGGGGAATACCAACACTGTACAGGCCCGCCTCCTCGCGGTCTTCATGTCGTCACGCTCCTCTTTCCTCATCACTCTTTTACTCCGTCTGTCCGCCCCCTGTGCTTTCATCGCTTTTCCTCCTACTCTGCCCTCTCTTCTTTTCCCCCCCATGCTCTGGACATTTTTCACCACCCTGAGTGCATCACTCTCACCTCCTCCCAGACTGCCTCTTGGGTTGTTTGAGCCATGGTCCACGCCCAAAACGTCTCCTGCTGCATTTAAGATGGAGTCTTTCAGTGGTTCAGGTATCTCACAATAGCCCATAAATGGTCAGCTTGGTCAGCCGAACCACACCCGTTATTCACTCATGTCTTAGCTTTTACTGTAATTCCATTTCCAATGAAGTTGGGACGTTGTGTTAAACATAAATAAAAACAGTATACAATGATTTGCAAATCATGTTCAACCTCCCAACCAACTGGGCTCTCCCTTAGAGATAGGGTGAGAAGCTCGGTCATCCGGGAGGATCTCAGAGTAGAGCTGCTGCTCCTCCACATCGAGAGGAGCCAGATGAGGTGGCTGGGGCATCTGATTCGGATGCCTCCCGGACGCCTCCCTGGTGAGGTGTTCCGGGCATGTCCCACCGGGACGACCCAGGACACGTTGGAGAGACTACATCCTTCGGCTGGCCTGGGAACGTCTCGGGATCCCCCCCGGAAGAGATGGATGAAGTGGCTGGGGAGAGGGAAGTCTGGGCATCCCTGCTAAAGCTACTGCCCCCGCGACCCGACCTCAGATAAGCGGTAGAAAATGGATGGATGGATGTTCAACCTATATTTAATTGAAGACACTACAAAGACAAGATATGTATTGTTCAAACTGATGAACTTTATTGTTTTTAGCAAATAATTATTAACTTAGAATTTTATGGCTGTAACATGTTCCAAAAAAGCTGGGACAGGTGGCAAAAAAGACTGAGAAAGTTGAGGAATGCTCATCAAATGCCTGTTTGGAACATCCCACTGGTGAACAAGCTAATTGGGAACAGGTGGGTGCCGTGATTGGGTATAAAAGGAGCTTCCCTGAATTGCTCAGTCATTCACAAGCAAAGATGGGGCGAGGTTCACCTCTTTGTGAACAAGTGCGTGAGAAAATAATCGGAACAGTTTAAGGAGAATGTTCCTCAACGTACAATTGCAAGAAATCTAGGTATTACATCATCTACGCTCCATAATATCATCAAAAGGTTCAGAGAATCTGGAGAAATCACTGCATGTAAGCGGCAAGACCAAAACCAACATTGAATGCCCGTGACCTTCGATCCCTCAGGCGGCACTGCATCAAAAACCGACATCAATGTATAAAAGATACTACCACATGGGCTCAGGAACACTTCAGAAAACCAATGTCAGTAAATACAGTTCGGCGCTACATCCGTAAGTGCAACTTGAAACTCTACTATGCAAAGCAAACGCCATTTATCAACAACACCCAGAAACGCCGCCGGCTTATCTGGGCCCGAGCTCATCTAAGATGGACTGATGAAAAGTGGAAAAGTGTTCTGTGGTCCGACGGGTCCACATTTCAAATTGTTTTTGGAAATTGTGGACGTTGTGTCCTCCGGACCAAAGAAGAAAAGAACCATCCGGACTGTTATGGACGCAAAGTTTAAAAGCCAGCATCTGTGATGGTATGGGGCTGTGTTAGTGCCAATGGCATGGGTAACTTACACATCTGTAGGTACATAAAGGTTTTGGAGAAACATGTGCTGCCATCCAAGCAACGTCTTTTTCATGGACGCCCCTGCTTATTTCAGCAAGACAATGCCAAACCTCATTCTGCACATGTTACAACAGCGTGGCTTCGTAGTCAATGAGTGCGGGTACTAGACTGGCCTGCCTGCAGTCCAGACCTGTCTCCCATTGAAAATGTGCGGCACATTATGAAGCGTAAAATACGACAACGGAGACCCGAACTGTTGACCAGCTGAAGCTGTACAAGCAAGAATGGGAAAGAATTCCACCTGCAAAGCTTCAACAATTCGTGTCCTCAGTTCCCAAACGTTTCTTGAATGTTGTTAAAAGAAAAGGTGATGTAACACAGTGGTAAACATGACCCTGTCCCAGCTTTTTTGGAACGTGTTGAAGCCATCAAATTCTAAGTTAATGATTATTTGCTAAAAACAATAAAGTTTATCAGTTTGAACTTTAAATGTCTTGTCTTTGTAGTGTATTCAATTAAATATTAGTTGAACATGATTTGCAAATCATTGTATTCTGTTTTTATTTATGTTTAACACAATGTCCCAACTTCATTGGAATTGGGGGTTGTATAAAAAACACCCTAGTTAAGTAAATGCACTTTAATTTGGAGTCAGCCAGTCCTCACGCAAACATCTCATGTTGGTTCAAAATGCTGCTGCTCACCTCTTAACTGGAACACGTAAGAGAAAGCACCAACTCATATTCTGGCCTCCCTCCACTGTGCACGTTAGAGTTTATTTTTTAGATTCTTCTATTTGTTTTCAAATACCTCACCTTAACTGTTCCATCCCTACACTAATGTCCGGTCCCTCAGGTAAACCGATCCTGGAGGTACTGAAGTCTAAGCGGAAGCTAAGAGGGAATCGAGATTTTTCTGTTGCTGGTCCCAATTTATAGAATTACACATTAGACAAACCCCTTCACTGTCCATTTTTAACACCCACCTTAAAATGAATTTTTATTCCTTGGCTTGCAACACAGCATGAGACTCTCATGAGACTCTGCCCTTGTTTCATTGTTGTATTTGTTTTTATTTCTTAACCGTTACTGTTTTAGTTTTTTGAATTATGTTATGTTCTAATGTTTTATTTTTTTGCATGGGCTCTTCAGTGGCTACGGGGAGTGACAGAAAGGCGGAAGACTGTGCGCGAGGCGGGTGTGAAGCTGACGGCGCAGCGCTCGGAGTGGGAGGGTTTTTGCGCAAGCGAACCCCCCTCTCTCGTGTACGCTCTCGCAGTGTGTTATTCAGATGGATGGAAAGGCCGATAAGATCCTCGAGAGAGGAGGGCTCGTCCCGGACTGCTAGCTCATCCTTGAGCTGCTCGGAAAGGCCATTGGAAAAAATCCCCCAAGTGCCGCGTCTTCCCAACCACATTCACCCGCCAATATCCGGAACTCTACGGAATATTCCGCTGCAGAATTAGCGCCCTGCGTGAGCATGAGGAGACGACGGGTGGCTTCTTTGCCCTGAATGGGGTGATCGAACACTTTACGAAGTTCATCGGAAAAGGAATTGAATGAGTGGAGTACCGGGGAGTAGTTTAGCCATAAGGAAGTGGACCATTTAGCTGCTTTGCCGCGGAGGAGGTTAGTGACATACGCTACTTTGGATTGTTCGGTAGGATAACTGTATGGTTGAAGGTTGAAAACGAGTGAGCAATTGAGTAGAAACTGGCTACATGCACCTAGGTCCCCGGAGTAGGACTCGGGCGGCGGAACATGAGGTTCTTTATATAGGTGGCATGGTGGCGCTGAGGGCTCGTACTTACAGGTGGAGCGTTAGCTAGCATCGTCGAAGATAGGAGGGATACCTGTCGTGTGAGGGAGTGTCGGGATTCCGTGAGTTCTTGGAGAGTCTTTTCTTGTTTTCCTATGTGGGCTCCTTGGAGAGTGAGTGCGTTCATCAGTGCCTCCGGAGTTGCTGGGTCCATAATGGCCGAAGTATTCTGACACAAATAGAGAGTGGCTAGATCCAAGAGCAGTCGAAGGCAGATGTGAAAGGATGAATAGTTTATTGATGAAAGGTAATGGCGGTGGTGCTAGTTGGGTTGGGAGGCAGCAGTGTGGACAGGCGGCTGGCTTGGCGGCAGGAATTACGTGGATCAGGAACACGGGGAAAACACACTGGAACAAGGAGACAGGAGTCAAAAAGGGAACGAGGAATAGGGTGACTTACGGGAGGTAAATGGGCCGTGGTACCACTGAAAGTAACTGCAATACTTCGGCGAGGATTTCCTGGAACAGGCAGGTTTATATACCGGTGGTGATAAGGCTTATTGGAGACAGGTGCTGAAAACAGAGAAGGGAGGGGGGAGAGAGAGAGAACGTAAAGCGCCCTCCCGGCTCCAATAATGGAATTGCAGGCAGTATATGACATGATTATTGCACAGGTGTGCACTTGGGTGCCTACAATAAAAGGCCACTCTAAAATTTGCAATCATGATGCCACACCTGTGAGGTGGAGGGATGATCTCGGCAAAGGAGATGTGCTCACTAACACAGATTGAAATTAAAAATGAAAGCAAAAACAAAAGTGTTGCTTATATATTTTTGTTCAATATGACAAAATTACAACAGAAGACTTAACTATCCATCCATCCATTTTCTGAGCCGCTTATCCTCACTAGGGTCGCGGGCATGCTGGAGCCTATCCCAGCTATCATCGGGCAGGAGGCGGGGTACACCCTGAACTGGTTGCCAGCCAATCGCAGGGCACATACAAACAAACAACATTCGAACTCACATTCACACCTACGGGCAAATTAGAGTCCCCAATTAATGCATGTTTTTGGGATGTGGGAGGAAACCGGAGTGCCCGGAGAAAACCCACGCAGGCACGGGGAGAACATGCAAACTCCACACAGGCAGGACCGGGGATTGAACCCCGCTCCTCAGAACTGTGAGGCTGACGCTCTAACCAGTCGGTCACCGTGCCGCCAAGACTTAACTAAATAATGCAAAACAACAACATAAGTGAATACATCGAGTAGCAGGCTACTGTAGAAATGGACTCCGCCTATTTCTGAGAGCGTACCTATCAGTTAAATCATTCATTTTCCGTACTGCTTATCCTCATTAGGGTCGCGGGCGTGCTGGAGGCTATCTCAGCAATCTTTGGGCGAGAGGCGGGGTACACCCTGAACTGGTCACCAGCCAATCGCAGGGCACATATAAACAAACAACCATTCACGTTCACAGTCACACCTATGGGAAATTTAAAGTCTTCAATTAACCTACCGTGCATGTTTTGGGGATTTGGGAGGAAACCAGAGAAAACCCACGCAGGCACTGGGAAAACATGCAAACTCCACACAGGCGAGGCCAGATTTGAACCCGGATCCTCAGAACTGTGAGGCAGATGTGCTAACCAGTTGTCCAATGTGCCGCCCTCATTTGGAAATATGTGCCGCCCTCAGTTGGAAATCTACTCAATAGAAAACCCTTAAAATAACATTATTATTTGCAGAGGTAGGATTCATTGCCACATTATCATTTATTAACCTGACCACTTAACTTGCAAGTCTAAACTATTCTGATTAAGACTGCACTCCAGGCCACATGCGAGCGAAATAAGCAAGTGTGTTGCAGAGCTGAAGTCAGTCCACAGATGGAGCGTCCTCTGTCAACATGATCCATGGTTTTCATTTACTCAACTTGTTCTGTAGTCACCCATTGATATTCACTGCACCTAAACGCCTGCCTCTCTATATGAAGACTATTTTATTAGGCTATGATGCTCAAGTAGAGCTTTTCCTGCCTTGCTAATCCTTACTAAGGCTGGATAATAAACAGCCATTACAACCAGCGTGGTATTTAGTCGTAATCCCTCCATTCTTCACAATAAGGCAAATCAATTAAGGAAGTTATTTCTTTATGGATGAGATCAATTCAGGTACTGCTGAAAGCCAAATCATTTGCATTCAGCTGTCTTGTTTGTTTCATGTATTGTTCTGCTGTAAATTTAACAATAAAATAATTCAAAATTTGTTTGACACCAGAGAAAGAGAGAGCGAAAAGGTGAGAGTACAGGACAACACAAAGTATCCAGCATTTCATTGCTTTAACTATTCAAGCAGATGCTCTGCTTCTAAGCTTGGGACAGACATAATAATACATGGTCTGGAAGTGTCATTGCTATGCAAATTTATATGCATTTGAATATGAGTCTCACATTGTCAAATCATGTTGTTCCCCCCACGACACTGCAGCCAGCCCATCTGCTGCGACACAATACATATGCATCTGTACGCACGTGGCTTCACATTGTTACTTCCTCTATGTCCTTCTCTCTTTCACGCGCATAAATGCACAGCGATATTGAAGCTCTTAAAGTTACTCATGGGATTTTGATTTGGAACAGCAAGGACGGATTATAGACGTCGTTTAATTTCCCCCGGGTTCGCTGTCTTGGAAGAGCAAAAAAAGCGTATGGCTGCCAGCCTGTTGCTTTTTATGGATGCCTACTTGACCAACATTCATATATAATGTGTGCATGCGTGCGTGCGTGTTTATAGCTCAGGGTTAAAATCCCTGGCCTATGCAGGTTTATAACCAGCTTGATTTGACCATTTAATATAGTATAGGCAGCTTAATTGTCTGGTAAGAAGTACTGCAACTAGTGTTAACACAACTTGCATCATTTCATTTGTCAATTTAAATGTTCAGCCTCATTGACAACAGGCATAATATCATAATAGTACCATAAATTAACGTGTAACTACAGTGGAATATCTAATATAAAATAAAATATATTTCATGCCTGTCATGCAAATGTAAAAATAAGTTAAAAGCAATTATTTGTGTGCCTACCCTTAATTTTTGTAACTGAAGACTTTCCTTTGAACATGTGATAGTGCACAATAAAAACAAACAAATCAAAATATCAACCAATAAAACAAACTCAAGATGTTCAAAATGAGTAGGAAGAAGCATAAGCTTACTTAATTCTACCCCTTCTCCACTAGTCAGCTGGAATTGAAACATCCTATCCTGTCTTCACGCAGACAGTCACAAATTCCTACATATCATTAAATTCATGACTCGAGTCTGACCCGAGTCCAAGTCATGTGACCACACCTCTGATAATATTATACTTTACTAGATTAATTGTCGCTTTAGCCATATTTTACTGAGCAGCCAGGACAGATACATACATGTGTACTGCTTTCGCATCTTGCAATAAGTTCTGTTAAGGGAAAAATCGTAACCCTTTAGTAGACAATTGATAGTTCACTCTTTGAGAATATCAAAAGATACAATTTAATAACATTTTGCACGCAAGGAGACAGTTCAAATACAACCTGATGGCTCCTTATAAGAAGTGTTTGGCTATTTCTCCTTAGGCAAGGTCATACAGTATACACACATGAACAGGCAGTTATCATCTGCCTCATGCAACTTGTGGCCCCGAACCACAGACGTCTTGCGTCATCTCACAGCAAAGTGATAATACAATATCAGAGACAGCGAGAGGAACAATCTCTACTCTCTTACCCTTGCATTAAAACAAAAGATTATACTGTATGAGGTTATAACTAACATAATAGATTTTATTAGTCCAAAGTCATACATTTTTATACCAAGTTTCATTTCTGGCTCTATAGTCATCATCATTTTTGTCCTCTTTGCTGTCACTGGTCACTTTGGTAGTGACATAAAAAAGACACAAAAAGCCAAAAGAAAAGACAAATGACACTGACCTCAAGTATTGTGTGAAAGTGTATGATCCGTGTAGTTTGTCTCTAATTCCGAATCATACTACATCGAGGACATTGTATTTAATAGTCAAATTATCTTATTACTGGTATATTAATTATAAATTAATAGTCAATTTAAAAAAATTGCATCTGCTATGCCCATTGCCATCAAGTAATGTGTATGGTTAATGTAGGCAGCTTAATAGCTATGTAAAATAGTGGCATATTTGGTAGAAAGTGGGCGGATTAGAGTGGAAGGTGTTTCAGGCACCATGAGTTAGGCTGGTGTGTGTGGTGTGTTAGATTTCTTATTATGGAGTTAAAAGGCTGGCAAAATCTCCGATGTCTGTGGTTAGAGACTATATAAACAGTTAACTTGGATAGGTCCAAAATAGGAAGATCAGTTTTTGTGTCATTTATGTTCCGCTCTAAATTACCTGTCTGACAGATTCGGTCAGTTAGATTTTTTTAGTGGCATCACCGTGTGCACTGAACCTGCCAGTGTAATTCACATCCCAATGGGGGTGGATGATTGATTTGTCTATCACTTGTTAGGCCACCTCTTCTGAGGATGATGAACCCCTCTCTGTCATGGTCTGTGTTTTGGTTTGGGTTGTGTTTAGTTTTGTTCCATGTTTTCCTGTGTTCCATGTTTGTCGTGTGCTCATTAGGTTGTTGTGTCCACCTGTTCTCGTCTACTTTGTGTCGACCAATCAGCTCTCTCTAGCCACTCGTCTTGTCCAGGTGTTCCTCGTTGTCTCGTCAATTTGTTTGTATTTAGTTCCCTGGTTTCTTTCAGTTCTCGTCGGTTCATTGTCGTTGTCACATGTCTTGCCATGTCATTGTCGCTCAGGTATTTCACCAGTCATGTCTTGTTTCTTGTTTTGGATTCACTCAAGTGTTTCTTTGTTACTTTGTGTTTAGATTTTGGACTTTGTTAATTTAGCATTTAGACTTTTTCATGATCTTTGTTTTCCTTTGTTTTTGGAATTAAATATAATTTTTTGAGATTCCCGCACTCCTGCCTTGCCTCCCTGCTTCCCTGCAATTGGGTCCACCATGTTCTTGCCTTGGGTTCCTCGCCTTCGCCCTAACCACGTACGTGACACTCTCTAAGTTATTTATTTATTTATTTATTTTTCATGTTGGACCGCTTCAAGTTGTTCATTGCAATCTGCACCCTGTCAAAGAAACTTGTCCAGATACAGTGATATACACAGGTACTTTGTCAAATTGGTGTGCATTTGAGTCTAAATGTCTTGTTATTGCTTGTGCGCCTGGCTGTTCCTCATTGAGGCACATACAAAACACTTTTAAGCATGCACATGAGCAAACACCTGTGTAATTGCATGTAAATCATAATCACTTGCAGGGGTGGGAGTGAGTCACATATGTACAACTCAAAAGTAAATCTCCAGTCTTAAATCTAATGTTGAAGCAAGTCCGAAGTTACTATGGCCAATATCAAGCAAGTTGAGTCCCCACTACATTATGAGCAAGGTTAAGTAAATCATAAGTCCAGTCTTGCTCACTCACAACATTAGCCACTTTACACTCAGTATCTGCAAAAAACACATTCACAATCCCATAGTTGTTTTAATGGTACCAAACCAGTGTTATTGCCTAGTACTTTTTCTTCGCAATTAAATGAGTAACCAACATTAAGCTTAGTTGTAGTCGTTCAAGTCAAAGTCAAGTATTTCATGTTTGAGCCAAGCAAGTCCCAAGTCCTCAAACTATCAACTTAAATCCAACCCGAGTAGAGTCATCGAGTCCCCTACCTCTGGCACTTAGGTCGAAGGTGTTTAGCATGTCCACTATTGATATACAACCATCAGGTTAAGCCAAAAGCAAAAGATAGGATCCCCCATCTCTTCATCCCCACCTTTCTGAGCCATGCTTCCTTTAAGTGGCAGATAGAAGCTCTCAGCGTGATGCCTCTTATCTTCAGAGTTTTAAAGACAGCCATCAGTGATGACGCAGACCTGTTCATTAAACACAACACACTCTGGTGTCCTCCCTTCTCTTATCCACCCTTCATTTTGTCCTCTAATCCAGTGCCAAAAAGGCTGACATCATCATCCCCATCAGCAGCAGCATCCACCTGCGCACACTGTGGAAATACTTAACTGATCAGATAGTGACACTGCAGTCTGCAATAAGAGTAAGCTGATAGAAAGTGGAGGCTTGTCAGCACAGACGGTAGACATTGGGAGAAGAAGCACTCCCCTTGATAACAGCTTCCGATCAGCATCTCAACTATTATGCTGACCAAGAAAGAGAGAGAGTTAGGCTGTATTTATTTTATCTCGCAACCGGGCACAGAAATACCACAGTGGCAACAATATTAGGTACACATTCACAATATAGTGAGAGCCAATACATGAGCTGTATCTGCCTTCATAAACATAAAAAAATGCTTATTTTTAATGACAAAGTCAGAGTGGTATTGATTTACAATGTTTAGAATTGTGGTTTGCAGCGGTGGCAAATTGCACTGAATGATATTGAGAGCTGTTTGTAATATTTTGACACAATTGAAAACTGAACAATTTCATGTTATAAAGCGTCTTGCAGCTCTCGTATTGGTTGTCATCAGATGGTGCAGGGCAGCATGTCGAATGAGTGGTTAGCACGTCTGCCTCACAGTCACAGTTGAGAGGTTCAGAGTTTGAATCTTGGATCGGCCTTCCTATGTGGACTTTGCATGTTCTCCTTTTACTTCCGTGGGTTTTCTAGGGGTACACTGGCTTCCTCCCACATTCCAAGAACATATATGTTAGGTTCACTGAAGACTCTAAATTGCCCATATATGTGAATGTGAATGATTATTTGCCCTGCAATTGAATCGCAACCAGTCCAGGGATGGAAAGATGGCGCAGGTGTGCCTAATGAAGTGTACAGTGAGTGGTCATTAATATTGGGACAAGATGAGCCTCAGTATGCATTAGGGGCAAAACAAAAAGAAACAATCAGTTTCGCTTTCAGTACAGTGACTTATTCGTGCAAAATATGGCATAACTCCAAGTGTGCACACTTATAAGGATTTTGACCCATTAATATACTGTGTGAGTCCACTTAAATATTATGAAACATGTTCAACATGGCACTAAAGACTGTGGGGAAAAAACAAATGTACTTATCAGGCACTAAATGTGTCTAAATATTGCAGCTTGTGTCATGTATTTATTAAGCACTTAACTGTGAAACAGTTTTTTTTCTCACTCCTGAATAAGAGCTAATTGGACATGTCAGATGAAGATTATATTGAATAAAAATTTTTGTGCTTGATGTGCATCTATGGGATTGTGCAAAACGCACTCCTAGTATGCATGTCTGTAATGTTGCAAAGACTCAATTTAGAGCAGCTGCCATGTCACTGTAGTTCACCACACACACACACACACACACAGAAGCACACTGGAACACACAAGCACAGACCAACATGCACTTTTTTTTAAAAGGTCCCATGCCATCACATTTATGTTTATTTTTAATAATCTTTGATGTCCTTTCTTTCAGATTTGCAAGATAATTTGTGTTGGAAATGCTCAGAATACGCTTTTTCAAACTATTCAAGTTGGTCTTTAACACCTGGCATTTGAGACAGCCAGATTTGTCATTAATATGCGACATGTAAGTGATCTTCGCTCTGATCGGATCGCTGTTATTAAATATGGAAAACAGCTTTTCTCTGATTGGTCCTTTGCAATATCACGGCATGTTGTGGCTTATGGAGCCAAAGTGTTCATAGCGATCCTTCGACGTGGGGTCTTACTATTGTACATTGTGAAACAGAATTAACCAAGTGTTGGATTGTTGGAACGTGAGCTGAAAGGGGACGTGGGTGAAAATAAAAAGAGAGGGGGATTGTAGCAGCGTTGCTACCTTCGTGGGTTAACTAAGCACAAACACCCAGATGAGTTGTCAGCAGACGAGGCTTTTGCCCTTCACAGCAAAAGGCAGACTGCCCATAACAAAACAAAAAGTCCCCACAAACTGTGAGGGGAAACTCCTGGCCTTCAAGTCACTGGTGAATCAAATGCAAGGCAGCTGCCAAAGTCGTCCTCCTCGGCTCGCCCAGCTCAGTTAACGCTCACCTATA
This sequence comes from Phyllopteryx taeniolatus, assembly GCF_024500385.1. Taxonomy (NCBI): domain Eukaryota; kingdom Metazoa; phylum Chordata; class Actinopteri; order Syngnathiformes; family Syngnathidae; genus Phyllopteryx; species Phyllopteryx taeniolatus. Next base: position 11,170,495 of record NC_084509.1, read on the forward strand.
CACTACTGCAAGAATGAAAGGGGAGAGCAATTAACTCAAATTGCCACACCTGTCATAGCCAACTCACCCAACTCTACTCACAAGAGCCCCCCCTACACCTGTCTCTCTCCCCTGTAGCCAATGGTAGATCACACCCACCTCCACCGGGATATTTTGAGGTTTGGCTCCCATTCACTTGAACATAACCGGCACGCGACGTTCATCGCTGGCACACATTTTGGCGACAATGATCGCAAGCTTCGCTGTTTCATCCACAGTTACATTATACAGTACATTAGAAATATAGTTAAACATTGTTGTAAAACATAACATACGTATACTTTATAGACTGCATTTGTATGCCTTGGCGGTGGCTGAGACTTGCTAGTTTAAAACACCGAAATGCCATGTTGCTTTTCAGACGGGTTGAGTGGGTGGGTAACTAACTAGCTACGTCACAAACACATGGAAAGCTGATCCGGTCGTTTTGCAAGCCTTATGCCATTCATTGCCTTTTTCATTCAATAGAAAAACTGCAGAGATGTCAAACTTAAACCATGTCAAAGATTCTCAGACCTATGTTATGCTTAAAACAGTAGAAAAATGGATTTTTATGGCTTGGGAGAACAAGTATCCTCAAGACAGTGGGAGTTAGCCAGTACACTGTTTAAGAGAAATTAATGGGCTCTATAATGAATTCATTACCACCGACCTGTGTGTTGTTGCCTGTGGGGAAACACACACGCACACACACTGCGGCCTACATGGGAAGGCCAGATTAACAGACATAGATGGAGACTGTTCAATCACTATGGTTACACAGATGGGCCCCAGAGAGAGGCTGATCCTGACTGATGCTCAAGGCAACGGACACACAAACACACACACACACGCGCAGATAAACTAACACACACTTTATAGTGGCACATATTTGCAAAAAGGTGACCTGTTGCCTCTCTGCCTCTTTGATAGAGATAATTTGTGAATGACAGCTACAAGTGAATAATCTCAAATCCAGACTCTGCTTTTTCGGGAATAACATTTACATGACTAATAAAATGTGCAATGACCTTGAACAACATTAACGCTCAGTCTATGGAAAAGTCCTTATGTTGTTCACACATCTGCAAGGCACAAGTAAATGAATGGAAGTAAGTTATTAGGCAAACTTGAACCACTTTTGATTTGATGGGTTTTTTTCATTTTATGCATTATTTTATATGCACAATGCTCTTTTGTGAATACAGTAGTTTCTCGTTTATCGTTTATGTTCCAAAACCCTCTGCGATGAATGAAAATCTGTCAAGTACCGACCATATATCCATCCATCCATCCATCCATTTTCCTCACAAGGGTCGCGGGAGTGCCGGCGCCTATCCCAGCTATCATCGGGCAGGAGGCGGGGTACACCCTGAACAGGTTGCCAGCCAATCGCAGGGCACATACAAACAAACAACCTTTCGCGCACTCATTCACACCTACGGGCAATTTAGAGTTGGCAATTAACCTACCATGCATGTTTTTGAGATGTGGGAGGAAACCGGAGTGCCCAGAGAAAACCCACACAGGCACGGGGAGAACATGCAAACTCCACACAGGTGGGGCCGGGGATTGAACCCCGGTCCTCAGAACTGTGAGGCAGACGCTCTAACCAGTCGGTCACCGTGCCGCCGACCATATATTTATTTTATTATATTTTAAATCATTATGACCCTCTTGTTAACCTTTCCCATACTCTTCTGAACACTTCCTATTAGGAAGGTTATTCTTATCGAGGATTTCTAGAATGCTTTATTCTACTGAGCATCTTATTGATTAATCAAATACTATTAATAATATTAAATAATAAAAGAGATTTTGTACATTACCAATACAAAATATGCATGTGAGGTGCAAGTATTATTTTTCTCCACTTGGTGTGGCCATCTTCACGTTTTTCACTGTAGTATTTGTGAATTTGAATGTGTATGGCTTTGAAAGGTGGGGCCTGGCCTGTTGGGTGACATGGGAGTCAGCGAATGAGCGTGTCACATTGTTGGCTCATAATAGCTGTTGACAGATTGCACTTTATCTTCTTTATTTAAGTGCGAAAATATTCCAACTTTAGACAATTCTCTGACACACGCTTTCCTCCCGGCTCGGCCTTATTTCTACGTGAGTCTGCAGTAACATTAGTCCTGATCACCATAAAATCCCATGATAAAATGAAAAAACACAATATAAAATTAGATGTGTACAATTTAAAAAGCTGTGATACAGTGAGACCGCAAAAAGTGAACCGCATTATGGCGAGGGACAACTGTAGTATGATAACAATATTGCATCATCGCTTGACATCATCAGGTATCATCTCTATTCTGTCCTGGAGCTTTTACTTTCCAGCAAGCCTTTAGGCCATCCAGACTGTGGCCTGTGGCAGCCTGATAGAAAAAAAACTCTTTTGTCTTCATACTAAAAAGTTGGATTGTCCATTTTCTTATCAGGGAATTGCAGCAGATATTAACAAAAGGTGGCTTTTGTGTGTGTGTGTGTGTGTGTGTGTGTTGTATCTGCGCTGATTGTCTGAAAATATATGGCTCTCAGGAAGAAGGAATTAGGTCAGACTAAGGTGGATTAGGACTTTCTGCTTTTCTTTCTTCCTCGTGGGGATAATTTTATCATGGTCTATAACCCGTGTCTACTTCCTCCACCTCCCCACCAATTCTGCTCCCAGTCCATCCCCGAGGGAGCACCTTCCCTTCCATCTTCGAGGACTCTGCAGCTTGACAACCCGGCAGCAACGCTGTCCCCCTAGGGCTGCGGTGCAGCAGCAGCAGTGATCCATTCTCGGCCTGTGAAGTAAAACTTGCATCCGCGGCCAAAATAGAGCTTGTCTTCGTAGCGCGCACACGTGACTCGCTCGTGAAGCGCTTGCAAGGATGTTGTTGACAAGTTGTCGCTGATGCAGTGAGGTGCAGAGACCTCCCAGTCTGTGCATGGTGACTATTCTTAGATTAGACACGACTATGAAACACAAGCCGCTGTGTTTGCATCTTCACCCGCCTGCATTGGGACAGCATAAAGATAACAAGATGGCATACACTATATTGTACAGTAGGTGTTTGTAGGCAATGTGGCTCATTACAATTCATATCGATGGCTTGCATTGCAGTTGCTTCTTCCTTGTAGCTCTTCCTGAGCTACAAATTTCATGTAACTGCTGAGAGATGGCTGGCGACCAGTCCAGGGTGTACCCCACCTCTCACCCCAAGTCAACTGGGATAGGCTTCAGCTCAACCATGATCCTAATGAGGACAAGACACACAACATAATTTTTAAAATGATAATACAGTGAAAAGTTAAATAAAAAAAACATGAAAACAAATAAGACGCTAAAATAAGGGCTTAAGTGTTATGTTGTGTTGAAAGCCAAGAAATAAAAATGGTTTTCGGATGGCTTTTATAAATGCACAGGAAAGGGGCTTGCCTAATGTGCATGTGGAGGTCATTCGATAGTTTGGGACAAGCAACAGAAAAAGCCCTATCCCCGCTTAGCTTCCGATCACATATCGGTACCTAGTGGAACAGCTGACCTGAGGCTGAGGTAGGAGCAGCTGGATGGAGCGAGACTATTTCAAGATTTGAAAACAAATAGCAGAATCCTAAAATCAAGTCTGAAGGGCACAGGCAACCAGTGGAGCTGTCCAGAATATTTTAAAAATGATGTGCTCCCTCTTACGTGTTCCAGTTCCAAACCGATCAGCAGCATTTTTGATGGATGGATGGACGGATGGACAGATGGACGGAGAATTTGAAGTCCCACTAAAATATTGGGCAAATTTTTCCTCAAAACAAAATCTTCAAGTTGGAGTTATATGAACGAGACATACATAGAACACATTAATTGTAGCAATTCCTATAAAATGCCATTTGGTGACCATATCGCTGTGCAAACACCTTCCTGTTTACTATCCATTTTATGTCAAATATGACTCATAACATTGCCGGTGCAGTTAATAGGTTTTATGATGTCAGCAGTTTGACCCTGGAGCAGGTCTCAAAACCCCAACCTTCCAGTCGCTCAAGCCACTTAGTAGTGATCTGAGTAGGAGTTTTCCTTCCCAATTTTGATCCTGCTATGGAAAATATTTCATAACTGAAACTTTTTTTTTTTTTTTTTTTTAGAAAAAAGATGATCTTTCTCAAAGGAGCTGCATATTTGTCACATTTTTTATTTTTTTTTTTAGTAGAATTTGAATCCATTTACACCTTCAGTATTTTCCTTTTATGTCGGAGAATAATATGAATGCACAACTCAGTGTTTACGCATTCCTACCTATTTTCCACCTGCTGCATGGCGTACCTCAGTTTCCATTGCCATATCCACTCATCACTGTAGACGTTAAAGATGAGGCAAGCTGAGCCGAGCCTGAACTGAGAGAAAGAAAAAGGAATACTGTCAAAGTTGGATAAAGGCGGAACATTCATAGTGATGTGCTCATTTGTTCATGCATAAATGTTGTAAAAAGGCAATAACAGTATGTGGAAATACGTTTGGGGTGGGGGGGGGAGAAGCTTGGAAAAAAGAAGTCATCTTACTTTATCCAAGCCGATAAATTTCTGTAGCGAAGTGCAGGCGCCTGTTTGGATGGCTGTTGTCGGATGTTACGGACAATCCAACTTTATTAATGTGGATGCAGTTTGCAGTTGTAGAACTTCAGTGTATCATACTAGGAGGCCTCTGTAAAATTTGGATGACTTTACGAGTGACAGGTGAGGTGTGAAATATAAGAAGTAACAAGCAGTATCAGCAGAATAGTAAGTTTGCAAAACTCCATAATGTATTTTTGCAAAACAGGGGTAAGGTGGTAGTGTAAGGGCCAAGAAATTACCCACTACAGTATATAACAGCAACAGCATTGGGACTTTTAACTTTGCATATCACTTCACCTCACAGGTCTTGTAAACCGTTAGTTTGGGCTACATCTGCGGTCAGTGGTTATCTAACATTACTGCGGATAAAACTTAGCGTTGCGAAGATGGATTTGATTTAAACGATGAACAGTCGTCAGATGATGACGAAAGAAAAGAGAGAAGCCGGAAAATATCACCGCTAACCTTACCACACATTAAGTCTACAAACAAGAGTGGGCAATCGGCGAACATGCTCACGTGGCTAGCGAGTGCACAATTGTTGCTACAATTGGCTTCATTTTGCATTTCCAGACAACTTTGTGTAACTTCTGCTTGTAATGGAGCACTTGGCATGAAGTAGCCTAATTGTCCGACTCTCCGTGAAAGTGAAACAGTCAAACAAGCTTTATTGGTTCATTTTTTATGGGGGCTTGGGGCAATGTAGACATTAATTCTTTCCCTAGTTCACATGTTGTTCTAATGGCTAACTTTGCAGCTAACACTACTATTTGCGAAACTATTTGTTCTGGCGTAGCTGAATATCTTAGCAAATACATTTTGTTACTGCTAACTAGGGCTGCACATTTATGGCCAAAACCATAATCATGATTATTTTAATCAGGATTGGAATCACGATTATTCCTCATGTGAGGGAAATATCTTTATTTTTATTGCACTGCTTTTTACAGGGCGGCACGGTGGCCGACTGGTTAGAGCGTCAGCCTCACAGTTCTGAGGACCTGGGTTCAATCCCCGGCCCCGCCTGTGTGGAGTTTGCATGTTCTCCCCGTGCCTGCGTGGGTTTTCTCCAGGCACTCCGATTTCCTCCCACATTCCAAAAACATGCATTAATTGGAGACTCTAAATTGCCCGTAGGTGTGACTGTGAGTGCGAATGGTTGTTTGTTTGTATGTGCCCTGCGATTGCCTGGCAACCAGTTCAGGGTGTACCCCGCCTCCTGCCCGATGACAGCTGGGATAGGCTCCAGCACGCCCGCGACCCCAGTGAGGAGAAGGGGCTCAGAAAATGGATAGATGGATGGATGCTTTTTACAGTTACATACAAACAGTATGTAAATGTTTTCAGTTCAAAATGAATCTTTAAATAAGAAGAAATAATAATTATAATTTAAAAAATAATTGTACCCAAAAAGGGCTAACTGAATAAATGTGCTGTTACAAAGTGCAATCACAAATTGCAACTTCATGGAAGCAAAATACAGTTAATGCATTGGCTGCAAGCACCGACTTTCAAAATCCCCGTCGTCAATATAGTGAATGGTTAAGGACGGTACATCTTCGTTGTTCTGCTTGATCATTGGTCAGTCATACACGTTCAAGAACTGAAAAGAACTCGACAGTTGTGATTTCCCTCTCTATGTACTCCCAGGCTTTTTTCATTGCGGTCAGGCCAGCTGAAAAGTTGAGGTCAAGTCAAGCCATCCGCTACAACGATCAAAATAATAGCTTCCGATATGACTGCAATGGACATCAATGCCATTTTAGGCTTTTATTTTGAAGTTGCCAATGAAACAGTGCTGCAGCGTAATAAAGCCTTAACAATGAATTCGCCCCCTTATGTCTGGCTGACCAGGTTGCGGGCACTGCTGCAAATGAAGCACTTTTCATATGCAGCAGTTCCTGCATTTTAAACGTGAAAAACCTACGTCTACGCGTAAGCTCATTTAATTGTGGCAGCCAAAGTCGCGATCACGATTAAAATTCGATTAATTGTGGAGCCCTACTGTTAACAAATTTTGTTGTCAATTAATAAATTGTTTTTGTAGAACTATGTACAAGCATGATTATCAAATCACAGCCGCGATTATACTGTATACAGTAGAACATCACTCCATCTCGTGTGATGTCGATTAATGTCCCTGGAAAGTGAAAATAAATGTCTTCTGAATTTGACATATTGAATTTTGACACGGGGAAAGGTTTTGTTCACAAGTCTGCCATATTTGAATGATTATAAACATCACCAAGTATGTAAAATGAGGCTTCAATATCATGAAAAATCAAGCAGTGTTCATCTGCTCTACTGTCAATCAAATACCAGCACTATGACCTGTAAAAATGCATTCTACTTCATGTAGCATCTTTCTTGTGCATACACGTTTGATTCACAAAAATACTCAACTGTGCATCCGCTTAAAGCCTCCAGTGGCTGAAACATATCTCACTTGGTTGTCATGGAACTTTTCCATGCTGCGACAAAGAGGTGCTCCACACGCTGACTGTCAAGTCTTGACTTCCCCCCCCCCCCCCCCCCCCCCTCACTATTCCATGACATGCATCAACTCACGACTGACAACGAGTCACTCTGAAGCACTCAAGCCAGTGGACTATCCGAATGGAAGCTGCATTTTCAGGGTTTATGCATAGATAACCAGCTAACAGCACATTGCAATGCGCCGGATAACCGCTGATACAAATGAAAGTGGTCAAGTTTGTATATAGTGGGGGAGGGGCAATTTATGCCAAACACCAAAGTGCATCTTCAAAATTGAGTACTTCATAGTTCTCAGTCTTTGCATGTATTTTCAGCACTTACCTTCAAACATGTATCATGTATTTAGAAATAAATCTCTTTACAGGAATTTAGTGCATGGGGGTGTGGAAACGGTTGTATCTGCCCTGTGACTGGCGACCAGTCCATGGTGCCCGAAGTCAGCTGGGACAGATTCCAGCGCACCAGCGACCCTGAACAGTAGAAGCAACATAGCAAATTGTTGGAGATCATATTTATTTATTTTTTCTGCCTTGGTGGATATACGGCGTCTGTCTCCCTATAAGCAGATGTGGAGAAGATGTGCTCTCATCACCAGCAGGGGACCCGGACAGAACCAGTCATGTGCAAATCTAATCTACCTCATCCATTTCTCCAAGCACAGCAGACTTCAACAGAGGTGGTATAATTACACCACATCTTATGCATTCTCTAATGCACCTGCATTTTGTTTCACCTGCTTCCAGACATCATTATTTCACAGTCCATATTTAAATGCCGCGGTCCATCTCGCAGTAGATAACTACATTTTTGTGTTTATGTTTATGTGTGGTTTGAGGCTGGCTGAAATGAGCTATTGTTTGTGATCCTCTACGGATGTGTGTAGGTAATGTGCATCTTAGTCAGCAGACCGCTGGCTCGCAGCTTATAAAAGCGGGTTCAGGGTAATTGACTCGAATGAGGCAGAACAAAGGTAGGGAAACAAAACTAAATTTGGAGTAACATCAATCAAAATTGAACACATGGTGTCTGTCCAGAAGTTGACTTTACACATACAGTGCATTCGAAGCAATGACAATACGTTGTTTGAATGCATAAAAGGGGTGACTGCGCTGCATACGCAAGCACTTTTCTCCTTCCCATAGCCCTTCTGACCAAAGCGTGTAGCTAGTTAAAATGTTAATGAGCGGGATCACTTTAATAATGTCAGCACAGCAATGCTCATCAATCAAGCTTTTATATGAAATCCCATAATGCTGACATGAATACAGACTCAATTTAAATTGAGCATTTTAGCACCTCTCATGCTTACTGTATGTTTTACAGTATATTCAGTTCTCTACAGCCTTCAAACTAACTTTGCTTTTATGCTTTGTACACTATCTCTGTTTTCCTCTTTTTCATGGCAGTTTCTCTTCAGGCATTCTAAGGATTGTGCATTTTGCTTTTTGTGGGATTCTCTTATTCTTTTCTTTCAGCCTTTTTTTCTTTTACCTTCTATTGTTTAGAACTGAAAACGCGCCTTGAAAAGACTTCTTCTCCTCTTTCTTGCCAGTACACACTGCAGTACACAGATGCCCACAAAATACAAACAAAGCCGAAATATATCAGTTTAAATGACGAGAGCTGATACTGTATACGTTTGAGTACATCTCACACTGGTCCTCATTTACTGTTGTTTTTAAGTGTATTTTAGACATAACAATTGGGTTTTGTCAACCACAAATATATGCAGTCTATGAAGATTTATACGGTGTATACTGTGTGTATATATATATATATATATATATATATATATATACATATATTATACACAATGATTACTACCTTCAAACTGGACTATTTTCCAGCTAACCCATGCAGTAATGCAACCCCAAAAATGGGAGTCTCTTTCACAATAACGGTGCTAAAATTATGCAAGAATTAAAAATAAAAAAAAAAATGTGGTTAACATGATATTATTTTTGGATTAGATTACATTTTCACTACGGACGTACAACGCAACGAAATGCAGATTGCCTCTAGTCAGTGCTTAAACAGTAACTAAGTATAAGTCTACAGAATGTAAGGCAGGAGATTTTATATAAATGTCATATTTAGTTTCTATTTCTCCAGGGTATGTACAGGCTAATACGCAATGTACAGTGAAAAATTAGACAAAAGATTGATCATGCATAATATACATGTGTACAGTCGTGCAATGGGATGACATGATATAATTACAATTTATATAGTTTGTTTTAAATTTTTGAATAAAAAAAAAAATCACAATAACAAATGTTATTTACAGTGTGTCATTTTATGTAATTTGTCCAAATTCGTAAATTGCTAAACCAGGTGGCTCATTGGACTGAACGAGTTGGCTCATTGGACTTCCAGTAACCATGAATTATGTTGTAAAAAAAAAAAAAAAAAAAAAAAATGTCAGATGTAGGACTGTCCTAATGCAACCCCAATTCCAATGAAGTTGGGACGTTGTGTTAAACATAAATAAAAACCGAATACAATGATTTGCAAATCATGTTCAACCTATTTAATTGAATACACTACAAAGACAAGATATTTAATGTTCAAACTGATAAACTAGTGTTTTTAGTAAATAATCATTAACTTAGAATTTTATGGCTGAAACATGTTCCAAAAAAGCTGGGACAGGTGGCAAAAAAGACTGAGAAAGTTGAGGAATGCTCATCAAACACCTGTTTGGAACATCCCACAGGTGAACAGGCCAACTGGGAACAGGTGGGTGCCATGATTGGGTATAAAAGGAGCTTCCCTGAATTGCTTAATCATTCACAAGCAAAGATGGGGCGAGGTTCACCTCTTTGTGAACAAGTGCATGAGAAAATAGTCGAACAGTTTAAGGACAATGTTCCACAACGTACAATTACAAGGAATTTAGGGATTTCATCATCTAAGGTCCATAATATCATCAAAAGGTTCAGAGAATCTGGAGAAATCACTGCATGTAGCGGCAAGGCCGAAAACCGCTGACCTTCGATCCCTCACTGAATCAAAAACCGGCATCAATGTGTAAAGGATATTACCAAATGGGCTCAGGAACACTTCAGAAAACCAATGTCAGTAAATGCAGTTCGGCGCTACATCCGTAAGTGCAGCTTGAAATTCTACTATGCAAAGCAAAAGCCATTTATCAACAACACCCAGAAACGCCGCCGGCTTCTCTGGGCCCGAGCTCATCTAAGATGGACTGATGCAAAGTGGAAAAGTGTTCTGTGGTCCGACAAGTCCACATTTCATATTGTTTTTGGAAATTGTGGACGTCGTGTCCTCCGGGCCAAAGAGGAAAAGAACCATCTGGACTGTTATGGACGCAAAGTTCAAAAGCCAGCATCTGTGATGGTATGGGGCTGTGTTAGTGCCAATGGCATGGGTAACTTACACATCTGTGAAGGCACCATTAATGCTGAAAGGTACATACAGGTTTTGGAGAAACATATGCTGCCATCCAAGCAACGTCTTTTTCATGGACGCCCCTGCTTATTTCAGCAAGACAATGCCAAACCACATTCTGTACGTGTTGCAACAGTGTGGCATCGTAGTAAAAGAGTGCGGGTACTAGACTGGCCTGCCTGCAGTCCAGACCGGTCTCCCATTGAAAATGTGTGGCGCATTATGAAGCGTAAAATACGACAACGGAGGCCCCGGACTGTTGAACAGCTGAAGCTGTACATCAAGCAAGAATGGGGAAGAATTCCACCTACAAAGCTTCAACAATTAGTGTCCTCAGTTCCCAAACGTTTATTGAATGTTGTTAAAAGAACAGGTGATGTAACACAGTGGTAAACATGACACTGTCCCAGCTTTTTTGGAACGTGTTGCAGCCATAAAATTCTAAGTTGATGATTATTGCTAAAACAGTTATCAGTTTATCAGTTTGAACATTAAATACCTTGTCTTTGTAGTGTATTCAATTAAATATAGGTTTAACATGATTTGCAAATTATTGTATTCTGTTTTTATTTGTTTAACACAACGTCCCAACTTCATTGGAATTGGGTTGTACATTAGAGCCTCTTAAGTTCCAACACAATCCTGTTGCTATCATAAAACCATTATGAACTGTACATGTAAAAAAAATTACATTTTTGCATTCCAAATTCTTATTGTAATATTACAAGAAAAAAAATGTGAGCTTGTGCGACAGAAGCGCCTCACGTTTACATTTGTAATGGTTATACAAATGTAAAAAGAAGATAACCAAACCCTAAAAAAATAAATAAATAAATAACTCTTTACATTTCCTTTGATAAGTAACTGGTGGCTGAATGCTTTGAATGTGACTCCTTTTACCACAAAAAGCAAAACGCACGATCGTTAATGCTAGCTGAAGTGGAGCTCTCTTGAGGCAGGCTGGGGTCTCACGCCTACGTCATGTCATGCGTGATGTTAGTTCAAGAGATAAGTTGTTCCTCTTAAAATGGAACAGAACTCCAAATTGTGCGTTTAATATCAAAGGTTCCACTGCTGGTTAGAAACAGCTTATTCCTCTCAAGGTCCACTCGCCATCCAGTTGCTTTAAATAAGTCCCGTTCTGCACCAAAATAGCAGCGGATTGCGTTCAGCTTGTCAAGACGAGGTCGCCGATTCTTGTTGTCAGTCTTATGCCACCCGCAACGTCACATTTGTGTTGAGAGTGCGTAAGCCGGGCTCGTAGCTGCCGTGAGTAAATAAGTCGCCCACTAATCTTTTAGTTCTAGTGTGTCACTAAAATATTCAGTAACACTTTTTCGAGTAAGAGCGCCACGGGAATTTGTTGTGACGCTGCTTCCTACTTACTTTCATCTGTTTGTGCGTCAGGTCAATTCAGGTTGTAATCACTCATCGTTTTATGGCAGTAAAACGGCTTATGCTAAATAGGCTATTCGTGTGTGTGTGCGTGTGTGTGTGTGTGTGGTTGTGCGTGTGTGCGTGTGTGTGTGTGATTAAAGACTGTCCCTGGAACTCATAGTAAAACACCAGCCCTCATCCATTCCTAATTAGCGCATTATTGATAGCAGGATGTTGGGATGCTGTGCTCGGGGGGGGCGCGTGTCCTAACAGGGAGAACAGTGACATTTGTGCGGACCGGGATTACCCAGTCAACCTTATCGGTTTGATTAGAATTCATTTCCACTGCTGCCGGTGATGACATCACCTTGTTTGTGATGAACCGCCGGGAATGTTCAAAACCCAACACCTGCAAAGTCCAACACTTTTTGCATTTCGGACCATTTTACACAATCTGGGATAATAAAGATATAAGACATAATTAAACGGAGGCAGATTCCACAAAGGCCTACCTGCTGGTGTTAAGTGGGGTATGCACGTACTGTTAATCGGGCCTAATTTGAATATTTTACCTATCAAAGTCAGCAAAGGTCTGATTGCCAGATGTCTCTGAAAGATTATCCTGATCCATTATCCTGATTTATGAGATGTGTTTTCTTCCCAGATATGCTCAAAAAACGGGTCGGGGCTGACAATTGTTAGTTTTATTTCAATATTTACTATCGCAACTCTTTATGTTTGTGGTCAACTCCAAGTTCAGCCAAGCCACAGACTCTGTGACGTGAAACGAAACTTCTACTAAAACTCTTTCTTGTTTGTAGTTTCTGTTCATCTGTATTCCCGGAGGCACTATGATGCCTCTCACAGGTCACTTATGATCGGGATGCACTGATACCACTTTTACTTACTTTACATTGAACAAGTACCAATACTTAATGATGTCATTATGTCTTGCAATTGTGACAAGAATGTTTTATTTCAATCAAATATTGATCAAAAACACAAACTGTTCTAGTGTGTCACTAAAATATTCAGTAACACTTTTTCGAGTAAGAGTTAATATCCAATTGCATGTAACAGTCTTGTCACACATTTCACTTGAATTTAGCCTGTAACAAGGTATTTCAGTTATGCGGCGTCTCAGTCTGAAAACTAGGGGCACCATATAAAAGGAGAAAAAAGAAGAAAATAAGAGACAAAGAAGAAGAGTCTGGTGTATATATATATATATATATATATAACTACAAAATATATATATATAACTACAAAATAAAGTGATTAAAAAGAAGTACAAGACTGATTCTAGTGAGTACCACAAATTATTAATAAAACTAACAGGCAACTGAATTCTTTATCACACTATCACTTCTCTTTACTCGACATGCCTTGCGGCAGTGCATCGTCTCAACTTTGTGATGGGAACGCAGCTGGCTCAGCTGGGGCACTACAGAGAGGGTGAGGGCGCATCAGAAACTCTGCCTGTCAGACAGCTGGGGTGGGGGCCTCTGTCACCGCCTGAGCAAAGCTCATAATCCATTTTGCAGAACATAATTTGTGGTTTGCTAAAAATCTCCAGGGCTGACATGGCTTTTACTTGACCTGCTGCAGAGCTATATATCAAGCTGGTAAAGTGGTATCGGTGTCATAGTGTTGGAGCATTTTTTTTTAAGTACAGGTACAATACAGGCGGCACGGTGCACGACTGGTTAGAGCGTCTGCCTCACAGTTCTGAGGTCTGGGGTTCAATCCCCGGCCCCGCCTGTGTGGAGTTTGCATGTTCTTCCCGTGCCTGTGTGGGTTTTCTGCGGGCACTTCGGTTTCCTCCCACATCCCAAAAACATGCATGGTAGGTTGATTGAAGACTCAAAATTACCCGTAGGTGTGAATGTGAGCGCAAATGGTTCTTTGTTTATATGTGCCCTGCGATTGGCTGGCAACTAGTTCAGGGTGTACCCCGCCTCCTGCACGATGGTAGCTGGGATAGGCTCCAGCACTCCCGCGACCCTTGTGGGGATACGCGGCTCAGATAATGGATGGATTTAAGGTACAATACACATTTACCAATACTGGCGACCCTAGTGAGTATAAGCGGTATAGAAGATGGATGGATGGATGGTACCAGGGCAGTGTTATTGACTACAATTACTGAGTGGTACAATGTACAAAATCCCATTTTCAGTTCTAAAGAAAGCTTCAAGGCGATTGGGTGTAAAATACATACATGCATACATTTTCCATACCGCTTATCCTCACAAGGGTCGCGGGCGTGCTGTAGCCTATCCCAGCTATCTTTGGGCGAGAGGGGGGCAGTGACATGCGGTCAGGGTAGGCAAGTGAGGCAGAGCCTCACTGCCCCCTGGTGGCCTTTCCTTTCCACTGCGCTGAAGAGTAAATAAAACCTTATGATTACATTAAATTGTTCCATTTTAGTTCTATGGTCCATGCTTTTCTTTTCTTCGATTTTCTTTTTCAATCCAATAATTTCAATGATTTCATCATTAAAATAGCTGAATTTTCATATTTACTGTTCAAATGCATAGGAAGCGCAGCGCCGAGTCACGTAGTCATCGCTCGCATGATGCTTCAAGAGACCACGCACACATCCATTCAGGCAGGCTGTGATTGGTCCGTGGCTTCACACAAGAGACATCGGTGTTTTCTCATTACACCGCCAATAATATACGTTTTATCACACGTGTACTGCACTTACTGATGTTTAACAGACTGTCTAATATATTTAATGAAAGTGTGTGACATTTAGTCTTTCTTATCGACCAGAAAAGCCACTAAAAGTGCACAGTGGAGTCTGGTATGTACGGTGCCACAACCAGCATGTGGCAGTGTTGAGTTGAGCTTCATCGAATTCCAAACGTCACGTGACTGTAGTCAGTGCCTCGTCAATCATGAACCTCACCGCACGTCACCGGAGGTGGGGTACACCCTGAACTGGCCGCCAGCCAATCGCAGGGCGGTTGTAAAATATTTCTCCAAAATACTTTTTTTGGTTCTTATTATAGCGCATTCCTTTTTACATAAAACACAACTTCATTGTCATTACGACATCTCTTAATCCTTACTGTTTGTTTCGCAAAGTACACATAGCAGAGTGTAGATGTGCGTGCGGACCACTCACAGTCATCTCAAGGTTTTATACATCTCAGAAGAACAAGAGCGTCGACAAATCTGTGACAACTATCAAAGATCTTTTTATAACTCTGAGTGAGACAATGTGCTCCATTCTATTCTTTCTGTGGTGAGATCTTGTCGTGTAATCTCAAGACGTGCAAAGACGCAAGTATTCCGCCTTTCTGCTTCATGTTTGTCCCAAATGAGCTGGTGGGATGTGTGAGAGGGAATGTAGTCAGGGGAAAATAATTAAACAGGGAACAACAAAGGGGCAAATACTCCCCACACTTTAAAGACACATATTCCATTTTAAACAGTTTCCAGGTGTCTTAATAACAGGTCTCTGACATTCTTTAGACAAAATACACAAAGGATAAGGAACAGGACACACGATAAACACAACAACATTTCTGTACTGCACAGCGACATCCAGCCGGCTGCCTCCAAGCCGTACCAATACAGCATATTTATATTGTGTTTTAAAATAGCACTAACTCCAGTCATCATTTTAAGTATCCGTTGCTGAAAAAATGAAGCGTGGAGTCTCTCTGTTGTAGAAATGAATGGGGCCTTCATTGCCAACAGCCTCTCAAATATCCAAGTTTTCCTTTTATTTCTCGCCTATTTTCAATCTTTGTACTCTTATAATATACCTACAGCATGTTTTCTGATAAGAACACCAAGGGTTGCAGTATTTCCATTGAAATGAGTTGATTATGTGTGCGGGAGGCAATTGCCTGATGTGAACGTGGGAGTCAGCGACTAATTTTTTCGCAGTTGTCCACTTCCGTCGCTTTTGGCTGCAACGCTCACCGTGCGACAAGCCTTAGTTACTTTATCGCTATTTGTAACCATTTTTTCTACCCTTTTATCGTCTCTTCTTATTGTAACGCGATGAGCAACAAATCAAGCGACTTCTTGTGGCGTTATTGGAGACTTTCTCCAGACAAAGTGATATTCAGCCCTTGGCATCCAGACTGCAAATGAATGGCGCTTAAACAAAGCCACTACTGGCCTTACAGTATGTAACCAGAAACTGAGTTACGTATCAGTGGGGTGGAAATAAAAAATGGCTCGCTTACAGACACCTTTTCCGAATTCTTTTCAGATTGTATATTTGCTTGGTGTCTTATTCAAACTTGATGGGTGACAGGCCCTCAAGATTTCAATTAGTATACAAAAAGTACTTTTTCCATACTTCAGTGGTGCTTTGAGATATTATATTTTATATTTGTTCCGTGACTACACTGGTATCGCCATACACTTGTTTCTCACATCATCTTTCCCCATTGAAATGCATGAAAATGCCATTTTTCCATTCCAGGCTCTCAAAAAGTCCAATAAAAATGTTGTAATGTGTTTTTAAGAAGAAAAATAATACTCTCCATGCACTACATTCACTCCGTTACATTTGCTCAAGTAACATTTTGGATCAATTGTACTTGTCAGGGTAGTTTTAATGAAGCATACGTTTTACTTTTATTCGAATATTTATGTGAAGAAAAAAATGTACGTTTACTCCGTTACATTAATCTACATGCCGCTCGCTACTTTCATTTGTCAATAATTGTGTGCGCGATCTATTTTAGACTTTCGTTTTCAACTTCCGCGTCGGGGACCGTTGCTCCAATCCACCTTGATTACAACAGGGATGTTTGACTCCAGTTCACCAAACAACACAAGAAAATTACATGTCCGCACACAAAGTCTTCTATTGGGGTTCACCGGCCAATCACAGTGAGTCGTGACAGCCGCGCGCGACTCATGTTTACATAACACTCGAGAAAAAAACAACAGCTTTGACATGCAGTGTAGTTTTGTCACTGTCCAAACTTGGATATTTCAGCCCACGTCTAACTTGAGAAATGTTTTTGCTGTTGTTGTGGCTCTGCATATGGCAACATTAACACTATTTAATTGTCATGAGTAACTGTTAAACATGCATCTTTTGGGAGTATGTTCTGTTCTCTCTCTCTCGCTTTCTCTCTCAATCTCTCTTTCTCTCTCTCTCTCTCTCTTCCTCTTTCATACACACACTATCAATAAGTCTGGTCAGCAAAAAAAACTTTTTCATTCAATCATTTTGGTGGATAAAGCAAATAACATTTCTATAAGGCCCTATACATGTGTTGTTGTTTTTCTTTTTCATTTAACAATTGAAATGGTGGCAGCTGTGTGTGGACTCCCATTGAACATGCATTTGAATGTGATCTTTTACTTCTGAACACACACATGCTAGTTATAAGAGGGAGTACATCCTTGTGCAACCAATTTTTTTGTTCGTTTTTTACTTTATTTGAACTTTATTTAATCAGGTAAAAGAGCACATAAAACATAACCTCTCTTTTGCAATGGTGACCTGGCCAAGAAGGCAGCAAGTTAAGTGTCAAGTCCAAGTCGATCACACTCAAGTTTATTTTCACATCCACCCATCCATCCATTTTCTTCTCCGCTTCTCCTCACTAGGGTCGCGGGCGTGCTGGAGCCTATCCCAGCTGTCATCGGGCAGGAGGCGGGGTACACCCTGAACTGGTTGCCAGCCAATCGCAGGGCATATTTTCACATCCCTTCTCAAAAAGATACAAAAGTAAATCGGTTGAGTTGTGCAAATTCCAGGTCACATCAATGGTTGAAAAAGTTTGAAAATTATTTATCTTGTTCAAAATTATTTTACAACACAAAAACCTGGCGTTTGAACAGTGGTGTGTTTGCTTTTTATATATATGCACTGCAGCCTTGTTCCTGTTTTTGGAATTTGCCTAATGCAGTGATTCCCAACCAGTGTGCCGTGGCACATTAGTGTGCCGTCAGCGCTTTTCAGGTGTGCTGTGGGAAATTATAAAATTTTACTTAATTGTTCAAAAAATTATTTATTTACAAGAAATAATGTATCTTTGGTCATCTATTTCTGCCAGTGAGGCATAGTGACAGACAGAACAAATAAATGCTCTTCTGTTAGATGGCAGGAAGTACATACATTAATTAATGTGTCCACTTTTTGTGACATTTTTGTTTGTTGGTGTGCCGTGAGATTTTTCAATTGTAAAATATGTGCCTTGGCGCCATAAAGGTTGGAAGTCACTGGCCTAATGAGCCTACAGGAATGTGCTGTTTAACAAGTACAAACAATATAGTATAAGGCCATTTCTTGGACCTGGATTTGCCTTAATTTGTTATTTTACATCCATTTTCTGTATTGCTTATCCACACTAGCAGGCGTGCTGGAACCTATCCCAGCTATCTTCGGGCAAGAGGCGGGGTACACCCTGAACTGGTCGCCAGCCAATCGCAGGGCACATATAAACAAACAACCATTCGCACTCACATTCACCCCTACGGGCAATTTAGAGTCTTCAATTAACCTACCACGCGTGTTCTGGAGGAAACCGGAGTACCCGGAGAAAACCCACGCAGGCACGGGAAGAACATGCAAACTCCACGCGGGCAGGGTCGGGATTTGAACCACGGCCCTCAGAACTGTGAGGCAGATGTGCTAACCAGTAAAACACTGTACCGCCTACAAACATTTTCTTTTATACAATTATTTGTTTTAGATTAAGTGATATTGTTCATCAATATCTGAATTTGCACATTCATATTTAATTTAGTTATTTTTATTTTAGTTGATCTTCACACTGATTTAAAAATAAATCAGAAGTTACTTACTAGCTACTCAATACTTTTCACTGACTACTGTCTTACTCTTCCTGAAGTAATTATTTGGGGGACTACTTTTTACTTTTCCTTGTCATTTTATTCAAACGTAACTACTTATAAGTATTATTGTATTATCTGTCTACATGTTGCTCTCCTGTTTGTGTTCAAATATCTATTGCTTGAAGGGCTAAAACATCACAGCGCCGATGCAATTTATCCTGTCTATGTCGTTTCCCATTATTAAGTATAGTATATATTATTACATTAAGCTAGCAGACTCAAAGGCAAAGTTAGACAAAGACAAAGAATGACCCTCATTTGCAAAAAGTGAAAGTGCAGCCTGTCCTCTATTTTTTTTCTTCCTCTCTTATCTTCGCCTGTTAGTTTGTGTGTGACAGCGCGACATAGTAAAGTGTTCTGAGGTTGATTGCAGACCATTTAGACTGTGATTATGCAATTTTCTTCATATAAATGCAGTCATGAAAAAAAAAAAGTCCATTATGATTTTTTTTTTTTAATCTGGCAGATGGGTTGTTTTAGGAAGGGGGGGTTGATATTTAAATAAACGGTCATTCTGGGAATCCTGTTATCGTTCAGACCAAGGAGTGAGTGTTTATTTGTGCATGATGGTTTATGAAACTCACTCCATCTTTTATAGCCTTTTAAACAGTCCTGGATGCGAGTCTGTGGGGCAAAAGCTGTTGCCTGGAAGTGTGAGGTTGTCATCCGGCAAACCTGGAGCGTAGCCGGCGTGGCCTCGATGCCAATTTATGGAGTTTGCTGCACTATTCAAGCCCTGCTGGAGGGGAAGCGGTGACTTGATTGTGTGAGAAATCGAAACCCGTCACACCTGTTTGAAGCCTTGCACTGCTCGAAGAGAAAGCAGACAGCAAAGAAATTACGCCACTCATAAATGGATGCAGGGAATGGATGATATTACGGCGTGAGAGAGGAGGAGGCTTGTGGAGGAATAGCTGTAAAAATGCAGTTGCGGGGCGTAAGACAGCACCAGGGGAGCATTTTTGGGCAAAATAATCCTTCTGTAGAGCCTAATACCGCCAGCTTAGTGATAACATGCGTGAGTAGACCTTAGCTGGAAGAAGATGGCCGGTTGAGCAGTGAGGAAGAGAGTGGACGGGTTGGAAAAGCAGTGCAGAATTGATAGATTCAAAAGGAGCAAAAGGGTCCACTTCCTCTATCGCCTCATTTCCTTACGTGGGGGGTTGCCAAGGACGTTAGTGTCCATTAAAATTGCAGCATGTTTCTATAAAATGAAGCCTCGTGCATTCGTTGCCTCTCTCCTCATTTCGCCCACCTGTAGGATAGAACAGACCACAGGGCAGCACATTTACAGCGGCAAATGACACTGAACGTCAATCAACGCCTCCCAACAGAGAGGTATTATGGCTAAATCGCAAATTCTATTCAAATGTCCTTATGCATGTATAGACACGCAGAAGCTCATTGTCAAAATAATTTTGTATGATTCCTGACATAAAAGTAAGGCTTCACAAACATTTTCTGATCAAGACACAAACCTTTCAACCAAAAGTCATGGATTATGGTAACAGTGACATGTACATTGATTTACTGTAACAAACATGGAAGGAAAATTCCTTTGCTCAGAAATTGTGTACCTGCTGGATGATCAAGAAAACAAATAGCTTCCTGCATTTTACTCGGCAGCTCAATACAAACCAACCCAGGAGCCCTGTTTTGGTTCCCGACCCAAAGTTTGGAGAGGTAGAACTAAGTAGTACAAAAGTGAATTATTGTTGCTGTAGCAATACGTCATCAAACCTGAACAGAACAATCCATTCTGAGAGGCTATTAGACGTTATGGTGTTTTGAAATAATCCATCCATCCATTTTTCCATACCGTTTACCCTCACTAGGGTCGCGGGCGTGCTGGAGCCTATCCCAGCTGTCATCGGGCAGGAGGCGGGGTACACCCTGAACTGGTTGCCAGCCAATCGCAGGGCACATACAAACAAACAACCATTGGCACTCACATTCACACCTACGGACAATTTAGAGTCTTCAATCAACCTACCATGCATGTTTTTGGCATGTGGGAGGAAACCGGAGTACCCGGAGAAAACCCACACAGGCACGGGGAGAACATGCATGGATATGAACGCGGGTCCTCAGAACTGTGAGACAGATGTGCTAAACAGTCGTCCACTGTGGCGCCCTGGTTTGGAATAATTGGGGATTAATTGTCCCCCATGAGAAAAAATTTAAATAGAATAATATTCAGTTCCACAGATCGACCCGAAAATTTGAATACATTTTAATATCTGTCCAGTTTACTTATCATGTGAGGGCAAAAAGAAGTTACACAAGTAACCAGAAACAATCAAAGTGGGGCAAACTTTCCCTATGAAAACACATTAGGGGAAAAGTTTTTTTGTTTGTTTGTTTGTTTTTTAATCTTATGCTGGGTGCCCTTAAACAATGACAAACCAAAACATTTTTTGTACAGAAAGGCCACCAAGATCTAGTGCTTTGCTCGTCCTTTTCAAACATACTAGTTGAAAAGTTAACTTTTTTGTACAATATCCCACATTTGTCCACATGCATTCACATCATCGCCCTAGTTATGTCCAATGTTGTTGTCAAGCTCCTGAATGATTCAACACACACTATTGTAGGGTCCATTTGCTCGCTGATTCCTCATCCGGGTCATCCGCTTTTTGCCCTCGCGCCTATTTACCCTCCGAGCCCTTTCAACAGCTATCTCTCATGCTGCGTGGAGCATGGGCACATATAGAGCCTGGAGGAGGAGATGAAGCAAGAGGCTGAATATAAAAGGTAGTCAGCCAAAAGGGCATCAGGCCAGTGAGGATGATGACATGTTGGCAGAGGCTTTTGGCAAATAACAAGGAATACTCGAGCAGTTATGAGGAGATGAGCCCCCTCCTCCAGGTATATTTGCAGCCAAAACATTTATTTTTTTATTTTTTTAATTCCAAGATTGATTCTGCCTCAAACATCTTCTCGGCTAGAATGGCTGCAGCTATTACAAGATTGGCTTTTATGGCTTTTTCAAAAGAGAAAATGTTTAAACCTCAACAAGTGCATTTATCTCAAAGTGCTTTCGGTGAATGTCTTTTTTTAAACGGCGCAGCCGCTATCATTTAATCGCAAATATCACAGTGCTGCCGAACTACGGCATGACTCACTTGCCGCCGTGCGATGGCCGAGCCAGCGCTACAGGGCCGCACATTTATCTCTCATTGAAGCCTTGGTTAATATTAAGCAAATGTAAATACAAAAACCAAGCAAGCATTTTATATAAACACAAGCAATCTATTGACTGATTCTCCATTATCTACGCTCTGTGGTCATGGATTGCCGCTAATCATCACTGCTGTATTATACACTATAATCCGCAAATAAAAGGTTGCTATTATGCCTTTAACTGCTGTAATCTCAGCTCAATTCCTTCACTCTGCCCCCAATTATTTCATCCTCAAATAATCTCTGAATGTCTGCTCTGGAGAAGGGGGTGGATATGCTTCCCAAAAGTAATACTTACTTTTTGTAACATTAATGAGCTTTTTGACCTCTTCAATGTGTATTTAAAAAAAAAAGTTGTTGACATCCTTTAAAGCAGGCAAATTGATGTGTTTATCCTTTTATGGTTACGATGTCAAGTAGAAAAAACAATTATACTAACAAAATCTCCCCAAAAGGTGGGAAAACATGTCATGGTCAGATGAAACCAAGGCTGAATGTTTTGGTAATAAAAGGCATGTTGGGCGCAAGCAAAAAAAAATAAAACATACCCACAGTGAAGCATGGTGGCAGCAGCATCATGCGTTGGGGCTGATTTTCTTCAGCTGAACCTGGAGCCTTAGAAAAAGTGGAGGGAATTATGAACAGCTCAATAGCAATTAGACTTAGCACAAAAACCTTCCGAACTTTATTTGGGGTTACTCAGACACATTTTAAATGGTGGCAGGTGTGTACTGACATTTAACATGAGTTTGAATGTGGTTAGTTTATTCTGTACACAACCAAATCGCCCTGTATAAGAGAGTGTGCACACTTGTGCAAACAAATTATCTCAGTTGTTTATTTTTACTTCCCCTCTCAAAAGATTATAAAAACTTTAACTGAATTTTACTGGTTAAAGGTCACATTAATGATAGAAAACATTGAAATAATTTATTTTGGTCCAATTTTTTATATCACAAAAATCTGGCATTTGATCAGGGGTGTGTAGACTTTTGATTCCCACTGTATGTGTCGCAGTAGACAGGAGGCATGGCATCTGTAAAGCTGATGTTGATGTACAATGTCAAGAAAAAATATGGACAAAAAAAATAAAGCGATTGAGATCCACCTTTGAGTGAGTGACAGAAGCTGCAATACAATATAGCGCAATATCTACTATTAGTATATTCCCTATACAGTATGTGAGATTGTAATACATATATTATTTTAGATTAAGTGTAACTCGTTATTTGTGGATAAATGATTACAAATATAAAATGTTCTTTCTTTATTATCATTTAAAAAATGAAAACCTCCACCCTAATAAATCCCTAATTGATGTATCGTCCACTTGAATGATTAAATGCCACACCTTAAAAAGTCATCTTTTTCTCCCAGGAAAAAAAATAATGATTTAAAAAGAACACATAGTTCCACTAGGTAATGGTAATTAATTATTTGTAACATGACATTTGAAACCACCATGTGGTGTGGTGGCTATAAATCTGACGTTTATGGCGCAGTGTCAAGATTAATGAAGAAAGCGATGGAGCAATATCTACCATTATAGTAATTATTTAAAAAAAATTATTATTGTCTTTTTTATTAAAATGATTTGATATTAATTTTTCTATGAATAAAGAATAGAGAGAATCCAATAATATTGGACTGTGTCTGTAAGAGAAGATCTAGTTTAAGGAGTAAACTCATTCAGTGTGATGTTGTAAATGGAAATTAAATAATCTGATGTAATATAGACAAGTAATCGAATTAAGTGATATTAATAGAAAATGATTTGGTGATCTTGTACAAAGACATCCTGGAAAATGTCTAAAAGGGAGTTTAAAATCACTTTATAAGGACTTGGGTCACATTTGATTTACACATATACATAAAGTAATGGTTAGATAGTGTAATAGCTATTAGTGACAGCTGAATGAACAGTGAAGGGAAACTGAGTAATTACAGTGGTGTTCAGGCAAAAACTGCGCAATAGCTTGATATTTTACCGCAGCATCACGTTTGAATATAGGAGTGGCTGGGCTGCCATTAAATTAAACGAAATAATATAAAATAATGTAAAGGTTGACCTTTTCTGTATGCATTCCTCAAAGCAATCATGCATGAATTGGCATTCTCAGCAACTGGGGCAAGTCTGTTTGTGCATACATTTAAACAATTACAGTACATTTCCAGTACTTGACTATAGAGTGCCAGACCATCGTACCATAGAGCCTAAGTCAGCTCCAGGGCTCCGATTTAGTCAAGTCAATTGTATTCATATAGCGCCAATTCACAACAAAGGTTTTCTCAAGTCACTTAACATGTCATCGCTATTGGGCGGAATCCTTGCATCTCCAAAATCACAACTTTTCAGGAAATCAAAAAGAACGCCCCCTTGCTTGAGTTACCAAACACCACATCGTTCAAGTTGGTATTATACCTTTTATCACGTACCAACATCAACACAGCGCCACCCCAAATTAGGTTAAATCACTAATTTAATTAGCTAAAAATCGCTAATTTATTACGCTGTCATTGTTTAAAATAGAAGGACACATCGCCAGCACGTCACCAGCCCCAGCCGTCCACGTCAGTCTACGCGCAGGCCGGTCCCCCGACCAGACAAAAAGCCTTTGGTACTTCACATAAGCAACGACTGTGGGTACATCATCTTCCGAAACACTTTCTCAAAGTCTTAGAAGCATGAGTGATACAATAAATAAAAGGCTCAGCTGACTAAGCAGTTTAATAGGCAGAAATGAATCTGCATGTATTCCTTCTGCACCGAGGCATTATAGCGATACATTTTTAACAAAGCAGGCCTACTCAAGTGTATTTAACCTAATTATTTCTAGTCGTTATTGTCTAAAAACAAACAGACTTTTTATCTTGAAGCAACACAATGCCACACAACATGCGGAGAGTCAGAAGAGGCAGACCTTTACAATACTTTAATGAAGTTGTTCTCAAGCTGTTTCCAACACTTTAAATTGGCTAATTATCTGGAAAAATAACAGACTACATGGGGCCAGACCAATAGTATTAATTTGTGAAAATAATTGACCATATTTAGACATACAAGGTTTCCGCCCGACAGTGACACTATGAAGCAGGTCCAGAAACATGCTCCTCACATTACTAGACCAAGAGCCCTCACATGTCTGAGCAAGTGCTAGGCAACTCAAGCAGGGAAAAACTCCCTTCAAGCAACAAACCTTGAACGAATCCGTGACTCACTGTGCTTGGCCATCTGCCGGACCACTTTGGTTGAGACCGTGATAGAGGAGCTGCCCAGAGGGCAGAGAAAGGGATAGGATAGAGCATTTGGAGCAGTATGTATAACATTCATTGTATTCACTAAATGAATGCTGTGGGGACTAAATCACATACCATATGTCCTAAGTCAGTCAAGTCTTAACCTTCAAGTTTCAAGACCCAAGTTACTAAGGCAAAAATTAAGCAAATCAGGTCTAGTCCCCACTAAATTTCAAGCAAGTCACACCCAGTCAGCCACACCCACCCCAGCCAGTCCGCCAGTCACAGCCCACCCATGTAAGGCTCTGTTGATGACTCACTCATGGCCATGTTGTTTCCATACACGTCCCAGCAAGAGTCTCCAACACTTCTCTGTGGATTGAGCTTTCCTTCCCAACCCGGTCGTCCTCTGACCTTCCTGCCTTGTCATTCTACCGGGAATCCCCTCAGCCTTCTGCCCCCCGACCGTTAGTTCAACTCAATTCCAATCTTAAAAGCCCCTCTGTCGGGACTGTAAACATCCATCCATCCATTTTCTAAGCCGCTTCTCCTCACTGGGGTCGCGGGCGTGCTGGAGCCTATCCCAACTGTCATCGGGCAGGAGGCGGTGGGGTACACCCTGAACTGGTTGCCAGCCAATCGCAGGGCACATACGAACAAACAACCATTCGCACTCACAGTCATGCCTACGGGCAATTTAGAGTCTCCAATTAATGCATGTTTTTGGGATGTGGGAGGAAACCGGAGTACCCGGAGAAAACCCACGCAGGCACGGGGAGAACATGCAAACTCCACACAGGCGGGGCCAGGGATTGAACCCGGGTCCTCAGAACTGTGAGGCTGACGCTCTAACCAGTCGGCCACCGTGCCGCCGGACTGTAAACAATGTCTAGTAAATCTGACACACCACAGAGCAGAGTATCGTTAAAAAGCCAGACAAATTTAAGTTAATAAAAGTATGTGAAATCGGCCTTCCAAATGTTCAAGAATTAAGACATTCTTTCAGCTTCAGTGACACTGTGGGTGTGTCACTGAATCCTCTGAAAAGCCCGGCCCTTGGAACATTCAGCTGTCCATCAAATATGTTCATTCCCTCCCGGCTCCTAAGCTTGGAGAGGAGAATTCCAGCGATGTACATTGCACATGTTCCCACGGGCAGCAGAGAGGCACTCTGTGGCAACCGGGCAGCTTCTGAGCCCCGGCGTAATGACCGGCAGCCGCACTGCCTGGACAATTTCCCCTCCTTAAATCCAGCAGGCCCTTAATCGCGCTGCTATAGCTGCCGAAAGATGCACCATATACGGCCACAGCAGTGCGATGGATCGCAGTCCCCCTGGATGATTTTTTTTTTCTCCTCCTCCTCGCCCTGCGGCGTCGTGGTCGGTAACTGTCAGGCTGACGGTCCTAATGCCGTTGCATCGAATTGCCGGCACCTGTCACAGTTGATATAGAAAGTCCTTTCTCACTAGTATGGTGGTTCGGTGTACTGCACTTGGGTCCTACCCTAAACTGGCCCGTGACACTAGCGGCCACTTTTGTGTGTACCCCGCCTCTCGCCCAAAGTCAGCTGGCATCTGCTCCAGCTCGCCCGTGATCCTAATGAGGATAAGCGCTTTATAAATCAGATGACTGGATCAATGAGTGCAATTCCAAATCGGGGCATTCCACTGTATTCTGGCCACAAATTTGTTAGGGATCAATCATTGATCCAAAGAGCACCACAGTCCCTCTGGGTTCCCACATGTTACGAAGCAGATGAAATGATCCCACAACTCTGGTTTAAACTGTCACAACACTACCTTCCATGTGTCACGTTGTGCTTAACCTCGATCAGTGGGGTTAATTTGAGCAAGCAGCACTTTATCACTGGATAAAATGATCTTTTGCTGATTTTCACCAACCTGTAGTGTGGCATCCACACATATTTCCCAAAGAACCTTCCCCAAATTTGAAATATCAGATATCTGTGCTTTAAAGGTAAAGAAAAGTCTGTCATTTACTGCCAACTCATTCCTTAAATCTCATTTAGTCCCGCTTGGTTTCATTTCCTCCTAAATCACTGGTGTTACTTTTCCTTGTTACTCACTAGACATTTAGTCGTTTATGTGAGAAAGTAGCAAACAGCAGGTGCAAGTTCTGCCCAAAAAAATAAAAAATAGCCAAGTGATCCAATTTGGTGTGGGTTGTTAATTGCGTGGACGTCTGCACACTGCAAAGCTGAGCTCGGGGCACAGCGGAGGCTTTAAGGACAGCGTTGGGAAGGCAACGAGAAGCTCGGGATACAGACT
The DNA here is from genome assembly GCF_024500385.1 of Phyllopteryx taeniolatus. Lineage (NCBI taxonomy): Eukaryota > Metazoa > Chordata > Actinopteri > Syngnathiformes > Syngnathidae > Phyllopteryx > Phyllopteryx taeniolatus. The sequence goes on from NC_084509.1 coordinate 11,197,941, forward strand.
GGATTGTTTCTGTCTCTATATGATTGTACATGTGCTCTGCTTTGGACAGGCTGCAAAGCTCAAGAGCTGACTTGATTTTAGTGTCTGAAGCATACACTACAAGGACACCTTCGGCATCTAATTAATATACCTGGGCGGCATCAGGAATAAGGCAGTCAGTCGAGCATAGACCTTTGCCAATGCACCAAATTATACATCTTGAGTGTCCACCTTTTATCAATCAAATTCATTAATTATTCTTTCCATGCAATTGACTGGTGACCAGTCCACAGTCTGCCCTCCCTCCAACTCATCCGCAGAGAAAATGGAGGGATGTATTAATTGTTATCTGACCAAAGTTAATGACAACAGTTTCCTTGACTAATGCTTAAATGTGACTGATACTCTCAGTATTGAATATCAATTATTATTTATCTAGCAGTTTGTTTATCATTGTGTTTGTAGTTAGCAAGATTGTGAAAGTGCCATGAATCATACTGAGAGCAGCTTCTCTAATATTCTGGTTACCTTATTCAGGATAAATATATATACATATATATATATATATATATATATATATATATATATATATATATGTGATGAATATCAAATATTAAAATAATAATAATAGTCACTGATGGTGTGGTGGTACACTCGCCTGACTTCAGTGCAGGCAGCGTGGATTCAGTTCCCACTCAGTGACAGTGTGAATGAAAGTGTGAATGGTTGTCTGTGTCTATATGAGCCCTATGACTGACTGGCGACCAGTTCAGGGTGTCGTCCGCCTTTCGCCCAAAGTCAGCTGGGATAGGCTTCAGCACCCCGTGACCCTAACCAGGATAAGCGGTGTTGAGAATGGATGGATGGATAATAATAATAATAATGAATTACACTTATACATTACACCTTTTATTAACACTCAAAGATGCTTTACAGTTGTACACATTATTTATTCACTCCTCATTCACGCACAAGTGGTGGTAAGCTACTTTTTGTAGCCACAGCTCCCCTGCGGCAGTTTGACGGAAGTGTTGCTGCCATTCTTCGCCTTCTGCGCATAGTGGTACAATTTCCTGACTTCAGTGCAAATAGCGTGGCTTCAATTTGTGAATGTGAGAGTGAGTGTGTCTCTGTCTCTAAATGTGCGACCAGTCCAGTGAGTAGTATGCCTTTCACCTCGTCACTTGGGATACGCTTCAACTCGTCGTGAACCTGAACAGGATAAGCGGTATGGAAAATTGATAGATTGATGGATAGATGGCTAAAACAATTCATTGACTCAGTCTCAGTCTCAAAAGTTAATAGTCCATACACAGTGAATGGTATGGCAATGTTTTAAATGTGGCTTTTATCTAGTTTTGGAAAAAGACTCAATTTTACTCAATAGATTGTGTACCTGGCCGGCGAGTGTATTTCATGCTGATTTTAAGAACCTGCACGGTGGGTAGTTAATTAGGAAAAGAAGGGATCAAAATGCAAATTTCTTTAAATCTCAACATGACATAAAAACCCTGTGGCCTCCCCCTGGATTCTTCCGAAAGAAAGTCTTCAGTAACAGTACACAGTCCCCAGCAGGAAGCCGTTCCAGGCTGGTCTAATTCTTTTGCTCTAATTAGAATTAGTGTGCCGCAGTCAAAATGGGTCTACGGTAGGTCTCGGCCATATCTCGCTAGCGATAAGATCCTCAGTGATAGCAAACGATAGCTGTCATAACTTCATTAACGACTTGGCAGACTTTTGCCAACTCTGCTTGATGCACTCGACATGGGATGCAGGCCCCTTTAGCCTCTTTGTCACATTAAGAACACTGATGGAATTAAACTTTTTGGGGGTGATTTCTGCTCTCACAAATGTTATGGAAAGTGGCTTGCTCCGTTATTTATGTGTTTGTACTTTATTAGGGCAAGGAACATGTGCCTCACAGTTAGGAGCTCCACATTTTAGTCTCTGTGGATGACTCTGTGGATGAAAATGGCTGGATGAATGGACGGTTTCAATGTCAAATACAAAGATAATGTATTGAAAATGTCATGAGTTTTGTTTACGTTGCTTTCAAATCTGCCGAATAATAGACAACCGGGTTATTCCTCTACATCTCTGTTTTCTGTTAAGTATTTACTTATTTACTAAATTTAGGTTTGTGTCATATGCAAGACTGGAAGACTTCTATAAATATCACGACATATTGGAGATGTTTTTCCCACCAATATATATTGATTATCGCATTGCCGTTTCCTAGTATTATTATGTTGTGAGTAGGCTGTCAAAGTTAAAGCGTTAACTCATGATTAATCACAAAAAAATATTGCATTAATCATGTAGTAACTCAGATGAATCACACAATTTATTTTGACCACCGAAATCTGGAAAATCTGAACGCGTTGCAGGTTCCTATCAATTTAGTGATCAAGTCAATGCTTAGGCCAGTGCAAAGATAATTGGGTTCGGCGGCAAATTTTGCTTCAAAAGTCTCACCGATAGGACTTTAGATAAAACAAAGTTAATTTGCATGTAGTTCAGTGCTGAACTTCGTTTTCATCGAAGCACAATTTTAAAATACCATCTCAAAGCAAAATGTGGTACTATCTGTGGTATAGTTGGCGCTTGTGATTAATCCTTATTAATCAAAATTCAAAAGTGTGATTAATCAGATTTTTTTTTAAATAATCGATTGACAGCCGTAGTTGTGATTTACTTTGTTGGTGGATCTGACTCACAGTTGAGAGGTTCTGGGCTCGAACTCTCAGATCTGGCCTTTCTGTGTGGAGTTTGCATGTTCTTCCCGTGCTTGTGCGGCTTTTCTCCAGGTACTTGGGCTTCTTCCCACATTCCAGAAACATGCATGTTCGGTTAATGTAAGTCTACATTTTCTTTAGGCGTGAATCCAAGAGAATGATTGTGATAGACTGGCGACTATTTCAGGAAGTTAGCTGGGATAGACTCCAGTTTATCAGTGACCCTGAACAGAACAAGTGTTCGAAAATTGATGAATGGAGTTGCTCTGTCTTTCCCCCTTCAAATCCTGTCTTCTAAATGCCTCCCTTATTGGTTTATCTTAAGCAGGCTTGGAGAAATGATTATAGCCTCACTTGTAACTGCAAATGTCTTTCCTACCATCGTTTTCGACACAAACAGGCCATCATGCTTTTGCATACTGCTGTGATTGTCAGCACGCTGTTGACTTTAGCACCATTAATGCCCAACTCTCTGTACAGTAATGCGCTTCCAGTAATATCATCTGGCTCTTCATCACATTTATTGCTGTTTGTTCCCTGCCTTGACTTGTATCTTGGCTTTGGTAATTGATGCTTTACATTTTAGGCGTTTTTGATGACTGCAGGGCTGTATAAAATCTAGCAATGGCCGAACTGTCCTTTTTGCCTCTATAATCCAAGTTTACAGATTACACAAATGTGGCACATACACCATTCAAATGCATCTAATGGGTGAGCGTACTTGTCCAATATTGAGACAGATGTTACTCTCAAAATTCATTACACACTTGGTTACCAAGTGAAATTGCTGTCTGGATGTAAAGTGTAGAAGGGGAGATCAATATATTACAGACAGGTATTAGAAGCAAAAGCCACTACATGCACTGGGACCTCAACACAGCATGTAATTTATTTATTTATTTATTAAATTTTTTTAATCTGCAACAAAGGACACAAACATACATCAGACACTTCACGTGAACGCCCCACAAACTGATCTCTCCTCTTCGCTCGCACCCATTGACTTGAATAAAGTAAATCATCATTGTGTTTCCGAAGGAGATTGATGGCTGCGCTCAATGCTTTGGTCACCCATCCTATTTAAAAAGGCAGGTCAGTCAGCCAGTTAAAGAATCTGACCTTTTATTGTGCCCGACTGACATCTCTATTCATCATCAACAGGCTGCGTACCAATGCACTCGCCCAGCTGCACAGGCTCTAGTTGTACCCTTCAAACTTTGTAGGTTCATATGGGGCAGAACGATGAATGCACATATATGCACTCAAGTTAGTTACACTTGCACGTCTAATGATCTAAAGAGATCCAATACAAGAGCTTTGTCTAAAATGTTGCCTTTAAAAAAGATAATTGTGCTGAGTGATTATGGCACGGCAATAATAACATAAATCACATGTACATTATGTTGATAATTCTTCTGCTATATGAAGTTCCGCATTAATATTGATATTATACTATAGTATCAAAAATATAGATTGCATCCATGCTTGCATCTAGCTACAGGTATCTATCTATCTATCTATCTATCTAGCTAGCTAGCTAGCTAGCTAGCTATCTATCTACCTAGCTATCCATCTATCCATCTATCCATTCATCCATCAATCCACCCATCCAGCTAGCTAGGTAGCTAGCCAGCTATCTGGTTTGTCTGTTCGTCTTTATAAGCATGTTGATGTGTGAGGTCAGCAGTATTCCGGTCAGGTTGTTTTTGAAAAGTTGATACCAACACTCCAGCATTAAAAGAACTAAATACATACCCCAGAGTGGGTAATTTTCTTTCATGCACTGGACTTGCATTGACTCCAATTTCCTCATCTCATTTAAAAGCTGTTTGCATGCACTCAGGTTAATGTTTGTCTTCTCAGAAAGTTGAGTTGGAAGTGTGCCATGGAAATGGGGAGCTATGCGTTCCCAAATCATCTTTTCATTCCATTGTCATTCAATATTGACCTTATGGCTGTAATCATTTCAATTTCTAAAGAATGCAGCATGATGAAAAGTCTGTTTTTGGCCTCCTGTGGCCTCTTCTGTTCAGGTGGGACACTTTCCCTTCTGCAAGGCTGGCCTGGTACCAAACTCAAGTTTCACATACTTTATTTTCTGCCATTTGGTTGTGGCCGAGATGTAGGGAGAGAGAAAGGTTGATAGGGGGAGGGAGAGAGAGAGAGAACAACCTCCAAGGTCACTTTTAGTGTCTCTCCGTTAGAGTTGGCAAGATCCTGACAAGGCCCAGACAGTTTTAATTTCTCACTGTCTGTCAGGAGTGAGCCCGTGAGACGGATATAAGCAGAGGAAGATGTTCCTCCGACTTTTCTGTGTTATCGAAGCAGTATTCATTTCTCTGCTCTTATCTGTCTGTCAGTAATGGGCTTTCAGTGATTGCTGCCAGAAGATAACCGCAGTGGATGGACTGCTGCTTTAGAGCTGGTAGAAGCTTTCCAATAGATGCCGTAGATGGCGAATATGTTGTTTTGACCATTGGTGAGAAGTGAAATCCAATCGAATGTAATTTTGACAGATGTCACGTCTCTGGGTTGATCTAATGGTGAACTTCCCATGACCATCTGTGCAACCTAAAGTACATAACAGGTTATAATCTTCCTCATTTTGCAATGATGTGAAATAATTCAATGATGAGAGGGATGCTGTATGGAACAATGCTTACCTTCAGAATTCACAAACTCTGCTTGTCATTCATGCATTATTCATTGAGACGCTGGCATGTTTTTATGAATTACAATGAAAACGAGAACAAGCATGGCTCAAAGTGGAGCGCAGACCGAGCTTGTTCTACTCCGGTCCTGTTGGTGGTGGTAATGCTCATTAAACAATGAGTACCCCCGTTAATATTCCATTCAGTTGTAACAATGGTTGTGGAGGAACCTAAAGGCCAAAGGTGGCTGTGATTATGTGTTTATTATTTGTTAGAGGCTAAATTATTGAATCTCTTCGTAAGGTATCAAAGGAAAGCATTATACGTAGGATATAGGCGGTGTCGTGAACCCACTCCTCCATTTAGAGATGGTTTCTCAACCTTGACTTCAATGGCCTTCCCCTCGCCTCTTTCAAACCATATGTATTCTCTGTCCAGAATATGTACATTTTGGTCCATAAAAGAGTGCTGTTTCTCTTTAAGGTACAGGTAGACAGCCGAAACTTAACTGAATGAGTTATTGTGACATGCGCCTGCTCAGGGGCTGCTTGGTTTCCCAAATAAATTCCACCCAAACATCTGTCATTTGCTGGCTGAGGCCTCTCTCCAACGTATCTTAAAGACTGTTGTTTTGCATCCCGAAAAAGTGAAACCAACCTAATACTTGGGTTTCCATACCAAAACTCAGGCTAGAGCTGTCCTATCTCCTTGATACATGAATTGATGAAGCCTCCTCGGATGAGAGGCGAAAACGCAAGGCAAGGCAAATCTATTTATATGGCGCATTTCATACACAAGGTAACTCAATGTGCTTTATATTATTAAACACATTCAAAAACACAGAGTAAAAGACAATCAAAAACAAAGTACAGTACAGAGAAATAAAACACAGCTTCCACACCAAAATTCAATGGGATTGTCTATGACCTATGCTTTACCCCTCCATAAATGATCGTAGAAATCAGTTTGGATGTGTTACATAATCCTAAATAACCAAACAACAAATTCAAACGTAACTTTAAAAGTTACAGTTTTAAACATTTCTATCCACCAAGTTTCATTGAACTCCATTGTATATGTTGGGAACCTTTACAGACGAGGCAAAAATAGAATGAAAAAGGGAAGCCATCTTGAGCATGAACAGTATGTGTGCTGGAGAGAACAATATCTTGACACAAAAGTGGCATTGAATTGTCGAGAGGGCATATAAACTCTCGTTGCTCAAATTCTGTCAAGATGAAAAGAGAAAAGTGCCCTTCGACCACTCTTCACTTTTATTGGCTACAGCCATACTGTTTGGGGAATCAGGGAGACAAAGTGGAGAGGAGGAGTGGACTGCCTGATAAGAGAAGGGAGAGAGATGGGGAATGGAGTGTTAGCACTACTTTGGACCCCTGCTGTCTTTACATTGGGGGGAATCCCAGTTGGTTCTGTCCCCACTGTAATGTGAGGAGAAGCCGAGTCAGTGGGCTTTGAAGTACCAGTCCGTTATTACATTGATGAACTTATTTGCTTTCTCCAGTCAACACACCGTATCTGAGGACCACTCCTGTGCGTCAAACAAATATAAATCTTGGCTGGCTACGTATGCAGTGCAGAAGCAGAGTAACTCGCCGAGAGATTCCCGGCACAGAGGCACTCGGGGGATGCTGATCCAATTCTTTAATCATCATCTTGGAAATGCATGGGTTCATGGAGAGGCGAGCATGGCGAAATGTTTGGGGAAAGGGGCCCCTCGATGGCCCCTTGTTGTCGCACATTTTTGCAATGACAACTTTGACCACATTTATCTGTCTTACAAAGTCTGTTGGCTGAGCTGAGTTGGATATAAAGTTACTGAACACAATAAAATGAATTTAGCTGTCAGGGAAACAAAAAAATAGAAAACGGTATCTATACCAGCTTAGTAGCATTCTTACCTTTACATTTGTTGCAGTTGTTTGCGGGTTGTTCAGTTGGGTAATTGGTAGAGTGGCAGAGGGCAGCACAATGAAGCATCGGTTGATACTGACCCTTTACAGCAAAAACGGTTAGGTTGGGTTGAGGGATTGAAGCTCAACTCAGATCTTTCTGTGTGGTGTTTTGTAGGTTCTCCATGTGACAAGTAGCAGTCAGCTGAATGGAGGGAGGGAAGGATGGGTTTTGAATAAAGGTTCAACTTGAAATCCATATACCACAATAGGACCCCCTAAATGTGATTATAATCACCTAAATTAATAGGTTAAACCATAAATATGCCACAAACTATTACCCCAAATCACTTTTAACAACATTTGAAAAACTTACAAACATCTTTAAACCTTGTTGTACCCTTAAAAACATGCGTAGTAAACATCTTACAGCTAAGCACGCACATGCACAAGGTACAGTAGCTGTGCATGTCAATAATTCTCATGATGATGATGAAGAATTAAAACAATGACAGTACAGAAAAATGCAGGAGTTATAGTACTTAAACGGTGCAGACTACCGACACTCCTGAGGCGGCATGTGCTGGTGGGAGTCTGCTGGCTCCAAGCGGAGTAGCAGTTAGCACTACAATGGCTAGCACTTTGGGTTTTGCTGAACCAAAACTGCTGGATCCATGCAGTGACAACATACCTGGCAGTTGCAGATAAGCTTAGCGATGTTCAACTCAGATGTTATAACGGATTCCACTGGTTTTGATGCCGTGTTTAGTCCTAGTTTGGCAGAATGATCATGAGCGAAAGCGGCAGACATGGACACTGCCATTTTATCTATCTATTCCTGATTGTAAGTGGAACGTCCATCTTACCCATACAACAATTGTGGGTTACCAGAAGTTTAGTTCCACGATTTGACAATGAATCTGCCATGTTTACGGCTGACATTAAACTTTCCTTGTCCCATTTAAAGAAGCACTACATTACAGTAAATATCATACATACTGTAGATAATACTGTATTTTGCCATGAAAATAAAATGAAGTTTTTTGGGGTTTTTTGCCACTTTGAAATCCTTGAATAGGTGAATTTGTAAATACCGAACCGTGACTATGCAGAATCCATTGTATAGTAGGAGTCCATTTGTGTCCCTCAAGGTAAACTTTACAAACCTCAATTCCAATGAAGTTGGGATGTTGTGTGAAATGTAAATTAAAAACAAAATACATTGATTTGCAAATCCTTTTCCACTTATATTCCATTGAATACACTAAAAAGACAAGATATTTAATGTTCAAACTGATGAACGCTATTGTTTTTTTTGCAAATATTTTCTCATTTTGAATTTGATGCCTCCAACAGGTTCCAAAAAAGCTGGGACAGGGGCAACAAAAGACAGGGAAAGTTGAGAATTGCTCAAAAACACCTATTTGGAATATTCCACAGGTGAACAGGTTAATTGGAAACAGGTGAATGTCATGATTGGGTATAAAAGGAGCATCCCTGAAAAAAACGTTTCGCAATGTACATTGGCAAGGAATGTAGGGATTTCATCATCTATGTTCCATCATATCAAAAGGGTCAGAGAATCTGGAAAAATTTCTGCACGTAAGCAGCAAGGCCGAAAACCAACATGCCCGTGACCTTCTATCCCTCAGGCGTCACTGCATCAGTAACCGGAATTGTGTAAGGATATTGCCACGTGGACTCAGGAACACTTCAGAAAACTATTGTCAGTTAACACAGTTTGTCAGTACATCTACAAATGCAAGTTAGAACGCTACCATGCAACGCACAAGCCAAATATTAACAACACCCAGGAACGCAGCCGCCTGGCTTCTATTGACCTGAGGTCATCTGAGATGGACTGAAGCGAAGTGGGAAAGTGTGCTGTGGTCTGACGAGTCCGCAAGTCAAATTGTCTTTGGAAATCATGGACGTAGTGTCCTCCTGGCCGAAGAGGAAAAGAGCCATCCGGATTGTTATCAGCACAGACTTCAAAAGCCAGCATCTGTGATAGTATGGGGGTGTGTTAGTGCCCATGGCATGGGTAGCTTGCACATCTGTGAAGGCACCATTAATGCTCAAATATACATACAGGTTTTAGAGCAACATATGATGCCATCCAAGCAACGTCTTTTTCAGGGACGTCCCTGCTTATTTCAGCAAGACAATGCCAAGCCACATTCTGCATGTATTACAACAGCGTGGCTTTGTAGTAAAATAGTGCGAGGACGGTCTACCATTGAAAATGTGTGGCGCATTATGAAGTGCAAAATATGACAACAGAGATCTGGACTGTTGAGCAAGTGGGGTTGTACACCAAGCAAGAATGAAAAAGAATTCCACCTACAAAGCTTCAACAATGCTTATTGAGTGTTGTTAAAAGGAAAGGTGATATAACACAGTGGTAAACATGCCCCTGTCCCAGCTTTTTGGGAAGGTGTAAATATCTATCTTTGTTGTGTGTTCAATTCAATATAGGTTGAAAAGGATTTGCAAATCATTGTATTCTGTTTTCATTTACATTTTACACAAGGTCCTAACTTCATTAGAATTGGGGTTCGTACATCAGTGCTCCCCATTGGGTTCATAATTTGAGTCTAAAGCGCCCCTTTTCCACCACAACAGTTATGACTGACAGACTGCATGTTCAGTTCCATCTGGAGGTCTAGGAGGTACAGTGTATATTATTTGCACCTCTTACCATACAGGCCATACAGTATACATGTCAGTTCCCAAGCTGTAAAAGTCTCAAGTGCTCAAAGGCAGTACCTTTGAAGGTACACCCTGACAAGACATAGTATTCCTAGAGGTACAGTAAATTCATCAACTTTTTTTCTGGAATATTCTGGAGTCTATCCAAGATGATTTAGGGACAGAGCTGGAGTATACTATGGAAAGATCGCAGGTCAATTACAGGGCTAATTTGCAGTTAATCTGTCTTTGTACCAAACTGCATTTGTCACAGTTGGTTGAATTTAACTGTGGACAATTTAGAGTCTTTGCTGTAAATGAACTAAACACACATTTTGTTAACATTAAAGTCAATGAAAGTGTCTTTGAATAACAAAATCGACAGTACATATTTTTTGCTTTTTGTTTAAGTGAACCTATTGTACATGTTTTTGTAAACAAAGCTAATTAGGAGTCTTTGCTGACCATTAACATTTGTTTTTGTAAAATTAGTAATCTATGATTAACCTAGCATACATTTTTGTAAACACAAGAGATAATTTAGTCTTTGATTAACCTTAGCATATATGGTTTTGTTATCATTGTAAGTAATTTAGTCTTTGTAACAAATGAAGACAATGTAGTCGCGAAACCTAACCTACATGTTTTTGTAAACAGTGATGACAATTTAGTCTTCTACCATACATTTTTATAAACACTGAAGTCAATGAGAGTGTTCAATTAAACTCACTTTGTTAGTAAAAAAAATAAAAAATAAAAATGAGGACAGTTTTAAACTTGAAAGCCTAACATGCGCAGGGAGAATATGTTAACTGATCCAGCATAGCTTGTGCTGAGATTAGAACCCAGAACCACGTCACTCATCAGATGCACTGCTTGGGGTGCCAATTCCTACCAGTTCCAATATGACGCCAAAGAGATTGCCTTTGGTGTCTTTCACAGTCTACTGCTATTTAAAAAAAGTATTTTTATGTCGAATCCATTACAACTCCAAATTGTGGATGCAATAACACATGGGTCTGAGGCTCTAAATTCAGAACAGAAAAAAGTGTTTAATAATTCACCCAAATAGTTTCCTCTCCCTCGCCCCCTCCCTCTCCTTCTCCCTCCCTCTCTCTCTCTCTCTCTCTCTCTCTACCATTTGCAAGGTCAGTGTCGTCACTTTCTCACAGAGTCCAGACAGACGTGCACGCTGCTTTAGAAGAGGAGGATTTATTTGTTTTTTAGGGGGTGGTCGGCAAGCTGGTGTTCACTAAGTTGGCAAGGATCCTTTGAGCGTCCGTGGACTTTCCTTCCACTCCACGAGGACGCAGGGACCTCGGCGCGAGTGAAAGGAGCGAATCCTTTGGATTTAAAACAAATAACCACCTTATTCATTCATTCATTCACGTTTCTGCTGCCGTTGTGCCGAGACGAGCACACACATTGCACAGCGATGCCCGCACCCAGATGTCCTCTTCTTCACCTGGTCGTCTGTCATTTCGGTGGCCGAGCCGGCACCGCCAGCAGCCGCCCTTAGGATACATCATCAGCTGCTGCTTGCTGCTCGGAGACAAGTGGGGAGAGCCTCGTAACTGCGATTTGTACACTTTGACAATGTCTTGAGATGCGCGGCGGGGGGTGAAAGCTTACAAGATGATGACAGTGAGTAGAAATGTTAACATTTGCACTTGTGGCTCGCATGCATGCCGGGAAAGGGTGCCACGCGCGCTCGTTAGAGAGCACATATGGGCGTTTCTGTCGCTGCCGGCTTGTGCGCGGCGCGAGCGTGTGTGTGTGTGTGTTGTGTGTCGGGGGTGTCAGGTTCCTAATGGGAGTTTTTGGGAGCATTACATCATAACAGCACAGCGAATGATTCTGCAAAGCGGGATAGAATGAGATGTGCCTTTTTCATTCAGAAAGGCGCAGGAGGGGACGTCAAGCGTGCACACATATGTCACTAGCTGGGCGGATACGATTGCCTCCCCCTTGTTTGGTGCTAAACACCAAATTAAATGAGTTGCAACGAAGAGCACCCCTCTTATTTGGGAAGGGGTGTCGGTGCAGTTGTCAGTGTGCATGCAGCCTGTTTCGGTGGCCGAACAAAATCCAGGCTGCTTGTGTGTGTGTGTGTGTGTGTGTGTGTGTGCATGGTGTTCGTTAATCCCACAGTGGATCAGGTTTACAGCTCCAGGATGTCGTTTTGCAGCCCCCCCCCCACTCTCACACACACACACAAAAACCCTTCCCTCTGTCAATCTCTCGCATAAAGGGGCACTTTATCTGATTACAATATTGCATTCAAGTTCATGCGACCAATCGTGCGCTGTTATTGGTTCATACACAATTTTTTATTTTTCTATTTATTCACGAACCAGACGCTGCTCTGTTTGGAGGCTGCACAAATCGGATTAGGACTTTTTGTGGAGAAACGTCCGGCGCTTTGCAAGCAATGCAACGCGGCCTTCTCACTTTTTGTGAGCCTGTAAAAAGGGGGTTCATTATGTTGTTTTTGCAGCACGTACATGTACGGTTACAAAGCCAAGGGGAGAGCAGCATCACATAGAGATGGTGACTTGCGTGGTGCGTTTGATGACCACCTCGGTAAGGTTGATTTCAGCACTGCACAGTTGTTATTTTACAGCCAAATTATTCCTTCCTATTAATGCAATACCTAAATATATGGCGGCTCCTGCATGTGGGCAGTAAAATGCCAACTGCAGAGGGCACGAGTCGCTTTGAAAGCACACAGTTACACACATACACCAGGGATCCACCCATATGGGGGGTTTGTGGCATTTACTGCAATATTACTGTACTTTAATGGGAAAACTATTAAGCTTCAGCAGTGTTTGTATGGAGCCACATTTTTTACTCTCTCGCACAAGTTTTGCAATCTTTGAAGTATACAGTCAAAGAAGTCGTAGTGTTAGTGGACCTGCATTGCATCCTACTGAGAGGCGTTTCTGATACTGTATAATGTCGCTCAGTGTTAATAGTAAAAAGTATTATAACTGCACTAGATCGTACTGAGAGGTGTTTCTAATATATTGATTGTCCAACGTTTATAACTACATTACATTCCGTCATTCTGGGATGTGTTTCTCATACAGTTTTCAGGACTTGTGTCTCAAAAGAGATATTTAAAACCCAAACTACAAGTTTCCCCTTCAGTGTGGGTCAGACGATTAACCAGCACATTTACCAAAAGACCATGTTAACGTGCCTCCTCACAGTACCCCAAGCATCGGACAGTTCCTGCCTGAGATGAACCTTGGCGTGCTGGAACACGAGTGTGCAGGTGTCCCTAATGAAGTGACTGGTGGCTGTAAATTTCCTGTCTTGCCCAAAAGGCTTGTTGTAAACATGCTGGAAATGATGGCTAATAATATTTTTATTGTGTTTTGCCTCTACGACAGACAGGTACTCTTACTAGAAGCAGTCATAGTCTGTTTTCATATTTCTTTTTTATTTGATTTTAGGACAACTCCTAATGTAGCTTTCCTAGGAAAGACGTCATAAATTTGTGGCCGTGCGGCACAAAACTTTGGCACCTCCCTGACAGATGCGAGGGAGCGCTCAGGTCAGGTGGAGATCTGTGAACGGTTGTAAACAGCAAGGACGTTTTCATTACCTGGGAACTAATCAGTCAGGTGGCGATTGCAGAAGGGGGCGAGGGAAGAGCAGAGAGTCAAGGTTACGCTACAGCTCAGGAGCCGCCAGACCGTGACGGTGTGTTGTGAATGTGTGGTGACGTGTCTGTGCCACTCACTCGAAAACCATCGTAACACTCTGCTGCGTTCCTGTGGGCTTGTGATGTTGTAGCACTCGGTGTTTGGGTTACCATGCAGACGTTATGTACTGTAGCTATGTGCGCTCTGTTTTTGTGTCTGGGCTCACTCCAAAACATGCAAGGAAATCTTTACAAGAATTAATGGCCAAAAAGAGGCTGTGGCTGCAAAATTATGAGCAGACAGCAAGTTCCTGCTGGACAGGAAGTGGGAAGTTTGAGCCTGCTGGTCTCAAACTGCCATGCCAAATTTCGTCTACCTTTATTGTCCTTTTCTGCTCGCTCAATCTTTGGACAGCTTCTCTTATAGTATAATTGTATAATTGTAGCCTACCTTGAGGAATACAGTGCCTAGTAACTTTTATACAGCTATTGGATCACTAACTTTAAATTAACCATTCGGTAACATTCAGGTACCTGCAACCGTTTGGCTCAAGAAACGACACAGTTACTTTGGAGTGTAATAATTAGGCTTATGAGCTACATTAATGTAGATTGTACCTTAATTGATGTAAATTGACTCAGTGTACCTGATGTGCTCCTATTTCTGATAGATTTTACCTTCAGTGGTACAATATCAGCCCTGCGATTGGCTGACAGCCAGACAAGCCCAAAGTCAGGGATAGGCTTCAGCTCACCCCTGACCCAAATGAGGATAAGCGCTACAGAAAATGGATGTATGGATCGTAAAATGCTCAGGTCTCAAACTCAATGCCCGGGGGCCAAATCCGGCCTGCCACATCATTTTATGTGGCCCACAAAAGCAAATCGTGTGCATCAACTTCGATGACTCTTGCTAAAATCTGTACCACAATTTCATGTAATAAATTATAACATTGAGATATTGGATTTTTTTTTTTTATTACCAAAACCGTTTTTACAGTTCTTGAACAATAGTTGAACAAACTATTATCCCTGACTTCTGATTTCAAAACTAGTAGTTATTCATCAATTTGTTGTGTATATGTAATAATATGTTGAGCCTCAGTCGAGTTCGACACCTCTGACTGATATGTCTTGTCACTTGGGTGGTACCCTCATAAGAACCACTTTTGTTTTTTTATCACTGACACGTTCCACCATTCCAAAATTGGGATTACACCTTTTGTGGTCTGGAAAGGCTAAACACCATTATCCCTTGGAAGTTTCATTTGATGGAAATTGGTGTCCATTGTAACTTAAAGCAGTTGTCCCCAACCACCGCACAGGCCGTAGGCAATTTGGTAGCGGGCCACATTGCACTACTCCACCCCGTCGATGATTAGCGTTCGATTGAGACAGTCCTTCTAATTCCACTGCCCCCCCCCCCCCCACTCTCCACCCCCCACCCCCCAGACGATTTGCTTCCAACTCACTTGCCACCGGCCCAATGAGCTTCCAGCTAAGGAGGTCCAGCCGCACACCCCCCATTGTGTACTCCGCCTCTAGCCCAAAGTCAACTGGGATAGCCTCCAGCTCACCCTTGACCCTAATGAGGACAAGCACTATAGAAAAGGGATGGATGCATAGAAACTGGCTCCCTGCACATCTGATATTTCTATACACAACTTCCCCGAAAGAATTACAAAATTGTGGCTCTAGGCTGCTGCTTTTTTTTAACCTTGATACTCGCCTAATAGTTTGGGAATATACAGTGTCCGAAACGTTTCTGTCCTGCAAAAGGTGCACAGTTATCCTAGAGTCAAATAATTACCTCCATGGAATACATTAGTGGAGCTTGTACCTTGAGAGATACACAGAGGGTCTGAATGTTCTTCTATTTGCATGCATCCTCCCATCTGTCTCTGTCTAACGGCATTTGTCTTCCCTTGTGTTGCTACAGGATTACCGGGAGGATGGTATGGACCTGGGGAGCGACGCGTCCAGTCGCTCGAGCTCAGAGTCCAACTCCAACAAAGTTACTCCCTGCTCCCCTTCTCCTGACCTGGCCACGCTGGATGACTACAAATCGTCCCCTTCTCTGGACCTTGTCACCCTTGAGGACTATGAGGAGGACGAGGACTACCAAGAGTACAAGAAGAAGGTGATGGAGGAGTGGGAGAGCGAGTACGGAGACAACTGCACTTCTCCGCAGGCTCCGGGTCAGGAGGAAAGCGGAGGTGGCATTGTGAGGCCCGACGAGATCGGCGAGGTTTACAGGAAGAGCAGCCGCAGCCTCCCTGAAGAATTGCAGGATATAAAGACTGTTCCGCCCCTCCTGGCCCCCAGCAGATGCACCGCCGCCACTGTCGCCGCCCCTGATGAACTTAAACAAAACGGGAATCTCATTTTGCCCCGCAACAACCTGCCCCACTCTCCTGGTACACCACAGGGGGGACTCACAGGGACACCCAAGCCCAGGCAACACAGGTTCAGTCAAGGCAGGGGAAGCCGCAGCACTGGCGGGGGCAGTGGAGGTGGAGCAGGAGGAGGCGGTGTTGGGACTGTGGGACGTAAGGGGGGTTACGGAGAAGAGGATAGTGTAGAAGAAGAGACTCTGCCCACCATGGACTGGGCAGCCTTGGAGAGGCATCTGGCAGGGCTTCAGTGCCGAGAGCAGGAGAACCAGAACCTCAATTATAACCAGAACCACAACGTAGGCAAGACCAGCTACACCTCAGTAAGTGTGCTTTTGCTCTTTCTTTATGTCGGTTTTTCTGCTTGTCTGGTGCACGTCAAAGGCTTTCTCACACACACTTTTCGCCAGTGTTCCCAAGCTCTGGTGGGCCGCTCTAATCCAGCACTTATCCGTGTCAGATGGACTCGAGATACACAAGGTTAGTTTAGCTGGAGTGAAGAACAGGGATTAGTGAGTTAATGTAGCGTTAAGCTATTTTGACCCGGCTATTAACCTGGCCGTCATTGAAGTTGGGGCTGCGCAGCTGGAGGGAAGTGAAGGCTGCAGGAGGCAGTGGGAAGGATGTGACTCAATGCGTCTGTAACAGGAAATACACACTGCCAGACACGGTGCAGCCAAGCTTAAAGCTGATGGACTTTGCCATTACATGCCTGATCTTATGTAAGAGAGTATGCACAAATATCCTGACACATGGACATTTTACCTGCATGAGCTCAAAATACAGTGGTGCCCTGAAATACGATTTTAATTTGTTCCGTGACCATGCTCGTAACTCGTATGGCAAATGATTCCAGTGTGTGTGACTTGGCCACTGGGCGGCAGTATAATACATTCATGCAGACACAAATGAAGCTCAGTGACTCAGAACTGCAGTGGTATTTTTTTTTTTTTTTTTGCAGAGGATAAAGAATACATGACTGTCTACATGTGTTGCTTCACTGTTTGTGTTCAAATATTAGTTGCTTAAAGCGTTATAATACCGCCACATACAGTAGATGGTATTTGTGAGCCCATCTATGGGTGTTTCGAATTTTGTGTTAGCATTAAGTTAGCGGACATGAAGGCAAAGTTCTTTGGTTGTTTGAAAGACACAACGTGTAATTATCTTTTTTGTTTAGTTTGACAGTTGAACTGGCTCAAAGCCTCTTTTTTTTCAAAGATTGCCAATGATCTGCCAAACTGTGACTTGTTGTTAAGGCCTCTTTATACTCCCGCACTCGCGCGGCCCGCATTGTATCACGTGACCGATGCATTGGGCCGCGCGGCTCCTATGTGGCACTTCATGCGCCCACGGCACAAATTGTCGCCGCCCGCAGAATGCCGCGGAGATCATCTCTTGTGATGATTGGTCTGTTTTAGTCACATGCTGTGATGACATACTCAGCTTTCTCCTTGGTTCCACATACCACCGCCGGCGCCGCCTTCTTGATCGATTTTGCAGCATAATTAAACGTATCATCTGGTCATCTAGGTCCATTTGTTCTAGCAGACATTGTTCCACGGTCTCCATTGTTGTTGCTTTGTTCCTTGTTCCGGAAAGGAAAGGAAAAACGGCTACCGGAAAGGGCCATAAAATGCAGAAGAAACTCCACCCTGTGGTGTCCTAGCCAATACCAGCCGTAGCGACACGCCCGAATTGGAGGAGAACTGCAGCACATTTTCAAAACAGCGCATGTGGGTTGCGCTCGAGTATAAAAGCAAACAGCGCGGGATAGCCGCAGTGACGTCAGCGCGGTCACCGCCTGCGTGAGTATAAAGAAGCCTTTAGTGAGTTGAGTTCACTGCCCCTAATACAGAGCCCGTATCCCGAATGTTTACTTGCAAGTCAAAGCAAAAATTGTCAGAACGACGGTTCGTATCTCGAAAAAATATACAAGTCGGGTCACTCGTATCTCCAGGCACCACTGTATATGAATTTGGAGCTGAAAGCAGGCATGGCTCACAATCAATACTGTAGCTGATTCCTAAGGTGTTGTTTTTTGTTTTGTTTTTTTAACAGTCGATAGGTTCTTCCGCACCAAACTCATCCAAGCACACCTGTATGGACCTTGCTTTGTGGGAGCAGAAAATTGATTTCCTCAGACAGTTCCTATAATGTCTGAAGCATACGCTTGTCAAAAATGTGTTGATACGATTAAGAAGTATTCGGATCTATCTAATCATACCCCTGATTGATAAATTCATTGATTGAGGTTATTTTTTGTCCATTTGTGTTTAATCAGGAAATGCATTTCCTTAAAGTAGGCACAAGTATGCGTTTATTAAGAGAAATGGCAATTGACTCCCGTGCAGGCAGCGTGGGTTCAATTCCCCCTCAGTGATGGTGTGAATGTGAATATGAATGGTTGTCTGTCTCGATGTGCTTTGCGATTGGTGACTAGCGACCAGTCCAGGGTGTTGTCTGCCTTTTGCCTGAAGTCAGCTGGGATAAGCTCCCATGACCCTGAACAGGATAAGCTGGAAACAAAATTGATAGGTAGAACGATTTTAAATCTAAATTGAATGGAATAATCTGCATATTCCTTGTTGTGGCCTTGCGGTGCTTCTACCAGTAGATGGCAGTGTTGCATTGGCAGGTGTGGCAGGCCTGGCGTTCCTGGCACAGGGTTTTTAGGATTTAGTTGCATTCTCAGGAGATCAGTTAGTTTAAATCGCAAGCCGAAATAGATTTGTTTTCTCTGCAGCTCCAAATGGATGTCACCTATAAGGAAGGGCCAAGAGAAATTTGTGTACAGAGACCTCGCACGCAGCAGAAAGAATCACTAAGTAGGTTTTGAATGGGCTTGTTTGAACGCTGTTAGAGCAGGTCCGTGCTCCTCTTGCTATGCAAGCGCCAAGGCCTTTTCCTCAGTGCACACGGACAATGGCTGCAGCCAGTGCTATTGTGAGTGTGTTGTGATCCCGGAGACCCCCCCAGCCAACCACCCCACCCTCCTTGTCTCCCTGAGGCATGTCAGGAATGCAGTGGGAGATGTGAGGAGGGGCGATAAGAGAGAGGAAAGAGAGCAGAAAGGAGAAGAAGATATTTTAAGGTTGTAGCAGTTCACGGCCACGTGGCGCATTTGTGTACCTGCTGTCTCCCAGTAAATACTTTAATTTGAGTGGTGTTTTTGATACACTGTATACTATGAGTCTGCAAAATTGCAATCAATAAATAGTGTATCATTTAAAAAAAAAAAAAGAAGTGTATTCCTATATAGTGGGACCGGAAAATAAATGAAATCTAATAAAATAAATAGTCCTCCCTACCTTAGCATTGGATGTAAATCTGACATACCTGCATAAATGAGTCATTTTTTACAACAAAAGGTATATTATTACAGAAATGAAAGTGCACGGTTCACAAAAGAATCACTGAATTAAATAAAACTGCATAATGTTACAGTGGTTTAAAACTTGTTTTTATTCAGTACAATATTTTTAAGGCAGCACGGTGGACGACTGGCGTGGGTTCAAATCTGGCCTCGCCTGTGTGGAGTTTGCATGTTCTCCCTGTGCATGTGTGGGTTTTCTCTGGGCACTCCAGTTTCCTCCCACATCCCAAAAACATGCATGGTAGGTTAATTGAAGACTCTAAATTGCCCGTAGGTGTAAATGTGAGTGTGAATGGTTGTTTGTTTATATGTGTCCTGCAATTGTCTGGCGACCAGTTCAGGGTGTGCCTCGCCTCTCCCCCGAAGATAGCTGGGGATAGGCTCCGGCATGCGCTAGGCCCTAGTGAGGATAAGCGGTATGGAAAATGAATGAACGTATGAATATTTGTAAGTACAATTCAGTTGTACTTAACTTTTAAATATAATACAATTGCATTTAATCTTTTTGAACTGTTTTCTAACATTTTTCAAAAATGTTCATTTAACTTTTATGTGCAATATATTGTACTTGTATCCTTATTTAAGTACTTTTTTTATTGTCCTATGTTTAAACCGCCGGCACGGTGACCGACTGGTTAGCACATCTGCCTCACCGTTCTGGGGACCGGGGTTCATGGTAGGTTAATTGAAGACTCTAAATTGCCCGTGGGTGTGAATGTGAGTGCGATTGATTGGTTGTATGTTTCTATGTGCCCTGCGATTGGCTGCCAACCGATTGATTGGTTGTATGTTTCTATGTGCCCTGCGATTGGCTGCCAACCGGTTCAGGGTGTACCCCGCCTCCCGCCCGAAGATAGCTGGGATAGGCTCCAGCAGCCCGCGACCCTAGTGAGGATAAGTGGTAAAGAAAATGGATGGATTGATGTTTAAACCAAGGGAAGGTCAGAAGGAGCTACATTGTGTTTTTGTAGATCTAGAGAAAGCCTATGACGCCTATTTTACCTACAGAGGAACTGTGGTACTGCATGTGGAAGTCTGGAGTGGCAGAGAAGTATGTTAGAATAGTACAGGACATGTACGAGGGCAGCATAACAGTGGTGATCTCTGCGGTAGGTGTGACAGAGGAGTTTCGGGTGGAGGTGGGACTGCATCAGGGATCAGCCCTGAGCCCCTTCCTATTTTCAGCGGTGATGGATATGCTGACAGATGAGGTTAGACTGGAATCCCCGTGGACCATGATGTTTGCAGATGACATTGTGATCTGCAGTGAAAGCAGGGAGCAGGTGGAGGAACAGTTAGAAAGATGGAGGCATGCACTGGAAAGCAGAGGAATGAAGATTAGCCGAAGTAAGACAGAATATATGTGCATGAATGAGAGAGGTGGAAGAGGAATAGTGAGGCTACAGGGAGAAGAGATAGACAGGGTGGAGGACTTTAAATACTTGGGGTCAACAGTCCAGAGCAATGGTGAGTGTGGTAAGGAAGTGAAGAAATGGGTCCAAGCAGGTTGGAAGAAGGTGTCAGGTGGACGGCCAAGGTTAGATGTTTTGGAGACAAAGTTAGAAAGAGCAGACTTTGATGGTTTGGACACGTCTAGAGGAGAGATAGTGAGTATAATGGTAGAATGATGATGAGGATGGAACTGCCGGGCAAGAGAGCGAGAGGAAGACCAATGAGAAGGTTGATGGATGTCATGAGGGAAGACACGAGGGCAGTTGGTGTTCGAGAGGAGGATGCAGGAGATAGGCTCACATGGAAAAGGATGACATGTTGTGGCAAGCCCTAACGGGACAAGTCAAAAGGAAAAGAAGATTTAAACCAAGTTTTAATTTTGTTCAACCTGCCCATCATGTTACAGTGATTTACAATTATATTAAATAGTAATAAAACCTCTGCTGGGTTTTTGATGAACACTTCAGCTACTGTATTTTAATGCAGGTCATGATGGTAGTACTTGGAGAGCTAAGTATTTTTTGAGGTGGTACTTACTTTTGAAAGGTTCGAGAATCACGGTTTTGGGGTCTTTTCCTGAATAAAAAGCGTAACATTACGAGAATAAAGTTTCGTTTTTGAAATTCACTTGTTGAAATGTGACTTTCTTCCCTTGTTAAACTTTGACTTGAATATAATATAATGAGTTTACATCGGAAAAAATACCACTTTTTATCCCAACAGATGTCTTTGTTCTTGAAAAATCATATCTTTTTTCTTGAAAAGTACGGCATTATTCTTCTAAAATTCACTCCCCACACCCCCCCCCCAAAAAAAATACAATAACAACTTATTTTTTCATGACATTTTGACTCTTTTCCTTCAAAATAGGGCACCTTTTTCATTCCTATGCTATTTAGGGCTATACGTGGCAGTTAAATTTTTGTTTGGATTATGAGGCGGTCGTAGGAAAAATGCTTCCCGGACCCTAAAGGTTTGAGAGCCCCTGCAGTTAGTGCACAATATACTGTGGCTGACCTTCATGAAGGGAAATCACCTAAAAGGGTAAACCTTCTTCAAAGGAACAGCTGAGATAGATAAAGAAATTGTTGGACCTTATTTTCATTCTATACCAGGCGACCTCTGAATGTCTTAATCCTTAAATTGGCAGCAGGATTTAGCAATGACCCAAAAGGGAAGAGAAGTGAGTAAGGGATGGGGGGTACTTTTAAAATTTTATTAAATATTTAGACACCTGGCCTGGTGGGACACTGCGGCTAGACAATGTGTGTGTTCATGTATGGGCTTGAAGATGTGTATGTGTTTGTGTGTGTGTGTGTGTGTGTGTCGCCTGAGTGTCTGGCGGGACGTCGTCATGCTTTAGTAGAGCTTCAGAAGCATCATTGCGGAATGGACAGAGCTGAGCTTACAGCTTCTAATTTGTAGCGGTCATTTTGTTCCTTGAGGCCATCTTGGCAAGCGCACAGACACGTGCGCGCTGCATCTCACAGGAAATATGAATGCCAATTTAAAGATCCTGCTTTGTGTCCACATCTCAACAAAGCAAGGATTGAATGGTAGTATAAGACATACTATCACTGTATCACTCAGTGGAGTATTTCCTTCTATCCAGTTTGCACGAATAAAGTATTGGTGCAGGTCTGTTTAGCTTGGGTGTGGTTTTAACTGCTCTAATGTCAGCATCTGCCTCCAGGCTGTGCGTGCGGGGTCAGGAGGTGGATCGGCTGACCTCTTTTTGTCATTTGTTTCTAATAAACTCCGGAGGCGCGTGGCAGAGAGCAGCCTGTCGGGACCTGAACCCCAAACCCGGCATTAAGGCCCGCACTGTGGAAAAATAAACAGTAATATTATTTTTCCGAGGCGCTCTGGAAGTGAGTTGGAGGTGAGCTCATGTTCTTCAGTTCTTCATTTACCTGCATGTCTTTCTCTGACAGTGATTTAAGAGAATCTCCATGCCCTCAGGCTCCTTTTTTTTTTCTTTTTTAAATCTCAGAGGGCAAACTCCAAACACTCAAAAACGAGCTGCAGTTCTAAATAAGGCCTCTGCTGAGACTTGTAACACCATTCTTTCCTAAACACATACTTTACAAAGCCTTGTTCTTTTTGTTTAAAAAAATTATCCCATTAAGCCATACTGGTGTGGTTAAGCCGAAAGGAAAGTAAGCACATGGTCTTTGTTGGGCGGAATCCTCACATCTCTAAAATCACTCCTTTTCAAGAAATTTAAAAAAAGGCATTTTGCTCGAGTTACCAAACACTGCATTGTTCAAGTTGGTATTGTGCAGTACCTTATATTGCGCTCATATACCATTGCGCACTAACATCAACACAACACTAACCCCAAAATCATGTTCAATCGCTAATTTAATACACTAAAAAGTTACGCATTTCTTATGCTGTCATTGATTAATGACCGGCCACCACATCACAGTCTGCACTGACAGTGACCCCCCCCCCCCAGCCAGACAAAAATCTTTTGTTTCACAAATGCCAACGACTGTGGTAATATCACCTTCTCAAACTCTTGTTCAAAGGTCTTAGAGCCGAGAGTGATACAATAAATAAAAGGGGAGCTGACTAAGCGGTGGAATAGGCAGAAATGAATCTGTACGCAACTTACTTGCTTCCTTCTGCACCGAAGCATTACAGTTACAGATATTTTACAAAACAGGTTTATTCAAATGTAACTAACCTAACTATTCAAATGTAACTAACCTAACTAGTGTCACTCGTTATTGTCTTTAAAAAAGACATCCAGATGTTCAGTCTTGAGGCCACGAAATACAACACGGCTCACACAGAGTGACGGGAGAGTTGGAGTTTTACAACACTTCTCAGACAGTCCAAGAATTCAAGACCGTTATTAGATTTGTTCTCAAGTTATTTTCAAAACTTTTAATTGATTAATAATGTGTAGAAAATACTGGACGATGCGGGGACAGAACAATAGTATCGATTTATAAAGACAGGAAATTGACCATATTTGGTGGTCGATACGCGTTTTCCGCCCAACAGCGACGATATACAGTCAGTCCCCTCCCTCCCCAAAATAAGTCAATTTGTCAGCTTACACTGAAAGAAAACAGCTGGGCTTTCCAGTGTCTGGACTCTAATTGAGTGTATTTATACCTATCTGGCAGACTTGAATGAGGTTTTCTGGTCACTGTACTATCGATGGAGTTGTCACCTACCTGTTGAAAGTGTCTCATCTCTGCTATTTGGGCAACTGTGAAAATTTGAAACAATTGAGCAAGTTAATACTTATCGACCTTAAAAGGAAAATGGTTGCCAAGTATAAAAGAGGCTATAAGGCAAACAAGGTTGAGGCTTCAAGGACATTGTAGCCCAGAAAAGCAGGAGAGCCGACAGTCAAAAGGCAGAGCAAGGCTGCAGTTCAAGAAACCCTGTGATTATGTTGGAGTTCAGCAGAAGGACCAAGGTCGCCTCACTGCGATACCAACCGTAACAACTACTCTCAGTTCTCAAGACTATGCCACGTACAGTGTGAGAGGTCCTGGAAGGAGAATGCATAGACAAAAAGGGATATTTGAGGAGAAAAGCAAGGGAATGGAATTTGGGGTTAGGGTTTACATTGCAGTATGTTTGAGTAGGGGGAGGAAGTGGGAGATGAGGGTGGAGGGTTTCAGCCAGGTGTGTAGAGTGACCCCTCAAGGCTCTGGTGTCTGGTTCAACCCTGTCGGCCATGTGTGTGTGTGTGTGTGTGTGTGTGCGTACGTGCGTGCGTGCGTGCGTGCGTGCGTGCGCGCGCCACTGGCTGCAACACGTCCGGCCCTCCAGCTCACGCACACTTTTGCCGTCTCTGCCTCAGAGTTGAACTGTCTCTCCCTAGCGCACACACACGTACACTCTTATGAACACACCCCTTATTTCATCAAAGGATATCTTTTTCCCTTTATGGTAGTCACTCTTATAAACACAGCCTTTATTACATCAAAGGATATCTTTTTCTCCTTATGGTAGTCTGACAGTCTGCCAACGTTGGTGTATGGTTTTTCCCCATTTTTTTTGTCAGTGGAGTAGTTTTCATCTAACTTTAACCTTGGATTCCTCACAGCCAGTCGGGCACTTAACTCAGGTAAAGCACATTCTGACTTTTTTTGTGTTGTTAAAAATTAATTGAATGACATTTTCAAACGTCAGAATATTCAGACGATTAAGGAAGCGTCGTTGGGCAAAGTCTCCTGCAGATCATCATAGCTTCAGGCTTCACATTCTTCTGTTATGACACGTTGTCTGTTGAGGTTGTGTGTACAAAAGTAGCCATGTGTGCAGACTTGTGGACGTAGAGCCGGCCGGCTTAGTCATCAAATATGCAACACACGTATATTTGAATGCTACTTTAAATAAGGGCTACGACCTATTTTGTATGTCTCTTCATCCAAAGCATGACTGAGTTTGCTCAGTTCTGACACAAAGTCAAATAATAGGTATAAAGGTTAAGAGTGTGTGTTTATTTTTGTTATGATCGTATGGTATGGTCACTTTTATTTTCATTTCGCAATATGTGTGGAACATACAGAAGGTTGACATTTCTTTCTCAAGGGCCGCAGTCTCCAAAACAATTTAAAAAAAAAAACATAAAATAACAATAATAATAATTTCATACATAGTCTTTGTTTGAAGCTGTTATAGATGAAAGTGGAAATTTCAAGTTTCCCATCACCAGCGGATCACATCATGTGTTTTTGTGCAGATTTGTGAGTTGAATAAGTGGTGGTTGTGGTTGTGGTTGGTGACGTTTGGCCTGTCACAATGACAAAAATTTTTAGGATGACATATTTTCCCCAAAAACTATCACGATAAATGATAATTGTTTTTTTTTTAATACCTCTGAAATCATGTAAAATATGGCTTGCCTTCGAGCTGCGGGACTCTGTGGTCGTTCCACTGAAGGCGCTAGAGACAAGCCCTTCACCTGTCAATCAAATACTTTGACTGTAGTCTGGTTTAATATCCCACTGACTTTATGCATAATAAACAGTTAACTTTCCCATGTGTGTTACTTGGGGACTAACACAAACAACAACTCTGAGTGAGTCGCAGACATTTTAAACGACATCGCCGCTGTGGAGCGAGCTGTTTGGCTCCTTAGCTTGCTAGCTCGCGTGCTAGCGAACATAATAAACAGTCAACTTTCCCTTAAGTGTCTCTGTTGTGTGCTACGCGCTGCACATGGAGCAAGGCTGTGGAGTATTGGACGGAGCCAACACCGGTCCGCCGGCGTTCCACAAGCAGCTCATGAAGCAGCCGTCCAACTCGCCGTTGCTTTGCGTTAGCCTCGCTCACCACAACAATGAGAGTTTATCAAGTCCAGAAGAAACGTTGTGTCCAGTTTATTTTTCGAACAATAAGTCAATTGAAAAGTTTTTGGTCATTTTGTCAATATATGAGTGTATATTGAGTTGACCAAGTAATAACATACCTAGGTAGACCTCATCACAAGCTTCAATTTGATATGTGACTCAGTGTGGTTTGTTGAAAGTTGATTTTGGACCTCGTAATGGGTGAACTTTGACCTTAGTTACTGTCCTTAAAGTCAAAAAGTCAGTAGTCACCAAAACAAACCAGCTGAGTAGCGACCTAATTACTGTATGTCCACCAAGTTTGGAAGCGATCAGATTCAAATTGCGAAAAGTAAAAGATTTTGGGCATTTGACCTGGTTGTGACCTTGATATGTGATTTCTCCCTTGAGCCTTTTACACATAAAAATCCCTGAAGCCAAAAAACAAAACAAAAAAAAATACTAGGTGAACATCAAATGATTTTGTGGGGATTGTCTGAGTGTGAGAGAGTGAAAGGCAAGTGACACAGACAAACCACCTTAAATAGTTCAAATCAGCCAACTGTGGTCAATGCAGCCTGTATGATAGACTGTCTGCTTTGTGTTTTGACAGCTGCTTACTTATTTTGTGAGGTAAATTAAATCATGGTGCTTCATCAGTACACTAATATAGTTTTATACGATGAAATCAATTTATGTTGACCTAGAAAGCTCACAAAGTGGTGCAGTTCAGCTTGTAATGGGTCATCTTATCTGCTGTCAAAGTTCACTTTTATATTCAGCTTGATAATCATGGTGCCTATTATCAGGTAAACAAACTGAAAACAAATTGTTGCCATGACGAGTAAGTGTGGGTAAATTCAGGTGTGGAAGAGCTGGAAACTTCCTTCACTCCTCATCTGGGTGATCCTCCTGATAGTCACAAAAAGTTATACCAACACACCCTTTGAGTCATTCTGATGTGATTCACCCTCTCACATCAAAGCAGGGTGGTGACTTGAACCCTTTGACCACCTAGCAGTCTGAAAGGAGTTAACTATACCACTTTTTGGCACCCTTTTGGCAGATCATAATTATTTTTTTTGTCGTCTTTGTCATCAATCTTTGTGAACTGTGGCATTCCCTGGCTTTGCGTGAAGGCCTGTTCTTTATGTTGGTGTTTTAGTGGTGGTAGCAGGCCTTTCGCTGCATGGTTCGTCAAGAACAGATCCTGTTTTGAGAAACTTGCCATGGATAGCGTAGATTGTACTCTGCGTTGGAGCAGACACATTTCAATTTGAAAGCAGACAGATCAACAAATCGGGACTATCGGGAAGAATCCTCGCATCCCTAAAATCACTTTTCAAGGAATCAAAAAATGCCATCTTGCTTGATTTACCAAACAGTTCAAGTTGGTATTATACCTTACATTGCTAATGATAGCAATATAAGTTATAATGCCAAATTAAATAGCACCATTGCACACTGACATCAACACAACATCACCCCAAAATCTTATTCAATTGTTAATTTAATACGCAAAGAAAAAAATTTACTAATTTATTACACTGTCATTGATTAAAATACTACATTAAGTCGCCGGGTGCCAGCTGTCCAATTGAAAGTTTGCGCTCGTGGCTTTCCCACAATCAGACAAAAAGCCTTTCGGGCCTCACAAAGCAAACAACTGTGGTATATCATTTTCCAAAACTCTTTTTCAAAGGTCTTAGTGATGAGTGATGCGATAAATAAAACAATGAGCTGACTAAGCAGTGTAATAGGCATAAAGGAATAGTCACACAAACTTACCTTTGTGGCTGACCAATTCCTTCTGCACAGACTGATTACAGCTGTTCATTTTTAACAAAATACAATGACAATGTATCTGACCTATTTTCACACATTCTTTTCTTTTAAAGAAAAAAACATCCAGACTTTCAGTCTTGAGGTGAAGTGTTGCATGGCTCCGTGAGGTCTCGGCTGCCCACCCATGAAGGGTGCTAGTGTGAAAGCCCCATTTGTTGACTTCATTGGTGGTACAGTGTGTTACGCTCCTATGATGTCACACTATTTATACCTACACACCCAGTGGTGAAAACACAACCTCCAAACTGTACCAGAAACTTGAGTAGTTTGTGTTTTTACTGTAGTCTTTTAGCACACAAACATGAATCCAGTGTGCCTTCTCCTTTTTCTGGCCTCTCTTCCAAACACAAATGGCCTTTGCACAATTCTTGCTCGTGAGCTCTGCTTATTGTTCTTTTCCTCACTCTGTCAGGAACCATTAAAGTCTGTTTTCACTCGTCCAAAATACAGCAGGAGGGCATTGGCTGCCCACTCTCTACCTTGATCCCCAATTCAAAAACACCATCAAAGAGGGGCACCGGCTGTGAGTGTCAGAGTGCACTGTGGAGGAAATAGGGATTTATCTGCAGCAGTGAGGAGGCAGCCTCTCATGTCGTCCCTTTGACACAAGTCTATACATACTGAATGGTCCCCATAGACTTCAGATGAATACACATAACCCACAGGGCAGCTTGGTAATGGGCAAACTTGAGTTTATTGCCTAGGACGAGAGCTGTGAATTGAATAAATGGGGTTGTGATCTCAACTCATGTCTAAGGAATGATGCATACAGGGAAGTGTTTAAGCTGTGTGTATATAAATGTTAATTTGGGTGGAGCTGCAACTTGAAACTGTTCTTCTCTGCACCTAATTATAGAGTTTTGGGCAGCGAGGCACAGAAGTGGGTTGTAAACATGGCGTTTTTATTCAAGGCTAAGAATATAACTAAGTCATGTTTAAAAACACACAATTATACACAGGGTACACATTCACAGGCTGTGATCAAAAGGGAGGTTTTTTTTGTCTCAATGTTGTTCTGTGTATGTGCGTGTGTAAGTGCGTGTGTGTAGTGCTCTGTACCCTAGCGTGCTGAGCGCTTCATCTGTTGCCGTAGAGAACAACACTTTTATCTCCTCACATGCCTGCAGCACCATCTACATTTACAGCTACAAAAACACACAATTCTCATAAATAGAGATAATAAAACATTTCCATTATTGTTGCTCAGTACATTAGCTGCAGTTTGACTATTTATGGATTATGTTTTTAATATTTTATATTATGATTTTAATCAATTCACAATTGCACCTTTTGTTATTTCTGGATGGAGGGACAGATGAATAGATGGATGGATCGATGGATGGATGACGGATGCGTGGATAGATAAAAATGGTGATGTTAACCCTTTAAAGTCTCATGAAATGTGCTGACATTGTTTTTTGAGGCATTATTTCCACAGAATTTTGGTTTTGTTGTCCTCCGCACAGTCGCAGTCCACTATTTTCAAATTCATCTATTCACGTTTTTTTTAAATGCCCTAGGATCCTACAAGATGGTGTTAAACCCGTATCTAAATAGGAATTGGTGCAAGGAACTACGCATGTAGATTAGATACATTTTGATTGCGATTGTACTGCATGGAGCTACTGTAAGTTTTACCTGGCTTGTTATGGTGAGTGTTTGCCACTTGCTTGCACATGCTCACTTGCGGTGCGTTTTTTTCGAGATCAAATCATCTGTAAGCCATTGATTTTTCAGGGTAACGGTGTAAAATGCGTTTGGAATGATATTAAGGTGTTTTAGGTGCCTTGAGATACAAGTGACCCGAGTGGGAGTTTTTCAAGATACGAGCTGTCATTCGGCAAATATTTAGTTTTGACTTGCGAGTAAAAAATATAAGAAATGAGCGCCGTATGGTGGCAATGAACTCACGTCACAACAAGCAGCAGTTTGGCAGATAGTGAACAGCTCCAAGCTGTTTAATGCCACTCAAAGTTGAAGTTTACTGTCAAACTAAACCCAGAAAAATGCTAACACATAATAGGAAACATCATTGATGGACTAATAAATACCATGTACATATGTGGCGGTGTAACACTATAAGCAACAGATATTTGAACACAAACGGTGCAGCAACACATATAAACAGACAATATAGCAATAGTCACAGTCTGCCCCTGGTGGCCATGCACCAAAAGGAGCCACAAAGAATTATCATGAGGCACAAATTAAAAACAAACATCCATCCATTATCTGAGCCGCTTATCCTCACAAGGGTCACGGGAGTGCTGGAGCCTATCCCTGCTATCTTCGGGCAGGAGGCGGGGTACACCCTGAACTGGTTTCCAGGTAATCGCAGGGCACACATAAACAAATAATATAACAATAGTCACAGTCTGCCCCTGGTGGCTACGCACCAAAAGGAGCCACAAAGAATTATCATGAGGCACAAATTAAAAATAAACAATGAAATAAAAACATTGTATTTAATGTTGTTAATACATGTTTTTATAAAGTACATTATTATAGAGTGCTAATTTCCTTATTGTAAAACACATTACACATTCATATTTTTTTTAGCAAAGAGTGAAACTAATTAATGACATTTCTGTTTATTTTGATGGGGAAAGGTGATTTGAGATATGAATGTTTTGAGTTATGAGCATGGTCACAGAACGAATTAAACTCATCAAAAGGCACCACTGCAGTTTGCGGTATATGTCCAGTTTAAACTATATAGTAAATGTAGGCAATTATCAACATTTTTAGGGTTTTTCGCTATTCGCAGCAGGGCTCAGTCCTCATCCCCTGCAATTTGTACCACGTTTGGGGCATTCTACTGTATTTTTTGTGTTGAAAAAAAATCACCCCATTACCACGTGGTTTACTGCCGACTTCGGTGCAATTACGCTTCAAGTTGCTGCTTTTACTCGTTGGCCCTCCTTTGTGAAGGATGGTGTCTACTCGCAAGTGTAATTGGCGGACTATCGGTCTTTAACCCAGTTGGTAGTCACATGTTGGGACACATTTCAAAATGTGAAGTATTACTACAGCCTGGTGGTCACAGCAGGCTCAGTCTTTCCATGACCCACCGCAGGCCTCATTAGAGCTACTCTGGTGAGCACCGCATACATTCGCGCTCCCTTCCTCCATGTCAGAGCGAGCTCATTACCGCCAGACTCTCGCCCTCACACTGAGCCAACCTGCTTCGCTATGCAGTGTTTTTGCACTGGCACAAAATGTCAGCGTGCTAAAAGCATCTGGGCTGCCGTCTCCCCCGCTGTGAGGGATGGCGAGGCCGCGAGCCACAGAGGGAGGGATGGGAATGATGGAGAGGAGTAATGAAAAGGAAGCAAGTGTAGTTACAGCCAAATGCCAGTCGGAGAAGGGAGGGGGGATGATTGGCAAAAGAGCTGGCAAGCTGGTCTTCATGGAGAGGAAGCGGGATACAGAGAGACGTCCACAAGATCTGCAAAATGTTTAAAAGGGATGGCTTCTTTAATTTATTAAGAATTTTATATTTGTTTTAGATGGCAGGGAAAAAAAGAAAAATGTGGCCTGTTTGGAACAATTATATTAGATTGGTATTTATTTATTCCAATAAAAAAAAAAGTATATTCCAACAATTCTCTTAAGAATTACCAGTAAACATTCATGTTTTTTGGTAGCAAAATAAAAGAAGCAGAAGAGCGGAACAGAAAGCCAGGCCAGGGCTTAGTGCTAAACCTCTTGAAATTCAAATGCACAAGACGACTTGGAGAAAAAAAAAGAAAGAAAATTATAACAATGACCCTCAGTAGAATGCAGACCACCGCCAAGGCCGAGCGGTCCTAAGCATGTCCGTCTGACTCGTTCAATACTGTTCCACTTCAGTCCTGGGACTGGAATACTCATTAGAAAGTGGGTGCCTTATTTTACTGGCTCTGGCGCCAATGTAAGTGAACTATTCACGGTTCCTGGGTCATCACCTTTATCCAGACCAGCACCAAATGGGAAAATCCATCCATCCATGTTTTCCCCTCTGCTTATCGGGAGTTGTTTCGCTGTGGCAGCAGTTTAAACAGGGAAGCCCAGACTTCCCTCTCCCAGTCACTTCATCCAGCTCTTCCGGGGGTATCCCAAGGTGTTCCCAGGCACCCGGGAGACACAAGTCTCTTCAGTGTGACCTGGGTCGTTCCCTGGGCCTCCTACCGGTGGGATGTGTCCATAACACCTCACCAGAGAGGCGTCCAGGAAGCACCCTAAGGAGGTACCCGAGCCACCTCATCATGCCCCTCTTGATGTGGAGGAGCAGCGCTCTATTCTGAGCTCCCTAAGAGGCAGTTAATGAGAAAATGTTCTTGGAATTTTTGCATAATTCTGATAACCGACGAAATAACAAACTTGGCCAACTAATCCAGCCTATGGATTTTGGTGGGGGAGCAATGTGGCCATGCCAACATGTGGGCAGTGTTGTGTGGAGGATAAGCGTACACCCTGTAACCAGAGGGTCGCTGTTTTGTATCCCCACCTGAGCGCATGTTGTTGTTGTTGTACACAGTGTTGGTTAACCACTCATAAAAGCCGCTGCACTGAAGATACCAAATAGCACACAGTATTTTACGTTTCCAACTACGGGGGATCAATGATTACAGCAAATGAAACTTGCGGAATTCAGTACCTTCAACAAGGTTAAGAACCACTGATTTAGAAACTTCAGTGACCCAAAATGCATGTTTTTGGAATGTTGGAGGAACCTGGAGTCCCCAGAGAAAACCCACACAAGCACAAGGGAGAAGATGCAAACTCCACGCAGAAAGGCCAGAGCTGACGTTCACATCGCGAAGCTCAGAACTCTGCGGCAGGCGAGCTAACCACTAGCTCACCATGCTGCCCTAGCTCGATTGCATTAAACACATCAATGCCCATTTCTAGTTTGTACCATTCCAGTCGAAGTCGCATTGCAGCTCTTTCTGCATTCCACTAGCACATTGGTCGTCCCTCCAGGATTATTGCCTTGTGATGAAGTATTCATCATTTCTGTTTGCATCTATAAATACGCCCACGTGGTTAGAGTTAAACACACATCGCCTGGCGTGCGTGTGTGTGTGAGTTGTGTGGATGTGTGGGATGAGAGGAGGCGCTCGACTCTGCGCGCTCCCTCACAGCGAGAGTTGACGCACTTAAAAGCGAGCGCCCAACTCCATGCATGCATAATTCACATTCAACGTTACAGGCGGCATGAAGCTACGTTCTCTGTTCTCCATTCTCCATGTTCGCTAAATTGTGGTCTCCGTTCTAAAGTCACGCTTTAAGCTCGGTCTCTGTTTACTGCAGTTTGCTGTGCTAATAATAAAGACATGCTGTCTTTGTAGCCACCTGTGCAGTGACTCAGATTGTAACCTTGACAACCGTTTGAAGGGTGGTAGGGGTAACTTTTGAACTCAATCCTGCCATAGTAATGGCAGGGGGTTCTTATATCAAACCTTAGATCAGAGATGTTGAATCTGTGTGTTGGAGTGTGTGAATTTCTGTTCACAGAGATATAGGCTTTAGTGCCTTCATGTTGGATTCAGTAGTTAAGGTCAAGGTATTGCCACTATTTTGAGTCTATCCATTTTTTACACCGCTTATCCAGTTCATGGTCGCGGATGAGATGGAGCCTATCCCAGTGGACTTTGAAACACGAACTACACCCTGGACTGGTGGCGAGGCAATCACATGGCACATACAGAGACAGACAACCTTCCTTTTTGCTGCCGTTGGGCCGAAACACAAATCTATACTAATGGCAAGTACAAAAGTGGGTCGAATATTTCTACAAATTATTGACTAATCGGAAATGTTGAAAATGGCTTGGTCTCTTTGACAATCATGGGTACAATGTTTATGGCTCAACAAACATGGTGTTTTTGAAATTATTTGTATTATTATTATTATTATTATCATCATCATTATTATTATTATTATTATATTAAATGGTTGCGAGCACAGGCATTTTTTTTTAATGGTGTTGCTTGGCAGAATTCATAGAAATTCGTCAAAGCTGCCCCATTTGAAAATGTCTGCCACGCCCACCATGTTGTTTTAATGGCAAACTAGGCGTTGACGACGTTGTGCCCTTACTCCAATAAGGCTACTGAAACAAGTTGATCTATACGTAGTAATTTTGCAGTTTATTACAGAGCTGTGTCTGTATTAAATATAGAAAGATGAAAGCGTGGCACGACTGGTTAGCAAATCTGCCTCACAGTTCTGAGGACCGGGGTTCAAATCCCGGCCTCGCCTGTGTGGAGTTTGCATGTTCTCCCCGTGCCTGCGTGGGTTTTCTCCGGGCACTCCGGTTTCCTCCCAGGTCCCAAAAACATGCATGTTAGGTTGATTGAAAACTCTAAATTGCCCGTAGGTGTGAATGTGAGTGCAAATGGTTGTTTGTTTATATGTGCCCGGCGATTGCATGGCGACCAGTTCAAGGTGTACCCCGCCTCCTGCCCGATGACAGCTGGGATTGGCTCCAGCACGCCCTGCGACCCTAGTGAGGATAATGGATACAGAAAATGGATGGATGGATGAAAGATGAAAGCTGAACAGCGCCGTCTGGGAGGGCACTTCCCGTCCTTGCCCCTAAGCAGAGGCACCACTGGAAGTGAGAAGCAAGAAATTGCGCCAAGACAATAGATGATAAAAAGTTGTTGCTTGGCAGAATTCATAGGGCTTCCTCAAAACTGCCCCACTGAAACTAATGTCAATGTCAGCCACACCCAGCAAGCTGTATGATGCTGATGCTGAACCCGACTGACCTGTCACACAGCGTGTGTCGTTTGGCAACTGTTTTGGAGTATATAAAGCATCAAATATTGTGTTTTACATACATACTTAACTATATTCATAATGTGTAATGTGCCTGAGCCTGTCTGTATAATAATAATAATATGGTTGTTATGGGGATTTGGGTTCTCAATGTACTTTCTTAATCGGCCTCTACTACCGATCAAAATATGATTCACTGCGTGAGCGTGGTATTAAAAATAGTCCTCTGTGTTTTGATACATGTTTCACATGAGCACCTTCTTCCTATATGGTCTTTTTGCCCTTTCCCACAAAGTGCTCCACCTCATTTGACCCATTGACTATAAACTCTGTGTAAACTACAGAGTCTGTTTTCAGTGCAAGAAAACAACTTTATCCCAGGACAATGTCGTGCACGGATAATTGCGTTCAGCCGGCGTGACGGGATGCGGCACCAGCCAAGCAGGTCAAACCGTATCGGGTCACATTCTCGGCGTGAGCCTCAAAGGACCGAGCAGCGGGGCCATCGATCCGCATCCACGTCATTAATCCAAAGAGCCGTATTTTCAGCAAGCGTGGCGTCACCTGCCACACATCAATATCGGGATGGGGAGATCTTGCCTGTGAGGATAAAGGAGATAAAGAGGTGATGGAGCTTGGTGCAGAGCCAAAACACACAGAAATAATAATTGACAAATTGATGGCTTAGTTCATTTCATTTATAATGTGATTTCCAGCTGACTCAATATTTGTAGCAAAGCAGAGCTTTCTAAACTAAATGCCTTCAATAGAATCAGGTTAGATGTCATTTCCTTATGTGGTATTAATTAAACCAAAATGGACTGGTTTTATGACAGTAGTGTTCTACTTGAGATCAGACAAGATCAACTAGGCGATATACAGTAGAAATAGAGTTTACGGTCACGGGTGGGTGTTATGGTAGAGGATGAGGGGATGCACAGCGGATTATGAGAGTTGGTTGGCCTGCATATGGATTAGGGGGAGGCCATCTGCCACTGCTGAGATTATAATCCACCAGAAAGGCAGGCAGAGAGTGAGGCGAAGCTGTGCCGTATCTGTGATTGTCCAACCACGTTGTGGTAAGCATCAGTTTCTGCAGTCGGAAGTGTGTACTCTTGTCAGGAATGAGGCACCAAAATGAATGGCCTTTATTGTGAAGCCCACAGAAAACAATCACTTAACACAATTCCTGTCACTAAAACATAACATACAGAACAAACCTAAACCAAATGTCAATCTGTGGTACACAGAGGATGAGACAAGATGACAGGACTGTACCATGTTTTATACCGGGGCAGACACAGGGTGGGTTTCCATTGTGATTTAAAGAGCAAACAGAGAAAGTGAGTCCACATGGAAAATGATAGGGACTGGGGGGGTTACTGACAGATATTTTTCCCAATCGAAATACCACCTGCCAATGTGAATGGCGGTGCTACCCACCACTGCTGCAATTCTGAAAAACTGGCGGTTTGGAGGCTGTTAATGTCAAGGCCTGGATACATTAGATGGTCCAAGTTTACCTAATGAAGTGTTCAGTGAGTGCTCATAAATAATGGGACTAGATGAGCCTCAGGATACATTAGGAGTGGAACAAAATGGTGCTGTATTGTATATTAGTGTAGATTGTACTGTACCTTAAGGGACATCAGTTGTCTCATAGTGTACTGTACCTATTTGTGAGCGGTACAATATCTGCCCTACAATTGTTTGACGAGCAGTCCAGCGTGTAGCATGCTTCTCACCTAAAGTCAGCTAAGATAGGCTCCAGGTCACCCGTGACCCTAATAAGGACAAGCGCTTGAGAAATTGCATGATGGATATGTTTGATTGTGTTTGCAGTGAATGTAATGCAAAAATGACTCACCCTCTCACCACTGAGCCTTTGCCAGGATAAACAAAATGGAAGAATGGCCTTGGGGGAGGTCTCCGCTCTACTAAGTAACATTTTTCACTGAATTTGTTCTTGCATTGAGTCTCTTAAAACTGTGCAAGTGTACTAAGTAGGCTTCCCATTTGCATCATTTTGTTAGGGCTATCCCTAATGCTCTCATGCCCATATTTGTGTTGTTGGGTATAGAAGTACTATAGTGGTTGAAATTGTGTTAAAATGACTGAGTGTCACGCAGTACAATGACAGCCCAACCTTGACCCCCCCCCCCCCCCTTCTTTCATCCTCCACCTCCTCTCT
Source organism: Phyllopteryx taeniolatus (assembly GCF_024500385.1). NCBI lineage: Eukaryota > Metazoa > Chordata > Actinopteri > Syngnathiformes > Syngnathidae > Phyllopteryx > Phyllopteryx taeniolatus. Next base: position 11,234,887 of record NC_084509.1, read on the forward strand.
CCATTCAACCCTACACGCATTCAGCCCACTGGCTCCTCCCCCTTTCCAGCGAGGCGACTGTGTGAGTGTGTGCATTGCTTTTCACTGCTCCCCTCCTTCTTTTTCTCTCTCTCTCATTCCCACACCCCTCCTCTTGCCACTCGTTCCCCTCCCTTTTTTGTCTTTTTGGTGGGGAAGTAATCGGGAATCACAACCCTTCCTCTCGCTTGATAAACACCAGAAAACAGGCGGAACAACTCAACTGACAAGGCAAGGAGAGGCAGACAGGTCAAGTTGGCACTAGGGTTTTCAAAAATTTATTTTAGTAGCTAGATCGAGAACTGGGGCAGGATCCCAGCTCCTCTCTCCAGCTGGAATACCACAGCAGGACTGGGAATCTTCTCCCACTTCCTCTCCCGTCCTGTTCTCCCAGCTCAGCCGGCGTGGCTCTAGGATGCAGTGAAGGATGGTCCACCAGGAAAACTGCTCTTACAAGGTAGTCCTCAGCTTCAGATGTCAGTTAAAACACATTCTGATGACAATTGTTGTGAGCTTCTCTTGTTGACTTTTTTTTTCCAGTTTATCATTAATCCACAAATGTCACAACGTACTAATGTGGAACACTTGTGCGTCACATATTGGGACCTGTATTTGGAGAGTTTTGAGTTGTGTGATTTTGTTGTGAATCTGATGGCTAGCTGGTTGCCAAGGGAGCAGTTGACTTAAAAGGGAATAATGTCCAACCTCATATCCGCCTCTTCATCATCGCAAAGTAGGGACTATGAGGCATGTATGCAATGTTGTTATTTGCAGACAAATGCAAGGGAATAGACTTGAGATGTTTACATGGTGGGATTTGCCACTTTCTTGTCAGCAGAGCCTCTCATCTGTGAACTGTGCAGTGATTTAAGCAAGCACATGACAGCTGTACATCTACTTTGCAGTTAAAAAAAAAAAAAAAAAAAAAAGAGAAGCAAGTCTGCCCTGCAGAGGGAGCACAGAGGTGGATGAAAGGCACAAGAGAGACGAGCTTCCTGAAGATTCCAGGGGAGACTTCGGGAGGTGGAAGAGGGAGCAAAAAAAAAAAAAACAGTGAATGCTGTGTGGAAAGCTGCAGAGGAAGAAAACATTAGGTACACTTAGGGACAGTCAAATGAGATCCAATACAAGAGATGTATCAAAAATCTTAGATTAAAAAAATAATTTATGCTTATTTCTGCTTTATTTAACTCTGCCAGATAGGTATTAATTTAGCAATATCTTTATTATTGGGGTTTTAGTTCTCACTGCATTGACCTGATTAGATATATTATGTTGCTGTTTTCACTCTCTTGACAATGTCAATCAACATAATGAGAAATGCCGTATTTCATAAAAGTATTCCAGGATCCGACACGCCCTTGTCCAGAACTGAGAAATTGAATACCCGATTCATGATGTACCCCCTCCACAAAGATTTCATTGTATTTTATGTTATATGCCGCTTGGCATGCTCCGCCAAAAAAAGGGTTTTCTTTTGGCATCATGACATGTAAAACATTTGTACGGTAAATTTGCACCCTGTTGTGAGGACATTATAAGAAGTGTTCAAGGATTTTGAAGTGAGAGGTTATTAAGTATAACGTCTTCATTGTTCGAAGATCTCGGTGTTTGAGGGATGAGCTAAGGTTATCTCGTTATTGGCATGATTGTGGATGTGTCCCTAATAAAGTGTCCGTTGATTCTAAATGTGCCATTTGGAGTGTTTTGCCATGTGAAAATAGTTACTTCCAAATCCTGTCCTCCAGCTTTAAAGATGTTCCTTTTGTGTTTCACTTGAACCGGATTCCCACACATCATTTGTTTCCATTTTGAGTGAGTGTTCTACATATTTGTGTGTGTCAGTCAGGAGGGTGGGTGGATATACATTGGTGCTGTCTGGGGGTGGCCGCTTGTGTAACAGGATAAGGATTTCCTGCCATGTTTGTTGCTAGATAATAAAAAAAAAAGGGAGACAGCGCGACAGCAAGATTGCAGGCCACTGATAAGAAGTTAGCAAAGGGATGCCGAGGGCCAAGTAGGGAAGCGGGCTGAAAGGCAGAGATTAAACAGTAACAAGAGAAGTATCGACAGCACTCACTGAGACGGCGCCAGCTCTCGTATGAGGAGGAGGGGAGAAAATCGTGGTAAAATATTCTTCTGAGGCTGGACATTCATGGAGATGGGAAAAATACATGTGGAAATGGGATGGAAGTTGCAAATGGGGGCGTACAGATGAGAGAGGAAGGCAAGAAAGAAAGAAAGAGAGAAAGAAAGAAAGAGAAAAGGAAAAAGGAGAAACAAAGAAAGAAAAAGAACGAGAACAGCAAGCAGAGCAGCGGATTCAGCCTCTGATAACAGCGTCTCTCTGGAGGCCCCTCAATTAGAGCGGTAACCTGGCAACCGGCACAGGACAGCGCCCCTCTCTCTCTCGCTCTCAGGCACACACACATCCATGTCGTACAATATAATATATGCTCAGAAGTATTGGGACACATCTGGAGGAAATGTTGTCCTTTTCTTCAGAGGTTTGTCAGGTCAGAGATTTTTTTTTCTAACAATCTGCCTTCTAATTCAGTCCAAAAAGTGTTTGATTGGTTTGCTTCCAAACCAAACACACCAAAACATGCCTTGAACTTTAGTGGGGCCTTCCCCAAACTTCTCCCAGCATAAAATTGACTTTTTTTCCACTGCACGATACCCACTCGACAATGCGACACAACTCACAATTGGAGCTTTTCCACTGGCAAGAGAAAAAGTACGACAAGGTACCAGGTCAGCTGGGGTTCCAATCGTGCCAAGTAGATATCATAATTATCCTCCTGACCACTAGGAAAAAATAATCGTTATTATTTTGCGTGCCACTAGAGCACTAGCCTGCGCACAACACCTTGATCATCACTGGGCCACATCATCCATACATCCAGTTACATGCAGTGGGGAGCGGCTTTGGGTGCTCTGGCACATGCCCATTTTACCCTTGATGTCAAAAAAATAATAATAATAGCTGGCGACCAGTTCAGGGTGTACCTCGCCTCTCGCCCGGAGATAGCTGGGATAGGCTGCAGCACGCCCGCGACCCTAGTGAGGAGAAGCGCAACGGAAGATAATTGCATGTGGTTATGTGTGAAAGCCTGTCTGAAGCTTTTTAACTCTAAAGTGTTATTTAACTCGGCCAAAAAAAAAAAAAAATAATAATAATAATGTTTTAAATCTCTATTCAACATGTCCTTACATGTATTTCTGAACTCCTCTTGAACGCATCACCAATGGTGCGCACACGAGCAGGTACTAATGTACACGATAATGCTGGTCGTGGCAGTGTAACAAAAAGGTCGTGTATGTTTAGTTTACTATTAGGCAGACAATTTATGACAAATTAATGAGTAACGTAATCATTAAGAGATCATGTGGATTGTGGAGTGTGTTGGTCATTAGGGCAAAATTCTACCGACTAGGAGGTGTCTGAGTACGCGGTCCACCCCTTTCAGATAAAAAATTTGGAGCATTTTGAAACATTATGTGTCATAAAGACCCAAAAAAAGTCCTACGCTCAGGTTGATATTATTACCTAGCCCGCATACCTGACTTGCTATTGCTATTTTATTGTAGAAGAAACGTTCCTCAATTTGTACTCACAATTTGTGCTCACTGCTTTGCACATAAATGGGAATAATATAAACCACACTCATTTCTTTTAGTTTCTTGTTCATTTTTAATGTCTGGTACAACTAAAGGTACATTTGTTTGGACAAATATTATAACACATAAATAGCTCAAAAGAGTTTATTGTAAGAGCTTATATCTATAAACATGTTCATGATTTTCTTGCTAATAAATAAAAAAATCACTTGGAATACAATGAAAGCTATGCATGTCAGATAGAACATCAACTAATGTGGAATCAGCTATATTTTGTCATGTTCGTTTTATTCTTAGCGGTGCCAGGCATTAAAATGAACAAGAAATTGAAGAAGGGTGGTCTAATATTTTTGTTAATATTGTTATTTTTTTATGGCCAAAATAGATATAATGTGTGCACAAAATACTAATTTGTGGGTAAAATTCTCATGATAAATTTGGGTAAACAGATGACACGCAGCATTGCTGGAAACCTCAACGCCCAGTGTCATTTAGTCTGATCTTGTCAATGGCCTGCAATGCAAGGTTTTTTAGAATGTCTTTGTAGTTTATTACCAGCCTAAAAGAAAATCTAATCTTAGTACTGTATCCCTGTCCATTTCTTTAGCCGGTCTCTACCTCTACCTTACATTTTCCAAAAAACAATCTCTCGGTTTGCTTACCCAACTGTCCAATAAGGAGCTAAAAATTTGTATTGCGTGACCACAAATGAGCATTGTTTTGCCCACATTATATTTACATTGTTTCCACAATAAATAAATAAATATTCCCCCTTTTACTTCGAGCACCTGCCCCTCCAAAGCTCTCTCCACGCCGCTGCACCCCATCCATCTATCCATTTTCTACACTGCTTGTTCTCTTGAAGGTTGTGTCTGAGCTGGAGCCTATCCCAGCTGACTTAGGACTCCTCAGCAGCCAATCGCAGGGCACATATAGGCAAACAGCCATTCACACCTATGTACAAAATAATATTCTTCAACGAACCTAACATGCGTGGTTCTTAAATACGGGAGGAAGACTGTGTACAGAGAGAACATGCAAACTCCGCACAAGAAGGCCCGAGCCGAGATTCAAATCCGGAATCTCTCCACTGTGAGGCGGATGTGCTAACCGCTACTCCACCTTTTTGCTGTCTGCATCTTATTTAAGACAATTAAGTGTGACGTGACCCAAATAAGTCATTGATATAAGTGTAGAAAGATCATCATCATCATAAATGAAAGAACAAAAAAATACCCAGTTGTCACAAAGAGATCTTATTTTCAGCTTTTTGCTGCCGTTTTTCATTTATTTTCATTTAAGTGCCTGAAGAGCTAAAAAGCACACCGTTGTTTATTGCGAGAAGCCGATGTTGCAATATATCTTGCTTTTTTTTTTTACATGTTATTATTTATTTATTTATTTTTGGGGGGAGGGGACAGATTCCCCCCCATCACCTATAACTGATGGAGCTGTCTGCGCTGTCAGCAGCAGCGGAACAATCAGGCCGAGGCGAGATGAGGAGATTTATCCGGTGGCGGGAGCAATGTCAGCGTCCCAAGGCCTCAGGACCCTCCTCAGGTCCTGGAGGTGGGGTCTGAATGCATGAAATTAGTCCAATAAAAATGATCTATGATGTGGGGGGAATATTCAGTCAACTGAATGAGCTGGAAAGACATGTTGGGCATTATGAGGCCCATCCAAAAAAGTTTGAGGACCTCCCAACGGGCCGGCCCGTGCCCTCCTCATGGCCCAATTTGTTTGGAACACAGAGCATCACCATGGAAACATTGTGGCCATGTTGCTATGGCAGCAGACCCACTTCAGTTGTTTTTGCCCAAAAAAAGCTGTTTTGTGGAGCTTGTCAACGAACTATTTGCATTACTTGCAAACAAATCGAAGACAGGCGATGTTGACACAGTTACCTTGAAAAAGTAATCTTATTATGAAATGACTGGTTACTCCTTTAAAAGGTATCTTAGTTACTTTACGGATTACTTGATTTTAAAACTAACTAAGTTAGATTACAAGTTACTTTATCAATTACATTCAGCAGCTGCATAAGGCACATCAAACAGGATACAAACATATTAACAGACACAATTAAAGGTCCCATGCCACACCATTTTTTTATTTAATCTTTGATGTCCTTTTATCATCTTTTCAAGATAATTTGGGTTGGAAATGCCCCAAAAGCCCCTTTTTATGCTATTCTTGTTGGTTCAAAAACGTCTGGCAGATTGATGGCTGGATTTCTCATTCATATTTGACATGTTAATAACATTTGCTCTGATTGGATCGCTGTTCTCGCTAATTTGAATATGGAAAACGTCTTTGCTCTGATTAGTAGTAAGTAGGCTGTATCTCGGCGGCTTGCGATGGCGAAGCGTTTATAGCGACATTGCTTTTCGCTTTTCCTTCTATTTCAGCTCTGCCAATCATTGAGAAGTAGAATTCACCAAGCACTGGATTGTTCACCCACTAATAGGGAACATGAGCTGGGTCTAGACCACTGTGAGACAGGTTAGTTTTACCGTACCGATAGCTAGTTCTAGCTGCAGATTATATTGACTATTCATGGTAGCATTGTCCAAATGCGCTGGTGATGTGATGTAGTTAAATATTACTTTTACAATAGAATGTCGTTGTGTATTTGAAAAAAAAAAAAAAGTAATTACAGCTAGTGGAGAGGTGGGTTACCTTCGTGATGGAATAATGTTTCAGGTTTTGCTGGACAGTACTCTGTGGAATCACGAGCAAGTGGGCAGGTACTTGAATAATAAGTAGTGTTAACTACATCACCATGATGCTTGAAAATGAACGTCTTGTTTCTCTCCCTTCTGCCTTACATCAGCTATTGCATAAAATTGACAAGACATATAGATGTCAAACTTCAGCTCAGTCAAAGACTCATTTTCACGTTATGCATAAAACACTGGGGGAAAAATTGGGTTTTCATAGCATTGGACCTTTAAAAGTGGATGCAATAACACAGTATAAGTCCTACTCCTAGTACTCGCTAAGATAACGTCGCACCAACATTAGCATACCATACTGATTTAGCACATAACAGGTTGGTAAGACGCAGATTTAACATTGCCATTAACAATTGATGATAATAATTCTTCTATTCTATTCTATTATACACACACAAAATGCCTTCCAAACGTACTTTCAGACACACACCCTGGGAGAGGATAACTATATTCAGAAATGGTACTGCTAGCTCCGTAACTTCAATAACGGCGTCACTCGCAGTGCTCTCAATGCCATAACAACCGCTCGCTCTACCGTGACATCGTTCAAGCTATGGAGGACCCACGAAAATAGCATCCGCAACATTCCCCTGCAGAAGAAAGAAAAAAAAAATGAGAATTTTTTTCACACACTGTAAATGTCGTTATTGTTAGTTGTTGTTTGTGTTGCCCCGTTACTGACATCACGGAACTTGAGGCAGCATCGAGCATATCCATCCACACAAACGCACACGCATACACACACAGTGTGCAGTGTCGGTGCATGCCAGGCCCACAGGAGGTGCCAGGAACCTTCTCTCCCACAGTCGCCCTCTGTTCACTTGGAACAAAAAGCCCTTTTCTGTGTGTTTATGTCTCTCTTGCCCCTTCTCCAAACACTCCCTCGCGCCTCCTCCTCATCTTCACCTGACAGTCATGCCATCCGCTCCAAATTTAACCATCTCCAAAGTGCACTCATGCTGAGAACAAGCCCTTGAAGTGGGCCCGAGGCAGCGATCGTGATTGTCTCGTCTCCGCCCACCCCTCTCAAATCCTTGTCATGGAGATCAGCAGTGACTTCACCTTAACTGTGAAGTCAGCCTCAGTAATGACGTTGCCCCACCCTTCACATCCACTCTTGCTCAAAACTAAAAGCAATTTTATTGGCCCGTGTGTGTGTGTGTTTGTGTGCGTGCGCTCATGCCACCTTTATCGTGTGGACCTTTCTCTTTGTCACACAAAAAGAGACGCTAGAATGTGTATGTGTGTTGAAGAGTAGTTCTGCATGGACGGTAACAATGTACTTTACCCATAATCCTTAGGGATTCCCACTGATTAAATCTACTTCCACAATCCTGCTTTTTAGTGCTTGTGTGTGTGTTTGAGATTTGACACTTTGTTTTGGCTGTATTCCTTCACTCCATGAATATTTCATTATTTGTCTGGCCCCGTTCTCATCTTCCCTTCTTGACGTTTGTCAACATTACTCGTTGTTCCTTCTCAATTTGCTCCTCTCGTGTTGTCATATCATTTTGTCCTCGCGTGACTGTTGCTATCGGGTAAACAGTTATCTGATAGCGATGAACACGCGGCTGCTCTTTGTTTTTAAAGAAAGAAAGAAGCTGTTTGTTCTCTAAAATTGATGCTTTTTGTTTGTTTTCTCAAGGTTTACAAGGTCAACATTGTTTTAAAAAAAATCAGCCTCCATCTCCTCCAAGAGGATAGAAATTTGTAGCAGGTACTAATTATTAATCAAATACAATCATAACAGAATTTTCAATGATCAGGATGTAACAGAAATGTACAGAGGATGTAAAACTTCGAAACACCCTTGTTAAATAACAAGGTGTTTGTGATATTTCAAAAAAAATCTGAGACCAAGATAAATCATTTCCATGAATTATTTTATCTTTTGGAGAGGGTAAGGAAAAATAAATAAAAATAAATTAAAAAATAATGAAGGTTTTGAGCTAACACTGACTTTTATTTGGAACAGTTCATAATTCTTTCCACCTTGCTGAAGGTCACAGTACCTCCTTCATTTCTGTTGTTTAATCTTTCTTCCTCTGTTGAAGAGATTTAAAAAAAAAAAAAATCAATTGAGTTGTACAGGTTATAGGTCACATTAATGATGAATATGTTTTGAAATGATTGGTCTCTTGGTCTCATTTTTTTTATACCACAAAAACCTAGCATCTGAATGTGAATGGGTGTGGAGACTTACTGTGCGTCGAATGTATTCCAGTTACTTGGTAACGTCAATAACTTTACAGTGAGGCTGATAATCACATAGTTTTTCAAGATAGGATCCAATTGAACAGAACCCCACACTGTAAAATAGAGCCTATAGAATTTACCCAATAAATTGAGTGTAACAATTTGCAGTCACGTCAATTGGGTCCATTTAAACCACATATTTTGCGTGAAGAATACCTTAATTCAACAGCTATAAAATACTTATAAAACTTGGATAAAGTTTACCTCACATTTGTGATGACATTCACACCACAGCAGCCAAGTTTGGCCGGCGGGGTCATGTGGGGGAGCACATGACCCCCGCATTATAGCTTGTATACCTTGTATGTGCAAACATCCGTGTTCCCTCATAATATACATATTTAACACTTACAGAGAGACTCAACTGGCCAACCAGTGGAATGCCTACACAGACAACTTCCACATTTTCATGAACATTGCCAAGAAAGCATCGTTTTTCCATACATGATCAACGTTTAGCTAAGCTTGTTTTACCGTATAGTGCCTTTTTTTTTTTTTGTCATTTGTTTGCTTTGTGCTGATTCGCTAGCTAACAACCAATCAAAGTGATGAATCTGGCGAAGAATGTGCGAGCCACGTGTGAAAACTGCCCACCGACGACGGCTCATTCATTTACTGCTCAAAAAAAATGCACAGGCCCCCTGAGTACTGTCAGTGGGGCATGCACACGTCACGTGATATATATCGTAGTACCAATGACTTTAAGGTAGATTTTACTAACGCTCTTTTTCTTGGGAACACTTTTTACTGCTGTCAAATAGGTAGTGTAGGTAACATTCACCCTATATTTTAAACTAAACTAATAATAGCAATTTCAGATGATTTTCATGGATTATATTTACCAGTCTATAAAATCTTTTTTTAACAGTGCATAAACATAATAAAATAATCAGTGCTGAGAAGATTACTTGGGAAATTTAGTTGGTTATAATTACAAATAAGTTACCCTGTTGAAAATGTAATAGTCGTGTAATAATTTCAACTATTTTCTCTAAGTAATATAACTAATTGCATTTGATTAAGATATTACTAATTAGTTATTATTTATTATTATAATTATTATTTTGAATGACTGCATCAACAGGAGGCGGAGAAAATGGATGGATGGATGGATGGATGGGCATCAACAGGACCCTTGGATGTTTCCTATAGAAAAAAAGTGGATTAAAATAATACATCATTATTTTACACTTTACACAAATACTAAACTGATAACAAAACATGATCAAATGTAAACACAGTAATTTTTAAAAATGGGTTGGTTGCATCAAGTGTGTACCATAGCATGTTGAAAACCACCATACCAGACCATGTTGACCTAATTACAAATGTGCACAAATTGGACAACGTTGCCTCATATGACAACCCAGGTAAGTGAATGTTCCATGTAAAAAAAGTCTTAACGGTATAAGATGGAACTGTTCAAAAGTCATTATTCTTTTATGTGTTTAAAAGTGTGTATAAGTGTGTCCGCTATTGCGGCTATTTTTCAAATGAAACTAAAATGGTAATGATGGAAATGTTCCTGTAATTTAATTACACATTTTCTTCCAGTAATGTAATGAATTACAATTACATACATTTTGTAATTAAATTATGTTATCTCCATCCATCCATCCATTTTCTGAGCCGCTGAATGGATGGATGGATGGATGGTGATATAGCGATTTACCCAGCTGACTTTCATGCAGCTGTTATGAGCTCAATCCCCTCATTGCGCCACAGTCCCACTCACCCTGTGGTTTGATTTTATTTTGCATTTGCATTTTTAAACATTCAAACTCTGCTACAGGAAAATAATAACACTAAAAGTATTGCATGGCTTATTGCTTATTACAGTCATTCATTCAGACAACTTCATGCCAGTTGGAAAAAAACGATGGTATTATTTGTCACGGCCCGCGTGAAGATGTTTGTGTGTTTATGTGAAATTTATTTATTTATTTATTTTTTGAGTGATATGATTCCTTAGCCATATGTGCTTCTAATTTTCCATGTGAGCAGCCATGACAAATATGTGAGTCATGGCTCGATAATGTCTCGCAGTGATGAGATCATAAAACGGCGAGCCGGGACTGAAAGTATAAGTGGCAGACGTGATCCTCTGTGAACTGTCTGCGTAATGGCTGTGTGAGGCGGACTGACTCCCCATTGTGTTCTCCTTGATGGATTATAACGCTAGTACAGCCTAATGGGGGGGGGGGGGGGGGGGGGGGGTTAAATGGGGAACCTTTTTGTGAAGAGGTCGTCATTCATCCACTGTTGTGCAGATTTTTACATTTAATCCAGTTTAAAGCTCAAAACTAATCCACCTTTTTGTATTCTTCTCTTTTGCAGTTACACAGAGAATTGTGAGGTATCGTAGATTTGAAGTGATGTCATTTAAAAGTTAAGCCTGTGCATTTACATTACGATAGTACAATCGATGATATTTTTCTGTTAACTTGTGTCAAAATGCCAATTAGTTTTTTTTGGTCTTTTTGTGAAGAGGTCGTCATTCATCCACTGTTGTGCAGATTTTTACATTTAATCCAGTTTAAAGCTCAAAACTAATCCACCTTTTTGTATTCTTCTCTTTTGCAGTTACACAGAGAATTGTGAGGTATCGTAGATTTGAAGTGATGTCATTTAAAAGTTAAGCCTGTGCATTTACATTACGATAGTACAATCGATGATATTTTTCTGTTAACTTGTGTCAAAATGCCAATTAGTTTGTGGATCAAAACACAAAACCAGAAAAAAACATACAGTGCTGATAAAATTGAATAGAATGTAGAGAAAGTAAACAGGGTTTTTTTCCACATTTTTTGATTCAATGCATTGTACATTGTGCTGCTTCTGGTGTACAAGCCTTGGCCACCAAGGGGCAGTGTAATACATACATGTACATGAAGGAGACGATCAAAATTGCTCAGTAAGTCGCAGTAATATTAGTGTTTTTTCACAGAGGATAAAGAATATATGCCTATTGGTATTGTTTTATTATCTGTCTACTTATGTTTCTCCACCATGTGTCCATATATACATTATAATACCGCCACGTAGGGGCCATTTGTTAGCCTGTCTATGACGTATCCCATTATGTGTTAGCATTGAGCTAGCAGACTTGAAGGTAAAGTTAGGTGGTGGTTTTGTCCACAATGTGTAATTCACTTGGTTGAATGTTTAGTTTGACAGTGAGGTACAACTGGGAGTGGCAACAAACAGCTTGAGGCCTCTTTTCTTAGGACGATCACTATCTAGGTGTACCCAAAAATGTGGCCAGTCAATGTAGTATGTACTGTATCTGTACTGTATCTATTTTATGACTTAATACTCTACTACTTGGCCTTAGGTTGTAGGTAAGTGCATATAAAAACATCCTCCTCCTCTTCTGGCATCTTGATTCCACGTGGCCATTCCCTTGCTGAGGTGTCTCTTTTTTGTTTTTTTTTCCCAATGTGGCTGCAAGCAGCTGCTGCCCACGCGTCAGGGCATGAAAATAGAGAGGGGGTGGGGGGGAAACACACAGGGAAGATTTTCTGCCATGAGAGGCCGTCCTGACCGGAGGGTGCAATGCAGGGAGGGTCTTAAAAGGGGTCTTTACCTCGGACCACTGTGCTTTCACAGTCCTTCTGGAGACAGCACAGGCAGTGAGAAACATCCACACAGCTTGTAAGAGACGAAGAGCAGGAAGATAGATCAGCTGCAGGAGTAGATTGGGGTAGTTTTGCATGCGCGGATCATGGCGGAGGCGAGTCAGCCGGGACGGAACCCGACCTCGGCAGTGAGCCTGGTCTAAGTGAAGTTCGCCAAGGGGACGAGGGAGGAAGGGCGGGGGTGGGGGGGAGCGAGATGAGGCAGGCGCTGGATCACACGGACGGACACGATAGCGTGGATGATGTCATAAGGCACGCGTCCTGCCTCTGTCTCGGTGACGTCTACAAAGAGGTAACGCGTAACGTGTTGGCGCTGTTAGTTTATGAGCCCGCTTTCCATTTTGTCTGTTCAACAAGAATTTAACACTGACGACTAGTGACAGAGACCGTCAGTTTGATTGTTGATACAAGACTTTGTTGTTTCATAGCTGTCTTTTTTAGCAAATAGGTGGAGCAGCTGTCTCACATGCAGAAAATGAAATCGCACAAAGTAATGTCAAAGAGTTGAAAGCCAAATCATTTTGGAGGCCATTTTGGCTTCTTCTTTGCTTTTTTGTCAAGGCATTGTGGGCATTTATCTTCAAGGCCAAGCCATCTTGGCTCAGTTTTTAGCAGTTACATATTTATCCAATGTACAGTATTATATCAATAGCTCATTTTTATGAGATCTGGAGGGGGGGGGGGGGAGAGCATCGGGCGCAATTATTCTTCTTGTGTTTGTGATGAATTAACTGCCTTTTTGGCAGCTTCGTGCCTGAAAACTCACCAATTTATTCTGGTAAAAATGTACAGTATGTATATACTGAACACGAACCCCAACTCACTAAGTTGCACCCCGAGGAAAAAAAATTGCCCCAGAAGCTATTTTCATTGGGTGGCCGTCTCTATCATAACAGGAGGCATGAAAAAGTCTCATCGACCCAGGCACAAACTTGAACAGGAAGTCAGCCATTTTTGTTTGAAGCCGCCATTTTGGCCATGGAAAGTGGGGGGAGCATGGCGTCAAAGTCTGATGATCATTTTGGAAATATTCTGTAAAAAAGAGGGTGTGATGACTTTAATTTGGTGTTGCCATTTTTGTTATGTTTGTATGTTTTCTATGTAACAACACACAACTTCCGGGATGGTTGTGACATGGGCCATCTTCAGCTGGCAGATGAGTAGAATTCCGGTATTGGGGATGTTGTGTGAGTAAATCTAAATGTATAAAGTTACTGGAGTTAAATAACAGTGCAGCTGTGTTGTTAATCATTGTGTTCTTATGGGAAAATAAGTAACTGACCATTGTTGTAACTTGCTTTTCATCCTGGCCAACCATGTCACGCATGTGTCAAAACCAAAGGCGGAGGGCCAGATCGGGCCCTCTGTGTCATTCTACAGTATATGGCTCGCAAAAGCTTGCCAAAGCGTTTCCTTGATTTCTGTTTAAAACTAGCCATCAAATTCAGGGCATTTATGTAATAAGGTGGGGCGATTATGAGGGTTCCCACATGGAATATATTCGGTAAAGGACAAGGAAATGTAACTGCCTCACGCTCTACCTACACGCCTAACCCGTACAGAAACACAATGCCGCTTAGCTTCTAACTTGCAGACGTCATGGCTAGCAATGTTTCAAAAACTTGCAGCCTCTCCCAGGCTCTGTAGAGCCAAAGCAGCAAATGCCCTTTTTAGTGATCTTATAGCATAATTCACACTGTTCAAAATGTTTCTGTTGCACTTTGTTAAGCTTTTGATGTTTTATTTTTAATGACATTAAATCTGTCCCTTTTTACACAAAAGTTAAGCATTTTATTTTGCATTTTGCTCCCTTGCTGTACAGATGGTGAACCAAACCGTGAACCTAAAACCAAGGTATACAATATGTACCAAACCGTTTGTGGTTTCACCATTGTAACCGGCTTGCTGAGGGAAACCTACGATGAAGTTTGACACCCCTGATAAAGGGTAAAGAGAGACATTCCAACAGAAAAGAAAACTCAAGTAAACTATGAAAAACAAGTTTGGAACATTTTTTTCTTTTTTTTCCCATCAAATTCTGAGTTGTTAGACCGCTCAATCATTCACCTTTCGAGAATGCACCCTCAGTTGAACAACAATGGACATCGGCCTCTATATATTTGCCTGATCATTCATACTAAAAGTAAACCATACCTTCACCGCAGCTGCCATTCCAGACGCGATATGTTTGACTTGACCTCATATGTTGATGGTTGTTTTTGGCTTTAAGTTTCTGCATGATTCGCTTCGAGGTATTTGCGGCAGGGAAATGACATAATTGTCTAACTAACTTGGCTTCTTAGTTGCAAAGCAGCATTTTTGCGGGTCGACACACACTGTTCCATCCAACATTCTGACACAAAGCTGCGTCATGTGACTCTCTCACAGACTAAAAGCTCAAATGTCAATTGAGGAAGCCATTGTTCTGTCCCGACGCGCTCCTTTGTCATTGTGCCACTATTCGTCTTCTGATTTTTGTTCATTATCGCACTGTCACCCTCCCCCACCGCTCTTACCACACACACACACACACACACACACACAGACACACACACACACTCACTCAGTTGGTTCACTATACCATTGGCTGAACTGTTCTTTCTGGGCTGAGTGGCAAGAGCAGCCTTGCACTGATCTGCAGCTGAACTGGGTTACGACTCAAAGGGCAGAACACTTATCTGACACGGAATGTTGCTTTAAACAGACACATCTCAGGAAGGATGAGCGCTGCCTGAAGTGAACACCGTGTGCTACAAAGATTTGGAATTATGATAATGAAAAATAGGTATAGGAAAAAAGCCTCGTGTTATTGCACGAGACCATGTGTGTACTCCATGTGTGTGTAACACACCCTGACCTTGTGTGTGTTTGTGAAGCTGGGAGCGCAGCAGCAGATCACTGTCAGCTCTGGAAAAGATTCCAGAGTGAAGCCCTTCTTCTATTTGGACTATCAACAGTGCACACATACAGTACACAAGGACATTTCTTGCATTGTCTTTGTGTGGACTGACCCAAATGGCCTCACAATAAAGATGGAATGTCAAGGAAACACACACAAACGTACTTAAGGCCTTGATACTTTTACTGTTGACTCATGGGCCACTTTGAGAATAATGACTATCCATCCATCCATCCATCCATTTTCTGAGCCGCTTCTCCTCACTAGGGTCGCGGGGGTGCTGGAGCCTATCCCAGCTGTCATCGGGCAGGAGGCGGGGTACACCCTGAACTGGTTGCCAGAGAATAATGACAATACAATTTAATAAAAGCTTTCATTCTAGAAGAATACAATTTGATAGCAGCTTTCTAAGAAACTTGTTTCTAAGAAACTTGTCCTTACAATATAAGAGATCTGCTTTCTTATTCTCACACTTAAAGAAAAGGGTTTACACAGTAATTCATATAAAACTTATTTTACTATAAGTGCAAAGGCACCACGCTCTGTCCACATTCGATACCGTAGTCCAAAAAAGTTTGGCCATGTACCATCACCCATTTGTGTAGGATACCTGCTTCTGATTGGGGCTCATTTGACCGAATTGACTAGTAAGACTTCATCAAAGCTCCAGATTTTCTCAAAATGGCTGCTTCAAACCAAACTGGCTGGCTGTTGAATTTCGGGCAAGGCCTTTTTTTTGTGTGCCCTGTAATGATAGAAATATCCACCAAACATCATGTTGATAGGTAAAACTGGTCTCAGGCCATTTTTTTTTCTAACTTTCCAGGGGCTGATCCTGATTAATTTTTGATGGGTTGTGTTGAGGACCCGTAAAATCGAATACATTTTCACCGAGATACTGGTGCTTGCAAAGATTGGTGGGTTGTTGAGGCCCCCAAAAAGGCGATTCCTAACAAAACATCATCATCATCATAATGAGAATATTTGTTTAGTAATTTAGTATGGTCCTCGGAGGACTTAAATGGCCCCTGATTGGAAGACGGTTCCCCACCCCTGCTTTGAAGGGTCTGTAATCACTTCTCCAAACATACTTAGACAGGTGCATTGCAATGTCAAGCCTGTGCTCGCAATATTTAGTACTTGTTGATGTATGCTTGTGTGTCCTCGCGTGAACACTGGCTGCTTGTGTGTGACCGGGGAGCAAGGTCTCGCTAGGTAAAAAGCCTCCATTGTGCTGGTCGTAAAGAGAGAGCGAGAGAGAGAGAGAGAGAGAGAGAGAGAGAGAGTAGTGAGAGCTGGAGGGGGAAAGTGGACATAAATATGAATACATGAAAGCAATGACACATTTCGAGTGAGCTGTGCCTTGAAGGCCATGCTCACATAAGCATGGCTATTTTTGCATTTGTATATTTTTCTGTGCATTTTAAACTCAGGCTGCACAGTGGTTGGACTAGTGGTTCGCACATCTGCCTCACAGGTGGGAAGTTGTGGCTACCTGTGTGGAGTTTGCATGTCCTCCCTGTGCTTGCATGGGTTTTATCTGAGTAATGCAGCTTTCTTCCACAGCCCAAAAACATGCATGAAGATTCCAAGTTGTTCATAGGTGTAAATGTGAATGATTATTTGTTTACATGTGCCCTGAAACTGACTCTCGACCAGTCTAGGATGTCCCCTTCCTACTTCCCAACATCAGCTGAGATAGGCTACAGCTCACTCATGGCCCTAATGAGAAATGAATGCCACTGATTGATTTGCATTGAAGTATTCTTTAGTTACCGATAATGTTAACTTTAAATCAAGTTATAATTTTCAGTAACTGTACTGCCAATCCACAAAGGTATGATTACCTTTTCCCTCGATTTAGCGTTGTTCACTCTTTTGATTGATTGAAATAGCCTCACTAGCGCCTATTGCTTTAGAAGGTGTTCATGTCGCAGAGATGTTGTCAAAAGTACAACAGATATGAACAAAGATCTTTTAAAGGGAAAGAAGGAAACACATTGAAACATTTGAGGTTGACTGCAAACGCTTCAGTGATGTATAGTTGTCTCATAAAATAATGACAATTGATATAATGAAACCTTTAGTAACTCTACAGGCAATGTTTAAGTAAAACTGTAAACACAAGCGAATCACTTTTAAAAACGTTGCGTCGAATTGGGAATTGTAAAACCTTGAGTGCGTTTGATTTTGAGGCTCCACCGTTGGAAGCAATCAAAGCAGTCGTACTGGAAGGCCGCAGGAATGTACTGTAGATAGACAAACCACCACATTCAGAAGCACCAGTCAATTACAGGCTATCAGAGCCACCAATTTGGAGGAGGAGAAAGGGGGGAGGGGTGTCTGTGTTCGCACGGATGATGGAATAATCGCCCCACTCGATATGGATATTCAAGGGGCCCAAACGAGTGGGCCGTTACCCATCGAAATAAAAGTTTCCACTGCAGCACTGAGGAGGAGGAATTACCTTCATCAATGTGGATTTTTCTTCACTTTGTCAATTTGTGGAAAACCCACATTAGCTTGATTGTGTTCCTCCCCAATCTAATTTGGACCCTTTGGGATGCTCGAGGATGAAGGAGGTCATTAGAGCTGTCACTATTATCCTCTCTCGCCTCTTGCCCACATTGAATTGTTAATTCAATGGCTCCCGCAATTTTCCATCTCATCATCCTTTCGCAAAAAGGGAGCCACTCCAAGACAATTTGACCATTTAGAGGTTTTATGTGATTGCTGCAAATCTTCCGCCAGTAGAAAAAAGGCAGGAGAGGTTATGAATGTAGCTTAACCGCGGTGATGAGATCTAGGGAGCGGAGATGTGGTAAATTCACAGCACGAAGACAAAGCATTGATACGCTGTGTTCATTTGATTACCTTGCAATTCCATGTGCTGTACTTCCAGTGCAGTTTATGTAAAGTTCGACACGCCCCATTAAAGCGAGCCGGCTGATGAGTGCGGAAGCAAAACAAGCAGCGGCACGTGTCGGCTTCCCAATTGGCACCTGGGCCCCACAGTGTCATATTCAGCAGCTCCGTAAATCCTTACGACGTTTGTTTTCCCTCACACGGCCCACCCAAGCGCGCAAACACAGCTGATGACGTTTAGACAAAGATAGGAAGTTCTTTTGTGCCGCAAGTGTGAGGCTCAAACACATTCTGTGAGCCATGTTAACCCCTCTCGGGGGCTCACTTATTGTCGACATGCTATTTATTTATGTTGTGTGGTGTTACTCTGAGAATTCCTTGAACCCGAAACAACATTATTGAGTGACTTTGACTGATTTTGAATTGCACGCTATTTCATTGATTGGTATAGTTACTTTTTAGTCATTTGAAATTAAAAAGCGTTTTTTTAAATAGTAAAGTGTAAACTATAAACGCATACAAGATAAACCATGACAATTTGTTGATAAGTTTTGAGTAAAGGAAAATAGCGCTTTATTGTAAAATATAATTATAAAAACAAAAGAGAATGAAAATATAAATGAAAATAAAAGGAAAGAAATAAAGAGTGCTGAGAGCACACGGTTGTTCGTGTGTTGCATATGTGCCTTTAATGGGCGTGGCCTGGGGAGTGCCCTTAGCACAGACTTTCCATTGGTGTATTGCCACATGTGGAGAAAGCAAATTATGTTCCTACCATATACTGACCATAAAAAATAAATAACTGAATTGAACTTTATTTTGCACTTTAAACGTATAATTTGTATTGAGATTATTTTTCATGGTTTTATTTTTTATTTTAATCTATTCAAATGTACAATATGCTTTTATTTAAGTGAAGCAGTAGTTATGTTGCAATTTAAATATATAGCTTTGTTATTGATTTTATTGAAGTTATTTTTCAGGATTTCCTAAGATAATGCTTTATTTATTTTATTCAATTGTAGTACATTCTTATTTTTAAAGTTACTTTTTGTGAGCCATTGGTTAATAATAAATGAGTCAGTTTTTCTCATACGTACTGTTCATACTGATAATTGTTCTCTGTTTGAGTAAATTCACTTTTTTAACATTCCATACTGCAAATTAAATATGAGTAAATATGTATGATTACTGCTGATAATCGGATCGGGCCTACACCGATATCGTTTCGATATAAGGCTGCAATATCGGTATCGAATCGCAAGTGAAAACATTGGATTGGGACATCCCTAGAAATAACCTCTGGAAGAGAAAATCTGCAGGTCCTGATTTAAAATGAAAATCTACTTAATAGGATTTGACCAAAGCTCAACAATCTTCTATTGGCTCGTTGAAAATCTATTGGGTTCTTGCTCTGACTGAGCAAGTGGGTGTGAAGACAATCGGTTGAAAACTGTGGTGGGAAACGATAACTGAAAATACATCCCAAAATCTGTGGGCTCTTGCTCTTATCCTGAAAAACAACCTCTGCAAGTGCGACGAAGACCAAACGTGCAATGGCCTTGGATGCGGAATGATATTGCAAATCTATGGGTCTCTTGCTGTCACATCTACTTCTACAGCTTCGTGTGTGGCATATCTTTGAAAAGCTTTTGGGTCATTCAGGCAAAATAACCTCCGGAAGTCTGAACAAAAATATCCACAAGATATGACAGACTAGCAGTTAGTTATCGGCTAGGATTTTTAAAAAAATAATTTAATCTTGAATTTGCAGCACTGATGCTACTTTATGTGTGTTTGGATAGCTAATAGATTCATTATACTAGTGACTACTGACCAAAAAGCTTCCAGCGTGTGTCAATTTCTTTGCTTTAGTGTGTTTTTCTCAATTGCACTATAAGGGTTATGGCATGCATGTCATTGTAATGCAAAATATGCGCCTTTTTGTACCTGCTTTCACTTTACAATGGGATTATAAAGCCAATTGAGTGTTGCTGCAAAGTGGATTGACTGACATATTGTCACCTCAATCATGATGGAGCATTGCGTGGCGTGACATTCCTGCACCAAGCTGCTTGGACCTTCAGGACATCGTAATTATACCCTCATATACAGTACTGTATATATATGTTACGTGCCTTTATTGTGTGTGTGTGTGTAAGGAAGTGGAAGCAGTGCCAGGCCTACTGATCTTTGTGCCATCTGTTGGCCACTTGCTCAGATTGTGTTAATTGGCACTGGGTGAAGGAGCTCTCATAGACGAGACAAGGCAGAAAAAGAGGAAATGTTAGGGGGAAAGGAGTGGGAGGAAAGGTGAAGATGTGGGAGAAGACGGTTTGAGGCAGACGTGGAGGAGCGAAGACGGAAGGAAATGCCTGGCGTGCGTGATGAGCGCCTGGCGAGGCTGAATCGGGTAGATAAGGCACCGGTGGGAACGGGAGTGACGGAGATAGGAGAGAAATGGCAAAAATGTGAGCGGAGATTGGAAGTCAGGGGAAAGAAAGCCGAAATGGAAGGATCCCCTTTGAATTTCTATTATTGTTTATTTATCACTTTTGCTTTTCATTTTGCATTTCAGAGCAAGGTAAGATAGACAAGAGGCAGGAAATGAAGGGAAAGTGAGGAAATGCAAAATTACGTATGGGAAATAAAACTAACAATGTTGTGTTTGGTTAGTTTGGTCACGACTCATTTTGGTGGCCTTTAAGGAGACAGACGGAGGAGACCATTTTTTTTTCACACCTAAATTCTTGTCTCACTGACATTTTTAGAGGCTTATGCAAATGAACGACGGTATGCCCCGCTCCATATACTGCTGGACCAATGGAAAGTCTGACTTTTGTTACCATGACGACTGGGGACAAAACCTAAGCCTCGTGAGAGCAGAGTCCAAAGTGTGGGTTGTCCATGAAGACAAAATAAAAAGCATTTTTACACATGGAGACACCACTTCATACACTACGCTGTGTGTATGTTGCAACACACACCTGCCACCATTGAAAGTGCCTCTGATTAACCCCAAATAAAGTTTGGCTGTTCTAGGAGACTTTTCATGATTTTTATACATATATAGTATCAGTTCATTTCAGTTTGTCACATTGCATACATTGAAATGACACCATTAGATACTGATGTATGCATATACTGCATATAATTGTATTATGCAGACGTGAGAAAGGTGCTTCATGTGATGTACGTATTGGATCACAAATCCTATGGCGGTAAAACAACTAAGTGAAGTGCTGCCAAGGCCATGCTGGGTCGGGAGTTCAGGATTGGGAAGAGGCCAATTGGAGCAACTCTTCTAATGTTAACACTGTTCATGTTGTATGTTTAGCACATGCCTCAAACTGGTATTCGACATAAACTTGGTGCTTTTGTTCTTTGATGCATCAGCACCACCTACTTGTGAAACTTTGACTTGTGTCTAATATTTAAAAGGTCTCCCTGAATCTAATTCACACTTTTTTCTGGTTCAGCTGAGTCCGCACTTTGTATTGCAGCTTGTTAAGATGACACCCAGCCTCTCAGTGCAAATTAAGAGGCTGCTGCTATAAATACGCTGGCCATGTAAGAGGGGGGATAATGGTGTCATGGCCTAAAAATAAAGTTCTCGCTGCCATGACAACCTGAGGTTCTGAAACAAAGTTCTTTTCTCTTGTGTTTCAGGCCCAAAAGAATGAGAGAGAGTCTATTAGGCAGAAGTTGGCCCTGGGCAGTTTCTTCGACGATGGACCGGGCATCTACACCAGCTGCAGCAAGAGCGGCAAGCCCAGCCTGTCATCACGGTAACATCACTGGCTTTGCCTCTCCGTCGTTATCAAAAATTACATCGGAGGTTTAACTGCCTTCCATCCCCAAAACACACACACAAACACACTGTCACCTAGAGGTGTGGACTCTCAGCTCTCTCAACAGCTCAACTTGGCAATGTTTATTTTCTTTTATAGAAATTCCAGAATGATGTAACTAAAACGTTGACGTCCTCAATAGATATCACTCATGTAGAAATGTCCCACTATACTAAAACTTAATAAGAGCTTATTCCCTTTGCGTGATCAAAGACGACCGATATGGAAGGCATGCGCAACGCATATCGTGCCTTCACAGCATCTATTCGACATGAAGCTACATTCTTCTTAGTGTCCTTTTCTTCTTCTTCCCCTATTTTTGACATATCCTTTTTTACGCAGTGCCCCCTAGTGTTCTAACTGAGATACCACAGTTGGATAAAATTGTGCCTTTAGAAAAAGATGACAAACTTGTGTTTCTCTTTTTTTTTATTAATGCCTTGTGTTTTTGATACTCACAAGAAATGCCAAGTTTAAACTTAAATCTCTTTATTTATTTATTTTTTATTTGTGTTTGAAATTGCCTCACTAGAAATGTTTGTGGACAAGAAAATGCAGTTTCTTGCTATATGCACAATGTGAGTTTAAGAAAAATATTGTTGATTATCTAGAAGAGGAAAGCAATCGCTCATTCATTATTAAGTGAAATGTCTCATTTTCTTTTGTGTTTTCATAATTGCTCTTTAACCAAACAAAATTATATTTTACCCGATTACTTGCTTATTCGATGAAATTGTCAGGAGGATACTCGATTACTAATTGCAGCACTACTGGGTGCAAATTCTCATTTGTGACAGCTCCATTTAACATAACTTCAGATTTGAACTCGGGTCCTCAGATAATATACAATAATAACAACAATATGCAAATATGATATGTATTAAAATATATTTTTATTTTGACTCGAAACGACTCGAAACTGAAAGTGTATGACTTGCGACTTGACTCGGGACTTGACTCTGGACTCTGGTTAGGACTTGAGACTTTTGACTTGCAAAGCAATGACTTGGTCCCACCTCTGCTGTTCCCTCTTCTTACTTTATAACTTCAATAGTTCAATTGACGTCCTTTGATTCGAATGAAGTATAACACTAGGACCCAATGTCACCTTGAGGCAGTGTTGTGAATTAAAATCATGATATCATTAGAATTCAATATGCTAGTAATATCGTTGCGGTGTAAAGTTCACGAACATTCATCACGAGTATGAATGCCATCAATCAACATTCATCTGTTTGTAGCGATGTGGCTACACTTAAGCGCAAAATGATTTCAACTTTTAACATTTTGAAATAAAGTGAATAATTCATGTGTTGAATGGCTGGAAATGAACAAGGCGGTAAAAGACCGTAAGCATTTGTGTTAGGAGATATTAATGATAAATATTGGCAAGTTCCAAAAATCTTAGGGGACAATGATTACAAAACATAATATTCTGCACCTTTCTAAAGGTTCCTGGTTACCTCGTCGTCGTCTCCAGTAATGATTGTCGCGAGCTCCCTCTGGTGGTGCATAAAAGAATGACTGCCTCAATGCACTTCAGTTCAGTTGTATTTGACTTTTAAGTTAGAATTTAATCTTTAAGAATTGTCGGTTTTTAAACATTTTCTTAGCTGCGATTTTTATTCTACTTTTATGTGCGCTACATTTGAATTGAATCATTATTTAAGTGCCATTTTTTATTTTCGTATATTTATATTTATTTGTTAACTTTCAAACTTGATATTATGTCACAGTGTCTTACAATAATATTACATATTTATAGTAATTAAACCTTTATTTTTTGATAAACATTACTACTATGCTCCTTGTTTTTAAAGTTTTAGGTACTTGGTGTGAAACATTCTCTAACCACTGATCTAGAGCAATTTAACCATCTGTGCATTTAGAAAAAAGTATATGCGTGTTTCGGCAAAGAGTGTGAATCATTTTGGACATGTAGTTTTTGTTCAAATGTAAAAAATGGCATTGTTATTTTTTTTAATTAGTAACCCAACGTTTTAGTCCTTTGTCACGTTCTTTCTTCCAGCATTTTCAGCTAAAAGATACCAGTTCAACAAATAAAAATTCAATTTGCTCAAATTCTTTCCAGTAATAACCCTGTTGTGTATGAATTTGGTCATTATAAAAAGATTTTATATCAATTCTTGTAATGTATTTGTTAAAAGGAGAGTGACCACGACTCATTGTTAAGCGTTGAATTGATGGATCCGTCAGGAAGCCTGCATTTATGTTTGCCGTATCTGCACTCGTCTCGAATATGAATCATCCATATTTCCTAGTCTCATTTTCCAGAAAGTATGAACTTATGAGACCGCTCTCTTTGAGCTGCAGAGTTTGTAAAATCTGAGTCATCGCCCTTTAAAGTTCTATTTTAATCAGTGCTGATTGGATGCCCTGTTGTGTGATCAATCAGCTCTGCTTTTAATTACCGCATCGAATAAGCAGATTATTGATCTGCATTCGGAGCTGGATCCACACCTCGTCGTAGCCGCCTCACGCAAAAGAAAAAACACCCCAGAGCAGCCTGCAGTGATCTGCATTGAGGACAAGCAGGGAGATGATTAAAAACACGAGACCTCATGGAGTCAGTCCTCACCCTGCACTATGATCTCATGGAGGCAGCCTTGATATTTTTATTTTATTTATTTATTTATTTTACTACAGGGCCACGTACGACAGCAATGGATAAAGCAAGGTTCTTTGGACATTTTATGAGGTACAGCTAATGACGATGATGCTAATGATGCATTTGTTACCTGGGCGGCCTTCAGTCAGGATTTACCCGACTTCATCCCACCACTATCATATCGCAATTGCAGTCCAGAAAGCAGCACGATACAAAATGCGGAATAAGAGCATGCAACTGTGCCAAGTACATGATCTGGAGCAGTTCAGACTCAATATTTGTCTAATAACATGACAATTTAACATTTAATCAGTAAACTCTGAGATTTGTTTCTAAATACATTAAACAGATGAATATAATTGCTGATAACATGTGAACAAGACTGAGAACTATGTAGTAGTCAATTGGAGATGTATAGCATTCAATTGTTTTATTACCGTTTCAGTTTTCCAGACTTTTGGGGGGGGGGGGGGGGGGGTGACTAAAACCGGGCCTGGTGACGCACTTCGGCCCCGGCATGAGTCGCCCACCCCCACTATACAAGAACTTACGCGCCTTCGTTCACAAACAGAGACTTCAAAGAAAATGCATCATACTCACCAGAGATGCTGATTATTAAATGTGTGTGTAGATTGCTACCGACATGATTTGCCCGTCGAAGTAAGCTATGACGAGTTTTGCTCTAACCAACCAATCAGAGGATGGAACAATCCTGATGTCAGGAAAATTTAGGGAGCAGAGAGCGATACAGTTGGCGCAAGTTTACGAGGCATAAAATGTAGGCGGCTTCTATTTAATTGGTTTATGTGACAGGTTGAAACCTGTTTGAGCAAAGAAATGTACCGTCCACGTGTAATGGGAGCAGTGCAGCCAAGAGAAACGGTATGAAGTGAAGGGATTGGACTGTTGGGAATACATTTCAAGAATTTCATGGAACACATATTAAAATTCAAATACTGAGGTCAGTACAGAAAAGGCCTATCTGTCCCTAACCACTCACTACCGCGTCATCATGTCCAGTTCAGAAGGTAGAATCTGCGTTTTGATTGACACTGTCATAACATGTTTACTGCATCACACTGAGAGCTGTTTGTATTATTTATCATAATATGTATTATTGAGCCGGCACGGTGTTCGACTGGTTAGCACATCTGCCTCACGTTCTGGGGACCCGGGTTCAAATCCCGGCCCCGCCTGTGTGGAGTTTGCATGTTCTCCCCGTGTCTGCGTGGGTTTTCTCCCGCATCCCAAAAACATGCATGGTAGGTTGATTGAAGACTCTAAATTGCCCGTAGGTGTGAATGTGAGTGCGACTGGTTGTTTCTATGTGCCCTGCGATTGGCTGGCGACCGGTTCAGGGTGTACCCCGCCTCCCGCCCGAAGATAGCTGGTACAGGCTCCAGCAGCCCGCGACCCTAGTGAATGAAAATGGATGGATGTATTATTGAATAGTATTTCTCTCTCCCCATGCTTCCCTATTTCCTGCAGGCTGCAGAGCGGCATGAACCTGCAGATCTGTTTCGTTAACGACAGCGGCAGTGACAAGGACAGCGATGCGGATGACAGCAAGACAGAGACCAGTCTGGACACGCCTCTGTCCCCCATGGTACGCCCACCCGTCCAGCCGTCCGCCAACTGTACTGTACGTCCGCCGTGACACCAAACCGGGAAGCGTACTGCGGGTCTCTCGGGCGTAGCGGCCATATGGAGGTCCGTGCCCACGTTTTCTGGCCCGTTAACCAATTCCTGGGCTGCAAATGAGAAATGAATTGGAATACGCTCAGCGAGGCCACGGATGGCTGGATACATTAACTTCCTGTCAGCCTGAAACACAGCTAACACAAAGAGAGGGAAATGTTCATCCTTACTCTTCTGCTGATGAACAGCAATTATACAATACATACAATCAAAAGAGATTATTATTATTTTTTTTAATGTAATTTTCTGTTAGACAATATTGATAGTGGTGCCTTGACTTGATTTACCAGTTTAATGTGTTCCATGATCCAATATTTGACACACGGACATGAAAGTGAAAGGCTGAGTCCATTTTTAACTATGATCCAAAACAATCTCTGAGATTAATGTTGTCATGTGGCATATTGATAATATTCTTATGTTGTGGCGAGAAGAGCGATTTGTGTTTTAGTCCCCCCCTGTAATCGCTCCACAGTGTTGTGCATCCGTTTTTAGGTTCCACGCATTCGGATTGGTTCCACCCAGTCTGCCTCTCTTTTGATTCAGTTTTAAACTCCAGTTTTACTTGACATTTATTGTAATATACTTGTAGACTATTTTAATTACATTACTAATTATTTGCATTTGATTAAAATATATTTATTTTAATCATTTGTAATAATGAACTTTGTATTTCCATAAATTGAAGTTAGTATTAAAAAAAATGTGTTGGTTCAAAAATAAAGGCCACCCCCTAATAAACGCCTTACCCCAAATAGCTCATTCTCTTTGCAATTGAGTAAATAACGCCACAAAGATGAGGAAATGCATCATGGAAAGAAAGAAAAATCGCACTTTCTAGTGGGGAACTTCCCCAATACAAGTCATCACTGAATTATCAGAACCAAGTGCAGTACACAAGTCCAAAAGCTGACCTTTTCCCTGTTCTCGCTTTCCTTTTCCAAACTGCTTCTCTTTTTCCTTGACACTGTCCGGTGCAGTCCAAGCAGAGTTCGTCCTACTCGGAACGGGACACCACGGAGGACGACTCCGAGTCCCTGGAGGACATGGACTTCTTGAGTCGACAGAAGAAGCTCCAGGCGGAGGCCAAGCTGGCACTGGCCATGGCCAAACCCATGGCCAAGATGCAGGTGGAGGTGGAGAAACAGAACCGTAAAAAATCGCCCGTGGTTGATCTGGTGAGTTTCCTGTTTTAGAAGATTAGGATACTCCAGATTTCCGCTTGCCAGATGCTCACTTTTGGTTGAGACGCCCGAGAGGCTTTCATTTAACGATATGTGCATTTTTGTGGTTGTAGTTTCTCATTTATTCTCACCGTCATTCATTATACTTTACGTAAACTAATTACATAATTTCATATTTTCTATTATGATAATATGGTAATAAATTCTTCAACAATTGTCATTTCTGCTCACCTTCATTCGTTTTATTATGTATTTTAACGTTTTTAGTTTCTGTAAATTTATTGAAATTTCTGCTTACCTTCTTTCAGTTTATTCTACGTTCTACTTCTTTATCTTTATTTTAATTATTTAACGTAGGAATGTCAAACATCTTGTTAAAAACCTTGTTTCTTATTATTATTTAGCTGTGAGCTAATCAAATTCTGCTCCACTTTAAACTACACAGCAGTTAACCTCTATAAAAGGTTCAATAAAAACCGAGCATCATAAAATTGTGCAGGTGTACCTTGTCGTTGCCCGTGGGTGTATGGATTGAACAGGCCCGATCGGTGTTATGACGATGTCACAGGAAGTCCACGTTTAAACGAAGTAAAGCAACATTCATCATTATTTCATACCTTTTTTTTTCTGGTTCGCTGCCTCCCTCTGTAACACACACACACACATTCGATTTCCGCGCGGACTCGCAGACTTTAGTTATTCAGGGAAGTGCAGGGCGGCCAGGCCCCGCTCCATCCATAATTCATCTAGCGGAAAGCATTGACTAGTGTGTTCATCAACGGCGCAGTGCTCGGTAGTCACAGAGCATCACTGTCACATCCCCTCTGAACACACAAAGAATATTAAAATGGATCAAGGTCTGCAAATACATGCTCAATGAGGCAAACCCATCAAACTGCAATGTACGTGGATATAAAAGGTCTACACACCCCTGTTCAAATGCCGGGAGACCAACATGAATCATTTCAAAACTTTTTCCACCTTTAATGTGACTTACAAACTGTACAACTTAATAGGGGAAAAAAATCATCTTTTCGAGAGGTAAGTCGAAAAAGAAACAATAGAAATAATGTGGTTGCACAAGTGTGCACACCCTCGTATAAATGGGATGTGGCTGTGTTCAGAATTAACCAAATGGCAACTCATGTTAAATGGGAGTTAACGCACACCTGCCACCATTTTAAGTGCCAATGATAAACCCCCATTGAACTTCTGATGTTGTAGTATGCTTTTCTTGACATTTATTTCCTTTCTAGCAGAAGCCTTTTGGGATAACACTGACTCATATTCTCATATTTGGAATTGTTCGTAATTACCTTGCCTCACTGTAGGTTTGGTATTCTTTGGTGATGAGTAGTGTTGTGCCAAACATACGTTTTGGAATTATGGCCAAATTTATACACACTGTATATATAAAAACTTTGAAGAGGGATGTGTAGACATTTTACATCCACTGTATAACATGTGCTAAGACTATTTTACACTGTGATTCAAATTTTAAAAGGTACAGTATTTTACGACATCATCCTCCACATTATCATTAAGTAAATGACACATAAATGTTACTGACAAACTTCCCACATATGCTGAAGGTGCGAATCTATGAAGGTATTTAAACTGTGCATAGTCATGATGGTGTTGATGTGCCAAAACATTTTCTCGTATGTGACAGTTTGAAAAAAATAAATAAATAAAATAAATTATCGATCCGCAACAGTCCTCATCTTTACACAGGTATGTATACATTTGCGCTCATCCAGCCATCCATTCTCTACCGCTTATCCGGGTCGGGTCGCGGGGGCAGTAGCTTCAGCAGGGACGCCCAGACTTCCCTCTCCCCAGCCACTTCATCCAGCTCTTCCGGGGGGATCCCGAGGCGTTCCCAGGCCAGCCGAAGGATGTAGTCTCTCCAGCGTGTCCTGGGTCGTCCCCGGGGTCTCCTCCCGGTGGGACATGCCCGGAACACCTCACCAGGGAGGCGTCCGGGAGGCATCCGAATCAGATGCCCCAGCCACCTCATCTGGCTCCTCTCAATGCGGAGGAGCAGCGGCTCTACTCTGAGATCCTCCCGGATGACCGAGCTTCTCACCCTATCTCTAAGGGAGAGCCCGGACACCCTGCGGAGGAAACTCATTTCAGCCGCTTGTATCCGGGATCTTGTTCTTTCGGTCACGACCCACAGCTCATGACCATAGCTGAGGGTAGGAACGTAGATCGACCGGTAAATTGAGAGCTTCGCCTTTCGGCTTAGCTCTTTCTTTACCACAACGGACCGCTACAAAGTCCGCATCACTGCAGACGCTGCACCGATCCGCCTGTCGATCTCCCGTTCCATTCTTCCCTCACTCGTGAACAAGACCCCAAGATACTTGAATTCCTCCACTTGGGGCAGGATCTCATCCCCGACCTGGAGAAGGCATGCCACCCTTTTCCGACTGAGGACCATGGTCTCAGATTTGGAGGTGCTGATTTTCATCCCAGCCGCTTCACACTCGGCTGCGAACTGCTCCAATGAGAGTTGGAGGTCACGGCTTGATGAAGCCAACAGAACCACATCATCTGCAAAAAGCAGAGATGCAATACTGAGGCCACCAAACCGGACCCCCTCTACGCCTCGGCTGCGCCTAGAAATTCTGTCCATAAAAGTTATGAACAGAATCGGCGACAAAGGGCAGCCTTGGCGGAGTCCAACCCTCACCGGGAACGAGTCCGACTTACTGCCGGATATGCGGACCAAACTCTGACTCCGGTCGTACAGGGACCGAACAGCCCGTATCAGGGGGTTCGGTACCCCATACTCCCGAAGCACTCTCCACAGGACTCCCCGAGGGACACGGTTGAACGCCTTCTCCAAGTCCACAAAACACATGTAGACTGTTTGGGCGAGCTCCCATGCACCCTCGAGGACCCTGCCGAGGGTGTAGAGCTGGTCCACTGTTCCACGGCCAGGACGAAAACCACACTGCTCCTCCTGAATCTGAGATTTGACTTCCCGACGGACCCTCCTCTCCAGCACCCCTGAATAGACCTTACCAGGGAGGCTGAGCAGTGTGATCCCCCTGTAGTTGGAACACACCCTCCGGTCCCCCTTCTTAAAAAGGGGGACCACCACCCCAGTCTGCCAATCCAGAGGCACTGTCCCCGATGTCCACGCGATGTTGCAGAGGCATGTCAACCAGGACAGCCCCACAACATCCAGAGCCTTTAGGAACTCCGGGCGAATCTCATCCACCCCCGGGGCCCTGCCACCGAGGAGCTTTTTAACTACCTCGGTGACCTCAAACCCAGAGATAGGAGAGCCCGCCTCAGAGAACCCACACTCTGCTTCCCCATGGGAAGGCGTCTCGGTGGAATTGAGGAGGTCTTCGAAGTATTCTCCCCACCGACTCACAACGTCCCGAGTCGAGGTCAGCAGCGCCCCATCCCCACTATACACAGTGTTGGTGGTGCACTGCTTTCCTCTCCTGAGACGTCGGATGGTGGACCAGAATTTCCTCGAAGCCGTCCGGAAGTCTTTCTCCATGGCCTCACCGAACTCCTCCCATGCCCGGGTTTTTGCTTCAGCGACCACCAGAGCTGCATTCCGCTTGGCCAGCCGGTACCCATCAGCTGCCTCAGGAGTCCCACAGGCCAAAAAGGCCCGATAGGACTCCTTCTTCAGCTTGACGGCATCCCTCACCGTTGGTGTCCACCAACGGGTTCGGGGATTGCCGCCACGACAGGCACCGACCACCTTACGGCCACAGCTCCGGTCAGCCGCCTCAGCAATGGAGGCGCGGAACATGGTCCACTCGGACTCGATGTCCCCCGCCTCCCCCGGAACCTGAGCAAAGTTCTGTCGGAAGTGGGAGTTGAAACTCCTTCTGACAGGGGATTCTGCCAGACGTTCCCAGCAGACCCTCACAATACGTTTGGGCCTGCCACGTCGGACCGGCATCTTCCCCCACCGTCGGAGCCA
Organism: Phyllopteryx taeniolatus; assembly: GCF_024500385.1. Taxonomy (NCBI): domain Eukaryota; kingdom Metazoa; phylum Chordata; class Actinopteri; order Syngnathiformes; family Syngnathidae; genus Phyllopteryx; species Phyllopteryx taeniolatus. The sequence continues at coordinate 11,266,239 of NC_084509.1, forward strand.
ACTCACCACCAGGTGGTGATCAGTTGACAGCTCCGCCCCTCTCTTCACCCGAGTGTCCAAGACATGCGGCCGCAAGTCCGATGACACGACCACAAAGTCGATCATCGAACTGCGACCTAGGGTGTCCTGGTGCCAAGTGCACGTGTGGACACCCTTATGCTTGAACATGGTGTTCGTTATGGACAATCCGTGACGAGCACAGAAGTCCAATAACAGAACACCGCTCGGGTTCTGATCGGGGGGGCCGTTCCTCCCAATCGCGCCCTTCCAGGTCTCACTGTCATTGCCCACGTGAGCATTGAAGTCCCCCAACAGAACAATGGAGTCCCCAGCGGGAGCGCTCTCCAGCACCCCCTCCAAGGACTCCAAAAAGGGTGGGTACTCTGAACTGCTGTTTGGTGCATAGGCACAAACAACAGTCAGGACCCGTCCCCCCACCCGAAGGCGGAGGGAGGCTACCCTCTCGTCCACCGGGGTGAACCCCAACGTACAGGCGCCGAGCCGGGGGGCAATAAGTATACCCACACCTGCTCGGCGCCTCTCACCATGGGCAACTCCAGAGTGGAAGAGAGTCCAACCCCTCTCGAGAGGACTGGTACCAGAGCCCAAGGTGTGTGTGGAGGCGAGTCCGACTATATCGAGTCAGAACTTCTCGACCTCACACACCAGCTCGGGCTCCTTCCCTGCCAGAGAGTGACATTCCACGTCCCTAGAGCCAGCTTCTGTAGCCGGGGATCGGATCGCCAAGGTCCCCGCCTTCGGCCACCGCCCAGCTCACACTGCACCCGACCCCTATGGCCCCTCCCACAGGTGGTGAGCCCATGGGAAGGGGGACCCACGTTACCCTTTCGGGCTGTGCCCGGCCGGGCCCCATGGGTGCAGGCCCGGCCACCAGGCGCTCGCCTTCGAGCCCCACCACCAGCATTTGCGCTCATAATATTTCTCATATTTCTTGTGTTATTCCAACTTTTAGCACAGCACAACATTTAAATAATTACAAATTCATGTGTCAAATTTCAACTTCTTCCTCTAATATTACAACTTTATTATTATAAAATGTTTTTGTATTTTTTGTATCTCCACTTTATTCTCACAATATTTACTTGAAAAAATAAAAGGTGTTTATTGTAATAATACAATGGTATTCCCTTAGAAATAAACAAAAAGTGATGTGACACTAAAATGTAAACTTTTTCGTATGATATTGGCACTTTTTAAAAAAAGTAAAATAATTTTTTTTATGGCAACTTTTAATGACAACTTTATTATGCATAATATTTTGACTTTATTCTTATTGTTCTATGTCTTTATCCTTGCAATTTTCTGTTGTTTTTTTTCACTGTGACCCTAATTCATTTGTTAGCAGGATTATGGGAAAAGAAACTACATACAGTAAATAGTGTAAGTGTTGTTGTTGTTTGTGGGCCTAGGAAGATTCATCTCAATTCCACTTTAATTTTAGAGCACTTGAAAAAATGGCATCAACAACCTATGCTGTAAGAAAGTTCTAGATTTCATAATTATTGAAAATAAAAAAATAATAAAATAATAAATAACATTTCATATTCGTTTCTGACTGAAATAATACTTCTTTAACTTCTGTAGCGCCGCCACTATGTCTTCGACCAAGGGTCACCAATGTCCCCCAAGGACCACATGAGTAGCCCGTGGGCCTTTTCTAAAAAATAGCTCACGAGTGATGGGACATTGTGATTTTCTAGGATTGTTGTAGAAGTGATCATTTGAAAAGTGTTGCATGTTGATTTTTATCTGTCGTCCCGCAAGTCAGGAGCAAAGAAGAGCTCCCTTCACATTGGCATTTGGAATGCAGGCGATCCAGCGATTGATTCCCTCTCGTTTCACAGTCCTTTTGGTTACAATGACGTGAATGTGGCTGAGCGGCCATCCGTAATAAACCAGGAATTAATAGCCTGCTAACTCACAAACAAAACAACACAAATCATCCCAAATGCAGCCCTCCATACATTACATCTACATTATTTTAGTTGCTAGATCTAATCACACTCAGTGAGACAGAGTGACCTCATAGTTCCTCACTGCGGCATTGACTCATTGTCGGTGGTTGATTTACTGGCTTTGAGCTGTCGCTCGTACCGCGATATGATCCATCTCGTGACAGAAACTCGCACGATTGGTCATCGGACGGATTCTAACCTACAACCTTATCGCCGCATCACCCACTCATTTTGTATTGTACAATATGCCGATTGTCTGTTGCTCATTGTCTTTGAGTTCAACCACTCCAAAGGGAAACTGACACATGGCAATGTGAAAGTGAAAGGTTGCCGGGAAACTAGCGAGAGGGCATGCAAATGCAAATATTGACAATGGGTATTTACAGTATTCGCCTGCTCTCACTGGAGCTGGGAGGGAAAATAATCCAGGCTGCAGAAAACAGTTGTTGTCTCATGTAACATTTATTTTATTGTTGATGGAACACATGCAATACCTGCTGAGTAGATATTCTAACAAGTCATTTTCTCATTCAATGAAACTGAACAGATATAAATCATATATGGCCATATATATCAGCCACTGTCGTCGGAAAGGCTCTGCCGCCCTCTAGTGCCCACTTAGAACACGACAGTGTCGTTGAGTTCATTTGCTCTTCACTTTGCTTCCCCGAGAATTTATTTTTAGAGACTCACACGTCACATATTATGACCCACTTCATAAGAAGCAAATCTAACCAAAAATAAACGTTCCTTACCCCGTTTACAGCTATTTAATGTCAATTTACATGACCTTCGATATTGGCAAATATGGAATATTGAGGACGAATATTAATGTAACATGAATCAGCACAGTGGATTTAAAATGCATATCCTGTTCGTCACACGTTTTATTTGTGTTTTTGGTGTGTTTGCATACCATATTTCATTCATGTTATTAGTAGTGGTAGTAATAGTAGTAGTAGTATATTAAAAAAATTACAATACTGGGATTGGCTGGCGACCAGTTCAGGGTGTACCCCGCCTCTCGCCCGAAGATAGCTGGGATGGGCTCCAGCACACCCGCGACCCTTGTGAGATGGAATATGAATGAATGAATGAAAAATTACAATATTATGGAGTACCTGAAGCACTGGAAATTCAATGGACAATTTAGGGTCTTCAGTGAACATGCAGGTTATTGTGATGTGGGAGGAAGATGGAGTACCCGGAGAGAATCGATACAATTCACATACATATATATTCCAAAGAATATTTTTATACTTTGAATTGTTTTCATGCCTGCTTGCCCAGAAAAAAAACAGCAACGTATCCTATTTTGATGGCTTGTCCTTTATATTAATGAAGTTGTTTCATTTGTCCGGCAGCTCCCGCACATGCCTCACATCAGTGAATGTCTCATGAAAAGAAGCCTGAAGCCCACCGACCTGAGGGACATGACGCTGGGACAGCTCCAGGTTATCGTCAACGATCTGCACTCCCAGATCGAGAGTGAGTCAACGCACACTCTTCTAGGCCTGTCGCCATAATTACTATATCGACTTATCATCCGACGAATAAAATGGACAACTATTGTTCTTCCGGACTCGACAAATAGTTGTCGTCGTGCGGATCACACAGTGAGCGAGTTGTGTCATTAGCCGCTAGCGGGCTCATGATGCACCGGTGGACCAACCGGTTACACTCTTGCCGGTGTTGGCTCTGTGCAATACTGCGCAGCTTTGCTCCATGTGCAGCGCATAGATTGACACAACAGACACACTCAGGGAAGGTTAACTCTTTGTTGTGTTTGCGAGCTAACGAGCTAGCGAGTTGAGGAGCTAAAGAGCTCTTCTCCACCGCAGCGAAGTCGTTTAAAACGTCAGTGCCTCTCCGGGTTGCCGTGTGTGTTAGTCCCCAATTAGCACAAACCCGGGAACGTCCACTGTTTATTAAGCATAGCCTCAGTGGCACACGATCTTCAGCCAGTAGTTGACGACAGAAAAACGTCAACGTACCGTATATTTGATTGATCGACAGGTGAAGGACCAACCACACAGTAGCCAGGTTTACTTGGAGACTTTTTTGTCATTCCGATTGAAGATCTCTGGTCAACTGGTTACAAGTGACTGGTTTTCCGATCGGGTATATGCATGATACGCACTACATTTCATCGGAACAGCCGTAAAATATGCGCATGTCGTCTTGAGCGTCACGTCATTTATCAAGATGGAAGTCCGTCGTCTCGTCAGCACAGTAGTTGGGATTGTTTTTATATGTTTACTTTTCAAAACGCATGATAAAAACAACTTATAAGTAGTCAAAAACCAGATATCCATCACATACAAGCGCCGTCGGGAGCCGCCAAATTTACGGCGTACGTAAACTGTGAAATCGCCACGCATTTACGTCGAGACCAAGCATGCGCAAACAGAGCTTTTCCCGGCTGTATTTCAAATGGCAGAAATTTACTTCTGATCGGTTTGGCAAAAGTCATATTCCACACCTGTGAAACCGAATAAAATTCGATTCAGATTTGGCCTGCGTATTCCGATTGAGGTGTTTGTACGGAGCATTTTCATTCTGCAAATAGAATCAGAATAGAAGGCTCCCTGTAAACCAAGCTTGTCTTGGAGCTCACTATGCTTTATTTCAGACAGTAACGAAAAATAATTTCAAAGGAAATTATAATAATAACAACGATACTGATTTAAAAGCAACAATTTTAAATTAAATAAATAACGAAAAAAATAACCAGGCCGGCCTTATTTTTCATGATTTCAGAGGCATTCAAAAACAATTTGGGGGACTATATATCATCTTAAAAACATTTTATCGTAACAGGCCTACTCTCTTCATACTTACATACTGTATAATGCAACACATTTACTGTATCTGTGACTTCTACTTTCATTTGTAGAAACCCTCAGCAGATGTGAAAGTCCAGCATGTTACTCTTAATCTTGCTTACTCCCCACTCAGTTACGGAATCATACACGCAAATAACCTCTCAATTACATGGAGAATAAGGCCAGCTCTTTGCGATAGTTTGGAACTTACAAAGCACATGATTTTGTTTGTGTTCCTCAGGGCAAGTACCTGAAACGTGTAGTTTGACACCGCATCACTGGAGTTGACATTCTTACTGGCAATGAACCTTTTCGAGGATGTTTGTTTTTTTTCTTTTTTTCTTTGTTGTTGTTGTTGTTGTTGTTTGAAATATTTTGTTTTGTTGTTTTGTTTTGTATTAGAACACTTCACATCACATTTTCACCTTTAGTGTTGAATGTGTTCTGAGAAAATGGGCTTGATGTTGACAAATCGCTACTAAGCAGTATGGAAAATGAATGAATAAACCTAATGTGAGGTAGCACAGTGGTATGTGGGAGGACTCGCATTCGAGGGGTTTGAATCTCCTCTCAGGCCTTCCAGTGTGGAGTTTGCGTTTTCTCCCCGCACCAGCTTCCGCCAACATTCCGACAAAATGTATAAGCCCATCAAAGACTCTAAATTATCCATAGGTGTTCATGTGAGCATGAATGCTTGTTTGTCTATATCTGGCGACCAGTCAGGTAAACTGGGATAGACTCCAGCTCACCCGCCACCCAGAAAAGCACTATAGTGTAGAAAATGGATGGATGAATAATGTGTCTCATCTTGTCTGTGCTGTGCTGTATAGGTCTGAACGAGGAGTTAGTACAGCTGCTGGTGGTTCGAGATGAGCTCCACATGGAACAAGATGCCATGCTGGTCGACATCGAGGATCTCACTAGGTGACGGACCGTTATTGTTTCCCCCCCTCTTAGGGTTAAGATTTAGTTTTAGGCTAGTATTATCAGGATTAGTGTTAGGGTTACGGTTAGGTAATTATGCTATTAGGCTAACAAAATGTATTAATGTGGGCAGATTGTTACAGACGTGTTTTGCTAGTCGACTTTTGGCATAACACTTTTGCTCTGACCAACCAACCAGAGGAGGGAAAAATGCTCCCATTGGGGGCCAGCACTCGAGTCCTGTGAGGTGAATTTGAAATTCGATTTGCGCATGTGCAGACTTGATTCAGGAAGACGAAACAAACTTGCTTGCTCGGTTGTGAAGAAAATAACGTGGCAGCTGCAGTCTGTGCATTCTGAAGATTTTCTCCAAATGAAAGCCAAACATAACCATTAAAAAATGGCCATTAGGGCAGCTAGACAGGACTAAGGCGCCATCTTGTGACATTTTTCTGAAATCACAAAAAAAGTGATAACCCGTTTTTCATCGAAAACATAAACAAGGATAGACTCCCCAAAATATCCGTGAATACGTGGGGAAACACTGTAATAAAATTTCATGAAACAAATATCTGAATTTAGATTGTGATGACCCAGCACTGGATTTAGATTTAGCTTTTGGCTTTTGTAAAATATGGACCAGTCCCAAGTATAGTTTTGTCTTTGTCTTCCTTCCAGGCATGCTGAGAGCCAGCAGAAACATTTGGCTGAGAAGACCCTATCCAAATAAGATGCAGCCCCCCTCCTCCCCCCATCCTGCTCCACCTTCACCCCCTGCCCTCCCACTGCCTAGACCAAATGAAGCCCTTCGCCACACCATCCCGCCTCCATCTTGATCCAAGTTTGCCCGCTTGTCTCCTTCACTGCTTACCCACCTTCTCCACCTGCTCTCCTGCCCAGACCCCCTCAAATCTCCAGCACAAAAGACCGCCGCCATCTTTCATCCGCTTGCGTGGCTTAATCTCGGGTTCCCCGGGAAGGAGCAGAGGAAAGGGATTGAGTATTGTCATGGATTCTGTCCCAGCTTCCTGTGCAGTGATCGGCCTTGCTTCGCTCTCGTTTCCTTACATTCGCCACTAAATTATTACTGTCAAATGCAAAAATTGTGGGAAAAAAGTCAAGTCATAGTGAAAACTTTAGTAGAAAGTCTTTAAAACAAGAAACAACACTGTATTTTAAAAAAAAAAAAAAAAAAAAAAAGATGGGTAATTATCTTCGGCGCATTTTAAGTTGGACTGTAAAGTATTTCAACCTGTTTTTATTCTGCACAAATGGTAGTTTTCAACTGAGAAATGTTTATTTGAAGGTGCTAAGAGTGTAAAGGAAAACATGCCTGCCTTGTAGTGGAGTCGTAGCTTTTGGTAAATACATTCACTCGAATAGCACTTCAACATTTTGTGAATGTTGATTTTTTCGGACACGAGTCATTTTCCAAAAGAATCGGTGTGTTAATATCGTTTTCATTCTACTGTGTTCAGAAACTTTATTTGAGGGAAGAAAATGTATATGTACAGATATGTAAAATAAAGAATAAACTTTGTTTCATATACACTTGTCCCTGCTGTGCACTCATCTGCTAAACACTTCCTCTTTCACGGTTCGCGTTGTGTGACGTAATCACCACAAGTGTTTACTGTCAGTGTTTACACGGGTCATCCTACGTGTACACTGCCAGAGTGATGCTCAGGTTTCACTGGTTGAAGGCCAGGAAACTCCTGTTGACTGACACTCGCTCACCACTGCAGTTTCCAAACGTGCTCTCATACTCTCGCTCTCTGGATTAAACACAACAAATGCATCGCGGTTGTGGTAAAGGGATTTCTTTGATGTCAAAAGAGAGAGACCGGGAGACTCACGGAGTGGGTGATGTCATGTTGCAAGTCTGGAGGAAATATTCACATTCACTGCAAAAAAAAGGAGGACAGTTTCTGTCATGCATCATGTATCTGTTTTTATTCCTATTATTTGCTTTAGCAAACACATCACCGTTTTCCAAAACACTACAATGACTAAATAAATGTATGCATACAAATTAAAGGCAACAACAGGATTTGTAAGTAAATGGAGCCTGTACATATGTACAGTATATACTAATACATCCATCCATCCATTTTCTGAACCGCTTATCCTCACTAGGGTCGCGGGCGTGCTGGAGCCTATCCCAGCTATCTTTGGGCGAGAGGCGGGGCACACCCTGAACTGGTCGCCAGCCAATCGCAGGACACATAGGAACAAACAACCATTCGCACTCACAAACAAATCACCATTCACACTCACATTCAGACCTAAGGGCAATTTAGAGTCTTCAATCAACCTACCATGTTATGTTTTTAGGATGTGGGAGGAAACCGGAGTGCCCAGAGAGAAAACACGCAGGCACGGACAGAACATGCAAACTCCATAGAGGTGAGGCCGGATTTTAACTCGCGTCCTCAGAACTGTGAGGCAGATGTGCTAATCAGTCGTCTACCATGCCGTTGTATTCTAATATATATATATAAAAATTTTTTAAAAAACTCATTGAAATAGTTAATATATACACACACAGACACACACACACACACACACACACATATATATATATATATATATATATATATATATATATATATGTGAACATCCATCCATCTTCCAAGCCGCTTATCCTCACAAGGGTCGCGGGAGTATATATCATTATATTAGTTTAACAGTTTTATTCAAATCATGAAAAATAATGAACATTTGCCTTAAGTAAACACACCCTGTACCTATGCAATAAATAATACAGTACATTCATTATTTAAATAAAATATTTTATCCTGTATATGTTCATAGATGGCGGCACGGTGGATAATTGGTTCGAGCGTCTGCCTCACATTTCTGAGGACCAGGGTTCAAATCCCGGCCCCGCCTGTGTGGAGTTTGCATGTTCTCCCCGTGCCTGCGTGTTTTCTCCGGGCACTCCGGTTTCCTCCCACATCCCAAAAACATGCATGGTAGGTTGATTGAAGACTCTAAATTGCCCGTAGGTGTGAATGTGAGTGTGAATGGTTGTTTGTTTATATGTGCCCTGCGATTGGTTGGCAACCAGTTCAGGGTGTACCCCGCCTCCTGCCCCAAGATAGCTGGGAGGGGCTCCAGCACTCCCGCAACCCTTGTGAGGATAAGCGGGAGATAAGATGGATGGATGTTCATAGATATATGTGTGTGTGTGTGTGTATGTATGTGTATATATATATAATTGTACTGTTACTACAATTGTACAGACTATTTCAATGAAGTTGGGACATTGTGTGAAACGTGAATAAAAACAGAATACAATTTGCAGATCCTTTTCAACCTATGTTAAATTCAATACCCTTCAAAGACATGATATTTAATATTCAAACTAATTAACTTTTTTTTTTTGCAAATATTCACACGTTTTAAATTTGATGCCTGCAGTACGTTTCAAGAAAGCTGGGAGAGGGGCATGTTTACCACTGTGTTACATCACCTTTTACTTTTAACATCACTCAATAAGCGTTTGGGAACTGAGGACACTAATTGTTCAAACTTTGTAGGTGGAATTCTTTCTCATTCTTGCTTGGTGTACAACTCCACTTGCTCAACAGTCCAGGATCTCCGTTGTCGTATTTTGCGCTTCATAATGCGCCACACATTTTCAACGGGAGACAGTACTCGCACTATTTTACTATGAAGACACATTGTTGTAACACATGAAGAATGTGGTTTGGCATTGTCTTGCTGAAATAAGCAGGGGCATCCCTGAAAAAGACGTTGCTTGGATGGCAGCATATGTGTCTCCAAAACCTATATGTACCTTTCAGCATTAAAGGTGCCTTCACAGATGTGTAAGTTACCCATGCCATGGGCACTAACACACACCCATACCATCACAGATGCTGGCTTTTGAAGTTGTGCTGATAACAATCCAGATGGTCCTTTTCCTCTTTGGCCCGGAGGACACGACATTCATGATTTCCAAAAACAATTTTAAATATGGCCTCATCGGACCACAGCGCACTTTTGCACTTTGCGTCATTCCATCTCAGATTTTTGATGTATGGCTTTCGCTTTGCATGGTAGAGTTCTAACTTGCATTTGTAAATGTAGCGAGAAACTGTGCTAACTGACAATGGTTTTCGTGTTCCTGAGCTCACGTGGCAATATCCTTTACACAATGATGCCGGTTTTTAATGCCGTGCCACCTGAGGAATCAAATGTTATGAGCATTGAATGTTGGTATTCAGCCTTGCTGCTTTACATGCAGAGATTTCTCCAGATTCCCCATCCTTGCTTGTAAACAACTGAGCCTTTCGTGGATGATCCTTTTATACCCAATCATGACACTCATCTGTTTCCAATGAACCTGTTCACCTGTCGAATGTTCCGACAGGTGTTTTTTGAGTATTCCTCAATTTGCCTTGTCTTTTGTTGCCCCTGTCCCAGGTTTTTTGGAACCTGTTGGAGGTATCAAATTCAAAATGAGAGAATATTTGCAACATGTTCATTTTTTTGAACATTCAGTAACTTGTCTTTGTAATAAATTCCATATTTTTTATATTTACATCATTGATGCTTTCGTGTACAATAGGGGAACCACACATAGCACTAGTGGTACCCGTACCACACTTTGAGAATCACTCTTATAAATGATACTGTACATACAGAGAGATAGACAATTTTTTATATTTTTGTAATAATTTAATGCAGACAATTAAAACCAACCATGTGTGAATTTCACGCATGAAACCAAGTGGCCAAAAAACACCTCTGCATTGCATGTCTGTGCAATATTAGTCACCATGACTTTAACCAACCCTTACTCCCTACCATTCAAAACTGACTTCCTTTTTTTTTCTTCAAGTTTAAATGAGGAAATGGCTTTTGGGTTTCCTTTTGCTCACCGCAGACTCTCCTCCACGGGAGGGGCGGGAATATCCCCCTGAGAATAAGCAAGTCAACAACATAAAAATCCAACAGGTAAGACAGAGGCAGTTCATTGAACACACACAGCAAAGATGGCAAACTTTAATTTCTGTGAGTCCGATAAGACAAAACGATGCTCTTTTATGCCGGTGGGTTCTATGCTTGATTTTTTTAAAAATCTCAATGTTCTGTCCAATTCAGACGTGATCAGCTGTTTGCTCCTCACATCCACACTGAAGTGGCGCACATCCACATCACTGCCGGTGCACAACCAGGTGAGCGCAGAAGAGTGCGCAAACTGCTCCGCTCTCCTTAAGAGCCTCTTGGCTAATATCACAGGCCTTCTCAGCAGTGTAAGTACTATATTATTATTAGTAGCAGTAGTAATACATAGAATTGCATCCTTCTGTGCCCTTAAATGTTTTTTGTGCGTGCGTTTGAAAGGACATTGTGTGTTACGGCATCCCGTCTGACAAAGCGATTGTGAGCAGCTCAGCCAAGACGGTGCAAGCCTGCGCGCCTACAGTGCAACAGGTGACACTTTGTCTTGTAAAACGGGAAATATAGTTAACAACTTTTTTTACTGAGTGTGACTTGATTGTGAGATGTAGTCCTCAATTTAATCCTTGATAGCATGGTTCTCAATGATGGTTGTCGATCTTTTTACACTATCACCTCAAGAAAATAAAAATACTTACCTTGCCAGGCACCACTAAAATTACCAGCATAATATATATCAATGCACCAAAAATAAAATTGTACCTGTGTTTATTCTTGAAAGCCACTGTGACATTATGCACAATTTGAGCATGAACACTGCGCTTGAATAAAGGAAAAAAAAACTGTATTTAAATAATGATTTGATTCAAATGTAGCCTACTATTTTTTAAGTACCGCTCGGTTGTACAATACAATATATTTGCATTCCATATTTAAGATATTTTAATTTTTAAACATTTAATTAATTACAATTTAATTTTATTTAACTTTTACATGTAATAGGGGAGACCATGGGCAGTACATCATACATCCATACATACCATACATCAATTGTAATTTTTTCCTATCACATTATTTAAAAAGTGACCTAAATATGAATAAATCCATGATTATTGTCATCAATAACAAGATTTTTTTGTGACTACTATTTTGAAATGTTAATTTTCTCTTGTTAATACTATTATACCATGTCCATATTGCAAGTAAAAACAATTACCAAACCTGAAATGTTGATGGCAATTATTCAACTTTTATTCATGCTTTGTGGTTATATTTCATTGTGGATTTTTTTCCTCATTGACCTTTTTCTACAGAATTTCAACTGCATTGTGCAAAGAAATACATCCTTCAGTGAGGTATGTAACTACAGTATATCCACTCAAAGGCCACTCCATTAAGAACACTTGCAAACTCAGATGTGATCCAGTACAAGAGCTGGTCTGGTCAAAAAGTCTGTAATATGCTAGTTAAGATAAGATTAGATTTGAAAAAAACTTTTTGGGGTGAGGGTGGAGATTAGGCGAGTACTTGGCGAAATATTGACTTTGTGGTCGTGTCATCGGACTTGCGGCCGCATGTCTTGGAGACTCGGGTGAAGAGAGGGGCACAGCTGTCAACCGATCACCACCTGGTGGTGAGTTGGCTCCGATGGTGGGGGAAAATGCCGGTCTGACGTAGGAGGCCCAAACGTCTTGTGAGGGTCTGCTGGGAATGTCTGGCGGAATCCCCTGTCAGAAGGAGTTTCAACTCCCACCTCCGACAGAACTTTGCTCATGTTCCGTGGGAGGGGGGGGGACCATGTTCCACGCCTCCATTGCTGAGGTGGCCGACCGGAGCTTTGGCCGTAAGGTGGTCGGTGCCTGTCGTGGCGGCAATCCCCGAACCCGTTGGTGGACACCAACAGTGATGGATGCCGTCAAACTGAAGAAGGAGTCCTATCGGGCCTTTTTGGCCTGTGGGACTCCTGAGGTAGCTGATGGGTACCGGCTGGCCAAGCTGAACGCAGCTTCGGTGGTCACTGAAGCAAAAACCCGGGTATGGGAGGAGTTCGGTGAGGCCATGGAGAAAGACTTCCGGACGGCTTCGAAGAAATTCTGGTCCTCCATCCGGCGTCTCAGGAGGGGGAACCAGTGCACCATCAACACTGTGTATAGCGGGGATGGGGCGCTGCTGACCTCGACTCGGGACGTTGTGAGCCGGTGGGGAGAATACTTCGAAGGCCTCCTCAATTCCACCGACAAGCCTTCCCATGAGGGAGCAGAGTCTGGGTTCTCTGAGGCGGGCTCTCCTATCTCTGGGGTTGAGGTCACCGAGGTGGTTAAAAAGCTCCACCGGGAAGTCGAATATCAGATTCAGGAGGAGCAGGGTGGTTTTTGTCCTGGCCGTGGAACAGTGGACCAGCTCTTCACCCTCGCCAGGATCCTCGAGGGTGCCTGGGAGTTCGCCCAACCAGTCTACATGTGTTTTGTGGACTTGGAGAAGGTGGTCGACCGTGTCCCTCAGGGGTCCTGTGGGGGGTGCTTCGGGAGTATGGGGTACCGAACCACCTGATACGGGCTGTTCGGTCCCTGTACAACCGGAGTCGGAAAAGGGTGGCGTGCCCTCTCCGGGTCGGGGATGAGATCCTGCCCCAAGTGGAGGAGTTCAAGTATTTTGGGGTCTTGTTCACGAGTGAGGGAAGAATGGAACGGGAGATCGACAGGCGGATCAGTGCAGCGTCTGTCCTTTGTGGTGAAGAAGGAGCTAAGCCGAAAATGGATGGATAATCGATTCTAAAGATTCGATAGTGGCAGCCCTAATATATAGTGGCAGCCCTAATATATATATATATATATATATATATATATATATATATATATATATATATATATATATATATAAAACACAGACATTACACTGTGCCGCTGTGCATTTTGTCCTCACAGAGAGAATGTGTGACGAGCATCATGAAGGACATGGTCCACTACGAAGCTCTCATTCAGTCCTACCTCAACCTGACACTCAGAAGCACCGCAGAAGAAACAGCAGTTCTGAGCCCAACCCTGGAAACAATCCACAACCTGAAGGTGCGTGTGTTTGTGCTTTGGGGGGGGGGTTAGGGGTGTTATCCATTCTTAGATGGCCTGACATCATGTTTTTTTTCACAGAACTGTTTCCTGAGAGTGAACGGAGGGATGAACTCTGCTGAGGTATATATATATATATATATATATATATATATATATATATATATATATATTCCGTCTTGCTTTTCCCTTGCCCGGACACAGGACACCAGGGCCTCCCTCTGGAGCCAGGTCTGGAGGTGGGGCTCGAAGGCAAGCGCCTGGTGGCCGGGCCTGCACCCATGGGGCCCGGCTGGGCACCGCCCAAAAGGGTAACGTGGGTCTCCTTTCCCATGGGCTCACCACCTGTGGGAGGGGCCATAGGGTTCGCATGCAGTGCGAGCTGGGCGGTGGCCAAAGGCAGGGACCTTGGCGATCCGATCCCTGGCTACAGAAGCTGGCTATAGGTACGTGGAATGTCACCTCTTTGGCAGGGAAGGAGCCCGAGCTGGTGTGTGAGGTCGATAAGTTCCGACTAGATATAGTCGGATTTGCCTCCACACACAGCTTCGGCTCTGGTACCAGTCCTCTTGAGAGGGGTTGGACTCTCTTCCACTCTGGAGTTGCCCATGGTGAGAGGCGCCGAGCAGGTGTGGGTATACTTATTGCCCCCCGGCTCAACACCTGTACGTTGAGGTTCACCCCGGTGGACGAGAGGGTACCCTCCCTCCGCCTAAGGGTGGGGGGATGGGTCGTGACTGTTGTTTGTGCCTATGCACCAAACAGCAGTTCCGCGTACCCACCCTTTTTGGAGTCCTTGGTGGGGGTGCTGGAGAGCGCTCCCGCTGGGGACTCCATCGTTCTGCTGGGGGAATTCAATGCTCATGTGGGCAATGACAGTGAGACCTGGAAGGGCGTGATTGGGAGGAACGCCCACCCCCCCCCCCCCCCCCCCCCCCCGGCCCCACCCCCAGATCACACCCCGAATGGTGTTCTGTTGTTGGACTTCTGTGCTCACCACGGATTGTCCATAACGAACACCATGTTCAAGCATAAGGGTGTCCATACGTGCACTTGGCACCGGGACACCCTAGGTCGCAGTTTGACTTGTGGCCGCATGTCGGGGACAGTGCCTCTGGATTGGCAGACTGGGGTGGTGGTCCCCCTTTTTAAGAAGGGTGACCAGAGGGTGTGTTCCAACTACAGGGGGATCACACTCTTCAGCCTCCCTGGCAAGGTCTATTCAGGGGTGCTGGAGAGGAGGGTCCGTCGGGAAGTCGAATCTCAGATCCAGGAGCAGTGTGGTTTTCGTCCTGGCCGTGAAACAGTGGACCAGCTCTACACCCTCGGCAGGTTCCTCGAGGGTGCATGGGAGATCACCCAACCAGTCTACATGCGTTTTGTGGACTTGGAGAAGGCGTTCGACCGTGTCCCTCGGGGAGTCCTGTGAGGGGTACTTCGGGAGTATGGGGTACCGAACGCCCTGACACGGGCTGTTCGGTCACTGTACGACCGGAGTCAGAGTTTGGTCCGCATATCCGACAGTAACTCGGACTCGTTTCCGGTGAGGGTTGGACTCCACAAAGGTTGGCCTTTGTCACCGATTCTGTTCATAACTTTTATGGACAGAATTTCAAGGCGCAGCCGAGGCGTATAGGGGGGTCCGGTTTGGTGGCCTCAGTATTGCATCTCTGCTTTATGCAGATGATGTGGTTCTGTTGGCTTCATCAAGCCATGATCTCCAACTCTCACTGGAGCTGTTCGCAGCCGTGCGTCAAGCGGCTGGAATGAGAATCAGCACCTCCAAATCTGAGACCATGGTCCTCAGTCGGAAAAGGGTGGCCTGCTCTCTCCAGGTCGGGGATGAGATCTTGTTCATGAGTGAGGGAAGAATGGAACAGGAGATCGACAGGCGGATCGGTGCAGCGTCTGCAGTGATGCGGACTTTGTATTGGTCCGTTGTGGTGAAGAAGGAGCTAAACTGAAAGGTGAAGCTCTCTATTTACCGGTCGAGCTACGTTCCTACACTCACCTATGGTCACGAGCTGTGGGTCGCTTAAAAAAAAAAGATCCCGGATACAAGCGGCCGAAATTAGTTTCCTCCGCAGGGTGTCCGGGCTCTCCCTTAGACATAGGGTGAGAAGCTCGGTCATCCGGGAGGATCTCAGAGTAGAGCCGCTGCTCCTCCACATCGAGAGGGGCCAGATGAGGTGGCTGGGGCATCTGATTCGGATGCCTCCTGGACGCCTCCCTGGAGAGGTGTTCTGGGCACGTCCCACCGGGAGCAGACCCCGGGGACGACCCAGTACACGCTGGAGAGACAACGTCTTTCGGCTGGCCTGGGAGCGCCTCCCCCCGGAAGAGCTGGATGAAGTGGCTGGGGGGGCTTCCCTGCTAAAGCTGCTGCCCCCGCGACGCAACCTCGGATAAGTGGTAGAAAATGGATGGATATTCCGTCTTGCTGTTGGTCTCCCAGTTCCACTTTAGATCTTAGATGCCATAAGCTTCGCAAAGCTTGGAATTTAAGAAAGAACTGTATTATCTTTTTTTGTTTACAAACATTTATAAGCTATCAGGATCAAATCTCAAGTTTTTCCAGCACCTGTGATAAACTACTGTACAATTTAAATTTTGATAGTCCCTGGAAGGCCACAATTCTAAATCTCATAGGGGAAAAATATGATCAATCAAAATTTGTTGGTCAGGCGGAAGCCTCACGTCTCCAAAATCACTACTTTTCAGGAGTAAAAACAAACGCAATCTTGCGTGAGTTACCAAACACTCGATCGTTGAAGATGGAATTACACCTTATATTGCGATCATATACTGTTGCACCTAAAAATAATGTTCAATTGCTCATTTAATATGCTTAAAAATCAATACTTTATTACAATGTCGCAAAAGCAAATGACTGGTTTAATCCTCTTCCCAAACTCTTTTTAAAAGGGCTTAGACTCACGAGTGATGCAATAAATAAAACAATGAGCTGTCTACCTAAAGACAGTATAAAAGGCAGAAATGAATCTGCACGCAAACTTACCTTTGTTGCAGACAAGTTCCTTCTGCACTGACACATTACAGCAATCAATTTTTAACAAAACAGGCTTACTCAAACGTATCTAACCTAACAATTGTTTTTTTCTGTTAAAAAAAAAAAAAGTCTCTCAATCCTGAGGCCAGAATCAAGCTGTACGACACAGAGGAAGGGAAGAGTATTTCAACACTGTTCAGACAGTTCAAGCATTCGAGAGAGTGAATGAATTTGTTCTCAATCTATTTTCAACACTTTATATTGGTTAATAACGCGTAAAAATACCAGACAACGTGGGGACAGACCAAAAGTATTGATTTGTGGAAAAATGAATGGAATAAATTGGAATATTGTCGAAAAGTTATTTTATTTCAGTTCATAATTCAAAAAGTGAAAGTCATAATATATAGATTCGCTAAACACAGGAAAATGCTATATTTAAAAAACACACAGGTAACTGCTATATTTATTTTTGATTGATTGTTTTCAATTTGTTGTGATGGTTAATTTGGGGTTTTTTGGGGGCGGTTGAACAAGTAAGCTACTGAGAGAACTCTTAAGAGAACTGTACCCACAGTTCAATTGTTTTTCAGGCCTTGAAAAGTCAAGCCATGAATCCGACATTGAAATTCAAGCAGAAATTTCAAGCCCCGGTGTGTGTGTTTGCTTTCAGGAGGACACGTCCCATTTGTGGGGAGACAGCAGCTTCACCAACCGACGTGAGATGTGCAAGATGATGAGAGGCTTCCACATCCGAGCCATCACCGTCAACAGAGCGATGAGCTACATCAACTCTGGAGACCACCGGAAGTAGACCACATGCGAGATTACAAAAGTTTGATTTCCACCCAACAGCAAGGGTATTTTTTTTATGGAAAAAAATATTTAAAAAATTGTTTTTACGGAAAAATATTAGTGCTAACTACTGTTAGCCAATGAACATTTTCATCCAAATATCTCTTCCAAAAACAATGTACTGATCCGCACATTACCTAAAATAAAAATGTTCGATCAAAATTGCGCGGATTGTTACGTTTGTTGCCAGGCAGACTTCGTAGGGGATGATCGTTTATGCCTCAAAAGCCCATTAAGTTTAAGAAAGAAAAAAAAATTCTCCTGGTGTCAAACTCGAGTTTACAGTGGGCCAAAGTTAAAAATTGGGACAAAGTCGCGAGCCAAACTTAATATTTATTGAAAATTAACTGCAATTGTGCATGTTTTCCCTCCTCTCCAGATATGTAATATTAAACATTATCAAATGTAAACAAACTTATGTTTTGCTGAAACTGTTCTGATGAGGAAAATCTTTAACTAACTGCTGAATTATTTTGCCAAGTCAGAGCTGCATACGTCGTTCTAAGATAACCATCAATCAGCGGTCATGTTGGCCAATTTCTCTGTCAATGTATTCCCCTATTTGGAAAGAAAATACATATTTATAACATATTTATAACTATTAAATGTATTACCATTATTTATTTCTTTGCTTGGGATGTATTTTTTGCTATTTATAATAAAGCATTTTTAATGTCAAAGTGGTGAGATGAGTGTTTTTTTTTTTTCTAAATGGACAAAATGGACTTCAGCTGTCAGTGTTGCATAGTTACAAATGGTGATTAATCGAAGAGTTCTTTGTTTGAACCATTGGGTGGCGCGGCCTACATACTTTTTTCCTCCATTTGAGATATTAAAAACCCTAACATGATATGTTAATTGCCTAATAAAAGCAGAAGAGTGCTGTATTTATTTGTTGATCTCACAAGCCATCTACTTGGCCAGTTGTTTTGGTTGTGAGAAAAAAAATGGGTGTAGTGTTAAACGCTTGGATGAATGACGACAGTGAACCCCGATTTATCATGGGGGATAAATCCACGAAAGATGAAAATCCATGATTTTGAAAGAAGACAGCATGTAAAAAATTGTGAATTAATAGCATCTATGAGGCGGTGTTATAATGCTTTAATCAAAGGATATTTGAACACAAACGGCGCATCAACAGATGTAAACACACGTTATAACAACACTCGCAGTCACAGTAGCGCACAATAGAGAGAGCAGCAATAAATTAATCATGATACACAAACTGGTTAATTCTTTACAATCTATTTAATAATTTTATTACAATGTGTTTTTATAAGGTGCAATATTATAGTGCTAATTTCCTTATTAAAAAAACACAACAAAAATGTTTGTTGTTTTTTTGGGGACGGATAAATTGCATTTCCATTCATTTCAATGGGGAAACATGATTTGAGATACCTGTACAAGTTTTTTATATGAGCGTGGTCACGGAATGAATTACAATTTTAACTCAAGGCACCAAAGTATCAGGAAATATACCCATTTGATACACAGCAGTATGCAATTTTATTTGTGCCGCAATAGGATTGATTGTGAGTGCTATAAGGACTGACCGTTACATTCGACTGGGCCTCAGCAAGCAGTAGCATGCCTTAACATTTCCCTGGCAGGAGGTGAGCAAAAGTAGGCCATATCTCATCTGTCTTTTGTTTCCTGTACAAATGGTCGTCACCCAAAAGCAATATGAGGGGCTGACCAACTAATTGGGACCTTTTTTTTCTTTTCTTTTTTTTTGCCATATGTTCATAGCGATAAGGTTGTAATCCTTGAAAATTGCTTTTTTGCCAAACCACAAGGAGGAGTCGCCATAGCCATCCTGTCTTCCCAGTGTTAAAACATTACCTGCATGAATTGGCTCTCACTTATTTTTCCCAACAAGATCATCTCAGGATCTTGATAAAAGCTACATGTGACGTTTCAGATTGTAAATGCACAACTGCAACACTAGCAGTGTTTGTCCCTATTTTTATTAGTTCCTTTTAACTGCACATCAAGAATGTGACTAGAAATGTGTTTTTTCATCTTCGCAAGTTTATTAAGATACGGCCCATTCTATCCATGAGCGATGGATCGGCCATAGTTTATGTATTTGTTACCTTTTGCCTTGACTTTTGTATCGTGCTGCTTTCTTTTCTGCTTTCCCACGTCTAGTATTAAAATCCTGCAGTTAGTAGAAAATGCTACAGCAAGACTCTTGACAAGGAGGAAAAAGTTTGATCCCATTACCCCTATACTGGCCAACTTGCACTGGCTTCCAGTCCACCTGGGATGTGGTTGCAACGTTTTGTTACTTCCTCCTAAAATATTACATGGCTTAGCACCTTCCTATCTTAGTGACTTACTTAGCTTATGTTCCATCCCGAGCCTTGCAAATGCAACATGCTGGTCTTTTAGTGACTCTCAGGGCTAAAAAGAAGTCAGCATGTTCTAGAGAATTCCCTATTCAGACTCCAGTACTCTGAAATGCCCTACCTACAGAAATGAGCTACCTCTGTAGAAATATTTACACATCCATAGAGTTCAAAAATTTCCTTTTTAAAAAACACCTTGGTTTTGTCATACAAGTGTCCAGAAAAGGCTCCTCTGACAGCTACTTCTGTTTGACCCAGTTTTGTATCCGCTTTGTCCATATTTGGCTAAGACTGCCCCCTTTCCTCTGATTTTTTGCCTCTGTGTAGAAGACCAACTTGGGAGATCACCAATTGTTGAAGGATGGTTTTCTTTCCGCCAGTCCTTCGCGTGTTCGTTGAATTTCGGATGATGAGAATGTTGGAGTCCGAATCAGAGATTGGAAATGAACTTCTTTAAGATCTTTTATTGCAGAATATTCTGGGTACAAATGTTCTACAGGCAAAGGCCGCAGCTGCACAAAATGTGCTCAAATGTGCGCTTTCTCAGCGTTCAGTGCGGTGTTTAAAGCTTGAGCAGGGTGGATCCAAGGTCACAGCATTATCTCTTCTTGGGACAAAACATCCTGTTTTGCGGCTGACATGTAGTTTTCACACTTACGTGATTATCAGAACATTTTAATACTGAGGTTAGGTTACACAACATAACAGTGCACAAATAAGTCTATGTATGATCATGACATCAGTATATCACGTGCGAGGGCCTTCAATCCCCCTTTCGGACTCGAAAGAGTCCGACACCAGGATATGTTAAACAGCATGTAAGAGAATGTACCATTACAAAATTATGCCCGCGGGGTCATCGAGCATCTCAGGGGTATCCCCTGAAGACAAGAGTGGCATCATCTGGGCGGGGTTATTAACATCTCTCTTTTCGATAGCTGCTGTAATGAGTCGCTGGCTAAGAGAGCGCAAGCAAGGAATGCAACAACATCCACATATTGTGATACCAGAGCCTTATAACGTCCAAAAACACTCATCCAATTGTTCCAAATAGAAGTATCTACCCCGGAATGTTGCTTCATCTTTTTCTTTAATGTTCTGAGCCCTTCAATTGCAGAGGTTAAGCTGCCATCAGAAGCTGTGTTATTAGGAATAAAAGTGCAACATTGTTCGCCAAACATGGAGCATACGCCTCCTTTTTCTGCCAGGACCATATCTAAAGCAATGCGATTCTGGAAAGCCATCAGAGAGGTGGCGGCTAGTTGATCATGTACCGCTTCAAATCCGCTTTGTGTCCAATTACCTAGGCGTTGCACATTGTAATGTATGTAATTAATTCTATCTGTGTTTTTATTTATAGTACACCACCAACAAAATGTGGATTCAAATCCTGCGCCTAACTCTCTTGAGATGTTGATATAATAAAAAGGGTTGTGATGTAACAACAAATTGAAACTTTGTCCCATTTGCGGGCCATTGGTGGGTGGTGTTTTTTCAGGATCGTTGCTAGAGAGCGCTGTCAGCTTCTTCAGGACCTGGGGTTAGACTAGCCGGTCCTAGGTTGAGTCACCGGGATTATTCTGCCCGTGTACCGTGATCTCAACCTTTGATGAGTGATGTCGTCACTGGGATGGGATCTGGTCTGGCGTTGACGTGCAGTCAGTACTTGCGGCAATGATGATCTGTCGGGACGGGGTCTTTGCTGGTCGTGTAGAGGTGAGGTGGTACCACGTCTCCCCCTTTCCTTGTAGGCGGACAGCAGACGATGTTCTCTCCGTCACTTTATGAGGACCTGTCCACCTGGGTTCAGACCACTTTCTTTTGATTACTTTCAACCATACAAATTCACTTTCATGCATTACCAAAGGAGCATCGGGTTGTTTTGCAGTTAGTTGCGAAAAAGCAAGCGTTAGTTGTTTGAGCATCTGTTGTCTCCAGTGGAGCTGTTGGAGCCGGAAACGGTCTGTTAGTATGACATTCAAATGGAGTCCAGCCTTTGGCTGAATTGAGTGACATTCGTACATTCATCAAAGCCAAAGGAAGGGCTTGTAGCCAATTGAGATTTGAAGTAGCTCAAGCTTTGGCCAATTTTTCCTTAATGTTCCGATTCATTCTTTCTACTCGTCCTTGGGACTGTGGGTGATATACTGAACCAAATGTGTGTTTCAGTCCCAGGGCTTTTTCTACTTCCTGCAAATGTTTATTTTTAAAATGGGTCCCATTATCATACCTTATTTTACTTGGGAACCCATGAGATGGAATATAATGGTTAATCAAATGTTTAACCACTACGTTTGCCGTTTCTGTTTTGCAGGGATAGGCTTCAGGCCAACCGGAGAAGGAATCCACTATTACTAGTAGATACCTGTAACCGGACACACTTTTAATCATGTCTGTAAAATCCATCGAAACCACCTGCCCAGGTGCCGTCACGTCCGGATCGTGAGTTCCCTGGGGTGGTTTCGTGGTATGTATGCTGCTACAGACACTGCAATCCTGTAGTTCATTTTTAACAATTGCTCTCATGAAAGGATGCCACCAGGTGTGGAGTCGTCTCAGTGTTTCTTCCACGCCTACATGGCATGCTCCATGAGCTTCGCTTATCAACAGTTTTAATTGCTTCTGAGGTAGTATACATTTTCCTCCTTTTTTCCAAATACCTTTCTCATCTCTCTCACCCCCTTTTGATTTCCACATACTCCTTTCTTCGGGACTCCCATGTTCCTGCCATATTTTAACTGTCTCTTCTGTTACTTCCTGTCTGTCTTTTAATTCTGTTTCACTTACAACTAGTTGTGAGGTGGGAAGATAACCAGCCGCTGCTTTCGCCGCTTTATCCGCTGCGTCATTTCCTGCTGATACAAAATCATCCTTTTTAGTGTGTCCTTTACATTTTAAGATTGCCACTGCTTTGGGCATCATTAACGCTTCTTTCAATTTTAATATTTCTTGATAATGTTTTATGGGGACTCCCGTTGCAGTCATGAAGTCATTTCTTTGCCATTCGGCCATGGCTGTATGTACTACTACATGAGCATATGCCGAGTCAGTGTAAATGTTGGTCGTTTTGTCTTGGGCCAGCTGGAGAGCGGCTGTTACTGCCGTTATCTCTGCTCTTTGGGCAGATTGTTGCCCTTTGAGTTTTTCCGCTTCTATTGTTACAAATCCTGTATCAGTTAGTTTTGTTACAGCAAACCCTGACTGGAGCCCTTGTTCTCCTTTAAAACAGCATCCGTCCGTGAATAGTATCAAGTCAGGATTTTGCAAGGGCATGTCATATAGATCTTCCCTACGTTTGTTATCTGTTATGATTCGTTGGGTACAGCAATGAGGCTGTCCTTCAAAAAGCCCTTCAGCCATGTTAATGCCCTCGTGTGTAAAAAGTATATGTGACTGTGTGAGTATTACCTCAATTTTCCTTTGTCTTCCTCCTGTCATGGTGAAAACATGGCTTGTCACGTACTGTACTGTACTGTGAGAAGTGCGTACTGTCAATGGATGATGTAAGACAATGTGTGAGGTTTTTTTTGAATGAGTCGAGCTAACGCAGAGGCAAACGGCTGCGCATACTGGATGTCGCTTTTCGTATTTTTCAAGTGGCGTAGAGGCATATAGACAAATTCGTCTTTCTCCTGATTCCCCCTTCTGATAAAGAGCAGCAGATACGAGAGCACACGTGTTTGTTATGTTGACAGCGCTGGCTCGGGAGCGGAGAGGTAGGCGGAGATCTTCGCTGGTGATGTAGAAATTCAAATGACCTGATTTCAGGCCGCTTGGCAGAAAAACATCTGGAACTTAGGAATGCGTGGACGATTTTAATTCATATTTCACATGTTTACTAAGGCACCAGAGAGCCAATATTACATCCCAAATACTACAAAAAGTTGGTCTGGTAAAATATGGCACCTTTAAATCTTGACTTGAGACTTATTTTTACACTCTCACATTTGCTTAAACACACCTAGTCTGCAATTAGTCTCTTTCTCTGTCTTACCTCCTAACATTTGGATTTTGGCCTGTTTTGCTGCCCCTTCTCCTCTCTTCTCCTCCTGTTGTCTGCTCCTCCTGTTGGTTCACCCCCACTAATTAGCTCTTGGAGAGCAATATGCAAGTGCATAAAACTTTGCAGGTAGAGTTCTTACACCTAAAGTACACAGCATGGGTTTTACATCCCCCGCCAATGGATCAAAGCATGAAAAAACACTAAATTTTTCCAAAAAACACACCCTTACAAGGATCCTTTGTATGCTCAGGATACTTTGTTCTAGTCCAGTGATTCTTAAACTTTTTACCCTAAGTACCACCTAAAAAAAATATTAGCTGTAGGACTAAGTGTTCAGCCTA
Organism: Phyllopteryx taeniolatus; assembly: GCF_024500385.1. Taxonomy (NCBI): domain Eukaryota; kingdom Metazoa; phylum Chordata; class Actinopteri; order Syngnathiformes; family Syngnathidae; genus Phyllopteryx; species Phyllopteryx taeniolatus. Next base: position 11,290,506 of record NC_084509.1, read on the forward strand.
AAACGAGACAGAGATTGTATTCTTAAAAAATATACAGTATTTATTATTATTGTAATCCACTGTAAAGGTATGCACAGTTTGGACATTAACACTGTGCTTAAATACTGTAGAGGATAATAATTCAATTCAAATGTATTTTACATAAAGGTTAAATAAACTGTATCTATGTCAGTGTTTAAAAACAAACAGTTCTTAAAGATTAAATGCAGATGCATTGACGTGATTGAATACAGTAATGTGTAAATGAGATAGAAAGAGAAGATTAACACACACGAGCAAAAGATAGTTATTCTCTTCTCTAAACATATTGTATGTAACAAGTTCACACTCAAAATTGCTGTGGAGATAAATGAAAATAACATTTATTTAATAGCTTAACATATTTTTTTTCTCGCTGCTTCTGGTGCTTCACATTGCAAGTAATCTTTGAATACACTGATAAAAATATCCTGCTCAATTTAGTTTTTAAATTTATTTTATAAAACCTGAGGTAATTTATTGCATCAGGTTATAATGCAGATTTAAAAAATTATGTTAAAGACAATTACATTTTTTTAATGTAAAAATAAAACTGCATGTAAAGTCAACTTACAGGAAGTTTATTCAGTCTTTGTGATTACTTGAACTTTGCATTAAAGTTGCAACAATGTGCTCACATCCACACATGTACAGCCCCAGGTCATTTTGACCTGAAGACCACTGGAGGTTTTCTATCATAAAAATAAGTTACAGGTGAAACATTTAGCTAATAAATACAGACTACTGCTTGATTAAATTAAAATGAATAAATAATTGTAAGAGACTAAAGTCTTCATCCTCCAAACAGGCTTTATGCTCATCTCTTCAGATGACGAAGAGGAGGATGATCACGATGAAGAAGCGGAGACAGAGGAGGTGAGGCTGTACGGCAGTGACCTTTCGGATGGCGAGCTTGTGGTCAAAGCCCGAGCAACGGCCGCCCTTCTGTGAGGTTGACATGAGGAAGAGGAAGATAAGGATGACACATAGAGGAAAATGTGTGATGGTGATGATGATGTGCTGAAGGTGCAACTCACCTAATAGCAGCAGTCTTCTCGAGGACCCATGGAGCGCGGATTTGAGTGCAATGGTAGCCATCTTTGGTGTAGAAGCTGAAGGATGTCAGCAACAGATTTAGTTTAAAACGTACAGCATGCTTATAGTATTTCTCCTGTTATGTTTTTTTTTTTTTTTTGTTAAGTACACCCAAAATGCGCATGGGTCATTGTGACCCGCTGGATGTTTAATGATGTATTTATTTATTTATTTTAATTTTGGGGTGGTATCATTATTATTGTGAATATTGTAACATTCCAGAAATGAACATCATCATTTTAATTTATATGTTAAATATATTTAAAATTCTGGATTTTCTTTTCATACTTTAAATGTATATATATTATTTTTTTTCTCAGATTGTAAACTTTTAACAGGTCAATTTGTTTTATTAGTTTGCAATTTACATATTCTATAATCTCAATTTAGAATGTTATTGTTGAATTTTACATCCAAGCATAACATGAGGGCTATTAAAGCCACACAGTGTGATTCTATTTGCACTATTTGATTGTAGGGGAAGCTGTTTTGCACCTTTTCATAGATTTGACCACATTCTGATCGTGCTAATATGCCAACTGGACCAACCTTACAAATTAACTTCATTCATTCATTCATCTTCTGTGCGGCTTATCCTCACTAGGGTCGCGGGTGTGCTGGAGCCTGTCCCAGCTATCTTTGGGCGAGCGGCGGGGTACACCCTGAACTGGTCCCCAGCCAATCGCAGGGCACATTGAAACAAACAACCATTCGCACTCACAGTCACACCTACGGGCAATTTAGAGTCTTCAATTAACCTACCATGCATGTTTTTGGGATATGGGAGGAAACCGGAGTACCCGGAGAAAACCCACACAGGCACGGGGAGAACATGCAAACTCCACACAGGCGAGGCCAGTCGGTCACCGTGGCGCCTACTAGTTAATTTATTTAAAAATATATATATATATCCAGATGCAACAGTATTTATGAAAATAATCCCAGGACATGTGGCGCTGTAAATGTGTTGCCATACTCACATGATGGCTGGCAGGCATGGCAATTGAGGTACTTCCACTCTGAATTCAAACACTTCCTCCGTGATCTTCTTGCTGCTGACCTTCTTGCAGCATTCAGTCGGCTTCCCCGCTGCACCGGAACACAAGCAAAAATGTGAATGTTGTCATTGAGGTTTTGAATGGAGAACGACTCGAGATATTCGACAACTCACCTCCTTTTCCACACGTGACCACGACCGCCAGCGTGGCCATCACCATCAAACTCTTCTGCAGGCTTCCAGTGTTCATCGTTTTGAAGATAAATCGACAAATGGGAAAATGTCAACAAGTTCGTCGTGCTTGAGTCTTTGAGAAGTGAATGAAGTGACAATGGTGAGACGGTCAAATTTAAGGCGTAAAAAAGCAGAAGTGATGTCGATTTCGCATTAGTCATTCCTTGTTTTCCCTTTTCAGGCTCTTTTCCTCCGAATTAGTTACACAATCATTTGCTGAAAATGACTAAAAGTGACGAACATCGGAGAGGAAGCGCTGTTTCTCAACTTTTTTTTTTTAATCAAGCCGATGAGCAAATGGACACAACGCCCAACGGAAACTCTTACTTATTGTATCAAATGATGTAAATTAGCACTGAAATACACCAAAACGTTTTTGTGTTAAGAGATATATGAAACAGGGTTTGAACGACTAAATATTGTTTGTAGTTGACTATAATGTGATGAAAGTCGAGTCGATTAATTGATGGTTTTGTTGATATTTTTGCAGCACAGTTCAGCGCTCCCCATGACACAGTTTCATGTAAAGACATATTTCGATGAGCAGCATAGAAACAAATAAAAACATGATTAAAAATACAACTCACCATTAAACAGAATTAGGTTTTGTAATAAGTGTAATAAGCCTTCGCATGTTTCTTCTTCATGTGTTCCATAGAATAACGTGCTGTAAGACGGGACATCGTAGATGGACAGATTTGCATATTTTGCAAGTGATTATGCTACCGGTCTCATTTTTCTCAATATTTCCACACGCGGCAGTACTGCGACAAGTGTTACGACACAGCCAAAAACACTGGAAGACTTCAAACTTTAAAAGTCGGCGCAGAATAGTAAAGTCGACTAGTCAACGAAACGGTTCAACCCCTAGTGTGGTGTAATCGAGATGACTAACACAGCACGTCACACACATAACCATAAGCGATCTACGTTTCACATTTATGATTGTCGGCCCGAGCATTTTTTCCAACAGATCGGGAATGTCAAATCACTCATAGAACACCTCACTCCACAGAATAATCGGTCAAGATAATCATCCGATAACTGGGCCTCTGCTGACTTTAATTGGAAGAGTGGCAAATGCTCAAATTGTTATAATTGTTGTAATATATTGTTATAATTGTTATGTGTGTATCTCGCTTTAGCGCGATCGCCAACATGAATAGCAGAGACATGTCTATGGGGGGAAAATTGTGAAGCTGAGAAGATGGAAAATCATTCAGAGCCATTGCACAAAAGACATTTTTGGTCAATTAAAAGTCTAAGATCCCAAGTAGCAGGCACTAAATTGCATGATCATTCACTCTAACAGCGTGAACGCGTTGTTGGCAACACGTGTAAAAGTAGTGGAGACCGCCATATTCAAAAGAGGGTTTTGTGCTTTAGTTCTGATGGTTTTCACCAAAAATGTGGGAGAGCACCGCTAACGAAAAATGAAGTTTGAAATTATGGAATATGAAGTGTTAGTGGAAGAGGTAGAGAAACGTATTACTGAGTTACACAAAAGAAATCGATCGCTAGGACAATTTTAGGGAAGCCAGCAAATACAAAAAAAGTCATGTTTTGTTTGATTTACTGGAACTCATCCTGAATGTGTAGTCATTGGCTGTATATGTCCATCCTGCATAAAATTGCATTCAAAGCTTCGAACATCCCACCCAAAAAACTCATTTGTCAGATGCAAGCACCAATTGCCGCAGTGTGAAGACACTGCCAAGACACCAAGAAATGCTGAGTTGAAAGGAGTTTTGTTAATGGCGGATATACTGTAGCATGACTCCTACTTGTGACTGGCTCCATATGAGCCCTTGTAGCATTCAAAAGCTCCACAATTGCATTGATAATATTTGTTCCTGGCATTTCTTAAAGAATTACATGAGCAGTAAAGATCTGCTCTCCCTGTCAACTCTCATTTTTCCTGCACCTCCGACTCGCCATAATAACCAAGGTCATTGTTACCCAGCAACGCACCTCCCTTTCAGACACTGTATTTAAGATGCAAACGCAGCAATTGCAATTTCATGACAGGTTTGATGAATAAGATTGCGCGTGCTAAATTATTCGATTTGCATCTACTCTACCCACAGCAGATGAAATGAAATGAGTAAAAAAAAAACATTCAAAAGTAAAGTAAAAAGTGCGCCTGGTCAGTAGATTAATCAGTAGATTAGCTTCCAGGTTTGTTTGCGTAAGTGATCAAGTTTGTGCCAGTTTTTGCACACGTAACCCTCTAGTAAATCAGGTTCACTGACGTCTAGAAATGGAGACATGTTTTGGGACATGACATTTCTTGAAAAAAATTCAAAGGTAATAATATAATAAAGGTCATAAAGGTTGTGTCGACGCACAGGTCATTTTGACTGGGGCACAGCAGGAAAGTTTTAAACAAGAAGGGAAATAACCGGAGTAAAATTGAGAGTGAAGGCTTGTATGTGTTAAGCAGACCAGGAGAAGCTCATCCATGCTTTTAGCTCAAGTAGACTTGACTATTGTAATGGTCTTCTGACTGGACTCCCTAAAAACAGCTGCAGCTCATTCAGAATGCTGCAGCTCGGGTTCTGACTAGAACAAAGAGGTCAGAGCATATTACTCCAATTCTAAGGTATTTACACTGGCTCCCAGTCAACTTTAGAATAGACTTTAAAGTTCTGCTACTGGTCTATAAATCACTAAATTGTTTAGGTCCTGAATACATGAAAGAAATGCTCATGGAATATGAACCCAGTAGTGCTCTGAGATCAACAGACTCGGCCGGGTCAAATAGTGGAGCACAGAGTCCAATGGACCACAAAGTGCAAAGCAAACATGGTGAAGCAGCATTTAGCTACTATGCTGCACACAAATGGAATAAGTTGCCAACAGAAGTGACGTCAGCCCCAATGTGCATGTTTTTAAGTCCAGGTTTAAAATTCTTTTTTTCTCATGCTTTTTAGAGGACTCTGCATCTTTTTGCACAATTGTTTTTTGTCAATGTCTCTGTCTCCAAAGTGTTCTGTAAATTGACTGTCTGTTGTACTAGAGCGGCTCCAACTACCGGAGACAAATTCCTGGTGTGTTTTGGACATACTTGGCAAATAAAGATGATTCTGATTGAAGACTATTTGAAGAGTTCAAATGCAAAAGTGAACATTTCCATTTTTTGGAATGAATTGAGCAAAATGTTTTTTATTATTAGTATTTCTGGTTCCAGGTAAAAGTTACTAATTCTATTTAATGTACTTTAAGTCATTATACTGTATATTAAGCAATTGAGAGGCACCTTTTTCCTAGAAATCTTGTTTCCATTTTTAAATGATTACTTCTACATTCCGAGGAAATCACAATGTCCTATTATTAGTGAGCTATTTGTAGAACAGGCTGGAGGGCTACTCATGTGGTCCCTGGGGACTACCTGGTGCCCGCAGGCTCAGTGTTGGTGACCCCCTAACTAGAGTATTTCGCATTTTATTTAATTTTTATTGCCGTGCAAAATGCATACAAAACTTTATTGAGTAAATTTTTATCTGTATTTGTAAATCCAAATTATAGATAACTTACACAAAGGCACGGTTCCTACGTCAAAACTAGTTGCAATCATTTTATTAAATTATTTAGATTTTATTGCTGGATAAATATTGAGCATTCGATTGTGCAGGTGTACCTAATAATATGGCTGATGACTGGACATTTGATATCATGTTTGTATTATTTGCAATCCATCACGTGCAAACATATGGTTTGTCAATGCCAATAGTGTTCAGTGTTATTTCTCTTCTTGGCTGGAAGGCCACCGGGGTCAACCTGGGTCATTTTGGGCGGGAAAACCTGTTGCCACGCCAGCCTGCAATACACAAAACGTCCAGACGATGTCACTGCAGGCAGACAAATGAGCAATGAATAGTGAAACTAAATCAATCGCGTCCTTGCGAGCTGGCAGGAAGCGGATAATAAAATGTCTTGATAGCAGAAGCTTGATGCCGAATTAACACGGAGGAGCTCTGTGATCACATTGCATGTTTTGATTTCCCAGCTCCCTCCCACCCTCTCTTTCTGCTTTTACTCCACTGCCTTCAACTTAGATGTGTGCACTCCTTTGAGGGATGCCACAAAATTGCATCATGACACAATGTCTACATCTCCAGAGGGAAGAAAGAAAAGACATTTCTCCAGCAGCCGACAAACAATACCCAGTACAACCAAGTAGAGACGCCAGTGTCACTATACACTTAAATTAAATTCATTCAATAATTACTTTAAAATATGTTTCCACAATCAACAATTCAATTAAAAAGGAGGTTCTGGTTATTGAATAAACGCTAATGATGAAAAATTCATATTTTTGGTTTAGATTACAACTTAATGTGGAAAATGCTGCCTTTCGGTTCTTTTGCAGTGGCCACAACATTAGGTACACCTGCACAATCTATTGAGAGTGACCACAAGAGCTGCATCACTCATGCTCATTTTGGTAACACTATCTCTGGTTATCAGTTGTGCTGAAACTTGGTTCACCCTCCTGCTATGCAATGGGTCAAATATTTTATATATTATATATATACATATATATATATATATATTTTTTTTTTAAACATGAAAAAAAAACATCTTTATATAGACTTTTTAATAGCTTTTAATTTACATGGAATAGATTGATCCAACAGTGATACAAAGGGGCAGACATGTTATATAGTTTGATGTTTACAATGCAGTGGGTCACACTGACCCATGAACATATTTGGTGTACCAAAGAGGACTCGTTAAGACAGCTAAAGGTGTTTAGATAAAAACGGTGTGCTTGCCAAATATTGAGGCCACGTTTAGGTCTGTACTGCTTTGCCCCTATTGTACAGTCGCCCATTCATGATTCATTTTTATTTATTACTCTTCTCTTAGTTATGAATTACTGAATTTCCCCTTGGGAATTAAAATGTGTCAAATATAATTTCATTAAGTGTCACTGTTGCGTGACCTTGCCAGATAGTAACCAATGCTGAATGTTTGCAAAGTAAAAGAAGAAGAAGAAGAATTTATGTTCTATTCTAATTAATAATTGATTTAACCTGCCTTTGGTAAACTCAATTTACTGTTGTGCTTGTACCTCTCACATGTTGAAATTACCATAAATCTGAGTAAAGGAATATATTTTTCGATACAGCACTCGTATTGGTGTGTGTGTGTACTGTGACTGGATCTCCCAAAAAAAAAAAAAAAACAGATAGGACGCAAAGATGTCAGTCACCCTGGGGAGAAATGAGTCCTCATTGATCGTGGACTCATAATCCATCACACACACACACACACACAAACACACACACGCATGCACTCAGGGAGCAAAGAAACAACCTCCTATCTCTGTGATCAAATTCATATAACCCGTTCACACACACAGATGCGCCGAAGGTGTCCACTTACCCGGCAGACGCGGAACACCATGTCCTTTTAATTTCTTGCCATCTTACCATGTGGGCTGAGTTATTATGGATTCACAGTAGCTCACGGGTGGCTGTCCACTGGGACAAGAAGTAGGAATCATGCAGAGGATGGAAGAAAAGACATTTCAAAGGTAGACATATTCAATAGGGAGTTGCGGTTGCCACGTCTGACTCATAGTTCTGAGGTTCAGTGTTTGAATCTCGGCAGAGGTCCTCAGGGGAGGCACAGCAGCTTGAGAGAAATAAAGAAAAAAAGATTTCTTTTTAAAACATGGCACGCTAACATCAGATATGGCAGAACAAATCCATCGTGGGCCCGATAAAACCCACACAGTAGCGTCCCCTTGGAAGTCCGAAAAAATGCGCCCCAGACACCGATTTCAATGATCGACACGAAAATGGGTGGATATGTCTATCATAAGAGGAAAAATTCTCAAGGACCAATGCAGGAAATTGCACAGGAAATTGGCCATTTTGGTTCAAAGCAGCCATTGTAGGCAAGTTCCAGGGCTTTCCACAAGCAAATTCGGTCAAATGGGCCCCGATCGGAAGCAACTATGATACAGCAACTTTTATTGAGTCAAGTTACAGATTTTACATTAGAAAAATCTCATGGCACATAAAATCAATATGTTACAAAAAGCGCATACAGTAAACCCCTGCTATCCATGGGAGATAAGGACCGAGCCCTGTCGCAATAGTGAAAACCCATGAGTAATTGACACCCCCCAATGTTTATAATTACCAATATTAATATTCTAAACTGTAAATATACCACACAACTATGCTCCCAAACCACTATGATATCATTTCAAAAACGATCTTACATTACCCTTAAAAACAAATGGCATACAGATGATTTGATTTTGAAAAAAATGCATCGAAAGTGCGCATGTCATGCACTTCCAGCAAAATCTCTCCATGACTTCCACTAACATCCCAGGCTAAACTTAGCTCCTCTCTGGCATACAAAAATGTTAGTCTCTCAGTCTGAGCTGTATCTCTTCAGCATACTTCCTTGACACCAATTACTACTTTCCTATTAGCCATGTCTTTGGCACCATCTTGTGGCATTTTAGAGCATTATAGAAAGGGCACAAAATATGAGAACAGGTAAGTTTTCAGTAAACAAGTGCAGATAGATTCTACAGAAAAAAATGCAAATAAGTGAATGTACGAAAAGCAAACCATAAATAGGAGTATTTAATTTTAATGTAAATTAGTTATTTTGTTTTTCCAAAGTCATTCCAAATTTGAAGACTATGGTTCTCTTGTCACATTAAAATAAAACTTTTTTTTTTTTTTTTTTTGCCACTCAAACTATGCGTCACAAGCGTCAATGCGCCCCCTAGTAGGCAAACCATGGATAAATCCATCCAGTTTCTGTACCGCTTATCCTTACTAGGGTCGCGAGCGTGGCGGGGTACACCCTGAACTTGCCGCTAGCCAATTGCAGGGCACCTATAGACAAACAATCATTCACATTCACACCTTAGAGTCTTCAATTAACCTACCATGCATGTTTTGGGAATGTGGACATGGGTAGAACATGCAAACTCCACACAGGCGAGGCCGGATTTGAACCCGGGTTCTCAGAACTGTGAGGCAGATCTGCTAACTGGTCGCCCACCGTGCCGCCCCATGGATAAAGCCAATAAAAAGAAAAGGTTTGTGAAGAAAACAACGTTTAATGCTACGTTCTACATAAATTACAGTATACTGAAAACAAAAATTGCGCACACCTCACAATCGTGTGTGAAAATGAACGTGATGTCTACAGGCCTGATGTGCAATTAACGATGACAGAATACAGCAGCAGATGGCAGTTTTGCTTTTCTACAGGTGCATATTTAAAGTTTGGCTTCAATTTTATAAACACGAGGAGGACTCAAATAGAGATAGATTCTTTTATTTGAAAGTAAGCTTCATCCAAGTGTCGTTTTTCAGAGTTCAAAATGTTTTTGTTCCATCCATCCATCCATTTTCTGCACCGCTTGTCCTCACTAGGGTCACGGGCGTGCTGGAGCCTATCCCAGCTATCTTCGGACCACAGGCGGGGTACACCCTGAACTGGTCGCCAGCCAATCGCATATAAACAAACAACCATTTGCACTCATATTCATACGTGTAGGCAATTTAGAGTCTTCAATTAACTTGTCATGCATGTTTTTGGGATGTGGGAGGAAACCGGAGTGCCCGGAGAAAACCCACGCAGGCACGGCAAGAACATCCAAACTCCACACAGGCGGGGCCGGGATTTGTATCCCGGTCCTCAGTACTGTGAGGCAGCTGTGCTAAACAGTCGTCCACCGTGCCACATTTTTGTTACATGTAGAAAAAAAAAACAATTGTGTGGTCTGTAGCAGTTAATCGATTTTGTAAATGTGACACAATATAGCTTTTTATACATAGAGTATAAGTCAAAATAATTAAAATAAAAAGCCACTATCCTGCTCACTGTGTTTTTGTTGGTGTTATTTTTTATGTGACATTGTAGGTCATAATGTGACCTTAAATACTCACATTCTTTAAGCCCATCGAATGTGGGCCAAGCAGTGTCAAAGTTTGATCATTTTGATGTTTTGTTGTGGAAAAAGTGGGTTTCAAGGGTCTGTTCATTGATGCTCAGTTTTCATTTTAATTGCTCTTTAAGTTTGTACAACTGTTAAGGAAAGTTTAAATGTTACTTCAAACTGTCTGTATGTAGTGTTAATAAAGGTTTTGTGAGTCACCGAGTTTTTGTGTTTTCGAGAGTTAGTTGAAGTGCTAGCGCCATAACATCGCACACTACATCACCCTTCACACACTATCCATCCTTTTGCTTCATTTCACTGCAACATGTTAGCTCTTTTGCGTTATGTTGCTGGTCATGACCTCTCTTTAATGTTCCCCCTTGGATGCCTCATCGGGCTCCAAAGAAGAAGAAGAAGAAGAAGAAGAAGAAGAAGAAGAAGAAGAAGAAGCCCTCTGAAGGGGGCACGGGGGGGGGGGGGGGGGGGGGTTGTTATCTCAGGGAAAACTCTGAATTGAATTGCAATCACCTTCCGAAAAAGTCCCAACCACCCCACCCCCCACGTGTTTTTTTTCTTGGTAGTGACTCAGCACAGTGGAGCAGTGGTGGCAAAGATGGGGGGTGGGTGGGGGTAATAGGGAAAAGTTTACCCTATATATAGCCTCCAGGTGTTTGTCTGCTGTTTCCAGGATCCAGGAAGTGAGTCATCCCCAGCTGCTGGTTGGTGGACAGGTTGTTCTATAGATGGGTGGGGGGCGGGGTAGGAGGTGGTCCTTGTGGTTTGGTGAGCAGCTTTTTAATTTTTTTTCCTTTTAGTTTTGGAAAAGTTGTGTCAGAGTTGCACATGTGTACATTTGTACAAATAAGGCGAAAGATAAAACCACTGAGCCACAGCCGCCCAAGTGACCATAAATGCACAATACATACACACTGTGTGCCGTTCCATTAGACAGATTATTATAAAGTAGTAAACACTGTTATAGGCTCGAAATCACAGCAAAGACCAATTTCTAATAAAGACATCATTGTAAAGGTTTTGCACATTTTTTATAAATAGGGTTAATAATGACATTTCTACTCACTATTTGGCAAATTACAACCACAATTTATTATTATTATCTATTACAGTGGTTCTTAAACTTTTTACACCACGTAATTTGCCACTTAAAAAAAAAAGCGTGAAAAACCTTCATGACCACCACTGTAACATGTACAGTCTAAATATAGTAATAAATAAATAATAAAGTAGTAATAGTAATAGTAATAAAAACTGCAATGTAAAGATTAGAATAAAATGTATTGCACATTAAAAGTAAATAAAACATTTACCTAAATAAATGTTTAAAGAAGAGTTCTTAAAGATTAAATGCATTGAAAACTGAAAAAAAGAATTATGATATATGTTTTTATAAAGTACAACATTATAGGATGGCTGTTGTTGTTTATTTAGGGGAGGCTGAAACAAATTAATGGAATTTCCTTTCATTTCAGTGGGGAAAGATGACTGGTTTACTGATGAGGGTTTTGGGTTATGAGCATGATCACATAATAAATTAACCTTGTATAGCAAGGCACCACTATTTTTTTTTGGGATACGGCTCTTGTATTACTGGCTGGGTGTACCTGATGAATCGGCCCGTTGAGTGTACCCTCCCCCCCACCCAGAGTTGTTTTGAGACAATCAGACTTGAACAGACAGAAATAATGCTGAGTCACATCACTTAAGTGCGCTTTACCCATCAAAGCTGCCTCAAAGAAGGAAGTGGGCGGAACACAGTATGAGAACACCATAAGAGCGGTCTTGTACGGTTATTCCCCACTCTGTGAAAACGCAAAGCTCAGCACAAGCTTCCCAGAGCCGTTCCCTCGAGACGCTGGCGCTTTGTTAAGATTTTTTGGGGGGGCCTCCGAAAGCTGTTTTTCATCTCAAATAAAGCCATTAAGCCAACATGTACACATTTGGGGAAACCGCGCTCAAGTTCAAGCAGTCCATCCAGTGACCTTGATCCTGCGTCATCCCATCTCTTTCCCATTTATCACATCAGGCTTCATTACACCACATAAAACGTTACAAATGAGACCTTATGTAAGTATAGCGGCTCTATACTGTATGGTTAAGTACGCATGCACACTTGGTGTGGCCTCATCCAGTTTAAAGACCTCTTAGCCGTGCCGAGCGATAAGACAAGAGGAAGTACGTGGGTGTGAAATAGCTGCGGTGTGGGACTTTTCTGCGTTCGCACAATGGACAACTCACTGCAGGCCCAGCTTTCTATTAAGAGTTCAAGCCGACGGAAATACGCAGATGACACCCACTCACGGGCGTCCCAAAGCTCTCATCAAGAAGCAACTTGTTGTGACTTTGGAAAGTGGTATGAGCGTTTCTGTCCTGGCTGCTCAGTATATTCCAAAAAATAATAGAAGATCCTGTTGAATGCCACAAAGCATGTATGTACTACCTGCCATCTGATAGAATAGCATTTATTTGTTCTGTCTCTCACTATGCCTCACTGGAATAAATCGATGACTAAAGATACATTATTTCTTGCAAATAAATAATTTTTTGAGCAATTACATAAAATTTTATAATTTCCCACAGCACACCTGAAGAGCGCTCACGGCACACGAATGTGCCCCGGCACACTGGTTGAGAATCACTGCTCTAGATTTACTTGGTTGTTTGATCTCAACCTTAATGGGTGGCAAGACATGCAAGAGAGCCAATTTTTTGTTTACAAGCTATTTAAAAAAAGAAATCCATAATATGTTGCTTTTAAATGAAGTGAGTAAAGATGCTGGACTGCGATTGGCTGGCAACCAGTTCAGGGTGTACCCCGCCTCCTGCCCGATGACAGCTGGGATAGGCTCCAGCACGCCCTGCGACCCTAGTGAGGAGAAGCGGCTCAGAAAATGGATGGATGGATGGATGGATGGATGGAAGATGCTGGATGTGTCCTACAGCGTGGTTACCCCGAGGCAATGACTTGCGTCTCTGACGCAAACCAAGAAAACCCAGGGACCTTGGCTGAGTCCATTAACAAAATGCGAGGCCCAACAGGGCTTTCATTGTTTCATAATTAATGCAAACGTGATAAGCGTGACATTGACCGCCAGGGTGGCACTGCGCATCAATGTCGCTGACAGATGAAAATGAACGCGGCCATTCATCATGACACGAGCCTAATGGAGCCCATAAGGTTGAATTATTAAAGCACAACAAGAAACCTTTGTGCCAGATTAATGAAGGCACATGTTTATTACAGCGCAGTACTACAGTCAGCGTGTTATCGCTTCACATACAGAGGGCGGCTGCCTGAAATGATCAGTTCAGTTAATGCAGCAAGGAGCGAAGATGCCTTTTGTGCTACTGGCCTGTGTGCTACTTATGTGTGTTTGTAAGCATGCGTGTGTGTGCAGCAAGAAATCACTTATTATGTCCATTTGGAGGAAGTAAATTCCACTTCTGTATTTACTGGATACCCACAGGACAGAACATTAGGTACACTTTCAGCATTTAATGCTTTATCCTCAAAATGATAAAATAATTGACAGTAGTAACCAAGTTGCGACTTTTTCGAGATATGAGCCCCCCGGTAAGCTGTTTTTTTTCTTGAGTTGTGAGTGCAAAATGGTGGCAGCGAACCTCACAATAAGCGCAGATAGTGAAAAATTATATTATATTATATAGCCGGGATAGCCATCTCACCATATTGCGGTTCACAGTTTCGTCATTGTATCGTCGACTTTTAAATCGTACATATCTATTTTATTGCAGACTTTTTTGCTATACAGTATCTTGGGATTTTGCTGTTTGCTGTCATTTTTTTCACACAGACTAATGTTACTGCAGACTCGCATAGCGATAAGTGCGACCCAGGAGGAATGTGTACTTTAAAAGAAAAAGAATGTCCAAAGTTTGAGATCATTTCACACTGGGCTGGCTTATACAATTGCACGTCTACCGTAAAGGAAGCATCATTGATTAATTTAATATAGCCTATCACCGCTAGTTAGAATGAATTGTATTCCCTCCAGAGGTGGTCAAGGATAGACATAACAGCCGGTGCACTTTAAATCGCCTTATTGAACAAAATAAACACCGAACAACCACATTCATACAATAGCTGGACGGCCACACTTGACATCCAGAGGTATTCGACACTTAAACTGGCTGAGGGTTAGTCAGTTGATACAAATTAGCTGATATCCTGAGCCGACAACAGCCAACTTGATATTCTCATTTGGTGACCCCCAAGTCACCCAACAGGCTCCGCCTTTTAAAAACCACACACATTCAAAGTCACAGATACTAGAGTTTAGAATGTGAGGATGGCGACCTGCAAAATAAATGTAATATTTTTAATAAATTTGCATGCAATTATTCGAATAATCGACGGGATGATTGGTAGAATAATTTATGAGAAAAACTTTTGATAGACATGGGTGTTTATAAGTGTTTATAAGAGTATGGGAAAGGTCAATACGAGTTTGGGGAGGGTCATCCATTCATCCATTTTCTGTACCGCTTATCCTCACTAGGGTCGCGGGCGTGCTGGAGCCTATCCCAGCTATCTTCAGGCGAGAGGCGGGGTACACCCTGAACTGGTCGCCAGCCAATCGCAGGGCACATTTGCACTCACATTCACACCTACAGGCGATTTAGATTCTTCAATCAACCTACCATGCATGTTTTTGGAATGTGGGAGGAAATCGGAGTACCCGAAGAAAACCCACGCAGACACGGGGAGAACATGAAAACGCCACACAGGCGGGGCCGGGATTTGAACCCCGGTTGTCAGAACTGTGAGGCAGACGTGCTGTCCAGTCGACCAGCGTACCGCTGGAGAGGCTCATAAAGCTTTAAAATATAAATAATTAATCAAATAAATATATGGTCACTAGTTCACATATTTTGATCTATCATGAGGGGGTGATAAACAAGGGACCACTATATTGCTTGTCCCAAATAGGGTGGCGTGTGAGCTGGAACCTATACCAGCTGAGGTTGGGGCAAGAAGCGAGCTGGTCACCAGCCATCCGCAGGGCGCAAATAGACAAACAAGCATTCACACTCACATTCACACCGACGGACAATTTCTCTCTCGAGTCTTCAATGAAACTAACATGCGTGTTTTTTGGAATGTGGGAGGAAGCCAGAGTGCCCGACTCCACACAAGATTCGAACCCAGAACCTCTTGACTTTAAGGAGGACATGTTAACCACTACAGCACCTTGCTGCCAAAAAACAAATACTTCTGCGCAAAAGTCAATTTAAAACGACAGTTTACGGACACAGCTCTTCTATCAGTGTGTGTGTGTGTGTGTGTGTGTGTGTGTGTGTGTGTGTGATTGTGAAACCCACCCAAAAGTCCTTTTCTGCGGATGTTTGTTGAGATGAAAGTTGCTCCATTATGTGAGAGACGTCATATTTGCACTGGAACTAACTTGTTGGATGTATTTATGTGGGAAGAAGCAGGAAGTGGTTGGTTAACAACTGTCGCGGAGGAGACATAGTGACAAGCCAGAGGAAATGGTTTATAGCTCTATACAATCTAAAACAAAGATGGCAAACATGGAGAAGCCACCATATTGAAATGACTGGCGGCAAGTTGGAAGGCTTTGTGCTCTCCCCGATGATCTCAATCTTCAGAAAGAAAGCAGCATTTTTCGACACGTTTTGAAACACTTAAGCCACTGAGAGCTGCGATTAAAAATAGCAGCGCATGTCAATAAGAGCTGTGCTGAGTGGCAGAATGGCAGAAGTGCCGGGAAAAACTCATGCAGCTACAGTACGTGGACTGGGGAAAAGAAAAAAAAAGGATTTGTGAAGTCACTGCTTGGAGCCAGTGGCTATCGATTGTGTATTTGTTTATTTGGTTAGACAGAAGCCCTGCTCGTGTTTCCGTAATTGAGGCAGAGTACAGACAAGAAATACGATGCTGCATAAATTAGGGCGCATCATGCCGACCTTCTGCTAAACTTTATGTTGTAAAGCTGCAGTAATGGGATTTGGTGTATTGCGCATTAGGGCCTTGAGACTGATGAGGTCGTATCTTGCCCTTGCAAACCTCATTTGAAAATACACTGTTGCTCATAAAGTTGGAATAACATGTCTAAAACTAAATTATTCCAACTTCCTGGGCAACTGTGTGCATACTTCCTACAAAGATTACCGTAAGAGAACAGCAATGACTCATCCAGGAGGCCACAAAGGAACTCAGGACCACTTCTAAAGAACTGCAGGCCTAACTTGCCTCAGTTAAGGTCAGTGTTCATGACACGACAATAAGGAAGAGACTGAAAGAACATCATACCAACAGTCAAACATGGTGCTGGTAGTGTGATGGTCTTGGGCTGTTTCCTTCCCACAGGACCTGGACAAGTTGCTGTGATTGAACAGAACTGATTGAACTGCTCTTTAACAGAAAATCCTCAAGGAGAATGTTCAGCCATCAGTTTCTGACCTTAAGCTGAAGCGCACTTAGCTTCTGCAATCCAAAACACACCAGCAAGTCAACTTCTGAATGGCTTAAAAAACAAAATGAAGGTTTTAGAGTGCCCTCGTCAAGGTCCGGACTTGAATCCAATTGAAATGCAGCGGCGTGACCTTAAAAATGCCGTTCATGTCGGAAAATCCTCCATTTTTGCTGAATCGAGACAATTGTGCAAGGAAGAGTTCTAGAAAACGCTTGATTTCAGTTGTTGCTAATGAGGATGGCCAAACCAGGTACTAGGTTTAGGGCGCCATTACTTTTTCACACAAGGCTAGGTAACTGAATAGTTTTTTTTTTCCCTTAATAAATGAAATCATGTAAAAACAGCATTTTAAGTTCACTTGGGTTATATTTGTCTTATATTTACATTTGTTTGATGATGTTAAACATTAACGTGGGGAAACTATGCAAAAATAAGAATTTGAGACGGGGGCCAATACATTTTCACAGTACCTTCTGGGTAGGAGCGATGTCAGCTGTATGGAGAAATGTAGGCGACTGCAAATTATGCTCTGCAAAATGGACATCTGAAATGAAATACATTTAAGGAACAAGGAGTTAGATGTGTTAAAATGTCTGTATTGACATGTTACGCTAAAAAGTGTGATATTTCAGTAAAACATATGCCATGTTCAAGAAAAGATTTGCTGGTCACAACAGTATTTGGTTAAAAGAAAACACAATTCCATTTTAAGACAAAATAGCATTATCAAGGATTAGTGCATCTTTGTAACGGTGAGTACTGAAATTTAAGTACTCATACTCATGCTCGGTCTGAAAAAAGTGTTATCGGTGCATCCTTACGCCTAACGATACAATTTTCTAGACCGCTTCTCCGTTTACAGCCTATCCCAGCTGACTTTGGGTGAAAATGAGACTACACTCTGGATTGATTGCCGGTCAATAACAGGGTAGGGGAGTATTTAGTCATTTGGGGACCCGTGGCTAACCCAATCAAGGGGCCTTCCACATCCGTGTACTACACTGACAAACGTTTTGCAGTTACATCAACACGGGGCCTATTTTCATAGATGGCGCATCTGCGGTGGGGCGCAAAAGCTAGTGTATCCTGAGTTTCGTGCAAGCACTAGGGTCGCTGCGCGTTTGCCCATTCGGCAGACCGGTCTGCAACAAGCCAGGTGTTTCGGTGCAAAAAGGGTGTGGCCTTTGAAATGTTGAGTGACAATTTGGTGGCAGAAAGTCAGTCTAAACTTATACCTGCTGAGACTACCTCTAAACTTGGCGCAGCTGGTCTAACGAGATTTTTGTGAATTTTATCGAGGCACAGACAGACAGTTTCTGAGGTCCGCGGACGTGTGGTGGATGTCAGACGTATTCCATTCATAAATATGTAAACAGTAGGCATTAAACCGGCGTGGTGGACGACTGGTTAGAGCGTCTCCCTCACAGTTCTGAGGACCGGGGTTCAATCCCCGGCCCCGCCTGTGTGGAGTTTGCATGTTCTCCCCGTGCCTGCGTGGGTTTTCTCCGGGCACTCCGGCTTCCTCCCACATCCCTAAAACATGCATGGTAGGTTAATTGAAGACTCTAAATTCCCCATAGGTGTGAATGTGAGTGCGGATGGTTGTTTGATTGTATGTGCCCTACAATTGGCTGGCGACCAGTTCAGGATGTACCCTGCCTTTCGCCCAGAGGCAGCTGGGATAGGCTCCAGCGCACGCTCGCGACTCTAGTGAGGATAAGCGGTACGTAAAATTGATGGATGCATGAATTAATAGTAATAACTAGTTTTACTATATTTATATTGAAGTTGAATTGTTTTCCCTCACACTTAACATTTACCTATATTGCCTAATGGACCAGCCAGCACAGCTTCCCCTTCCAAGACTATTTGCATGTCTAAGTTCTTTGTCATCACTGGTATCCATTTGTGGTGGAAGAAAACACAAACGTAAAAAACATAAATAAATAAAAAAGGTTCATCCAGTCTAAAACAATATGCTGAAGTCTTGCGAGATTTGCCAAAGTTTCACATAATGATGAAGTTTTTTTTAAACTTTAGAGATTTATGAAGAAAATGCTGATCGCAGCGAATAAAGAATAAATTAACACATTGAGCGAGCATTTACATTGGACATTTACTTCTTTGGTTATGTTCTTCAAGGTTCTACCAACTCTTGGTCCTCAAGGGTGATGCTGCACTACAATGTGAATCCAGACACTCCGCTAATGGGGGGGATTACAGCCCACATGGCAAGGACTATTCATTTTTTATGAGACAGGCAGATCTGTTGGCGCCTTGTATCACGGGGTTTGACTCTGCTGTGGCCACCAGGCATTCTGTGAAGGTATAAAGTAGCCTGAGAGTGGCCTCCTTCTGTGGCCGAATAGGAGGCCATATACTCAAGTACTGCGGTTAACACGAAGTAGGAACGAGGTCTTACTGTTTTGTACGCCACAGTCTGAATGCACTTCATATTAACGGGATTTCAAGAGGGACAGTTAAGATATCAATGCAGGGCAGCATGGTGGGTTAGTGATTAGCATGTGATTAGTGTTCGAATCTCAGCTCAGGCCCTCCTGTGTAGAGTTAGCACGTATTCTGTAACTACCCATCATGATTAGGGACTCTCAAGACATTGAATTGATCGCAACTGGACAGTGTGTTACAGTCAAGTTGCGATCGATTCAATGTCCTGAGAATGAAATGACCTGGATGAAGGATAAAATTCACAGGTATGATTAGGGATGGCATAAGCAGCCGTGTCAAATTCAGAAACAAAAGTGAGTGGGAAAACAATTTAGGCAAACAGGAAACTAGACAACATCCTCTAGCCAGAAGCTGAGCTGCACTCTTTGTTTTTGGACTTGGCACGTGGCATCTTACACTTACTTGTTACACTTTCAAGTATGTTCAATGTGAGAACCCTAATAATCACTCTGTCATACATCCCTGTGATTGTTATCATTTTTTTATGAGGAATAACTAGTTTTGAACAGAAATTAAGGAAAAATTGTGGCAAGCTTTGACGACCCACATAAAATGACGCAGAGGGCCGGATCTGGCCTGTGGGTCTTGATTTCAATTTGTGGAGTAGAACTAAACTGTACCACACATAAGTGTTATTTACAATATTTTGACCCTAAAATCTATTTGAACCTAAAAAAAAAATAGATTTTTGTTTTTGTTTTATTATTTTGTTTTTTTTCATTCATTTTTATTCTACAGGTGTATCTTATATAGCAGTCTTGTGGGTGCATTTAAGGTCAAGTTCCAAAAGTGTCAAAATTACAGTATTCACACTCTGTGCTTAAGTACAGATATTCTGGTAAAAGTATTAATTTAGCACCCGTATTTAAGTAAAAGTAAAAAAAATTAGACTGAAATGTACTTAGCAGGCACGGTGGGCCGACTGGTTAGAGCGTCAGCCTCACAGTTCTGAGGACCCGGGTTCAATCCCTGGCCCCGCCTGTGTGGAGTTTGCATGTTCTCCCCGTGCCTGCGTGGGTTTTCTCCGGGCACTCCGGTTTCCTCCCACATCCCAAAAACATGCATTAATTGGAGACTCTAAATTGCCCGTAGGCATGACTGTGAGTGCGAATGGTTGTTTGTTTCGATGTGCCCTGCGATTGGCTGGCAACCAGTTCAGGGTGTACCCCGCCTCCTGCCCGATGACAGCTGGGATAGGCTCCAGCACGCCCGCGACCCTAGTGAGGAGAAGCGGCTCAGAAAATGGATGGATGGATGGATGTACTTAGCAACAAAAGTAAAAGTTTTTTTTTACTGTCACCTACATTTACTAGTTCTACATTATCTAAAGAACTATGACTCAATCCAACAAACAGTGTAAATACCTTAGAATTGGAGTAATATGCTCTGACCTCTTTGTTCTGGTCAGAACCCGAGCTCCAGCATTGTGAATGAGTTGCAGCTGTTTAATGCTCTTTTTAGGAAGTCCAGTCAGAAGACCATTACAATAGTCAAGTCTACTTGAGATAAAAGCGTGGATGAGCTTCTCCTGGTCTGCTTGACACATGCAAGCCTTCACTCTGGATATGTTCTTCAGATGGTAGTAGGCAGTTTTAGTAATTGATTTGATATGACTGTTGAAAGTCAGGTCGGAATCTATCAGAACACCAAGATTTCGGACATGGTCTTGGTCCATAAAAATAAATCAATACAAATAAATGAACCACGCCCGACACTTGTCTGCAGGACACAGACGCAGGAACGCACACACATGTACACACACACGCACTCTCTCTCTCTCTCTCTCTCTCACACACACACACACACGGACAGGTTTAAAAATAATTTGTGGTGACCTAATAACCTGAGGTTGAGTACAGAGCATCTAGGTGAGGAAAACCCCATCACAGGAAGCCGTCTGCAACAGCATCGGACCATAGACCATAGGCACAGGCCACCCGGATGGAGCCCCCAAAGTAGCACCAGCAAGCTGCACGCGCTGCAGTTGGGGGTCTCACGAGACAGGATCATGACCACAGCCCACTGTAAATCCCGGTGCAGAGGGCTCCCTCTGACGAACCACTGTAAATAGTAAAATATTACTAAAACATATTAAACAAACCTAAAATATAAATCCTAAAACAATAAAAAAAATAAGAGCATCAATAATTGATCTAAAGGTATGATATAAAACAGCATAAGGATTTTGTCCTCAAATTAATAAGAGAAAAAACAACGTTTTTTATTTTATTTATTTAGAAATAATGCTCTTTGGTGATAGCACACGCTTTGGCATTTACAAAACGTAAACCTCGGAAAAATCGGTCGAAAAATGAGCAAGTTATGACTTAATTTCAATGCCCATGCATTGCTTGTGACGGGAACATCGACCTTCCTAACATGGTCGCCACGTAGGTACGTCGGTTAGCTAGGATGCTACAGCGCGCTAGCGTATAGTCTTCATATCCATTTTCTCAACCCGCTACACACATTTGCAGCTGTGTTAACGCTAATGACCAGGTAATGCTTGATTTACAACCCAAACAGAATCCATGAAATGACAGTTGACCACACGGCGACGCTTCAATGCCTCCTCTTGAATTGCTCTATATTATGTGTCGGCACTACTCGGCAGGGGCTTGTAATGGTGCGTACTGCGTAGCTATTAGCTAATAAGCTAATTAGCCACTTGGAACTATCGCTAGCTAATTGAATAGCAAAGTGTTTATCTTATGCCAAGATAGGGCGTGTTCATACGTGGTGTTTTTTTTTTTAAGTATGAGGCAGAAAAAGAAGTTGGCATGCCCTGCAAAAACTCAAAATCTTACCAAGAATATTTTATTTCTAGTTGAAACAAATTAAAATTATGCACATCACATAAAACACAAAAAGAAAAAAATTGCCAGTGGAGCATTAAAAAATGACTTACTCCCCTGGCAACCTGTTTGCGTACTTATTTCAAGTAAAAAATAGCTTGAAGCAAATGAAAATTGACTAAAAACAAGATGATGTGTCTTTTTTTTTTTTTTTAAAGATTTTGAGTTTTTGCAGTGTGGGTATTTATTTTTAGTTAAAAAACAAAAACAAAACGCTGGCCCTATTAGGTCGCTTTCATTGTCATAACTACATGCGCTAAAGCTAGTTAAATGCTAGTTTACGACAGGAAATCTTATGAAACACTGTTTGCAAATGTATGCTTTTCAAAAGATGGACATACACTATTTAAAAAAAAAAAAAGTCAGCCAAGTGCAGGTGAAAGACTATAAAAAATACATTGAGTTTGTCTTTGTTTCTTTTTTGTGTGTAGTTGTTATACTGTATTGACTACATTTCCAACAGTGTTGTCTATTACTCAAAACAAAAGGTAAACTTATAAACAACTTATTTGTTCTTTAATAGAGGTAGAGACTAGGCAAAATATTTTTAATATTACTTTCCTCGGAGATGAAATACTCATATTTTATTCATAATGTTACAAAAGGTCTGTGCTTTTCTGACAATAAACCAGACTTTTATAATGTATTGAATAAATAGATAACAATAATAATAATAGTAATAATAATCATAATTTATGATGATGATGATTATTATTATTATATTGGTGGCGAGGCTAGCCCTGTTTTGGGATGTCCACCAAATGGTCTTTTTCAAGGTCTAAAAAGTTCGATCAAACTTCAGAAGCGTACTTTCCAAAATTAGGTCTTGGGCTCAGCCCACCCAAAGTACTTGACCTAGACTCGCCCCTAGTATAGAACCACTGGATAATGTTTGGTTGCACATAGAAACACTAATAATGCGTGCTAAATAGTACCCAAAAGCAGTTGCCCATGAACTGCACAGAACTGTATTTGATTTATGTAGAACCTTTATTTTTGTTTTTAAGAGTGAATTTTCATTAATTTTCCGTATCGCTTATCCTCACCAGGGTTGCGGAGCCTGAACACCCTGAACTGGTCGCTAGCCAATTGCAGGGCAAATATTGACAAACAACCATTCACACTCACATTCACACCTACAGGCAATTTAGAGTCCATTATTAACCTACTATGCATGTTTTTGGGATGTGGGAGGAAACCGGAGTAACTGGAGAAAACCCACTCAGGCATAGGAAAAACATGCAAACTCCACACAGTCGAGGCCGGATTTCATCCCGGGTTCTCAGACCTGTGGGGCAGACGTGCTAACCAGTTGGCCACCGTGCCACCTACTTGTTAAATTATTTAAAAAAATATGTACAGATGCAAGAGAATTTATGAAAATAATACAACACGTGGTGGAAATGTGTTGCCATACTCACATGATGGCTGGCAGGCACGGAAATTGAGGTACTTAACACACAAAATGCAAACACTTCCTCTGTGATCTCCTTGCTGCTGACCTTCTTGCAGCATTCAGTAGGCTTCCCTGCTGGACCGGAAGACAAGCAAACATTTTAGTGTTGTCACTGAAGCTTTGAATGGAGAACGGATCGGGATATTCTACAACTGCCCTCCTTTTCCACACGTAACCACGACCGCCAGCATGGCCGTCACCATCAAACTCTTCTGGGAAAAAAAACTAAATTATTTGTGTATCCATCCATCCATTCTCAACACCAGTTATCCTGTTCAGGGTCATGGGGCAGTGGAGCCTATCCCAGCTGACTATGGGCGAAAGGCAGACTACACCCTGAACTGGTCGCCAGCCAGTCGCAAGGCACATATCGACACGGACAACCAGTCGCACTCACATTCACACCGTCACTGAGTGGGACCTGAACCCACGCTGCCTGCACCAAAGTCAGGCGAGTGTACCACTACACCATCAGTGACCTTTATTTATGTATTATTTTTATTTTCTAAACTGCTACATTTGAATTCCCCCTCTGAGAATCAATAATTACTAAATAATCAAAATCTGTTTTGACGAAGTAAGGAGTAGAAAGTATGCAGTATTCAAATGCAGGGTATAAAAGCAAAAAAAAAAGATACTTGAAAAGTACAGTATGTGTTCTTCGTTACTCCCACTACTGCCAGTTTCAATGGCACGAATGTGTATTTGCACTTGGAAATGAATGTGAGATCACACCATCAGATATTCATGATCCTCATCAATGATCCACTCCAATCACAGAGGTCTCCCGGAGAGGAAGAGGAGGAGGAGGAGGAAGGAAGAGGATGGTTAGGAGGATGAGAGAGGGTGGGTGCACCTGCTGTCCTGTGCCTCGCTGCAGTGAGAGTCAGACCAGAACACTCAGCTCGGAGAGGAACACCTGACTTTCACACTGCACGCTTACCAGAGCGGGGTCCAGAACCACAACAGAACACCCAGCAACGATGCCCCGTCAGTGCGGCGGAGGCAGCGGAAGCAGCGGCACCCTTTTCTCGGCGTGCCTCCTCTCTGTGTGTCAAGCCCTGCGGAGCTGCGGGGAGGTCCAGTGCGCCGATGGCCAACAGTGCTGCCCGCCCATCGTCGTCGGGAACGGGAGCGGCAGCAGCGGTGGCGGTGGTGGAGGAGGCTCGACGGTACGCTGCTGCAAGCTCCCAATCCACATCTTTTTCGACAACGTGGGGTGGTTCACGCGGAAGTTGTCGGGCATCCTGATCCTGTTGCTGCTCTTCGCCATGGGTTACTTTATCCAGCGGATCGTGTGCCCCCGACCGCGCCGCCACCCGCACCAGGACCGCGGGGAGGAGCCCTCGCTCTTCCACGGCCACGCGTCCGCCTCCCAGGACTCCCTGCTGGACCGTTACCCCGAGTGCAACCCGGTGGACTTCGCCTCGCCCAACCTACCAGCCTACGACGAGGTCAAATATTTGCCCACGTACGAGGAGAGCATGCAGGAGATGCACCGGGACCGCTCCGATGACAACTTGCTGGCCGAAAACGAGACGAGCGGTCCGGGCAGAGGCAGGGGGGCCGGGCCGGGGGCTGGAGCGCACAGACTGGATGTTCTGGAAAGGTTGGGAGGGCAGCAGCCCAGCCCAAGGACATCTCGGAACTCTGTCTGATGGAAACCACGTGCATTTTAAGACAAAATCCTATTATTTTACTTTTACTCTCAAGTGCAATTTTAACACCGAATGTTGACTTATAATAAATGAGACTACAAGAAGTACAATTGCTTTTTGTATGCAAATAAGCACTCAGGCGATATGTAAATGAGGTGATAAAAAAATTTCTTTGTGTTGACAGCTGTAGTTTAAATCAGGGGTGTTTAGTTAAGGAGTCACATTCACCTGAATTTTTGATCTCAAGTGGGCAGGGTCAGTATATTCGTCATCTATTAAGATATATAAAGACTATTCAAAAATTTCTCATTGTTTATGTGCAAATATAATATTTTTCGAAAAATATTCACGTTTATGGAATATTATCCCGTTACAAATCATATAAGCAATCTGAAATTTCTTCTAAAAAACTATTTCAACAGTATTATGAATCTTTGTTTTCATTTTCCCCATGTGCAATTCAATTTAATTTTTAATTCAAAGGTAACAGAAAACAACAAAACAACAAGATTTAAACAAAGATAAAACAAATTAACTCACCATACAAATTAGTGGGAACTTTTCAGAAAGAGGGTGCAGTTGTCTGCCTACCTTGTAAATGTTTATATAAAAATACATATAAGTTGTGGAAGTGCATGAAAAAAAAACATGAAATGGTTCCACCAAACCAAACTCTTTTGAACTGAAGCTGTTGACAATTTGCAAAATTCAATGTCTTACATTTTTTTCTACAGTAGGTATTAATTTTTGGCATCCTTTTGCCTTCACAAGTACATCAATATCAGATGTCATTCCTGAGTAGCAGCCAATTTCAGAATGTCATTTAAGTGGTAAGTAGTCATGTACGTGGTCATCATTGCGACCTCCAGTGGACAGAATTAGCAACAACAGCTACTTTTGTTGCCAAATTGTAGTTAATTTGCTCTCTATCCCCATGGCCCGGATTGAACCCCCCATTGGACCGGTTCTGGCCCGCAGACCATACATTTGATATTGCTGTTTTAAATCATATTAAGTTGTACAGTACTCCAACACCTCAAACGTAGGTGCTTAATGCTGCAGACCTTCTTGTTTTAAGTATCACATTTATGTGTAAAAGGGCTTTCCCCCCCTCAGGAATCGATCCAACTTCAATTTCACTTAAAACTGATGTCTGCCAAAGTGAACACTTTTAAAGTCTTCTGTGTCTTATCCAGGGAGGGGGGGTGTTGTTCATTCATTCTGCAGGCATAGCTGCATAATGAAATATGAGGTGACCTTTTTGTAATAATCCAAAAACTACTCTTGACACCACATACATCACAATGCCAGGATTAATGTCCTGTTTACGTAGATTAAAAAAGCAGGAGAATGACATTTACTTAAAGTGAGTCATGCATTTAAAAAAAAAAAAATTTCTTCTAAAAGAACATTTCCCAATTAGAGACCAGTCTGGCTGCTTTTTCAAAGCTGTGCAAAGCGGAGTGTGATTGCGGTGGCTCGTGTAATCCAACACTGGCCGACCATGACTGATGGCCTTGCTCTGCCAGAGAGAAATCTGTGGGTGGATGGGGCTAGCACTTAACAGCACAAATCCATGTTTAGAACCCACTTAAGGGTCAGATGAGAGGGGACTGACCCCCGAGAAAGTGGTGGCCGTTTTACGAGGCGTAAAGATGTGTGAATGCTGAGTGACTTTCTCGCATGTGAGACGGCCTGAGCGCTCTCAAGTTGCCTACATGAAATTTTAACTAAAATCCTCCTCAAATTAACTTGTAATATACTGAGACACATTAAGAACATACTACGAATGCAGACACAAAAAAGTGTGTGAAGAATGTGATTTAGTTCCTAGGAACCAGTAATGATTGAGACCTTCTAGCCTATTAACCATGAATTAAGTGGAGGGGCTCTCAGGATATCGTGTTTGTATTTTAGTAGTTTGCTAATGTCATTAAAGTACTAAAGTACTTCACAATCTAAAACAGCCCCCAATTATGGTCATTTACACACACTATTCCATGTCTTGCTCCGTTTTGAGGAGGCAGCCCTGTCTCATGCCAGGCGTGTGGCTTTGGTTACCATGACAACCGGGTGGGGGGGGGTGTTGCTACTCTGTGAGCGGGTTCTCAATGTGGAGTTAGAGAGGAAAAAAAACAGAAGTGTCTAAAAAATAAAATAAAAACAGTTTCACTTGTGGAGGCACTTACAGAGACAACACTTCATACACCTGTCAATTAGTGTGTATCAAGAATGTGACAGTTATCAGAAGCCAGCACTGTTAGCCATCGTTTGAAAGAGGTTAATCTTCACCCACATTACCAGCTAAGTAAGTCATGGATGGAGAAAACTGGTGGGGGGTGGTTATTATGTAAATTATTTTAATTCTGAATGGCTTGCTCACACACATTTTCAAATGTTAATTACACAACCAAGAAAATCATTTACTTGGTTGCTGAATTTCCCACATGATGGATGGACTGAATCTATACAGTATCATGAATGAATGCCGACTGCAGTTCAGCACCATTTTGAGAAGCTTTATGGTCGTCACACTGCTCCAATGCTGAGTACAATTTGCACTATCTGTGGCAAGTTTCTCAAAACAGGTTCTGTTGTTGACAAACCACACAGTGGGAGGCCTGCTACTACCGCCACTGACGAATATACCAAACACCTAGAGCAGGCGTTCATCAATTGGCGAGCAATCGGCAAGGGAATGGTTACCCTTACAAAAACTGCACAGGCCAAGCTGTCAAATGCTGATTGCCTTATGTCTGTCCGAATGATACAAAATAGAAAAAAGGGTATAGTGACTTTTAGGACACCATGTATTAAAGCTGCAAAGTAAATTTTCCATAATGTCTCTTCAAAACTAGAGGCCAAGCTGACAGTGTTGCTGTAATAAAACAGCAAATTGTCACAAAAAGAGACTCCTGTATAATAGAATAGGTTATGAAGGGGCGAGTAAAGAAGAGAATTTGGCCCAAAGCAGCAGAGCAAAAGATGATTGTCATTCGTTGATATTCCTACACTAATTTACTCAACTCCAGAGGTTTATTTCAAGTAGGGCGTTCACATTAGAGGTTTACATTTAATGTACTTTTTCATTCTTGGTTTCTATCAATAACGCAGTGCACAGGAAGGCGGAAATAATTCTTCCACATTTACAGTTTGCACAAGACACACACAGCTGTAATAATAATATTATGTCTGTTGTATGTTTTATTACAAGTGATTTATTTCTTTCATTATCCATTTGTCATGAATTAGTTTGTTTTAAGAATAAAGCTACATATTTATAAACCAACCTCCTCTTCTGGTACTGTGTGCTACAGAATAGTAGAAGGGAAAGTATAAAAAAATGCGCATATACAGCTATCAGCGTCCTCACCTATGGCTATACTTAATTACGGTTACCTACTGTTGTTTTTCAGGAGGAGGGAAAAGGGAGGACTCTATTTGAGGTGAGGCTTTTATTTCATTAATTGGATGACACATTATTAATTAAGGCCTGTCCATTGGAGATCATTATGCTGATATTCTAATCTAAACCACAATAATGTTGTTTACTGCTGCTATTTTCTTGAAATTTCTGTTTATTATTATTATTTTATTGAATCATCTTTTTTTGGGACACTCAGCATGCTCAAAAGTTAGAAAAAAAAAAGCATGTTTCATTAATCGACATGAAATTGGATGGACAGGGAATAAAGGACCCATGCGCAAAATTGCACCGTAAATCGACCATTTTGGCTTGAAACGGCCATTTTGAGGGAATCCAGGGTACACACTTTGATGAAGTCCAATGAGGGAATTCGCCCAAATTGGAAGAAGGTATATTAAACATGATGGCATATACCATCTAATACGGGGACAACTTAGTAAGAACTGACACATCTGTTGTTCACTGTTTCTTTTATGTTTTTGTAGAATGTATCGTTTCTTGAATATAATCTGTAAAAATATCTATCATAAACTATAAACACATCACAAGCACTACTTACAGGCAGATTATACAGACTGTTAAAGATCAACAATGAGTCTGAAATATCTGCTATGATATGACAGGAAGGCCACATGTTTGTTTTTTTTTTGTTTGTTTTGGTTTTTTTGCTGTAGAAATGTCACAACTATGTGCAAATGAAATGTGCAATTGCCCTCCTGTTGCCAGGGCCTTATAATGAATACAATTAATTAAAAATGAAGCTTGCGGCACGGTGTGCGACTGGTTAGAGCATCTGCCTCACAGTTCTGAGGACCGGGGTTCAATCCCCGGCCCCGCCTGTGTGGAGTTTGCATGTTCTCCCCGTGCCTGCGTGAGTTTTCTCCGGGCACTCCGGTTTCCTCCCACATCCCAAAAACATGCATGGTAGGTTAATTGAAGTCTCTAAATTGCCCCTAGGTGTGAATGTGAGTGTGAAATTGTTGTTTGTTTATATGTGCCCTGCGATTGGCTGGCGACCAGTTCAGGGTGTACCCCGCCTCCTGCCCGATGATAGCTGGGATGGGCTCCGGCAATCCCGCGACCCTTGTGAGGATAAGCGGCTCAGAAAATGGATGGATGGATGGATGGACTTACAGAAATTTTTTTTTTTTTTTTTTTTTTACATTTTGGTTGGTCTCTCGACCATCTTGTTCGGCAACATTCACAAAGAATGGGATTCTTGCTTTTACTCTTTTTTACAAGGGAATCAGAGGGGTCCTCTTGACATTAACGCCGCTGGGCCAAGCTGCTCCTGACAGACGCGTTAGCAGCTTTCTCTCTCTCTTTGGACAACTCCATCTCGATCTTGGCTTGAATTTTTTCCCAATCCACTTCCACCTGAGAGAAAGACAGAAGACTCAGAAATGTCAAGAAAAGCTCCTTTCCTCAGAAGGGCTGGGGAAAAAATAAAATGGCTAAGTCGGCGCAAAAATGTCTTCTTCGAAGCAAACTCTGACCATGAAGACAATGATGAAAAGCATATTCACGCTGCTCGGAACCATGTTTGATTACTGTCCATGTTTCCGCATGGACATTTGTTGCAGACGCACACAAGTTATGAGCTCCCCAACATCACAGACATGTAGGCACGTCGGTCAGGGCTGGTACACACAAAGAGTTTTCTTACTCTTTAAATATTTTTTATACATAAAGTAAAAAAAAACAGCCATTTAAAAGTTTTGGTCATCGAGTGTGGTGTGTGCCGAAAATCTCAACACAGCACATGACGCGCAAAGATTCTGTTCCACCAGCGATCTAGAAATCTCACGTAATCACACGTGATCTAAAAAAAGTGAAGAAGAAGAAACACTTGCAGATACATGCCGATGTTTCGCAAGAGTTCGCGAAGGTTGCCGAAGCCGAGAGGTTTGTGAAATGGCAATGTTCTCAAAAACAGCTTTGGATGGAAAATACTTCTTGCCGTCTGGGGAACCCACTTTTATACAAAAAAAGACATTGGCTGAGACGTCTTTGTTTTCATTTACGTTCTTTTCCGGGTTCATCAGTCTTGGGTGCGTCTTTGATCGGCTACATTCTGTTCCACGTCACCATTCTTGGGCGTCATGACTTGGGAGAAGTCGGCGTTCCCCACACACAGTAAGAGTTTTGGTCGTAAATATTGAACGCGTTCATTATTTAAGACTGTCGGCCTCAACCTGTTTTGGGACCTAAAATAAGTACAAATCTAATCTGAACACGTATCAGATCCAAGAACAATCTTATAGGATAATTTTACAAGACATAAGATTGTCTGGCGTTTGACGTGCTTGGTCGGGAAGGGACAGAATCGGTACAAAGACTGTTTTTATGTGTGTGCCGCAGATATTATGCTGCATTCCAAAAAAGTGGGAAATCAGAGTTTTCCAAACTCTGACCATGAAAAGTGCACTGAAACGCCACCCAAGCTGGGAGGTCCAAGTCATTAATTCGGAGAAAAAATATCTATCCTGACTTCACCTAGTTGCTTCAATCTGACGTTACTCGACAATGGCAACCCCCATGGAGACATAGATCATGAATATGAAAACAATCTACTAGATTATAAAAATATATTTATCTATCTTTATTTAGTTAGTCGATATAACTTCACGTACCACAACTTGATTTGTACTAACTGTATGAGGATATGCCGCTCCGCCTACGTAAAGTTATTCAGTGGAATGGATGAAATGCTTATTTTACATCCGTGATTTTTCCTCCTCTATTTTATTGATAGATGCTGTAGGTCAAAATTTTTTTGGAAGAAAAAACCCCCCAAAAAAATCAGCAATCTTTGTTGTTTACATTTACCTGGAAGGCTTTTGAGGTCGCAACTGATACAATACAAGTGGGATAAATCCCACTTTTCTGGAATGCAGCATTCATGCACAACTTTCACACGAGGGCTGTCCGAAGTTCTCAGTGTACAAAAGTAAAGTTTTCTTTTTTTTGTTGTTTTTTTACTTATTAGCCAATGTAATATACCCTACAATCACTAGTTATGACTTATAACGTACTGTAACCCTACCACTTCTAGTTAGAACGTACTGTATTGTGTTGATAGTAACAGCCCTATTGAATTCACAGGGGACTGAATTGATTTGTTCTGGCGCAGTCCAGTTGCGATCGATTCAATACCCTGAGAATGCCAGTATGGAACTGAGTGTTTGTGTCAGATTGCATGTGTAAACCGTGAGTGAAAAGCTTGCAAACGATGGAAGACTGTTAGAAAAACTCCAGTTAAACTGCACGTGATTGCTGCCCGAATCAATTAATGTGAGGCAGCAAATACAGAGAGGCTGTTTTCGCTTACCCCTTGAGCGTACTGCAGGAACCTCTTATTGGTCTCCTTCCTGCCAAATGTCTGCAAGAACTTCTCCCTATAGGCGAGCACAGTGTCTACATGGGTCTTGTGTTTGACTGCCAGCTCCAGCGCCCTGGAAACAGACCAACATGCATCTCTTTACCTTGAGCAAGGCTACATCTTGCATGCACACGCACACACAGTCGCACACACACGCACGCTCCTGTACCTCTCCCAGTTAAACAGATCAATGTTGACTTGTATGGCCTGGTAGATGAGTCCAGCTTGTAACAGAGTGGCCTCAGCCTCCTGGACTTGTCCACTGAACAGCAACAGGTGGGCCAAAGACGACTCCTTGGACGGCTGTTGCTTGATAAAGTTGATGTAATGCACTCGCGGTAACTGGGAGGCGGACGAGGAAGGGGAGGGGAGATGATGTGCAGCAGGAAACAAGCAGATAAACATCCTTGCGCAGCTCGCCCACTGTATGTTCATTCCAGAGTCGCTTAAAAAGCGCTCCATTGACGGATCCATTAACGGATGCTCTTACCTCTCTAATGGCAGCGTAGGCCATCTCCGCTGTGGTCAGCTCTTTGTTGGCTATCGCCATGGCAGCCAGACATGCCCACAAAGACTGCTCCTGCACACACAAGGAAGTGTGATGAAACCATCAAATGTTAAACTTCAGTTCTACTCTCAATGATACAGTTTGGAACCCCTGATCTAGCTTTGTAAATGTGTGGCATCTGAGCAACTAAACACAAAGTTGCCCTCCGATGAATTCCACAAAGAAGAGAATTGTGCAATTGGACAAAATGGAGGAAACCCAGCATGTTGTGTTCCTTCGAGATAACGTCTGTTATAGGTCCTTTCCAGAGGTGGGAAGTACTTTGTTACTGTACTTAAGTAGATATTTCAGGTATCTATTGAGTATTAACTTTTCGGGAGACTTTTTACTTTTGCTCCTTAATTTGTAAACAAGTAGCTGTACTTTCTACTCCTAATATTTTAAAACCTTCTAAAGTTAGCAACGACGCGACATAAAATGCAGAACGCCCAAAAAACGGAAGTCGGAAGCCGGGTGCATTTGATCATTGACAAGGTAGATACGACACTGCCCTATGAGCCGCGTGCCTACGGTGACACTAAGCTAGTGTTGGCGCAGTCCATGTAGCTAAGCTAGTGGGAGCATTCCAGGTTTGTGGACGAGATGCTCTGAAACCAAAATAATAAGGATGCCTGCACATTGTGCTGCGTACGGTTGCACACACGTCGTACAATCACAACAAGGGAACGCCGAACTGGGAATAACCTTTCACAGGTACAAATATTTTTTGGCTCTTTTTTTTAAAAGTGCCTGCAATGAATAAACCACGTTAGTATCTTAGAAAGCTAGCTTGTTGAAGTCTGGCTCGCAGGCAGTAAATTATGTCACGATTGAGTATTAACATATAATACTTCCAACACAATTATTTGTTCACTGTCAAAAAAAAAAAAAAAACGTAAAAAAACCTTAACTGAAAATAGCCATAAGTTCCTCATTTTCGGCTAGTTTCAGTCATGACGTCTATTGTATTTCACAATATACAGTGACGTTAAAAAGTATAGGCCCCCTTCCCAAATTCTTAGATTTTTGCCCACTTTAATGTTTAAGATCATCAAACAAATGTAAATATCAGACAAATATACGGTCACCTCCAGAAGTATTGAAATGGCAAGGTTAATTCCTTTGTTTTTGTTGTACATTGAAGACATTTGGGTTTCAGATCAAAAGATGAATATGAGACAAAAGTTCAGAATTCCAGCTTTTATTTCATGGTATTTACATCTAGATGTGTTCAACAACTCAGGACAGACCAGCTTTTGTTTGAACCTACTCACTTTTCAAGTGAGCAAAGTATTGAAACGTGACTAACGGGTGTTTCTAGTTGTTCAGGTGTTGCCTTTTAAATTGATTGCTTAAACATTAGATATTGCTTGTTTTTGGCTTTGGGTTTCCATTTGGCTGTCCCTCTGATGAGCTCAGTTCTAATTTTATCGAACCTGGTCACTCCTAGACCGAACCTCAACATCTTAATTTCCTCCACCTCCAGCTCTGCTTTCTGTTGTCTCTTCAGTGCCACTGTCTCTAATCTGTACATCATGGCTGGCCTAACCACTGTCTTATAAACTTTGCCCTTCATACTAGTAGAGACTCTTCTGCCACCTGCTTGGACCCATTTCTTCACTTCCTTACCACACTCACCATTGCGCTGGACTGTTGACCCCAAGTATTTAAAGTCCTGCCCCCTTGCTCTCTCTTCTCCCTGTAGCCTCACACTTCCCCCTCTGCCCCTCTCATTCATGCACATATATTCTGTCTTAATTCGGCTAATCTTCATTCCTCTGCTTTCCAGTGTATGCATCCACCTTTCTAACTGTTCTTCCACCTGCTCCCTGCTTTCACTGCAGATCACAATGTCATCTGCAAAAATCATGGTCCACGGGGATTCCAGTCTAACCTCATTTGTCAGTCTATCCATTACCACTGCAAACAGGAAAGGGCTCAGGGCTGATCCGTGATGGCAGTCCCACCTCCACTTTAAACTCCTCTGTCACACCTACAGGACACCTCACCACTGTTCTGCTGCCCTCGTACATGTCCTGTACTATTCTAACATACTTCTCTGCCACTCCAGACATCCGCATGCAGTACCACAGTTCCTCTCTGGGTACTCTGTCATACGCTTTCTCTATATCCACAAAGACACAATGTAGCTCCTTCTGACCTTTTCTGTAATTTTCCATCAACATCCTCAAGGCAAATAATGGTATCTGTGGTACTCTCTCTAAGCATGAAACCATACTGTTGCTCGCAAATACTCACTTCTGTCCTGAGTCTAGCCTCCACTACTCTTTCCCCTAACTTCATTGTGTGGCTCATCAACTTTATTCCTCTATAGTTCCCAGAGCTCTGCACATCACCCTTGTTCTTAAAAATGGGAACCAGCACACTTTTCCTCCATTCCTCAGGCATCTTCTCACCCGCTAGAATTCTGTTGAACAAGCTGGTCAAAAACTCTACAGCCACCTCTCCTAGATGCTTCCATAATGCTGATGCTGTTCGAAGAAGACAGAGAAGAAATGTACAGGACATACCACAACATGCAAACCACTCATCAGCAAAAAGAATAGGAAGGCCAGATTGGATTTTGCAAAGTAGTACAGAGAGGAGCCACAAACGTTTTGGAACAAGGTTTTATGGACTGAGATAAGATATCCCTCTACCAAAGTGATGAAAAGACCAAAGTATGGAGAAAGAAAGGACCTGCTTATGATCCAAAACATAAGCTCATTTGTGAAGCATGGTTGAGGTAATGTCATGGCTTGGGCTTCTATGGGTGCTTCTGGTACGGGCTCCCTAGTCTTTATAGAGGATGTAACTCATGATGGTAGCAGCAGAATTAATTCTGAAGTCTACAAAACCATTTTGTCTGGCAATTTAAAGAACAATGCATCCAAACTAATCGGGAGAAGCTTCATCGTGCAACAATGACAGTGACCCAAAACACACTGCCAACAGAACTAAGGACTTCATCAGGGGCAAAAAGTGGAAGGTCTTAGACTGGCTAAGTCAATCACTGGACCTTAACCCAATAGAGCATGCATTTTACCTCCTGAAGACGAGACTGAAGGGAGAAACCCCCAGAAACAAACACAAACTGAAAGAGGCTGCAGTAAAGGCCTGGAAAAACATTTCAAATGAAGAATGCAACAGTCTGGTGAAGTCAATGGGTCGCAGGCTTGATGCAGTTATTGCAAGTCAGGGTTATGCCACCAAATATTAAATGTTATTCACTTTAAGTTAATTTAATAATGACTGTTCCAATATGGGCGGCACGGTGGCCGACTGGTTAGAGCGTCAGCCTCACAGTTCTGAGGTGCGGGGTTCAATCCCCGTCCCCGCCTGTGTGGAGTTTGCATGTTCTCCCCGTGCCTGCGTGGGTTTTCTCCGGGCACTCCGGTTTCCTCCCACATCCCAAAAACATGCATTAATTGGAGACTCTAAATTGCCCGTAGGCATGACTGTGAGTGCGAATGGTTGTTAGTTTCTATGTGCCCTGCGATTGGCTGGCAACGAGTTCAGGGTGTACCCCGCCTCCTGCCCGATGGCAGCTGAGATAGGCTCCAGCACGCCCGCGACCCTAGTGAGGAGAAGCGGCTCAGAAAATGGATGGATGGATGTTCCAATATGTTTGCTCACTTGAAAAGTGACTGGCTTCAACCAAAAGGTGCTCTGTTCTGAGTTGTTTAACACATATAGATGTAAATACCATGAAATAAAAGCTGGAATTCTCAACTTTTGTCTCATATTCATCTTTTGATCTGAAACTCAAATGTCTTTAGTATACAACAAAAACAAAAGAATTGACCTTGCCGTTCAAATACTTTTGGAGGGGACTATATTTGTCTGATATTTACATTTGTTTGATGATCTTAAACTTAGTGGGGAAACTATGCAAAAATATAAAAATTTAAGAAGGGGGCCAATACTTTTTCACAGCACTGTAGGTGGAAAACTTCAAGCTATGAAGTTTATCACAAGCTGACTGCACAGACTAAAGTGGTGACACATTTATAACTCATATTTGAATGAATGTCGGCATGGTGCGCTTGCATTTTGAACGTCTGACAGACATTTTTGTCCAGTGTTGTCTCTTCAACAAAAACACGCACACATCTTGTGATGTTTTAGTCATCAATGACACGTTTAGCTCATCACCGTCACGTTATCCTCCTGAAAAAAAAAACTGTTGTCAACAAAATCATTTCGTCATCGTCTATTGATGAAAACAACACTGGTTTAAAGAGTATAGGAGGGTTGAAACTATAAAAACCTTGATATGGTCTATCGCACATTTTCACTATTGCGGGTGGGTCTGAATCCTATCCCCGTATTAGACAGGTTCACTGTAAATTAGAACCTCCATTATCAAACATGATATTTTCACAAGGAAATAGAACCAATTTCATTCAGGGAGCGTCGTAATCTTAGGATCCCCTTTACGGCGTTCAACTTTAGATGTTCCAATGTATTACACACGCTAAAAACACAAATTGTGTATATGCGCTCTGTATTACAGAGTTGCTCATATTCCGGAAAGCATCACTTTCATCATGCTGGAAGACGGTGAAACACATGCCAAACAAAAAATTTTTCACGCAACACTTATGAACGTAAACAAATGTGTCACCACCACATTAGTCTGTACAGCCGCCCTCATTAAAAATGGAGCCCATCAGCTGGCCAAAGTCACCACTGTGTATTCTTCCCTTTAATCACCATCCATTACCACGACAAACGGCTCTAACGAAAAACCACCAACTGGAAAACAACACTGTCATCGCCCGCCCAAGGTCACACAAATCAAACCAATTGCAGATGAGATTGTATGTGACTTTGGTGTGTGTGGGTGCCAGCTTGTATGCATCCAAACAGCGGAGGTGAACCTTTTCGATAACTGTGATTCTGGGAAAAACTGCTGTGCCACGAAACTCTTTCCAGAAGTAGAGCTGTGGGGAAGGCTTTTAAAACCTATTTCTTCATCCCATTACTGCTCTTGCTACAAGACACCCAGTTCTCCGAAGTTGTGGTTATTCTGTCAATCAAAAATAACAACAACAAAAGTCTCAGCCTGTGGAGAGCCATACATGTATATAGGGCCGTCTGTATTTACGAAGGAGCTCTAGTGGGACTAAATGTGGCAAATGGTGTCACCAGGCTAATTGAAGGCTAATTAAAGCCTGCTGGTCTGGGCAATAAACTTGTCTGCTACCTTCTCAATTCCGATTGGCTCATACCCGAATGCCCCCTTGAGCGTGACACACCACAGGAAGCCCAATGTGCAGGATATGTCACATGTGAAGAGAAAAGCTTCCTACTGGGGAAATATATGCCGTTTTCACCGAAGACATTCAAAATCTTACCTTGGCAAAGCGGCAGAGGCGAAGCGCGTCCTCCCAGTGTGCCGAGCTGCTGTATTCGTGTAGGAGCACAGCGTATGGAGGCACGCTGGTGTACAGCAAGGAACCGTCTCTTTGGCGCAACCGCACCTTTGTGTCCACATAGCTCAGAATGTGGGGTGTGAGGCTGAACTCGCTTGGAAGTGAGAGGAGGGGACATGTCAACACAAACTGTAGTTGTCTGCTCAAGGGCCTAATTTACTAAGATTTCAAATAGCAGCTGCTAAATTGTGTGTTCACTCGAACAGATTGTGCGAGCTGTTGGCAAGTGTAAAAGTGGTGGAGATTTCTATATTTAAAAGAGGGATTTGCGCTTGGGGTCGCTCTGATGGTTTTCAACACGGAAAATTTTGGGGCGCGCCGCAAGCACAAAATGAAGTTGGAAGTGATGGAATTGGAAGTGTTACTAGAAGAGGCAAACAAACATATTACTGAGTTACAGAAAATAAATCCATTGCTGGGGAAGCCAGCAACTGCATAAAACCCTTGCTTTGTTTGATTTACTCATCCCGAGTGCGTGGGAATTGGATGTGCAATATCTGCCCATTCTGTGTAATACTGCGTTTCAAATTTGAGACAGCACACCCAATATACTGCACGGACAGAGGCCATCACCAATTGTCACTAATTGTCTTTGACGACAAAGATCTGGTCTCCCCGTTGCCTACCCATAAATCATTTTACACTTGAGACTGTGTGTCCCGGGATGCACATGTCATGGAACAATGAGTCCCAGCCCTGCAACTTATCATCACGGAATACAGATACAGTAATCCTCTGCTACATCACAGTTCTTGCTTCGCGGTCCTGCTATATTGCATATTTTTATTACAATTGTTACAATTGTTGTCTTTTATACAGTTTGTACAATATTTTGTGATATCCATTGCTCCTGCTCTCTCTCAATGTATTACACGTGTTTCGGGCTGCCACGATAGCAAATTTTTTGCGATACATTTTCCCAAAAACTTTCACGATAAGTATTGTTGTTATTGGTTTATGCCACTGATATAATGATATTAGAGCATAATAAAGACTTGTACACATCTTACAAATTCTGTCCTGGTAACCAAACATATGAGGACAACTATGTAATGTTCTCTCATTTACTAAATAAAAGTTGGGCTGCATTTCACAATAAGAACAAGTAAGTTATACGTTTTCAAATTAAGTGCTTCACTTCGGAAAAATATTTTAAAAAAGTATAAATTTCCCCTTTTCTCTTCAAGATGCCAAATATTGAGAGAACAATGAAGTCTCAAACAATTTGACATATTTTAATTTAACAAATCTGAACTGAATTGTTTTAGAGGTTATATTTGTTCAAAACCTTAGTTTTGTTTCATAATGGCATTTCACATACATATGTAATTTTAAAAAGACTCCCAGTGGGAAGTTCCCACCGAGAAGTACAAACAAAAATGACTCTTGCCCATTAAGCGCCATTTGTTCCAAATGTTCTCTTCCTTTGTCAGTCATTTTCTGATCTTTCTCCATCTTTAACTCAACTTACTCTCTCTCTCTCTCTGCCCCTCCCGCCCTCCCTGCCTCCCTCCTCTGTCTGGACTGCACGCAGTCAGTGATTTCAGTGATTACCGCCTTTGATGCAGATTTGATTGGCTGAAAAGGTGGCGGAACTCATGTGCTTGGTCGGTACAGTTCATCACTAGCGTGAAGCCGGTAATATGTTGCGCCACTTAAAATGAAAGCGTCTTAAATCATAACCTTTCTTTATTGGTTATGGTGTGGGTCCGTTTGGGACTGATTCTGTGTCCGGATGTAGAACGCAGTCCGCCAGTTAGTGGCCTCTGTTTCAAGCCACAATCAAGCGAGCCAGAGCGAGCTATTTAGCTCCTTAGCACACTAGCTAGTTAGCCTGTGGGCTAGTGAACGTAATCAATAGCTAACGTTACCTAAAATGTCCCAGTTGTTTGCATCTATGGAGCCAAAGCCGTTCCGCAAGCGGCTCGCTGCGTCATACCGGGTGTTACCACAACAATTAAAATGTATCTTGTCTGGGAAAAAAAAAAAGTCTACTGTATTTATGGAACGATAAACCGCTCTACTCTTCCTCTGACTGGCTACCACCAAGAGAGGACTCGTACTTTTAGTGAATAATGATTCACTGAGGCACTTGAGCAACACACACAGTGCGATTAAATAGTATTGGGCCCCTTCTCAAATATTTTGCATAGTTTCCCCACTTTGTTTTAAGATCATCAAACAAATATAACCCAAATGAACTTAAAATGCTGTTTTTAAAAACGATTCAATGTTACCTTGCCTTGTGACAAAAAGAAAATGTCAAATCATAAATTAAAATTGTTGGTTAATTTTCAGTGATCACAGCCTGGAAAGGGATACAAAAGCCATTTCTAAAGCTTTAGGATTCTAGTGAACCATAGGAAGAGCCATGACCCTCACATGGAGTAAACATGGAACAGTGGTGAACCTTCCCAGGAGTGGCCGACCTACAAAGATTACTCCAAGACAATAGTATGGACTCATCCAGGAGGCCACGAAGGAACTCGGACAACTTCTAAAGAACTGCAGGCCTCCCTTGCCTCAGTTAAGGTCAGTGTTCATGACACAACAATAAGGAAGAGACTGGGCAAGAATGGCATCCATGGCAGACTTCCAAGGCGAAAATCACTGCTGACTAAAAAGAACATAAAGGCTCATCTTACTTTTGCAAAAAAAAAAAAATAATAATAATAATAATAATAATAAAAATCCTGAACGACTTTTGGGAGAATATTATATGGACTAACGAGATGAAAGTTGAGGTTTTTGGAAGGAGTGTGTCTCGTTACAGCTGGCATAAATGTAGCACAGCATTTCCGAAAAAGAACATTATACCAAGCATAAATGTAGCACAGGATTTCAGAAAAAGAACAGCATATCAACAGTCAAACAATGATTGCAGGCATCTGGAAAGGACTCATTTTTGTTCTTGTGTTTGTGACCTGTTCTGTGAGACACTCTGTTTGGCTTTTTAAAGTATGAAAGTATTGATTGACGGATTTAAACATTTGCTTGTGCAGGTTTTATGATGCAGACGGTTTCATTCGCATTTCCTAAAGATTTGACCTCAGAGCACCCTCTATCTACATCTGAAATACCTTAAAAGCTGTCCAGTTTTCTATTGTCATTTATTATTTAACCTCACCCTTTTTTTAAGATGGAGTAATAAAATAAGAAATTGTGATATTTAACTTTGTTGCTTAGTGTCCTTGTACAACTAGTAACAACAACCTATTGGACGGACGAGCAAGTGGTGACAAAAGATCACTAACTCTCATGGACTATTATATTACATTATACGTTGGTTTAGTAAAGGCATCAGCTCTAATGTTACAGAATTTTATCACACATTACTATTGTGTACTTGACAACTGTAGGGGGAGCCCATGAGCAAAAAACAAACATCCATCCCATCCATCCATTTTCTGAGCCGCTTCTCCTCACTAGGGTCGCGGGCGTGCTGGAGCCTATCCCAGCTGTCATCGGGCAGGAGGCGGGGTACACCCTGAACTGGTTGCCAGCCAATCGCAGGGCACATAGAAACAAACAACCATTCACGCTCACAGTCATGCCAATTTAGAGTCTCCAATTAATGCATGTTTTTGGGATGTGGGAGGAAACCGGAGTGCCCGGAGAAAACCCACGCAGGCACGGGGAGAACATGCAAACTCCACACAGGCGGGGCCGGGGATTAAACCCGGGTCCTCAGAACTGTGAGGCTGACGCTCTAACCAGTCGGCCACCGTGCCGCCAAAAAAACAAACAAACATTCCTTATTGCAGCTTTAACTTACAACCGAGTCACTTATCTTTGTGGTAACAGTCACTTTTCACTCAGCATTAAAAACAACAAAATATTTAAAAGTTTGTGTCTTACCTGCCATCCTTTATGTAAAGTGTTTTGGGAAGCAGCTCCTTGTCGATGAAGACAGCACTGGGGTAGTACCACACAGTGAGTTGGTTGTCCTGAACACCACACAGGATGTTAGCCACATTGTTCCAGGCCATGCTGTGAATCATGCTACCTACGACACACATAGTTTAATCTTATAAGTGGACGAAAAACAAAACAAAACAAAAAAAAGGTCAGGCAAATTATGTTAAATTCTGACCGATTTTGCAGATTTTGGGCTCACGTCCGAGGTACCGCACAGAAGTGAGGTAAAGGTCGCGGTTTTTGTCGATCAAAGCGATCTTCCTTTCGGTGGAGGGACCGCACTGATCCAGAGCTATCTCCACCACTTCCAGCTGCGCACGGAGAGAAAACACACTCTTATGGAAAAAGAAGTGAGGGACAGAAACAAGACATACATTTGCACTGTGACCTGTAAGTCTTGCAGAGCGTGCGTCTGTGTATGAGATACACACATACACAAGAGGCATTCAGGAGGTGTGTGTGTGAACCTCTTTAGGAGCCAATGTGTGTGCGCACATGTGTTTGAGGTCCACGCCAGCTGGCTTCAGCTCAGTGCGCTGGAAGACAACGCCACGCTTACAGCAACTACTGCTACCTCCACTTCTTTTGAGCTTTACTCATTCTGTCCTTTCCTCCCCTCCCCACTCTTTCCCATACAATAAACCCACTCTATCAATGTATGTTTAATATAGTGGAAATACAGTGTGACAGTATGATTTATGACATCAAAATGAACGAGGAGCAACACAGTCTCAATACAATGATTTACAGAAAACACCGGTAGATGTTTTCGAGGGGGTAACAGGCAATGAAAAATAATTTCAAATAATAAGAGGTACACACTTACTGGCCATAATATTAGTAACACCTGTACATTCTAATAAGATCCAACACAATTTTAAGGTGTAGTCAACATGCAGAAAATATTAAAAAAGTATATCCATCCATTTTCTGAGCCACTTCTCCTCAGTAGGGTCGCGGGCGTGGTGTAGCCTATCCCAGGTATCATCGGGCAGGAGGCGGGGTACACCCTGAACTGGTTGCCAGCCAATCGCAGGGCACATACAAACAAACAACCATTCGCACTCACATTCACACCTACGGGCAATTTAGAGTTGTCAATCAACCTACCATGCATGTTTTCGGGATGTGGGAGGAAACCGGAGTGCCCGGAAAAAACCCACGCAAGCACGGGGAGAACATGCAAACTCCACACAGGCGGGGCCGGCGATTGAACCCAGTCCTCAGAACTGTGAGGCAGACGCTCTAACCAGTCGTCCACGTGCCGCCAAAAAAAGTATATAAAAAGGTAAATTATTAATGTAAATTAAAAAAGCAATAAGTATTGAAGAATGAGGTGGCTGCTGCCTTGATAATTGTTTTTTTTTTTTTTAATTCATTGAATCAAATAAATAAATAATCATATTTGAGTGCTGTATTTCTCAGTGCGTTACGAGTACCATTACTGGTGCATGAACTCTATCTAGTGGTATGTGAATGAATCACTGCCTAAGTACAGTTCCATTGTATTTAACTTTTAAATCCAATACATTTGCATTTATTCTCTAAGAACTGTTTGTTTCTAAACATTTATGTACAGTACATTTTAATTGACAAATTTTTCCATATTTAAGCACAGTGTTAATGTTCAAGCTGCATGTTACAGTGTCTTATGAATACACTTTTTAGGAATAAATCCTCTGTCTAGTTTTTGATGACCACTTAGGCCTACAACACTACTGTATTATAACGTTGGTCATTATGGTGGTAACTGAGCTAAAAACATTTTAGGTGATACTTGGTGTAAAAAGTTTGAGGACCACTGTTCTAATAAATACAACCCCCGTCTTTACAAAGACACTTGAGCACAGTTTTACACTGTCAAAGAGGTGTTTACAATACTGAGTCACCATATGCTTATCATGGGTATAGTTTTCTGTGGTGTAGAACTACACTCTGTCATACTGTATATAATAGCTAAATATAATAGATATTTTGGTATAATGCAGTGAAATCTACACTGCCAATCAACCACTCAATTAAACAGTATTAAATTAACAACAAAGTTTTTTATTTAACAGTTCTTGTGCTGCATCTCTCAAGTGGATTATTTCATCCAGAATGTAAATTCTGTACTTTTCACTACCGTAGTAAGCATTCTGGATTCACAATGCTCGGCTGAAGGCGCTGTAAAATCTAAAATTGACAAACCATATAGGCACGATCCACAAGTTGGCCAGACAAACTATTTTTGTTGTGCCACTCCCGCCAGAAAATATGCTAGTTCACGGTTAGCTGGGATACGCATGGTTGCATTGGTAAGCAAAATAGAAGATGGATGGATGGATGGATGGTGAGTGATAGAA
The DNA here is from genome assembly GCF_024500385.1 of Phyllopteryx taeniolatus. Classification (NCBI taxonomy): domain Eukaryota; kingdom Metazoa; phylum Chordata; class Actinopteri; order Syngnathiformes; family Syngnathidae; genus Phyllopteryx; species Phyllopteryx taeniolatus. Next base: position 11,334,745 of record NC_084509.1, read on the forward strand.
ATTCCCACAACCCAGGGAAAGAGGTCATTATAAAATTACATCAGGTTATACAGTATTCAACATAAGCCTTTTATGCATTTCACAGTTAACAAAAGAAAGAATCAGAATCAGAATTGTGATTTGACTGAGGTTGAATTCTTGTGAATTAGATTTGATATAAAACTTTGCTTTGCTACACTTTCATTGGTGTGCACTAATTTTTGTAACACTAAATGAATTTGTTAGAAAGATACAACAATTTCCGTGTGCATATTGACATCTAATTTGCAATAAATTAGACACATTTTGTAGAATAGTATAGAAAATACAGATTATGAAAGGAAATTCAAGTTGTTCAAACAAATCTGTTGAGGTATACTCCTTCATGGCGAACATCAAGAGATCATTTATATTCCGAAAAATAAACTCAACAGCCAGAAGCGCCTCCCACCAATGGATTTGCTTACCTTGTGAGTCAAAGACTTCCCGTCACAGAGAGGTTTGCCGGTTAAGGCGTCAAACAGAAGGATGACTAGTTAGGATAAAAAAAAAAAAAAACAGATGGCAAGATATGACACAATTCACACAGTTGGCAGCAGCAGTACACACATCCATATACACTCCACTGAGCAATGAGCAATCAGTGTTTGCATTCATATTTGAGACAGTGAATCTCTCACCTTTTTCATCACTTTTATCACGGATGGCAATGGTGTCGTTACTGAGTGAGACACACTGAGCATTGAGGATATCAGCCCTCATACCAGGAAATTTAGGGGAGGAGATGAGTCGACCCTCGTAGGAAAATATATACAACCCTGCCCCGTCCACTAGAAGAGCATGTCTGAGTGGTGGTGGGGGAACGGGTGGGAGGGGAAGGCAAGAGGATACAGTGAGTAGACTTTTATATGGATGCGGTGCGGCTGTTCATCTAATAAACCAGATGGTCGTTAGGTAGAGGATTTTTATACACATTAAACACAGCAGCAACTTACTCAGCGTGACGCTGAAGGCTCGGCTGTGATTATAGAATGACAACTAATCTATTTAGCAGTATGATGAGTGTCACTGGAGTGCTGCACAAGAGCTACTCCATATTAACCTGATTTTCCCGAGCGGTTACACTATCAGACTTATTATATGACATACTTTGGCTAAGCTATAGCACAGCTCCCGTGCAGATTTGTCTGTGTCCGTGTGTGTGTGTGCGGGCTTTGTAGTAATGAAGCCTTAGAGAGGCTGCGAGGCGATCCTATGACCGTCTCCCACTCTCCCGTTCCACTGCTGCCAGGATTAAGCATGCGGCTCACCTCTCCGCTTGTAGAATGAGACTGACTGTTCCCTCCTTCAGGTCAAATATGAGGGGAGTGTTCCAGTTCCGTGTGCTGGCACAAACAAAACACACAAATATGCACTCCTATCATTCTTTGCAAAAACAGGCATTCAAGTGAAAACAGCGAGACAGAGAATAGAAACAAAGAACACAAGAAATATACAACATGCAAATAAATGTAGTACTTTCGATTTGACACTGAATGCACAACATTTTATACACTTGTTATGTGTAAAAAGCGGACTCAAAACACATGTGTAGTAGGACAATTTGACAATCCTACTCCACATCGACATTTTAAATCTTGAAGTCGACTAATGGCTAATCACGTTTTTGGCATCTTGTCTTCCAATTGGCCAATTTACAGAGGACTTCTGATTTGCCCGTCTGGTCCCGCCACGGGATTATAATGCTCTGTGGATCAGTAAAAAGTCTGGCCAACAAGGCGACAATCTTAATCCATCTTCCCGGGTCCGAGAGTGTGAAATTAACGTGGCTATGGATAAGAATAGCGATGTGCCGCGCCAGCTTTGGCTATACAGAGCACTGCTGGTCTTAAAATATTCATATCAACAGGACCACGGGACTGGGGGCAAGGACCGAGGGCAGCGGTGCGAAGTGGAGCCACAGCTTCATCAAATACAATATGACAAATATTGTGCGAGACCAATGCAAAAATAACCGCTAAAGCTGTCCGTTACCAGTAATGAGCTTTTTTTGTGGTGGGGAGTCCCTCTGAAATTTGAAAATGAAACCACTTTTTTTTTCTTTTTTTTTACTGCACGCAGTGATTCTGTCGCTCTGCTCCCTCCTGTCTGTCTCACCACTCTGTCTGTGCCGGCCCCTCCTCCTTCTCATGAGTCCACACACATGCACACACAAAGCACAACCACTCCTTCGTTCACATGTTGGCTGCATGAGTTTTAGAGAGCGTATTTCAGCATTTTACAGTCTACAGTCTAGCTGTATTTTTGCATCTTTCATGTATCTAAATCAGTGATTTCCAACCTTTGTGGAGCCAAGGCCCATATTTTACAATTGAAAAATCTCACGGCACACCAACAAACAAAAATTTCACAAAAAGTGGATACATTAATTACTGTATGTACTTCCGCCCATCTAATAGAAGAGCATGTATTTGTTCATTGTATCACGATGCCTCACTGGCATAAATGGATGAACAAAGATACATTATTTTTTTTCGAGCATCCATCCATCCACTTTCTGTACTGCTTAATCCTCAAGGCTCGCGGCCGTGCTAGAGCCTATCCCAGCTATCTTTGGGCGAGAGGCGGGGTACACCCCGAAATGGTCGCCAGCCAATCGCAGGGCACACATAAAAAAACAACCACTCGCGCACACATTCACACCTAAGGGCAATTTAGAGTCTTCAATCAACCTACCATGCATGTTTTTGGGATGTGGGACGAAACCAGAGTACCTGGAGAAAACCCACGCAGGCATGGGGAGAACATGCAAACTCCACACAGGTGGGGCTGGGATTTGAACCCAGGTCCTCAGAACTGTGAGGAAGATGTGCTAACCAGTCTACCACTGTGCCGCCATTTTTCGAGCAATTATGTAAAATTTTATAATTTCCTACGGTACACCTGAAGAGCGCTGACGGCACACTAATGTGCCCCGGCACACTGGTTGAGAATCACTTATCTAAATAGTCGCCAAAACATGGCGTCAAAACGAAGAGCACATTGTAAAGCCATATTTAAAAAATAAAATAAAAAAGAGCAGGATGTCATGAAACTGAGCACATACACCTAATCTAGTGACTCTGAACCTTTTCTACAACTGCAGTTAATATTAGTCTTTCTTACTCTTTGCATTACCTCCAAATATACAGGTACCGTAATTTATTGTGTATGGTACACTCTCGAGGATAATGCGCACCCCAAAATTGACTCAAACAAATCAGGTATACCATCCAGCCATCCATTATCTGTACCGCTTATCCTCACTAGGGTTGCTGGAACCTATCCCAGCTGACTCTGGGCGAGAGGCGGGGTACACCCTGAACTGGTCGACAGCCAATCGCTGGGCACATAAACAATTCTTTTAGAGGGCTGGGTCAAAAAAGATTGTATGGTTTAAATAAAGAGTGTCCAAATTATCAATTTTCTTACCAGCCTGTTGCATAAACTCAGAGTACCACACATTGTAAAAGCCTCCTTTGCACAATATAACCTTAACGCAAGTGCTTCCTTTGCACAATATAACCTTAACGCAAGTGTTGCACTGAGGTGACTGGTCAGTTATTTTAACATAGTAAACACTTTTGTTTGCCGCTGCTGTTGGGCACAAGCACGGCTTCTTTGTTGGTTTTTGCCGCTTCGTTAGTTTTCGCCACTTTCTTATTCAGGGTCGGCGGACTGTATGCATCGAAACTGGGAAACAATTGTTTTTAATTTTAACGATCCCGGGAGAACCCGGTTCCAATTGGTTCTCAATGCCCAACCCTACCTGCTAACTCCAGCTTCTGATTATTTTTTGCACTCCTGTCAGAAATCTTCAATCACCTGATCGAGGCAAATTTATAGTGGTATGATTGGCTTTCCACTTACGTATTATGGCCCCAACCGTGCTCACTAGAATGTTCAAAAGCTTAGATATGCACCTGTAATGAATGCCATCTTTATGTTTTGCAACAATTAGTTTGCAGCTGTTTCAATGGTCTTGAGACAGCTCTTTGCTCTTACCCATCATGAGATGTGTCTTGAGTCACACCTTGGCAATGAGACCTTTTTGTAGGCCATCAATTAGAAATGAACCAGCTGATATTCATTTGCACTGACAAGGGGCTGGATTGCTGTTTGATTATTGATAGATTTTAAGTGTTGTCTTGGCTTTCCATGCCTTTTTGCACCTCCCTTTCTTCATGTGTTCAATATTTTTTCCCTGTGTCATTTCACATTTTTACACACAACTTAATTTCTGAGCTTATTTTTTCTACTTTCATTGTATGTATTAATTACTTGGGTTGTTCTGGTGAAATTTTCAGGACAATAGCACCTTTGGAAGTATAAGTAGTGAGAAAAATGGTGATGTGTTAAATATTTCAGCCACTGTATATATGCAAAAAAATGTTAGTAGTGATCCTCTCCAAATAAAAAAATAAAAATATTCTAACTAGTAACATTACTTATACTAAGGCTTGCTTGCACTTAAATAATGTATTTAATATTGTGGCACATCTTAGTGTATTGTAAGTATTTTTCCACCTCCCGCATGACCCTTGGCACATCAGCCGGCTTGCACAACATACTGAAAGCTAACGTTGTCATGTGCCCAGATAACACGCCCACTCCTGGTGCAAGATAATATTAATAAAAAAAAATAGTTAAGACAACAAAAACTGCAGAGGCGGAATATACACACATAAACTCAATTAGCAGTCACACTATTTATGGGATTAGGGGACTAAAGGCCTCTTTCTACTCCCGCGCTCGCGCGACCGACAACGCCCGCATTGCATCACGTGACCGACGCATTGGCCCGCACGGCCCCTCTGCGTCACTTGACTCGCACACGGCAAAAATTGTTGTTGCGGAGATCATCTCTCATGATTGGCCCATTTTAGTCACATGCTGTGATGACGTACTCAGCCTTCCCCTTTTTCAAAACTGCGCGCGTGGGTTGCGCTCGAGTATAAAGGGAAACTGTGCGCGGGATAGCCGCAGTGACGTCAACGCGGTCACCGCCCGCGTGAGTATAAAGAAGCCTTAACTGGCTTAAAACAGCATTTAAACAACTATACAATGGCGATAGCCAGGCTAGGACATCCTCTGATAGCAAGGTGCCATGATGACCTCAACTATGACATCATTGCTAAAAACACTCCCTCCTCACTATCAGAGGATTTCCCAGCATGCCTAGTGCCATTGTACAGTTGTAAGTCAGTTAGTGTCACGTTACGATGGTATAATTTAACTCTGGACCCAGAAGCAAGCAGAGGCTGAGAGGGTTGTGGTGAAAGGTTTATTAGAGGAGAATGATCAAGGCGGATTCCTTGGGCGTATTGACAGGTCATCGGGACAGGGAACGTGCGGCAGGCGGTGGCGTGAGCAGGTGGATGGCTTGGTGGCAGGAGGTCAGCACAGCAAGGAACACGGAAGGAGCACGGAGGAGAACAATAATACTCTGGCGAGAGTTTCCGGGATCTGGCAGGCTTTTATGCAGGTGAAGAGGGCTGATTGATGACAGGTGCACGGCTTAGTTTGAGCTGATTAGAGAGAGAGAGGGAGGGAGCGAGAGAGGGCGAGAGGAGCGGAAAGCGCCACCCAAGCTCCAACAAAAGACTGCAGAGCATAGCTCATGACAGTACCCCCCTCTCAACGGACGCCCCCTGGCCCTGCCGGAGGGCTAAGGGCACAGGTGGAGACAGGCTACAGGTGATACATGGAACGTTGGATGACTTTTCAGAGACTGCCGAAGTTTCAGTTGAACAGACTTGGGATAAATGATTTTTGTGATCGGGAATGGGCCAATAAAGCGCGGGGAGTGAGTTTGCGGGATTGTCTAGAGTGGAAGGTCACGGGAGGAAAGCCAACGGTTTGATCCACATTGTACTCAGGCGTAGGGGAGCGACGAAGGTCCGCAAGACGTTTATTTTTCTCAGTGGATCAGATTAAGGGCGCCCTGATGTCCTTCCAGACAGCCTGGACTCTCTTGAAGTGACCCCTCACCGCGGGAACGCCACCGCCTGCTCCTGTTCCCTAAATAATGGAGGTTGGAAACCGTAGCAAGCCATGAATGGGGACATACCTGTGGTGGAGCTGGTAAGGGACTTGTGGGTGTACTCAATCCACGGGAGGAATGAGCTCCACGAGGTGGTGTTGCGTGCGGCAATGCAGCGAAGGGCTGATTCTATGGACTGATTTGCCCCCTCCATCTGGCCGTTGGTCTGTGGATGGTATCCAGGCGACAAGCTGGCTGCTGCGCCCACCGCTTTACAGAACTCCTTCCATACAAGGGAGGAGAACTGAGGACCTCGGTCCGAAACAATATCGATGAGAATTCCGTGGCGTTTGAAAACATGTTGGACAAGGAGGTTAGCAGTTTCAAAGGCAGAGGATGGTTTGTGGACGGGTACGTAATGAACATATTTGGAAAAACGATCGACAATGGTAAAAACGAGTGTTACCTTCAGAGGGGGGTAGGCTGGTAACGAAGTCCAAAGCGATGTGGGACCAAGGGCGACTCGGGATACGCAAGGGGCCCAGCAGACCAGCTGGGGGCATCTGTGAAGTCTTCCCTCGGGCACAGACGGAGCAGGCTTGGACGAACTCCCGGGTGCCTTTGGCCAGGCTAGACCACCAGAAGTGCTGTTGTATGAAATGGATGGTGCGGGTGAAGCCGGGATGACAGGTGAGCTTGGAGTTGTGGGCCCACTGAAGGACTTCAGAGCGTGCGGAATTGGGTACGAACAGTCGATTTAGAGGTCCGGTCTTGGGATCCAGATGAGTTTTTTGAGCCTCTTTGACAACTTGTTCGACTTTCCAAGTGTAATTCAGTCCCCTCCAGCTAGTGCTTCCACTCTTCCAATGCCCATATTATGGCCAACAGCTCTCGGTTGCCAACGTCATAGTTTCGTTCAGCGGGAGATAGACGACGAGAAAAGAAAGCACAGGGATGAAGTTTTTTGGAAAAGGGGTTCCGTTGAGAGAGAACGGCCCCTGCCCAGTGTCCGAAGCGTCAACCTCCACCACGAACTGGAAGGAGGGGTTGGGATGTCGGAGAATGGGAGCAGTGGTAAAAAGGGTCTTGAGTTGGTTGAAGGCTTAGGATGCTGCTGGGGTCCATTGAAACGGAGAGCTGTTGGATGTGAGGCTCGTGAGAGGGATTGCGAATTTACTGTAATTGCGGATAAAGCGACGGTAGAAGTTGGCGAATCCAAGGAAACGTAGTTCTTTGCAGTAGGTGGGAGTGGGTCAGTTAAAGACAGCTTGGATCTTGGCAGGGTCGGGTTGTAGTTGTCCTTTGGAGATGATGTAGCCTAGGAAGTGCACAGAGGAGAGGTGAAATTTGCATTTTTCGGGTTTGACATACAGGCGGTTTTCAAGGAGGTGCTGGAGGACTTGGCGTACATGACTGCGATGTTCTTCAGGGAAGCGGGAGAAAGTGAGAATGTCGTCCAAGTAAACGAAAACAAACCGGTTCAACATATCGCGGAGGACGTCATTGATGAAGGTTTGGAAGACAGCGGGGGCGTTGGTTAATCCAAACGGCATGACTTGGTATTTAAAGTGTCCGAGAAGGGTATTGAAATCAGTTTACCATTCATCCCCCTCTCGGATACGGATGAGGTGGTAGGCATTTTGTAGGTCCAATTTGGTGAATATCTGGGCATCACAGAGGGGTTCAAATGAGAGGTCGAAGAGTGGTAGTGGTGATTTATTTTTCACGGTGATGTCATTGAGTCCACGGTAGTCGATACAGGGGCGGAGAGTGGTGTCTTCTCAACAAAAAAGAAGCTGGCCCCTACTAGAGACGAGGAAGGATGAATGAGACCGGAAGCCAGAGAGTCATGGATATAGTCCTCCATTGCCTTTTTCACAGGACAGTAGGAAAGTATTCAGACACCCTTAAATTTTTCACTCTGTTATATTGCACCCATGAGCTAAAATCATTAAAGTTATTTTTTTTTTCCTGATTAATGTACACACAGTACGCCATATTGACAGAAAAAAACTGAATTGTTGAAAATTTTGCAGGTTTATTAAAGAAAAACTGAAATATCACACAGCCATAAATACTCAGACCCTTTTCTCAGTATTTAGTAGAAGCACCCTTTTGAGCTAATACAGACATGAGTATTTCTGTGAATGATCCAACAAGTTTTTCGCACCTGGATTTGGGGATCCTCTGCCATTCCTCCTTGCAGATCCTCTCCAGTTCTGTCAGGTTGGATGGTGAACGTTGGTGGACAGCCATTTTCAGGTCTCTCCAGAGATGCTCCATTGGGTTTATGTCAGGGCTCTGGCTGGGCCATTCAGTCACGGCGTTGTTCTGAAGCCACTCCTTCGTTATTTTAGCTGTGTACCTAGGGTCATTGTCTTGTTGGATGGTGAACCTTCGGCCCAGTCTGAGGTCCTGAGCACTCTGGAGAACGTTTACATCCAGGATATCCCTGTACTTGGCCGCATTCATCTTTCCTTCGATTGTAACCAGTCGTCCTGTCCCTGCAGCTGAAAAACACCCCCACAGCATGATGCTGCCACCACCATGCTTCACTGTTGGGACTGTATTGGACAGGTGATGAGAAGTGCCTGTTTTTCTCCACACATGCCACTTAGAATTAAGGCCAACAATTTCTATATTGGTCTCATCAGACCAGAGAATCTTATTTCTCACCATGTTGGTAGTACATCAGGTGTTTATTATTATTATTTTTTTAGCAAAGTCCATGGGGGTTTTCATGTGTCTTGCACTGAGGAGAGGCTTCCGTCGGGCCACACTGCCATAAAGCCCCGACTGGTGGAGGGCTGCAGTGATGGTTGAGTTTCTAGAACTTTCTCCCATCTCCTGACTGCATCTCTGGAGCTCAGCCACAGTGATCTTTGGGTTCTTCTTTACCTCTCTCACCAAGGCTCTTCTCCCCAGATTGTTCAGTTTGGCCGGATGGCCAGCTCTAGGAAGAGTTCTGGTTGTCCCAAACGTCTTCCATTTAAGGATTATGGAGCCCACTGTGCTCTTAGGAACCTTAAGGGCAGCATAATTTTTTTTGTAACCTTGGCCAGATCGGTGCCTTGCCACAATTCTGTCTCAGCTCTTCAGGCAGTTCTTTTGACCTCATGATTCTCATTTGCTCTGACATGCATCGTGAGCTGTAAGGTCTTATATAGACAGGTGTGTGGCTTTCCTAATCAAGTCCAATCAGTATAATCAAACACAGCTGGACTCCAATGAAGGTGTAGAATCACCTCAAGGATGATAAGAAAAAATTAACAGCACCCGAGTTAAATATATGAGTGTCACAGGAAAGGGTCTGAATACTTATGGCTGCAATATTTCAGTTTTTCTTTAATAAATCTGAAAAACATTTCAACAATTCCATTTTTTTCTGTATATATGGGGTGCTGTGTGTACATTAATGAGGATTTTTTTTTTTTTTCCAAATAATACACACCATTTACTTTTGACGATTTTTTGGGGGGGAAATGTGCATTATAGATGAGAAATTGTGGTACTTTATGCCCACAAAAGTATAATCTGCATGTTCTTTGTAGACATTAGAATGTGTATCGATACGAACACTAGCTATCAGGCAAGAGCAGGTTAGCCTGAGAGTTGGAATAATTTCTCATTGCCAGTAGGTGAATACAAACTGGACTTGGAAATGCTATACAAATATGGTATCACTTGAATGCTTTTGTGCACGTTTCAAACAATGTGTTTTACTTTCCTTTTTAAGCTAAATAGCTTTGAAGATGAGCAACATTTTGGTTTGGCAGCGCATCACGTGTGAATTGATGTCCATATAAGTAGGCTTATGTGAACTCTCAAAGTGGAGTAACATTATATTCTAGCTTCTTCCGACGGAAGAAAAATCGTGGCAGTGGGAATAGAGGATGCGCGGACTGAGTAAAGTGCTCACTTGTAGATGTAGCACTGAAGGGATGTGGCTACTACAAGGTGCCCGAAAGCTAGCGAGGCTTTGATGACTCGATCTCTGAACTCCAACACGTCCACCGCATCATTCATCACATTCCTCACCTGTGGAAAAAAAATATAGAGAATGACACGAGAGATTGGCGCAGTGTACATAAAATATTTTATTTATATACACAGGAAGCAGTATATCATATATCCAAGCATACGTAGGGTAACTGTGGCCAGAGAAAGACATTTGTACCTGTTTGGAATGTGTGTCTGCACATACTGGTGTGCTGCCATAGATAAATACTTCCCTAGTAGCTCCCTCTGTGAATGAATGGACTTTTTCCAGCGCCAGGTGAAAGGTGGGGTTATTTTTACAGCTTTACAAATCTTCCTCCTCTGCCCCCTCCAGCAAGACAAATTTACAAGCAACACAACCAAGAATTAAAAAAACAACAACATTCGACCGCAAGGTGGTAAATTTAGCTGGCTAATTCACAAACCACTGGCAGATGTGCACGTTTAAAGCAGCCTATGAGGAGGAAAGGCGGAGTAAGGAGACAGAAAAAATGCCTGCGAGGCTGAAAATAAGTGGCCGATGACCCACGTTTGTTTGGTTTACACAAAATGCACTCAGTAAAGATGCCTGATCCTGTTTTTTTCTCGGTGTGTATTCCTTTCTATGGACATTTGGGCACGTTAAATCCATGTAAATGCTACTTTGTGGTCAGCTTGACTTTAAACTACAAAATAGTGGAGCAAAGGGAGGCAGCAAGACAGTGTAGCCATTGTCATTGCAAGGCTGCCTGGCATAGGGGCAGGGTCCAACTATAATATATGGCTACGAGACGCCAGTGTTTTTTTGCATACATATGCAAGTGAAACGTGCGGTCAACATTAGGTATACAGCCACATTGTAATAACGGCATTAAAAAAACTATCAAAAAAATTCTTAATCAAGATGATAACACTCAATTTTATAAGATACAGGTGTTCCTCAGTTCCGCCATACGGCAGTTTGAAGTTATCATAATTAACTAGTTTACATGGTGGCATAAGAATATGTTGTCACACAGCACAAGAAGGCACACTCTGTTAAAGTCTGATTGTTGTTTTTCATTTTATTGTGTATAGTCAATGATAGTGCGGTGGTACAGTTGTCTGACTACATAGGTTTAGTTCCCATTTGAGGGCCTATCTCACTTGCCTGGAGACTTTGGTGATCTGACGACTAGAGTCTCCGCTGGTTGTGGAGATGTATCCTGGAGACTTGGCAGGTCACCAGGGAGTCGCTGTTAATTTGAACATGATTTTATCTGAGACTTTTGGAGACTTACAAGTCTCCAGCAGGTCTCAAAGAAGTCACAGAGACTAAAAGACAAAGGACTGCGCATAAGCTGGTCTGCACACAGCAAAAACAGCACCAGATTCCACTGTAGTGCACGTATTTGTGCACCAAAACATTTTGCAGTATAAAGTATGAGCCAGAGCCACTATCGCCTGGCCGTTTGCCAGGTCAGGCCGCACAGAGAGAATGAATAAACCGTCGCCCAGAGTTCGACAGGAAAAGAAAAGAATATGTACATCCATAATAAATAATTAGGGCTGTGCGATTCTGGCAAAAATAAAAGTCACGGGTATTTTGATTGCTCTTAAAATAAAAATCAATAAACATGAATATTCACTGATTTAAAAACTTGAGAATTTATTGAAGTAACCAAAACTCAACTTTAAATATAACTTAAAAGAACAACCAGAAATAAATTAGTAACATTAAACAAGTATTATAATAATAATAATAATAATAGCCGGCACGGTGTTTAACTGGTTAGCACATCTGCCTCACAGTTCTGGGGACCGGGGTTCAAATCCTGGCGCCGCCTGTGTGGTGTTTACACACAGTCTTCTCCCCGTGCCTGTCTTTTACGAACACCGGGCTTTATCTTGTCAAATCAAACGCGACCAGATACACTCGTCACCATGGCCACGACAACCACAATCGATCGCGCGTGTATTGTGTTGGTCAAAAAAAGAACAAAATGGGGGAAAACGTGTGGTGGTGGTCATCGGTGCTTGGGAGAAGACGTTTGTTCAAGGATTGCTTGAGGTATATTCACGTACTTTTACTACGATACGGCTCGGAAGCAGGCAACAAAACGTTACGTAGTCTCGCAAGCTTGTGCTAGCACTAACGGTTGTATGTAAACATACGAGTGTTCTGTCAAATCATGTTCTAAAGTTTCTGTGTGTGTGAAATTATTTAATTACAATAAAGTAATTTAATTACAGTAAGTTAGCACCCGTTATTTTGACCTGACTGATTAGAATACATGACCTGACAAGAGAATATACTCAGTATGCAGTACACAAGTATATACAGTAAATTAAGTTATTTAAACACACATTGCTCCATCTTGTGATCGGCTCGGTGATCGGTTATCGTTTTCTTTAAACTCACTGATCGGTGATCAGCCCCGAAAATCCTGTTCATGTAAAGCCTAGTACATAGGATTATATCAGCGACTTCAGGATCAGAATCAGAATCATCTTTATTTGCTGAGTATGTCAAAAACACACAAGGAATTTGTCTCCTGTAGTTGGAGCCGCTCTACTCACTGAGCAATAAAAGGTTACTAGTAATGTGGTAATGCCGATACTTTTTTATTTATTTTTTACCATTGGGGAAATGATGCCGAGTCCTCTAGCAATTTAGAGCAGTCTGAAATGACTAACAGAACAATAGTCTGGTGCAGTGACCATTGTGCAAATGGCGCAGAGACTTCAAGAAATGTATGCAGTTTAAAGTAATTAGTAGTGCAATAATCTGGAACAATGTCAATTGTGCTAATGGTGCAGATACTTCTCAAGCACATGAGTGGGCCAGTATTGGTGAACAACAGATATGTAGTTGTACAGAGTGGCGAGACTACTTCAGTGAGTTCACGAATAATGTATAATTGGCCCGACAGAGACGTGACTACAATCAAGACAAAACTGGCAGCACGTTACAATGGAATTGTAAGTTAACCGTTTAAGAAGTTAATGGCAAGGATGAATTGGTTGTCACCTTTTCTGGAGAGTCTCCGACACATCGTCCTGGTGAGAGAGCAAGAAATATATTGGTCTCCCAGGACGCCGGGCGTCTCCGCCAGTGGCCCTTTAGTGATGGTGCGAATGTGAATTATTTGCAGGTGATGTAAACATGCTACTGCAAAGTAGGGGCGCTGCAGTTACAGTACATTAACCTTGAATTATTGTTCATGGAATGTTAGTGTAGTGTCGGAAGGTAGGGTGTTTAAAATCACTTGCCAGACAAAATGTCACCAAGTCATACTCGCTTAGAGCGCGTGCACACTCCAAAGACTCCGTTGATTAAACAGATTAACAGTTGCTGCTAAAGAACGTCATCCCCAAGCCCCACTCTACAGACATGACCAATCAACCTGTACGTAACCAAACTGTCAAACCAACATTTGTCATGCTTGGAGAGTGAGGCACACAGATGATGTAATACAAAGGCGTCTTGGACGCTAAATTAGTGTAGCGACAGGGCTAATACTAGGGATGCCAAGATTTGTTGACTTGCCACGACTAGAATAGTTGACAATTTAATAGTCAATGTTATTGTTTTTTTAAGCTTTTCTCTCAAAAGTGCCTGAATCCTCCCGCTAGTTCGCCTTTTGTCTGCCTGCCTGGCTTCTCCCAGCCGTGACGCACATGCACATCAGTGGTTAGCCGGGCCTTTCTATGACGCACAGGCGCAACAAACAAATATGGCAACCCCTGTTTTTGTTTGTTTTTTTGCATTTGCATTTGAAGGAACGGTCTCCCCAGAATAGAATCAAAATCATCATAAAATCATTCTCTGTGAAGGAAGGAAGGCATCTGTTGGCATAGAAATGGACAGACAACAATTCTACACTCTTCACTTTTGTTCAACCTTGGCAGAGGTCTGTGCTCATTATCTACTGTATGTCAAGAAAGAAGCTTTAAGACATCTGTTGTGATGAATCTCATTAGATTGGGCAGCCATACCAAATGAAGTGTCTGCAGAGTATATACGTGTTTATCTACCTGCATGGTTTTCCTCTTGGTAAGGGTGATCATAAAGTTGTTCCACTCCCAGTGCTGCTCCACCACATTGGCAAAGATGACATGGCCATTCCCGCAGGCCCCAGCCACCTGGGTGCCATCAGCAGACCAGGCCAGGCTGAACACGCTGCCCGTGTTTGGTTTCTCCAAAGCGTAGGACCACTGCAAGGAGAGGAGGAATATCATAATTAACAATGATGGCTAAAAATGTGGATTTCTTTTGCGAGCGCTTTATAGCAAATAGACGTCTATGGAAGAGCTGAGAGCCATATGAGTGAGAGCAGATCCCCGTGCACAGAATGTAAACTCTGCTGGAAAGAAGTCTCAGCCAGTCAATCAGTGAGCCGAGATGAACTGTGAGACATTGAAGGAGCGCTCGGCCCTGCCAAGTCCAGCACTTGCGCTCGTAAACATACGCTCTGCTATGCTCATCTATCACACGTAGGGGGCAGGGAGAAAGGCAGAACAGGGCTCTGACAAGTACAACCTTGTTTTTTTAAATAGGAAATGATTTAGTGGTGAAGCCTCAGGAGTAGCTCAATATAGGTGTCACGTCAAAAATATTAACATCCTTTAAATATCCAATAAAAAAATCAAGCTCATTTTCCCTGAGACACAGCTTTAATCAATCGATTGATGAAAACAAAACAAAAATCTTTATACTGACAAGCAATAAGCATGAGCAAGAGGCTATGTATTGATCGGGATTTGATGATTTGTTGATGTTTCGGCCAAAACACAAAGAAAAGTTGTGTATCGGATAAAAAAAATTAAAAAAAATAAAAATTTGGAGATACATTATTCTTTTCATTGGATAGCGACCATATGAAAAAAAAATGAAAAACCAATTTCCACACAACATTGTGGATGGTTGGTGCATGGCCAAAGGAGTACCCATCCCACTTTGACGAGTAACCTCTTACAATACTATCAATAAAGCATAAAGTAGTCTGCTAACAAATGGCTGAACAAAAAAAAAAATTATTTTTTATCAGTTATGTCTAGGTGGAAGTCAGCGCTCTCGGGGTCTTAACGGGAACCGGGTCAAAACAGTGTCGTTTTTGCTGTACATAAAAACAAGGTTTTGGAGCCTAAAACATTTGAAAACAGTTCAGTGTGAAAGTTTTAGAAAATGAAAGCATTACTTTTTCCATTTGAAAATTAAAAACATATGCATGAGTGTGAGGTATCTAGTATGGGCATGTCTAAGTCTGTCACAGTCAAAAACAACCACAGCAGAACACAACGGTGTGTCATAAATGTTCCAGGAATGGTGTAACAATTACAAGTTTTCGTCTTTAATTTGGCCAAGAAGATCAAGCACCAAGTCTACAAAGAGGTCCTGGGGTGTTTACTTTGTTCGGCACACAAGCAAAGGCGAGAGTTGTTGCAGGACGAATCATAGCAGTTTTTCCATGACAACGCAACTGCCCTGAGCATCCGACAGTTCCTGGCCAAGAAAAACATCACCCAACTTGGCTCGATGTGATTTTTTCCCCCCCCCTTTCCCAATCTCAAGGAGGTCAACAAAGGGACCCATTTTTAAAATGTGAACGACATCAAGACGGCTGTTACGACGGTGCTGCAGAGGATGGAGAATCCTTCCAGGAGTGCATGAAGGTGTGGCAGCGAAAGGTGGGAAAGTGCATTACACCCCAGGGGGATTACTTCAAAGAAGAAAACGTAGTTTGATTTTGAAATACATCTTTGTGGCCGACTGTCTATGGCTTTGAAAGGTGAGACCTGGCCTGGTGAGTGATGTGGGCGTCAGCAATTGAAATACATCCTTTGTGACACATTGTACTTCTCCAGTAAATCGTAGTTTACTGCGTCACTACTGTATCCAATGGTTGTATTAATTAGTCCATCCATCCATTTTCTGAGCCGCTTCTCCTCACTAGGGTCACGGGCGTGCTGGAGCCTATCCCAGCTGTCATCGGGCAGGAGGCGGGGTACACCCTGAACTGGTTGCCAGCCAATCGCAGGGCACATACAAACAAACAACCATCCGTACTCACATTCACACCTACGGGCACGGGGAGAACATGCAAACTCCACACAGGCAAGGCCGGGGATTGAACCCGGGTCCTCAGAACTGTGAGGCTGACGCTCTAACCAGTCGGCCACCGTGCCGCTATATTAATTAGTCTTCATGTGTATTTCACACATACGCTTAGGCAGTGTATTCAAAAGACGGTTTCGTTGGGGAGGACACAAAGTTGGGGTACTGTGCACAGTATTTCTTTACAAACTACTAGTACCAACTACTAGCCCAGCATGTGCATTAGTGTTTTCAGTCATTTTTGCAGGTCTTCAATTTCTTTGTACCTGTTACAATGAAGGAATTCTTATTCAATGTAAACAATGTGGTACAATTTGTTTTTTACAAGGTGGTTGTTGTGTTAACATACCAGTACCCTCACTATATGTTTTCAGTGATCACCCACCTGTGCACACTTACACATATAAGGGACATAATAGGCTTGCATCAAACTTGAAATTTCACAGCTTTCTTTATGCTATTAAGCATTTTTGGGCTCTGTGTCTGGCATCTGACCGATGAGAGCTGGACTAGGGTTTCCTCAACTGTCCAACAAGCAGACACCTTGAAATCTTCAACTACTTAGGAAAGGAGAAAAGTGCTAATGGTAGCCTAAATGTAGCCCTTTTTTTTTGCAACGGGTGGAGAGATAGTGCGGTTCAGCGGGCCAAGAGTTGTGGCAAGCGTGGAGAAAATAATCTCACTTTGTGCCCCGCCTGATACACACGCAGCTGTGGGATGTGAGGCATGGCCTTATTTCCTCCGCGTTCCCTTTTGACAGGGCTAAAAGGTAACAGTCGGCAGGGTACAGGTTAGCTGCTTTGATCTCCTCTGGTCCGCCTTTCTCCAATACACATATTTCTCCACTGGTTTCCCTCTCAAGTAGTTAATGTCATATTGGGACTAAAAATAGTTGCTGCAAAAATAAGACCAGCACTGCAATGTGAACAAGAGACAGTTTGTTAAACTTCAATGAAAAAGTGTTGTAATTGCGTTCTCCTCCCTTTTCCCCACTGCCTTCAACGCCTGCCCTCCTCACTCATCACAGCAGGAACTATTTTCCTTATTCCTATTTTTTGACATTCACAACATGAGTGGAGTTGTGCTCGGGGAGGCTTTTAAGTTCAGGCCGGCTTCAACAATAATGAGAGACGTCATTTATTCTGCAGCTAACGTCTTGAGATGGCCCACTCTGTGTTAAAGCACCCAAGGGGGAAAGGGGGAAGGGATGTCTTGATGGATGCGGCTGAACGCATACAACAGATTGTAATGAAGCGGGACATGTGATACCTGCCAAAAAGGAGCACTGCTGGATTCACGCTTACCTAATGCTTTTAACACATTGAGCAGTTTTACTCGTCCAAGAGTCAGCCAAAAAACCAGCATGTGAGTGTGTGTGTGTGTGTGTGTGTGTGGAAAAAGAGGGGTTGTCTGCTGTGTACAATATTTATGTGCATACGTGTCTCTGTACGCAAAGAGTAGATGTGTGCAACACTGAAGAGTTTTAAGATTAAGTACATGTCAGAAAATAAGACAATAACACATACGCACAATACAAGTGTGAGGTCTGCATGCACACAATGGGAGGCAGATGCGAGGTCACCATTTCAGCGACCGTCAAATGTCACTATAAAGGGTGAAGCTGCATGTGTGTAATATAAAGGGAGGCTTTTCAGCAATGTCTGGATTTGTGACGAGAAATATTTTTAAAATAAAGTATAGCCCTCAGCAGAGCGCAGACCATTGCCAAAGCTGAATGATTGTAAACGTATCCATCGGATTATTTGATTGCTATGCAAGGTCATATTGTTCCAGTCCAACACTATATGTGCAGAGCCATCCGCTGGATGCCACACTCGGACCCGATGCTAAGGGACTTGAACATTGTATATTTCTTGTGCCCTCACCTTCATACAGATTACCAAAATTAAAAGGGTTCTTGCACAGCACATGCGTGTCATTATCACTATGAATGCCTCAGTCATCATGATTTTTTTTTTACATGGTTTCATTGTCCACAAAAAAGTTATTTGATAAAACAAGTGATTTTGATCATGTATATTCTATTTTCATTTATATTGAATATTTTGTATGTGTCCCTGAAATTGCTGTCCACCCTGTCATGGGGTAACTACCCCTTTACTAACGCCAACCAGTTCCCCCCCCCCCCCCCTTCTTTAGTGGAGGCTGAAACAGTGATAGCAGAATAAATATTTACACTTGTGTTTCATAATTTTTTATCAGATTTTGTGTGCAGTTAGATGCTGTTACGCTTAACATGTTCATTCTGTCAGAAAATATTTGTCAAACACTACACAGTCCACGTGCCAGCTAAACTCGTCCAAGAGTCAGCCAACAAACCAGCATGAGTGTGTGTGTGTGTGTAAAAAGAGGGGTTGTCTGCTGTGTACAATATTTATGTGCATACGTGTCTCTGTATGCAAAGAATGAAGGTCCACCGTGTGCTCATTAAATTAAATTAATTAGCCAAAAATGTCCACCCGCTTAGCAAGTTCCCATATTTTGCTGTTTGCATGTAGATTGTCTGCTTGCAGTTTATTTATTTGGAAAAAAAAGTGTGAACGCTTGACCAATATGAAATTCTAAAAACACATCTACTTAATACAATAACTATTAAGATCAATGGAAAATATCTACTTTTTTTGGGGTGAAATGGGTGTCAAAGGATTAGGAGGATTTTGACACACTAAGTTTCATGGAAATTCGTTGTGACATTTTTAATAGGAATGGGCATATAAAGGTTCCAGAAAATTGTTTGATTAACCAATCAATAGAAGTAAATGCACCACATTACTTGGCTGCACCATGAATTAGCTACATCCACACATAACTCCTCTGGGAAACAACTTTGTTATAGACCCTGTGTTGGCAATGACAGAGGTCAAACGTTTTCTGTAAGTCTTCATAAGGTTTTCACACACTGTTGCTGGTATTTTGGCCCATTCCTCCATGCAGATCTCTAGAGTAGTGATGTTTTGAGGCTGTCGCTGGGCAAAAAAGACTTTCAACTCCCTCCAAAGATTTTCTATGGGGTTGAGATCTGGAGACTGGCTAAGCCACTCCAGGACCTTGAAATGCTTCTTACGAAGCCACTTCTTCGTTGCCCGGGCGGTGTGTTTGGGATCATTGTCATGCTGAAAGACCCAGCCACGTTTCATGGAAGCAGGTTTTCACTCAAAATCTCACGATACATGGTCCCATTCATTCTTTCCTTTACACCAGGGGTGTCAAACTCGTTTTTGTCACGGGCCACATCACAGTTATGGTTCCACTCGGAGGGCCGTTATGGCTGCAAATCCATATGAATGTATGGTTGCCTCATATTATTACATATACACAAATTAATGGATAATTACCTTTGAAATCAAAAGCCAGTAAAAAGTGTTTGTTCAACTATAGTATGAATCAATTTTATTTCAAAAGTGGGGTTGGTAACAAAATAAAAATGCTTGCAATATCTCAATATTTTTAAATGTGAAGCCAATTTGGAATTTTGGTATTTTAGCAAGAAACACAAAGTCGATGCACACGCTCGCGGGCCACATAAAATGACGTGGCGGGCCGGATCTGGCCCCCGGGCCACCAGTTTGACACCTGTGCTTTACACAGATCAGTCGTCCTGATCCCTTTGCAGAAAAACAGTCCCAAAACATGATGTTTCCACCCCCATGCTTCACAGTAGGTATGGTGTTCTTTGGATGCAACTCTGTATTCTTTCTCCTCCAAAAACGACAAGTTTAGTTTTTACCAAAAACTTCTATTTCGGTTTCATCTGACCATATGACATTCTCCCAATCCTCTTCTGGATCATCCAAATGCTCTCTAGCAAATTTTAAATAGGCCTGGACATGTACTGGCTTCAGCAGGGGCACACGTCTGGCACTGCAGGATTTGAGTCCCTGGTGGCGTAGTGTGTTACTGATAGTAGCATTTGTTACTTTGGTCCCAGCTCTCTGCAGGTCTTTCACTAGGTTCCCCCGTGTGGTCCTGGGAATTTTGCTCACAGTTCTTGTGATCATTTTGACCCCACGGGGTGAGTTCTTGCGTGGAGCCCCAGATTGAGGGAGATTATCAGTGTTTTTCTATGTCTTCCATTTTTTTATAATTGCTCCACAGTTGATTTCTTCACACCAATCTGCTTACCTATTGCAGATTCAGAGTCTCCCTATCCCTGCAGCTGAAAAACACACCCACAGGATGATGCTGCCACCACCGTGCTTCACTGTTGGGACTGTATTGGGCAGGTGATGAGCAGTGCCTGGTTTTGTCCACACATGCCACTTTGAATTAAGCCTAACAATTTCTGTCTTGGTCTCATAAAACCAGATAATCTTATTTCTCACCATCTTGGAGTCCTACAGGTGTTTTTTTTTAGCAAACTCCAGGCAGGATTTGATGTGTCTTGCACTGAGGAGAGGCTTCCGTCGGGCCACTCTGCCATAAAGCCTCGACTGGTGGAGGGCTGCAGTGATGGTTGACTTTCTGGAACTTTCTCCCATCTCCCGACTGCATCTCTGGAGCACAGCCACAATGATCTTTGGATTCTTCTTTTCCTCTCTCACCAAGGCTCTTCTCCCCCGATTGCTCAGTTTGGCCAGACGGCCAGCTCTAGGAAGGGTTCTGATCGTCCCAAATGTCTTCCATTTAAGGATTATGGAGGCCATTGTGCTCTTTGGAACCTTAACTGCAGCAGAAATTCAATTCAGAAAACAATTCTGTCTCTGAGCTCTGCAGGCAGTTCCTTTGACCTCATGATTCTCATTTGCTCTGACATGCACTGTGAGCTGTAAGGACTTATATCGACAGGGGTGTGGCTTTCCTAATCATATTTCAGTTTTTCTTTTTTAATAAATCAGCAAAAATTTCAACAATTACATTTTTTTTCCTGTCAATATGGGGTGCTGTGTGTACATTAATGAGGAAAAAGATGAACTTAAATGATTTTAACAAATGGCTGCAATATAACAAGAATGAAAATTTTAAGGGGGTCTGTAAACTTTCCTTTGCGACTGTGTGTGTGTATTATGTATATATATATATATATATATATAGAGAGAGAGAGAGAGAGAGAGAGAGAGAGAGAGAGAGAGAGAGAGAGAGAGAGAGAGAGAGATTACCTCATCCCATTAAAAATAATATTGGAAAAACAACAATTAATTGTTAACTTTCCCCAGAATTGATCCAAGTGGCTACTGCTATCATGGAATAGCAAAAAACAAGAGGGAAAACATTGGCAATGAATTGAAGTGATGGGAATGTGGACAAATAGTAGTACAGAAAGAAGAGAACAAGCAGACATGCAGAAGCAGTGTATGAAGGATCTGGGTAGGGTTGGGTGTGGGAGTCCTCTCGCTTGTCACTGAACCCCTCGTCTGCCTATAATGGGCAGCTTTGTGGCCAGAGAGAAGGTGACAGACATGACGTTTAGCCGAGCCATGGAGAGAAAGCGGGGGTGGGGAATCCCTCAAACTCACAATGAGCTCATAGATGTAGACGATGTATATAAAGCTGTGCATGTAAACAAACACACACACTCAAGTGTTTGTGTCGCGGCAGAAGACTAGGTCTGGTAATCCTACACCTGAGACCATCGCTCTAAAGCACAGAGCAAAAAAACACCCACGTATATATCCTGTGTGTGTTGACACGTGTGTGTTAATGTGACTCAGACGCAAACACGTTAGTTGCATGTAGGTGAGAAACCCTGGAGTGCTGAGCTGCAGAAATTATCCTCAGGGTTGCGGTAGTATTTCAGAGAAAATATCGTAATGCTATTCGAGCATCTACCCTCATTCACCATACTTGACTGGGGATCACTCACCCCACCAGGGTGTCATTTCTACCAACCCTAGCTTTGTTTGTATGAGTTTTTTTTTTTTTTTACTGGAAATAGATAACACTGTTTTCTATTTCTTTACAATGTACCAACCCCAACTACTGGCCTGACAACAGTGTGAACAGTTATGATTTTTAAATCTGTACTTGAAACTTTTCAACAACAACAACTTGGCAGTTTTTACCATACTGTTGTCATGTAAATGTACCAAAATACATTTGCATCGTACTATATCTACTGTATATCACTAGTCCTGGCATGTGTCATGGGACTGCGCCTTCTCTCTATTGTTGCCCTAAATCACTTCATTGAACAAACCGTAATAAAACAAACACATGATAAGCACATTCATACACGAGCTGCCGATGTCCACAACTCTCGTCAAGCCACTCAAAAATGCAGACTGGCTAACTGTGTACTTTAATTTGCTGATGCCCACATCACTCACCACGCCAGACTCTGCCTTTTAAAGTAATACACACTCAAAGTCACAGATAATATTGTAGAACAGGATGGAAAAAACAAGTGGACAAAAATAATACCTGGACCTCACATTTACATTATTGTGCTTAATGATGCAAAATCCATTTTAATCTGATTACTTGATTAATCGATAGGTTAATCAGTAGAATACTCAATTATAAAAATATTAGATAGCTATAGCCCTAATTCAAATGGGTTTGTGTTATGATCCTGTATAACTTTACAGAAAACCTGTTCTACTAAGTATATTATAAATGAAACAGCGTAGGTGTACTGTTTTCCTTTGTGTTTTTAGGTCTGGTACAGAATCAAATTCCTGTCTGCAGCCAGGTCGGCATTGAAAATGAGAATCTGTTCTCAATTGGCTTACCTGGATAAATTTGTTGCTCTAACTGGTAGTTCTGACCATTTTTCAACACTGTGCACTACGCAAGACTGTTTTGGCCTATAAGGGTCCTGCTAAAGGGGGTGCGGAAGGGGCTAGTTTGGAGTTGATGCCAGGAAGGGGTTAATGACACATGTCCACACTAACAGCTCCCAGTGGAGCTATCTGCTGATTCAGCTCTATTAGGCATTAAATATGTCTGTCGGCGACCAATGACCACTATCTGGGCACTGATGCACAACAAAATGCTAATCGGACGAGAGGTCATGAGACCTTTTCTTTTGTCGTCCTTCATCTCTGGCACTTGTGCCACTCTGAAGAAAATAGTTTGAACTGCTATTGGTGTTAATGGGTCAGCCCCTCTAACCCCGCTTTAAATGCATGTTAAGTAAACCTAGTGTCGACTGAAGTAATGTTAAGTGTAGTAAGATGATAACATTAAAGTGACATACCTGATTCATTTGATTCCTGAATCATTGGTGGGTGAGTATATGGGTGTTTTATTGTTTTAACCAGCTTAACACCATCTTTGACAGATAGAAACGAATAACGGTTGCACCCTTAGAGCGCCAAGGACAAAAATGAAAATTAGAATGCCACCCAGCAAAGCACAGGTATTTGCTGTCAATAAAGATTTATGCATTATTTGAAGAGAAATTAAGAAAATGGTGAAAAGGGGTGTCTCACAATGATGACAAGGCCAAGCTAAAATCCATGGATCTGCATCTACATTTAAAGGCTTTTTGCTTGACCCAAAACCCGCCCTTTCCACAGTTTAAGTAGGTAAATTTTGCATAATCCTGCCATCTAAAATAACAAAAACACAATATGGTCAATAAAAACAACTTACTTCGCAGAATAAAAAACCAAAACAAAATGAAATGATAACCTTCACTCGAAGAGAAAATAAAAAAGGTCAGTACAGTAAATATACAGGTAGGCTAGAGAAGTGCCACGTTACTTGTTAGCTGAGTATCTCATGATTGGGAGCCAAACTAGTCGAGGGTTAACAGCCTTGCATAAATCACAACAGCTGGATGACGCTCAGCAAAGCCAGCTGGCTTCAGTTTGCCTGTGGGGCTGTGCGCAGAAGACAGGACCTGGCAGTGCAGGTACAGAGCGTAAATCCTCGCACACAATAAACACAACACATGTGCGAGTGTAATAGACACTAGACATATATACAAATATCTGGCCATAAACAGACGGTGTGTATGAAAATGCTGACATCGAGCTTCTCTTTTAAGACCAAACTGATTCTGTAAGGTCCAAGCGTGAGCAGGAGTTGGACTATAAACAAAACCATTTGTTTTGGGGAGGTTGCTTTGAATGGGGTTTTATTAATCTTATGGGGACTTGTAAACGTCAGCTTGCAGTGACCCCTCTACTCAAAACGGAGTTAAATACAAGGATAAGCGTTGCTACGGACTATGTCCAGAACCACTGAGACCTATACGAGTTGAAACATCTGACTGTGAACTAGCCTTAAAAGATAAGACTGACAGGGTGTCTTCCACAGAGTCACGCCTTTTTGTAGAGTCCACACTTCTAATGTGAACATTATAGCTTTATTCAGTTGCTAGCTACAGTACTTTGGACTGATATATGAAAAAATAATGAGTCTACAGTATACTAATTGCTTTACACGATGGTATTGGCTCAAGCGGAAAAAATGCAAACCACCTTTTACTCAACTTGACTTTGCATGAGATTGAAATGGATCAAATAGAGCGAGTCACTTACTTTATAGGTTGTTTTTTTTCTATCCTGAGTTCGTAAAATTTGGAATTGAAAGACAAGAGTTTGGGGAACAAATACCTCTAATGTCGCACAAAACTTCAGAGTTTGAAGCTCTACCATGCGAGACATCATCTTAAAGCACTGAAGGATTAGCTCTACCTATTTGCATTTGACCCTGGGATGGATTACTTCCTTGGGAAAAACTGTTAATGGACAAACAGGAAGGTCAACTATCATCCTGGAATAGACCGTGTTCAACCTAAGACATTCCACAT
This sequence comes from Phyllopteryx taeniolatus, assembly GCF_024500385.1. Classification (NCBI taxonomy): domain Eukaryota; kingdom Metazoa; phylum Chordata; class Actinopteri; order Syngnathiformes; family Syngnathidae; genus Phyllopteryx; species Phyllopteryx taeniolatus. The sequence continues at coordinate 11,359,540 of NC_084509.1, forward strand.
TTTAGTTTTATAAACACAATGCAATCCTCAGTGAGCTTGTAAACTGAATTTTTATCAGAATGTTTGGGCTCATGCGGTTTCCCTAAAAACTTTTCATTTTGAGTAGGGGAGAAAATGAAACCACATGGGGTAGTACAGTTCTACATCTGCTCAAGTACTCAATATTCAGTACAATACGTACACTAGTCATCTTCAATGGCACACAACAACAAACCAATGTATAAAAGTTAAGGAGTACGAGGGGGAGCTCTTCAAATGTCTTTCTTACGAAACGTACCTTGTGAGGACAGATAGTCTACTCTGGACCCTCGTAACTGTGGAGTGGCACAAGTTGGGAGCTTTGGCAGTGCAAGGGAAAAGGGGAGGGGGCAAGCTAGAGAACAGATAGGAGAGAGAAAGCAACAGGGAGTGAGCAGGAGAGAAGGAGGGAGAGAGACAGAAAGAGACAACGAGAGGGAGAGAGAGTAATGATCTGCACATGGTTTCATGCTGGAGCCTCAACATAGTAACTATAGACACATGCTGGGGCCTCCTGGGACTCATCAGCAAGACACAGCTGTGAGCTGGACAGCAGAATTCTATTAGCACCAACTATGCACACATGTGCTTACAATCGCTCTCAAACACATACACGTACACACACACACTCACAATTTGGGTATTTGGTTATGTTTTGGCACGCTACAAAGGGGTCAAAACAAACTAGACCCTTTGCCAAACTTTAACACCATGCCTATTAGGTTGAGAGAGTGTCAAGAAGATACAAAGTACCAATCACTTGATCAGGTGATTATGCAAGTCTACAAACAGACCATGTTGAATGGGCGTACTATAGTGGTGCCTTGACTTATGAGTATAATTTGTTACTGGACCACACTCATAACTCAAACCACTCGTATCTCAAATCAAAAATTCCCACCAACATGGATGGGAAAGCCAATGTGTTCCAACCGCCCACCACCCAAAAAACTAAATTTTTATGCTACATTAAAGTCCCCGCCCCAAACGTATTTCCTTGTTTTGTTTCTGAACAAATACGTTTGCTGTGCTGAAAATGTGCAAAGACTGAGAACAATATAGTACGGAATTGTTGATCTATGGCTTAAAGCTATTTCTTTGAAATTTTACTGATTTTTTTGGGTATCACGGAGCTACTTTCTAGCATGAGCCCCTCCCCCACTATAAAAGCTCCAAGCACCCTTATTCGATGTATTGCCCATTCGATGGAATTGCCACTTCCTCATTCATAATAGACCCACTTCTACCAGTATAGAGTGTAGTTAGCCATCAACGTATGCCCATAACTAGAAAAAAACTTCTTCCCTGAAGTGTAACCGGACAGGATCCGCCACCCCACGCCAGCAGTTAGGATACATGGCGAAGGGATGTCAGCCACTCCCATCACGGGGCGAGGAGGAGCAGGGGAGATCATCCATCACTGCGTGCAGCACGGATGATTCCCGCACTCTCCTCTTTCCCGCGACACGTCATGGCTGACGAGTCCTTTCATAGATTAACAGCCCGCTGAATTTCAACGGAAACAAAGGGACAGAATGACTCTCTGCGGCCCGTGAAAGTGTGTGCAATATCCGTCACTGGAAATTCTCTCCCCACTGGGGAGCTGTGAGAGAGGGAAGTATTTGATCGACAGCTGAAAGTTCCGGGGAGGCGAGATTTTCAGAGCACCCAGAAACACGCCCACAGCATCTACAAGCTGAAAGAATATCTCAATTCTTGACAATTTTGAAGCCTGATATCACATACTTTGCAACTGTTTTTATTCATTCATTGTCTGGCTTGTTAATATTACTCTTTGGTGTGGTGTGACGAATTTCCACATTTTTTTGGCCTGTTTCATGGCACTTTAAGAGAGAAAAATAGCACTGGACAGTGGTGGCTTGAGATACAAGTTTAATTTGTTCTGTGACCACACTCGTATCGCTAACACCCCCCATATTAGACCATATTTCCCCACGAAAGATGACTTCCATTCATGAAATTAAAGGAAATGGAATGAATTAGCTCCAGCCATCCAAAACAACAAAGTTTTTTTTTTTCCCATAAGAAAAATGCACAAAAGTATTGTACTGCAGTACAATATTAATCCATCCATTCATCCATTTCCTGTACTGCTTATCCTCACTAGCGTCGCAGGCGTGCTGGAGCCTATCCCAGCTATCTTCGGGCGAGAGGCTGGGTACACCCTGAAGTGCAGTACAATCTTAAGATATATTAATTTATACGTGTATAAAAACACAGTGAGAATGACAGCTCTCCACATAACCTACAAATGGAAAATCAGAGTACAAAACACGACTGTTCCTATATAAAGTATTGAGGTTTCTTCCGCTGCTGCTGCTACTTCAGTGGGGTTTATTGGCGATTGGCAAACCAGCTTAATGGCGCATTACCACCACCGACTGATATTGTCCTTCTCGTGCAAGAAAAACTATGTGACGTGACGGTGGTTGGCTGTTGTGAAGTTTGCTGGCACCATTTAGCGGTGGGGTCTGTAGTGTACTTGTATCTCAAATTTTTGCTTGTATGTCAAGACAAAAAAAAAAATCAGCTTAGCGACGGCTCATATCTACAAAAACTCACAAGTCACTCATACCTCAAAGCACCACTATATTGTAAAATATCCATATAAAAACAAAAAAAGAGTTAAAAAATAAATAAACTAGCTTCGTGAAATGCTATTAATCCAAAAGTAATACACTGTGTTTACACAATGCATTGTAGTACATTTGTGCGTTGTGCCTTTAAATGGCTTGGCCAAAGTAAGTGTCGTCTTTCCACGCTCTCTCTCTCCCCGTCGCGCACAGCAGCTGTTTGTCGTTCTTTAGCAGATGTTACGTTCCAGAAACTTTAGAGTCTTAATAGCACATTGACAATCAGTTGCACTTTTCACTTTCTTGGGAGTCATAGTGAGGGCTAATTTAAAGCAGCAAAAAAAAATAAAAAATGTAATACTACTACTACCTGGCTGTAATACATAATGCATGGAGAGATTTAGGTTGTGTGAGATAAAGCAGGCGGCACGGTGGACGACTAGAGCGTCAGCCTCTCAGTTCTGAGGAACCGGGTTCAATCCCCGGTCCCGCCTGTGTGGAGTTTGCATGTTCTCCCCGTGCCTGCGTGGGTTTTCTCCGGGCACTCCGGTTTCCTCCCACATCCCAAAAACATGCATTAATTGGAGACTCTAAATTGCCCCTAGGTGTGACTGTGAGTGCGAATGGTTGTTTGTTTGTATGTGCCCTGCGATTGGCTGGCAACCAGTTCAGGGTGTACCCCGCCTCCTGCCCGATGACAGCTGGGATAGGCTCCAACACGCCCGCGACCCTAGTGAGGATAAGCGGCTCAGAAAATGGATGGATGGATGGAGAGAAAGCACAACTCAACCTTCTGTGTGGATGTCAGAAAGCATAGTTCGTGAACCCAAGCAATCTTTGTCTGAACATTTTTTTGCAAACTGATTTGTTAGTGAACCCAGGTTGCACTAAGATGCTCCAGCTTAGAGGCTCCACGTTTTTATTGCTTCACTGGAGTAGGGTCTGAAGCGCACTCGTAACTCAAGTCACTGCTTGCAAGTCAAGTTACTAATAATCCTCATCGTCATCATAATAATAAAAAAAATAATAATCGGCCGAGCAAGAGCCTGTATCTTGAAAAACTTAAATTGGCACACATAAATTGAGGCACTATTAGAAACCTATTACTTAGAAACCTTTCACGAGAAAATATTTCTCCACATAGTTGGTTAAAATGGTCATGTCATTTTGATCTTTTCCGGACACCTTAGCCTTGAGAACATCTCTTAAAATAACACCAGTTGGATTATTAAAAAAATAAAATAAATAAAAAAAAATTAAAAATCTGCCTTTTTAAAGATTATTTTCAACTTTGGCACAGTCAGAGTTGGAGCTGTGATGAAAAAAGGTTTTCTGTGTATGGCAGCACTGTAATTGTCCATTCCTAATGGAGATCTGCACCCTAATGAGTCCCATTGTCTTTGTAAAATAATATTTTTTGATATACCTCTTGTTTTCTCATTCAACATGTCCAGTATTTGACAAATGCTGCCAACTGAAGAAACCAGTCATTGTCAACGTGTATTTGGGTGCCAAGAAGTGGGACAAACACACAAGGACACACACCCCTTTTCAAGCCCCCAAGTCCTCAATGAAGCACTTAATGAACTCAGGGTTGGCAGCAAAGTTTGAAAAGATACACGAGTTGCAAAAGTTCTATTATCCGGCTGCATTGGTTACCCAGTGACACCCTCTTTACAACTTTTCATCCATTCTTATTCTGCGAGTGTGACATGTTTGTTTAACAAGTGGCGCTTGTGGTTTCGCCAAGAATGATGAATCTGCCTGTGGGGCTGGGAGTTGGGGGCTGGGGTTTTGTAAGGGTGGTAACATATAGAAGAAAAAGAAAAGAAGAAACAACACAGAAATGTGAGGAAAGGAGAAAACATATTTTATGAAGTCCCAGCCTTGGTGACTAGGCCATCTTTACAGGATATATTGGATAGGTCATCCTACCACCCCCCAACCTCACCCTCTTCCTCCTCCTTCCAACGGCAGTCTTTTTCATGCTACCCTCCCTTTTGGTTTACAACAAGGCGAGCCTTTAGCACAACTTGAAAGGTGCAAAAGTAATACGGTGTCAACAAGTGCCTTTTACGCTCCGCACACAGGCACAAACACATACTTTATTGTTCACATGCTTGCACAAACCATTGGGGTCAACCATCAGCAAGCGGGCGGAAACATGGCACAAAAAAAACAAGCTTGTTTAGCACTAAAAACAATACAAAGTATAAACTATTACCTAATATTTAGGTTGGATGATAGTGAAGTCTATATGCGAGTACTAATACTTTAACAATGTTTACACTCGTCAGTGGAGCTGGTGACATCAAAAACTGCTACAAGGAATACAAAGAGAAAACGTAGATTGAGTATGCGGCTTTGCTCTCTTCTTACCAGAGAGCACCCACAACTCTGCCAAAAAGAGGAAACGGGGAAAGCAGAACGCAAGAAATAGCAGGCAAGAGCAGACACTTGTAAGGGGAGGGAGATGGGTAAAGCAAAAGGGAGGGAAAGAGGGAGGGAGAGGAGTGGCCCTGTACTGTAGCCTGAGGAGAGAGAGAGAGCAAGAACTGCTCTGCTGCTGACTCAGGATTCTCTTTGTTTGACCAGGCTCGCTCACTCTTGCTCTACTTCTCAGTTACACACACTCCCAAACATACGCTGCTTTTCTTTCAAGTGACGTTTTATTTCGTCGAACCGATACTAATTATTTCACTTTGTCTACTCTACCGTGGACCGTTCCGTGCTGTTTTCCCAAACCCTTATTATATGTTTCCTGTCTCTGCCTCACCTCCCACAATAAAGTCCCCTTCTCCTGTGATGAAAACAGATAAATGCGCACTGACTAATAAATCTGCAGCGGTTTCTTTTGGCGTTTCATGCTCCACAAACAGTGGCTCACTCTGCACCGTTTTATTCCCTTCCAGCAGCGGCAATTTCCAGATGTAGGTTGACGACTGGCATCAAACCACCAAAAAGGGGTCAGGTATATGCGCCCCTAATGGAAGAGTTATTGGAGGAGAAGACAGGGGTGAATGCAAGGATGTCACACAGGATAAGAGGCTACACAGGCAAGAAATGAGTGAATGCTGGCCGATGAACAGAGAGCGGTAGCATGGGAAGTCACATTTCCACCAACTGGTTCAGTTCAGTGACCACTTTACAGTATAGTTGAGGACTGGCAATCTTTTTTTGTTTTGTTTCCACAAGAGGCCGGATGGCAATGTACAGTGCCCTGAAAAGTATAGTCCCCTCCAAAAGTATTGGAACGGCAAGGTCAATTCCTTTGTTTTTGTTGCATACTAAAAGACATTTGGGTTTCAGATCAAAAAATGAATATGAGACAAAAATTGAGAATTCCAGCTTTTATTTCATGGTATTTACATCTAGATGTGTTCAACAATTCAGGACAGAGCACATTTTGTTTGAACCCACTGACTTTTCAAGTGAGCAAATGTATTGGAACATGTGACTGATGGGTGTTTCTAGTTGCTCAGGTGATGCCTTTTAGTTTGATTGCTTAAACATTAGATATTGCTTGTTTTTGGCTTTGGGTTTCACCTGTGAAAACTGCATTTGATGTTAAGCAAACATGAAGACCAGAGAGCTGTCTATGGGAGAAAATCAAACTGTTTTGAAGCTGAGAGAAGAGGGAAAATCAAAGATCAGCTATTGTACAAACATTGGGCATGGCCAATACAACAATTTGGAATGTCCTGAAAAATAAATAAACTACTGGTGTACTGAGCAACAGACATCGAGTACATTGGTTAAGGGTATCAACAGCAGTTGATGACAGATACATTGTGAGAGTTGTGAAGAAACACCCAAAGACAACAGTCAGTGACATCACTGCAAACCTCCACAGGGCAGGGGTGAAGGTATCATAATCCACTGTTTGAAGAAGACTCTGAGAGAAAAAATATACAGGCCATACCACAAGATACAAACCACTTATCAGCAAAAAGAATGGGAAAGCCAGATTGAATTTTGCAAAGAAGTAGAGATGAGCCACAAAGGTTTTGAATAAAGTTTTATGGACCTATAAGACCAAGATTAACCTCTACCAAAGTGATGGCAAGGCCAAAGTATGGAGAAAAAAAAGGATCTGCTTATGATACATAACACATATCTCATCTGTGAAGCATGCTGGAGGTAATGTCACGGCTTGGGCTTGCATGGCTGCTTCTGGAACGGGCTCACTAGTCTTTATTGGTGACGTAATTCATAATGGTAGCAGCAGAATCAATTCTGAAGTCTACAAAACCATTTTGTCTGACAATTTAAAGAAAAATGCATCCAAACTAATCGGGAGACGCTTCATCATGCAACAAGACAATGACCCAAACCCATTGCCAATACAACAAAGGACTTCATCGGGAGGAAAAAGTGGAAGGTCTGAGACTGGCCAAGTCAAATCACTGTACCTTAACCCAATAGAGCATGTATTTTACCTCCTGAAGCGGAGACTGAAGGGAGAAACCCCCAGAAAAAAACACAAACTGAAAGAGGCTGCAGTAAAGGCCTGGAAAAACATTTCAAATGAAGAATGCAACAGTCTGGTGAAGTCAATGGGTCGCAGGCTTGATGCAGTTATTGCAAGTCAGGGTTATGCCACCAAATATTAAATGTTATTCACTTTAAGTTAATTTAATAATGACTGTTCCAATATGTTTGCTCACTTGAAAAGTGGGTGGCTTCAACCAAAAGGTGAAAATCAGAATCATCTTTATTTGCCAAGTATGTCAAAAACACACAAGGAATTTGTCTCTGGTAGTTGGAGCCGCTCTAGTATGACAACAGAGAGCCATTTGACAAAACATTTGATAAAAACACAGTACGGAGAGTCACTGAGCAATGAAAGGTTACCGGTAATGTGGTAATGCCGATACAATGTTTTTTTTTTTGACAATTTTGCAAATGATGCAGTCCTCTAGCAATCTAGAGCAGTTTGAAATGACTAATAATCTGGTACAGTGACCATTGTGCAAATGGCGCAGCAACTTTAAGAAATGTAAGCAGTTTAAAGTGACTAGTAGTGCGATAATCTGGAACTGTGTCAATTGTGCAAATGGTGCAGATACTTCCCAAGCACATGAGTGGGCAGTATTGGTCAACAACAGATATGCAAAGTGTGCAGAGTGGCGAGACTACTACTGTTGAGTGCACGAATAATGTATATTTGGCCCGACAGAGATGTGACAATCTCAAGACAATATTAGGCAGCATGTTACAATATGAATTGTAAATTCTTATTTTAATGCTCTTGTCTTAGCGTGCAAGTTCTCAAGGGTGGGTAGGGGGATACCGACAATTTTTTCAGCAGTTTTGATTGCCCATTTTAGTCAGAGTTTGTCCTTTTTTGTGGGAGCACCAAACCAGACTGTGATGGATGAACACGGGACTTATTCGATGATTGCTGTGGAGAACTGCCTCAACAGCTCTTTTGGCAGGCCGCGCTTCCTCAGAAGTTGCAGGAAGTACATCCTCTGCTGTGCTTTTTTGAGGATGGAGTGGATGTTGGTCACCCATTTCAGGTCCTGAGAGACTGTAATTCCCAAGAACTTGAAGGTCTCGACGGTTGACACAGTTGGACAGCGTGAGGGGCAACTGTGGCGAAGGATGCCTCCTGAAGTCCACGATCATCTCTACAGTCTTGAGCGTGTTCAGCTCCAGGTTGTGTCGGCCACATCGCAGCTCCAGCTGCTCCACTTCCTGTCGATATGCAGAACCGTCCAAGTCTTTGATGAGGCAGATGACTGTGGTGTCATCTGCAAACTTTAACAGGTGGGTGCGATGAGGTGCAGTCATTCGTGTAGAGAGAGAAGAGCAACGGAGAGAGAACACATCCTTGGCGCACCCAGCCTCACCTGCTGTGTCCTGCGTCAGGAAACTGTAAATCCACTGGCAGATGGCAGGCAAGACGCTGAGCTGGAGAAGCTTTGAGGAGAGGAGTTTGGGGATGATGGTGTTGAATGCAGAGCTGAAGTCCACGAACAGGATCCTCGCATAGGTCCCGGTGCCGTCGAGGTGTTCTAGGATGAAGTGCAGTCCCACGTTGACTGAGTCATTCACAGAACTGTTTGATCGGTAGGCAAACTGCAGGGTGTTCTGCTGGGGAACTGTGATGCTCTTGAGGTGGTCCAGCATGAGGCGTTCAAAGGACTTCATGAGCACAGATGTCAGCGCGACAAGCCTGTCGTCATTCAAACCCGAGATTGCAGGTTTCTTGGGGACTGGGATGATGGTGGAGCGTTTGAAACAGGATAGTAAAGGATGGCATGCAAATGAAGAATGCAACAGTCTGGTGAAGTCAATGGGTCGCAGGCTTGATGCAGCTATTGCAGGTAAGGGTTATGCCACCAAATATTAAATGTGATTCACTTTAAGTTAATTTAATAATGTTTGTTCCAAAACTTTTGCTCACTTGAAAAGTGGGTGGCTTCAAACAAAAGGTGCTCTGTCCTGAGTTGTTTAACACATGAGGATACCATGAAATAAAAGCTGGAATTCTGAACGTTTGTCTCATATTCATCTTTGGGGCCATCCCCCATTTTTGTTTGGCCCGCATTTTCTCAATATAACCTTTTACATGGCTATGCGCTTCTGACAGCAGTCGTGTTTAACCTATAGCCCAGGGACCATTTGCAGCCAGTCTTCCCATTTTGTGCGGCCGGACCTTTTTCCAACATTTGCATTGGTCATACTTTTGCACTTGTCGTGCAGCAGTGGCGTTTAACCTATGGCCTGGGGGCCATTTGCAGGCCATCCTCCATTTTTGTGTGGCGCACATTTACTTAATATGGGCCATATCGTTGCACTTGTCCTACAGCATGGTGTCCAACCTACCGCCCGAGGAAAATTTGCGGCCCTTACTTCATCGTGCCAATACCCCAACCTGCCAGGACCTCAAACTGACAGCACCCCAACGGGGCCGTGGTCCGAGGGCCTGATTATAGCTGCTCGCAGCTCTAGTGTTTGTTACATTTTGATTCATGAAGCAATCAAAGAAACGAGTTGTTTTTTTTCCAATTGCTGTAAATGTTCCAAATTGGATGAGACATAACCTATATTACATATCAAATATTGAGATTTTTAAATAAAAAAGTAAAAAAAAAAAAAAAATTGGGGGGAAATGTAAGTGTATGCACTGACGTCATTTTCAGTCCTCACTCATTTGTCCCTTCACAAAATTGTCAAATTCCAGAAATACTGCTGAAAAATAAATAAATAAATAAATAAATTATATATATATATATATATATATATATATATTCACACTTTTTCCCCCACTTAGGCGTTCAATAATAATAATTTCAGGTTGAAGAAAAATACATATGAATTATGTTTTAATTTAAGCTATTAAATTAGTTTATGGCGTGAGTGTGGTGATCAGAAAAACTCCAGGTTACTGCTTGAAAGTTAGAAACAGAATAAGCCTACTAGAACAGCTGAACTTAATTTGGCGTTAATGAGAGGTGCTTAAAATTGTGGCAGTTGTGTGCTGACTCCCATTTAACATGAATTTGAATGTGATTGGTTCATTCTGAATGCAGGCATATTCCATGTTATAAGAGGGTGTGTACACTTGTTACATATTAGCAGAATGTTTTTTTTATTTTTTTACTTCCCATCTTGAACATTTTATTATAAATATTATTATTATTTATTTCAGATTATAGGTCACATTAAAGGTGGAAAAAGTTTTAAAATGATTCATATTGGTCTCATTTATTTTTTTTTAAAATAAAATCTGAAATTTAAACTGGGGTGTGTAGACTTAGTATATCCAATACAAGTCATATTTCTTTACCCACAAAGACGAAATCACAAATATATGTTGTTAACCAATTATGAGGAACCCCTGTACGTTTTACAGTGCACGCCCCATGGAGTGAGTTCAAAGTTGAACGTGTCTTTGGTAAAGCAGAGGGTTGCTAGTTGGATTTCCAGCTGCGTGTGTTGTGCCAGCACTCTTACGACAAGTTCGATGTGGGGCCGCTCCCACTCGGCAGGTGTAGCCTGTGACTGTTCCAGGTGTGCCGCACTCGGGCTGACCCCTGCGTCCGTGGAGAAACTAGTCGCATGCATTGCTCTGGTATGATTTTGGCCCATTCCTCCACATAAGCAGTCTTCAAATCTTGAAGGTTCCGTGGGCTCCTTTTGTGGATCTTGATTTCAGTTCTTTCCATAGATTTTCAATTGGATTCAAGTCAGGTGATTGGCTGGGCCATTCTAGTAGATTTATTTTTCTTTGAAAACAATTGAGAGTTTCCGTGGCAGTATGTTTTAGATAATTATCAGGATGAAATGTCCATCCTTGTTTCATTTTCATCATCCTCATAGATGGCATCAGCTTTTTGTCCAGAATGTCTCGGTAGATTTGCCCAGCCATTCTTCCTTCAATGTAAAGTTTACCAGTACCATTTTCTGAAAAGCAGCCCCACACCATCATGTTCCCACCTCCGAACTTCACTGTTGGTATGGCGTTTTAGGGTGATGTGCAGTGCCATTTCTCCTCCAAACGTGGTGTGTATTATGGCTTCCAAAAAGTTAAATTGTGCTCTCATCAGACCAGACTATATTCTCCCAGTATTTAACTGGCTTGTCCAAATGTTGTTCAGCAAACTTTAAACGAGCTTTGACATGCTTTTTTTTTTTCAGCAATGGGGTCTTACGTGTTGAGCGTGCATAAAGCCCATGGCGGCGTAGTGTATTACTCACTGTTTTCCTTGTGACAACAATACCTGCTTATTCCAGGTCATTTTGAAGTTCTTCACAGGTGGTCTTTGGCTCTTGAACAACTCTTCTGATTATGCTTTGCACTCCTCTGTCAGAAATCTTGGACAACTCTTCTGCCTGGCCAAGCAACTGATTTGAGTTCAATCGAAAAGCTATGGAAAGAACTGAACCTCAAGGTCCATAAAAGAAGCCCAGGGAACCTTCAAGATTTGAAGACTGCTTGTGTGGCGGAATGGGCAAAAATCACACCAGAGCAATGCATGCGACTTTGCATACTTTGCAAACAAAGAGGATTCTGATTCTGACTAGTTTCTCCATACAGGAGTCTTGAAGCTGTAATTGCAAACACAGGCTTTTGTACAAAGTATTAAATAAATACCAGTTGGCATGTTCAATACTTTTTCCCTGTGTCATTTCACATCATTACACACAACTTAATTTCTGATCTTATTTGTTTTACTTTCTTTGTATGTATGGATTACTTGGGTTGTTCCCAACCCTCCACTGCTTACATATCTGTTGTTGGCCAATGCTGGCCACTCATGTACTCGAGAAGTATCTGCACCATTTGTACAATCGACATTGTCCCAGATTATCGCACTACTCGTCACTTTAAACTGCATAAATTTCTTGAAGCCTCTGCAACATTTGCACAATGGTCACTGTACCAGACTATTGTTCTATTAGTCATTTCAAACTGCTCTAATTGCTTGAGGACTCAGCATCATTTTGCACAATTGTCAAAAAAATAATTGTACCGGCATTACCACATATACTGGTAACCTTTTATTGCTCAGTGACTTTGTTTTTATGTCTCAAAAGTATTCTCTGTAAAATTGACTGTCTGTTGTCGTACTATAGAGCAGCTCAAACTACCGGACACAAATTCCTTGTGTATTTTTTACATACTTGGCAAAAAAAGATAATTCTGATTCGGATCTGGTGTAACTTTCTTGTCAATAGCACCTTTGGAAATATAGTTAATGAGAAAATGGTAACGTGTTAAATACTTATTTCGACCACTGTATACACATGCACACACACACACACACACACACACACATGCATGCAGTGGGTACGGAAAGTATTCAGACCCCCTTCAATTTTTCACTTTCTTATATTGCAGCCATTTGCTAAAATCATTTAAGCTAATTTTTTCCCCCACACAGCACCCCATATTGACAGAAAAAAACAAATTGTTGAAATTTTTGCAGATTTATTAAAAAGAAAAACTGAACTATCACACAGCCCTAAGTATTCAGACCCTTTGCTCATTATTTAGTAGAAGCACCCTTTTGAGCTAATACAGCCATGAGTCTTTTTGGGAAAGATGCAGCAAGTTTTTCACACCTGGATTTGGAGATCGTCTGCCAGTTCTCCTTGCAGATTCTCTCCAGTTCTGTCAGGTTGGATTGTGAACGTTGGTGGACAGCCATTTTCAGGTCTCTCCGGAGATGCTCAATTGGGTTTAAGTCAGGTCTCTGGCTGGGGCCATTCAAGAACAATGACGGAATTGTTCTGAAGCCTCATTATTTTAACTGTATGCTTAGGGTCATTGTCTTTTTAGAAGGTGAACCTTCGGCCCAGCCTGAGGCTCTGAGCACTCTGGAGAAGGTTTTCGTCCAGGATATCCCTGTACTTGGCCGCATTCATCTTTCCTTTGATTGGAACCAGTCGTTCTGTCCATGCAGCTGAAAAACACCCCCACAGCATGATGCTGCCACCAACATGCTTCAATGTTGGGACTGTATTGGACAGGTGATGAGCAGTGCCTGTTTTTTCCCCCACACATACCGCTTAGAATTAAGGCTAAAATGTTCTCTTGGTCTCATCAGACCAGCGAATCTTATTTCTCACCATCCTGGAGTTATTTTTTAGCAAACTCCATGCGGGCTTTCATGTGTCTTGCACTGAGGAGAGGCCACTCTGCCATAAAGCCCCGACTGGTGAAGGGCTGCTGTGATGGTTGACTTTCTAGAACTTTCTCCCATCTCCCGACTGGATCTCTGGAGCTCAGCCACAGTGATCTTTGGCTTCTTCTTTACCTCTCTCACCAAGGCTCTTCTCCCCCAATTGCTCGGTTTGGCCTGACGGCCAGCTCTAGGAAGGGTTCTGGTCGTCCCAAACGTCTACCATTTCAGGATTACGGCGGCCACTGTGCGCTTAGAAACCTTAAGTGCAGCTGATTTTTTTTTTTGTAACCTTGGCCAGATCTGTGCCTTGCCACAATTCTGTCTCTGAGCTCTTCAGGGAGTTCCTTTGACCTCATGATTCTCATTTGCTCTGACATGCACTGTGAGCTGTAAGGTATAGACAGGTGTGTGGCTTTCCTAATCAGTATAATCAAACACAGCTGGAATCCAATGAAGGTGTAGAACCATCTGTGTGTGTGTGAGATATATATATATATATATATATATATATATATATATATATATATATATATATGGTTTTTTTTGTTCCCAGTTGAAGAAATTCAGTGTGATGGTTGTGTTTTCAATGGATTTTTTTTTCACTTTGAGGTTTATGTTGTTTTGTCAATTTTTGTGGCGACTTCATACAAATTCGACAGCCCAACTCATTGGTGTTCGCGGAATGGCAGCATTGATCTGGCTTGAATACAAAATGTTCCCACATTGTCGCTGTGGCATTATGGTTTTGGAACGAATTAAACTCCCTGTAATTCCTGTATAGCTACATGCTATACATTGGAAAACGTACCCATGCGCACCCATGTATAATATGCATGCCCAAAGTTGACCTAAAAATTCTGGAAAACCCTTCCACCTATGTATAAAGCGTTTTTACAATGCATGACTTTTCTTCTACCCATATAATCAAAACATGAAGTATGTGTATTTTGTTATTTGTTAAGATAATTATTCTGAAGCTAAGCACTTTATTTGAACACGTAATAATTTCATTTTATTTACTTACTTACTTACCATTTACTTGCTCTTATTTTGAAAATTCACATCCCTACTTTTTTTTTTTAGTAAATGAGAAAACACACAATTGTGCTCATATGTTTGATTACCCAGCCAGAATTGGTAAGATGTGTACAATTGTTAAAAAAAACAACAACAAAAAAACATGAAGGACCAGGTAAAACACGTTTAATTTTATTTTGAAGGGATTCAAATTAAATCGTCAAGCATTTCAGAAAAGCATGATCATTAAACAAAACATAGCCATAAATAAATTAATGATAGTTGTTGTTCAGTCATCAGTAGTATTTAAAAAAACAAAAAACAATAGTTCATAAATTCTGCCTGGGTATGTAAACTTATGAGCACAACTGTACATATATGCAGTCATATGTCCCGCCTGTCATACTGGAATGAAAGTGTAGGCTACACCTATTTCATAACCTCTTTCATATGGCGGTGGCATACTAAAATGAAACTGTACACCTTTGTGATAACCTCTATGTGGTAGTGGCAAGTGGCATAATGGAATTAAAGTGTACAGCTTTTTTCATAAACTCTAGATGGCGGCATTCATTTATAAAATGTGAAAGTTTTTTCCCCATTTCCCCCAATATACCTATGTATAATGCGCACTATTGACTTTTGACCATTTTGGGAGGAAAAAAATGTGCATTATACACGAGAAATTACGGTAGCTTCGGCTATGCTAGCAGCTCTCTTTGTCTGACTGCAGCACCCATAAGCAGCACCCACATTTCAAACACACTTGCACACGGCCAATCAGAGGGGGTCCCTCCCTTCACTATCTCCAATTGGTTTAGACCACGATGGGTTTAATGTGTGTTTGCTTTCAAAGTCGCAGAGATTTTTTTCCCCTCGAATGGCTGGCGCAACTGTGTAACCTCTAATCTTTTTTAGGCACACCATTGAGAAATTAGGGCGCACTTGCGACCAAATTGGTTGCACTCTGGAGGCCTGGTATTGATCATGTTGTTATGGGTTTTTGCAGTATACCTATTGTTAAGGATGTGGGAAAGGAGAGCTACAGTTACTGATGCATTTTTTAGCCGTTTATTGAGCGCAGGGAGAACAGTAAAACAGTGAGTACACTCACGCAGAAGCTGCTGTTGGCCACAGCTCTCACCCAGACATTCACGCAGAATCGACGACATCACACCCCAACACACCAGGCCCCACCTCTTAAAGGCATATGCTTGTGCACCGGCACAACACTATGTATAGTTTTTAATATCCATTTTATGCTGGCAATTTTTTTGTTAAAATATGTCTACAACGTGTTTAAAAAGGAGGCTTTGCACAGGTTTATTTTCACAAGCTTGAATGTGTTTAAAGTGTGTCCTATATATTTTTTTATTATATGGTAGGCACACCACAAAAAGACAGATTTGTTGCTAGAAACCGACATTTTCTGTCAACAAAGAACAATTTCTTTACTTGAATGAACAAGTTTCTCACAAAGAAAACTTCTTTCAAGCCCTCACCACCTCTAGAATTATTTTGTTTTTTAAATTACCAGTCATGATAACCATGCTCTTGTAAAACCTGAAAATTGCGCAGCATAAACAAATCATAAAATAGCTAAACTAAACAACTTACATTTATGGCATGGTCGTACAGTTGAGTGAGAAAAAAAAACAAATGGCATGGAGGGAAGAGGGAAAAGGGGCGGAGAGTGTATCGGGAAGGGGTTGGGTGGGGGCGCAAGTGGGAGATCGCCTGGCACAATGAATCCTACTTGTTAGCCAGTGGCAGTGTCAGAGATCGTGACAGGGTCCAGACGCTAGACACCAGCTGCAACGCCTCGTAAATAGACTGCTGTCTCGCAGGCACATTTGCACGGCAGCAGCGGCTGCGCACGCACGCAGCCAGGCATGCGGGCACATGCATATACTATGGGAGGCTCACAGACACAGACTTATTGTTTCTTCCCAAATCTTGTAAAAAGGGACAGTGGAACCCTTTGTATCGTGTCTTGTTAAAGTTCCCGTGAAGAGAAATTAACTCCACACGCACAAAACCTCAACTAAATCCCATCTGAAGCCAATGAATATAACAATAATCGTACATTTCATGATAACAAAAATTTTTCTGGGAAACAAAATCTGCTAGTCGCCTGGCGTGCACGTTTAGCTCAATGTAAAGTTGGTCTCTGGTTGTGTGTTTATGCCCTGCCCCGCAACTCTGATGTGATAATAACAAGGGGGAGTGAGGAGATCAGAGCTGAGCATTTACTGTAAGAGTAGAGTGAAGCCGGACAGGAGGTGAAGGGGTTAAATGTTCAGCACCAACCCTGCTGAGCCAGCAGTCATAGTAAAAGTGCAAGGTTTCATTGTATCAGATACAGAATGTAACTCCTTCCAATCATGCTAGTAACTGAAAAAAAAAAAAAAAAAAGTTTGGCAGAAACTTAACCCTGACTGCACGGCACCCGGACAGGTACAGGACTCCACGTTCAGTGTCTGTGGTTGTGCGTAAACTCACATCCATAATTATTGTGGCTAAATTCACACAATAAACTGGCACCAAGACGGAAAGACCTGCTATTTTTTCCCCCCTTAATTCCCTTCTTTTTCGGCAAGCCTCCCACGCCACACTACAGTACACACTGTCTCGGAGTAGCTTTAGGGAGGAGAAGGAAAGCGTGCCCTTCCTCCAGTTGAAGTAGGGCAGAGCCATAATCTTCCTCCTCATCCTCATCCTCAGACTGCCTTAAGATCGGCACACCAAAGTAAGGCAAGTGGGGCTGCCGTTTGAAAATTGGAACCGATCAACCACATAAACAAAGCCATAATAAGAGGGTGAGGTGACTTGGATCATTGCAAAAAATAATAATATAAATTGTCTTCAGTGTTGCTCGCGTATAGTTTTAATGGTACGCTCTTTTTATATTTTGGTCCAGATTGATGAAAATTGATACAAGCTGGCCTCATTTGAATGATTTCATCAGATCACTGCAATAATCTGGAAGTTTTTCCACAACCTACTGTAATCCCCCCTTTCAAAAGACCAAAAGTCATTAAACCATAAGAGACTTCCACAGTCTCCCTTCAGATATTTCTATTGTATTTCTGATATTATCATAACCTCTCCAAAACACCTTAAACTTCTAGATAAGCTATACAGTGGGTACGGAAAGTAGTCCATCCATCCATCAATCCATTTTCTGAGCCGCTTCTCCTCACTAGGGTCGCGGGCGTGCTGGAGCCTATCCCAGCTGTCATCGGGCAGGAGGCGGGGTACACCCTGAACTGGTTGCCAGCCAATCGCAGGGCACATAGGAACAAACAACCATTCGCACTCACAGTCATGCCTACGGGGAATTTAGAGTCTCCAATTCATGTATGTTTTTGGGATGTGGGAGGAAACCGGAGTGCCCGGAGAAAACCCACGCAGGCACGGGGAGAACATGCAAACTCCACACAGGAGGGGCCGGGGATTGAACCCGGGTCCTCAGAACTGTGAGGCTGACGCTCTAACCAGTCGGCCACCGTGCCGCCCACGGAAAGTAGTCAGACCCCTTAAATCTTTCACTCTTTGCTATATTGCAGCCATTTGCCAAAATAATTTCATTATTTCATTTTCCACATTAATGTACACACAGCACCCCATGTTGACAGATAAAAAACGGAATTGTTGAAATTTTTGCAGATTTATTAAAAATGAAAAACTGAAATACCACACAGTATTCAGACCCTTTGCTCAGTATTTAGTAGAAGCACCCTTTTAGCTAATACAGCTTTTTGGGAAAGATACAATAAGGTTTTTCACACCTGGATTTGGGGATCATCTGTCCCTTCCTCCTTTCAGACCCTCTCCAGTTCTGTCACGTTGGATGGTGAAGTCAGGGCTCTGGCTGGACCATTCAAAAACAGTCACGGAGTTGTTCTGAAGCCACTCCTTCGGTATTTTAGCTGTGTGCTTAGGGTCATTGTCTTTTTAGAAGGTGAACCTTCGGCCCAGTCTGAGGCTCTGAGCACTCTGGAGAAGGTTTTCGTCCAGGATATCCCTGTACTTGGCCGCATTCATCTTTCCTTCGATTGCAACCAATCGTCCTGTCCCTGCAGCTGAAAAACACCCCCACAGCATGATGCTGCCACCACCATCCTTCACTGTTGGGACTGTATTGGACAGGTGATGAGCAGTGCCTGGTTTTCTCCACAAATGCCAGTTAGAATTAAGGCCAACAATTTCTATCTTGTTCTCATCAGACCAGAGAATCTTATTTCGCGCCATCTTGGAGTCCTTCAGGTGTTTTTTTTTTGAGCAAACTCCATG
The DNA here is from genome assembly GCF_024500385.1 of Phyllopteryx taeniolatus. Taxonomy (NCBI): domain Eukaryota; kingdom Metazoa; phylum Chordata; class Actinopteri; order Syngnathiformes; family Syngnathidae; genus Phyllopteryx; species Phyllopteryx taeniolatus. Next base: position 11,378,105 of record NC_084509.1, read on the forward strand.
CAGGCTTTCATGTGTCTTGCACGGAGGAGAGGCTTCCGTCGGGCCACTCTGCCATAAAGCCCCGACTGGTGGAGGGCTGCGGTGATGGTTGACTTTCTAGAACTTTCTCCCATCTCTGGAGCTCAGCCACAGTGATCTTTGGGTTCTTCTTTACCTCTCTCACCAAGGCTCTTCTCCCCCAATTACTCAGTTTGTCCGGACGGCCAGCTCTAGGAAGGGTTCTGACCCAAACGTCTTCCACTTCAGGATTATGGAGGCCACTGTGCTCTTAGGAACTTTAGGTGCAGCAGAAATCTTTTTGTAACCTTGGCCAGATCTGTGCCTTGCCACAATTCTGTCACTGAGCTCTTCAGGCAGTTCCTTTGACCTCATGATTCTCATTTGCTCCGACATGCATCGTGAGCTGTAAGGTCTTATATAGACAGGTATGTGGCTTTCCTAATCAAGTCCAATCAGTATAATCAAACACAGCTGGATTACAATGAAGGTGTAGAACGATTTTAAGGATGATCAGAAGAAATGGACAGCACCAGAGTTAAATATATGAGTGTCACAGCAAAGGGTCTGAATACTTATGGCTGTGTGATATTTCAGTTTTTCTTTTTCAATAAATCAGCAAAAATTTCAACAATTACGTATTTTTTTTCTGTCAATATGGGGTGCTGTGTGTACATTATCCATTCCATCCATTTTCTGTACTGCTTATCCTCACTAGGGTTGCAGGTGTGCTGGAGCCTATTATTGTGGAAAAAAATGAACTTAAATTATTTTAGCAAATGGCTGCAATATAGCAAAGAGTGAAAAATGTAAGGGGGTCTGAAAACTTTCGGTACCCACTGTATGTGTTGGCTCAGATGTTCTCCACTGTTTTTTTGTCACCGTTGGGAAGGCTACCATTTGATCCTAATTAAGTCAAAATGGAGCATGAAATCCCATGTGATCAGCACACCCGAACACAGGTTGTTCTGTTTGTTTTCATTACAGCACACCCGATGCCACAAACCATCTTGACATCTACATGTAAACTCAAAGAAGACCTACATGCACAGCGAACACGATGCATTTTTTTCTGACCAAGTGTTCAACAAAAATAAAACAATTACTATTCGTTATGCTTTTCATTTCCCCTGTTGCTTCATCTCCGGTTACCATAATCACCAGGTAATGAAAACATATGCCATATAGCCTGCATAGGGAGAGACAATGCACATGAGGGAACCAAGCCCTCAATGCAAAACAATGCCAACCACAGCACAATGCAATAACTGGCAATGGTACACATCATGTGCACTTTACGGTAAATTACCTATGCTGGTGGTGACAAACAGGAATGTTATTTTAGTACATGAGAAGATAATGTATGGAGAAAGTACAAAAGAGAATTGCATGAAATTATCAATGCACATACATAGACTCCAGTCTAAAAGAGTGATCCTGTTTTCATGAGAATTTAGTAGGATTTAACATAACATTGAAAGTAAATGTCCAGAGTGTACAGTCCTCCTCACCAATGTTCCCTCTAATTTTTCATGTGTCTGGGCAGACACACAAGCTCCTTGAGCGCACTGAGGACCACTGTGAGCAACATCAGATGTGCCCGCTGTGGCCACACACCAGTATGACACCTGTTCAAAACCTTGAGGTACTCCAACCTCCATTCAGTCCACATTTTTCCCTCCAAAAACTCACTTGCTACTTTGGCTTCGCTGCATGTTTTGCAGAGTAGACCTTTCTCACTCGAAAAGGAAAAAAATCTCACCCAGTTTCATCGCTTGTTCTTCTATTTGCACCTACTACGACAGCCATTCCATCTTAAAAGAACCGCATTTCTTTTTCACTTTGGCTTGATGAGTGGATGTGTCGGTGCCCATTCGTTTCGCCATGATAAGGGGTTAGCGTTTGCATCTCTTAACTCCGCCGTTGTTAGCTCGCTAACCTGCACGGCGCGTATGGGCAGGGCACATATGCAAGCATTGTCAATGCTATGATTGGCTGCGTAGCGTAAGTGAACCGTATCGTATCATTGGCTGGACACCTTTCGCTCACTGAGTTACATTGCAAAATGGTACAGAAAACAATATTATTGGTCTAATTAATTAGATTATATCAAGCGTAAAATCTGACATTATTTAATACGTTTCTGTTGAATTGTATTTTTTTTGCGTAGCATAGATTTTCTTGTGCGCTGAGTATGTGCTAACAGTGCGCGATTGCGCAGGTGCGCAGCTTGGAGGGAACATTGCTCCTTACCCATAATCAGCTAGGGTAAGTCTCTGTGCTGTTAAGTTGAACAGTACAAGCAACATCGAAAATGGATCGATGAATGGCTATCATTGGTAGAAAAAAAGACAAATATCTATAAAGGAAAATGTAATATTTTGAGAAAAAGAGATTTGATCTTTAGCCCTAGTTGAGTAGCAACGCAACACAATTTCCCAAAATTGACAATAAGTCAAAAGTCTGGTAGGAATGGCCACTTCAACCCGAGTACAACACAGCAAGAATTTTGAAAATCGGTTGATGGGTTCCGGACAACTTGAGCTTTTTGTGTGGGGAAAAATGGCCCTTTTGGTGAACTCTTTTGTGTGATATCGCCTATTGACAATATAGTCAAAAAATGCCTTCAAATTACAGTAAAACAGTATAACTTCCTTATTTCTTAACATAGCTCGACAAAATGTCACATACTAATTTAACTGGCCATGCTGAATTCGATTTTGAACATATTTGTTATGAAGATGCTCATTGAATGCCCTAATTAGCATACGTTGACATAAAATGTTCATCAAAATTTAATCTTTTTGAAAGGGATGATCTGCATTTATTTTAAAAAGGAAAATGATGAAGCTAAGGTACTTAAATGTGGACATAATATATAAACCCATAATCTAATTTTAAAAATAAGATACATTTCAATTTCAATAAATACATTTCAAAAGGTCCCTATTGGTTGCCATGGTAACAGGAACTCTGTAATAGAATTATGCGATTTTGCTAGTAACTATTTGTACTAACTCAATCCAAGGACATACGAGCAAAGTGAATGTCGCCTAGAAGTATGTGCCGCACACCTCTGCTTGCGAAAGCACTCGTTTCTACTTTCAATTACAGCCTGAAAACTCAATGATACTTGACTTTTTGAATATTAACAGTTGCTATGAGTTTAAGAGAATATACAAATCGGCACGGAATGTCAGCACTCACCCAGAAAGCAACATTTTACGATATCTTTGGTGTCTCTTATGGATTTCCAGCGCTACAATCGATCTTTTTGTTTCGTCTGCACATGAACAACTTCCTGATTAACTGACAAGTTTCAGTCAAAAATATCCAACAATAAGCTCATACAGCCCGAAAAAGTGTTCTCTAAATTGACCCCCTAAAAATTACACTGATGCTTCTGTGTCACTAATTTTACCGTAATTTCTCATTTATAATGCACATTTTTTTACCCCCCAAAATTGTCAAAAGTCAATAGAGCGCATTATGCACAGGTATAGGAGAAAATTACAAATAAATTTACATTTTATAAATGTATGCCGCCATCTAGAGGTTATGAAAAAGCTGTACTTTCATTCCACTATGCCACCGCCCCCTAGAGGTTAATGAAAAAGTTGTACACTTTCATTCCAGTATGCCACCTAGAGGTTATGAAAAAGGTGTAGCCTACACTTTCATTCCAATAGGACAGGGGTACATATGACTGCATATATGTAGAATTGTGCTCATAAGTTTAGATACCCAGGCAGAATTTGTGAAATGTTTTTTTTTTTTTTTTTTTAATAAATACAACTGATGACTGAACAACAACCATCATTAATTTCTTTATGGTTATTTTTAATGATAATGATTTTCTGAAATGCTTGACAGTTTAATTTGAATCCCATTAAGATAAAATTTAATGTGTTTCGCCTGGTCCTTCATGTTTTCTTAAAAGAATTGTACACATTACAAATTCTACCTGGGTAATCAAACATATGAGCACAACCGTGTGTTTTCTCATTTACTAAATAAAAGTAGGGTTGTGAATTTCAAAATAAGAGCAAGTAAATAAAAAGAAAGTATTATGTGTTCAAATAAATTGCTTAACTTCAGAATAATTCTTTGAAAAAAATTAACAAAATACAGATAATACTTTATGTTTTGATCATATGTGTAGAAGCAAAATCATGCATTGTAAAAATGCATTATACATAGGTTGAAGGGTATTCCAGAATTTTGAGGTCAACTTTGGGGGTGCGCATTATACATGGGTGCGCATTATACACGAGAATTTACATTACCTTAAAAAAAAAACTCAACCGAAATAGCGAAAATTTAACATTTGTCAGAAAATCAGTGTGGGCAGTAGAATAGGTCATGTACTTTAGTCATTTATTGTTTTTTCATAAATGTATTTGTTATGGAGGATTTTGGAGGCATTTGAAGTTCTCATGCCATGGTTTTTTTTAGAAAATTCCACCAAGATGGAATGTCCACTTATCATGTTCCTAATTTGAAATTTCAGGTACTGCAACAAACAAAAACATTTAATGTAAATGATCAAAAAATCTAAATAAGATTGACTTGGGGCTGCAACTAATGATTATTTTAATAATCGATTAATCGATTGTCTCCCTTAATTAAAAACAACATTATTTCAAATTGACAGTGCAGAAACTGCAGAAACATAAATTCATAAACCTTCAGTTGCCGGTTTGGTCCATAACGTCAAAATCATTGTTGTTTTTAAAGTAAAGCAGATGTTCGCAAACGTCTTAATTTGATTAAATACCAAGCTAATCAGTCTGCTTTCATGAAGCACTACAGAAATCTGAAAATATTTACCGTATTTTCACGACCATAAGGCCTGTATTAAAAGGCGCAGTCTCAGTTACGGGGTCTATTTCTGTATTTAACACAGACATAAGGCGCACAGTACTATTGGGCGCAGGCATGGTAAAACATACGTTAGCTTAAAACATACGGTAGCATGCATGCACGCTAAAACATGTTTTTAAAAAGGCAGCGGGAGCAAAACTGAGTTCGGTTGCACTTTATTGAAGTATTTCACAATGTACTCACGTTATTTTTTGATCAATCCTCAGCCACAAATCCATCAAAGTCCTCATCTTCTGTATCCGAAATGAACAGCTGGCCAAGTTCTGCATCAAACACGCCAGGTTCCCTCTAGTCATTGTCGGAGTCAGTCTCGTTGCCGTGCAGCTCCTCAGAAATGATGCCGGCTTTTACGAAAGCTCGAACAACAGTGCAAGCAAACACGTTAGCCCAAGCATCCACAATCCATTCACAAATTGTGGCGTAACTGGCCCGGCGCTGCCTCCTTGTCTTAGTAAAGCTGTGTTCGCCATGTGTCATCCATCACTCCCACGCCGCTCGCAACTTTATTTTGAACACCGTGTTTACACCGATGTCCTGCGGTTGAAGTTCCTTCATCAAGCCTCCCGGAATGATGGCAAGCTCCGAGTAATTGCACTCAATCGAATGGTGACTGTAGAGACGCTTCTCCAGGCTGTTCTTTGATTATTAATCCATTGCTCGAGTTGGGGCGGCACGGTGGACGACTGGTTAGAGCGTCAGCCTCACAGTTCTGAGGACCCGGGTTCAATCCCCGGCCCCGACTGTGTGGAGTTTGCATGTTCTCCCCGTGCCTGCGTGGGTTTTCTCCGGGCACTCCGGTTTCCTCCCACATCCCAAAAACATGCATACATTGGAGACTCTAAATTGCCCGTAGGTGTGACTGTGAGTGCAAATGGTTGTTTGTTTGTATGTGCCCTGCGATTGGCTGGCAACCAGTTCAGGGCGTACCCCGCCTCCTGCCCGATGATAGCTGGGATAGGCTCCAGCACGCCCGCGACCCTAGTGAGGAGAAGCGGCTCAGAAAATGGATGGATGGATGCTCGAGTTGGTCTTCCAACTCGGGCCACCTCGCCTTGTTTCCGCAGAAACTCAGCTTCGTCTTCTTGACTTGGCGAAGCTTGTTTTCCTGCTTCCTCCACTTGCGAACCATGGATTTGTTGATCTTGAATTCTCTCGCGGCTGCTCGATTCCCATGTTCCTCCGCGTAACTGATAGCTTGCAGTTTAAACTGTGCTTCGTGTCTCTTCATAGGTGCCATTTTCGGGGGTCCTTAGCCAAACCGATGTTGTTTTGCACAATGCACATACCGGCGCTATATGCCTACTGGGGGCGTGCCTTTAGCGTCCTCCTTCACACGCACCCTTCCCCCTTTACGTCCACATGCCATCGACCGCTTTTCCTCTATGTAAGCAGCGTGTCGGCAGGAAATGCTCCCAGTCAGTCAAGCGGAGCGCTCATCACACAACATTTATAGATTTTGGAACTCGGTGCACACATAAGGCGCACCGCATAATAAGGTGCGCCGCATTATAAGGCGCGCCGCATTATAAGGCGCGCCGCATTTTAAGGCGGCGCGCCTTATGTGTGCACCGAGTAATTGTAAGTCCATTTTGGGAAAAAATAAAGACTTTTAAGTGAGCCTTATGGTCGTGAAAATACAGTACTGTTGAGAGGCTGAAATTACAAGGATTTTAAATTATGTCTCTCAACAATTAATCGATTGTTAAAATAGTTTAGTTGATTTAGTTGTCAATTAATCGATTGATTGTGGCACCTCCACTGTGACTAATAAAAAAAATGACCACTATAAATTAAATTATGCCAAACTATGGCGCATTGCGCTGCTCGTCCGCCATACTTGTTTTACAGTAGAACAGAGAAGAGTGGTATTAACAACCCGCGACAACAAGACGCTAAAGTGGCCACGTTAGTTCGAAGCCCCGGTCCAAACGATGAATCTCAAGTGAGACTTTGTCCCACCCCTTTCTTTTCCCCTCCTGGTGCTTCTGCCATTCTCAAGGCTTCTTTATACTCGCGCAGACAGCAACCGCGCTGACGTCACTGCGGCTGTCCCTCGCGTATTTTGCCTTTATATTCGAGCGCAGCTCACGCGCGCTGTTTTGAAAGTGTGCTGCAGTTCTCCTCCAAGTCGGGGGTGTCGCTACGGCTGGTATTGGATAGGACACCACAGGGTGGAGATTCCTCTGCATTTTTTTGGGCCATATCCGGTAGCCGTTTTTACTTTCCTTTTAGTAACAAGGAACAAAGCAACAACAATGGCGACAGAACATATGGACCAAGATGACCAGATGAAACGTTTAATTATGCTGCAAAATCGATCGAGAAGGCGGCGACGTAGATGGTATGTAGAACCAAGGGGCACGCTGAGTACGTCATCACAGCATGTGACTAAAATGGACTGATCACGAGAGATGACCTGACAGGGGTACGTATGACTGCATAGATGTACAGTTGTGCTCATAAGTTTACATACCCTGGCAGAAGTTGTGAAATATTGTTTTTTTGTTGTTGTTTTTTTTTTTTTTTTTTTTTTTTTTTTTTTTTTTTTTAAATACGACTGATGATTGGACAACAACCATTAATTTATTTATGTTTAGGTTTTGTTTAATGATAATGCTTTTCTGAAATGCTTGACAGTTTAATTTGAATCCCATTAAAATCAAATTAAATGTGTTTCGCCTGGCCCTTCATGTTTTCTTAAAAGAATTGTACACATTACAAATTCTGCCTGGGTAATCAAACATATGAGCACAACTGTGTGTTTTCTCATTTGCTAAATAAAAGCAGGGCTGTGAATTTCAAAATAAGAGCAAGTACATAAAAAAGTTTTACGTGTTCAAATAAAGTGCTTAACTTTAGAATAATTATTTGAAAAAAAAAAAAATGCAGATAATACTTCATGTTTTGATCGTATGGGTAGAAGCAAAAGCATGCATTGTAAAAATGCATTATACATAGGTAGAGGGGTTTTTCAGAATTTTGAGGTCAACTTTGGGAGTGCATAAAATTATACATGGGTGCTCATTATACACGAGAAATTACAGTGGGAAATAATATTGTCTCTATGGTGCCATCAGTGAATGTGAAATATTAATTGTAATAATCCAAGCATTCCTGAGTTCCAGACGTTTATCTGGCAAGAGGCCTGAAATCAGGTCATTCGAATTTCTCGAACTTATCTACATCACAAGCGAAGATCTCCGCCTACCTCTCTGCTCACGAGCCAGCGCTGTCAACATAAAAACATGTGTGCTCTCAGTGGGTCTTCTAGATGGAAGCAACCAATCAGAGGAAAAGGGACGGTCTTAGCCAAATATGGACAAAGCGTATACAAAACTGGGTCAAACAGAAGTAGCTGTCAGAGCGGCCTTTTCTGGACATTCGTATGACAAAACCAAGGTGTTTTTTGAAATGATATTGACACTTTTATACGAAGTACATGTTAGAGAGTCCCTCTATGGAGGTCTAAATAACCAAAATACGGGACCTTTAATGCAAATAAAAAATTTTGACCATTTATAATAACTATTTCCAAAGATATTGATATTATATGAATATGTCAAGGTTACGAAAGACTATCTTTGTGGGGGTCTTACAACTCCAGGCATCTATAGCATCAAGTAGAATTAACTGTGTAGCACCAAATTTCATCGTTGCACAAAATAGCTTTATAAGTAGGTGCATAACAAGTTTCAGCCAAATCCATCCAGTCATTCCAGAGAAATAGCATTACTAGTGAAACCACGTAATTCTATTGCAAAACTCCTGTTACCATGGCAACCTGTGTGGACATTTTCAAAATTTTTAAAGTTTTAAAAGTACATTATGGATTCATATATTAGGTCCACATTTGAATAGCTTAGCTAGGAATAGAATAGCTAAGAAAATAAGTACAAAATCAAATTAAGCATGGTCAATTACTTTACTGTGTGAATTTTTGCGTAGAAATGTTTACAAATAATGAAGTTATACTGTTTTACTCTCATGTGAAGCTGGTTTTTGACCACATATCACAACAAAAGCATCTCCAAAAAGGCCAGTCCGCCACACACACACACACACACACACACAAAAGGCTTAATTTCTATGGAACCCATGAACCGATTTTCAAAATTCTTGCTGTTGCGTTGTATTGAGGTTGAAGTGGCCATTCCAACCAGACTTCATTCTGAAAGATTGTCAGTTTTTGGGAAATCTTGTCATGTTGGAATAATAGTATTTTCTGAATGACAGAGGAGATTTATTAAAAAAAAAAAAAAAAAAGTGTTCTTACCCCAGTTTTGTCACAAAGTCTCAGTGTGTTGAAGGAGCCCACGGCGAACACTTCTCCATCTGGAGCCCAGGACAAGGAGGTGACTGGGTAGTCATGTGACAGCGAGAAGTAAAGCAGGCGCCCAAAGCTGTCCCACACCTGTTGAAGAGATGGGAGGGATTTTTAATGTGTAACGACAACAAAAGAGAAGCTTCAGTATACCCCCAAATACTGTTCACCTTATATTTACAGTCCTCTCCTCCTGACAGTATGAGGTCATTGACTGAGTTCCAGTCCACCTTCAGAATGACCCCATCGTGCGCCTTCCACTAGAGAGAGACAGAGATCAGAACTCAGTAATACTGTCATCACACTGCTTGTTAAAGAGAAAACAAGATGTTTTATATACTGTATGAATGAGGGTTTTGTCTCTATGTGCAACAGTGAGCAGGTATTGACATTGTCTTGCTATTTGGATGTTATGTTTCTTCTATTGCTACACACCCAATATCTTCATTACTAGACTGAATGGGCCAGAGAGGGCAAGCAACATAAATATCCATGGCCGTCCATATTATTTGTGAGGTTGTGGAAATCATACTGAATGTGTTGGTGGTCCTTTCCACGGAACTATGGGTTACATCCTTTCATTCGGTGGCTGCCTGGCTGGTATATGAAACGCTTTACTGAGGTTGCATCCATATCAACCCCCATTTGAACCGACACGTAACACTACAGTACCACTACTACTACTGTGAAACCCGAGCCACAGCAATAAAATCATGGTGAGCTACATTAAACACCAAAAATGCCCCCATAAAATGCAGCAATGAACATAAAGGTTTATTTACTTAATCTCATTAACTCTGTGCAGTAGGGGTTGAACTGATTAGTTGAATAGTCGACTTTATTACTGAGCTAGAAGTCGACTAATCACTAATCGTGTCTTTTTGGAATCTCACGTTCCAATTTACAGAAGACTTTCGACTCGTCCGTCCGCTGCCGTCGCCGGATAATAATGCTCTGTGGAGCAGTAAAATTTACGGCCAAAAAGGCAACACGGTTTTCATACGTCTGCGAGGGTCTGAGAATATGAAAATAAGGGGATTGTGGATGACACTACGTAGCGGTTAGCCTTGGTAGTTTTGGCTATTCCGATCGCCACTGGTCTTAAAATATTCATGCCAGCGGCAGTGGGACCACAGGACTAGCCGTCAGGGATGAGGGCAGCGGCACAAAGTCTCCAAAGTGTTATGTCGGATAATGCACGGACAACAACTGTGGGCTAACAAGAACTTTATTCAGACTAGAAGGTGTATGATACACAAACACCCACCAACATCACGACACTTGGCGCTTTTCAACAATGACGTCAGTGTATGCAGCCGGCGTGTGCTACTAGCATGTGGAAATATTTTATTAAAAATAAGACCAGTAACATGGGCACATATCCAAGTCTATCCTCAAATACAATAAAAGCACAAATGAAATAGAAACCGTGGAACAGAGAAATGCTGATTTTTTTTTTTTTTTTTTTTTTCAAGCCTGGCTACGATCGCACAACACGCTATGCTTACAACACACTATGTAACACAAGATGAGACCGGCCAGCTTGTTGAAGAGGAACATACAGACTCCCACTCGTGCTGGGTGATATGGAAAAAAATATTCTGGCACGATATGGGCCATTTTATATCTCGATAACGAAATACCCCGATAAAGTACATTTTCTGGTATTCTATGGGGAAAAAAAATCATACAACATATTATGACTGCTTACTTTTTCCTCAATTTATTTGGAAGTGAAATTAAACAGACCTGTCACAAATGAGAAATGCATCTAGTATTGCCACAATTCAGGTTAGAGCTATCAAATATTTTTGTAATCGAGTACCCTAGTAAGAATTCTATGGAATAACCAAGTATTCGGGTAAAATATATTTTTTCTTGGTTAAAAGAGCAATTTCAATATGCAAGGGAAAATGAGACATTTCACTTAATGAACAACCAATTAGTTTCCTTTTTTGATAATCACCTTTTTTTTTCTTCTTAAATTCACATTGTGCATAATCGCAAACTGTATTTTCTTGTCTACATTTGTCTTTGTCTACATTCCCAGTGAGGAAATTTCAAAAAAATATAAAGAGACTTTAGTTTAAATTTGGCATTTTTCGCATCAAAAACATAGGCATTATTATTATTTTTTTTTTAAAGGCATAAACAGCCTTTACGTTTTTCAAGTTCATTTCATCAACTAGCATTTTAGCATATGACATAATAATACAGGATGTTAATGGCTGTGGATTTGTTAACTTAGACCAGCTGACTAGAAATAACACAAATATTCTTTCTTTCTTCATAATTTTTTTTCCTCTCGTTTTAACCTGTCGTGTTCGGCAGCTAAGTCAAGCAAAAAGGAGGATTTCTATCGCTTTTATGTTGGAACAGTTTTATTGTGCAACAGTGGATTTTTTCATACTGCCACTTGAGTTATGATGGATATTTATTGAAAATTTCAGTTGGACAGAATGGGGTTTTAAAGAGTGACAGAAAAGAAAAGAGGAGTAGAAAGAAAAAAGGGCCTAAGGGTGTAGACAGTAGTAACAATTAACAGAAACCTTGAGCTCCGCAGGGCTAACGTTGTTTTAGTAAGGCACATTTAAGTAAATCTCGCCGATTTGCGTTCATTTATCTTGGGTCCAACGAGGAGATAAAGGTCCATGTTCCAACGATAACACGTGACAAATCTCCCACACTTTTGCCATTTTTTTCTTACATTTTGCAACTTTTCCCCCTGGCACTCCAATTTCTTCAATTAAATAAAATTTACTAATTAAATTTGTGTCTTTCTTCCCTTGCTGAGGTGACGTAAGCGCGCTGTGCCACATTAAAAGTAGCCCGTGCGTGTGTCCTTTTAGGTTTGCAAATTAAAAAATGGTTCCCCAAGGCGTCCTGAGCATTTTTTTTTTTTTTTTTTTTTTTTTTTTAAATAATAGAGGTACTCGAACTTAGGACTCGTTTCAGCCCTACAGCATATATTGTGCAAATCATTGATTCATTTTCTGTACCGCTTATCCTCACTAGGGTCGCCGGCGTGCTGGGGGCTATCCCAGCTATCTTTGGGTGAGAGGCGGGGTACACCCTCAACTGGTCGCCAGCCAATCGCAGGGCACATATAAACAAACAACCCTTTGCACTCACATTCACACCTACGAACATTTTAGAGTCCTCAATTAACCTACCATGCATGTTTTTGGGATGTGGGAGGAAACCGGAGTACCCAGAGAAAACCCAGACAGGCACAGGGAGAACATGCAAACTCCACACAGGCGAGGCCGGATTTGAAACGGGGTCCTCAGAACTGTGAGGCAGATGTGCTAACCAGTTGTACCACCTTGTGGAAATCTTTGCTTGAAAAAAAATGGATAAATGACGATGGAAATGATAGAAGAGAAATTACACAATAGACATTTCTCTATCGACCCCGCGATATATATCGCCATCTCGCCCAGCACTAGCTCCCACTAATAAGAACTACAACTAGATTCTACATAATTGCTTCATTCTTATTTGTTTCTATGCCGTTCTGTCGAGAAAATATCAATTAGCAATGTGACAAGTGAAATTGAAAATGCGAAGTCTGCTTGAATGGCCAATTCAACCAGAGTAAAACACACCAACAAGTTTGAAACTCAGATGATGGGTTTTGGAGAAATTGAGTTTTTTGTGTTGAAAAAAAAAAAAAGGCCTTTTTGGGGAATGCTTTTGTGTAATACCGCCTTCAAAATATGGTCAAAAAACATCTTCAAATTACAGTAAAACAATTTATTTCTCAACATTTTCCTAAACCCTTTTATTTCGTCTATGCACACAGGAAACCCCTTCTCCGATTGCCTGACAAGTTTCTGTTAAAAATATCCACCAATAAGCTCGTACGGGCCGAAATTCCGAGGGGTTCTCCAAGTCGACGCCTAAAAATTACCATGACATTTCAAAGAGCGTCAATTGCCCTAAAAATTTTACTTAAATAGCACAAATGGAATATTATTCATGAGCAGAGAGGTGTGGGCAGTAGAATAGGTCATGTACTTCAGTAATCAATTGTTTTTTTCTGAATGTATGTGTTCTGGAGAATTTTAAAAGCATTTGAGGTGCTTTTTAAGAAATTTCCACAAAGATGGTGGCCACCAGTTATGTTGCTATATCAATGACGTTATCGATTAATCGACGTAGTCTTTCATCAAATTAACATCGACAGCAAAAAATTGCTAGTCGTTCAACACCTACTGTGCAGCATCCATCTGACAAAGCACCCTTGATTTAGTATGTCATTGCTTGCATGCAACAATTCGAGCTCCAAGCTTTTGAAGTATATTTCGAAACTAAATACTTATTGAATTCCAAAATGTACAATGGTCAAATTTGAAAGTGTCATTGTATCTATCCCTTCTCATTTTGATCAAACAGATATTGTTGCTACACACATGAAGTTGGTGTACCTGTATGACTTTAGCGCTCAGTTGCAGAGGTTTGATGACCAGGTGTCGACCTGATGTATAGAGGATCCTCTCGGAGTCTGGGCCCCAGGCCACAGAATATACAGGAGAGCCTGGAAGAAAGACAGAAAATGAACGTTTTACATATTTTCGAACGCAGACAAACAGACAGCCGTCACGGAGTGAATGTACGTGGATTTACAGTCTGTATGTATACATTTCTACTCCTGTATTTGACGAAGGAGAATTTATCTTTAGGCCATAACAGTGATGAGCACACCACTCAGAAGCTATCACTTTCCCTCAGGGTTCTCTTCATCATTCAGCCTACAGAAGGCACACCAGCTGTGCAAAGCTGCCTAACCTCTGAAGAATAGGCGCGAGTGTGTGCGCAAGTTTACGAGTTGAGGTTGTGGATACACACGTGCGGAGTGCAGGCTGACATTTCACCCAGCTCCAGGTGCGTGTGGTTTCTCACAAATGCAAACCGGTCACATGATCTAAACCTGACAAAGGGAAGAAGAGGGGGATAAACTCCTAACTGTTGCTTGTTTTAAATGTAGTCTAAGCCCAAAAAAAAGGGGTAAAGACAAACAGTTATGTACCACAATTTGCTCCTGGGGCATGTGTGTGCATGCATGTGTGTACTTTTGGGGCTCTGAACTGCAGCAACACGCACTGTGATCTAAGAGCCATGTGGACGAAGGCACATCTCTCCAGGTGTTTAACACATCTGTGTTTAACACTTCTGTGGGTCTGTTCAGCATCCCACTACCCAGCAGCTCATGCTTCAAACAGCCCCTTAAAGGGCAAAAACATTCCTACATACTGGATCTAAATTCTCCACTTCTCTTGCCAAGTTATCCACAATGCCCGCCATTCAACAGGTGTGTGCCATCCATTTTCCAAAAACGCCTCCTACTATTAATAATTAAGAAACCCAAAAGCCCAATTGATCAGTTCACAAGTGAGCCAACAGTAATGAAAACTGCATAGATATGTATCATTCATCGGTAGTCTCTTGGTGAAGCTTTTAATTAACCTAAGCAAAGGTTTGAAACATGATGCATGAGTGAATAAATACAGAAGTGGAGAACAACCCAATCAACATATGAGTAGAAAATATGTATTTTTTTAAACTATGGCTATGTTCATACTGCAGGTCAATACCGACTTTTTTGCCCATGTGTGACATATATCTGATTTTTCTCATGTCAATGTGAACACAACAATTCAATTTTTATTTTTTTTATTTTTTTATTTTTTTTTTAAATCCGACCATGGCCACTTTCTTATGTGTACAATAAATTGGATATGTATCGATGCGACTGCAGCCTCGACCCTCAGGTCAATCTCATCCGACCTGTAGGTCTTCAAAAGGTCATAACATTACAATTGTTCCACAAAACAGAAAATAAATGGTGGATGAAGGAGCAAAAAACAGTCAGTGGCGAAAAGAAGATGCTTTAGAAGTGCACAAAATCCTTGAAATTGCCACAAATGCCTCTGCAATGAGACTGGCACGAGGGGCTCCATTTACTTCCATAAACACTGCGCCACGTGACATCGTGTTTTGTGTGCATGCGTGTCACTTCACGGACGCATTCCGTTCACATAAGTCACATTTGTTTCTGTAATGTGAACCACTAAATAAAAACATTGGATTTAACAAAAAATCCAAATTGCGTATCAACCCTGCAGTGTGACCCTTAGTCAGTGTCTTAAATTTTGCACAAAAATAAATCTCATGAGACTTCAGTTCAGTGACCATGAACTAAACAAGTGTGATTATGACCACAGAACAGGAAAAGGAAGCAATTGCAAAATAGGAAAGTGGTTCACTTGTCTCTGCCTTGGATGTTTAGTGCAATATGGCTAAAGCTACGTGACTAATAAATACAACTGAATGTACTTTGGCAGTATGGCGCACACATGCCGATAACAAATGGATTTGTTCATAAGAGACAAAGAAGACCATCTCAGCAAAGCTGCAGTCATAGCTTGTTTTTCGCACAGAAGAAAAAACATATGCCTGAGTTTGTTATGTCATCATTCTGTATGTGGTGTTGTGCTGTTTGTGATCTCTTATTATTTATCTAAAAAGTTTATACTGCGACATTGATGCGATTCGTTAGCCTGTCTAGGACATTTTGCATTATGTGTTATTAATCTATTGCTAGCAGACTTTTGCGAGACATAGCTATGTTTGCATAAATACACATTTTATAATTGTTATTATAATTGTTTCTTGAAGCAAGCACACATTAGCTCTTTTCAAAGAACTGTTCCCAATCTGGCAACAGCACGTCGCACACGCAGCGAGGAAAGAATAGTATAGTACTGTATATGACAGGCTGGTAATGGGTATTGGGTGTCGTAGTTGGGAAGGGTTTTTGCAAGTCCATGTATGGGTACAGACATACAGTATCGGCACTAAATAGTGTTATCGTACTACACTAATACTGGTCCATCCCTACTTGCCTATACTGTTAATAATGGTATTATGATGACAAAAGTTTGACTTTGGAATTGTTTTTGTTTTTTTCTATTACCATAGTTTCCTATGGGGGAGGACTGTTTTGTAATACAGTATGAACAAATCAGAAGTCCACCAGCATCCCAAAACAGCTCAAGTTCAACATTAAAGGTGCCGTGTTTTCCCAAACCAACATTTTCTAGTATTTGGGATGCAATATTGGCTCTATGGTGCCTCAGTAAACATGTGAAATATCAATTAAAATCATCTACGAATTGCTGAGTTCCAGATGTTTTTCTGCCGAGAGGCCTGAAATCAGGTATTCGAATTTCTCGAGCTTATCTACGTCACTGGCGAAGATCTCGCCTACCTCTACGCTCCCGAGTCGACACTGTCAACACAACAAACACGTGTCCTCTCACAAATGGGTATTTTACACGGAGGCAACCAATCAGAGGAAAGGGGGCGGTTTTGGCCAAATATGGACAAAGCGGATAGAAAACTGGTTCAAACAGAAATAGGTGTCCGAGGGGCCTTTTTTCTGGACACTCGTATGACAAAATCAAGGTTTTTTTTTTTTTTTTTTCAAATGAAATTGACACTTTTATACTACAGGGTGATTGAAAAGTAACTCACTGTTTTTAAGTACTTTTAATTTATTTCTGAACTATAATTCTGACAAGAAATGAACATGAGAAGAAAATGTATTGCATGGAGTTTTATTTCAAATTCGATATGGGCACCAGCATTAGCCACCAGTTTCTCAAGCCGCCTGGGAACCGCATTAACTGATTTCACAAGGAACGCTTGTGGGATGGAAGACATAACTTCTCGTATTCGCCCTTCAAGTTCTTCCAAAGTTGTCGGTTTGGTAGAATAGACTTGCTCCTTTAATCATGGAACATACACAAAAAAATTGAGAACAATATTATAGCATATGAATAAGTATTTTAAAATAGGGAGTTACTTTTCAATCACCCTGTAAGTCCATGTTAGAGAGTCACTCTATGGATGTCTAAATAGACAAAATATGGGACCTTTAAAGGTTCTACTGTACAGCACAAAAGTCTTGATACGCATGTGCACATGCCTTACATGCGCACACTCAATAAGCACCAATCAACGGCTAACCATTCCTTCCTGATTGTCTTTTAAAATAATCTGTTTGAGTTTAAAAGTCAGCTGCAAAAACTGCCTTGCAAACGACAGAGATGCAAAGACAGCGGCCTGCATTCATTTTATGATTATTGTTTTAAAACATTTTCACTTGTACATTGCTTCAAAACAAATGAGTGGCTAATTCTTCAATTTCCATTCGCTATTTTACCTTGGTTTGCTAGTGTCGAACGCAGCATGCCACTTTTGGACCAGTTCTTGATCTGTCCGTCTTCACCAGCTAAATGGATGGAACATGGGAAAAATAAGAATTACATGAATTTTTCAATTATGCCACTAACATAACATTCTACCCAGTTGATTCAATACTCAGCATTTAATGGAAGTTACAGTTGTTAATCTTGTTTATCTCTAAATTACCCGTGATGAGAGCAGTCCCGTCATGGTTCCACCTGCCTGCTAAAACAGCTCCTTTGTGAGCCTCAATACTCTTCTCAATCCGCCCTGTCTTGGACACAAGGTGGAACTTCCCTGCAAAGATGGGGGGTGGGGGGCTTATGTTGAAAATCCAAAATTTGAGATAGAGTGAATGAAGAACTAAATGAGATTCAGGCAGGTAAATAAGTAACGTTTATTCTAATCTACAGCAGAAGCAATTGTATTTTTTTTAATTGCTTAATTTAATTAAGCATAAACATAAATAAGTAGAATTAGAGGGTTTGTGCTGGTTGAACCAGGGAATATTTTTGGCCCGAGGAAATTGAAAAGCAGTCCATTTTGTTCACATTCATCTTAGGGATGTATCATTGACTTTACTATGTTTAACTGTTTCTGGAAGGTGCACTGAAATATTAAATATAGTTTCTTTGTTTCACAAAAAAATAAATGGTTTGCTCTTCAATTATTTTTAAAACTGTGGACAATAAAGATTATTTCCCAAATAATTTAAGATATATGTGCAAAGTTGAGAGTAATCGTAAATAAAGGACTATATGATATTACAACAACATAATTTATGAGATTAAATATCTTCTTAAAAATAAAAGTGAGACTGTAACAAGGACAGAAAGAAAAACAAACGCTGCAACTGTGAATAAAAGCTAAGTTTTCATGGCTTGCTGGTCTGCCAGAGAAAATTGCTGCCTCAGTTTGGGGGCTGTGCTTATGCAACCCTACACTGTTATTAGTATTCTGACCACATGTTGCCTGACATAATAGTACATCCACATTCTGTGTGTTTGTTTCTAATGCAGGCTGAAGACAAGCACCATTTGTTAAGTCTTTTTTACAGTACGAGTCAACACAGAATTAGCCGTGAAAGCAAAATAAAAACATGGGGCACTTTCAACCATATTAGCACATTTCCCTCACAGTAGAGGCATTCTGGGTTTGAAGCTCAGCGCAGGCCCTCCAATGGAGTTGCAAATTCTCCCGTGCTTGCGTGGGCTGTCTCCGGGTATCCCGACTTCCTCTCAGGCTCCCACATTCCAAAAACATGCTTCTTAAGTTAATTGAATACTAAATCATCTATAGGTGTGAATGTGAGTGTAAATGGTTGTTAGTCTAGTCTATATGTGCCCTATTATTTCAGTGGTTGTTAGTCTATTTGTGCCCTACGATTGACTGGTGATAACTCAAGGGTGTACCACTCCTAGCAGGGATAAGGTCCAGAACATCCCTGACCCTTATGACGATAAGCGGCATAGAAAATAGATGGACGTTCAACCACAAACCCTTTATTTGCTTAGCTGAGAATGGGTAAGTTTTAATTGGATCGATCAAATTTTATTACCTTTTTTCTCATTGATAATCAGGCAACCGCACATTTAATTTTCTTTGGAAGCATTTGTGTTTTAATTAAAGGACTGTTTATGTAAAATGTACGGCATTACATTATTATTTTTTAAGTTTTCAGCATTGGGGACCTACTGAAAAGCCAATTTGGGTTTAGAGTGGAAAAAAAAAAGTTAATTTATAAGTTGTGCTACAACTACGTAAGTATGCAGTGAAACGCTGTAATTACGCATTATGATCAGGGATGACACAAGCATCGATATTAAATTAGAAACAAAAATGAGTGGAAAAACACTTGAGGCAAACAGGAAAACAGTTTTTAAAAATGTGTTCCAGTTATTAACAACCAGTGTAAATAAATTAAGTGAGCTAAAATATGAATAGGCTCCACGGTGATTAGCATGTCTGCCTTATAGTTCTGAGGTTCGGGGGTTGAATCTCGGTTCCAGCTTTCCTGTGTGGAGTTTTGTTTGTGCTTGCGCAGGTATTCCTCCCACATTCAAAAAACATGGATGTTAGGTTCATTGAAGACTGTAAACGTGTGAGCGTAAATGTAAGTGAGAAAGTTATTTTTTGTCGATATGTGCCCTGTGATTAGTTGGTGACCAACCCAGGGTGTGCACCGCCTCTCGCCCCAAATCAGCTGGGACAAATCTGTGACCTTGAAGGCTAGCGATATACAGTAGAAAATACAATCCAATGAAGTTGGGGCGTTGTGTTAAACATAAATAAAAACAGAATACAATGATTTGCAAATCATGTTCAACCTATATTTAATTGAATACACTACAAATACAAGATATTTAATGTTCAAACTGATCAACTTTATTGTTTTTAGCAAATAATCATTAACTTAGAATTTTATGGCTGCAACACGTTCCAAAAAAAATGGAACAGGTGGCAAAAAAGACTGAGATCCCTCAGGCGGCACTGCATCAAAAACTGACATCAATGTGTAAAGGATATCACCACATGGGCTCAGGAACACTTCAGAAAACCAATGTCAGTAAATACAGTTTGGTGCTACATCCGTAAGTGCAACTTGAAACTCTACTATGCAAAGCAAAAGCCATTTATCAACAACACCCAGAAACGCCGCTGGCTTCTCTGGGCCCGAGCTCATCTTAGATGGACTGATGCAAAGTGGAAAAGTGTTCTGTGGTCTGACGAGTCCACATTTCTTTTTGGCAATTGTGGACGTCTGCGATTGGCTGGCGACCAGTTCAGTGTGTACCCCGCCTATCGCCCGGAGATAGCTGGGATAGGCTCCAGCCCGCCCACGACCCTAGTGAGGATAAGCGGTATGGCAAATGGATGGATGGATGGATGGATGGATGGATGAAATTGTGGACGTTGTGTCCTCCGGGCCAAAGAGGAAAATAACCCTCCGGACTGTTATGGATGCAAAGTTCAAAGGCCAGCATTTGTGATGGTATGGGGCTGTGTTAGTGCCAATGGCATGGGTAACTTACACATCTGTGAAGGCACCTTTAATGCTGAAAGGTACTTATAGGTTTTGGAGACACATATGCTGCCATCAAAGCAACGTCTTTTTCATGGACGCCCCTGCTTATTTCAGCAAGACAAAACCAAACCACATTCAGCACGTGCTACAACAGCGTGGCTTCATAGAAAAAGAGTGCGGGTACGAGACTGGCCTGCCTGTCTCCCATTGAAAATGTGTGGCGCATTATGAAGCGTAAAATACGACAATGGAGACCACGGACTGTTGAACAGCTGAAGCTGTACATCAAGCAAGAATTGGAAAGAATTCCACCTACAAAGCTTCAACAATTAGTGTCCTCAGTTCCCAAACGTTTATCAAATGTTGTTAAAAGAACAGGTGATGTAACACAGTGGTAACCATGACACTGTCCCAGCTTTTTTGGAACGTGTTGCAGCCATAAAATTCTAAGTTAATGATTATTTGCTAAAAACAATAAAGTTTTATCAGTTTGAATATTAAATATCTTGTCTTTGTAGTGTATTCAATTAAATATAGGTTGAACATGATTTGCAAATCATTGTATTCTGTTTTTATTTATGTTTAACACAACGTCCCAACTTCATTGGAATTGGGGTTGTAGATGGACAATATGAATACAAGACTTGCCATCGGTGCTGGTTAGTACAAAGATCTCAGCCGGTGTCTGCTTCTTCCCACCAACGGTCTTGGGAAACCAGTGCACGTCAATGGGGTAGAAGTCCTCTGGCACTTTGACTACCAGACTGGTCTCGCTGGTCAGAAGGTTCCACCTGAGGATCTGGTGGTCCTCACTACATGAGTACAACTCATCAGCTGTGGTCCAGCCAATGCAGCTCACTAGTTCCCTATGTGACCTACTATTAAGGAAAATGGTCAAATCACATTAGTAGAACATGTCATTCATGTGGGAAATCAAGTACGGTACTACTTATTCACAAATGCAATGAGAATCATCTTGGCGTTGTTTACACATGATAAGCAGCATCGATGCGAAGCGCACTTATATAAAGGATATGTTTCGGTTCCTTCAGTAGTGATGTTTTCAATCGCATCGTAGGCGTTGTTGTCGTTAATCCCTTGTGAAATTAAACAAGGAAGCAGACATTTAGTGAAAGCACGTTAGCTGTCACGGGACCATCACACATAGCACATACATCAGTTTAGCATAAGAAAATGTAATATAGTAGGAGGAAAGGGAGAGGTAGCTGTTGCCGTGCATTTGCGGTGTTGAGAGTGGACGACACCGGCGTAGTTGCTACGTTACCTGACTCTGTTGCGAATATGAATTCTCATATGTTGGCGGTGCCTCAGCTATGACGTGACCTAACGTTACCTCACCTCGGTCTTCCGTTTAAAATGCCCATCGTCCTATAGTTAAAAAACGTCACCGCTAGGCAGCGGTCGATCCCCGAGTCAAATGGAGTCTCGGGAAAAAATAGTTCTGCAATCAGGACGAAGCGCTTGCTATCGCAGCTAGCTGCTGCTGGTAGCCATTAATCTGGGTCACAGCTTCAAACGGCCGCGGCTGAGATCTCGCGAGAGTTCAAAGTCACTTCCTTGACAACGAGTATTTCGAAATAGTAACACATATCGGACTATTTATCGAAAACACACGCATTTAGACGATAGTTTAACACAACAGTAGCAGAAAATATAATCAAATTTAAGTATATGGGTGTAAAAACGACGAAACTGTTGCCCTTTTACTTACGTAACCAAGCGAGCATTTCAAATGTATACGAAGCAACATACAATTTTGCACATGACGTAAAACACTCATAAAATATATTAATATTATGTTGAATGTTTAAACTGTGGGCACGTTTGGAACTTTCTGGACAAATGCATTTGGTTCGCGGAGGGAGTACAAGGCAGAGTTGGCTTCATCCCCTTTTTTTGAATTTTTTTTTTTTTTTTTTTTTTTTTTTTGCCCTTTGAACGGTCCATGGTGCCTTGCGTCAGTTTGTAACGAATGTGCTTCGACAGCTCAGTTTAGGCGCCATTTACAAGTTGGACTTCTCAGAGTCGACGAGACGGTCGACATGACACTGATCTGAATTTTCTTGAATATTTTTCACGTATTTTGGAATCGCCGACATTTTTCCCAAGCGACATTTGGACCGGGCAAGCGACTTTTGCGAACGATTTTGCGGAAGGTAGACGAAGAAGCCCGCGAAAAATAACTTAGTGGCCGGGTTCCGTCTATTTACTGAAATGCATCAGTTCAAAAGCGGATTTTTTCCCCATCTGACAACACTTTTACAAACTATTATCGGAAGCTGAAATGCGTAATGTTAACCGAGACCACTTTTGTAAGTCGACACTGTAATGCTCACAAAGCATTTTTTTTTTTTTTTTTTTTTTTTTTTTTTTTTTAATTAAACGTTTAGAAACTCATAATCTTAAAAGCAGCGCGGCAGTTTCCAGGTTGACTAATGTTAGTGTATATACTAAAATATGCGATACGTCGAGTCGGTTTGTGAAAACAACAATTAATGCCGAAATGCAACTTTAAAGTCGAGTTGAGTTGGATTTAACATAAAACATTTTTAAACTCGTATTCAAAAACATCGTCACCAATCTTTCTATCTCGTTTACTCGCTCAAAGTTTGCCGCGTAGCTAACTTTACATTCGCGGAGGTACTAAACAGTAAAAGTAGCGACGTGACAAAATAGTTACGTGGCAAAAAACGTATCCCATTGAGATACGTAGTTTCCAGGGGGGTCGAGTCACTGTTACCGTGGTTGCTTATTTGACCAGCTTAAGTGTAATTAAAGATAATTACAACGTAACTAGTTCACCCTTCGTATAAGTTTACATTTACATTGTAACGAATGGGTCATCTACGGATAATTTTTGGGGGAGTTTTGTTCGTCGGATAGAACTGAAATAACTGCGTAAATAGTGGTCTTCAGCTAAGATACTTGATGTAGTATTGCTGTTTTCATAAGAAATTGTGCGCCGAGGTTTCACTTGTAACAAGGGGGCTCCTAAAACTATTATACTATTATTTTATGTGTGGGTATAAATAATTTATTCCGTTAGGCTACGTTTAGAGACAGGTTTGGAGAATGTCCTAAATGACTGCTGGCCATGACAAGCCTTAAAAAAATGATGAGAAATTGACAGGCTCCAATCCCACTCACCGATATAACTCTTTGCCTGTTTTTTTTTTGGTTTTTTTTTTTTAAATAACCACTCACCCCCACCCCCCTCCTTCAGACTTCAAATCATGCCATCTAAAAGTGCAAAGCGCTCCACTGCCGCTGCCTCCTCCAAGTCAGGAGGAAAGGGGTCGCAGCCTCAGGATGACTCCGAGGACGAGCTGGACGTAACCCCCCGAGGAAGCCGCTCCAATGGCCAAGGAGAGCAGGCACCGCCGCCGACAACTGGTAAGTAACAAAGGCTTGCTTTTTTATTCCCCCCCCCCCCTTGCGTGTGTGCGTGTCTCAATCTCAAAACAAGTTGTGTTTACTCGGTGGCGTTTGTCATGTTTCTTTGTTTTTTTTTAAATTCCCTACACTAGTTATTAGAATGGCTTCTTTTGTCAATTTTGTGCGCCGGTAATCAATAAATGTCCAATTGAGGCGTCGAGTGTTCCAGGTTGACTGGTCGTATATTTATGTTAATATTATGCCTTGGTAGTAGATAATGCAAGGGGCACGTGTTTGTCATTCTGTCAATAATGTTTGTTTGTTGTTTATGGATGCGACAGACGTAGCTTGTTTGGGCAGGTCATTGGGGGGCTTTGCTGTGTTGTGATGGTACCTTCTGGAAACAAAACAAGCGTTTACCCGCACCCTCCCCGATTTTGATCCACTCTGTCACGAACAAGAAGGGGGGAAAAAAAAGCTAAGAGGTCTTTCTAACTTGTTTTGTTTGTGATCCTCCACCCCTCCCCCACCTGAAAGCGCTCCCTCGTACACACAGTTTGGGGGGGGGGGGGGATAAAAGTTGTACTTTTTTTTTTTTCTCCCTGTGCCAACAGATCCGCCTGTCGCGGAGGCTGCCGAGGCGGTTGATAGTCGCCCTTTGGAGGAGATTCTCGATAGCATCCCTCCACCCCCGCCCCCAGCCATGACCAATGAGCCGGGCGCTCCTCGCCTCATGATAACGCATTTAGTCAATCGCAACTTCAAGTCGTACGCAGGCGAGCAGATTCTGGGGCCCTTTCACAAGGTACGA
Source organism: Phyllopteryx taeniolatus (assembly GCF_024500385.1). Classification (NCBI taxonomy): domain Eukaryota; kingdom Metazoa; phylum Chordata; class Actinopteri; order Syngnathiformes; family Syngnathidae; genus Phyllopteryx; species Phyllopteryx taeniolatus. The sequence goes on from NC_084509.1 coordinate 11,402,792, forward strand.
CCCAAAAAACACAAGCACACTTCTAGTTAAGCCCTGCATGACACATGGGGGTTTGTTGTTAACGTTCTGTTGACATTTTGAGTCATTGTGAGTGTCTTTTACAACGCAAATGTTAAAGTGTGTAATGGTAGATACAAAAGTTGTAAGTTATATTCTGCATCATCATTTTTGCTGTCATTTTTTATAACATTTTTTAAATCGGGGTTGTAAGCTACAACAAATCTACTGTTTTCATTTTGTTTGTTGATCTTTAAAGTTATTCTGACTTGTGATATTTTTTCCCCAAATAGTTTTTTCCCCCTGTTTTCAACCGATTTTACCAATATAGCTGGGGAAAAAAATATCCTACTACACCCACACACACACACACAATACACACTCATGGCCATTTTGTGGTGTGGACTCTGGAAATGTACAAAAACAAAAATTGTTATTTACAGTGCCTCATATTTTATGTGATTAATTTTTACACATATATTTTTAACCCTTTCCTTCCCTGCAGCGCTTTTCCTGCATCATTGGTCCGAATGGAAGTGGCAAGTCCAATGTGATCGACTCCATGCTATTTGTGTTTGGATACAGAGCTCAAAAGATCCGATCGAAAAAGCTATCGGTGCTTATCCACAGTTCTGATCAGCACAAAGATGTGCAAAGCTGTACTGTGGAGGTGCATTTTCAAAAGATTATTGATAAGGTATATATATATATATCCCTCTGCTCTGCTGCTGTCACAATACACATGCATTCACTGAAATTCAACAATATGGCATCCCTAGGGGAGAAATTGGTTTGAAATATTTTCCTTTTTCTTTTTTTTTTTTTGTGAGTTTTAAAAGCAATTTCTTTCACTCAGTTTAATTAAATTAATATTTCCAAAGTCTTATGACTGAACACAGACACATCAGTCAGGGAAGTGACATTTAACACACAGTCACACACCATTTATACGGTGCTAGAGCCTTTCTATTCATTTAAAATATTTTGGGGGAGAATTTACCTTCTTGTAATTAGGCTATTTAATTGATGGCACAGGTAATTATCACCAAGATAGCTCTTTCAATAAAAAGGTAATTGCAGTTCATGAAACAACTTGCCAGAAAACGGAAAACAATTTCAAGGATTGGATTATTTGTAATATTTCGTTTGTTTTCTACAGTGTAGTTTTTGGTTTGTTTTGTTTTTGGCTTGGAGCACATATTTTTAATTTTTCTTCAATTTGAAGTAGAATACATTTTTTAATGGGATGGATTATTGAATTACTATGTAAGAATTATTGTTTTATGTCTTAATGCTTTAAACTACGAGTCTGATCACTTCCTCTTTCTGAGTTTTTTTTATTTATTTAATTTTATTTTTCTTTACAAGTGGTGTACTCAACTCGGTTGGCTCTAAAGTTAACTTAAGTAAAATAAAAACAAATATCATCTTTCCCAACAGTTTGTGTATTGTCCTAGATGTATAATTATAGTTTATTTTGTATTAGTGATTTTAGATTAATTACACTTGTCTAGCTGCTGGAGCTCTGGTATGGGCATTGTGCACACACCTTTTGTGAGTTGGTTTTAGTGTAAGTGAATATATTTAGCATTTTCTGTATTTTTTTTACTCTCATAAGAAATAGTTTAAGTTGATGTGTGGAGCTGTCTGATTCTCTCCTTAGCTGTTGTGCCCTAAACTGCTGTCTCTTCTGCCCCTCCCCCTCTCTCTGAGTCAGGAAGGAGATGACTACGAAGTCATCCCCAACAGCAAGTTCTATGTTTCCAGGAGTGCCAACAAAGACAATTCGTCAGCCTACTACATCAATGGCAGAAAAGCTACATTCAAAGAAGTGGGCAGTTTGCTTCGAAGCCACGGTATTGACTTGGACCACAACAGATTTCTCATCCTACAGGTAACTTGTCATTAGTTTCCCTGATGTAATCTTGCTTGTTTTGTCCTTGCTATGACATCACATTTTGTGTGGGATTTCCTGCTCCCACCAATTATCCAGTCAAATGTTTCACTGCTGTTTTTGTCTGTGAAATGGACCTGTTGCTATCACAAAGGAGATGCCCTCCTAAGCCCTTGGAGTGCTATAGCAGCGCATCATGGTTTGATACAATGTGCATAAGGTGCAAACCATTATTTGCTGCTTCAGGATTTTAAGGAAATGCACTTTTTTATCCAGTCAATGATTTTAAACAACCCTTTTGTTTGTTCCCAGGGAGTATTTGGATTAATTAGTTAATAAGGGCGAAGTCAGATTTCCCGTTCTGTACCTGTCACGCTTTAGCAGCACGTAAATATTGGCGTGATAGATGAACCCCAGTATTAGCAGTGCTGCTTCAGTGTGGCTGGATCAAACACCATTCATAATCACTTAATTTTTCACTTGAGTTTCTGCCAATGTAATTCTATGGACTATGTTTTAGCGTATGTTTTTTTTCTAGTTTTTTATAATTTTTTTATTTAATTTTTACTTTGGATAGTTGAACTGAGTTTGTAGCAGTTTGCCGGTCACACTCCTCCTGCTGTGATTGTGTTACACGTGTGTCCTGAACATTATTACTGATTAACTCGAGGCTCATGGGGTGATGGCTCATGTCAGAGTAACACCAAATGACTGATTTCAATGTGTTGTTGCTTGAATTCTAATTGTTTTACACGGCGCGCTAGTTTCTGGTGAACATTTCTTACCCTTCACTGTGCTTTTGTGGTTTGCCGGTTGCTTACAAGTGCCTTGCATCCCCCTGTGTGTGTGTGTGTGTGTGTCTGCGTGTGTCTCTGTGTCTGTGTGTATTCATGATGACTCTTGGTGTCCTTGGATGTTAGATTTTCAGCTCCGTCTGTGACATGGCTGCATGGCTATGGGAAGAGGATTAGGCTTGTTCTCCAAGGTCACTTTTCCAGGCCTCTGGCAAAGGGGAAGCTGTCTATTTAGTGCACTGGTCAGAGCAGGATGACATGGGGGATTTTTCTTTCCTGCTGGCTTCTCTTTTATTTTTATACATAAAAGTAATACGTGACCAGCCTTTTACACACAAAGAAAGCCATTGGGCCTTTACATCATCTAGAATGAATTGTTGTTTAGCTTGAAAGGGATCTTACCCAAGGCTGTCCTTTATCAAATGAATACAATTTAATTTGTAATCAGACGTCCTCTTAGATGAGAAAAAATGTCCCTGGTGTGGTTCTGAGGATCTTGAAGAGGCCAAAATAAATTTACACATGATTAGATAAGACTATTTTTTCCACATTAAACATCCATCCATTTTCTGAGACACTTATCCTCAATAGGGCATCTTATTTATATTTTGTATTTGTTACTTTAAAAAAAAAAAAAGTGTTAATTCAACAATTTATTTAGTCAAGTGTACCAAAAGGAATTGCTCTTACCTTCACTAAATGGGGAAAAATAAATTTTGCCCCCTGGTTCATAATTGTATTAGTAAGCATTTGTGTGTGACTAAGTCATAGTTATTTTTTTAATGTATTTATTTATTTAACATTTATGCAGGTAAAGCCGTTGAGAACAGATTATCATTTTGCAGTTCCAGCCAAGCTGCAAATAGCAGAGTACAAGGCAAAATAAAAGTAAATACAAGACATATACAAAAATTGTCAAATGTGATACACACAAACTGTACACAAAACATTAAACATGTACACAAACTGATAATACACCCTAGCTCCCTTCACACAACTCTAAGCTGTTAAAAGATGAGAGAGAGAGAAGTCTCCTTTGACCAATATGAGGGTGCTGGTATCATAAATGTCACGATCACAGCATGCATGACATCACTCAGCACAAGCTGAGTATGAAAGTCGGCAAACAACTGCGATATGAAATTGTTACAATTTTTTTTTATGTTTGTTTCTATTTTAATTAATTTTATTTATAATTATTTCGATTGGAGCCACCTTGTCACATATGTTTTCTTTCTTGGGGCTCAGGGTGAGGTGGAGCAAATTGCCATGATGAAACCTAAAGGTCAGACTGAGCATGACGAGGGAATGCTGGAATACCTGGAGGACATTATCGGCTCCTGTCGCCTGAAGGACCCCATCCAAACACTATCCCGCAGAATTGAATTGCTTAATGAACAGAGGGGGGAGAAGGTGATTTGTCCTCACTCATTCTTCCTGTGTCCCAACTTTCTCTAGTTTCGCATTAAAATGAATGTTTTTGTTGTTGTTGTTGTGCATCCGTGACAGATAAGATAAACTGTGCTCTGATAATTATTTTTATTTTTTTATTTTATTTCATTTCATCAGTAATTGCAGCGCCAGAATAATATTAGATGATTAAAAATACGTAATATAAAATACATTTGAACCTCCAAAGTTGAATGCCCCAAAAGTTGAACAGGTCAAAGTTCAGCAAAAAGAAAAAACTCGGTGGGGGGTGACGCTTAAATGCCTCAAAAGTTAAGCAAAACTAGGATTTCAAAGCATCATGCCAAAGGATTAAATACGCAAGTGTATTTTTCTTTATTCTTTTTTTTTTTTTTTTACACTTTTGTGTGTTTGTGTGTGCTGCCACTGTAGACTGTAAGTGGTGGTGGCTAAGAGGGCAAGTGTAATGACAATCATAGAACTAGAAATGGAAACCTACTGTGACAGAAAAGGGCCTTCCTGCTCATTACAATATGAACAATAAGATTAATTGAATATACATTTTATATAGTTTACCAAGTAGCACTTATTTCAGCAATTTCCTACATAATGTCACAAGGTGACAATATCCCTCTGCCAACACTTTATTTATGTCTGTCATCTTCAGAGTGAGTAGTTCTACTATTATTTTAATATTATAGTAGTATAGTGGTTACCTTTTTTATACTTGTATGACAGTTAAAATGCTATTTAAAAATGCCCACACAGTTAACACATTTTTATAAAGGTGACAGTTTGAGTCTGAATTAGTTCATTTAACATTGCAGTATTCCCTGGGGAGGGAAATGTTGAATTTAGAACTGCACCACACAACAGATTGTGTTCAACTTGGCAGATTCCGCTTTATATTTTGTAAATATACTGCTAATGCATGTGATTTGTGGTTGATATTAAGTGGTCAAGTTTTCTCTCCTAGCTCAATCGAGTCAAGCTTGTGGAGAAGGAGAAGAATGCTCTCGAGGGAGAAAAGAACAAAGCTGTGGAGTTTCTTACTCTGGAAAATGACATCTTCAAACACAAGACTCGCCTCTGTCAATATTCTGTGTAAGTACACCAACTGCAGTTTGTGTGTTTGTATTCTGTGCCAAGTCAAATAAATCACATGATCCAGTAAAAGCAAAATGTAACTATCTTACTTACCATCCAGTGTAATTTCTACGTATTATTTTGTCCCCCTGATATCTCTTCCTGTCCATAAGTCATGATCTGCAAAAGCGTGTGGTAGATAAAGAGCAGGAGAAGCAGAAGATCTTGGAGGACACCAAGGGACTCACCGAGAAAACCGCTAAGATATCGGAAGAGATTGAGAAAATGAATCAAGAGCTCAAAAATGTGGAAAAGTAAGACATTTTGCTCCTTTCTTCCTCTTATATAAATGTCTGTTTTTGGTTTGATTGTTTTTTCCCCCCCTAATTTTAGGCTTATTGTCTTTGCTTGGGGGGAAACAGAAAATTGTAGTTCTGTTTCTGTTGAATTTAATCTACTTCTCTCTAAAATCTGGAAATATTTCTGACCCTTAATATGGTGTTACCGCAATCCAGTCGACTTGTTCTCCTAACTATTTCCTCTAAAATTGTATTTTAAATTATTTAAATTACTGGCGGTTTTGCCCAGTTCAAACAATGTTACTTCACCAGAAAACAGGACAAGATTAGCAAGTACATGGAGACCCAGAAGGAGAAGTTCACCCAGCTGGACCTGCAGGACGTTGAAGTGCGTGAGAAGATCAGACACTCTAAGAGCAAGAACACAAAGTTGCAGAAGCAGCTGGAGAAGGATAAAGAAAAGGTGTGTACACCTTTTAAATTGTCTTCATCCAGTTCTAGATTAAGTCCTTGGAGCTGATATAATATTTGTCTTTTTTTACTGTGAGGATTAGGGATGGGTACTGAGCCCCTGTATTAAACTGGCCCCAGGGCTAAATAATTAAAGACAGGAGTATCGATGAGCGCAATCCTTCACAGTTCTGTAAACAGTATTGGAGAAAGTACTTACATTTATTTGTGATTTATTTAGGCTATATGAACGTTATTTTGCCCCTTTTACCTCTCCGATCTCATTTCTAACTTGCAATAAAATTAATATATAAATAAAGATATTCGTTCAAGAACTATTTTCACGGAGACGAGCCTTCTTGCCCCAATCCAGCGCCACGCACGAGAGGCATGGCTGGCTCCCTCCCGTGCCCGTGTGCTGTGCGGTCATATTACGATATGATTCCTAGTATTATATAAAAATGTCTGTCGTGCCATACAGTCCTATAGCAGAGGCCACTAAATGGCGGAAACAGTCCCATACGGACCCGCACCTGTAGCCAAAAAAGGTTATGATTTGAGACATACGTGGTGCTTCGAGTTTAAGCAGGGCAGTATTACAGGTTTGACAATAGTGACAAAGCATACAGACCAATCACATGCGAGTTGTTGTTAAATTAGAATTGGTAAAATTGTTTGAGACTTCAGTTTTGTATAAATTTTTATTTACGTAGTTTTTGTAGTTGCTTTATTTAAAAAAAATAAAATAAAGCAGTGTTAATTCTGATATTTGTTTGTGTTTTTCTTAAAATAAAATTAAAAGTACTGATAAGAATACTGTTAAAGTACCTGATTGAAAAACAGTATAGAGTACTAATATCGTTAAAATCTTAGTGAGGATTCCCATCCACTGCAAGTGAGAAACTTTCATGTTTACAGTACAAACCTAACATTAGACACAGATTTGTGCTATGATTCAAGCAGCAGTACAGCACTGTATTTATTTATTTATTTGTTTGTTCTCTGTCCAGCAAGCTGTATGGGCACCCACCGACAATTTCCTGCTCACGGGAACATAAATTATTGTAATATTCTAAAATTAAATACACATGCAAGTAAGAGACAAAGAATGGAACTATAATTGTATTGCTTAGTAGCCTCTCTACAAATGTCCTTTGTTCTGTAGAAGAAAATTAATTATTTGATAAAAGCCGAATTAATTTTGGATCACTTATTTCCCATTAGTGAAAAACAAAAAGGTCCATTCTGTACACATGTAAAGTCATGGTGCATGTCCAGTAATGCTCCTTGGTGTAAAGTAATTGCGACATGGCTCCTGTTGAACGTCCCCGGGCCATGTTACATCTATAAGCTGGGAGTTAGCTTTAATTCATTATATTTTTTCTTACAGTGGGAAAACTACAGAGTTCTTGTAAAAACAACGTAAAAACGTTTCACGCTGTAAATCACACTTTAAAGGCAGCAAGAAGTAGCTCACCTAAAGTATCCACTAGGGGGCTGTGAAGTGCAAGACAAGTGGATTCATGTCTCTCGTGTCATGGAGACGCACACATGGACACACACAAAAACTTGAACACTGACAAACAAACAGTTCAGATAAGTGTCGCATTGTATACATAGCTACTGCACATAGAGTGGCAGTGCTGTGGAGATGTGTTGATTTGAGGGGTAGGGGCAGGCAGACCCCCTCAGGGGAGCAGTGTTCTGCTGCGCACAAGTCAACTATGGCCTGGCTTGTGTTACACTCCCGACAGCCACTTTCACTTTTCACCTGGAGTTAACTCCACAAAATACCCCACTCACAGTGCCACTCTCAACCAGGCAGCACAGAGCATTTAATTTACACCTTGTGTCCCCTACATTTGTCCTATCCTGTCCATTGAAGATTAATTGTTGTCGATGCCGTGTGTGTGTTTGTGAATGTGTGGCGGCTTTTAGTTGGAAGAGGTGCGTGGTGTACCCGCCAACAGCGAAAAGGCCATCTCGGAGGCAACCGCTCGCAAGGAAGAGCTGGAGAAGCATAAGGGGAAAGAGGAAGAAAAACTCAAGAAGGTGATGGAGAGCCTGAAAGAAGAGACCAGCGGCTTGCAACAAGACAAAGAGGTATGGACGTTCCAGACCCAGCCGCTCTAGGTGAAAATTTGCGATATGGAGAGGCATAAGACAAAACTTTTTTTTTTTTTTTTTTAATAAATATTTTGACCCCTCCCCAGGCAGGGCACCAGGAGATTTTTTTCTCTCTCTCTCTCTCTCTCTGTGCTAAGGTGGAGCTTGAGTGATACGTGGGGGGGGGGGGGGGGGCTGAGAAAATAATAGATTTTTATTACTTCAGTTACTTTATAATAGAATATTCCAACCATTTATAATACCTATTCCATCTACGATTGAAGTAGCAATCCTGCTGTCCAACTTTTGTGGCTGGATGATGCCTAAAAAGAGACTGCCTTGGTTCATCAACGGGTGATTGGCTTAAATCAGAGAGGCCAGTCACCAGTGTCTCTGTCAGCAGTGCAGCTAAGGGGGGGCTGTAGAGCAGCTAGCAGCGATGGACTGCTCTGCTGCTCCTTCAGGACCTGGCTCTCTTTTTTTTAAATCTCCCTCTTCTTTTTGGTCCCCTTGGGAGACTGGATTTTAATTTTCTATCTGCACTCTTTTTGGTAAACGAGTGTTTTAATTGGTCACAAAATGATCCATTGATGGAACGGACTGTTGGCGACCTAACGCGCAACTGAAAGACTCCCCCACCGCTCCCCTCACACACACATTGTACTGGATTGGAACAGAATGGCTACTTGTGAATTTTTTGTTGTTTAATTTAAATAAATAATATGACCAGAGATGTGTAGGAATGTGCTAAATTTACTGTTACATTTACTCAAGTAACATTTTGGATAAATTGTACTTGTCAGAGTTGTTTCAATGGCGCATACTTTTTCTTTTACTCAAGTATTGAATGGTACTTTTACTCCGATAACGGTAACGAGAGTTGACAAGATAAAGCCCAATGATCGTAAAAAACGGGATGCGGTGGTATCGGAATACAAGATTTTTTTGCAGTAGTCTGACAGTGCAATCGTGAAAAAGCAAATTTGTCATGTAGTCTGATCCGGGCATTACATGTTGTCTGTCTCAGGCTTGTTGTCTGTTCACACCGCCGACTTTTATAAAAATAAATAAAAATAAAATAAAAATTAAAAAAACTAATAAAAATTTTAAAAAAAAGAACTTTTTTAAATAACTTTATTGGCCATCAGATATTTCAAATACTATGTCAAAAGACATGCGACAAGGCTAAAAATAAACTAGCTTTTGGATTCAAATATACTGTGCACGATGGCGACGCGGAGTAAATGTCTTTTGCGGAGCCGATCAATGACGTCATTGATCGAATCGGCAAATTAGGACATTAAAGCTGATCAGCATAAAATGCTAAATATCGGCCGATACCGATCAGCCCGATAAAATCGGTGTAAAGTCTAATTCTTTAGAGGACTACTTTTTACTTGAGTTATATTCTATAGTAACAGTACTCTTACTTGAGTACAATATTAGGCTACTCTACCCACCTCTGATTATTACTGTAGTATGGAATAAAATGCTGGAGAGGCTTAACTGAGGCTTAACTAGTGTTTCTGATGGGGCTGTAGCACCCCCTAGCCTCAGTGTTGCAACATACCTGCCCCTCCCATATGCTTTAACTGCATATAAACTAATTAAAGTATTCCTTAGCACTGGGGATGACCTGATCTGATCATGTGATAAAAAATCGGGGTCGATCATGTGATTTTCAGCTGATCGGGATCAGGTGAAAAAGATTTTAAAGGTTACTAAGTGACAAAATACTTCAAAGATACAAAGAGCTTGCCAAATGGAACAGTAATAGGTTTGTTTTAGTACCGGTATAGAGTTACTCACAGAGACACATGCAGTGTGTATTTGCACTTGTCACCACACACACAGTCTGCCCTCTGCAATGCAGCGCGTTGTGGGCACTGTCTTTATCACTATAATTTTTGTGTGTGTGGGGGGGCGCTATAAAGAAAAATGCTTTCACGTTCATTAATACAAGGAGACACTGTGATATTACGTTCTGCTTAAACGACACTCAGGGCAAACCGAAAGACACTTCTAAATAAGCCTGCAAAGCCGCTCGCTCATTAGGTCGCATACTAGCAAACATAACAAAAAGTTAACTTTCCTGTGTGTGTTAATTGGGGAGTAACACACACAACAACACGGAGTGCAGCGTTGAAGTTTTAAACGACATCACTGCGGTAGAGTGAGATGTTTAGCTCCTTAACTCGCTAGCTCGTTAGCTTGCAGGCTTGCTCGTTAGCTCGCAGGTTAACGAACACAATAAACGGTTAACATTCCCTTAAGTTTCTCTGTTGTGTGAATGTACGCCCTGCACATCGAGTAAAGCTATGGAGTATTGGACGGAGCCAACACCGTCAGGAGTGTACCGGTCCAACGGCGTTCCATGAACCCACTAGCAGCTAATGACACAGCCGTCCAACTCTGTCGGGTCACTGTGTGATCCACGTGCAAGCTCACCACAACAATGACTATTTACCGAGTCCGGAAAAACTTTTGTGTCCATTTTATTTGTCGAACGATAAGTCAATATAGTAATTATCATGACAGGCCTATGACTAGAGCTTGCAGTGAGAACATGCCTGTGTAGCAATCGCTTACAAATCTGCAATATCCCAGAAGAACGGGTTTTTGTTTATTTATTCATTTATTTTTTGACTGGTAATCATTTTACCAATGTTCTGAAACTCATATTTGTGCTTCTTTTTGGCAGACCAAAGAGAGAGAGCTGATGGAGCTAAGCAAGTCCGTGAACGAGACACGCTCTCGTATGGACCTGGCTCAGTCGGAGCTCGGCATCTACTTGAGCCGCCATAACACTGCAATCACCCAGCTCAACTCAGCCAAACAGACCCTTCAGACCACATCGGACATGCTGCGGGAGCGCCGCACCGCTATTAAAGAGCTGGAAGCCAACATACCGCAGAAAGAGAAAGCGCTCAAGAAGGTAAAACAACAATTACAAGGTGTGTCCTGTACGTGGGCCAGCAAGTTATTGAGGAGCGGCCATTTTTCTCTGCAGGATGAAGAAGAGCTGGACCAACTGACAAAGATGGATAACGAGACCCGTCACATTGTGAGGGAAATGAGGCAGAAAGCCGACGAGGCCAAGAGCTCTCTGTCCTCCAACCGCAGTCGAGGGAAGATCCTGGATGCTCTCACACAGCAGAAAAGGAGTGGGAGAATTCCTGGTATTCTTGGAAGGCTAGTAAGGGAAAATACTGTACCTTTCACTCCTGTAGGGTTTTCATGTTGCCACTGAGCTGGGATGTACTTGAGTGCCTTCCATTAAGACGCAATGATGTTTCAGCATTTACTGGGTGTCTGCGGACCCTTGAAAAGTCTTAAATGAGATGTTTCAAAATGACGACCCCAATTATCCTCCGAATGACATGTAATCCTTGAAGCTGACACTCAAAGGTCATAAAAATGCCACAGACAGCTTTGTCATCCATCCATTCACTTTTCTATAGCACTTGTCCTCATAAGGGTTGTGGGTGAGCTGCAGCCTACTCCAGCTGACGTTGGGCAAGAGGCAGGGTACACCTTGGACTGGTCGTCAGTTACATACATACATGCATACATAAAGACAAACAAACAAACATTCACAATTTAGGGTCTATAAATCCAAGATGCTTGTTTCTGGAAAGTGACAAGAAGCTGGAGAAAATCGACACGGGTATGGGGAGAACATGTGAACTCCCCAAAGGTTATATTTTGACAATCATTCAGTTCTCATAAAAGTATTATAGACGATAGAGCCCCTATTGCCCACTCCAATGGTCATATTTAGTGAATGACATTTGATCAAATTGGCCTTACCAAATGTCCTAAATTTTGCTTCCTGCAACCTGCAGATTCCCTGATTTAGCCTTAGTGTTTTGTAAAACTTTTCAGTTGCTCTGTTGTCCAGACATTAATTAGGGCCTGAGCAGTAGTGACCTGCGAAAAAAATCACGAAATTTGGCACGCACATCGGGCCTGGTGAAAAATTTGATAATTTCACGTTTTCGGGCACGATTTTCAGAAAATGGCTCGCCAGCGCCCCCTAGAACCATGCCGAAAGTACATCAAATGACAACTCTGTGATCCGTATGACCTACGGCTCTGAAAATTGGTACGCATACAGAGGGGACCCAGACGCACAAAAAAGTCTTTGCACGTGATATCGTAACTCCCACAGAAAGTGACCTATGACCTTTTGAGGGGTTGGGGGGGAGAATGTGAAATTTTTGCATTTTTTTGGGGGTTTATACTTTTGTGAACTCCTACAGCTTTCATCCGATTCGCTTCAAACTTGGTGTGTATCATCTCAAGACATGGGATATTAAAAGTTATCAAAATATTTTTAAACCGACGGACTATATGACGGGGGCGGGCCTTCAGACTTTTCATTCCACATTTCGCCACAAAACTGAAAATGCCTAAACTTTATCAAAGTATCATTTGTTCTACGTTTCACCTAGAGCTACAAAAATCGGCTATATCGACCCCAGACGTACAAAAACCTCAAAGACACGCATGCCCTAAACCCAACCGGAAGTGACCTGCGACTTCGTAATCGTAAGGTCGACCTTTTTCGCAAGGTTGCTGATGCCATACTTACAGTTCATCAAAGAGCTATTCGTGGTACGTCACACCTGCACCTACCAAACGTGGCAGGTACGTGTATTACCCCGATTTCTACAAAATTGTAATCACAACTTATACCCTAAACTCAACAGAAACTGACCTATGACCTTTTATAGGTACACTTTTGGAACATTTACAGGTATCACACTTTTGCGCACTTATCCTACAGATTTCATCCGATTTAGTTCAAACTTGGTCAGTACCATCTCAACACCTGGGACATTAAAAGTTATCATGAGCTTTTTTTGTCCGGCATACTATATGCCGGTGGCAGATCTTCAACCGCAGCTTTTCTGAGGTCGCCGAAAACAGACCATGGTGACAGTTCATCAAAGAACCTTTTGCGCTACATTGCACCTACGCCTACGAAAATTCCTACACGCGTGTAGCACCCCCACGCGAACAAAATTGTGATTACAACCCATGTCCTAAACTCAACAGAAAATGATCTACGGCCTTTTAAATGTAACATTCAGAGTAGTTAAAAGTCCGACCATCCTGACTGACAATACATACAGTAGTGTAGTAGGCCTAATAGTTCATAACCTTCTTTCAACACCCGCATTTAGTCAATATAACCTTTAAAAAGGCTTTGCACTTGTCCTACAGCAGTGGTATCCTACCTATGGCCTGGGGGCCATCCCCCATTATTGGGTGACCTGCATTTTCTCAATGTAACCTTTGAGAAGGATTTGTTTGCACTTGTCCAACAGCGGTGGTGTCCTACATATGGCCTGGGGGTCATTTGCAACTGGTCCTCCCATTTTGTGCGGCCAGACATTTTTGCAACATTTGCATGCGCTTGTCCTGCAGCAGTGGTGTCAACCTATGGCCTGGGGGCCAGTTGCGGGTCATACTCCATTTTTGTGTGGCCCACATTTACTCAATATGGGCCATAACTTTGCATATGTCCTACAGCGTGGTGTCCAACCTACCGCCCGGGGTCAATTTGCGGCCCTTCGTCGTGCCAGGACCTCAAAATGCCACTACCCCAACGGGGCCAGGGTGCGAGGGCCCGATTATAGCTGCTCACAGCTCTAGTTTTCTGTGTGTTTTGCTTTGCAGGGAGACCTTGGAGCCATTGACGAGAAGTATGACGTGGCCATTTCCTCCAGTTGCGGCGCACTTGATCACATCGTGGTAGACACCATCGACACAGCTCAAAAATGTGTCACGTTTCTCAAAGAGCAGAACATCGGCGTGGCCACCTTCATTGGTCTCGACAAGGTAAATGTGCTCACGCTCGACTTCTGCTTTTCACTCTGAGTTCCTCGGTCTGACCTCCTTTCTCCCCTCAGATGAAGGTGTGGGAAAAGAACATGGGCCCAATCCGCACCCCTGAGGAAAGCCCCCGTCTCTTTGACATGGTAAGAGTGAACAACACCAGCGTGCGTCCGGCCTTCTACTTCGCCCTGAGGGACACCCTGGTAGCTCAGGACATGGAGCAGGCCACAAGGATAGCCTTCCAGAGAGACAAGCGCTGGAGAGTGGTGACCCTCAAGGGCCAGATCATCGAGGTGGCCGGTGGGTGATCTGCTCTTTCACTTCCAAACTTATACTTGTCTTTCATGTTCCTGATCTCACTCTTCCTCCCGCGTGCTCAAATGTGTCCCTACAGGAACAATGACTGGAGGAGGAAGAGTAATGAAGGGCAGGATGGGCTCCTCTCTGAACACTGAGGTCTCCCAGGAAGAGGTATGTACGAAGTACCAAGAATCATTGCACATTTCTGAACATTCCTTCTGGAATGGGTGGGCAATTAATTTCCCAATGGGACCATGTGACAAACAAGCGTATGGGGTTTTGTTTTTGTTTTGTTTTTTCAGCTGTTAGGTTAAGCAGAAAGGAAGATCTGTATCCCTTTTATGGCAGAACGGTTTTACTGTGGACTTTTCACAATGGACTTTTTAAGATGCTGGTTTCTTTGTATTCTGATGGATGTTTATTGAGAATTATAGTCAGTCGAACAGAACAAAGTTTTTAAAGGGTAGTGACAGAAAAAAACAAAAGGAGAGAGAGTGAAAATGTAACTAAATAATATAGGAAAAGAAGACAACAAAAGACAAAGCACTAGTTGTAAACAAAATGAGGAAAGTAAAGCATTATAGAACTAGTACATTGACACATTGGATTCGAGTGTTGTATGAGTCAGTAGTGCTACACCCTGTGAGGGAAGGACAGGACAGGGACAGGAGGGGAAGCATGCAGGACAGGGATCGTGGACCCGGCTGTACAACTAAAGTGTGGTGGGAGTGGCTATGTAAATTATAAACATCTGTCGGACCAGTGTAAGTTAGGGGATACCCAAGAAATTCGCATAGTTTGTCGCAATGACTGAGTGGCCCCACACCCAGCGAATAAGTCCCAGGGGTATGTGTCTGCAGACACATGCAAGTGAATTGACCCAGTTTTTCATGCACAATAACTGGCAGAAGTCTCCTGTAATTGCTTGTGCCTGCACCGTGGGGGCTGAAGACCCCACCCAATCGAGAGATGTGCTGCCATGTGCTCTGAAGTTTTGCTGCCACCAATTAGCTCTCATAACAAAAATTTGTTGGTGTTGCCGCATTTTTTTAAGCAGTCATTGTTTCATTAACTTACTAACACTAAAACATCACTAACTTTAATTAACACTCACATAAAAAGTGTCAACAACAGTGTGCATCTTTTTAAATTGTGCTGACATTGAGTCCCAACAACCAAAAAAAAAAAGTCACTCAATGCGACTTACCAACAATGAAAACAAGTCGTTACACTTGCATGCTTGTACTGCCCAGACACATGCTCATCAAAATAAAAACACTGCTTTCAAAATAAAAGTACTGCATATTTTACGTTTTATTTCGACCTTAAAAAAAAACTGCGAGGTCAGAGACTTTGGATGTAGCCCGAGGGCTGTACACGTACTTTGCCCAGGTCTGTTCTAGACCCTGATGGCGTGTGCGTCTGTAGCTCGACCGCATCGAGAGCAAGCTGAACGAGAACGTGACAAAACTGAAGGGCTGCCAGGAAAGGAAGCTGCAGCTGGAGGACAACGTTCAGCACCTCCGCTCTCACCTCCGCGACATGAAGAATACGCTGGAAAAATACGCCAACAGCATGACCGTACGTAGCAAAATCATCTTAAGCAATCGTAGTGGACGTTGTCACCTCCAATGCATGTCGCTCTTGATGTCCTCTAGAGTCTGGCTGACCAGGAGAGCCATCTAAAGGTTCAGATGAAGGAGCTGGAGGCCAATGTGCTGGCTGCTGCCCCGGACAAGACCAAACAGAAGCAGATGGAGAACAGCCTGGAAGCCTTCAAGAAAGGTGCCACCAGACTGCAATGAACTCTTTTTCTTCTCACTTTTTAGTTTCTCACTTCTAAATATCCATCCATTTCCTGTTACACTTGTCCTCATATCATCATGGGTGAGTCCATTCTAGGCGACTTTGGGCAAGAGGCAGTGCACACTATCGACTGGTCGACAGTCCATCAAAAAAAATATTCACACTCCATTCCGATCGATTCCGCCTCAGCCTGTGAATTCAAGTTCGAGAGCAAGTTCTCGGTTAACAAGAAAATAGTTTGTGCAAGAGCGTAAGAATATGTAGGCATATGAAGGCACGCTCAGTTCACACCATACTTACTGTTTTTCCATCTTTTACGGCCTAAAAGTGTTTTTTTTTTTGTAAAAAAATATTTACTATAATATGAATTTACTACTGTGTTAGCGTAGGTAAGTGATAGATTTTCGAATTGTGTACTAATGCAGATTATGTCGCTGCCATATGAACGGAACCCAGTCATAAACTGAGGACGCCCTGTATACTTTTTCAACCGTTAGGCAGCCTTTTTGTATGTTTCTAGGTTGTACATGTTCAAGTATTGTGATCCTGTATCTGACATGAAAACGTCACCATTTTGTTTTCCAGACTTCGAAGCAGCATCCAGTAAAGCCGGAAAGGTGGAAAACGAGGTGAAGCGGCTCCACAACCTGATCGTGGACATCACCAGCCACAAACTGAAGGCTCAGCAGGACAAGCTGGACAACATCAACAAAGCTCTCGACGAATGCTCCTCCAGCATCACCAAGGCCAAGGTCGCCATCAAGACGGCACACCGGTGAGCACCAGTTCTGGACACCTGAAACCTCGGATCCCCCCACCCCGTTAGTTTCACATTGACCACACTGTCATGTCTGTGCAGAAACCTGAAAAAGTGCGAGGAGAGCGTGACTCGCGTGCAGACCGAGTTGGAGCACAACCGGAAGTCTTTGGCGGAGTTCACAGAGCAGCTGAAGAAACTGGAGGACGAGGCGGGAGAGATCATGAAAGCTTGTCAGGAAGCTGAGGTCAGAATATGTCCTATTTGCAGGGTTTTTCCTGCCTTAAATTCAGGAGAGTAGGTTGCACATACTGCGCTCCCCCCACTGGCTCAGACAAACATGTGAGTGGTATTATGTATATTATTGTTCTTAGATGGTTGCTTGTTTTAATCATCCATCCATCCATTTTCTGTACCACTTATCCTTATTAGGGTCGTAGGCGTCCTGAAGCCTATCCCAGCTAACTCTGGGCAAAAGGCGGGATACACCCTGAACTGGTCGCCAGCCAATCGCAGGGCACATATATAAACAAACAACAATTTGTGCACACATTCGCACCTATGGGCAATTTATGTTGTTCATGTTTTTGGGATCTGGGAAGACACCGGAGTACCTGCTGAAAACCCACCTAGGCACGGGGTGAACATGCAAACTCCACACAGGCAAGGCCAGATTTGAACCCAGGTCCTCAGAACTGTCAGGCAGATGTGCTAACCAGTCCTTCACCATGCCGACAATTTTTTAATCATATACAGCATTATACCAAAATACAAAAAATAACCATTACATTTTTCGGGGGAATGTATGATAAATTACAAATCAAAAATAGTTTTTAAATTAACTTGACGAGCAGAAATGTTGTTAATTCTGTGTCGGTTCTGAATCCTCTCAGCTGCTTGAGTTCCCTCACAGCACTGAAAGGCACTGCCTATGTTCACCCTCATTTGGTGTCTTGTCTAGTTCCTGCTTTTGTTGCTTATTCGCTCTGCTTCTGTATGCTAGAGTTATGCCCAGTTGTTGGCAAACAAGGGGTGGGCATTTATTCTATGGAGGCGGATATTCCACCATAGTTTCAGCAAAGCTCCTGAAGCCCAAGGTAACTGGTCAGCGGAAGGCTACAGGGATGTGCACGTCAAATGATTGACACTTCGGTCTCTGATTGCTTGTTTTCCCCGGAGGACAGTGGTTTCTTTATCTAATTAGAGGTGCAAGGTGGGGGCTGAGATGAATGATTTTTCACAGGTCATTTTCATGGACTACTGTCAGGTTACACTGACAATTTTAGTTCTTGTTCTTCAGGCCGCGCTGCCCGAGGTGCAAGAGAAGTACCAGACGGTGGCGAAGGAGATCAAGGTCCTGCAGCAGCAGGAACACTCCCTGCAGGAGGAGTCGCTGAACGTACGGCTACGTGTGGAGCAGATAGAGGCCACCGTCGGCGAGTACAAGGACAAGATAAAACACTGGCAGAAGGAGGTGGGCGCCAGCTATGCCACTGACCGTTGCTTGTCATGCTGTCATACTGTAATATTATAACCGCTCATGGTGGTCTCCAGGCCGCGAAGCTGTCCCTGCACGCCGTCGAGGGCACACCGGACGAGGAGTTTCCTGTTCTTACAGCCGAGCAACTCGACGAAATCACTGACCGCAATGTCATCATTAACAAGATAATGACCTTGGAGACCAAGTGTGCTCAAATAAAGCCCAACCTCGGCGCCATTGCCGAGTACAAGAAGAAGGTACGAGCGAGTGGACAACTATGCTTGAAGGCCCAAAGATTCCCGGGTCGACTTGGTCCCCACATAGAACAGCCCGTGGAGGGGGTTGGGAAATTAGTACAAACGTGACTATTTTTATCATTGCACTACAACATTTAATTTGCTTTATTATACTGATTATAAACACTCAAGAGGAAGTCCAATTTACACGCAGCTGTATATAATTTGGGTATTTTAAAAATGACAGCAATTCACCGTATTTTTTCCCATAGTGACACTTTCATGAAACAAAAATTTGTTGCCGTTGCCTCATTTAGAATCCTGTTACAGCTACATTGTCAACCGTGTTTCACTAAAGAGTTATAAAGTCTAGATCATTGGTCATAATCATGTCATTAATCGTTGATTTGTGCACGAGTGACCAACTATTGAATATCACTCACCTTGCAGAGATAAGTGGAGACAATGGTTTATTGGGTTGATGTGTTATACTCACTAAGTTTGTAGCTCTACTTTCTTTGTCTCATTTTTTTAACCAACTTTGTGTGCCTTGTAATCACAGGATTTTTTTTTAAATTCCTGAATTCTATAGAACCCTGAGTTATTCTGGGAAAAATGTTATTTATATATCAAATTTTAAGCCATGACCCCGCACATATCAGTAAGACTTGCAGTTAAGATTCTTCATTGGGGAAGAAGGGGACTGGCCTTAGAGTGTAAGGAATGGGAGGAGTACGTGGTGTGAAATGGATTCCAACATTGGCATGGTTCTTCATCTTGTCAATGAAGTCCAGGAGAGATTTAGGCTGGATGAAAGGGGTTTGGAGTGTTGTCTTGGGGTTAGCGGTGATTGCCCTTGTTGCAGCTCAAGAGGTGGGGAGGATGGGGGGGGAAAACATTGTTTGGGTGAAACTGAAGCCTCCTCCTGTCCCACTTGTCCTTCAGAGTGTCATCTAATCTGTTCCGGATCATCCTGTCCGAAGTTGTCCTTTCATGCTGCTGAGTGACGCATACAGTAAAAAAAAAAAAAAAAGTTGGCAGCCAATAATTTAACCCCTTGTTTATGTAGACAGAAACCCTCGTCTTCCTTGTAGAGATGTCTGCGCTCCCAAAATATGTAGAAATTGTCAATGAAGATCACTGATTGGGCAGTACACACATCTTTAGCCATCTGTTTAACATCTGAAACGTTTATCTCCATGTCGTACTGTTGGCAGAGGTCCACTCACAAACACCTCAGCATTCAGACAACATTCAGACATTGCACTTTGCTTCAGCGATCGATAAATTCACATTTCAGTACCTCTGATTGCTGCATCACAACATCCGGTGCTCCTGTATGTATTATGACAGATTTCACAGATGGGTGCTCATTAGTAATCTTGGTTAATTTTTTTTTTGTAGGATTGGACACCATGTCATTGGTAAAATACAGTGTACTTGTGTTGGTGTTTTTCTCGCTCCAAACGCATTTTACATTATTGACAGCTTCGTCACCAATTATCAGTCTTTGAGCCCCAGTAGTTGGTTGCATTTTTTTCTTTTCTTATATAATTTATTTTCATACCTTTTAGTGGTGCTGGGAAATGATCATTCTTTCAGGGGGCCGGGGTCTTGTAGAAATTGAGCAAATAAACCTGTTTGTTAGTCAGCTGTCTGTTTTGCGTGGCCTTGCTCCTTTCGCTGCAGCAGCTGTCCACGGCTGTTCCCTTGGAGTTGAAGAAATATTGAGTGCGGGGCAACCAGATTCCTCATTAATTTGTCCTTGCTCTGTCCTCCCTATTGTCCGTTGTCCCATATCTTTAGGTTTTGCTACAAGTAAATTCCAGGGAGGGCTGCTGGCTGATTTACTGTTGTTTCTACAGGTTCAATCAATGTTCTTTGCGGAGCTGATTAGCTGTCTGTTTTGAGAGATCAGTAAGGTGCTTTTTTTCCCCCGACTGTCCATTTACCTCCACAAACACTTCAAGGCAGTTTATTTTCGTCTCCACGACCATCTTCTGAAGGAGTTTGTGATAGTCTTCAGTGGAAAAGGGAAGCATCTTGTTGCTAATAGCATGCTTGTGCTACTAGCAGGCCACGCTCACGTTATGGGGGGGGTATCAAAAATGTTTTAAATATGGCCACGGCCGACTGTTTCTAACAAAAGGAAAAGTCCCACATATTTAAAAGTATCTAGGAGTCGCTGCTTCTGGTTTCTTTAGAAGGAAAAACAAGCTTATCAGCAGGAAAAATGCAAACAACGGCAAAAGCAAGCAGAGCGAGCAGCATAAGCGTCTGTGCTGTACAAGAGTAGGAAGCTAATCCCTTTGGTTAGTGTAGTCGTGGATCACTCAATACACAAATCGCCCTGTGATTGACGGGTGACCAGTGCTAAATCAACTCAGCCTGATCCTAAAGGGATAAGTAATAGAAAATTGAATCTTCCATTTGTCAAATTTCGCATATGACTGAAGTGTATTTATTTCGCCCGCACGCGCAGGAAGAGCTGTACCTGCAGCGTGTGGCCCAGCTGGACGAGATCACCACACAGCGGGACAACTTTAAGCGCGGCTACGCAGACCTTCGCAAACAGCGCCTCACAGAGTTCATGAGCGGCTTCAACATGATCACCAACAAGCTAAAGGAGAACTACCAAATGCTTACGCTGGGGGGCGACGCTGAGCTCGAGCTTGTGGACAGTCTGGACCCTTTCTCCGAGGGCATTATGTTCAGGTGCATATAGTCTACTGATTTTGTGTGTGTTTCCACACACCTGCCGCTTTCTCCTAATCCTCAACTTTGTGTCTGTGCAGTGTGCGTCCACCCAAGAAGAGCTGGAAAAAGATCTTTAACCTATCAGGAGGAGAGAAGACCCTCAGTTCCCTGGCTCTGGTGTTCGCCCTGCACCACTACAAGCCTACACCGCTCTACTTCATGGACGAGATCGATGCGGCGCTTGATTTCAAGAACGTCTCCATTGTCGCCGGGTACATCTATGTGAGTATTAACCGATGCGTCCTTTTACTCGCCTCAGTACTACGTTCAGTACACTGTCACTTACTTCCGCGTGCAGGACCAAACCAAGAACGCTCAGTTCATCATCATCTCACTAAGAAACAACATGTTTGAGATCGCCGACCGCCTCATCGGCATCTACAAGACGCACAACACGACCAAGAGTGTTGCGATCAACCCCAAGACCATCATGTTCCGAGACCACGACGCCATCACTGCCTAGGAGCGCTCTCGCTTCAATCTTTGTTTCCTATCTCATCTCTTGTAAATACTTTATACTGTACCGTATGATAAAGTGCTGCTATTCTTTTTTTATACACTGTAAATAAAGTTTTTCCATTTGAATTACAACTGTCGTGGTTAATGTAGGGCAGCACGTGGGGTGAGATAGTTGTTTACACCAATGAAAGTAGGATTTAAGAAAGATGCAGCTCACTGGTGTTTCTTTGGGTTTTGGTTTTGAATAGTGACAGACACATTTTTAGAATAGGCCCACTGGCTTCTCATGTGGTCCTTGGAGGCTACCTGAAGCCCATGGGCACCGTGTTTGTGACCCCTGCTCTAAATTGAGTGTAAAGGTTTGTCCTACGTGGGTACGACTAAATGGAACAGTCCTTAAATGGTTCAGGTCCTACCTGGAGGAAAGGTTATTTTGTAACCACTGTAAGTGTTAAATCTCATAGAATGGCAATGACCTATGGGGTCCCTCAAGGGTCAGTTTTTCGACCCCTCCTCTTCAGCCTGTATATGCTACCCTTGGGTCGAATTCCTCATAACTTTAATTCCGACTATCGTAGCTATGCAGATGACACACAGTTATATGTAGCAGTATCTCCATATGACTAAAGTTCAATTGAGGTGTTGTCACTGTTTAAAACAGATAACTGGATGAGCCAAAATTTTCTTCAATTAAACCACACCAAAACTGAGATAATTGTTTTTGGCAATAAAGAAAAGAGGATTGCTGTTACTAAATACCTGCAGTCACTCGCTTTAAAAACCAAAGACCAAGTCCAAAACCTTGGTGTGCTGATAGATTCCAACCTGACTTTCAACAGTCAAATCAATTACAAAAACTGCCTTCGACCATCTGAAGAACATCCAGAGTGAAGGCTTGCATGTGCCAAGCAGACCAGGAGAAGCTCATCAATGCTTTTATCTTAAGTAGACTTGACTATTGTAATGATGTAATGTAATGTAACTTCTGACTGGACTCCCCCAAAAGAGCATTAAACAGCTACAGCTCATTCTGAACACTGCAGGTCGGGTTCTGACCAGAAAAATGGGTCAGAACATGTTACTCCAATTCTAAAGTCTCTACACTGGCTTCCAGTCAGCTTTAGAATAGATTTTAAAGTTCTGCTACTAGTCAATAAATCACTAAATTGTTTAGGTCCTGAATACATGAAAGAAATGCTAATGAAATATAAACCCAGTAGGGCCCTGAGAGCTACAGACTCAGGTCAAATAGTGGAGCACACAGTCCAAAGCAAACACAATGAAACAGCATTTAGCTATTTAGCTATCCGCGGGTGCTGGAGTGGTGCCAACTGGCGCCTGCCTTGGTCCCCCACTCTAGCTACTGGTAGGGGGCGGTGGGGCCCCCCGTCCCTCCTTGGGCCTGCTTCCTCTTCTCTCCGTTCCTTGCGTCCCGCTGCATTCGCCTCCTCCTCTTCTGTGGGGGGTCAGGTGGTCCTCTGCGGACTGTGGGGCCTGCAGTGGGGTTTTCGTCCCTACCTGGTTTGGGGGGCAGTTAGTGGGTGCTGGCTGTGGGGGGATTCCTGGGGTCGGTGCTGTGGGGATGGGTGGGGCGGGCCTCTCTTTCTGTGGCTGTCCTGCCTGATGGGCCAGACCTGCAGGAACCATGCCTCTTAATCAATCTGCACATTTTTAGACCACTCACGGTAAATAGTTTTTCTTTTTTTTTCCACTACTCAAATTCAGGCACACACATATTCAGGGTTTCTTGGGGGCTAGTGTAGGGTTGGGGGGGTGCGGGTGTCGGACTGGGTTTCAGTACGCCTTCTATTTCCCAGGCGCCCTGCCCCTCCATCCTGTCTGACCCCCAGGATTTTAATGCATGACACACACTCATCCCCTTACTTTTAATGCACCACATACACGCATCTCTGGGGGGCAGCGGGGAGGGTTTGGCTATTAGGCAGCATGACAATTTTTTTGCCAGTCGGGGACCTGGCAGTCATAGTAACTGGGGGGTAGGTGGGGTTTCACTAGCCTCATGGTGGTGCCCCCCGGGCTGGATGGCTGCTTGGCGTTGGGGCTCCCCTCTCATGCCCCGGAACTGCTCCCTCCCCCAACCCGCCCCCACCACCTCCACTTTCGTACCCTTGTCGGGCGCACCAATCCGCCCTCCTTTCCATCAAACAAGGCACACCATCTCGCCCTCTGGCTGGGCGGAGAATGGCTGCATTGTGGGCCCTGCGGGTTGGCAGAGTGTCTTGCTCACCGTCGGGGGGTTGGCTGAGGGGGTGGCATTGGGTCCCTGCGGCCTTCTCCGAGTGGCCGGTTGTTGGAGCGCCTCGGTGGGGCCGGTGGACCGCCCTGGGTCCCTCGGTGTGGGACATGTCCCGTCTGCAGGGCTGCTCTCGGGTGGACTCCTGGGCCCGACCTCGCCTCTCGATTGATTGAGTGGGTTCCTCAGTGTCCGCGGTGCAGACACAGCAATTACAGGACAATTCTGACGGTCACTGTACATGCGAAACTGTGTCAATTCACTTGCATGTTTCTGCAGACACACACCCCTGGGACTTCTTCACTGGGTGTGGGGCCACTCACTTATTGCGACAAATACTGTAACTCATGAATATGCGAATTGTTTGGGTATCCCCTCACTCACACTCTGGTCCGATAGATGCTTGTAATTTAAATAGCCACTCAGGTCCATGAGATAAAGGTTCATGCGTAAATGTTATATGGCATTTGTAATAAATATTTTGAATTCAAATAAAGCATGTCAGCATATTAAAGAGGAGATCAAAAACATTGACTACTGTCTGATTACTCAATTTATTATTTTAATACACGGGAGAGGACATGCAGTCGCAGCCACACGCTACACTGAAAAAAATCCATAAATAAATAAAAGACTCCTTTGAATTGACTTGATTTGAACATGTACATTGGTTTCACATGATTCAAATGTGTTAAAATTACATAATTTACTCCTCTTCTCCTAAAAACAAAATGTCATTCTAACACATTTTAATACAACCGATGCAAGGACTTTTTTTTTTTTTTCAGTGCATGTGCTGGAGTCACAAGCAGCGATTGTGAGGGCAATAGGCAGCATAAATGATCGCTTTGATCAATTAATAGGCGTCCTCAAAAATAACAGTGAAGCCACTGGTTAACAAATGAATTCTGATTTCTTGCCTCTTTTACATTGTTGAAATCAAATGTTGTCGGGCATTAATTGTTCATCAGTGCCAATTGTTCATGTGTCTCTGATGTGCAGATTTATTCTAAGTTTCCCAGCATCACCTCTAAATGTGGCCAAAGCACCAACAGCTGCAGAAACGTTAATACGCCAGCCACGAAGTTGGCGTGAGGCACCGCACATTTCTTGCTGTGAAAAAGAACGTACGCCACATTTTTTTGCGTGCGCACCTTTTGTACATGAGGCCCCTGGAAATGTTTGTGCATCCGACGTTTTCTGGACTTGAGCGTACGCTATGTTTTTAGTAGGAAATCCACGCAAGTCTTTGTACATGAGGCCCCAGGTCACCTCCGACCCTAATGAGGACAAATGCTATAGATAATGGATGTTTTCTGTGAGAACAGTTGTTAGACACATAATTAGGTACACCTATTGTCAAAGATTGAGTTCACATCTTCTCCCCATGCTTCAATGGCGTTCTAAAAACACTTTTGGTTGTCGGGCCGTAACTAACATTTATTTTAATAATCGATCAATCTGTGTATTTTTTCAAATTCAGATTTTAAAAACTATTTCCATCCCATTATTCAAAAAGTGTGTTTTAAATTGAAAGTGCAGAAAATACACAAATTATGATTGCTTTGTACAATGTCAGAAAATGGGCAAAAATGTCTTCCCAAGTAAAAGCAGATGTTTGCAAATGTCTCATTTTGATGAAACAATCAGTCTGCTTTCATGAATGCCTACAGAATTTTGAGAATATTCACTGTTGAAGCTTAAATTCTGAGGATTTGGACAATTTGAAGAATCTCAAAATGATTATTAATATAGTTGTCAATTAATTTGATTATAAATTATGTCCATTAATGGATCAATTGTTGCACCTCAGGTTAAATGATGTCAGCTGGGGAAGGCTCCAGTTCGCCCACAAACCTATTTAACAAGTGGTACACATAGACTGTAGATGTGTAAGGCATGCAAAAACTGTCCACAATTTAAAAGTTAACATTTTGTTAGATATTTAATAGATTTTCTGAGCAGTTTTTAGGAATGGTGACAAACATTTTATTTGTTTAGAGGAAAAAAAACATTAAGGAGTGTGCAAAAGACATGTGGGTGTTCAAGCGAATACTGTACAAAAGCATTCTTCGCAACATAAAAGGATGCACAAGTCAACTTGTAAATAAAAGGCAGGGGTCGAGTGGTGATGTCAGAGTAATGAAGAAGGCAGTCAACTGTTGTAAGAACATTTCTACCGTAGAGAAAACATGTGAGCTCCATCTTAGGACAAACACCTCAGTCACCGTGTACGACGATTCCATCCAGTCCCAGATGGGCGTAAAAAGCTCTTCTCTCAGACCTCGGTTGAACTGAGCGACGCCAAGCCAGCACAGCGATGACAGCAGAAAAAGCAGCAGCAGCAGCAGCAACAAAAGCAGTTGGGCTCGTAGCCTGTAGGAGTCTTGCGACGGTCCCTCGTGAGCCTTGGCTGCCGCGCTACCGCACCGAGCACAGCAGCACACCTTAGGGACGGGTGCCTCGTCTAGACTGCCGAGGGTGACGGCGGCCCAGTGTCGATGCAGGTAGTCGGCCGCTCGGGGCGTTACCGAGAGGTTGAGGGCGGAGGGTAGACTGGCGCTGGTGAAGTCGTCCACTCGCTCTTTGAACATGTGAACCTTCTCCAGGAAGACCAGCGGTGAGTCTTCCTCCTCGACTGATGCCGCCAGGGAGACCAGGTCCAGCTGCTCCTCCTGGACCAAACCAACACCCCCGTCACCTTCACAGCCGTTTCCTTATTCGTCCTCTCAGGCGTTCAAAATTAAGTCTGCGAATTCCCAATGTAACCACATATAGGGGGTCCTCGGTTTATCGTCCTGACATGGCATTTCCAGTTGCGAATTCAATGAACTTATTTGCGCAGCGGTTAGTGATGGCCTGTGCATTCCTGCTTCTGTAAAAATTCTACAAACCCGAATCCGTGATTGTATCGCGGTTTAACGAACATGAACATTGCTTAATTTATCCATCTAACAAGTCATGTATTCAAAGTTGATATTTCATGTAATTGATTTTTAAGCACTTTATCCAAAATGCT
This sequence comes from Phyllopteryx taeniolatus, assembly GCF_024500385.1. Classification (NCBI taxonomy): domain Eukaryota; kingdom Metazoa; phylum Chordata; class Actinopteri; order Syngnathiformes; family Syngnathidae; genus Phyllopteryx; species Phyllopteryx taeniolatus. The sequence continues at coordinate 11,429,740 of NC_084509.1, forward strand.
AACATTTTCCTTATTTTTCTGTCCCACAAAAATGTTTTTTTGGACTTGTACATCGACTGAAGGAAAGAATAATTTAGCTTGATATATACCTGCAGCTCCTTGACCCTGTGGATGAGTGGGTCGTAGGCCCGCGACACCTCGGCTAAGGCCTTGTCCAGAACCTCCAGGTATGCTTGTCTCTTCCTCGCCAGTGCTGCTTCCAGCATGTGAAAAAACTGAGCGACCTCCTGTCTGTCCTGCCTCAACAGACCCTCGCAGCGGGCCTTCTCCTGCTCCAGCTGTTCACCCAGCTCGCAAACCTGATACACACACACACAAAGGCAACAGCCTGGTTTACATTGAGCCTCATATTCCGTTTAGAATTAGGTTCAAAGCCCGAACCGAATACAAAATGATCCATTATAAACACCTCGATCAGAATAAACAGGCCGAAACTGAATGGAAATTCATTCGGATTCACAGGGGTAGAATATTCCTTTGCCCAAAAGTAATTTTGTCACATAAACGGTCAATCGGAATAATGTCAGGCTGCCTTTTGTCTGGGCAAGCTCTGTCTTGATGTAAACGTGCAGTGACATCGTTGTTTACCCACTCAGCGCACAACTCAAGAGTGCTTGCGCGTGTGGGAACCAAGAGGATTTAGACTTAGAAAAAAAAAAAAAAAAAAAGGGGACCAGTGCGTCAAGCTCACCTGGCCGCTTCAGAGTGCATTTCGGTAGGCCGCGAGTCGCCAATGGGCCGCTGATGTTTACATTATATTTGCGCATGTCACATGATTCTGATTAAATGTAGTGTACGGAAAACACCAGATCAGAATACACACGTCACAGATGACCAGAGATCTTTAATCGGAATAACTTCAATCAGAATGAAAACAAAATCTGCATGTAAACCCAGCTAGTGAGTGTTGGGTGTTAACTTCACACTACACTCCTGACTTCCCGCAAACCCGCAAATTCTCAGGTCAACTTCAAGCCCCCATCCCCCATCGACAGCTTGCACACAGAACAGCAAGCCGGGACGAAGCGGGCCAGTGTGAAAGGAGCTAGTAACTCCTTATGGTTCCCCCTCACCTGTGCCCATCTGTGCTCAGAGAGTCGTGCCAGCAGGAGCGAAGGGGTCTGCTTCTCTCTGGCGAATGCCGTTTGCAGGTCGTCAATGGCGTGCCCCTGGTGCTGGCCCACAGTCAGACACAGGCCGCAGATGAGCCTGCGGTCTCGTACACAGTACATGTTGAGGGGCTGCCTCGGGTGTTCCGGACACAAGGGGGCTCTGGGCTCGCTGTCCCCCTGGTACTAGAAACAGACACATGACAAGTTAATTCAAAGAAGTAAAAAGGTACAAAAGAGGAACTTTCAGAAGTTCTTCCCTACCTTTTCGATGATGGCACGAAGGGACACGTTGGTGGGCAGCGCGTCCACGCCCGCCACGGGCAGCTCCACGACGCCGCGGCAGTTGGGGCACTTGAGCGGCTGGCGCAGCGGGCGCCAAATGGAGTAGTTGTGCGACGCGAGGAGCAGGCCGTGCAGGCAGGCCCGGCAGAAGGTGTGCGAGCACGGCAGGACCCGCGGGTCTGAGAACAGCGAGTAGCACACGGAGCACGTCAGGTCCTCCTCCAGGCTGTCCATGCTAGAAACGGAATCGGAAGGGACGACAAGATGGAGGAAAAGTGGCCACAACATTAGGTACACCTCCACAATCTCATCATGACCAATACAAGAACTGCAACAAAATCTTTGACACCATCTGAGGTGTTATTTATTTTTTTAATCAAGGTTGTCCAACTGCACTGCATCATATTGACTGACAGTTTAGCCATGAATGTATTGTCTATATATGTCTGAAATAAATCTCTCTCTTTTGTTATTGTGGCATTGAGCAAATAGAAATAATTTTGTTCATCCTATTTGACTTACAAAAAAAGTTATGTTTCCTTTTCTGCAGTCATGGCTAAAAACATGTTTTTGAGTATGACTGTACATGACTTAACAAAATGGCTCCAATGTGATATGTGGAAAATCAACTTTTTAAGTGCTTGTACACAAATAGTTGGGTCTCTGGAGTACTTGAACATCAATCAATTTGAATATGGGAAAAAAAAAGAAAAAAAAGAAAGGAAAGGTTGATTTATTTCAGGTCAATGAAAAGTGAAACTCATTTTACAGATAAGCACGTGGAAAATACTTTTGTAAATTCAAAACTAATTTCTATATTAGAATGTATTTTCTTTCTTGAGATGGTGATTTGGGGGGTAAGCTATAATCACCAAACCTATATATATATATATAAAAAAATGAAATAATTCAATCTACAGCATATATTAACTTTTGAATTAAATAACTGAAATAAATAGATTTTTCCACGATATTCAAATCTATTAAAATTTTTATTTAAGTTCCATTAGCCAGCGGTGTCGGTGGCTTATTTGCAATCTGGATGTGGCGTAGTGAACATCTCGACATCTTAACTGTCTCCAGCAAGCTTCACAAAAAGTCGCTAGATTCAGCGCTAGTCACTTTTTGGGGAAAAGTTGTCACTAGAGAGGTTGGAAAAGTCAGCATGTCGGCAAAACAGAGTAATAGGTTTCCATCCATCCATTTTCTGAGCCGCTTCTCCTCACTAGGGTCGCGGGCGTGCTGGAGCCTATCCCAGCTGTCATCGGGCAGGAGGCGGGGTACACCCCGAACTGGTTGCCAGCCAATCGCAGGGCACATAGAAACAAACAACCATTCGCACTCACAGTCATGCCTACGGGCAATTTAGAGTCTCCAATTAATGCATGTTTTTGGGATGTGGGAGGAAACCGGAGTGCCCGGAGAAAACCCACGCATGCACGGGGAGAACATGCAAACTCAACACAGGCAGGGCCGGGGATTGAACCCGGGTCCTCAGAACTGTGAGGCTGACGCTCTAACCAGTCGGTCACCGTGCTGCCCAGGAATAGTTTTATGTAATGTATAATGTAACAATGCATATGTAATTATGTGTACAGTTTTTTTATATATGCATTTGTATTTGCTTTTCTTTTGCTGTCTGCAGTCAGGTCGACATTGCAAATAAGAATCTGTTCTCAATTGCCTTAACTCGATGGTTAAATAAAATTAAATAAAACCCTTGCTTTATCACAACACCCTAATCCTCTCCTGGTCATCGTGGTAATGAAAGCCCTATTCAGCGTTTGCATGAGATAAAACTGCCGATAAAAGCTGATCAAGTCCCATCTGTGTGATTTTTTTTTGGGGGGGGGGGGATATTGTTACATAATACTGTAATTGAATCTCATGCTTTGGCATTCACTGACAGGGGTTTACTCAAAGTAACAATAACAGAAGCAGAGGGACCACAAAACCGGTGGAGACGGGGCAGATCAGCTCCCATTACATTAGCGGTCTCCTCCAGTTACATTCACCACAGTAGGAGACTTTATGCCAATACAAACACGTCGACAACACAAGTCAATTTGCAATCGATGATGCGTGCAGACTCCAGAGATGGAGCGGACAGATGGATGGATCTGACTGGGCCGACGGTTCACCTTCCAATAAGACAACGACCCGAAGCACACAGCTAAAATAACGAAGGAGTGTCTTCAGAACTGTTTTAGAATGGCCCAGCCAGAGCCCTGACTTAAACCCAATTGAGCATCTCTGGAAAGACCTTGAAAATGGCTGTACACCGACATTCACCATCCAACCTGACAGAACTGGAGAGGATCTGCAAGGAGAACTGGCAGACTATCTCCAAATCCAGGTGTGAAAAACTTGTTGCATCATACCCAAAAAGACTCATGGCTGTATTACCTCAAAAGGGTGCTTCTACTAAATACTGAGCAAAGGGTCTGAATACTTATGGCTGTGTGATATTTCAGTTTTTCTTTTTTCAGAAATCTGCAAAATTTTCAACAATTCGTTTTTTCCCTGTCAATATGGGGTGCTGCGGAAAAGTAAATGATTTTAGCAAATGGCTGCAATAGAACAGTGAATAAGGGGGTCTGAATACTTTCCGTACCCACTGTATAAATATACATATAAATCACAATGTTGCAGTAGTTATTCATTTGCCTTTTAAAATTTTAATTAAACCCTAAATGTAAATGTTGGTTCACAGCTGCGAGCGTTTGGCAGGCACGTTGCTTTTCTATCGTTACCGCGGTCTTTCGTTGAATTGTTCATTCCACTAGCACCCGTTTATCAAGTAAGCAGTTAGGTAATTTGAGCTGGCTTAACAGCTACCGTTATAAGAGTTTTCTTCAACAGTTACACAAACTTACCTTCAGCTCAGCGTTCGTTTCCACAGGTTTCTTCCGTTTCCGGTTCGCGTTATAAAGACCGCCAGTTTATTCTCATTCTCGTGTGTGCGACTTCAGGAACACAAAAACTACTCATAATCCATGAGGCGTGTTACTTGTAATGATCCCGACGTAGGGTTTTACTCGCGGGCTGTGAGTAACTTTAAAACTTTCGATAACAAAAACGCAACACGTCTTGCAGTGCGCATGCGTCGGCAAGGGTTTTCAACCAATCAGGTTTCAGTCAGGCCAAATTTGAACAGCTACTGACCTTTAACGGCTGCTGGTGAGAGTAAACGTTTTTTCCACCCGGGGTGAAGAAAAAAACAAAAAACTATAATATATATACATATAAAAACACACACAAAAAGGCTCTCTATTTGGGGTTCACTATTAATTTTTTTCAGACAACCTAAACTGTGGCCTACTTCCCCCCCCCAAAAAAACTTGGGTTAACCACCTTGTCTTCACTGTCAGTTTTTATTTCTGTAAGGATTTGAAATCACATCTCTACTAATGCGCAATGCTGAAAAAAAATAAAAATAATCCCCTCCCCAACAGAAATTTTAAGAGCAGAAAGGGTCATCATTATTGGTATTACAGCTTCGAGGCAAACCCCAACCTGGAGTAGTAGGTGCCATGCCATCAAAATCATTTTCTTCTACTGTTTTATGCATACTACAGGTCAAAATGAGTCTGTGAACTGGTTTAAGTTTGACATCTATGCAGTTTCTTGATTCAATGCAATAGCCTTTGAACAGCAAAACCTCTTGCAAACAGGATTTGAAATCGTTAATGGCGTTACTTAGGCCTGGTACACACATCAGGACTTTAGAAATCTTAAAATTAATCTTATCTGAGACAAATCACACACATGAAGAAAAAAAATCAAGTAATTAACAGTTTGGGTCATATTGTGTGTGTGCACTGATCATATACACCACCACACAGAACATTTTATTTCCGGCGCAGATCTCAAAAGCTCTCATAATCACGTGATCTCACAAAACCGAAGAGGAGGGGAACACGTGGGGTTTTGCGCCGATGATTCCCGAACATTCCCGAAGCCATAGTCTCGTAAAATAGCGATTTCCTAAAAAAATAGGCTTGTTTTGGAAAATACTTGTTACCGTCTGGGGAACCCACTTTTATAAGTCTATAAAAAAGAACGACATCGGGTAAAGACATGCTTTTTTTTTTTTTTAATTTACGGTCGGTTCTTTTTGTTGAGTCAGGGTTTCTTAATTGGCTACATTCGGTGTCACGTCACCATTCTCGGCGTCATGAGTCGGGAGAAGTCGTCCCCCACACACACTAAGACTTTTGGTCGTAAATATCGAACACGTTCATTATTTAAGATTATCGGGTGCGACCTGTTTTGGACCCTAAAATCGGACCAAAGGACAATCTTATAAAATAATCTTGGAAGACTAAAGATTGTCTGGCGTTTGACGCGTTTAGTCGGGAAGGGGCAAAATCGGCACAAAAACTGGCCGATTGTCTTTATGTGCGTTAGTTACGCCAAATAATATTCAAGTATCTGCCCACTTCGTGGTTGGTAACCACTCAACTCAGCTGAATAGCTTCACGGCATTTCCAGGTATTACGCAAGTGAGCTTCAGCCATAGAAATCCTGTCTGTAAAGATAAATATCTTGTTTTACAACAATCTTTTTAATGTAACTGTGGTGGATGAAACAGCAAAGCTTTTCTTCGTTGTCAGAGTAGGTTCAATTCAAATGAACGGGAGCGGATGAGCATAACCTTAAAATATCCCCCTTTTTTAATTTTCACCCACATCCCCTTCCAGATCGAATCCCTATTGGTGGGCCAACAATCCATTGCTTGACTTGTGCTTCACAATGGTAGTGAGACCTCAAAGGATGCAGCATCGCAATGAATGCTTGGCCGCCCCAAGCGTCGAGACAGAGACTAGAAGACACCGTGTTATGGAGCAATCAGAGCAAAGTGTTTTCCATAAATTGCAGAAGATGAGCGATCCAATCAGAGCGAAGCCCATTTACGATCGAAAAAAAATAATCCAGCCATTTAAAAAAAAAATATATATATAAAAAACCGAATAATTTTATGGACAATTTCAGACTATCTTGTAAACCCCATAAAAGGACAAAGATTATGAAGACAAAAAAAATGGCAAGGGACCTTTAGTTTTGTACACAGAACTGGAAGGAAATATCATGGGGCTAAATGACTCCCAAATGTACTAAAGAGCCAGCAAATGTATTCATGATTTATTTTTTTCAAAGGTTCCACTTAGGGACACTTGGACACCCTTTGGACCTTGGGGAAAAACAAAAGCGTGAGGTTAGATTCCCTCATAGTCTGCGATAGTTGAGAAAAATTACTATTTCAGGAGAACTATCACTTTTATATATATAAAAAAAAAATTAAAAAAAAAAGCATCCTGGGATGCCTCTAGAAAGACAAATATTGTGGCCGAGTGATGCATATTGTAGAGGCCACTGGCAGGTCAGCCCTAACCATCTTAACAAAGACTTGAGGCCTCACTTTGCAGTACATGTGCAAAACCATACAGATTATTTAGTAAATGGGACACTAGGGGGGAAAGGGGGTAGGGAGGTAAAGGAAGGGGAAACATAACATTTAAGCACAGTTTACTTAAAATAAAAATTACACTGTATCAACAGCCTAAGGAAACTAAAAGACCCTAAAAAAAAGGAACTGCGTCATCATTTAAGTACATGCAAGGGTTATGAGATTCACAATCCTACATGAAAATGGCAATTGTTTACTTCTCCCATTCATGATAAGTCAAAGCTATGGCAACAAAACTGCTAAGCAGTGGTTTTGCTGTACTTAAAACTAAGCAGATCATTTTGTTGATAACAACCATGGTGTCAAATTAACAGCGTCAAGCCTCTATGTTGTGGCATAGCTTTAGGGTTGTGATGTGAGGGTGCGTCATCATGATCGCCTTTACAGAAGCCGTGAAAATAAAAGATGGGGGGGGGGAGCATAAAAAGGAACACGCCAGAGGCAAAAAGAAAAGCCCTGAAGCCACCAAATGCATCTTCATAATAGAATGCACCTCTTCTGTGCATCTGCCATTAGCAATGTCCAGTGTCAATTAATAGCAACTAAGTAATTGAAAACAAAAAATATTCCTTGCAATGATTTTTTTCTTTTCCTTCCCATATCCAAAGTTCTTCCTTTCAGGGATTTGAGGGATCAGCCTCATAGGCCGGATTTCTTTCTCATTTTCTAAACCTCGCTGCATTTCCTCGCTCAAGATGTCGCATTTGTATCTCTGCAGTCTCTTGCATGCCTCCTCGCACACTCCCAGTCACGCACACACAACCCATCCGCCCATTCTCTCTGTCGCTCGCTCGCACATGTGACACGCAGCCGGACTCCTGGCCTCACCCCCCAGGGGAGAGAGGTCGACGGTGTCCCGTCGGGACGTCCTTGTTGAGAGGAGATGAACCTGGCTCCTCAGCGCTGAGTCCAGACATTCATACGCAGGCTCCATTCACACACACGTCTGATAGCGTGGCAGATTGGGGGAAGGTGGCGCCCTCTAGAATTGTGATGATTGCTTGTTTCATCTCTGTTCATAATTAAGAGTTCATTGTTGTGTTGTTGGTTCTCCTCAGGCGGACATCGAGTTGTTGAAGTCGTCACGTCGCCGTGTCTCTCGACACATTTCAATGTAGGTTTTTTGCTTGGTTTTGATATTTGTTTTTGTTTTTTTGCAACATGTAGCCACTCATTCTCACTCGCACCCACTCGCCAACTCAAACTTCATTTGGGCTGCTTTCCCCTGGGAATGCCAAATGAAATCCACACATTTTTCTCTCTCAGATAAGATGCAGCCATGGATCCCACGAGCCAAGCACAATGGATCAAATTTCTCACACTCTCGCTCTCTCTCTCTCGCCTAATTTTGTTTATGTTGAACAGAGTGCTGCATCATGAACAAAACTCCAGAATACCCCGGATTCCGTCTAGAACTGGAATCCTTCAGCTGGCACGTTGGCGGAGTTGAAGCCGTACGTTCCACCTTGGATGGCTTCTGGGACCAGGCTGTTGTCTTCGTCAATCTGAGTCACAAAGAAAGAGTGAATGTCGAGTGGCAAACATTACCCCAACAATACAATGGCAAATGGAGTCGTTCTGATTCCATCAAGTTATAAGTCTAATTTTCACTTTTTAGTGTCGGGATGCCCGCCTTTGTGTAGGGGTATTCTGCAATGATGCTTAACAATTAGACAAGTGTGGTCAGAGCCTTCAACTTACATCATCAGATGAGAAGAACTGATCAATAATTTGATACGCTAGCTTGTAGATATCTCCATTTTCATGATTCTGCAGCTGCTCCACTTTCTCCAAACCTGCACAGACAAATCATATATGGGAAGGGGAAAAAAAGATTGTTTGATATCTCCATGCAAGTGGAGCCCACCTCCACACTCTTCAATAAGATTAGCAATAGTTTCAGCCTTGTCGTCAGCCATCTTCAGGATATTGCTGAGGCCGTCCAGGACCACCTGCACCACTTGGGCATCCTTCACCGTGAGCAAGTTGCAGAATGGAGGAATGACCTGCTTCTCGATCAGATGCGCCACCTGAAGGTACCACAAGACACGAGATTAAGGTTTGCTTATCTCACTATGTTGTCCTTCAGCATGGAGAGAGGCACTTTGTTTAATAGCAGAAAAGTATTTGTACCTGATCTTTCCTCCCACTTATTGTGAGGTTGCTGATGGCCCAGGCCGCTTCCTTCTGGGTTCCAAAGTCACCCTAAATTGACATCCCAAGTCAGTTTTCTATATTTTTAATGCCTTCTGCCATGTATTAGAATGAGTAAATCAGCAAAAGATGTGTACCTTGTCGAGCAGGTGAATGATCATGGGGACTAGCTTGGCATCAATGACGGCCTGCACCTGCTGCTGATTTCCTGCTGTGATGTTTGACAGGAACCACACCGCCTCCTAACAGGACGAAAGGACTAAGTATGAGAGTGAAGTCCACACAAACATGGGTACAGTATTTCTAAAAACAATAGTACAGTATTTTTAAAAACACATGCAGTGGGTCCTTGGTTTACCACCGAGTTAAATTCTTATGGCGGTATTGTAAACAGAATTTGTATATCGACTATGACTTCAGTTGTAAAGTCGTAACTACTAGGCCATAAATATAACAATCCAATGAAAAACAGGAATTACGACAAATCCATGTATCATTAATTCTTTCCATTTTCAATTGGCAACCTAAAAGCAAAAATCAGAAAAGTGACGAATGATTTTGTGATTTGTTGTTTAATAAAACACCCCCAAAAAGGGGGAAAAAATCTTGGTTTCCATTTTTTTATTTTAGGTTCAGGTCAAAAATAAAAAATGGAAAACCAGTCCACACGAATGAATTTGACCATTTCATTTGGCTGGGTTTACGTGACCCGGAAGTTTGTTAGCAGCCACAATCAGTGCAGACCACAACCTATCAGCCATTTTATAACATGGACAATTTATGTATTGCTTAGAGGAACAAAACCTCTCACTCTTAATGAGGAAGACATCAATTGCTTTGGCCGCTGTTTTTTTGTCCAATGGCATTGTTTTCAACTTATGTCCACGCTGAACACCATGTGGACTAGTCCACTTGGGGCAAATCACTTCAACGCCGTTTTTTTCCCTTTTTTTGTCAAACATTGTGCAATATCCTAGGGAACTGTGTGTTTATGTTGCGGTTAGGGGCCACGGCCCTTGAAAGTCACGAATGTTAGGTGCTTATAGACCAAACAAACAACATTTTCACAAACTGGTTCTGACTGCAGAAAAAGCATATATTCTGTGTCAGGTGTAATGCTTTGTAACACTTCAAACATAAAACTCAATCCTGTGGCCCATTTTTTAATTTTGTTTTGTTGATCTGAGCCTGAATCTGGATTATGAAAAATCCATTTATATATTTTTTTTAAATAATCGATTGGCAACTGAAAATGGAAAGAACAAATGATACATGGATTATGCCACCACTTAAGCATATAACTAGCTCAATGGGTGCCGTTCGTAACCTTAAAATGTTACAAATACGATAAACGTATATTTAAGACCTATTAGACCATAAATATAATCAAACAAACAGTCAGTATGGGGGTACCTGAGCATGCGTTCTTGTGCCGCTGCTCAAACAAGTTCCGTTTGGACCATTGCAAACCAAGGACCCCTGTGTTCTATGCTTTTTGGCGTTTCATCCAAACGCAAACTGTTTTAGGGGTCTAAAAATTTAGCTTTTGGTAAACTCGGGCTCGGATAGAGACTTCAAAATCTTGCTTTCAGCAGTGACATGTCTTAAATCATGTAACAATTGTGTCACTTGTCACTGGATCAGAATCCAGACATCCACATTAAGAGTTGGATGCCTGGCAGAGACTTGAGTGCTATGGGTGGGGTGAGAGCGGTGTTGAGGCTCTAATCATCGTCCATGTCACAAACCAGACAAGACAGGCCTCTTTATTTTCAAGTGACTGGTCTCAGATGCACTCCGATATCAGCAGAACTGATTCTCAGCACTCTTGCCACCAACCCATTTAATAGAGTCACAGTCAGTCATCAACAAGCACACAAACTACTATCCCCTTTCTACAAATTCTTAACTAAAACTACAGTAGGAGGCGGTCCTCATCGTCGTCCTTGGGGTTCTCCATGTGGAATCTTCCTCAAATAATGTAATTTCTAACCCCCCCGAAAACTTTCAAACAACTTTCACACGAGCACACGTCTCAGATGTCATCACTTCCAGCGACGTCATGTTGTAGAACTCAGCAAAACAGTTTATATAGAGGGTGCGTGCATGTGTGTTACTTTGTTAATTTTCTCCTTCGGGTGTGAGAGGAGGGCGGGGAAGTGGTTGAGAGCTTCACAGTTGAGCACCACCTGCGTCTGCTCATCTGTTCCAGTCACGATGTTGCCCACAGCCCTCAGGGCAGCGGTCTGGATGAATAGAAGTGTGGAAAAATGGCATTAATACTCCTGTACTATTTACTGTTTTAAATGAGAAAGAAGAACAGGAGCCATTTCTACAGTCTTGCCCATACCTGGACTTTGACCTCCTGGTGGCTGAGTAGTGGAACCAGGTGAGGGACAATGAGAGAGTCAATCACCATTTGGATTTGCTCATTCCCAGCATCCGTCAGATAGGACAGAGCCCACACTGTGTCAACCAAAATCTGGAAGAAGCGGGGAGAGAAATGCAGGAATAAAATGAAATGTTTAACTTCATTAGCTTGCAGAAAGACCTCCTCGAATAGGCAAACAAACAGCGTTTACTCACACTGACATCAGTGTGGTGGATAAGCACAACCAGAGCTGGCAGGATCTATGGATGAGGGGGAAAAAAAAAAAAAAAGGAAACCATGAGGTGGTGAAAAGGGAAAAGATTTCTGTGACTCATAACTCAAACAGCGAGGACTAATGTAATTTCAAATATTTCAGGGCATGTTCAGGTTTAAGGAAGCCAATTTTAAGAGTTTTAAGTCCACGAACGCATGTATAAAATAACTTATTTGTAAGGATAATGGAAACCTAAATGTTGGAAAATCGACTAATACTTTTTATAAAATCGGTAATATGACCATAAATTGGCTTAAAACATTTTTTTCACAAACCTCTTGGATGGTCTCCATGGGCGGCGGAGGGTCTTTATGGCGGCACAGATTGACCATAACCCAAGTGACATTGCGGAGGAAGGTGATGGGGATGGAGGGACTGATGAAAGACAGCAGCGGCTTGACAACGCCCAAGCCGATCACATAGTCTCTGCATTGCGGGCCATCACCTGACAAGACGACGCAGACACACGTCGAGCTGACCTTTTACCGCATAGGTGAGCTTGAATATGGCAAACCCGTTCCTGTCGAAGGCAGCTCACCAATGATGTTGCCCAAAGCCCAGACGGCTTGCTCGCACACATTTTGATGAGGGGAGTGAAGCAGCCTCAGGAAGCGCGGCACAGCATCTGCATACACAAACATCTTATTGTAGATACTGTTGTTGTCATTCTTGCTACTACTCAATGTTATTTTGCAGTTATATTGTTGATTGTGCCAGTAAAATTGTAAAGATGGTGAAGACACATGGTAGGAATGAACATCTTGCTAAGTGTATTGTAGTGACAAAAAATGTATAAGGGGTCCTTAGTTTATGACACGAGTTCCATTCCTATGACAGCGATGTAACTCGAATATATGCGTTAAGTAGCAACGTGCAGTAGTCTATGAGTAACGCAGTAGTAAAGCCATAATTACAGTAAATATTTGTATGAAAAACACGTGTAGCAGTGTTGTAGCTCAACGAGTTCAATGAACGGAAATTCATTAAGTCCTTCATATTTTGGCCAGACATGAACTTGAGGTAGTGTATTTCTGCCAAATGAACGTTATTGTGAATGCGCTCATTCTGGTGTCTGGGAACAGTTTTTGAACGGCAGTTCATTTTCATTCAATAAGAGGTTTCATTCAAGACCTCTGTGAGAAAACCCAGCACACTTAAAACACACACACACACGAAAAAAAAAGGCTTCATATGTAGGGTGATAAGCGGCTTGTTTGCCAACCCCAGCCACCAACAGTCACACGGCCGCATGCGTAATCAAAATGCGATGCGTGCTTTGAAGGAGAGGGAAAAAATAAGTGAAGACGCACTTGCATGCAACTCTGAACAGCACCACTCCCCTTGCCTCCACAAATGATACCATACCCTCCTATAATTTAAAAATTACACATTGAATATTGACTGAGTGACTTATTGCATTTTGTAAATTACTTTCCTCTCTATTATTAAAGATGATCTTACGTTAGAAGTGAAATCATAATTAGGATAAGATATCCTTTATGGATAAACGGGGGAAATTCAGTAATTCTAGAATTACAGTAACAAATTGTGACAAAAACACTTCCAGACCATAACGGTAACTATGAGTGCCTTCTTGTGCCAGGGGTGACGGTAAAGGCCATTTGTAACATCAAAATGTCGGGTACACCGTAAACCGAGAACCCCCACAAAATGAGTGTGTCGTGCCACTCACTGGACTCCACCACAGCTTGGGTCTGCTCGGAGGTGCCAGACGCTATGTTGGTCAGAGCCCAGGCTGCTTCAAACTGCAGAGAAGGGCTGAAGAAGGGGAAAAAACAGCGAAAGGCCACATTACACATCAGATTTTAAATGGTGTATCTCACTGGCAGAGATGTCACAGAGACTGCTGACCGAGGCTGATCAGTCGTGGCGACTCCAGGGTTCGGCAGACCAAAATATTGCTTGTGCTCTCACCAGTACGATGTCTGGGAGCCGTCTCCAGACAACGTGATAACCAATTCACCCGGAAGTCACTGATATAGGCTTATATACGGTATACATGTTCTTTAAATAAAAATATAATGTATATTATGTGTTTGTGTATGTGATTAAAATACGGAAATTGAATGTTAATATTGACTCCCTACAGAGAGGAGACTTCGGTTTCCATGTGTAATTTATGAATGCAGACAGAGGCTTAACACCTCGCAATTCAGACAAAACTGTTTTCACTTTTAACATAAGGGCTGGGCAAATAATAGTTTCAATCATGATGTAATTTTTGATGTCTCACAATTATAGAAACTGATCGACGTAGTCTTTTCTTTTGCTGCCTAATTCTCAAATGAGCGACATGTCCCCAAGTTTTGTCCGTCACCCGCGGGCGCGCGAACATCAGCACAATCCTCTATAATGAGGAAAATGCTTTAGCATCCAAAAAAATCCAAAATATTTGGCCGTTCTGATATTTTCAGAGGTTCAAGTGGGCGCAAGATTTCCAGATAAATTTTGTTGTTCATTATTCGCAGTTTTGTGACATCATGCTAAGTTTTTTTATAGTGAGTGTATTCCATTCCTGGAAGGTGACCGCTGGAACACATTTGGATACTTGCATCACCATTCACATCTTGGATGAGCCGAGCGCCGCTGGCATTTACATATCTTTGAAGCGTACAGAACTCACAATACACAGGAAAATTAATTTAGGATTTACAGATGCAGGCGTCAACTTACTTATCATCTCTGTCCAGACAGTGAACTAGAATAGGAAGAATCCCAGACTTGATCAGGTCGTCTATGGGAGGGTTGCGGTCGCTAGACAACAATTTCCTACAAAAAGGAAACAAGTAGACAACATTCCATTATTAGTGTACACAGACGATTTGACACACGCCAACAGGACTGCGCAACAATTCAAGAGTTGGAGAATTTGAACAATGTCAACAAGGGAACGTCGGATGTTTGAGGTGTGACATGTTTCTGCTGCAGATGACACTGTAGAATAGATTTCAATGTAAACCACAGTTTACCACGACTTGTGAGTTTTTCTAGTTACAAGTCAGTGTGCTTTAGATATGGCGCCGATCAAGTGAAAAATAAAATAAATTTGAGCAATTAAGGTACAATGTGTGCCGTTTATTGAACAGGACAAATTGTCAAAAACAAATACAAAATGAGAGCACTCCCAAAGAGCTTCTGTAGGTACAGTACGTAATAACACTTTATAAAAGTTGCTTATTTCCTTACATTCTCTATGTTTTTATCATACAATACAGTGCTATTCTTTTACACGTTCAAAATAGTGGTGTTTTATGGGGAGCTGGAACGCCATTTCAATTCATTTCAGTAGGAAAAAATGATTTGATACACTATAAAAGTAAATTGATGTACAAGCTTGGTCAAGGAACATAAATCTAAGTCCAGGTACCACTGTACATGTAATAAAATATGGCGTGTGCTCTGAGAAGAGATAATGACAACCAGGAGAGGTTTGACAAAAAGGAGCATTTAAACTAGAATATACACCAATCTGATCGGCTTGATCAGTATCGGCCGATAATTAGCATTTTATGCTGATCGGCTTTAATGTCATAATCCGCCGATCCGATCAATGGATCCACAAAAGACATTTACTCCACGTCGCCGTCGTGTACCGATCCAAAAGCTAGTTTATTTTTAGCCTTCTTGTGTGTCTTGTGATGTACTACTGTAACTATCTGACGGCCAATAAAGTTTTATTTCAATCTTGTCGGTGAAAAAACTTTCGGCGGTGTGGGACTTTTTTGCGGTGCCTCAGACAACACGTAATGCCTACATCAGACTACAAGACAAATTTGGTCTTTCACGATTGCGCTATGTCAGACTACTGCAATAAAATCTTGTATTCCGATACCACCGCATCCCATCTTTTACCAACACTGGGCTTTATCTTGTCAAATCAAATACCACCGGATGCACTCGTTACCATGTCGATGACAACAACAATAGATCTTGCAAATTTATTGCGTGCGTGGGGCAAAAATAATAAAAAGGAAAAACGCGTGGCGGTCATCACCAATGCTTGGGAGAGGACGTTCACTCACGGATTTCCTTGAGGTATGTTCATGTACTTTTAATACGATACGGCTCGCAAGCAGGCAGCAAAACGTTCTGTAGCCTAGCAAGCTAGTGCTAGCACTAACAGTTGTAGGTAAACATGCCGGCGTTCTGTTGAATCATGCTCTAAAGTTTAATTTAATTACACTAAGTTAGCACCCATCATTTCTGTTATGTTGTAATGTTGGTTTAACCTGACTGAAAACTTAAAACTTGTCAGTGGCCAATCCTTGGATGCCCGCTAGAGGTTATTTATGTTTTACCTTTTGTCTAAAATGTTAGAGAATACTTTCGAAGATACTCAGTATTACAGTATACAAGTATATACAGTAGATGAACAAGTCATTTAAATAGACACATTGCTCCATCTTGTGATCGGATATCGTTTTTTTACACTCGATCGGTGATCGGCCCCAAAAATCTTGATCGTGTAAAGCCTAAATTAAACTGTCTAACTGCTTTCTGGATGCCAATTTACAAAAAAAGTCTAGCACCATGTGAGTGCGCGCGTGCGTGTTTATACCTGGCAGCCTGAACAGCACTCAGCTGGATGCCCTGGTTATCGCTGGTGGCATTCTACAAAGCAAAACACGAAAGTAGAATACGTTCATGTTTCATGTAGGATAGAATCTACACTAAATATAACATGACGTAAGCAAGGAAATTAAACTTACTTGCACTATTGCTTCAAGAGAGGTCTTTTGCTGAAAAGGGACATTTTAGAAAGTCATTAGTCAGAAGTCCGCTCACACATGCTGCCATCCCGTTATAATTACATTCAAATTGCCTTGATATCCTGAAGTATCCGCGAAGATTTTTTTTGTAAAAAAATATCGTTCCTCAAATGGCTTTTACATGCAACGACAAGCAGGAACGAAGTTTCATTGAGGGGACGCTGGTATGAGAAACTGCATTTGAACAAAGTGGAACTTGTGTAACAAAATATCATTCCCCAAATTACACTGACCAGCATAGATCCCAAGAGAAGACATCTTTGGAATCATTACATCCAAGTAGGTAATAAAAATGAACATTAAAATGTAATGTAAAAGGTACATACACAGCAGGAATAGCTTGAGGAACTTCAGCTTTGGGGAAATTAAAATTGTGGAGACATGGGTCAAAAAATAAGGATAAAATATTTGACATGAGACAAATAAACGTGAGCTTGCTGCTTTATACAACATAAGCAAGAGCATCATGTTTATTTAAACACTAAGAGGTGACTTGCATGGCATGTTAAGCAGACTTTGCCCACAAAAAGACCCTCCCGACTGTGGCTCGGTGACTCAGAGCTGCATGTCATTGTTGATATACGGCTAAGTCGGCCATTTGTATTCCACCCTCTCTAGAGCACCGAGCAGTTAGCCTGATTAAATCGCTGAAGTGCTGAGTAGCTATGAGGCCCTGCACTCTTTTGCTCAACAGGGGATGCCTGATTATCAATTACTGAAACATGCGAGCAATCACGGAGCATATTAAGGTAGAACAGCAGACTTGAGTGATATAAATGGTATAGTGGACCCCCGCATACTTGTGGTTCGCTCCCGCGGATTCACCTTTTCGCAGATTCATTTTCATTCATTTTTCGCTGATTGATTTTCCGCATGTATTGGCACACGTCATTTCGAGGAAATGAATGGTACAAGAACGCACAGTCCATTACTGCCGCACTTAACATTCTTTTGTTTTATAATTATGCCTTTTATAATTATGCATTTTTCACAAATATTTGCTGTAATTACAACATACGGTATGAGGTTAATGGAGCACAATGAACTAGTTTGCGCAGATGTGTAAGACCATCGTCACACAGCACAGGGAGGCATGTTCAGTTAATGCAGAACTTGTGTGTTTCATACAAATATTTACTGTAATTCCTACTTTACCATAGCAGTGATAGAATACCGGAATCTGTGAGGGCGGGACTTTTTTTCACCCCTTCCTGATCTCGGGGGTGGGGGGGAACCACTGGGGCGACCTCCTGGGGAGTAGTGGAGGTGTGATGGTGACTCGCTCATGTTCCGTGGGTGCTGGGGCGGTGCCGGCTTGCACCCGCCTGGGTTCCCCGCTCGGGCTGCTGGTGGGGGCGGTGGGGCCCCCTCTCGCTCCTCAGGCCTGCTTCCTCCTCTTCTCTCCATTCCTTGCGTCCCGCTGCGGTCGCCTCTTCCTCTTGCCGTGGGGGAGCCGGGCGGTCCCCTGCGGGCTGAGGGGCCTGCTATGGGGTTCTTTTCCCTGCCTGGTTTGGTAGGGGTGCACCTCCCACGCTCAGGGCCGGGTAGTGGGTGCTGGTGGGTGTGTGTTTGTGTGGAAGGGGGGGTTCTGGGAGGTTTGGGGGGGGAAGGGTTCATTGGGTCCCTGCGGCCCCCACCGGGTGGCCAGTTGTTGGGGCGCCTCGGTGGGGTCGGCGGACCGCCCTGTGTCCTTTGGTGTGGGATGTGTCCCGTCCGCGGGCTGCTCTCGGGTGGACCCCTGGGCCTGATCCCGCCCCTCGATTGATTGGGTGGGGCCGTCAGCCCCCGCGGTGTGGCCACAGCAATTACAGGACACTTCTGTCAGTCTTCGTGCACGTAAAACGGTATCAATTCACTTGCATGTATCTGCAGACACACACCCCTAGGACTCTTTCACTGGGTGTGGGGTCACGCACTTACTGCGACAACTAACTCATGAATATGCAAATCGCTTGTGTATCCCGTCACTTATACCCTCGTCCTGTAGACTTTTAAAATTCACATAATTAATGCCACCACACTTAAGTTGTACAGTCGGGTTCACGACCCTTGTCCTGCATGCTTCTTCTCCTGTCCTTGTCCTGTTCTATCTTGTCCTGTCCTTCCCTCACAGGGTGTAGCACTACAGCCCCATGCAACACTCATATTTAATGTTTCGTTGTTGTAGATAATTTAATGATTTACTTCTTTCATCCTGTTTACAATTAGTGATTTGTCTTTTTTCTTTGTTTCTCCCTCCCTTCTAGAAACTTTGTTCTTTTCGACTGATCAAGTCTGATTCTCAAAAAAACCTCAATTATAATACCACAGCGGAAGCTTAAAAACTCCACTGTGACACAGTAAAACGGTTTCAGCATTAAAGGGATAGAGATTTTCCATTCTGCTTGACCCAACAGCCGAACAGGACAAAAAATTAAAAAGAATTTTTTTTTTTTTTTTTTGTTTAAGTGATAGAATACCACACGTTCTGACTTGGGTTTAAATTGGGGTTACGTCGCTTAGCCATGAGTCTTAAATCATGTTTGTGCCCTAAGATATGATGCAAAGATACAAGCATTGACAATAATGCTACTGCGCATCATTTTGTGTTCCTTAAATGCTTGAGGTTTCCATGTGTATTAAATTTAATAGCAGTTCCAACACTCAGACGATTCAAAGAAACAAATGGTTGCCATAGGAGAGGGTGGCGCCAAAAAAAATAAGTAAATAAATAAATAAAATAAAATCTACCCTAAACCTCAATGGACGAATTCCCCCAACAAACAGTTGCAACAACTCATTATTACTTGCCTTACAGATCACTAAAGTTAAACGAAATGGCAATTTTACAGCGACAAACAAATGCTTCCTACTGATCTGAAATCTCCATCCACATCCGAATCGTCGCAAATGTCCTCGTGGGGCACATTTCTTCTCTTCAGGAGGTGCTCATCTCTTTTGTTCTGTTGAGTAGCGAAAGAAAATGTTATATGCATGCATGTTTACTTCATTAATCAAAACAACAGTGCATCATTTCAGCAGGGCGAGAGTGCACAGATATTGCACATCAGATTAAAGTAATCAAAGTCAATTACCTTTCGCAGCTCCACTACTACCTCAGTCCTCTGTCTTCTCATAGACTGCGGAGGGAAAAAAATTAACATTAACCTGAGCAGTGGACGATAACAGTCCAATATTCGAGCAAAGAGTCTCAGGAAAAATTACTCAGTGTCATCAACCTCGGTTCAGGGCATCATAGGATTAATTTCTGGGTGTGTTTGATTTTTCTTTGACTTGTTTTGCAACACTTCCAAAACAAGGGCCAGTCTCAACAACGGGGTATATTAAGCAAAGAACACAAGTCATTGACACCTGAGATTATGGTACTGCATTGGTGTAGTCTACATTACATGTTACTGTTAACAGTGAGTAACGTCTTTCTACACATGAATGGCTGGTAAAAATGCTTAAAGGATTAGCTGGATCAGCGTCATGAATAACCTTCACCACCGAAGTAAAGCTAGTTTGATTATTTTTAGCTCTCAATGTTGCCTACTTTTAACATTTATATGACACTTAACCCTAGAACATCAATGTTTTCAATTCTTGTCATGTGATTTTCATTGTGTTGCTGCTGTCTTGAGTTGCATGGGTCCTTGGGTAGCTTCAGGCTGCTCACTGATGTCATTAATGGTATGTTTGTTTCCCTCCTCCCATCTATGTTTTTTTCAAGAGGCATGCGTTTGGGTGATTTTCACCGGACGTTAGTGATAAGAGAGTAACATATTTTACGTGTGGAATTTACCCGATGTTAGTGTTTGTGTGTTTAAATCAGACGGTCTTTGCACTTTTCAAGGGAAACAACATTCAGGCCGGCCACATTATCTGCCACATTTTATCCACAGCTGTCATCCTGTCACAGGCTTGGTTACTCTTGCATGCCAACAAGTGAGTAAAGGCCTCTTTATACTCAACGCTCGCATTCCATCACATGACCGACGGATTGCCCCACGCAGCACCTATGCGTAGCTTGCCGCGCACCTGACAAAAATAGTTGCTGCGCGTCAAACGCCACGGAGATCATCTCTTGTGATTGGTTCATTTTATTCACATGCTGTGATGACGTACCAGCATGCCCCTTGGTTCTACATAACATCTACGTCGCCGCCTTCTTGTTCGATTTTGCAGCATAATTAAACATATCATCTGGTCATCTAGCTCCATTTGTTCTGTCGTGGTCGCCATTGGTGTTGCTTTGTTCCTTGTTACTGAAAGGAACGTAAAAACGGCTACCGGAAACAGCAAAAAAAAAATAAAAAATAAAAAAATAAACCACGCAGAGGAAACTCCAACCTGTGGTGTCCTATCCAATACCAGCCATAGCGACACCCCCGACTTGGAGAATTGCAGCACACTTTCAAAACAGCGCACGTGGGTTGCGCTTGAGTATAAAGGCAAACTACGCGAGGGACAGCCGCAGTGACGTCAGCACGGTCGCCGTCCGCGCGAGTATAAAGAAGCCTTAACATGTAGCTAATGTTAATTTATATCTGCAATCGTTAGCTATGCAGATTATTATTTTTTTTTTCCTACTAGAGTACTTCTACAAGTGAAGTTGTAGCACTCAGAGAGAGAGGTGTCCAGATCAGTAAAATCCCTTACTGAGAAGGAAATACAGGAGCTTCTGTTCAAGGAAAGCAGTGATGAAGATGTTGATCATGTGGAAGCAAAAGTGATGATATGATATATATATATATATACACACACACACACACACACACACACACACACAGGCTTTGACAATGGCACTCATCAAGCCATGGGCAGAGCCTCCCCTCTTCAAGTCTGTCACGTCAGCTCAGAATCCTCATCTGCAGCGTGTGAAACATCCCTACACCTGGCACTCCTCCGGGCGAGGTTGGACCAGTGGCAGCAGAAAGCGGAGGTCCCTTAGTGAGGTGTGCTAACTGCCCCACAGGCTCGGACAGGAAGACATGACACAGGTGTCATGCCTGCCGTTGACCAGTGTGTCCTCGCCATTACTACCCTACCTGTACAGACTGCATGTAAGACATAAGGTAAGTTGTCCCACAATTTGCATACAATCCTTAATTGGTATAATGGCTATGAATAAACATCAATGGTAATTTCCAAGGAAATTCATATTGTCAAAAGAAATTGGGTCATTTTTCCCCTCTCAAAAAAATGCAATTTTTTTCTCTCTCTCTCCCACAGTCGTCAGTCATGCAGGAAGACTCTGCCTTCACCAGACAAGACTCACATGAAATTTCTCATTCAGGATTACCTTATTTTTCAATAATTTTGGTGCCTTTTTAAAGGGCCCCCCCCTCATACCTTTTTTTATTTTGTGTAATATTGTATATTGAGAATTATTAAAAACATTTTTAAGTGCTATAATTTGACATACAGTGTTGTACTTTTACATAAACTGATGAAAACTATTTTATCGGCTAAAATCTACCCGATGTAAGTGATGGTGTTACTAATTTTAACGTTAGTGTTCTAGGTTAAGTATGCTAAAATGTTACATAAGGGTTTTGGAACGACAGTTGTATAGTTTATTTCTTATGGTAACAAACACACATATATATACATATGCAAACAATTTAGAGACGGGCCACCTTCCCCGAAGAGATATGGTATCCGCTACTTGCATGTCTTGAGCAGGAGTAGGAGTGTAGCCAGCTGGACCTCTTTAGACAACAAGAATCAGCAGCCGAGACTGCCACCCAAACATGGAGCATGATGGCACCCAAACACACCAGTCACCAGAGCTATACAATGACTCGGCTTGTGTTACTGACCAGGCATTTTACATGCTTTAACAAGGCATGTAAAAACTTTTGCAGTAAACTCCTGCTGATTCTTAAGTCACCGTTCACCTTTTTTTCTGAAGAACCTATATGCGTATTTTGTGCTTCCTATAAGTTACTAAGACACTGCCCAAAAGCCTTGCTCCTTCTTAGGCACCATGTTATTGGAGGAGTGGCGCTGAGTAGCGCGTCGGCCACGGGCTGACAGTGAACAGCAGTGTGATGGAAGATTCAAGTCGAGGTCTGACAGGGAGATGAGGCTCCTTGTGGGCTTGACGCCGGAGAAAGCAGGGAGGTAAACTTCTCAAGATGATTCATAGAAAGGTCTGGATTGCTACGGGTAGTGGCGTAACTACTCATTATTTATAATGTATAGATTTATATTCCTACGATCCAACTGGCTCGATCTGTGCTCGACAAGCCAGACTTCCAGATGAAAATATATCGATTGAAATCGTTTTAAAAGGTAATCGATTATATCGATACTAGGAAATAACACATTGGAGGTGTGCATGTATTGCATTTCCAAGAAAAAAATGCTTGTAACTCCTTTTATTTCACTTTATTTTTCTGTTAGCACATAGCACAGTGCCATTTCCTCGTGTCCTACTCTACACCCCACATCTGCTCACTCCTTTCCATAGTGCCCCCAGAGATTGGACGAGACACCACAGTACGAGTGTGTGTTGTTGTTTTTTTATTGGTATATAGTTTATTATTTTGAAGTTGGGTCGGCACGGTGGTCGACTCGTTAGCACATCGGCATCACAGTTCTGAGGACCCGGGTTAAAAAAAATACAGGCTCGCCTGTGTGGAGTTTGCATGTTCTCCTCATCCTTGCGTGGGTTTTCTCCGAGTAATCCGGTTTCCTCCCACATCCCAAAAACATGCGTGGTAGGTTGATTGATGACTGTAAATAGCCCATAGGTGTGAATGTGAGTGTGGTTGTTTATGCCTACATCAGACTACAGGATTTTAGCCCCGATTATTGGCCCAAATAGCTATCGCAGCAAAACTTCTTTTAGTATGACATAATCCACAAACAACAATTTGACCCTACAATACCCCTACAACACAAAAATTAAAAGTCTAGCATGTGTGATTTTTTTGGCTATCTTCCGTGTAGTGTGACATATCAGTTACAACTCTCCGACAGCGCACCTTAACATCGACCAATAGGATTGCATATTGTGACTCGTGGATCGCCTTCCGTTCTTGCTGTTGTCAACGTACTTTCACGCCGAGACAAAAGTTCAGAATTCCAGCTTATTTCATGAGATTTACATCTAGATGTGTTAAACAACTCAGGACAGAGCACCTTTTGTCTTTTCAAGTGAGCAAAAGTATTGGAACATGTGACTGATGGTGTTTCTAGTTTCTCAGGTGCTGCATTTTAGATTGATTGCTTAAACATTAGTGCTTGTGTTTGGCTTTGGGTTTCACTTGTAAAAACTGCATTTGCTGTTACGCAAACATGAAGACCAGAGAGCTGTCTACGAGAGAAAAGCAAAAAATTTTGAAGCTGAGAGAAGAGGGAAAATTGATCAGAGCTATTGCACAACCATTGGGCATAGTCAATACAAGAATTTGGAATGTCTCGAAAAAGGAAAAAAGAATACTGGTGTACTGAACAACAGACAAACAGGTCGGCCAAGAGTATCAACAGTCGTTGATGACAGAAACATTGTGAGAGCTGTGAAGAAACACCCAAAGACAAGTCAGTGACACCACTGCCAACCTCCACAGGGCAGGGGTGAAGGTATCACAATCCAGTGTTTGAAGAAGACTTCGAGAGAAGAAATATACAGGCCATACCACAAGATGCAAACCACTCAGCAATTTTTAAACGATTCCGGGAGAACCGGAACGTTAGTCCCAGTTCCAATCGGTCCTCGATTTGCAAACCTAACGCCAACTGTTATTTAATAATTTGTACAAAACCCTTTGTTTGCAATAACAGCTTCAAGACACCTCTTGAAACTAGTCGCATGCATTGCTCTGGTGTGATTTTGGCCCATTCCTCCACACAAGCAGTCTTCAAATCGTGAAGGTTCCGTGGGCTTCTTTTATGGACCTTGAATTTCAGTTCTTTCCATAGATTTTCTATTGGATTCAAGTCAGGTGATTGGCTGGGCCATTCTAGCAGCTTTATTTTTTTTCTTTGAAACCAATTGAGTTTCCTTGGCAGTATGGTTTGGATCATTATCCTGCTGAAATGTCCAACCTCATTTCATTTATCATCATCCTCGTAGATGGCAGCAGATTTTTGCCCCAGCTACTGACAAAATATAAAATGGCAACTACCACACACCCAAAGTTACCCCCCCCCCCCAAAAAAAAATAATTCAAGAAAAGCCTTCTACTCATAATGCACAGCCATGATTTTCTAACCATTCATGTTCATATGCTATAAAATTTAATGGTGACACACTTTTGACATGTATCTCTACATTACTTTAATCAGTTATATCATTAATTAACAATCTATAACTGTGGTGCATCCTAGTGTTTAGTTTTGACGTGGCTTTTATGAGGCATTTTTGCCTTGCACATGAATATTGTCTCGTGAGCAGTCTTGCACAACGTAGTGAAGACTAGACGGGTAATGTTTGGAGGAAACGCTCCATCCTGGTGACGTAAACAAATATTTAAGACAACAACAAGATGCAGAGGCGGGATAAAAACAAGGTCTATTTACTTCACATTATTACAATTATTTTGGCATTCAGGGCACTAAATCACATAAAACAGAATTTTAAAAACTATACAATGGTGCTAGGCACGCTGGGAAATCCTCATAGCGGGCCGCCATATTTTGACGTCATCGACGACATCAACACCACCGCCTAAACATAGTGCACCCCTTTGCCTACATGCGTATGAGCTGATTATATTGTATATGAATAGCGTCCAATTTCATTATTAAAGTTACATCTGCACTCCGGTTTTGGGGTATGACCCGATAAGTTTATTACTTCTTCCTCCTCCTATCGAATATGTACATTGGTATCGAAGGACAAAATCTACTGCTGCCTTCTATTTGTATTTTTATTTTCATTGTTCATACAAAATAGCAAAGAGTTGTGTTGAACGGTTTGCTTATGTTCAATAAAGTAAAAAAAATTAAATCAAGTTTAACATTGCAGTTGTAGTGAACTTTTGGAAAACTACTTCTTGGAGAAAACCTTGCAGAATTAATTAATTGTATACGTTTTCATTTAACTTTATAAGACTCCAAATAACAGTTATTGGCCTCATTGACTACCAATAATAAGCATCAACCCTGGGGAAAAAAACAAGGGTCTCGCTTTACTATGTGCACATTCCAAATGATCACAATTCACTGAAGATAACTAGTGGTGCACTGGTTAACATAGTATTAATATAGTATCTCACCAGTGACGGCAATGAAGTCATTGACAGGATAGCTTCCGTGGACCGGCCTACCTACCGTAGCAAAAAAATTAAATCCTACCTGTCTATCAGTCTATCCTACGGACATGCATACTCAAAAAAAGGAGGCCTCTTATAAACAACACAAAAATCGGCGAGTGGTCTACAACGCAATCAACGCAGCGTGAAATCTTAGAAATCATGTCAATCGGTAGCTAGCGTGTATTTTAGCTCCATCCATTGCAGATCACTAGATTACAAAAAAATCACACACTTTCTACTAGGTTTTAGAGCAGCAAACTTGAACAAACCGCGATTTAAATGTAAATGACCCCCATCATGCCATCGTTTTAATGCTAAAGCAGTAGGAGAGGGGCGGGGGGGATTGCGCTCTCCAAGCTTAACAGGCGCTAGCTAAACTGTAGCCTCGACGTGACGTTGATACGCCGCAGTATTAACTTCCCCATCGAGGAGATACTCCTCAATATCCACCTTTCCCTGGCGAATAGGCGCTTATATGAGTGTATATTAGGGCATTTGGAGGCAGTACAAAACGAGCTAAAACGCTCGGTTGATTCACTTGGGCTGGCGTGTCCACCGTGGGCCTGCCTGGCTAGCAGCAAGCTAGCACATTCAGCGGAGGCGATGGGAGAGCCCCCTTGATATTTTTCTTAGAAAAGCGTCTGAATAGGGTGGACAAACCGACGCCCTAGCAGTAAAATCATCTAAATCTAAAACAAATTACTCAGCGAAGGCCCCAGTCGGGCCCTTGGGGCAAAGTTCCCGATAGTGCAAATTAGAAACGACGTCACAAGAGAAGCCAAGTGGCCGAAGTTGCCAATGTCTCATAAAACTAACAAAACAAAAAAGCGTGAGTCCTCCCTCTTTTACCTCCAAATCCCGACCCTTGTTCTTGAAGTTCTTCAGTCGCTGGTTGTCCACTTTGTCGTTGTCGGCCATGCTAGCGGCTGGGGCGCAGTTAGTTCCACTCGTGGAATTAGCCAGTTAAGCTATCGTTGCTCTTGGTTCCTCTTCTCTGCCTCGCTTGTAAGCGGACTATTTTTTTCGCCACTGATCGACAGAGAGGTCGCGGTGCATTCTGGGATTGCCGGTGGCGGAGAGGAGGGTGGGGGAAGCCTCTCTGCTCTCATTGGTCCGTTCTAATTTACACGCCAACACGTACCCTGCGTAAAAAAATCCTTCGTAACATCTATTAGTTGGTCACGTAACGCTATTTACTCGTGTTAGTTTTGTTAAATCTATGTTTTGTAATATTTTAGATTAATGCGGTAAAGTTTGGGCACACTTGGACTGGTATACTGTATACATAAAGTATTTACATATGTAATATACTTCAGAAAAAAATATATATATGCATTTTAATGTTTTATTTTTTGCAGCCCATGTTTTTGGTGTTTTTGAATGTTTTGAATATATTTATTACAGTTTTATTGTGTGGACTGTGGAATATCTGTTTTCATGTGCATGTACAATACGTAAGATGTTACATTAAAAAATGAAATAAAATTGAAATTATTTTAAAAGAATAATAAACACAATAATATAGCGGTATAATAGATGTATTTAAAAAAATGATACAATTATATATAAGTGTGTGTGTGTTGTGTGCGTGTGTGCGTGCGTTACAGATTTATCATGTGGAACTTATTATTGTCACTATTATTATTATTAATTAAAAATGCAT
Source organism: Phyllopteryx taeniolatus (assembly GCF_024500385.1). Classification (NCBI taxonomy): domain Eukaryota; kingdom Metazoa; phylum Chordata; class Actinopteri; order Syngnathiformes; family Syngnathidae; genus Phyllopteryx; species Phyllopteryx taeniolatus. Next base: position 11,457,104 of record NC_084509.1, read on the forward strand.
CTTTAGATTTAATTTTATGCTGTCTGTTTGTTAATATTTTAATATAATCGTTTTTGAATATATATGTATTGTGAATTACTTTTTTATCATGTGGAATTCATTCCATTGTCTGTTTTGCGTGTATTAAATAAATAAATAAAACATATTTGCTTGTACTTAAAATGACTGCATAATATAAGTATTACTATTATTAATTGAATGCATATATTATATATATATATATATATATATATATATATATATATATATAAACAACTAATTCCTTTTTTGAGAGAAATGTATCATGTTGCCTGAACACGTGCATGTACAGTATGTGAGATTGCAAATTAAAATAACATAAAACAATTGTATGACATTTATTTTAAATGAAGGAATACAATGACAGCATCAAAAAAATCATATTCAAATGATTGTGTTTGCATTTACATACTGCTACATTAAATGGAAATTATTATTTTTTTGAATCCTCATTTTATTCCAGAATATTTCTAGTTTTAAAATAAAGGAAAAAGATGAAAAAAATATGTACAACACATTTTTTTTCATTGTTAAAACAAATAAAGCAGCCAAGTTAGTGTCAAAATTATCGATAAATTGTATGCACAAATCATATTCAAATGATTGTGTTTGTATTTACATACTGCTACATTAAATGGAAATTATTATTTTTTTAAATCCTCATTTTATTCCAGAATATTTCTAGTTTTAAAATAAAGGAAAAAGATGAAAAAAATATGTACAACAAAATTTGTTTCATTGTTAAAACAAATAAAGCAGCCAAGTTAGTGTCAAAATTATCGATAAATTGTATGCACACTTTGTCTTTTTGAGAGTCTGTCCTTCCAAATAGATGTACAGTACTGTAAAGCATAATCTGGATTTATACATTACAATCTAAACATTCAGGAATGTTTTTGTGTAACACGTTTAGCATTTTTCCAATTCCAACAGTATTCTCATGACACACAAGTGTTGTCACCCTTTGACTTTTCGTGGACTCTTGTCACAGCCTATTATTCAAGAAAAAACAAGACTTCCTGTCACAGTATGCATTGTCCGCTCTGTTGAGATAATCCATCTTTAAATGCCACACTTTAATTTGATTATACCTATGAGGCAGCCAGATAAGAATGAACTCAACATGTGATTGGATTAATCATTATATAAGCACTTCTCTCGCCACGAGAAATCAGCCGCATAACAAGGCCGTGATCCTGAAGCCCTTTGACTTCATCTTGACCTGGATGTCCTCTTGTGTCTGTCTAAGCGGGGTCTTCATCAGGTACACCATCCTCCTGAAACCTTCCTCCAGCCCTGTGCCCGTGATGCCCGAGCAGGGCTGGATGAACCACGGCCTGCTGCCCTCACACACTCGCCTCAGGTCCAGCATCTGGCAGACCGCTTCGGGACTCAGAGCCCCGCGCAGATCCTGTTTGTTGGAGAGGACAATCAGAGGAACGCCTTTCAGGCTCTCATACGTCAACACCTAATGGAGCACAAGAGAAGGACGTGTCACCTTCTGCCACATGACGTCATCAGTGAATGAACACAAACTGTGTGCTGTATAACTTGAAAATATAATTTTTTTCATACAAACCCCAATTGCAAATCCTTTTCAACCTACTGTATATTCAGTTGAAAACACTACAAAGAAAATATATTTAATGTTCAAACTGGAACTTTTTGTGCAAATATTCTCTCATTTTGAATTTGATGCCTGCAATACATTCCCGACTGGACCATCCGCCAACATCCCCCGGACTCACGGCTGTGGTGTCCTTGAGCAAGACACTGATACCCCGAAATGCTCCCCGGGCGCTTCAGCTGCCCCCTGCTCCAGTGTGTTCCACTAACATGTGTATGTTTATGTGTTCACTGTGATGGGTAAAATGGAAAGGACAAATTTCGTGTGGATGCATGCATGTTCATGACAATAAAGGTGATTCTTCTTCTTCAATATCATCAAAAGATTCAGATAATCTGGAGAAACCTCTGCATGTAAGCAGCAAGGCCGAAAACCAACATTGAATGCCTGTGACGTTCAATCCCTCAGGCAGCAGTGCATTCAAAACCGGCATCAGTGTGGAAAGAATATTGCCACGTGGGCTCAGGAACCCTTCAGAAAACCATTATCAATTAATAGTTCGTTGTGCCATCTACAAACGCAAGTCAAAACTCTACCATGCAAAGCGAAAGCCATATACAGTATCAACAACATCCAGAAATTGGTATCATGATTTCATCCTTTAATTCAATGGACTGTGCGGCTCCTTTTAGTGTGCATGCCTTGGCCACCAGGGAGCAAGATAACAGATACATAATAAATACACAAAGAAGACAGTCAAAACAGCTCAGTAAACTGCAGTAATATTACTTTTTTTGTTTTTGTTTTGCTGAGGATGACGAATATATCCCTGTGAGTAATGTTATATTGTCTTTCGAAATGTGTTGCTGCACCGTTTGTGTTCATCTATACATTCTTTAAATGGTTACAAGTAACTACAGCAACATTGTAGCGTATCTGGAAAAACTCATTAGTCAGTTCTCTCATTTTCGAGCTACTGTACCACTGTATTACTATACAAAGTATCAAATAGAAACTGGTGCTTCTTTAGTGAAGTGCATAATAAATTCAAGTCACATCCTTTTGCATGCAATCCTGCAGTGCAGCCCTGAGAGTTTATGTACTGTGAATGATCTGTATCAAAACATCAGCTTTAATTACCCAATGGAGCTCTTTGCGTGCCTCCTCCAGCCTCCCGGGGTCCGCGCTGTCCACCACAAACACCAGCCCGGCCGTGTCGGCGTAGTGATGCTTCCAGTGAGGCCTCATCTTCTTCTGGCCGCCCACATCCCAGACGGTGAGACCCGGGCTGCTCCTGTCCGTCTCCAGCGTCTCCACGTTGAAGCCAACGGTGGGCACCGTCACCACCCTTTCATTGTACTTGAGTTTGTAGAGCAAAGTGCTCTTCCCGGATTCGTCCAGGCCCAGCATCAGGACCTGTGCTTGCCTCCGAGGCTTGGAACCGTGCATCCCCATGTCTGAGCCGGATCCAAAAAAGTAGAATGGGCTCGTCTTGTTGCGTAACGCACAGTAAGCCAAGCTCTCCAGCACCCAGTGGGTCCCTGCAGTGCTCTCTCTCTGCAGGCTCAGTATGCTGCCACTATGCTTTATGTACACACAGTTTAAAGTGATCCCACCCCTCTGTTGTGACGGGATTCTCCCAGGCCCTACGCAGATTTCAGGAAAGGTATTTCTATCAAAGGTGACGGTGCGACTATGAAGTGTGGCATGTAGTTTGTTCTCTGGTTACTTGAGTCAGATCACACCTGTCCCTGGCTGTCATTCATTCAGCCCCAACAGCACGGAAGTCCTTGTTTGGGACATCCGGATTGTATTCCAGCCTGGCGGTGGTCATGCATGGGAAATATTGGACCTTATTAAAGGTGACATGTACTACTTACACTTAGGAATATCAGGATGAACCTAAAATGCACGATAACCTTTACAGCTGAAATTAATTTGACCTTTTCTAAACTTTTGAGTGTCCAACTCTTCAGTGATATTTTCCTGCCTTTGCTCCTCTGCCAAGGAGCTGAAGAGTAAAATTTGCAACAGGTGTTTGAGAAACAAAAATTTCCCAGGACATCCACTTTTATGTCTTTCTTTAAAGTTGAACGAAACTCACTGTTGTTTTTTTTTTTTTTTTTAAATACATTAAATATGTTTGAAGATAAGTCTTGAAAACATGCAAAGACTGCAGACTAAAAACTAGCCCCGTGACAACAGCGGGCTGGGGCGTATACTTTTCTAGCATGGGGCCCTGCCCCAATATATAAACACCAATACAAATATTTGGGCTACAGTGTCTCCGCCATCTAGCCCACGTGTAATGCGTTACGAGCCAGCGACGAACCGGACGGGAGCCGCTGCCCCACGGCCCCTTGCTAGCCCGACAGTGCTTAGAGTAGCCGCTGGAGGTCCAGAACAACAGCGTTTGGCAGTTGCCGGCCGCACATCGCGGGGTGAGGAGGAGGGGAGAAAAATAAATAAATAAATCACCTAAGGGTACCATTGGGCGGCACGGTGGACGACTGGTTAGAGCGTCAGCCTCACAGTTCTGAGGAGCGGGGTTCAATCCCCGGCCCCGCCTGTGTGGAGTTTGCATGTTCTCCCCGTGCCTGCGTGGGTTTTCTCCGGGGACTCCGGTTTCCTCCCACATCCCAAAAACATGCATGGTAGGTTAATTGAAAACTCTAAATTGCCCGTAGGTGTGAACGTGAGTGCGAATGGTTGTTTGTTTATGTGTGCCCTGCGATTGGCTGGCAACCAGTTCAGGGTGTACTCCGCCTCCTGCCCGATGATAGCTGGTGGGATAGGCTCCAGCACGCCCGCGACCCTAGTGAGGAGAAGCGGCTCAGAAAATGGATGGATGGATGGAAGGGTACCATTGTGCATCGCGCTATCTGGCTGCTTATGGTCCACACTTTGCCAACCACAGAACCGCGTTGTCCCGCTGAATTTCACAAGAGGGAAAATTGTGCCAGCGAGGCGACAAGTTTGGAAAAATAACTTTTTAATGTCTTGTATACAAACAGTTGGATATCTTAACTGTCTGCTGATTCATCAAGTGTAAAATGAGGGTTCGGGTGTGACTACACTCTCTGAAACACAATCATACAGAGGCACTGTCATGCTGAAACACCCACACCCCTTTGCTATAAATCAAAATCAAAAGGTAAGCAGAGCTGCATTGAGTTGTGTTGACTCACAGATTAGCATTAGCATCTGATGAGCAGCACATAGTTGATTACTTGTTGAAGTTGTCAGTGCGGTGGAGGTGGTATTTGTCTTTGGTGATGTTCGTGCTCAACATACGAGTACATAGTGTATAAACTGCTGCCTCCATGAATGAAAATGTGTTTTCCCCGCTCTCGCACGGCTCAGGCTTCAGCCCTGGCCATCATGGTAACAAAAAGAATTGTCCTTGGCCCGGCGGTACACGTGACAATTAATGTCAGAAATGAAAACCACAGAACACACAGATACTGTAAATAATGTAATACTCTCATTTTAATGTTAACTTTTTTCTAAATTACATCTTAAAATATTTTTTTTTAATCCATACAGTTTATGAAAGTACACATATACAAATGCCAAACTAACATTCTGCAATGTTCATGATGAATGAGATAGGTTTGAATGGAAAAAATTCCAAACAAAAGACATTTGAACATATTGCTGATGTAATACAATCTACGTTGCTTTCTTTATTGCCGTGTAGGCACCAAGTAATGAGGTTGCCCACATCTGCACAGTATGTACATTCATCTTACATTTTATGTCTCTTGGAGACATTTTTTTAAACATTTCTACTTTACATGTGGCTTATTAGAGAGTGAAACTATAGTCATGCGGGGCACACGTTTTTGGGGGAAAAAATGGCAGCAGATATTACAGGAAACAAACCGTTAAAAATAAGGCAGCAATTATACACGTCATTCAAATGTTTGTTTCATTTCAGTGTTACATCATCCAGCAACCGTTAAGTGTCACTAGAGCTGTATTGCTTCATGAAGGTCATGTTATTACATTTTAACATTTATTTAAAGTGACCTTTTGAAATTCTATCCAACGTTTGCGTGAGCAGCAGAGCAAAACATTTCTAATAAATTGGTTCTGACTGGGAACACAAATCAAAAAAGTCCTCAAAAACAAAAATTCATCAATCGTTTATTATGAACTAAAACGTTCAAAAATGATAAAACGTGGCAGTCCCATGCTGTACAAGCACATTCATCCTCCTATTGCTGTACAAACCTTAACGAACAGTGGAAACATCGGGAAATTACAGAGCTGAAACATGTGACCTGACAAACACGTTGAAAATGAAACGGTATGCAAATAAGGTCATTTAAAATAGTGGTGTCACAATGCATTGTTACAGCCGACATACATCCGTTCACTTAGATTTTTTTCCCCCCCTAGTGCAAAAACAATACCAGTTGAACTATAGCCACTTTGAAGCATCATGATGGGGCTTTAGTCAAGGTTGAGAAAAAAATTAACACTCAATTTTTGGCCCAAAACCAATGAGCCAAGCATAAATCCCCAAATCAACAAAAGAAAATGAAACTTCTGGACTCTAATCTAAATCCAAATAAAATTGCATTTGGACAATTTTTGTAAGGAAGAGCGGTATTAGATTTATGCTGCACAGTTACCTAAATTCAGATTTTTATTCTTGATATTATTCCCCCAGATTCTAGATGATGTGATTTAAAACAAAATAGTTTATAAATCATGAATTAAAAAACAAATTATATAATATAAAATTCTATATGTGCATATAAGTATGAAGAGACTCAATTATATGATATGTTTAAAATATATTGCCCTGCAATTGGCTGGCGACCAGTTCAGGGTGTACCCCGCCTCTTGCCCAGAGTCAGTTGCGATAGGCGCCAGTATGCCCGCGACCCTAATGAGGATCAATGGATAATGGAAAATGGATGGTTTAAAATATATGATTTTTTAAATTCCTGTTTCCATGCCAATGTTGTATTGAGCAGCAACATTACTGTCCCCAGGAGTTGTGCCATGTAGAGTGGATGTAAGCCTGCTAGCCAAGTCAAGTTTGTACTTTGTACCGCTTTTTAACATCTTAACCGATTATTACGCTATCTCCAGTCATACTAATAGTAATAGGCATTGTTCCCGCAGAGCAAAGAGAATATATGCATTGAAATAGCATTGTTGTATACTCTGTTTGAATGTGTTGCTGCTGTTTTTTGAAGGTTTATAATTACTGTAGTATCTATGCTAATATCCGTTAGTCTGTCTACAACGTTTCGTATTGATTGTTATCATTAAGATAGCAGACTTTCATGAGACAAAATTATATGGTTTGGTTAACCATTTTGGTGTTTATAGGTCAGTGGAAAAAGATGTTAAAAATGTTCTTGATAACTCTATAACCCCTTTACAAAACACATCTGCCATTTTGAAGTGATTATATAGCAGATATACAGGCAGTTAAATCGATAAATATGATTCAGAATGCGCCTTCTGGTTTTTGCATCTCGCGCCTTCCGGTCTTCGGCGCTGTGACGTAACACGAGCCAACCAGCCTGTTCATTCGGCATTTTGTGCTATTGTTCCATGCCTTGTCTATTTGTTGTCGTATGATTTAGCGAATTCACAATGGTTATTTGTGTGGCATTTGGTTGTACAAATGGTTGAGGCAGCGGCAAGAGTTTCTGTGGCTTTCCAAGTGAAAAAGGAACATGTGAGCAGTGGCTAGGGAAAGTCACTTGACAGGGGAAGAAACGTGGTCAGCTATGGGTACCTAGCAAGCATTCTAAACTCTGTGGTGATCACTTCGAACCGGCGTGTTCTGAGAAAGACTTAGCAGAAGGCATTGGATACACAGGTGTAGTTAGGCAAGGCTGAAACCAGCTGCGGTGACAACTATTTTTCCTGCGGCCATCGGGACCTCAACCGCCAGCAAGACAACTAAATCTCGCAGCCGCCGTGGTCCGCCGGCGAAATGGCGCAGACAAGAGGTGAGGATTTCCCTGTATATACCTACGACTCTATTATGGTTATTATGCACTGGGCAGGAGGAAAAAAAGACCCACGCAGTAGTTTGCAGTACTGTCGTCTGTACTTTTGCCTGTATGACAAGCCAACAGACACGGCAAAGACTTTCTGCGGCGTAAATATTATAAAGTTACTTGAGTGAGGGGCACACAATATATAGGAATACTGCATACTATGTAAAAGCTTGTGCCGTGTCTCTGAAACATATATAAATATATAATACGTATAGTCGTGCTAAAAAATATTGGCACACCTGGGGTGCCAATATTTCTAGCCATGACTGTATAAAAAGAGCCCATGAGCTTATTCATAACTATGTTTCTATGGACAAGTGAGGATGCTGGAGCAAATATAAATAATATCAAAATGTTTTTTACATGGTCTCTATATCTCCTGCACTAAACGGGCGGGGTTCTGTAGTTCTGAGTGAATCTATACCGTGTCAGCTGGTCGCAGCCATGCAGTGTCACGCTCCATTTTGCCTTCATTGCTTTGATATAATCAACAATTAATTCCACACAGAATCCTCAGTGGTAAATTAATCGAATATTATGCATATCCCAACTCCAAACAGCTACTTGAAAGGGATCTATTGCGCACCGGTCTTGCCTTTGAACTTGACCACCATGACGGTGATGTTGTCGGGGCAGCCGCGGTAGTACGACTGGAGGACGATGCTCTTGGCGCCGAAGTGCGGCTCGTCCAGGCGTTCGCGGACGAAACGCACGGCCTCTTCGTTGCTGAAGGTGTCCCAGAGGCCATCCGACGCCAGTATCATGAACTCGGGCTGCAGCTTGTTCAGGTCGAAGGAGAGGACGTCGGGATCGGGGATGACCACGTTGAGATTCTTCAGGGTGTAGTCGCCCAGGGAGCGGGACATGGCCAGGATGCCCTGCACGCGCCACGAACCGTTGAAACTGATGAAACCGCCTGACAGAAAGAGAAAGGAACATTTAGATAGATAGGCTCCAGCAGGATATTGAACAACTTTTCAAAGTGGAAGGAGAACAGAAAACTTTCCACTGCACTTGAAGAGATCCGTGATTATTTACACCTTGCAGAACCCGCTGCTGTGGTGGGCCCAGAACGAGGACTGGTTTCCCTGTTTGGCCCAGTTTTGCAAGTGTTACCTGAATGTCCCAGCGGGCGGCAAACACACCCAGCACAAGGATTTTATTTCCCCTCTGGCTGGAAATATCGACGCTCTTGTGTTCTAACCTTCATGTTCTGCGTAAATTCTGTGTTTGAGCTGCCTTTTGTCGCCGAATACAAATTAATGCAAAGCATTCCATTTTACTGTAATTTTAAATTATAGTACTGTACTAAATATTATCAACGATGTCATCTGAGACTAGTCGACGTCCACTTTGTGAATCTGAATCTGAAGTCGTGAAGCCCCTAGGGGGCATGCTCTCAATAACTCGGCAGTAACCAGTGGCATTTCTTGAAGGAATAGCACAGACATTCAACAGTACTTGTATGAAATCTGGTTGTTTTGGTCAGGATTAAGCCAAAATACAATTTCCTACACTATATTTAAGTTCCCTATTTAGAGCCAACCTTCAATTTGGTAAATTTCTGGTTTATTTCCATAAATTCTCATTAATTCCCTTGGGTCCGAACATTGAAAATTTCAGGAATTTTGAAACCCTATTCACAACATGTCATCACTTCCCGAGCTAGCTGGCTCGTGTTGTTTGCGACTGCAATAGATTTTTTCCTCTTCTATGCAGCATCTTATTTCATGCATAATGTACTGCACAACAGCCTAGCTAAAAACAAGACAAACTAGTGGAGTGGTTTCAAAGAAAACATCAGGAGCTGAGGGAATCACAAAAGTGCTGTTAATGAGCATCACAATTGTAACTGGTTTGAAAAAGGATATATACTGTAATTCAAGTGAATGCTGCCTTTATATTTTATAGTTTGATGTATGAAACGTCACCAGTTTAGCTTGTTTAAAACATGTATAGCCTACCTGTAATTCAAGTGAATGCTGCCTTTTTATTTAAGTATTTTGTCTGTTTTATTTTATCATTTAATTCAAGATGTCTGCCTTTTTCAAACAAGATGAAACTACAAAAAAAGTCTGCCTTTTTATTTACTTCATAAAAAGTGTGCCTTTTTATTTCATATTTCATCCGGTTTAGATTCTTGAGACTTGACATGCTGACTTATATATATATATATATATATATGTGTGTGTGTATATATATATATATATATATATATATATATATATATATATATATATGAGGGCAGCAGAACAGTAGTGAGGTGTGCTGTCGGTGTGACAGAGGAATTTACAGTGGAGGTGGGACTGCATCAGGGACCAGCCCTGAGCCCCTTCCTGTTTGCAGTGGTGATGGATAGGCTGACAGATGAGGTTAGACTGGAGTCTCTGTGGACCATGATGTTTGCAGATGACATTGTGATCTGCAGTGAAAGCAGGGAGCAGGTGGAAGAAGAGTTAGAAATATGGAGGCATGCACTGGAAAGGAGAGGAATGAAGATTAGCTGAAGTAAAACAATATATGTGCATGAATAAGAGAGGTGGAGGGGGAAGAGTGAGGCTACAGGTAGAAGAGATAGCGAGGGTGGAGGACTTTAAATACTTGGGGTTAACATTCCAGAGCAATGGTGAGTGTGGTAAGCAAGTGAAGAAACGGGTCCAAGCAGGTTGGAACGGGTGGAGGAAGGTGTCAGGTGTGACAGAAGAGTCTACTAGGATGAAGGGCAAAGATTATAAAACAGTGGTGAGGCCAGCCATGATGTACGGATTAGAGACAGTGGCACTGAAGAGACAACGGGAAGCAGAGCGAGAGGTGGTGGAAATGAAGATGTTGAGGTTCTCTTTCGGAGTGACCAGGTTGGATAGGATTAGAAGTGAGGTCACCAGAGGGACAGCCAAGGTTAGATGTTTTGGAGACAAAGTTAGAGAGAGAAGACTTCAATGGTTTGGATACGTCCAGAGGAGAGAGAGTGAGTATATTGGTAGAAGGATGATGAGGATGGAGCTGCCAGGCAAGAGAGCGAGAGGAAGACCAAAGAGAAGGTTGATAGATGTAGTGAGTAGTGAGGGAAGACAACATGAGGGCAGTTGGTATTAAAGAGGAGGATGCAGGAGATAGGCTTACATGGAAAAGGATGACACGCTGTGGTGACCCCGAATAAAAAAAAAAAAAATATATATATATATATATATATATATATATATATATATATATATATATATATATATATATATATATATATATATATATATATTCGGGGTCACCACAGCGTGTCAGCGTATATATATAAGGCGGCACGGTGGACGACTGGTTAGAGCGTCTGCCTCACAGTTCTGAGGACCGGGGTTTAATCTAAATTGCCCGTAGGTGTGAATGTGAGTGCGAATGGTTGTTTGTTTCTATGTGCCCTGCGATTGGCTGGCAACCAGTTCAGGGTGTACCACGCCTCCTGCCCAATGATAGCTGGGATAGGCTCTAGCACGGCCGCGACCCTAGTGAGGAGAAGCGGCTCAGAAAATTGATGGATGGATGGATATATATATCATACACACACACACACACATACACACACACAGTGTATATATATTATAAACATGTTGGAAAATGGTGGAGTGCCCTCTCTGGGTCAGGGAGGTGATCCCCCCCGAAGTGGAGGAGTTCAAGTATCTCGGGGTCTTAACAAGTCACGAGTGAGGGAAGAATGGAGCAGGAGATCGACAGGCGGATCAGTGCAGGCGGATTTAGTGATGTGCACTCTGTATCAGTCTGTCGTGGATACAAGCGGAAAAAAATAGTTTCCTCCGCAGGGTGTCCGGGCTCTAACTTAGAGATGGTGTGAGAAGCTCGGTCGTTTGGGAGGGGCTTCGAGTAGGGCCGCTGCACCTCCACATTGAGAGAAGCCAGATAAGGTGGCTCGGGCATCTGGTTAGGATGCCTCCTGGATGCCTCCCTGGTGATGTGTTCCGGGCACGTTCTAGGAGCACCTCGGGATACCCCCGAAAGAGCTGGACGAAGTGGCTAGGGAAAGGGAAATCTGGGTTTCCCTGCTAAGGCTGCTGCCCCCACCACCCGACTCCGGATTAGCGGAAGAAAATGGATGGATGAATGGATGTAGATACATTTTTAATCCTGCGTGGAATTATTTGAACTGTTTTAACATAAAATATATACAGTTGTATATAATGTATTTGAAGAATTTAATAATTAGCAAAATATCTTAATATGTGTTTGATGAATTAATTAAAAAATAATTTTAGGATTTAAAACCCCTAAATATCCTGTAAATATTAATTATACACATTGTTAAATAAATCTCATCGCAAAACTATAACTGTTATTTGTAATTTGAGTATTATTATTATTATTATTATTATTATTATTATCCATTCCATCCATTTTCGACACCGCTTAGCCTGGTTGGGGTCGCGGGGCGCTGGAGCCTATCCCAGCTGACTTCGGGCGAAAGGCGGACTACATTCTGAACTGGTCGCCAGTCAGTCGCAGGGCACATATAGACACAGACAACCATTCGCACTCACATTCACACCGTCACGGAGTGGGAACTGAACCCACGCTGCCCGCACCAAAGTCACGTAGGTGTAACACTACACCATCAGTGACTTATTATTATTATTATTATTGGTGACAGATTAGTAACCCAGTGAGGAATTATTATTTCTGTTTTAACATACATACAGTATTAATTAATAAAAAAATTAATAAGTAATTGTTATTTATAATTTAATCTATATTTTTAGCTTGTTTTATTTAAATCATTTATTTCAATCTATATTATTTTCTTGTTTCCTTTTAATTTTTTACATCTAATATATTTAAATTAAATTTTATTTAATTTATATTTGAAAAACAAATTACATACCACATATTGTTAAATAAATATGGTCTAATATATATATATATATATATATACATATATATATATATATATATATAATTTGATTCAAGTTTTATTACTAGCATCAATTTCTTTCTTTCAGAAAGCTGTTTTTTTATTAATCCTGTGAGGGATTATTCACAAATTATTATAATTCTTATTTTTTATGATTTTATATATATGGGAATATAGATGTGTGTGTGTACTTTATTACAATTATTATTTTTTTACTAATTTGTTATCTTTTACTTGCTGTTGCAGCATAGTATTGCCAGTTCTGTATCTTTGTCTCGTTTACAATTTTAAAGTCAGAGTCACTCAAAGGATTAACATAATTTGCCTGTATGAGAGGAAGTTGGGATTGGCTGGCAACCAGTTCAGGGTGTACCCCGCCTCCTGCCCGATGACAGCTGGGATAGGCTCCAGCACGCCCGCGACCCTAGTGAGGAGCGGCTCAGAAAATGGATGGATGGATGGAGAGGAAGTTGGCATTCACGGCACAACAGTTTCAAGACAATCCGGTTCTCCCTTTTCATACGTAGAATTTGGGAACAACTAAACCCCTTTCCATTTCTAATCAGCAGATTGGGCCTTTCCACTGAAGTGTGCGTGCACTACTATGAGAGGAGCAAGGGTTGGACATAGTTTTTAAGCAGTCAGTGCCTTGTAGTTGTATTCCTCCACTACCTCAATGAGCCATTAGATGGAGATGATGGACTATTGTGCAGTGTGGTCCCACAGGCTCACTCTTCTGGCCCCCTGCCATCATCACTCCAGCATTCCATAGTGTATGCAGTAAGAGTGAGAGGCAGAATCATGGCTCCAAATGCACCTGAAGTGCTGTGTGCCCTCTCTGGCTGTATTTGATAACCAGAACACTAAATTCTGCCTTGCTATAAAGACAAAACACGCCGGTGGTCATGACTGTTTTTATGTTTTGATTCCCAAAGTAACAAATTAATTTGTATGCAGCCCACAGTCAGTATGTGCAGACTCTCACCAGCTTTCTTGATCCTCTTGCGCTCTTTTAGCTGGTACGGCTTGTGGTCGTGAGATAGAGGAATGGCGTTGCCGTCTTTATCACACAGGACTCCACGCGAGTCGCCGACGTTGGCGACAGTCAGTTCCTTATCGGACAGCAGGGCCACCAGACATGTGGTGCCTGAGGGAGGAGGAGGACCAGAAGAAGGAGTGTGGGTGATCTGGAAATAATTGACTTTATAATAAGAATAATAATTTTGCCTGTGTGTAAAATGGGAGGATGGATGAACAATCATAATTTGAATCAGAAACTCATAGATATCCACTTCCTACTTAAGCTTGAATTTTGTTTTTGGGACTCATGCATTATTTACAAGATGTCAAAGGAGACATGCATTTTTCCCACGTGTAACACTCCTGTGAAAAGCTTTAATCAAAACACTTTTCATACTCTTTTTTTTTTTTTTTTTTTTTTTTTTTTTAAAGAGCAGTCCTGTCTCATGCAAATGACCCCAAAACCTTTTCATGCGGGGTGTTCCAACGCAAATATGGTTTTGGGTTACCATGACGACAGGGGTTGCAGCAATGTGGTTGCTTAGTGTAGTGTTTCCAAAACTTTACTGGCACATTTTTTTTACATTCGAAACAAACAACCACACAAACAAACAAACAAAAATTTTATATACAATGGTGCCTCAACTTATGAGTTTATTTTGTTCTGTGATCACGCTCGTAACTCAAAACACTCAAATCATCTTTCCCCATTGAAATGACTGCACATGCCACTATCCATTCCAGCTACCCAAAAAAACAGCAACAAAAAAAATTGTAAAATGTTTTTATAACAAAAATGAACATTCTATATTATTGTGTTTTATGAAAACATACACTAATAATTAAATAGAATGGAAAGAATTCAACAGTTTGTGTATCATAATTTCATGCTTTAATTTAATAGGCCTCATTCTGTACACTCCTTGGTCACCAGCAAAGAGTATATTACGCACATTTAATGATGAAACACAGAAGACGGTCACAACCAAGCTTCGGTGATATTGTTTTTTGGCAGAGGATAATGAATATGTGCCTGCGAGTATTGGTGTGCACTATGTCTGAATGTGTTGCTACCATTTGTGTTCAAATATAAGATGTATAAAGGTTGAGAACAACCGTGATATTGACGCTATTTTCATTAGCCTGTCTATTGAGTTTTGCAAAAGACTATGTAAATTGTCCATCGGTGTGAATGTGAGTGTGAATGGTTGTTTGTCTATATGTGCCTAGCAAGTGACTGGCGACCAGTCCATGGAGTACCTTGCATCTCACCCAAAGTCAGCTGCCATAGGCTCTAGCTCAACTACAACGCGAATGAGCTGATGCTATGAAAATGGACGGATGGATGTAATTTCGCACTTGATTGGTGGGCCTCAACTAATTGTACACAACCAATAAAAAAAAAATAAAATTAAATTAAATTAAAAAAAATCTGTTCTCCAAAACCGTCCACTTTAAATGTGAACATTGATGACCGAGTGAAATAGAAAAATCTTGCACGGAATAACCAAACAAATCCAAAGTATTTTTTGTTTCTAAGGACAAATGGCATACAACCATTCAATACACTCCTAACTCCTGCTGTAAACTAAAAAAATGGGAGGGAGGGGAAGCATGGCCTCTCTGTTTAGCTCGTCAGCCCGATTGAACCGTGTGGACACTGAAGCCTTTTGCGTGAGAGCCAAAGCCATCTGTTCACACACCATAGACTAAAGTGGAGGGTGTAAAAGTGATCGGCTAGGCATCCAGCACTAGCCAAGACTAGATGAGGAAATGGGCAGTAAAAGGGTAAAAACAGTGGAGGGAAACTCTGGATTTAGTTATATTGAACAGGGATAGGGCTAATAATAGATCCATTGATTATTAACAAGCCGGCACGGTGTGGACTGGTTAGCACATCTGCACAGTTCTGGGGACCGGGATTCAAATCCCGGCCCCGCCTGTGTGGAGTTTGCATGTTCTACCCGTGCCTGGGTGGTTTTTCTCCGGGCACTCCGGTTTCCTCCCACATACCAAAAACATGCGTGGTAGGTTGATTGAAGACTCTAAATTGCCCGGAGGTGTGAATGTGAGTGCGAATGGTTGTTTGTTTCTATGTGCCTTGCGATTGGCTGGTGACCGGTTCAGGGTTTACCCCGCCTCCCGCCCGTAGATAGCTGGGATAGGCTCCAGCACGCCCGCGACCCTAGTGAGGATAAACAGTAAAGAAAATGGATGGATGAATGGATGGATTATTAACAATTGTGTGGAGTTGACTTACTTATTGTGTCTTGAAGCGATTGAAGCACAATGGCTTTGTAATGGAAATGTATCTTTGTCTTTCGACATGGTAAAGCAATATGTGGCTCATTTTACAAGGTTACAGTGCTATTTTTGTACTCTCCAGTCTACATAACTGTCAATAATTAGATTTTATGGTCACAAAGTGGCTTATGCTCAATGTAAGTGTTCAAAAATGGTGCTGGCAGTGGCAGCTCCGTGCTCACATGTGCTTGAAGCCATATTCACACTGAGGCAGATACAATGACATCATCAACAAGCATTATCACGATTGGTAGGAGGGAGTCCTGATCTACCGTGTACTGCATATACAGTAGTCCCCTCATTTATTGTGGGTTAGGTTCCAGAACACCATGCAAAGTAGCAAACATATATTTGTTTTATTATTTATAAATATTTTATAGCTTTATGACCTTCCCTACTCTCATTTTACCCTTTCCCATAGCGTTATACACTTCCTATTAGTGCTGGGGCTGTCAATTTTTTTTTTAACAATTAGTCAGTATCCATCCATCCATCCATCCATTTTCCTCCGCTTATCCAAGGTCGGGTCGTGGGGGCAGCAGCTTAACCCCTCTCCCCAGCCATTTCGTCCAACTCTCTCGGGGAGATCCCAAGGCATTCCCAGGCCAGTCGGGAGATGTAGTATCTCCAGCGTGAGCTGGGTCGTCCCCGGGGCCTCTTCCTGGTGGGACGTGCCCGGAACACCTCACCAGGGAGGCGTCCACGAGGCATCCTAACCAGATGCCCGAGCCACCTCATCTGGCTTCTCTCAATGTGGAGGTGCAGCGGCCCTACTCTGAGCCCCTCCCGGATGACGAGCTTCTCACCCTATCTCTAAGGGAGAACCCGGACACCCTGCGGAGGAAACTAATCTCAGCCGCTTGCATCCGCAATCTTTTTCTTTAGGTCATGAACCACAGCTCATGAGCATAGGTGAGGGTAGGAACTAGATCGAGTGCTTTGCCTTTCGGCTCAGCTCCTTTTTCACCACGACAGACTGATACAGAGTCTGCACATTAACACATTGCACAGGATGTGGTTCTGATGAGCTTCATCAAGCCGTGATCTCCAACTCTCGCTGGAACGGTACGCAGCTGAGTGTGTAGCGGCTGGGAGAAAATCAGCACCTCAAAATCTGAGGCCATGGTCCTTAGTCAGAAAAGGGTGGCGTGCCCTCTCCAGGTCAGAGAGGTGATCCTGCCCCAAGTGGAGAAGTTCAAGTATCTCTGGGTCTTGTTCACGAATGAGGGAACAATTGAGCAGGAGATCGACACATGCAGTGTCTGCAGTGATTAGTTGAGTAAATGCATGAAAATTGATTTTGCACAATACCAATACAAAATATGAATGTGAGGTGCAAGTATTATTTTTGCCCACTTGGGGTCACCATCCTCACCTTCTACACTTTATCTGTGACTTTGAATGTGTGTGACTTTAAAAGGTGTGTGTGTCCTAGCCTGTTGAAAGATGTGGGAGTCAATGACATTGTAGAGTTTGCGGGTGGCTGTTAATTGGCTGACCGTTGGCCAGTCTGCCTGTTGAATGTATCACTGTGCTTGTTCCGTGTTTATTTCGTTACTGTTTGTTCAATGTAGTGATTGAAAGTGCACCAGCGGCTGTGTCTATCCTTGACCACTTGTGGAGGGATTACAATTCATTCTAACTAGCGGTGGTGGGCTATATTAAATTAGCTAACGTTTACTTTACCATGCAGCTGTGTAAGCCAGTTCTGCTTTGTAGTAGACACGTTGCATTTTACTGTATCTTCTTTTTTTAAATGTGAAATGATTCCAAACTTTTGAAATTTAGAATTTTACACACTCTTTCCTCCTGACTCACGGTTATTATTACATCTGCAGTAACATTGGTCCGTGTGGAAAATGATCACTGCAAAATCCCGCGATATAATAAAAAAAAAGCAATTTGAAATTCAATATGTATGATTTAAAAATCTGCGATACAATGAGACCGTGAGAAGTGAACTGCGATATGGCGAGGGACGACTGTACTGCATAAAGCGTGCATGCTTTTGTTTGCTGTCAAAAGAGCAGGATGACATCCATGCTATTAGCAAAAAGCAAGCAGTTTGCTGGAAAAGACCTGCAGACCTTGAGACTTCTAAAAGCTCCACATGTTGGCGTGATATGGACTGACGTGGAATTTATGTCACAGGTGCTTCGGGGTGAGACGGAACGCCATAAATCTCATTTCAAAGGAGAGATGAGATGTAAGATGGAGTGGAGACGAGTGATTACTTCACAGCAGCAAAACACTTTTAGTTTTCACAATATGTGGCAATAGGTGAGAAGAAAAAGTCTTAAGCATGGACATAAAGAAATACAGCAAGGAGCAGTGCAGCGAATACTGATTACACTTCATTGGAAACTTTTTTTTTTTTTTTTTTTTTTTTTTTTTTTACAGTGGTGAAAAAATATGTCTCCTAATTGCATGCATTCCTAATCCAACATATAGCTTCCCCTGCAGTGTGCCATGCTGTCTGGCTAATTATCCTTATCTGGATCCCATAGCGATACAGATAATGGACAGAGGTGGCTTGCTAGCACATTCTACCCCAATTAGGCAAGCCCATGCCGAGCAACACGCTCCCTATTACAATAGCACACGCCATGTGCATGCTAATTATCGGTTTAGATTGGACAGGAATAACCATCAATGTTGAAACAAAATTAATATCTCCACCCAAGTAATGTGCCACATTTATGTCTGGCTCAGACTACAAGACAACATTGTTATTTCACGATGGCACTCTGTCAAACTACTGCCTTCAAATTTTGCCGTATCTTGGTCAGACAGTGGCAGCACTACACGACGTGTATACCGATACCACCGTATCACATCTTTTACTGTCACTGCGGAAAGGAAGATGAATGAATGAATGAATGGGCTTTATCTTGTCAAATCAAAGACTGTCGGGGAGGAGGGACCAGGAAATGTGTCACCTTTCCAGATACCAAACGGATGCAACTATTACCATGGGGACAAGTTGTTGTCAAACAATGGATCCCTGCTTCAATGTTGTGAAAAAAAGAACAAAAAGAGGAAAAAAACACATCTCCGGGTGATTGGAAGATGACATTTTGGGCTATCCATTCAAGGATTGCTTAAGGTATGTTCACCTACTTTTAATACGATACGGCTCGCAAGCAGACAACAAAATGTTATGTAGCCTAGCAAGCTAGTGCTAACACTAACATTTGTACGTAATCCTACCGGTGTTCTGTCGAATCATGCTCTAAAGATTCAGTAAACATTGGTTTGTGCGTGTGACTAAATGATTGCGAACGGTGACCAAGTATGCTGACTACAGCAAGCAAAGGAGGCAATGCGCCGGTTACAATACGCAGTCCTCTTGGTCTGCGTCAAGGTGCGCTGTCGGAGAGTTGTCGTTGATATGTCACACTACACGGAAGATATCCCAAAAATCAAACATGCTAGACTTTCATTTTGCCGTTGTAGGGCTATCGTTGGGCCAAATCGTTGGTCGTGGATTATTTCACACAATAGGAAGTTTTACCGACAAAATATGTCAGGCCCGATCCGGGAAATCACCCGCAACAGCTAATCGGGCCAATACAAGTCTGTGGTTCGGCAGACCTCAGTTTTGGGAGCTGCGATCGTGAATATTGAACTGGTGTAACAATTACCATTTTTGCCCCCAACTGTTTTCTGAGCAGATCAGGTAGGAAGAATCACCTTTAATACACCCCACAGCACACGATAATGACTCAATTTAATAAAAGTATTGCTTTGCTGCCATCTTGTGGCATCTTGGTGCCAATTAACTATGCTGAAGTGAGCTGAGGAGCTTCATTTGGACAAAAATATTGCTTTGCCACCATCTTGTGGCATCTTGGTGCGAAGGAAGTATGTTGATGTAAATTTAGGAGCTTCATTTAGACAATAGCATTGCTTTGTTGCCATTTTGTGGCATCCTTGTACTAAAGAAATATGTTAGAGTTGAGGAGCTTCATTTAGACAATAGTAGTGCTTTCCCACATTTTGTGGCAGTCAATTATAAACCTTCTCTAGTGGGGGCGTCAATTACTCATGGATTTTTACTATTTACACCTGGGCTCAGTCACTATCCCCAGTGAATACAGGCCTTACAGATGATTTGATTCTGATTGCGCATGTACATGCATGTGCGATGAAGACTCTTCTAACTTCCACTAACAACCAAGGCTCAACTTAGCTCCTCCCTGACACACAAAGCTTGTCTTGTCCATTTTGTGGCATCTTAGTTATAAAAAGAGCACAAAAACATGTTCCCCCAAAAACATGAATAGGTGAATAACAAACTACGTATAGGTGGGGAATTACTGTGTAGCTTGACATTTTTCAATTAATTATTGCTAATACAGTTTTTGAAAGCCTAAAGTTTTGCCTTTTCTCGGCCCTCTGAGCCAAAGTCATTCACCTTGTAAGAAAAAAATACGTTGACAGAAAGATTTACTGCAAGTAACCACCTGCTCTCTACATTGGTGTTTGCATCTTTAAGTTTTCATTACAGTGCTCATGCATCACTGGATAACTTATGTTGTATGTCAAAACTTGTGTTATGTCATAGAGTTCACGCTATTGCGTCAAGGTTAGTAGTAGACGCATACCACACTGAATCATGGTGACTGTTTCCGAAATAGACCTGAAGCTTATGGGCATTCCATTAAAATCACATTAGTCTTATCTCCGCTTTGTGTGTTTTTCCCCTCCTGATAAACAACAAGGTGACGAAGAGCCAGAGGATGAATCGGATATGTCGGGAACTAAGAGTTCCACTTAGAGAATCCGTCTCTCACTTGCTTCCCTGCTAGCTTAATTCAAGCCTGGATTGCAATAAAGAGGAGAGAGAGCTGTGAATCGGACACAAGTGGAAAAATAAGCAACAATTACCTGATCAGCAGTTGCCCTCCCACCCTGCAAGACGTTGAGACTGTAATAAATTCCTACCCTAAACAAGCAATCGCTTTCTCAAAGTTAACTCTCGGTGTTTGGGCTAAATAATAGCTCCGGACAGAAGCCCATTGTGAGCTTAAAAGGTTGCAAAGCATCAAAACAAAAAAAGAGAGCGGGATCAGGAGATGGCTTTTCTTGCTAGAGCAGCATAGATCAGTAAGCGGATTCTGGCTAGAGTACAGAAGAAGAGAATGAGAAGCATAAAGATGATAAAGAGGTCGACGGCGGGCTAGTGCAACAAAAAGAATTGTCACTGCTATACTGGAGACTTTAGTGAGGAGCTGTTGCCTATAGCGTTTTATACTCTTCTTTAACAACCAGCGTGTCATATGAGCTTTCTCTGTCCCTAAAGCACCACTGGATTCAATGAGCTGGGGGCCAAATTGCTGACATGGGAGTCACATGTTGAAAATGACACTACATATTGTTCGGACCTGTAATTCAATTTTAAACCTTACCTCTTCACCCTTGTTGAAGCTAATTATTCAACTTATGTCATAATTTCTTTCCTGTCTTGTCTTGCTGAGAGTGAATGTTCATGTCTGAAACTCTAAACTCCCTGTAAAGTAAAAAATAAGTACATCGTGTGGCTACAAAACAGGTCGGCATTCACCATACCACTGGGCTAGTCCGTGGTAATTCCTTTAAGCCTCTTCTGTATTTCATACCCTTCCTCTTTCAGTCGACTATTGTTGAACAGTGACTGTCAGCAGCCTTGCTTATTCAGCTGTTTAAATACAAGCCAATATTCACAAGGCTTGTAGTAATTATCTCTGGACGAAGACAAGGCAGGAGTAAGGAGGAGGAGGAAGAGGAGGAGTGTGGGGGTGGGGGTGGATTCAGAGAGGTAAGAGAAGGGTCAGAGGAAGGGGCATGTGGATGTTTTAGTTTGTGAACCCTATGCAGCAAGGAGGGTGACATGAGCAGGCCGCGACGGGAAGATGAGAGCGGAGGCGTTCATTGGATAAGGAGACACATTGATAAACAGCGGGAAGAAATACCACATACATGTACTGTATTCAGTATATGTAGAGAGATATATAAATGGCATCAACAGGAGAAAGGGGAGATGAGGACAGACAGTACAATGGAGATACATATTCATTAATGCATCTAACAACCTTGTTTTGGGGTTATTGCAAAATGGAGTACATCTACAATAAGTCTTGTCTTTTATTAGCTTTGCCAAGAGCAAAGGACAAGATTATGAAAGTTATGTTTTTAACATGTTATGTTATATGCTGGATGCTTGAGTTATTCCAAAATGTCTTGGTCCAAAAGTCTCTACAGACTCTTCAGTTCATCTCAAAACTCTCTAAAGATATTTTTGTTCATCCAAAAAGTCTCAAAAGATTCTCCAGCTGATCCAAAAAGTATCTATAAGCTATTCAGTTGATTCAAAGACTTTGAAGACTCAGGATTCACTGTACGTATGGTGTTCTTTTGGTGATGAGCAGTGTTGTGTTTACACCAAACATACCCTTTGGATTAATGGTCAACAAGTTCAACCTTGGTTTCATCAGCCTATAACAAAATCACCCAAATGTGGGAAAATGTGTCATTATATATCATTATATTGTGCAGCTGTACCTAAAATTATGGGCAATAAATGTACATTATGTGTGCACTTAATATTACTAAGAGTTTCTTAAAAAAAAATGGATTAAACACACACACAAACACACCTGCTTCATTGTATGTGGCAGAGAGTTTTTCCAACATTTCTCGGTCTAACATCAAGATCTGCTGCTCCAGGATAGACGGGTAGGACATGCCTTCCGTTTTGCCATTCTTCTCTTTATCCTTTTCCCTATTCCGCTCTCGCTCACGTTCATAGGTTAGCAGCTGCTGGCGAAGCGCCTCCGGCAGGTGAGCCTTTGCATAGTCAGCAGCAGCCTGATAACAGACAGTGGAGAGAAAAAAAAAGAGGTCCATGCAAATAAGTTGTAAGACTATGACAAGACTATATTTGGTTTCTGTCAGTGCTGCAAAATTTAATGCATTGTACATGCCGCATTAAGAGGTGTTATTGCTCATGACGGTGTAATGATGTGGATGTCGCTTTGTGAAATATTAATGCAGCATGACTGCAACCCAGTACACAAAACATGATAGGATTTATTTTATTGCTGTAGGATTAACTGTCAGGTTTTTCAATATTTTACCACTGATTCATTACAGAAGAAATTGTAGCAGTTGATAGAGTGCGACTCTTTTTTTGTTTTGCTTTTTTAATTGAATATTTTTGGCAAAAAAACACCTTGGCCTATACAGTGGAACCTAAAAAATAAAACAATCCGTTGCGTGACACTGGTTAATTTTAAGTTTAAGTTTCAAGGACGCATCGCTACCACTTTTTTTTTAGACAAGAGTACAAGCACTTGCATTTGAACGTTCTGATACAAGAATCGATATTAATGCCATTACGTCTTGCAATTTTGATAAAAATGTGTTTTCTAAGTCAAATATTGTTTATATTTGAATCAAATATTGTTCAAAACCACAAACCTTTTTTGAACATGGCATAGGTTTCACTCAAATAACACTTTTTCACACATAATAAAATATTGTTCAAAAACACATTTTTTTTTATTGAACAACAAATTTCACTCAAATATAACACTTCTTATGTTATGTGCTGCTTCTGTTGTGCGTGCCTTAGCTTCCAAATGGGCAGTGTGGTGCACGCATGCACATAACGCGTGAAGATTTGTTGGAAAGAAACGCATAAGAACATTGCAGCACAGCAAATATAGCTCGTTTCTCAGTAGAAAGAATATATACCGGTGAGTATTATTTAATCTTTCTGTATATGTCCTAAGCCTTTTGTGTTCGAATAGTCACTATTGAAAGGTTTATACTGTGACAATGATGCTATTCGTTATCCCGTCTATAGTGCTTCGTATTATGTGCTACCATGAAGCTAGCGTACTTTTGTAAGCCGAAGCTATGTATTTGCCTAAATATACAACATGTAATTCTTTTTATTTTGTGTTAGTTTTACTGTAAATTTTGAAAGTAAGTGTCAATAAACAGCTTGAAGCAAGCACACATTGACTCTTTCTGAAGATCTGTTCACTATCTGCCAAATTGCGTACTGCACTCTCAGGGAGGACAGAATAGTGTAGTCTATGATGCTGGTAAAGTCCCATCGGCTGTCGTAGCATCGGAGCAAATTTACGAATACAAGTACAGATAAAGCCTATCGACACCAATACCGATATTTGGTGCATCCCTAAAGAAAATGTATTCCCATTGGAAATAATGTAAAGTGAGATGTTAACTACAACTAAAATAAAGTACTACTCAGTGTTTGTTGGCAGGCACCCTTTTCATGATAGTAATTCTGTCATGAACGGAACAGAGGATAGGACCCAAAAATGCACGACTCCAAAACAAATGGACAGTTTCCAAAAAGAGAGGTTTAATAGACGGGCATAGGTCGGTACACAGGCAGGCAATCCAAGAGAGGCAACAGTATCCAAAAACATGAGGCAAAGAGACAAGGTCGATAATCGGAACAGGGTCAAGTCTTACTGTGAATCTATGACGTGGAAACAAGGAATGCTGGAACGCGACGGCAAGGTACACCGAACTGGCAACGAGAGGAAATGAGACGAGGTTATATACAAGGGGTAATTAGGGTGAACGAGGCACAGGTGGTGAAGATGCTCACAGGAGCAGGTGTGTGTGAAACAGGGGGGAAGACAAAACCCGGAACACACACACATATGACAAATTCACCATTATGCTTTCAGCTATGTGGTCTTTTAACCCAGCCATCCATCCATTTTCTGAGCCGCTTCTCCTCACTAGGGTCGCGGGCGTGCTGGAGCCTATCCCAGCTGTCATCGGGCAGGAGGCGGGGTACACCCTGAACTGGTTGCCAGCCAATCGCAGGGCACATAGGAACAAACAACCATTCGCACTCACAGTCATGCCTACGGGCAATTTAGAGTCTCCAATTCATGCACGTTTTTGGGATGTGGGAGGAAACCGGAGTACCCGGAGAAAACCCACGCAGGCACGGGGAGAACATGCAAACTCCACACAGGCGGGGCCGGGGTTTGAACCCGGGTCCACAGAACTGTGAGGCTGACGCTCTAACCAGTCGCCCACCGTCTTTTAACCCATTTGTGTGTAATTGATATTTTATTGAATTTGTCATATTGTACTGAACAGCCAGACACTTTCCAATGAGGAATTTAAGTTCCATAAATGGTCATATCACACATTTCCTCTATTGTACTTTGGAGGTTCTATGACATATGTGATTGAATTGTTGTCTAAAACAAATGAACCCAATAAAAACAGATGGAAAAAAAGGAAATGAAATTCGTTGAGTAAACAGAGACTCGTCACTGACAGACAGAGCTGACAGAGATTCCTCAATACATTCTCTAGTGAGAGCAGATAAACGCTTTGGACACATTTCTTCAGCTGTTTCGGAGCAAATAATGCTGTCTCTCTCTTCCCCTGACTCATCGGGAATCGGGAAAACAAGTCTGCTCAACCAAGGTCACGAAGTTCAGGTAGTTTTGTGCACACATATCAGATAATACACCGCAGACATGCGTCACACGTACGATCGTATTTCATTTGTTCTTAAAATGTGATGAGAGTCTGTAAAAATGCACGAAGCAGCAGCTCAACTTCTATAATGATTTGAAATCATATTACAGAGATAAAATGAACACCACGTGTCAGATGCTCAAAATGCTGAGCCTGTTTCTTGCTCCTTTATTTATACCAAAACTTCTTTCCTCCATCCATCTATATTTCATTATAAACTGGAAAATTGCTTGAGAGGATTCATGTAATTCTGTTTTTCCTTCTTCAGATAGACAGTCATCCAGACTCTCTGGTTGCATCTCAAGTCAGAGTTGTTACAGCCTCCCGTCTCTAGATCTGTCTCTCCGCCCTGCCTTTCTGCACTCACATCCAAACACTGCTAATTGTCTCTCCCCTTTGAGTGTGTCCGTGGTAATGTTCCATCCCCCAAAAAAATCCATGTGAATTATTACCCCTCACCGACTGTTGATGTGCTTTCATCCTGCCATTATCATGCAAGGAGCAAAAGTAATAAATAGAGTTCAGCTGTCATAAATAGAACAGGAATCCCATTGTTCGGGTGCATTATACACTGCCAATTACTGAGGAGTTTAATTGATGGGCCCGTCAACCTGAATAAAGCCTGGATAATCAAGTCCCTCATCCCTGACCTAAATAGCTCTTCACTATACACTATTGTGTACACCCTTCGCCCAAGCAGATAATCAAAGTCAGCCTGGGCCTGGGTCCGGTGGCAAGATTTTTTACTGAATTAAAATTGGAGTGAAAAAGAAAGGGGAGGAGAGGTGATCGCATCATACAAAGAAGACAACTTCATATTTCGACACATGGGACGGATTAGGTAGTGGTGCTGAGATATTTCCTGCACTCCACTACAGTCGGAGAGAATGAATTATAACTACAGTAGCAGAGCAGTGAGACAATCAAAACAATTACGGTCGTAAATACTGGTAGGTGGTTTTGGAAATTGCAGTGCAGGGTCGAAACTCATCCTCACATGGTGGTATAAATTCTGTCGGTTTAGTTTTTTTCCGTGGCTTTTTTGTGAAACAATTATGAAAAAAACATCACACGAGGCCCAGTAGACCCCAATATAGCTCAGTTCACACGAGAAGAGAAGATGAATAAAAAGACTATACACCAGAAGTGGTCAGACCATGGCCGTTGTCACTTGTTTTACCGTTTTAAGGTTTGACTGTGATTAAAAACATTGTAAAGTGAATTCAGAGATTTGTTTCGAAAGATATTATACATATTTAAAGATAATTGCTGAAAACGTGCAAAGACTGAAAACTATGTAGTACTCAATTGTGGATATATAGTGTTAAACAGTTTTTCACCATTTTAGTTTTTCTGAATTTAACACCTGCGATTGGCTGGAGACCAGTTCAAGGGTGTACCCCGCCTCTCGCCCAAAGTCACCCGGGATAGGATCCATCATACCCGCGACCCTAGTGAGGATAAGCCGTACGGAAAACGGATGGATGGATGGGTGGATGAATTTAACACAGGTTGCCTCTCCCCCACTATATAAGAACTTGAGTGCCTTCATTTGCATCAATGGTTATGTAGCTAAAGTATGCCTAGACCCCACAATCTTCCTTTCAGGAACATTAGTGCTTGCTGGAGGGCCCGCCCCCGCAACAAGTGGGGCTGCTGCCTACGTCACCGCCCGGGCAAAATTTAACATCAGTTTTGCAGAGTCGGCTAACAGTATTGTCATCCGTGTTTACCTTATTAGTATCTCCACACTGACATGGGTGACATGGCCCCTACTCCACCTGCCTGGAAGGAATATGTTATATATGTCTGGCAAAATAGTATCTGTATCGTCGTATCGGAGCATCTTTTGAGAGTCAGAGTACAAGTACAGACATACAGTATTGGCACGTGATATCGGTATCAGTGCATCCCTAGTTGCAAAGTCACATGACCTTAGAAGTTCCACTGTTTAAGTGAACAATGCTTGAATCTTGGTGGCGGTCTGTATTCTACACAGCCATTGTAGTTCATAATGAGCTCAGTGTTTGTGGTTTCTATAGTATGACTCATCATCCCTTGCTCTCTAAACTCAACACTGTTGCTCATTAATTAGCCTCAAATATGCTAGTCAGTCCCCCAATCGTTATGTTATCAGAATCAGAATCATCTTTATTTGCCAAGTATGTCCAAAAAACACACAAGGAATTTGTCTCCGGTAATTGGAGCCGCTCTAGTACGACAACAGACAGTCAATTGACAGAGAACACTTTTGAGACATAAAGACATTGACAAAAAACAGTCACTGAGCAATAAAGGGTTGCTAGTTATCTGGTAATGCCGGTACAAATTTTTTTTTTTTTTGACAACTGTGCAAAAAGATGCAGTCCTCTAGCACTTTGAGCAGTTCGAATGACTAATATAGCAATAGTCCGGTGCAATGACCATTGTGCAAAGGGTGCAGAGACTTCAAGCGAGTAGTGCGATAATCTGGGACAATGTTGATTGTGCAAATGTTGCAGATACTCCTCAATCAGTGTGCAAATGGAGCAGATGCTACTGGCATGAGTGGCCAGTATTGGTCAACAACAGATATGCAAATAGTGCATTGTGGCGAGACTACAGTGAGTGCACGAGTAATATATAATTGGCCCAACAGAAATGTGACAGCAAACTCAGACAAACAATTGGCAGCATGTTGCAATGGAATTGTAGGTTAGCTGTTTAAGAAGTTGATTGCAAGAGGGAAGAAGCTGTTGGAATGTCTACTACTACTAATATGCAGCCAATTATAGTGACAGAATGGCGACTGATAAAACCACAGAGTAAGAATATTGCACACAGATTCCTACTGGGTAAACCTTTTATTTTCCCCGCAGATAATCAAATTGGGAGTGAAAGTCCCAAAATAGGAAATGGGGTTGTGAGTGTGCAAGGGTCGTGAGCATCACACTGTAAACTCTTCTTCCCAGTAGACGTCCAATGAACCACACACACATGTACCAATCCAATGCAATCACCAGCAAAAAGACCTACACACAAACATTCTCAACCCAGCCACCTGCACTGTTTCCCCCAATGCATCATCTATCCTGTCACGACACTTGCCCCAGACTGCCAGCCCAAGAGAAGTACTAGTGCCTCTTAAACATTTTCATCCATCACATCTAAAAGCTGGCAGACATGAGAAAAGTCATACAAGCATTCATTTAGAATCACCCTCAGGGAATTTCCTACAAGGAACA
This sequence comes from Phyllopteryx taeniolatus, assembly GCF_024500385.1. NCBI lineage: Eukaryota > Metazoa > Chordata > Actinopteri > Syngnathiformes > Syngnathidae > Phyllopteryx > Phyllopteryx taeniolatus. The sequence continues at coordinate 11,485,703 of NC_084509.1, forward strand.
CAAGATTTTGTTTTCTTTTTTCCCCGGCAGTCGCTTCGACAGATCAAGTAATCAGTGGAGAAAAGGGAAAAGAAGAGGACACATCAACTGGGAATGTGGGGACCACTCATTAGTATCACTCAAGTGCATCGTTACGAGAGAAAAGACAAGACACAGATGGTCTCTCCTGAAATGAACCATCAAAGCAATGGCACAGATAGAAATAATAAAGTGCAGATGAAGACTTGCGAGTGAGAAATACGGAGGCACGGGGAGAACATGCAAACTCCACACAGACGAGACCGGATTTGAACCCGGGTCCCTCAGAACTGTGAGGCGGATGTGCTGTTTATATAGATTTGTTTTCAAAATGTGGAAGATCTAACTATTTAGTGTCAATCCAGTCCAGTTCACAATTGAAAAGTTGGGATATATAAAATGACACTACAATTGCTAAAGTCAAACTAACCTTAAAATACAATGGGGCGGGTGTTGAGGGAACTGACATTAGTGTGTCCACTAGACAAATGAGCCCTAAATTTAATACCTTACACCAGAGCTTTGTATTTGGCAAGCCAGTGCTATGGAGATGTGAGAAGATTTTGCGAAGGTTGTTATTCTGTGGCGTTTGCGGCTCCTACATGTTGTATTTTGTCTGCTGCTGTTGAGCAAACATTATCCCAGACAGAAAATGTAGACATGACGGTGAAAGAACAAATCGTACCAATCTTCTTAACCTGGGTCAGGTTTCAAGGTCCTTCAACACCAGCCAACAAGAACCTGTATGGAGCATTCGCCTGTCTCAGGGATGAAAAGTAATTTGACTTGGAAAAACAAAAACAAAAACAAAAAAAACTTGCCTTACTCCAGGATGGAAATGTTTGTTTGGTCTTGCAAACATCCCCGTGTGTTCTCACGCACAAATCTCACCCTGGCATCCTTAAATTTTGCTCACCCAAACATTAAATCTCATAGAAAAGCGCAACAAACAGAGCACAGATGGGCTTTGGGATGGAGGGCTTACAGGGGGATGCAGCAACAGTTGTGGTGCTGTGAGCTTCAAATGAGATGCCAACTGAGCAGGGAAGCACAGATACACATGCATGTATATATAAACACAGTGCAACCTCTAGAACCTACTTATTTTTGACTTTGTCATGTTGTTCCGCGCAGCCAAGACAGAGTCGCTTGTACTCAATGACCAACCGCATGCCTAATTGGACTCAATGAACCGACAGGGAACCCATAAAAGCAGCTAAGGCAGGATATTGCAGGAACCGGGGGAGAGAAGTGAGTGTGTGAAACTTCACACCCCTTTCCTGGCTTTCTGTCATTCCCTTTTTATACAGCGGCGGTATTACCTCTGACAGTAACCTCCCATATTGACAATGCAGAACAGTGATGTAGGACAAAATGGTGGTGGTGGTGGTTTTTTTTTTGGGGGGGGGGGGGGGGGGGCGAATCACAGCTTTATCAAGCATAGTAAAAGGGGCTTAAGAAACCAGAATGACTGAGCACTGTGGTCCTTAATTGTGAGAGCGGTGTGGGTCCAACTTCCTGTGGTGGCTAGGGGTTGAATAACTTTTTTCTAGTTGACGTGAGAGGTTAACGTTGACTAATTGATGTATTGTTTAAGTTATCACCTTGCTGCGCATCTATTTGCCTTCAGCTTCCAAATACATGCTCACGTCCCCCGCCAGTACATTCCCTCCTAATCAAATTACATTCAGACACTTGCTCATCCAATCACATTCATATACCTTCACCGCCTCGCAGACGGTCCTAATTGTATAACTCTAACTCTACATCACGTAACACTACAGTACTACTACATAATAAAAAAAAACATTTTAAAATCACAGGAGACAATGCTTAGCAACCCTGGTACGGACAGTCTTACATGGACTCCCGCTACAGTTTTCCCTAAACTCTGACTGTATGTGATGTGATTTGTGATTGGATAAGTGAGTCGGGGGATGGGCCCACTGGAAGGAGGAAAAGTGTGCTGGCGTGTCTGTGGAATGAAGGGTTGAGTGAAACATTGGCTGGGTTTTTGGTGGTTTTTGGTGTACTTACGGCTGATATATGCCATTCATTTTCACACAAAAAAGACATTGCTGATTGATCACCGCTCATCCTTATTTCATCGTCTAATGCTACAGTATATTCTCCAAACACACATCTGGAGACCATCCTATTTGGTTCTGCTTGAACACCAATCAGATAATACGACTTCAGGGGCCTGCGAATTTAGAGATCTCACTGAACATATCGGAGTCCAAAGACAATATAAAAAATTAAAGCTGTTACAGTGTATTTCAGAAGCTGCATGTAACAGCCAACACTGATGTAAAGCTGACAGTATCAAGGAGGAAGAGGACATTTATTTCATGTGGCTCGCAGTATCAGAGCGAGGAGTCAGGCCTATAAAAGTCGATCTGGACTGTTCAATTGAACAGAATCCCATTAAAGTTACAGTTCCTACTACCTTTACAGCCATCTCTTGGTTAAACAACGCCAGCTGACTTTTAAAGAACGGAACGTGTATGACCATCATGATGAGAAATATCTAGTCACTATGGTTACTTCTGCCATAAGTCACCTATTTGCCGAACCTCTGCCCCACTTCCGCAATGAAATCTCATTCCAAGTTTACTCAAACGTATGTTGGCTGACAAGACGTGAAAAGTTACTAGATCTTTCAGCAGTGAACCACAATCACAGGCACACAGAAAAGGTTCTTTACTAATAGAGTGAAGGGTACTATTATAGAGGGGCATTCGGCCATTGAACAGTTCCTGCAGCAATTAGTCTCCACACTGCAATACACACACGTTAGAAGTAAGACCTCACTGCGTGTCCTTCCTGTGACAGCTGGTCTATTACAGGAGGTGAAAACTCAGATTAAACCATAATGGTCCATGGGGGGGAGGCCTTGTGGTTGATGCATAGCTTACAATAGCCTCACCTTCAAGAAAGACTATCACATCAGCGTCGACAGTGCAGTATTAGAATGAGTTATACCTAGTTTCTAGAGAACAGTGGGTTAACTTGAATAGCAAAGGTGTTGCTGTAGTCATGCTACTGGAAAATAATCTAATATAGCCTTAACAATATAGTGCACAGTTAAAAACAACCTATAATTTGTGTTTGATGATAAAATAATGCAGACCGAACCTAACAAGCTAAAAAGATCAACCGAACAAGTGTATTATGTTATTGTGAATAAAAAATTTTTTAGTTTGAGATAATTAATCAGTATTGATAACAGTGGTGCCTTGACATGGAGGTATAAATTGTATCTCAAATCATCTGTCCCTATTGAAATTACTGGAAATGCCATTAATTGGTTCCAGCCTTCCAAAAAAAAAAATGCATTTTGGTAATGTGTTTTTGAACAAGAATAATAGCACTCTATGTACTTCATCCATCCATCCATCCATCCATCCATCCATTTTTTGAGCCGCTTCTCCTCACTAGGGTCGCGGGCGTGCTGGAGCCTATCCCAGCTAACATCGGGCAGGAGGTGGGGTACACCCTGAACTGGTTGCCAGCCAATCGCAGGGCACATACAAACAAACCACCATTCGCAGTCACATGCACACCTAGGGGCAATTTAGAGTCTCCAATTCATGCATGTTTTTGGGATGTGGGAGGAAACCAGAGTGCCCGGAGAAAACCCACGAAAGGCACGGGGAGAACTTGCAAACTCCACACAGGCGGGGCCGGGGATTGAACCCCGCTCCTCAGAACTGTGAGGCTGACGCTCTAACCAGTCGGCTGCCTCTATGTACTTCATTAAAAAATAAAATAATTCAACAGTTTTTGCTGCATTTTTGCCTCAATGCAATGGACAGAGTGCTGCTCCTTCTGGTGTGGGTGTTGGCCACTTAGGGGCAGCATAATACAATTTAGAGACACAAACGAGGAAGAGTTTCACAGCTGACTCAATAAGATAAACAGCCTTTAAGGCAAAGCTATGTGGTTGTTTCAAATACACGATGTGTAATTCTCTTTGTTTTATGTTTAGTTTGAACGTAAACATCAACTGGCAGTGGCAATAAACAGCTTGAAGCCTTTTTTGAAAAATTGTTCATTATCTGATAAACTGATGCTTGTGATGTGAGTTGAGTTCACTGCAACCATACAAACACCATATGGATCTCAAGGCACCACTGTACTGAGAAATGCTTTAATGATTGCGTATTGCGGCCTGTGAATCATTGCCGTTCTCAATCGACTTGATTAGACATGCATCAATAATGCATTACTGTCTCACTAGAAAAAAATAAACTGTTCATCACGCATAACATATGGAACACAAAGGTGGCAGTCTACATAATGTCAATGCATGGTGCTAAAACCAGAAATGAGTTTGATCTGTTCCGTCTCACAGACTGAACTCAATTATTGCACTCTGGCAATTTTCCTAAAGGAACAGATGACGACTTATTTTCAGGGCCGACGGCTGAGCACTTCATAGATATATAAATACAACACTTGTGTTAAGGACAGTGCACACGCCAAAGCAAACACTAGAGGCTCGTAATACTGCATTACCACTTAACAACCAACAGCTCACAAAAAAATATATGAAAAGGGAATTTTAGGAAAAGTCAAGCAAAAAAAATGGGAATATCTGGAGTCAAATTGGGAAAAAAAAGAGTGATAGGAGGACTAATCATCAAATATACTATAAATGCATTAGGTCTCCACAGGCTTGTCCTTTGGCATCTATTAGAACTGCACTTGTTCTTTGGATCCCAACTCCCACCTCTGATCTATTTATATACAGTACATCCCTTGTATGATGTGTGTATGTGTGTGAAGGAGACACACGCTGCTTATTTTCACTCTTAGTCCAATTTTTTTTTAAAAAGGGCTTGAAATGCAACTTATGAAAGTATGAGCGGAAAAGCTGCTGCTCGTGTTGCTGGTATTGCTATTATGTTTTCTTATTTTGCTGCATCTGACACTCGTATTAAGGGACATTCTTTTATAAACAGATGGGTTTTTGAGCTGTTAGTTAAGTGTCCTATCACCAAGAAAAGAACACTGACCCTGGGAAACCCACCTATTTTTACATATCTTAACAAACACTTGTCTTTTTACTTACTGTTCAGATGTTCATTTAATTTTCACACTTTATTTGCAAGCACAAGCATGTTTATTTTGTATTTAAGATGGTTTCCGTTCAGTTCGGAAAATAATGAATACTGTTGGAATACTATGGCCTTTTTTTGAGATGACAAATTTAAATGCAACTGCTTGCTATGTTTAAATATTAACGGAACTCGATCTGAAGACATTTTCCTGAACTGGCCCGTTTTACATGAAATTGCATTAGCCGTGCAATAGAGTGACATTTAAAGGCAGAAGGCAAAGGTTTTCCACTCAAAATAATAAGAATAAAAAAATCTATAGTGAATGCTCCAATACCTTATGCAAGTCAAAAATGAGGCAGGGCTTTGACTCTTGAAGCACATTTTATTATTGTAAACCACTGTAACTTTATGCACAGTTTGAATATTAACACTGTCCTCGAAGATAGAAAAACTGCACATAATGATTCAGTTGTATTGCATGTATAAGTTAAATAAAAATTGTGCCCAATAAATGCTGAAAAAACACAGTTATTAAAGATTAAATGCAAATGCATTGTACTGATAAGTTAAAGGTAGAGTATGAAAGTTTTCAAACTGTTAGCAAGATTTGATTTTGATTTGATCACCTGAGAGGCGATGCATCTTCCCCTCTCCCCTGCCGAGATTTGAAGGCCCTTATCAATCATTTCCCGGTCGGATAATCCGTATAAAGGATTTCCTGATAGATTAATTCAATTTGTCTTTAATCAGTATAATACTTGAAAAGCTCCACTTTGGAAGCTTTTACATGCACATACGCTCTTATTTCAGTCAGTCGTGACTTCAAACAAACAGCCATGGGCTGTGTTAAAATCAGAAAACTTCAGTCGACTGATTTATGCGACTGACTTCCTGTTGCGCACAAAATGGAGGCCAGCAACCAACAATCAGACTGTGTCATTACACAAAAAGGCCTCAGCCGATCCTCAATTATCCATTACCAACAAGGGGCTTAAAAAATGTTTTTTTTAATTGAGAATTTAATCGGAATATATCATTTGGTGCATAAAGTAAAGTTACACGGCAATATGTATAGAATATTTATTTAGTTAATATATTTTTAAATCCATATTCATTTAGGGACAGCACGGTGATCGATTGGTTAGCACATCCGCCTCACAGTTCTGAGGACCCGGGTTCAAATCCAGCCTCGCCTGTGTGGAGTTTGCATGTTCTGCCCGTGCCTGCGTGGGTTTTCTCCGGGTACTCCGGTTTCCTCCCACATCCCAAAAACATGCATGGTGTCATGAGCTATCCTTGTAGTTCCTGTTTTGGAGCTTGGGTGTCTCTCCTTCCATCCTGGTTCCCGCAACAGCAAGCCTGACAGCCTTTCCCGCATGTAATCACCCCCCTACAACCCTGCTGAGCATGAAACCATCCTCCCCTTCTCCTGCTTCGTTGGGGCAAGAGTTCGTCCAAGCTTGCTCCGTCTGTGCCAGAGGAAAAGCTTCGCATCAACCCCCAGCTGGTCTGCTGCCCCCCTTACCCATCCCGAGCCGCCCTTGGTCCCACATTGCCTTGGACTTCGTCATCGGTTTACCCCCCTCTGAAGATCGTTTCTCCAAGTGTGGCAATTACATACCCCTCCCCAAATTACCCTCTTCTTTTGAAACCGCTAATCTCCTAGTCCTTCATGTATTTAAACACCATTGTATCTCCATTGACATTGTCTCGGACCGAGGTCCTCAGTTCTCCTCCCAGGTATGGAAGCAGTTCTGTAAGGTGGTGGTTGCAGCAGCTGTCTTCTGGTTACCATCCACAATCCAACGGCCAGATGGAACGGGAAAATCAGAATCTGGAGTCGGCTCTTCGCTGCGTTGCTGCACGCAATCCCGCCTCCTGGAGCATCTTTCTCCCGTGGCTTGAATATGCCCACAACTCCCTCACCAGCTCTGGCACAGGTATGTCTCCTTTCATGGCATGCTGCGGTTTGTAACCTCCGTTGTTTAAGGAACAGGAGGATACGGTGGCGGTTCCCGCGGTGAGGGATCACCTGCGACGGGTCCAGTCAGTATGGAAGGACGTCAGGGCGGCTCTGACGCGGTCTGCCGAGAAGAATAAGCGGCTGACGGATCTTCATCGCTCTCCCACGCCTGAGTACAAGGTGGGTCAGATGGTTTGGCTCTAACCAAATCCCGTAAACTCACTCCCCGCTTTATTGGTCCCTTCCCTATCACCAGAATCATCAATCCCACATCTGTGTAGCTAAAACTTCCACAATCTCTCAAAATTCCCCCGACGTTCCATGTGTCACTTCTCAAGCCTGGCTCCACCTGCGCTCTGGTAACCAGTTCAGGGTATGCCCCACCTCCTGCCCACAGTTAGCTGGGATAGGCTCCAGCATAACCACCACCTTAGTGAGGATAAGCGGTGTAGAAAATGGATGGATGGATATTAATTTATAAATTTGATAAACAAGGGCATTGAACGTTTATAAGAAAACTAGAAGGCTGATCAAAATGTTTGCACCTTCAAAGCCCTTCTATTAGATGACAGGAAGTACTTACAGTAATTAATGTCTCCACTTTTTGTGACATTTTTGTTTGTTGGTGTGCCGTGAGATTTTTCACTTGTAAAATATGTGCCTTGGCTCCATACAGTTTGGAAATCACAGTGCTATGCTATGACTTACTTTTTCCTCACTTTATTTATGAAGTTACATTAAACAGACATGTCACAAATGAGAATTTGCATCCAGTAGTGCTGTACTTAGTAATCAAGTATCCTACTGACGATTCTAACAAATAATCAAGTAATCAGATACATTTTTGTTTGGTTAAAGAGCAATTTTGAATACACGAGAAAATTAAACATTTCACTTAATAATGAACAACCAATTGCTTCCTCTTTTAGATGACCAACAGTATTTTTCTTAAATTCACATTGTGCATATAGCAGGAAACTGCATTTTCTTGTCTCCAAATATTTTTAGTGAAGCAATGTTAAACACAAATACAAATAAATAAAACACAAATTTATAAATATATTTCAGTTTAAACTTCACATTTCTTGTGACTATAAAAAACAAGGCATTAATTTAAAAAAAAAAAAAGAACAAGTTTGTCATCTTGGTGTAAAGGCACAATTTTTCACAGCCACAACACTAGGGGGCACTTCGTAAAAATATTACCTCAAAAAGAGGCGAAGAAAAAAAAGACAGAAGAAGACTGTAGCTTCATGTCAAATAGATGATAGCTGTGTGCTGATCGGTAGATAAAGTGAATAAAAAAATAAGAACTACAAGACTGATTCTTGAGAACACTACACTGACTAAACCAGACTGTAATGAACAGGAAGCACAGACAGCGCACGGCCAGGCCGCCATGTAACTATTTGCGTGATCGCTCATAAAGCTAGCTGCTAATTCTATCGAAAACGATTATGTGTGACGTCAAATTGCAATGCAATGTTTTTTGTTTGTTTGTTTTTTGCAATAATTAATATCCTTATTGTTACATTAATGGTCGTTGTCATTTCTGTATATGTTACCAGTACTTCGTGGAATGTGTACCTTATGTAACTGCCACATTTATTTTTGATTTATGTTGCACTGAACTTTTTTTTTTTTTTTTTAATAAAACCATTACTTTAGGTAGTGTCTCAAAGAGTGACCTCCTTGTCAATTCCTCTACTTAAATCTACCCAACAGGGTGTTAACTGAAAGAAATAAGTTTTAATTAAGCTTTAGCAGTGGCACGGTAGATGACTGATTTGCACATCTGTCTCAAAATTCTGAGAACTTGCGTTCAAATGTGGAGTTTGCATGTTCTCCCTGTGCCTGTGTGGGTTTTCTCTGGGTACTCCAGTTTCCTCCCACTGTCACATCCCAAAAACATGCATGGTAGTTTATTTGAAGACTCTGCCCGTGACTGTAAATGGTTGTTTGTTTTTATGTGCCCTGCGTTTGGCTGGCGACCAGTTCAGACTGTACCCCGCCTCTCGCCCAAAGATAGCTGGGATAGGCTCCAGCACGCCCACAACCCTAGTGATGATAAGCCGTACGGAAAATGAATGAAGAAGCTTTAGCATGGTGAGACATTTTCACTTGAATGATATTCGGTGAGAGCATCAATTTAAGGGTTACATCATTCTGGAATTCCTGTAATAAATTAAACATTGGCATTTTGAGCTATTGATAGCTGCAGAGTGTTTGTTTCTCAATACTTTGGTAAAAGTGGCAAGTCAATGGGCTGGTATTGCTATTCATGACTCGAGTCCAAGCCATTTCGAATAGCGCATGTCCTTATTAGTGACTTTGGGCGAGAGGTAGGGTACACCCTGGACTGGTCGCCAAACCAATCACAAACAAACAACCATTTATAATCAAATTCACACCTATGGGCTATTTAGTCTTGAATTAACTTATTTTGCATGTTTTTGCAGAGTAGGATGAAGCCAGAGCACCCGAAGAAAACCCACGCAAACACAAGGAGCCAAGATTCCAACCAGAGACCTCTCACCTGTGAGGCAGATGTGCTAAACACTACTACACTATAAGATACACCACCAAATTCTTGTGGCTTCCAAAAGACAATATATGACAAAAAACAGTTTCAAGGCTGAAGCTGCATTTCGCCAATAGGCCACATTATAAGTGGACTTTTGTTGTCATCATTAGAGAGGCAGTACGGCCTGTCTCTGTGTGTTACGTGGGCAGGAAGCTATGAAAGTGCAGCTGATGAGACGATTCAAGAGCTCTATCGCACGGTATTCATCACCACTGCACTCTCCAACATCGTCAGCGTGATAAACCTGGCTCATTGCCTCCGCGTTGCAGCTCTCACTCCCACGTACGCACTTGTGCTCTTGCCTCACACGTTTAACGTTCCTCTGATGTGAAATATCAATTTGCATTTGTCACCGCTCTGCTGCGAGCGGAATGCGCACCCATGCTGTGAAAGCGTATCACTCACTCACATGAAAACCATAAGCTTTGCTTAAAATACTGTACATACGGCACGTGGCTCCATCTAAGCCCTTCTAGCGCCTCCATTTAGATGAAAAAAGCTGTGTCTTCTTTTTAAATCTGAATGTCAGCTTGGCAAGTGGATGAACACCAGAGAAATAGTATTGGAGTATTAAATAATATTAAGTGTCAAAATTAACATGTTCCTCTATTAACAATTACCAATCTCTATTGTCAAAGTGTTTTATGACACAACAATGCTTTGCATGGCTGTGGAGGGCAAAAAGCAAGGTGGGTATGAAGGTAAATGCACACATTTAGTTTTTTTTTTTGTTCCCACTCACTGACCTTTTCCTTTGAGGCTTGTACTGAACATCCTCTAATGGTTTTCAAATGCACACACTAGCATAGTAGGCATACCCAAAGCTAAGTTTTCTGACGGTGAGCCGGTATGGAGCAGAGAGAGAGCAATGTATAACACAAAAATATTGTACAAATCGTATAAAAAATAGACTAGCAACTATAATAAAAATCAGCAATATAGAGGGAAGCAAGAACCGTGATATAGTATAGGAATACTGTATCTGTATTCCATGACGATAAATTGCAGGGACTCATTGTTGTTCCAGGGCTGGCACTCATCGTTTCCAGACATCTGCATCTTGGGACTCACATAGTTGCAAGTGTAAAAGGATCTCTGTAACCAGTCAAGAAGAATGCATTACTTTTCTTCAACTGCTAGCTAAAAATATTAGCTGTGGAGTTTCTACGTCGCCTGCAAACGAGAAACTGGAAAAAGCTTGTGTGTTGTAGTTTTCCTGGCACCGAGCCTACAAACTGTAATTAGTTGCTGCACAACCATTTTGTGTGTGTGGGTATGTTTGGGGAGGGGGCGGGGGGGTACATAAAAACAGACGGAACTTTGTGAAAGGCTCTCGCCACAACAAGACACACTGCCACACCATGCTGCCAAGTGTTGCCTTGCCCATTCTGAGTCGACAGCTTCCTGTACTCCATTCCCTCCTTCCTATGTCCATCCTCCCATGGCCACTCTCATCTCCATACAGCTGGCTTCCTTGACACAACAACTCTTTTACAACCCCAATTCCAATGAAGTTGGGATGTTGTGTTAAACATAAATAAGAACAGAATACAATAATTTGCAGATCATGTTCAACCTATATTTAATTGAATACACTACAAAGACAACATATTTAATGTTCAAACTGACAAACTTTATTGTTTTTAGAAAATAATCATTAACTTAGAGTTTTATGGCTGCAACACGTTCCAAAAAAGCTGGGACAGTTGGCAAAAAAGACTGAAAAAGTTGAGGAATGCTCATCAAACACCTGTTTGGAACATCCCACAGGTGAACAGGCTAATTGGGAACAGGTGGGTGCCATGATTGGGTATAAAAGGAGCTTCCCTGAATTGCTCAGTCATTCACAAGAAAATATGGGGCGAGGTTCACCTCTTTGTGAGCAAGTGCGTGAGAAAATAGTCGAACAGTTTAAGGACAATGTTCCTCAACGTATAATTGCAAGGAATTTAGGGATTTCATCTTCGGTATAATAATATCATCAAAAGGCTCAGAGAATCTGGAGAAATCACTGCGTGTATGCGGCAAGGCCGAAAACCAACATTGAATGCCCGTGACCTTCGATCCCTCAGGCGGCACTGCATCAAAAACCGACATCAATGTGTAAAGGATATCACCACGTGGGCTCAGGAACACTTCAGAAAACCAATGTCAGTAAATACAGTTCGGCGTTACATCCGTAAGTGCAACTTGAAACTCTACTATGCCAAGCAAAAGCCATTTATCAACAACACCCAGAAACGCCGCCGGCTTCTCTGGGCCCGAGCTCATCTAAGATGGACTGATGCAAAGTGGAAAAGTGTTCTGTGGTCCGACGAGTCCACATTTCAAATTGTTTTTGGAAATTGTGCACGTCATGTCCTCCGGGCCAAAGAGGAAAAGAACCATCCGGACTGTTATGGACGCAAAGTTCAAAAGCCAGCATCTGTGATGGTATGGGGCTGTGTTAGTGCCAATGGCATGGGTAACTTACACATCTGTGAAGGCACCATTAATGCTGAAAGGTACATACAGGTTTTGGAGAAACATATGCTGCCATCCAAGCAACGTCTTTTTCATGGACGCCCCTGCTTATTTTAGCAAGACAATGCCAAACCACATTCTGCACGTGTTACAACAGCGTGGCTTCGTAGTAAAAGAGTGCGGGTACTAAACTGGCCTGCCTGCAGTCCAGACCTGTCTCCCATTGAAAATGTGTGGCGCATTATGAAGCGTTTCTTAATTTAAAGCACTAAGTTACCCTAATCAGAATAGATACGTATATTTTCTTTAATTATAATTTCAGTTAAACTGTTCTCTATTGAGCGGCACGGTGGCCGACTGGTTAGAGCGTCAGCCTCACAGTTCTGTGTGGAGTTTGCATGTTCTCCCCGTACCTGCGTGGGTTTTCTCCGGGCATTCCGGTTTCCTCCCACATCCCAAAAACATGCATTAATTGGAGACTCTAAATTGCCCGTAGGTGTGAATGTGAGTGCGAATGGTTGTTTGTTAGTATGTGCCCTGCGATTGGCTGGAAACCAGTTCAGGGTGTACCCCGCCTCCTGCCCGATGACAGCTGGGATAGGCTCCAGCACGCCCGTGACCCTAGTGAGGAGAAGCGGCTCAGAAAATGGATGGATGTATTCTATTGACAACAAGCTTTCTCCCTCAAACAACCATCTTTTTGCTCACTGTCACTCTTAGGACCTGTGCTGCATTTATCACTGTAATAATTACCAACTGCCTGTCTCCGCTCTTTGTTAGATTGTTTAGACATCAAGACAAACACAATAAGTAATAGGATACACCAAACAATGTAAGACTGACTCACCTACTACAGGTAAAAATATCACGATATATATATAAATATATGTGTGTGTGTGTGTATTTGTGAGTCATGTTACATGCAGACTCAGTGATTAATTGTGTATGAATTGAGCAGAGGCAGAAGCACGCAGGTGGATTACATCTTGTGCTGACGATGTAATCTGAAGGCGGTTACTGGCTCAAAGGTAGTGGTAGGGGAGAGTGTGGCTAGAGAGCAGAGGACGGTGGTGTCGAAGATGACTCCGGTGGTGGGGAGGAATATTAAGAAGACAAAGGCAGAGCAGAGAACCATGTTGTGGAAGCTGAGAAATGAAGAGTGTTGTGCGTTTTTTTGAGAAGCGGTGAAACAGGCTCTTGGTGGACAGGAGGAGCTTCCAGAAGACTGGACCTCTACAGCCAAGGTGATCAGAGAGACAGGCACGATATTACTTGGTGTATTTTCTGGTAGGAAAGGGGAGAAGGAGACTTGGTGGTGGAATCTCAAAGTACAGGACATCATACAAGAGGTTAGCTAAGAAGAAGTGGGACACAGAGGACTGAGGAACGGAGAAAGGAATACATGGAGATGTAACGTAGTGTGAAGGTAAAAGTGGCAAAGGTCAAACAAGAGGCATACAATGATATGTATGCCAAGTTCGACACTAAAGAAAGAGAAAAAGATTGACCAGACAGAGGGATAGAGATGGGAAGGATGTGCAGCAGGTTAGGGTGATTAAGGATAGAGATGGAAATGTGTTGACTGGTGGCAGTAAAGGTCTGGATAGATGGAAAGAATATTTTGAGGATTTAATAAATGAGGAAAATGAGAGAGATGGAAGAAGAGAAGAGGTAAGTGTGGTGGGACCAGGAAGTAGCAATGATTAGTAAGGGGGGAGTTAGAAAGGCACTAAAGAGGTTGAAAAATGGAAAGGCAGTTGTTCATGATGACATACCTGTGGAGGTATGGAAGCATCTAGGAGAGGTGGCTGTTGAGTTTCTGACCAGCTTGTTGAACAGAATTCTAGCGAGTGAGAAGATGCCTGTGGAGTGGAGGAAAAGTGTGCTGGTGCCAATTTTTAAGAACAAGGGTAATGTGCAGAGCTGTGGGAACAATAGAGGAATAAAGTTGATGAGCCACACAATGAAGTTATCGGAAAGAGTAATGGAGGCTAGACTCAGGACAAAAGTGAGTATTTGCAAGCAACAGTATTGATTCATGCCTTGGAAGAGTACCACAGATGCATTATTTGCCTTGAGGGTGTTGATGGAGAAGTACAGAGAAGGTCAGAAGGAGCTACATTGTGTCTTTGTAGATCTATAGAAAGCTTATGATGGGTTATTAGGATTCCCACATTGTCTCTAGGCAGGACACGCCCTGCTCCAACATTACATTACTTGACTAATGTGTCCTGTCTACAAGTCAGTCTGAAGAATGGAAAGGTACACGCCTACTGAACGTGTGTCATCTCTAGAAGACATGTTGGTTGCGAATCGGCAGTATAATAAGTACTGTAAAAGTCACAGAGTCCCCTCAGGACAGGAGGCAGAAAACTCATTAATATTTCAAGGCAGTGATAAGGACGTCAGGCAAACTGCAGAGAGATAAAAAGCTAAGGGGGACACACATTTAGCAGGGCAGATACATACTGTAAATCTAGCTACACTAAAAAGCCTGTTCTCACAAGAATTTAGGATATTATAAAAAGTAAAATGTAATTCAGAATGATTTATTTGAAAAATAGTGTTTTCGGGATAGTCATTGCAAAACATTTTGTCGTGGCGTCTTTGTGGCAGGAATCTATATTGCACATATCTTGCATGGGTACAGCTTTTGGCTCAGTGGGGTATCAGAAAGAGGAAAATAAGTAGTTATGAAGAAGAGTTGAAGAGTGCGGGAACTATTGGAGGAAGAAAGAAGGAGAGAAAGCAGACAGTTGCTGTGAAGAAAGGACAACGGAGACAGAGAGCCGTGTGTGTGTGTGCGAAGGAGAAGATTTAAAACAGAGCAAAGAGGTGGAAAAAAATGTCATGTTCTTTCGGGGGAGGAAAGCGTAGGTGCCCTGGCTTTCAGTCTGACAGCCTTCTGAGAAAAAAAGCAGAAAAAAGGCCTCCGCTCGACCGTAAGAGACTATCTAACTCAGCACTCTGAACCTTCAGCCTCTGACTGAAAACTCTTCTTTAAGGCCACTTAAAGTTAAAGTTGACTCTGGTGCCTTTCACCGATAGAAGTTGCTGTGGAGGTCAGGAGCATCTTTAAAGGTCCCATATTTTGGCTATTTAGACCTCCATAGAGTGACTCTCTAACATGGACTTACTATAAAAGTGTCACTTTCATTTCAAAAAACACCTTGGTTTTGTCATAAGAGTGTCCAGAAAAGGCCCCTATTACAGCTACTTGTGTTTGACCCAGTTTTGTATCTGCTTTGTCCATATTTGGCCAAAAACGCCCCCTTTCCTCTGATTGGTTGCCTCCGTATAGAAGACCCACTTGTGAGAGCACACGTGTTTGTTATGTTGACAGCGCTTGTTTGGGAGCGGAAAGGGAAGGCGGAGCGCTTCGCCAGTGACGTAGATAATGCTCGAGAAATTCAAATGACCTGATTGCAGGTCTCTCGGCAGAAAACCGTCCGGGACGCAGGAATGCATGGACAATTTTAATTCATAGTTCACATGTTTACTGAGGCACGGTAGAGAAAATATTACATCCCAAATACGAGAAAATGTTTGGCAAAATACAGGGCCTTTAAGAGCAAAGCATCACTGCATATGTTTTTATCCTTGTCAAATAAATTACCTCCCACCATACTACTCTCCTCCTATAAACAGCAGCCGTAAACCTCTTTTTCTTCCGTGTTCCATTAGCTATCCAGGTGTCTGAAGCAGAGCTCGCTCAGTAGGATAATATTTTATGTTAATAACATTTGGATTAGTGTTGATCAAGTGGTCCGATTTTTATATCCTGAGGAAAAATGGCAGCCTAACATGCTGTAATCACTGGTGAGTTTAACAATTCTCTGTGATGTTTCTGTTGTGTGCTCAGTTCAACCAAATAATAATAAAACATTTGCTTTTGTATCATCTTTTTAAGCCTGTTCTCACACAAAAAATAGAGTTTGTTATAAAACGTAACACACTGCAATTAGTAGACAATGGACACAGTTGGAAAAAAAAAAGATTTTTTTTTAAATATGCATGAATGTTACAAAAACACACATACACCCTTACTTTTAGGGATTGTGTTTGACTTAAATCTTGTGTCTTCTACAATCAAATAACAATCACCCATGTTTACCAAAAGGTGGTGTGTGGAACCTGGGGTCCGTGGGTCATCTACAGCCCACAACAGCATTATGTTCGCCTCATCATGCAAGTCTCAAAACAAATAAAGCCTCAGAGGACCTTATAAAAAGCTCCACAACATTCAACCCACAAATGCTCAGAATGCAGAATCATAAACATTTGTTTGATCACACAGTGGATGATGCTATTTTCTTCCTGCTGTATTGAGCCCTGTCTCACTTATGAATGAATTACAGAATTTGTATGCGTAGCCGAGGCGTTGAGTGGTTCCAGTTTGGTGACCTCAGCATTGCATCTATGTTTTTTGCAGATTATGTTGTTCTGTTGGCTTCATCAAGTGGCAATTTTCAACACTCACTAGAGCAGCTCGCAGCAGAGTGTGAAGCGGTTGGGATAAAAATCAGCCCCTCCAAATCTAAGGCCATGGTCCTCAATCAAAAAAGGGTGGAGTCCCCTCTCTGGGTGGAGGAAGAGATCCTGCCCCAAGTGGAGTTCAAGTATCACGTGAGGGAAGTATGGAATGGGAGATTGACAGGCAGAACAGTGAAGCGTCTGCAGTGATGCGGATTCTGTATCGGTCTGTCATGGGGAAGTAGGAGCTGAGCTCGAAGGCAAAGCTCTCGATTTACCGGTCAATCTGCGTTCCTACTCTCACGTATGGTCACGCGCTATGGTCACAAGCGGCCGAAATGAATTTCCTACGTAGGGTGCCCGGGCTCTCTCTTAGAGGGTGAGAAGCTTCGGTCATCCGGAATGGGCTCAGAGTGGAGCCGCTGTTCCTCCTCATTGAGAGGAGTCAGATAAGATGGGTCGGGCATTTGGTAAAATGGCCTCTGGATGCCTCCCTGGTGAAGTGCTCCAGGCGAGTCCCACTGGGAGGAGGGCCCGGGGACGACCCAGGAGACACTGGAGAGACTACGTCTCTTAGCTGGTCTGGAATCGCCTTGGGATCCCCCCAGAGGAGCTGGACGAAGTGGCTAGGGAGAGGTAAGCGGAAGAAATTGGATGGATGAACGGACGGATGGATGGATAATGTAACTAGTGAATTTTACAGCTATTCCGAGTCCTGCTATGGGATAAAATCAGGAACTCAGCAAAGTGCAACATACATCTCTGGCTTGCAAGCACATAAACACCGCAGAGAGCAGAAGTCACGTGAAAAATAGTGCCAAGTACAACAGGGAAGAAAAAGAAAAATGGTTTGGGAAAAAAGGAAGTAAACAATTTGATCAGGAAAGCGGAAAAAGGAAGTGGAGTCATGCAGTTAATCTATAGTTCCAACCTCCCCAGTGGGATTAGCGTTAATCTAATATATCCCACTCTCACTTGAACTCCTTTTAGCTACAGTTTACAGACGCTCTTAGGCAGGGAGCAAGGTTCCTTGGAGCCTTGCGTTAGCATAAGCGCACAAGCTTCCTCTGCACGACACTAATCAATTACTGACTGCGCTTATCTGCAAAACATCCACTCCAAGCCATCAAAATTCCATTTACTAAAATAGTCAATCACATATTTAAACCTGCTATTTATTCATGTACGAGAATTAAAAACATTTCAAATGTGTGGACCAAAATGTATCCTACTAAGTATCTTCTTGAATTCCTAAGGTATTCTAATATACAATGGATGAAAGCACAATATGAGTGTAGTTGTTATAACTAGTGAGTAAAATAAAGTTCCTCAATGAATGTCAGAAATTTTATCCACACGAGAAGGAGATGCAGTGAAGAATAGGTATAAAAACGTAAAATATGACACTCTTCTAGGCAAAATTGTGCCCTGCACACAAAAAATCTGGCACTAGAAATATTTGGATACAAGAGGAGTTGAAAGGAGTGGTGATGTCACCGGGGTCGGAATGTGTCAGCGTCCCATTTTTGATTTTTTTTAATGAGGCCTACAAGCGTTGCCTCGGACAAACTTTTGCAACAAGTGATGGTCTGTCTCTGACTTGGAAACATTCACTTTGTTTGTCATGGCCTTGAGCCACTGTTGACATGCTTCTGGACTTTAAAAAAAAAAATAAAATTCAAGCTTTCCCACATTGCAATCAACCTTCAATCCCATTGGAAGTTTACTGTATCTTTATTTATTGCAATGATGACTGTGTAAGTCTTCAGTCTGGTTGCTAATAACTATCAATCTGCCTTTTTAATCATTCAATCTCATTTGTTTACTGCTTAAAGGCTCACAACTGTTTTTTTAATGTGTAAACAGCAGATTGCTTCAGTGAAACTCCCTGAAGACTCAGTATTTGATTGGGATGGATGTATTTTTGTCTCCGAATCTTGATGGAAATCATCACTGTGTGCCTAGTAAGATTAAAGAATATTATTGTGGCTTTTTTGTTGATGCAACGCACCAAGGCCCTTATTCACCCATGAGCGTGAGAGGGAAATGGTGCGTAGGTGCGCTGTTTCGGTCTGCGCAGATTCTCCCATCGACTTAAGTGTGTCAATTATGCACCTTCATTCCAGATAGGCGCTGTGGGTTGAGCAACTCTAAAATGTGGGCGTTCCCTTTCAAATCTGGCCTGCCACATATTCTCCCATTGACAATCTTCTGTATTATGTCAAGCGCTGTGGGAAGATGAAACATCATATTGCACTTTAAGTTTTGATGCAGTTACAATTAGCGTATACAAATAATATTGTACAACCCCAATTCCAATGAAGTTGGTACGTTGTGTTAAACATAAATAAAAACAGAATACAATTATTTGCAAATCATGTTCAACCTATATTTAATTGAATACACTACAAAGACAAGATATTTAATATTCAAACTGATAAAACTTTATTGTTTTTAGCAAATAATCATTAACTTAGAATTTTATGGCTGCAACACGTACCAAAAAAGCTGGGACAGTGTCATGTTTACCACTGTGTTACATCACCTTTTCTCTTAACAACATTCAATAAATGTTTGGGAACTGAGGACACTAATTGTTGAAGCTTTGTAGGTGGAATTCTTTCCCATTCTTGCTTGATGTACAGCTTCAGCTGTTCAACAGTCCGGGGTCTCCTTTGTCGTATTTTACGCTTCATAATGCGCCACACATTTTCAATGGGAGACAGGTCTTGACTGCAGGCAGGCAAGTCTAGTACCCACACTCTTTTACTACGATGCCACACTGTTGTAACACGTGCAGAATGTGGTTTGGCATTGTCTTGCTGAAATAAGCAGGGTCGTCCATGAAAAAGACGTTGGATGGCAGCATATGTTTCTCCAAAACCTGTATGTACCTTTCAGCATTAACGGTGCCTTCACAGATGTGTAAGTTACCCATGCTATAGGCACTAACACAGCCCCATACCATCACAGATGCTGGCTTTTGAACTTTGCGTCCATAACAGTCGGATGGTTCTTTTCCTCTTTGGCCCAGAGGACACGACGTCCACAATTTCCAAAAACAATTTGAAATGCAGACTCGTCGGACCACAGAACACGTTTCCACTTTGCATCAGTCCATCTTAGATGAGCTCGGGCACAGAGAAGCCGGCGGCGTTTCTGGGTGTTGTTGATAAATGGCTAGAGTTTCAAGTTGCACTTACGGATGTAGCGCCGAACTGTATTTACTGACATTGGTTTTCTGAAGTGTTCCTGAGCCCACGTGGTGATATCCTTTACACATTGATGTCGGTTTTTGATGCAGTGCCGCCTGAGGGATCGAAGGTCACGGGCATTCAATGTTGGTTTTCGGCCTTGCCGCATACATGCAGTGATTTCTCCAGATTCTCTGAACCTTTTGATGATATTATGGACCGTAGATCCCTAAATTCCTTGCAATTGTACGTTGAGGAACATTGTCCTTAAACTGTTCGACTATTTTCTCACGCACTTGTTCACAAAGAGGTGACTCTCGCCCCATCTTTGCTTGTAAATGACTGAGCAATTCAGGGAAGTTCCTTTTATACCCAATCATGGCACCCACCTGTTCCCAGTTGGCCTGTTCACCTGTGGGATGTTCCAAACAGGTGTTTGATGAGCATTCCTCAGCTTTCTCAGTCTTTTTTGCCACCTGTCCCAGCTTTTTCGGAACGTGTTGCAGCCATAAAATTCTAAGTTAATGATTATTTGTTAAAAACAATAAAGTTTATCAATTTTACATATCTTGTCTTTGTAGTGTATTCAATTAAATATAGGTTGAACATGATTTGCAAATTATTGTATTCTGTTTTTATTAATGTTTAACACAACGTCGCAACTTCTTTGGAATTGGGGTTGTATAAGAGTCTTCCAGAAAGTTATCAGTGAAAGCTACCGGTGAAAATGTAGGAAATGCCTTTTGAACTAAATTAACAATGGCGAAACCCAGCCACTGCTATTGTGTTGCTCAAGAAAATTTGTTCACTGCACCGCAACTGTGACTAGCTGTCATGTGTGTGTGTGTGTGTGTGTGTGTTCCGGGTTTTGTCTTCCCCCCTGTTTCACACACACCTGCTCCTGTGAGCATCTTCACCATCGACCTTGCCTCTTTGCCTCATGTTCTTGGATACTGTTGCCTTTCTTGGATTGCCTGCCTGTGTACCGACCTATGTCCGTCTATTAAACCTCTCTTTTTGGAAACTGTCCATTTGTTTTGGAGTCGTGCATTTTTGGGTCCTATCCTCTGTTCCGGTCATGACAGAACGAACTGGCCATAACATGGACCCAGCAGACTCAGACCTGGTGCGCAAAGCCCTTCAAGCGCAGGGTCAACGCCTCACGAAGCAGGATGAGCAGATTGCTGCCCTCCACCTTCATCTAGAGGGACTGTCAAGGCATCAGGACAATATGATGAGACAGGTGGCCTCGCAGTTTGAACTTCAGATTACGCGATTGAGTTTCGCATTCTAGCAGCTGAGAGTCATTGGAATAACCGATTATGCTACTCGATGCCTTTTTTCAAGGACTATCCCCCGCCGTCAAGGATCATTTAGTCCCGCTAGACCTGCCGACCGACTTGGACACTCTCATTGCTCTCGCCGTAAAAATCGACAAGAGGCTTTTGGATCGCGAGCTAGATGGAGATCGGCGGAGGGCTGCGTCAACGCGCAGTTGGAGGACGAGCCTCGGTGACCAGCCAAACCAAGGCAGATCCCCTGGTTCCGGTCTCAACCCACTGGCTAGCGTCCCCACGGATGAACCCATGCAACTGGGCAGGTTCCGTCTCTCCCCTGAGGAACGTCAACGCCGCCTGAGGGAAGGGCGGTGCTTCTACTGCGGTCAGTTGGGTCATTCCGTGAGCAACTGTCACGTCAAAGTTGCCGGTGCCGGTAGCCAGGGCACGGGAGAGGTGAGTCTGAATTTCATTAAGGAAGACCCTACACGGGTTCTTCCTAAAGTGACACTATGCTCTCCTGATCAAGAAATTCATACACCTGTATTAATTGACTCTGGTTCTGATGCAAACTTACTCAACGCCATCCTTTTTAGACGTATGCACCTTAGAACCTTTGGAATAAAACGCCACCGCAACACCTATGCTGCAGACGGCAGTTTTATGGGCAAGATCACTCACCGCACCCAAACACTCACATTGACATTCCCTGATTCTCACTCGGAACGCATTAGTTTTCATGTTTTTGACGCCATGAATCATGACCTTATCTTAGGGAACCCATGGTTGAAATTGCATAACCCCCACATTGACTGGTCCTCTGGGCAGGTTATGTCATGGGGCAGCCCGGAACTGTTTCAAGCCGCCATGTGATGTTCAGGGTCATGTTTCTAAGGACAATCCACAGACCCCATCTGGGGATCCTGATTTATCTCAAGTGCCCACCTGTTATCAGGATATTAAAGATGTTTTGTCCAAGTCCAAGGCCAAATCCTTTCCACCCCACAGACCTTATGACTGTGCTGTTGACTTGCTGCCTGGAACCACATCCCCACGAGGGAGGTTGTTCTCTCTTTCAGGGCCGGAACACAAGGCCATGAAGGAGTACGTAGAAGAATCACTGGCAGCCGGGATCATTCGCCCATCTTCATCCCCTGCGGGAGCAGGATTTTTTTTGTGGACAAGAAAGACAAGACCCTGCGACCCTGTATCGATTACCGGGGTCTCAACGAGATCACGGTAAAAAACAGGTACCCTCTTCCTCTCATCTCCACCGCCTTTGATTTCCTGGAGGGAGCCACGATTTTCACCAAACTGGACTTAAGAAATGCATATCATCTAGTCAGGATAAGGGAGGGGGATGAATGGAAAACAGCATTCAACACACCAACGGGACATTATGAATATTTGGTAATGCCTTTTGGGCTTACTAACGCTCCAGCTGTTTTCCAGAACCTTGTCAACGATGTCCTGCGTGACATGTTGAATGTTTATGTTTTTGTTTATTTGATGACATTTTGATATTCTCCCCGGATGAGGAGACTCACATTATTCATGTCCGCTCTGTTTTGCGGCAGTTACTGCAGAATCAACTCTATGTCAAGGCTGAGTGAGTTCCACAAGGCGTTCCGTTTCTTTTCTGGGTTTCGTCCTGGCTCAAGGTGAAGTCAAGATGGACCCTTGCAAAGTCGATGCAGTTATTAATTGGCCTACTCCCACGTCACGCAAAGATGTACAAAGGTTCTTAGGGTTCGCAAACTTCTACAGAAAATTCATCAGAAATTTCAGTTCTATAGCCTCTCCTTTGCATGATCTTACCTCGCCACACAAACCTTTTGTATGGAACCCGCATTGTCAGGCAGCTTTTCAAAAACTTAAGTCGAGCTTTACCTCCGCTCCCATCCTTACTTTGCCAGATCTCAAACAGCAGTTTGTGGTAGAAGTCGATGCGTCTGATGCCGGAATAGGAGCAGTGCTCTCCCAGAAATCTCTCAAGGATGATAAGCTACATCCTTGTGCGTTTCTCTCCAAAAAATTGACCCCAGCTGAGAAAAATTATTACATTGGTGACCGTGAACTGTTGGCAGTCAAGGTGGCTTTGATGGAGTGGAGGCACTGGCTAGAGGGGGCACAGACTCCGTTTTTAGTATGGACAGATCACAAGAACCTTGAATATATTAAAACTGCCAAAAGATTAAATGCGAGGCAGGCTAGATGGGCTCTGTTCTTCACTAGATTTAATTTTACGTTATCCTACCGACCTGGTTCTAAAAATGGTAAGCCAGATGCTTTGTCACGCATTTTCTCCGAAGAGAATTCTTTGTCCGACCCTAAGACTATTTTGCCTAAATCATGTTTCATTTCCGCTTTTGTTTGGGACATTGAAACTGCGGTTAAAGGGGCTCTGAAAGACACTCCTAGCCCTGAAGATTGCCCTGAGAACAGGCTTTATGTGGTTCCGACCTTAAGGGGAAGAGTCATCCACTGGGCTCACACGAACCGAACTGTATGTCACCCAGGCATTGCCAAGACGCAATCAGTGGTCGAACAGCGCTTTTGGTGGCCTAATGTTAGGAGGGATGTTATCGATTACGTCAATGCTTGCCAGGTATGTGCTGCTAACAAGCCCTCTCATCAACGTCCTTCTGGGGAGTTGCGACCCCTGCCAATACCACAACGTCCTTGGTCAGACATTTCCGTAGACTTTGTGACAGGATTACCGGCCTCTAAAGGCAATACCACCATTCTTACAGTTGTTGACAGGTTCTCTAAGATGGCACATTTCATTGCACTTCCAAAACTCCCCTCAGCTAAAGACACTGCCGAGCTAATGATTAATCAGGTTTTTAAGTTCCATGGTTTCCCCAAGAATGTGGTGTCTGATAGGGGTCCCCAATTCATTTCGCAATTTTGGAAGGAGTTTTGCAATCTCATAGGTGCTACCGTCAGTCTGTCATCTGGGTTTCATCCTGAAACCAACGGCCAAACCGAGAGGTTGAACCAGGACCTGGAGACGGGGCTCCGATGTCTCGCTTCACAGGAGCCGCGATCCTGGTCTCAGAAACTGGTTTGGGTCGAATTCTCCCACAATTCCCTCCCCTCTGCATCCACTGGTCTATCGCCTTTTCACGTTGTGCATGGTTACCAACCATCTCTGTTTCCTGCCATAGCCCCAGAATCCACAGTTCCAGCGGCATTAACCTTGGTGAGACGCTGCAGGAGGACCTGGGAGCGAGCCCGCCAGATGCTGCTGCGCCAGGGACGGTCCTACAAAGCCGCTGCTGACTGTCGGAGGACACCGGCCCCGAACTACAAAGTGGGTCAGCGAGTTTGGCTCTCGACCAAACATATTCCACTCCGGGTGGAGTCCAAGAAGCTCGCCAGCCGGGAGTCCCCTCTGGTCCCGCCTTCCAGGCCCCCTCCTCCCCCCCGGTTTGTGGATGGGGGCCCTGTCTTCTCTGTGAAGCGGCTGTTGTCGTCTCGTCGGAGGGGCAGGGGGTTTCAATATCTGGTGGACTGGGAGGGCTATGGGCCTGAGGAGCGTTCATGGGTACCGTCTGCGTTTATCGTGGATGATTCGCTCATTCGGGACTTCCACGTTGCGCATTCAGGGGCCCCAGGGCCGTCTGGGGCCGGCCGTAAAGGGGGGGGGGGGGGGGGGGGGTACTGTCATGTGTGTGTGTGTGTGTGTGTTCCGGGTTTTGTCTTCCCCCCTGTTTCACACACACCTGCTCCTGTGAGCATCTTCACCATCTGTGCCTCGTTCACCCTAATTACCCCTTGTATTTAACCTCGTGTCTCATTCCCTCTCGTTGCCAGTTCCTTGTACCTTGTCGTCGCGTTCCAGCATTCCTTGTTTCCACGTCATAGACTCACAGTAAGACTTGACCCTGTTCCGATTATCGACCTTGCCTCTTTGCCTCATGTTCTTGGATACTGTTGCCTTTCTTGGATTGCCTGCCTGTGTACCGACCTATGGCCGTCTATTAAACCTCTCTTTTTGGAAACTGTCCATTTGTTTTGGAGTCGTGCATTTTTGGGTCCTATCCTCTGTTCCGGTCATGACACTAGCGTAGTACATGCTAATTACCTCAAATTAGAATTAGAAATACATGTTGGCGTACCAACAAAAGATGCTTCTGAATCAAATACAGCTGAACAACCAAAGAGCGTAATGTTTCATGCCATTGCCAACTACAAGACTGGCATTCGATTTTCATCTCTACTCAAAACTGCTCAAAAGACAAAAATTGATGGGAAGAACATTTTCATATAAATGAGTGCTTCCACACACAAACTTTTCTCTTACTTCGACAAATGCTTATCACAAATTAATGAAATTCAGATAATCCCCTCTTTTATCCTGTGAGCAGTGTATATCACAGAAAACGTGGCTCTGGGTCGGCTCGCTGCTGGTTATATTTAAAGGTTTTCTCCCCAGCTCAAGAGTTCCTCAGTGAATAGAAACCATGTGCAAATATCAAAGATTTGTATCAGCTGCATTCCTTCCACTTGGATTGGTCAAAGCGTGCGAGGCAGTGCGGCACATGTGAGCGGCAGACCGGCTTAACCAGTGGGACTCATATTTAACAGACACATGAAAGCAAAGGATGGTTGATTGAGAGTATATTTCTAAGAGTGTGTGCCTGTGTGGTAGACAAACACAAAAACAACTAATACCCGAGATGCACCTGCTCTACCAAAGGTCCCATCTGACCGGAAAAGAAAAGGAAGAGCCACATAACTGCGAGCTCGACAAACGTCCTGCTCTCTCTCTACATACACAATCGCACCAATGTGGCTAACACTGAACAGCTGCCACTTGCTAGCAGCTCTTAGCCAACATTCTTCTCCTGTTGCCTGCCTCTGCCAAGACAGCAAGCACACAACTGACTCATCTGTTTCCACAATCACACACAAAACAAGCGGCTAATTGTGGAAGCGTTCGCTCACACAGAGAATTAGGCTGCCGTGGATTGATTGTGGGAGAAAGCGGTCTTTTACTTGAGAAACTGACATACCCCCTGTCGATATCCAAGTGGTTAGGCGAAGAAGTCCAGTGCATTACAAACCTGATTAAATTTGAAGCTGTTAATCAGTGATTCACTCCATGCAATGAATAGATTTCTTAGACGATATGTACAAGCAGTATAAGCAATATGAGTTATAATGTCGTGATTTTTATTTTTTTTTTAAACACACATTTACCAAATAATTGCTATGCTTGGCAACTTAACGCGGAATGTTAGACTAACCAACCAAGCAAGTGTGGCAAGCAGCCGAGGCTGTGCACATACTGTAGTGGGGATTAAAGAGGTTCTGTTCAGGATGGTTCCATACCCAAAGCCACCCTTCAACACAAGGGATGGGCATAATAATGGATGGATTGTGTGGACTTGAAAGGTTGATTGATTATGTCTTGATGACATTGAGGCAAAACAGAGTGCACTACAACATGACAGCAACTAGCATTAAATGGTAAATGGACTGCCCTTATATGGCACTTTATCTACCCAGGGGTGTCAAACTCATTTTAGTTCACGTGACACATTCACCCCAATTTGATCTCAAGTGGAACCAGTACATCCGTGGTCCAATAGGCTATAAATAACGACAATTAAATTTTTTACGATTTTTTTGGGGTGCCCATAATTAGAACTACATTTGGGGAAAAGATTCACATTTATTGATTATTATCGTCGCAAAACCTGTTTAAAAATCTCAAATGTCATAACAAAACTTTGTGCGAGTTCAACATTATTAATCAGTGTTTTCATTTACAGCGGAAACCCACAGATCACAGTAGATCTATGAACTGTATGTACATTTTACAATTTATTTAGATCCATCTATCCATCCATTTTCTGAACCGCTTTCTGAACTAGGGTCGCGGGCGTGCTGGAGCCTACCCCAGCTGACTGGCCGAGAGGCGGGGTACACCCTGAACTGGTCGCCAGCCAATCACAGGGCACATATAAACAAACAACCATTCACGCTCACATTCACACCTACGGGCAATTTAGAGTTTTCAATTAACCTACCATGCATGTTTTAGAGATATGGGAGGAAACCGGAGTACCCGCAGAAAACGCACGCAGGCACGGGGAGAATATGCAAACTCCACACAGGCGAGGCCGGATTTGAACCCGGTCCTCAGAACTGTGAGACAGACGTGCTAACCAGTCCCCCACCGAGCCGTCACAATTTATTTACAAATAATTTAAAATTTATATAAATTTTCACATCTATCTGGAAATCTTGAAAGGCTCAATTGACTCATCACACCATACAAACTAAAATGGGAACATTTCAGGACGAAAGTAGAGTTATTCCCCTGCCTTGTAAATGTATACAGGCAGATTGACAGTGTAACAACAAAACAAAGACAAAATAAATCAATTAGCTATGTCTATCAAGGACATACATATTAGGGCTGCACGATTGAGAAAAAAAAAAAAAAAGACTTTTTTTTTTTTTTTTTTTTTTTAAACCTGTGATATATATTGCGATGTGAAATAATACAGGATTAGTGTTGGGAAAGTTCATTTTCTATGCAAATCATTTCAAAGTTCAATTCATCGTTCCAAAAATGAACTATTTCAGTTCATAGTTCAAAACTAAATTTGAATTATGTTCACTGGTCCAAAAACAAACGAGTTCATAACTCTTTTTTTTTTTTCATTCAATATTTTGTCAACGGGCTATTAGGTTCAAAATTTCATTTCCCGACTGTTGCCACCCATTCAGTCCACACTTGTAGCCAGCTGCAGCTTTGAACCTATAATCTCAAAAACATGGAGACAAACTTGTTGATTGAATGCTGTTTTATAAATGAGGAATAAAATACTTTTATAAGAGCAGGACTTTTGTCCTTAATGTGCAAACAAAAACACGCAACACAGTATAACAGGAACGATGGTGAACTAAAGAAGTGATTTTCAGCTTTTCCCTGTCAGGGGTCTCCGCCACAGCAAGTCACTCGCATGATTTGTTTGTCTGACATAACCCAACCATTTTTATCCGGGCTTTAACAAACCCATGTCCCAGATGAAATTACTTATCAAACAATATATGATATGATACATGTATAAACATATATTCGGCATCGCTTCACATACGTCTCACTCTCTTACTGCACATGGATTGGAGGTGTGGGCGCTGATCTTTTCTCTCTCTCAGTTTCATGCATGTCACATCACGTGACTAACAGCACTTCCGGTTCTACAGTGCTTGAGTTAAAATAAAAGCATGAAATTCAAAATAAGAGTCAATATGTATAAATTAACTAAAACTTGCCTGACGAGCAGAAAAATGCCCACGGGCCCTATTGAACCCCCTGACGGGCCATACGTTTGACATCCCTGATCTATACCATCACAGTGCCCAAAGCACTTTACAAAGGCCCACATTCACCCATTCACACACACATTCATACACTAATGGGCGGCTGCTGCCAGGCCAGGCGCTGCCAGGCCCACTGGGTTCTGTGGATTCAGTTTCAACTAGCTTGCAGTCTAAAGAACAAAATCCCAGCTAGGGGAAGTTGAGGTACATACTTCAGCTTCCGCTCATACACAACTATTCCCTATTGTCGATCAAGGAAATGTAATCAAATGCCCATTCCTGTTAAACACCAAACCAATTCCAACTGGGTCCAATGGGATATTACCCACCATCAGATCCAAGCACATATTCTTCTTACATATCTGTTTTTTCCTTAATAAGTATGGCATTGTAATCAAAGGTCCATCTTTATTAAACACCAAACCAATTCCAACTGGGTCCAATGGGAGATTACACATGATCAGACCCAAACACAAGCTTGACCCAAGGGAGCTTTGTAAGGAAAAGTTTAAAACCATTTCACTACATGTAATGCAAATCCCATCTAAGAATGTCTTGCATACCTAATAAGTGTGCTTATCTTTAAGAGCACATTAGAATTTAAAAAGTTTGATTGCTAAATGCAAATGTTTCTTTTTATAAGAAATGTTGACAGTGGAAAAGAGGACATTAGAGACGTTTACTCCAAAGCTAAATTGCCCGACAGGAATCAAGCCATTCATCCATTTATTTGCCAGTTTTCCTCAGTCGTTGCTGCGGCTCGACACCAGGGACAAATTAACGGAAGGCCACAAGTGTTTTTTTTATTTTATTTTTTTTTTTTTTTTGTGGAGCTCTCCAACCCTCTCGTGTCTTCTCTGCTAGCATTTTCCAGTGGTGCATGACCTCCTACGTGCGCTCCACTTTCCACTTCATTTAACATCGAGGAAGAGATGAAACCTTGTCGAGTGTCAACTTCCGCCACAAGGGACGTGAAGTCGGTACATGAGGACGACAGCGGGGACAAGACAATGTGCTGGGCCTCATTAGATAAACTCTTGTCCAACTCTAAGACAGTGTTCACTGATGCATGTTGGTCCAAACTCTGTTCATAATTTAGTAACTGTAAGACCACTATAAATAAAATTTGATTAGCATAGTTCAGTCATTATTCATAGCCTGCGATGAGCCAATGTTCGTTGGATTATGTCCCTGTGCCAATTCTTACTTGGTTGAAAGGGGGGCAGACAAAAATAGATTAAGGAGTAAGTATGCCTAAAAAGTTAAACAAATCTAAATGATTAACTACACGTCTTTTTTCTTTTGTCAAACAGGAAAAATCTGTGGATAACCACTGAACTGGAAATTTTACTTATTTTGATGTGAGAGAGGGTCTGGTTGCTCAGTTCAAAATGACAGAATAAAATTAACTAAAGATCCTGTAAAGTGAACATAAATATGTGTTCTAAATTTGACACACCACAGAGAAGTGTTGCTAACAATCATGCCAAATTTGATTGATTAAAAAAAACACAAAGTATATAAAATGAGCTTGGATCAGAGGCGAAATGTCTTCTAAGACAAACAGAACAGTCCAGTTGCAATCGATTCAATGCCCTGAGAATGAAATGACCTGGATGAATGAGAATATTCACATGCACATATATAAAATGATGCTTCATTGTGAAAAATCAGGTCATTGTCTCCGCCCTCAAACGCTGCGGGCATGTCCTCTGAATATTGATGCCAGTAAAGCATTACTCTAATATGACCACTTTTTGGAGTAACGAGTAATATAACATATTATTTCCAGACCAGTAAACAGATTATAATTACTTATTCAAGTCACTGCGATACTATTGTGACGGAATAGCCTGACGGAAGCGAGGCTGCCATTCTGCGCCTACGACCCCGCTGAACATTACCAAATATCCAACCACATCCAAACACATTCATTCATATTACACTCAGTGGCGTGCAAAAGCATGTATGTGTGTGTGTGGGGGAGGGGGTGGTAATGGGGCAGAACGGGCCAGTGGCCAGGGGGGGGGCATCCAAATGGGCTTGGGTGGGGATCGATCACCCACCCCCCCAGTCGGTCAATCAGTTGGACTGTCATTCTCAAATTTAGAAGACACATTACCTTTCAACACATAAAAGTACACATATAGACACTCAAACACACATTGCTATCTTTAGTCTTCACGGACAGCACCATTTGTTTGTTCTCTCTAATCCTGTAATACTGTTTAACCACATGCCGGTTTCCTTTCATCCGCCCCCAGCGAGGGCCAGTGCAGGTTGAATACAAACAACTTGGTATTTTAACTACATAACCCCACAGTGCTCCAAGCCTTGGGTGCTAAACAAAGCTTCACATAAAAAGGCATACAGATTCCTGTATTAATATTCAACACCAGCCTCTCTCACTATAAAATGTGAAGTTGCAAAGAAGACTCCTTCAACTGCTCCCAAAACCCCCAAATATTTTACAATTCCAGAAATCAATAATAAAGTTGAAAATAAAATGGCCATTCAGACTGCATATAAAGCAAAGGTAAACTTAAGGGCAGACTCTTTGCAGAACACTCAGATCTCTGGCAAGGCCGAACATTGCTCATCTGCTTCAGCTCTGAGATATACAGGCCCGCAGCACACTAGTTTTTATATGCATGTATATATATGTATATGTACACTGAACAAAAATATAAACGCAACACTTTTGTTTTTGCTCCTATTTTTCGTGAGCTGGACTCAAAGATCTAAAACATACACAAAAGGCCATTTCCATCAAATATTGTTCACAAATCTAAAGTCTAAATCTGTGTTAGTGAACATTTCTCCTTTGTCGAGATAATTCATCCCACCTCACAGGTGTGGCATATCAAGACGCTGATTAGACAGCATGATTATTGCACAGTTGTGCCATAGGCTGGTCACAATAAAAGGCCACTCTGAAATGTGCAGTTTTGCTTTATTGTGCGGGTCTGGGGGGGTCAAAAAACAAGTCAGTCTCTGGTGTGACCACCATTTGCCTCACGCAGAGCGACACAGCTCCTTCGCATAGAGTTGATCAGGTTGTTGATTGCGGCCTGTGGAATGTTGGTCCACTCCTCTTCAATGGCTGTGCGAAGTTGCAGGATATTGGCAGGAACTGGAACACGCTGTCGTATACGCCAATCCAGAGGATCCCAAACATGCTCAATGGGTGACATGTCCGGGGAGTATGCTGGCCATGCAAGAACTGGGATGTT
This sequence comes from Phyllopteryx taeniolatus, assembly GCF_024500385.1. Lineage (NCBI taxonomy): Eukaryota > Metazoa > Chordata > Actinopteri > Syngnathiformes > Syngnathidae > Phyllopteryx > Phyllopteryx taeniolatus. The sequence goes on from NC_084509.1 coordinate 11,517,318, forward strand.
TACAGCTTCCAGAAATTGTGTACAGATCCTTGCAACATGGGGCCGTGCATTATCATGCTCCAACATGAGGTGTGGATGAATGGCACAACAATGGGCCTCAGGATCTCGTCACGGTATCTCTGTGCATTCCAAATGCCATCAATAAAATGCACCTGTGTTCATTGCCCATAACATACGCCTGCCCATACCATAACCCCAACGCCACCATGGGCTACTCGATCCACAACATTGACATCAGCAAACCGCTCACACACATGACGCCACACACGCTGGATTCATCTGTGAAGAGAACACCTCTCCAACGTGCCAGACGCCATCGAATGTGAGCATTCGCCCACTCAAGTCGGTTACGACAACAAACTGCAGTCAGGTCGAGACCCCGATGAGGACGACGAGCATGCAGTGTATATATCGTTGCAGTCTTTCTGTTGCAGCGAGTTGGTGTGGGCAGGTATAACTATAATTTGTTTGTGATGGCCCAGTTCAGTCGCATCTGGCTGTGTCACTCGGTGTGCGGTGGGTCTATAGATTCCCAGCTCCCATTATACTGTATACCTTCTTTATAATAAGATTTATACATTACTCTCTAAGAAAACATTGAAAACAAAAACAACAAAAACTCTCTCAGTATTAACAAAAGTGAAAGGAAATTCCTCTAACTCACCTTTATCCCATTCAAAAATTGAATAGGGTTTTTCTTTGGCCATGTCCCACCCCATTACAGTATGGTGGAAGTCTGCTCGGAAAATTTAACGCACTTCTCCCAAAGTGTCCTCCATGATGAGACAAATCTATCCAAGCCACTAAAACCATGTTTGCACCAATTAGTACAGTTCAGTTCTCCATGGTACAGTTCATAGCAGGTAACCTACTATAAATTATACTGATGAACTGATTGTTGATTAATCATGTTTTAAAGCAAATGAGCAGAAGCAAAGTGGGAGTACTCTATGTACATAGCAACAGGCAAAACTTTGGAAGGATGGTAAACTGAACAAACTTTAGTGCCCTCCTTTGAAAACAGGATTACAAAAGGTGTCCTCAGTGGATCAGAAGAATTCTTGCAGCGCCTAAGGTAACAACTTGGCTGCATGAGAAGACCCTGAACATGACAAATGGCTCTTGTTGAGATTTCATGCAGGTTATCCTGTGCCAGCGAGAACTCAGTGTCTATTTAATGGATAAATCCCCACACTGTGCCAGAAATGAGTGCAATGTGACCATGGATTGTCACTGATAAGTCTAGATACATAGGTATACACAATTCAATTGCGGTGAGTAGCTGTGGTGGGGAGTTGCACAAAGTATGGAGGAGAAGATCTGGAGCATCTGGTCAAGACAAGTAACGACTGACAATCAATAGTCATGTGAACTGACTCGTTTCTGGTGAGGTGATGAGAAACGGTTACTGAGTCACGCTTCCTCAAACAGGAACTACAGAGTTACGGCTCAAAGGTTGAACAAGTTGGAAACTGACCGAAAGTTGCAGACAAGCTGACAGGTGTGTGTCATCAATCAAGATGTCAGCATATCGAGCGAGACCGCAGCCTTAGTATTAACATGTTCTTTTCTATGGCTTTTTGTGGTTTTGTGTTTTCGAAACGAATGACCAGCCTCAACAATGCATTTTAAAGAATAAGCAACTCGTAAGAAGAGAAGTATAACAGCCTTCCATTCTAGCCGCATGCTACTCTGTAAACAAATTTAGCGCATCTCAGTATCTGGCTCGCGGACATCATGGCTAGTGACATGCTTCTGTCGGTACGTCAAATTTGTTAACCAGTTTGACACGAATGTGAATATCAACACACACACACACAAAAAAACTTGCTTCGTGCAAATTCAACTTCAAACGGCATCTAAGTAAAACATTAACTTTTAGACTTCAGATGGAGGCAAAGCGATAACAAATCCCATTGGTGTTTATAGCGCAGGATTCACACTGTTGAAACTATCACTGTTGCACTTGTCTGCATCGTTCATTTCCTAAAAAGAAGACAAACTATTGATTTTGCACTTTCCTAAAAAGAAAACCTTTTGTCAAATATTCATTTTCTTGTATACATTATTTTTGAGCGGCACGGTGGACGATTGGTTAGAGCGTCTGCCTCACAGTTCTGAGGTCCGGGGTTCAATCCCCGACCCCACCTGTGTGGAGTTTGCATGTTCTGCCCGTGCATGTGTGGGTTTTTTCCGGGCACTCCGGTTTCCTCCCACATCCCAAAAACATGCATGGTAGGTTAATTGAAGACTCTAAATTGCCCGTAGGTGTGAATGTGAGTGCGAATGGTTGTTTTTTATATGTGCCCTGCAATTGGCTGGCAACCAGTTCAGGGTGTACCCCGCCTCCTGCCCGATGATAGCTGGGATAGGCTCCAGCACTCCTGCGACCCTTGTGAGGTTAAGCGGCTCAGAAAATGGATGGATGGATAAATTATTTTAGTTTATTTGTGAGTATTTTGTTGGTTGGAGAAGCAAGCAGGTTGAAGTTTTAATGTTTCTCATTCTCATTCATCTCTGTCAAAATTACGAGTGTTTGAACAGTGCTTCTATGTATTATTACTGTTTAAGTTGTATGATAGTTAAGAATGGTAAAATGTAGGGGTGCAGCTATAGGGTATTTTTAGAATTGAGCATTCTACCAGTTATCCCAACCGATTAATTGAGCAATCGGATAAAAAGTGATTTTGCATTATTCTTCTTCTTTTCCTTTCGGCTTGTCCCGTTAGGGGTCGCCACAGCGCGTCATCCTTTCCCATGAGAGCCTATCTCCTGCATCCTCCTCTCGAACACCAACTGCCATCATGTCTTCCCTCACGACATCCATCAACCTTCTCTTTGGTCTTCCTCTAGCTCTCTTGCCTGGCAGCTCCATCGTCATCATCCTTCTACCAATATACTCACTCTCTCTCCTCTGGACGTGTCCGAACCATTGAAGTCTGCTCTCTCTAACTTTGTCTCCAAAACATCGAACCTTGGCTGTCCCTCCGATGAGCTCATTTCTAATTTTATCCAACCTGGTCACTCCGAGAGCGAACCTCAACATCTTCATTTCCGCCACCTCCAGCTCTGCTTCCTGTTTTCTCTTCAGTGCCACTGTCTCTAATCCATACATCATGGCTGGCCTCACCACTGTTTTATAAACTTTGCCCTTCATCCTAGCAGAGACTCTTCTGTCACATAACACACCAGACACCTTCCTCCACCCGTTCCAACCTGCTTGGACCCGTTTCTTCACTTCCTGACCACACTCACCATTGCTCTGGACGGTTGACCCCAAGTATTTAAAGTCCTCTACTACCCCTTGCCATCGCTTCTCCCTGTAGCCTCATTCTTCCCCCACCACCCCTCTCATTCATGCACATATATTCTGTTTTACTTCGGCTAATCTTCATTCCTCTTCTTTCCAGTGCATGCCTCCATCTTTCTAACTGTTCCTCCAGCTGCTCCCTGCTTTCACTGCAGATCACAATGTCATCTGCAAACATCATGGTCCACGGGGATTCCAGTCTAACCTCATCTGTCAGCCTATCCATCACCACTGCAAACAGGAAGGGGCTCAGGGCTGATCCTTGATGCAGTCCCACCACCACCTTCAATTCGTCTGCCACACCTACAGCACACCTCACCGCTGTTCTGCTGCCCTCGTACATGTCCTGTATTATTCTAACATACTTCTCTGCCACTCCAGACTTCCGCATGCAGTACCACAGTTCCTCTCTGGGTACTCTGTCGTAGGCTTTCTCTAGATCTACAAAGACACAATGTAGCTCCTTCTGACCTTCTCTGTACTTTTCCATCAACATCCTCAAGGCAAATAATGCATCTGTGGTACTCTTTCTAGACATGAAACCATACTGTTGCTCGCAAGTACTCACTTCTGTCCTGAGTCTAGCCTCCACTACTCTTTCCCTTAACTTCATTGTGTGGCTCATCAACTTTATTCCTCTATAGTTGCCACAGCTCTGCACATCACCTTTGTTCTTAAAAATGGGCACCAGTACACTTTTCCTCCATTCCTCAGGCATCTTCTCACGCACTAGAATTCTATTGAACAAGCTGGTCAAAAACTCCACAGCCACCTCTCCTAGATGCTTCCATACCTCCACAGGAATGTCATCAGGACCAACTGCCTTTCCATTTTTCATTCTCTTTAATGCCTTTCTAACTTCCCCCTTACTAATCATTGCCACTTCCTGGTCCACCACACTTGCCTCTTCTACTCTCCCTTCTCTATCATTTTCCTCATTCATCAACTCCTCGAAGTATTCTTTCCATCTACCTAGCACACTGCTGGCACCAGTCAACATATTTCCATCTCTATCCTTAATCACCCTAACCTGCTGCACATCCTTCCCATCTCTATCCCTCTGTCTGGCCAGCCTGTATAGATCCTTTTCTCCTTCTTTAGTGTCCAACCTGCCATACATGTCATCATATGCCTCTTGTTTTGCCTTTGCCACCTCTACCTTTGCCCTGTGTCGCATCTCAATGTATTCCTTTCGCCTCTCCTCGGTCCTCTCAGTGTCCCACTTCTTCTTAGCCAACCGTTTTCCTTGTATGATTTCCTGTACTGTGAGGTTCCACCACCAAGTCTCCTTCTCTCCTTTCCTGCCAGAAGATACACCAAGTACTCTCCTGCCTGCTTCTCTGATCACCTTGGCTGCAGTGGTCCAGTCTTCTGGAAGCTCTTCCCGTCCACCGAGAGCCTGTATCACCTCTTCCCGAAAAGCTGCACAACACTCGTCCTGTCTCAGCTTCCACCACATGGTTCTCTTCTCTGCCTTTGTCTTCCTAATTTTCCTCCCCACCACCAGAGTCATCTTACACACCACCATCCTATGCTGTCTAGCCACACTCTCCCCTACCACTACCTTACAGTTGGTAACCTCCTTCAGATTACATCGTCTGCACAAGATGTAATCCACCTGTGTGCTTCTACCTCCGCTCTTGTAGGTCACCCTATGTTCGTGCCTCTTCTGGAAAAAAAGTGTTCACTACAGCCATTTGCATCCTTGTTGCAAAGTCTACCACCATCTGTCCCTCCAAGTTCCTTTCCTGGATGCCGTACTTACCCATCACTTCTTCATCACCCCTATTACCTTCACCAACATGTCCATTACAATCTGCACCAATTACGACTCTCTCTCTGTCTGGGATGCTCAGAACTACATCATCTAGCTCCTTCCAGAATTTCTCTTTCACCTCTAGGTCACATCCTACCTGTGGGGCATAGCCACTAATCACATTACACATAACACCCTCAATTTCAAATTTCAGCCTCATCACTCGATCTGATACTCTTTTCACCTCCAAGACATTCTTAGCCAACTCTTCTTTTAAAATAACCCCAACTCCATTTCTCTTCCCATCTACACCATGGTAAAATAATTTAAACCCTGCCCCTAAACTTCTAGCCTTACTGCCTTTCCACCTGGTCTCCTGGACACACAATACATCAACCTTTCTCCTAATCATCATGTCAACCAACTCCCGAGATTTTCCTGTCATAGTGCCAACATTCAAAGTCCCCACATTCAGTTCTAGGCTCTGTGTTTTCCTCTTCTCTTTCTGCCGAAGAACCCACTTTCCACCTCTTCTTCTTCTTCTTTGACTTCGACTTCGACCCACAGTAGCTGAATTTCCAACAGCGCCCTGCAGGTTGACGGCGCCGGTGGCGGACGTTGTTAACCCGGGCCACGACCGATCCGGTATGGAATTCTTTGGATGAACGCTCATATTTGTTTGGCAAGGTTTTAAGCCGGATGCCCTTCCTGACGCAACCCTCTGCATTTATCCGGGCTTGGGACCGGCCTACAGTTTGCACTGACTTGTGCCCCCCATAGGGCTGCATTGATTTTGCATTATTAAACACACTAACATTCATGTGAGGTGCAGATATTGTTTTTGTCCACGTGGGTTCACCATCCTCACATTCTACTGCAGTATATGTGATTGACTGTGTTTGCCTTTAAAAGGCAGAGCCTGGCTTGGTAAGTGATGTGGGCGCCAGCGAACGAGAGTGTAAAATTGGCTGTCTGTTAACTGGCTGACCCGTTAGCTTGTTTGCTTGTCTAGCTTCCCGATTGCTGCGTCTATCTTGCGGGGGCGTTATAATGCGTTCTAACGAGACTTTACACCGATTTTATCGTGCTGATCGGTATCGGCCAATATTTAGCATTTTATGCTGATTGGCTTTAATGTCATAATTCGCCGATCCGATCAATGACGTCAATGATCGGCTCCGCAAAAGACATTTACTTCGCGTCGCCGCGTGCACAGTATATTTTAATCCAAAAGCTAGTTTATTTTTTAGCCTTGTCGCGTGTCTTTTGACGTAGTACTGTATTGATTGATATCTGATCAATCAAGTAATTTAAAAAAAACAAAAAACAACAAAAAAAAAAAACATGTCAGCGGTGTGAAACAGACAACACGTCTGAGACAGACAACACGTAATGCCCGGCCGGATCAGACTACAAGACAAATTTGCTCTTTCACGATTGGACTGTCAGACTACTGCAATAAAATCTTGTATTCCGATACCACCGCATCCCGTTTTTTACGATCACTGGGCTTTATCTGGTCAACGACCGGATACACTCGTTACCGTGGCGACGACAACAAGAGTGGACTGTATTATAAGGACAAAATGGGGAAAAACGTCTATTGGTGGTCACCAGTGCTCAAGATAGGAGAGGACGTTCGATTAAGGCTTGCTGGAGGTATGTTCACGTACCTTTAATACGATACGGCTCACAAGCAGGCAATAAAATGTTATGTAGCCTAGCAAGCTAGTAGTAGCATGAACGGTTGGACGTAAACATGCCGCCGTTCTGTCGAATCATGCTCTAAAGTTTCGGTGTGGTTGAAGTAATTTAATTAAAAATAAAGTAATTTAATTACAGTAAGTTAGGACCCATTATTTTCGTCATGTAATGTTGGTTTGACCTGATTAGAATACACGATTTGACGAGACCAGTGATTTCCAACCTTTATAGAGCCAAGGAACATATCTTACAATTGAAAAATCTCACGGCACACCAACAAACAAAAATGTCACAACAAGGGGATACATTAATTACTGTATTTACTTCCTGCCATTTAATAAAAGACCATTCATTTGTTCTGTCTATCACTATGCCTCACTGGCATAAATAGAGGAACAAAGATACATTATTTATTGTAAATATAAATTTTTGAGGAATTAAGTACACAAGTATATATACAGTAAATGAGCAGGTCATTTAAATAGACACATTCCTCCATCTTGTGATCGGATCGGTGATAGGTTATCGTTTTTTTAAACTCGCTGATCGGTGATCGGCCCCAAAAATCCTGATCGTGTAAGGCCTAGTTCTAACTAGCGATAGTAATATTACATTTGCTACCTAATTTACCTTGTGTTACGGATCGTAGACGTAAATTCTCTGTCTTGTATGGATTCTGTCCTTCTGATCTTGCTGCCATCAGGACAACTTATTTCTCCACAGAGTGGTGCATAACATTGTGTAACATTAGTCCATGTGGAAAAATGTTGCTGCCAAAATGTTAAATAAAACATCGCTTTTACAGTTAGTAAAGGTTTGATGATTAATTTCCTTTATTTCCTATGGGAAATCCATACGGTTCAGTGGCCAACCAGCAACCCCAAATGGATTATGTTCAAAGGTTAAGATTGCACTCTCGATTTATTACGAGGATTTTTGAGCTGTGCATTGGGCTTGTTGATGTTAAATTCTCAGGCAACAGAAAGGCTTTGGTTCACTTCCCAATGCTTTGATAGCATATTGGGTAATTTGAATGAAAATTAAGTCAATGTGGAGAGAAATTAAAGCAGATGAAGGTGGTGGAGCATCCCTCTCGTTCCCTGCCTGCAGGCGTGGAGAAAATAAATTTTAGTTTCATCCAAAAGCCATAATGTGGTACGCAGTTTATGTTCTTAAAAAAAAAAAAATCAATAAATAAAAAAAGGGGGTCTGTGGGGATGAAAGTAGAGTTTTTGCTCTGGGACAAGCAGTAATAAAGCAGCCTCTTGCCTACATGAATAAACACACAGTGTACTGTATCTCCAATATTTGCTGCATTTCTGCAGCACTCCAAACCACACATTAGGTCACAGTCTTTAAAAAAGAACTGCAACAAGCTCTAGGGGGAAAAAAAACAGTATATGACCACTTTTGGTCAAAAGCTGTCAGCAGTCAGAATTTAGACTCTTCAGATTGAATTATCCCTAAAATAGCAGCTATCATCTGTGCCTTGGCTTGCCTACATTAGGAATGTTGTCATTCAACATCAACCAAACCGTAGTCAAACTGAGTCCGGATAAAAGTACAAAATGCCATCCATGTTTGTGACTTCAACACTGCAATGTTGTATTGCTCGATAAGGTCATGTTCGGACAGAATAGTGCCAGTCACATGACATGGTGACAAGAAACCAGCATGTCTATGCAGTAATCACTCAACTCTGAGTATTTTTCCTCAGTTGTCACAGTCAGCATCTTACACTGAGCTTGCTGTAACACAGGCATACTCATGTATTGGCATCCATTTGCTCTGCTGCCAAAAGGCAACCATGCGAACAGCAGATGACTGATAAGCTAGGTGTGGGCGATATATATCACCTTCGATATATTCGTGAATGTCCCTCAAGGGTCAGTTCTTGGACCCCTCCTGTTCAGCCTGTATATGCTACCCTTGGGTCAAATTCTTCAGAACCTTTATGTTGACTATGATAGCTATGCAGATAACATAGTTATATCTAGCGGTGTCTCCAGATGACTACAGTTCAATTGAGGTGTTGTGTCACTGTCTAAAACAGATAAATAACTGCATGAGCCAAAACGTTCTTCAATTAAACCACAACAAAACTGAGATAATTGTTTTTGGCAGTAAGGAAAAGAGGATTGCTGTAAGTAAACACCTGGAGTCATTCTCTTTAAAAACCAAAGACCCTTTCCGAAATCTTGATGTACTGGTAGATTCCGACCTGAAAACAGCCTTCGTGAAGGCTTGCATGTGCCAAGCAGACCAGAAGAAGCTCATCCATGCTTTTATCTTAAGTAGACTTGACTATTGTAATGGTCTTCTGACTGGACTCACCCAAAAGAGCATTAAACAGCTGCAGTTCATTCAGAATGCTGCAGCTCGAGTTCTGACCAGAACAAAGAGGTCAGAACATATTACTCCAATTCTAAAGTCTCAACACTGGCTCCCAGTCGGCTTAAAATAGATTTTAAAGTTCTGCTACTGGTCTATAAATCACCAAATAGTTGAGGTCCTGAATACATGAAAAAAATGCTTCTGTAATATAAACCCAGTCGGGCTCTGAGAGCTATAGACTGATTTGGAAAATCATATACATTATATCAATATTAGTTTTATTAGTTTTGTATAAACGTCTATCCATCCATCCAGCCATCCATCCATTTTCTGTCCTGCTCATCCTCACTAGGGTCGTGGGCGTGCTGGAGCCTGTCCCAGCTATCTTCGGGTGAGAGGCGGGGTACACCCTGAACCGGTCGCCAGCCAATCGCAGGGCACATACAAACAAACAACCATTCGTACTCACATTCACCCCTAAGGGCAATTTAGAGTCTTCAATTAACCTACAATGCATGTTTTTTTGGGATGCGGGAGGAAACCAGACTACCCGGAGAAAACCCACGCAGGCACGGGAAGAACATGCAAACTCCACACAGGCGGCGCCAGGATTTTAACTGGGAGGCAGATGTGTTTTTCTCTTCTTTTCTCATCCTCTGCATGCACCCATTCCCATAAAGATAGGTTTGAGTGCAGCTGGACAAAGCTAATTGTGTGAGAATGCTGCAGGAATGAGAGGAGTGTATTTCTTTTTCCTGTCTCTCTCACTTCTGTATAACGAAAGTGATTGTTTGATTGCACTTTAGTAAGGGGTAACAACTCGTGACGACTTGTACCTTTTCCTCTCTTTGCCAAGATTTATTTCTTACTTGTAATAAAAACCCAAAAAGACAAGATTGCTTCATTACTTATTCTGTCAGAAAAAGATTTGCCAAAACAAGACTCAGGTCAAATAGCGACACAGAGTCCAAAGCAAACATAGTGCAGCAGCATTTAGCTGTTATGCTGCAAACAAATGAAATGAGTTGCCAAAGGAAGTGACGTCAGCCCCAACTGTGAATGTTTTTAAGTCCAGGTTAAAAACTCTTTTTTTTCCCCTAAGGCTTTTTAGAGCATTTCCACTTTTAAAATAATTTTTCTTGCACTGTACGTTGTTTTTAATTGTATTTTTATTTTTCTGTTTTAAATGTTTATAAGATGTTTTTTTTTGCTTTGTTTTGAAATGCCCTTTATCATGTAAAGCACATTGAGTTACCTTGTGTATGAAATGTGCTATTTAAATAAATTTGCTTTGCTTTGCTTAAAGTAACCCTCGCCGCCTCATTATCAGGTGTACGTAAAACTTTGGGATTCCTCAACCACGACTACCGTTAAAGAACAGATAAATCTGCACAACACACTCAGAAAACCCTTGCCGAGTCATTTAGCAAACACGAACCATATGACAAAGCAAGTAAACGTTGGCAAGACAAAGAACGCCATCAACTACATTTCTTTCTGCAGTGTTCTAGCCAAATTTGTATGCCAGTATGTGCTGCAGTGATAAACGACAATCTACCAGTTGGTTTAAAATATGTTATTAGGTTTACATTTAGATGTCATCTTAATCATTTATGTTTTGTTATGTGACAAAATCTTAACTAAAATACTACTGCGCAAACCTGATTTCGCATGTTCTCCTGGATACAGCCTGGACATAACTTGAAGTTATTAATTTTTAAATATTGCCATACATTATATTGCCATACAATATTGTTGTGCAATGTTGTGCAGTAAATGTATGAAGCACTTGTTCTGGAATGCTGTGTCTATCAATAAATGTCCTGGGAAGTAGAGATTTACACTCCTTTTTTTTTTTTGTATATCGTCAAATTATTATCGAGAGAACCAAAAAAAAGACAAAGTGACAATTTCTAATGGCCAATGACTGACTGGGGCCCTTGAATGTAGTATTTTCAATTTGCGGGTTTCAATTTAATGGAATGATGTAACTTTTTTTTTTTGTAACAAGTGACAAGAAAGAAGTGGTGGAAGGCAATCACCGGGTCGATTATTCATTATTATTTTCAGTGTAAATTTTATTGTTAGATATCAATCTCGGAGGTAATATTTTTGTTAATGTATTTGTTTAATTATAGATGTTTAAAATAAATTACTAAAATGTATTAAGGGTTGTGTTTAAATGGCCACTTACTCCAAGTTTTGAATAGTGTCAGGGCTGCAGCTATCAAATATTTTTAGAATCGATTATTCCGTCAATTAATCAAATAATCGGATACAAATTTATTTTGCTTTAAAGTTTATTGCAAAACCATTTTATTCCAGATTACTGTTTATTAACGGATTATTTTTGCATATTTGGTATTGTTTAATGATTAAACAAAACCGTATCACAATTGAGCAATATAAAAAAAGAGGCAGTGATGTACTCACTGACGTTTTAGTAGTGGGAGCGACTTCTTGGGAACTGATGTGATGTGAAGGCCTACTTGTTTGACGTACAACTCTGAAGCTGCTTCAGTTTCAACGACACGTCGATTACAGGTTATTCATCCTACGGTGGCAAATAAACCATTATTTTTGTAATAGATGAAAATAACTATTATTTTCTCCATAAATTGATATGATTTAGTTACTGGTTTGCTCCATAACATGTCAGAAAATGGGCAAAAGTGTTGATCCGTGTTTTCCATAGTAAAAGCAGATGTTTGCAAATGTCTTATTTGGATTAAACACAACGAAATCAGTCTGCTTTCATGGAGGAATAAGAAATCAAAGGCTGAAATCAGAGCATTTGAACTATTTTAAGTTAAACAATGGCTCTAAATCACAGGTGTCAAACTCAAGGCCTGGGGGCTAGGTCTGGCCCGCTAAATCATTTTATTTGGCCCACGAAAGCAACTCATGTACGGTATGTAAACTTTCATAATTCTTGCTAAAATCTCTACCAAAATTTTTACAAAACATTGAGATTTTGCAAGCATTTTTTGTTGCCAAAACCCTTTAACAGTAACTTGAACAACTGCTGAACAAACTATTATTCTTGACTTCTGATTACCAAATTAGTTATCAATCAATTTTTTTGTGTATATATATAATAGTATGATGAGGCAATGAAACATTTATATGGTTTCACAGACATAACGGGCTTTTGAGGGAAACTATAACTACATGGCCCGTGACAATAATGAATGCTCTTAATGATAAACATTTCATCAAACTCGTTGTCGATTAATCGATTCATTGTTTCACCTCCATTGTCACTGTCACTTGCTTTTTCTTTTTATTGAAGGGGTAAAAATAAATTTAAATCAGGAATCTTTTTTTGGGGGGGGGGGGTGTATTTGCTTTTGTTTTTACGTGCTGCACATGTAAAAACAACGCAAATGGCCCCTTATTGTAAGACTACCAATTGAACAGGTGTTGTATGGGGGGGTCATTCCGAGTGACCGTTGTCTCTCTAATACAAAACAAAAGACATTACGGGACTCACCTCTCCGCCGTGTCCGTCAAAAATCCCAAATATGGACGGGTGGGTCTTGTTGATAACGTCTGCGAGCACGTCGTAGCGGTCCTCCATGTGGTCTCGCCGCCCTTGGATGGAGTACACGGCGACGTTGTGGCTCTTCAACTCCCACGTCTTGGCGAACTCGGCGTCCAGGACGTCCAAGCCGCCGAAGCGCTCGTTCTGCATCATTTCGGCCACCTTCCCCTTGACCATCTTGACGGCGTCGCGGCTGGACTTCACGATGGTCTTCACTTCGTCCGTGTGGAAGAAGTAACTCCATAGTGCCAAGCTGATGCACAGCAGGAAAAGGGTCTCCGGTCGGAGCAGAAAATAACGCATTATACGACCTAATAGGGACAGCAGGGTCATCGTATCCTCTATCATTTATTGTGGCTTACACGCTGGGGGGAATCGCCGGCAGGTTGTGCGCACTTACGCCGGGCCGACTTCACTCCATGGGTGGGGTGTGCGGTGAGGTCCCGTCGCAGCGAAACAGTCTCATTTAACCCAGTGGCAGGACACTCGAATAACGATGACACTTCGGGTTCGTTTTTTTAAAATTCCACTACAGATCCGTAGTGAAAGAGAACAGCCACGCTCAGTCAACTGACCATTTGGAGGTGCAGTTAGTCAGTCCACCACGCCGGACTTCGACGAAGACAGCTTACTGACCGAGGGACGCGCTACGGGGGCGTCTGTCCTCTTGGCGAGCCCAGCCCAGTGACTATTCCCCGGACAACACCGTCGCTCAAAATAGCCGCTCGTGATGCGTCCTCGCATTCCCAGCTGCTACACTGGCTGCGACCGAACACTGCTGCTGACCGATTACATGGCCCGTGATGCCTTCACGGACACCAAGTTATCCAACTTCTCGCATAACCACTGGGTAAACATTCATTCATTCATCTTCTGTTTGCTTCTCCTCACTAGGGTCGCGGGCGTGCTGGAGCCAATCCCAGCCATCCTCGGTCGAGAGACGTGGTACACCCTGAACTAGTCGCCAGCCAATCACAGAGCACATATCAACAAACAACCATTTCCACTCACATTCACACCTATGGGCAATTTAGACTTTTCAATTAACCTACCATGCATGGTTCTGGGATGTGGGAGGAAACCGGAGTACCCGGAGTACCCGGAGAAAAACCACACAGGCACGGGGAGATCATGCAAATTCCACACAGGCGAGGCCAGATTTGAACCTGGGTCCTCAGACCTGTGAGGTAGATGTGCCAACCAGTCGTCTACCGTGCCGCCACTGGGTAAACAAAACAGCCTAAATAGTTACATGGAAATAAGCGGTCATTTCATCACCGCTTCAGTTGCATTTAAGAACCTAATTTATAATGATAAATACCGAGTGATGATGAATATCTTACCTGGAAGGCAAAAGGAAAAATTCCATAAGCCATTGCAGTATTACAAGTAAAAGTTACACGAAAAAAAAAAAAAGCATTATAACACATAATGATCGTCCCATACTTAACCAAGTATATGGAAATCTGAGGATCAACATGCAAAAATTATATATAACCTATATTTAATTTAAAGAAAATAACTTAGAAAATAATCATTAGGGGTCTTAAAGTTGTCATAGAGAGCCCTGTAACCCATTATTTATAAAATATAAGATATTTGAAATTCCATGGTTTATTTAGATCAGTGACCCTAGTGAGGATAAGCGGTACAGGAAATGGATGAATGGATTCTCAACGTGCGGTACGAGTACCACTAGTGGTGCGCCAGCTCCCTTTAGTGATATGCGAAAGAATCACTGAATAAAATGTTGAAACAGGAAAACTTGGCAAAATGACTTTTTCCCATTCATTGTGCGTGTGCCGAGGGAGCGTCAATGCATTTTGCAGAAGGTGTCTGACGCTTAGTGTCGCATCATCAGATAGAAAAATTTTCTACTCTGAAGAGTTTACGCGGTGACATCAAAAATCTCCTCCAATGGAAGCGGGGTTGCATTGTAATTTTTTAGTGCGATTTTGGTGGACCTGTACTGTAAAGAGCAAGGGGGAAATGGAGAAAGGCATAATAATTGCGGCGTTCCAATATCCCGAACTTTAGGCCAATAGAAAAATAATAAACCGAGACGTCTCTACAGAGGGCTTTCAAACTCCCTTTCAAAACTCCCTGCTCAGCCTGAAATACGCCTTTAAGCACTCTTCCTGGAACGTAGCGTAATGTAACACACACTATCTTTACAAAATATCCAGTACAGTATATGTGTTAAGTACAATCCAGTTGTATTTAACTTAGAAGTGAAATACATTTGTATTAAATGATTTAGAAAACATTTTTTTCAAACATTTATTTAGGTAGAAGTTTCATTTCAATTTATTTGTAATACATTTAAATTTAATCAATCAATATTTACTTAGTTTTTGATTTTCTTTGATTAAAACACTGTGAATAATGTTACAGTGCCTAACAAAAACATCAAACACTTTTTTGGAATAAAACCTGTGTCTTGTTTTTGATGAGCACCTGGACCTATTGGTGACTATATTTGATTCTTTGTCATTATGGTGGAATTGGAGAGTCAAGTATTTTTTTTAGCTGTTTTTAAAATATTGCAAACAATGTACATGGCTGATAAATATATCTTACCAATAAATATTTTTTTTAAATGTTTTTTCAAAAAGTGTAAGCAACTGCAGTTTGAAAGGAAGAGAAGCCTTTACAATACCAATATTTAGAATTACAGTTATAGCAATGAGTATATGTAATAGTGAAAGGTGTATGTAAAATTATGGGTCTGCTGTACTTCAAGGAAGAAACAAAAGACTCAAGGTCAATTAATATATAGAAAAATCTCATTAAATTATTATGAAGTATAGTGGTCCGTGACAGCGGTTAAAAATCCTTTAGAAGACTTAAATAAACGCGTTTAAATAGAGTGAATAAAAGGAAAATTTAAATGTGCAATGTAAACATTATCCTGTAAAAAGGGGCAGAAAATTAGACATTTTATTCTTCTCTCTGCTCCTTTTCATTAAAATATTTTATTTTCATGTAAATGTCAATTTTTTTTAAATTAAACAAATAAAACAACTAATAAAAGAAAAAGGAAAATGGATGGATGGATGGATGACTATTAATACAGTACAAGATATGACACCATGTCCTACAATGAAAATAATTAACAAAATAAAAGCAGAACAGTAATCAGTCTGTACTACGGTTAAAATACACAATTACAATTTTAAAAAATACAGTCAGTTCACGATGAAATATTGAACCCAGTAGGTCTTACTTACTATTTACTTACAAGAACCCAGTAGGTCGCTACTGGTTTCATGTGTTCGGATATTTCCGACAGCGCTGAATGCTTCCTTCTGACAGCGTCAAGCAGGCGATCGTCGTGAGTTTGAAAGACAACGCTTTGTTCCACTAAAAAGTAAGTTTTATCTTATGATAGAAATGTTAAGCTAATTTATTCAGCCTCTGTAAAATCATGCCTGCCGTTCTTTTGTTTATTTAATTCAAACAACGTTTGTCTCGTTTTACTCAGGCGCACGTAAAGCAGCCTACGGGTCCTCATCCTTAAGCCGTGAGTGACGTCACGCAGCCTTTCTCCACGGACCTCGATGGAAGAAACGTGGAGTCGGAAGTGTGTGAAGAAATTCATGTTATACTAGCAGCAGTAAGTATCGTCGCTCTTCACTTACAGTAGTTTCGACTTTTGAAATGTCTTGACGCCATTATCTCATCGTTTCTCCATTATGTCTCTACGGCTTACCAAACAGCGCTAGCAGTAAAGCTAGTAAAGTAAATGCTAAGTGTACAACACTGGTCTTAGAACTTTGTCAGTGGTTTAATCGTTTGAAATATTGTTTACTCATTAATAATTGTGCAGCATTATTTATTTAAGGGCATCCGCCGTAAATACTGTGCCAAATAAAGCTTGCTAGTGACTAGCGACCCTTACCGGGACAAGCCGAACGAACAACAACGTCTTGATTGTTTCCGTAGGGTTCCTCACAAAAGTGTCAAGTTGTCAAGAATGGAGTACATGCAGTCCGTTGCCACAAGCACCCAGGGAAATATGTAAGTACTCATCACCCTCTTATCGTTTTGTTCATTTTGACGCCAGCGGCGGGCGGTGAGTTTCGGACCTGGGCTTTCAGTGACCCTGTACATTGTTTTGTATAAAATCGCTACATAACTATGTGTGGCATTAAAGGAGAGAGGGTCATTTTGCATATTTGAGGATGAATACCATTATTACTAAAGCAAGAAACACAATCACATTTTATCTTTCAATAAATCGCCTTCAAACAACTCCAAACCTCTCACGGCGCACTAATGTGCCACGGCACACTGGCTGGGAATCACTGCTCTATACAGGTTGTAGTCTGTACACTACAATATAGCAGTTCACAATCAGTATTTATCTAACAAGATGACAAAACCTTTAAATAAAATACAGTGTACTCACCAGAGATGCCGACAGACGCAGCAGACCTCTTACCTTTTCTCCTGGCTGTCTGTGGACGCTAGCTGTCGTGTTCCAACATGCCGCTCTGAAAATGCCCAAATAATCATTTTCCGCGTTGAAACCGCAACTATTTTGGATGACCTAGCCTCACAAAGTCGAGTTCGTCCTTGAAAAGCGCACCTGGAAAAATAATTTTTACTCATTTCTGAAGTTGTCCTTCTCAGTACATCAATCCTATGCGCATATTCAGCTCAACCAATCAGATAATTATTTAGCTGGGCCAATCAGAAGACAGGAAAAGTGCCATTGTGACTCGGTCTGCGTGAAAGGGCAGAGTGGTGAAGCTAAAATCTGATTGATTAGACCATTTCAAGTGTGTGTGTGTGTGTTTAACTTGTTTGATGCAAACACTTGGGATTCTGAAGGCCTTGGACAGATTGCATTTACATGCCAACACACAGATGTAGGGCTGGAGGAAAAAAAATTGAATAACTCGGCTAACTCCACTTCAAAAATAGGTCGACACAAAATTTCTGCCTCGAAGCTTGGCCGGGACAAAAAAAAAAAGTTCCACCTGAAACCATGTTTCACACAGACATTTATTGCAGACGGGCGCAGTGTTGGGTCAATGATAAACTTTGCCAAAAACGACAGCGGTGCGTCTGTAAGTGATTTGTAAGACACTGTTAGATGTGTAATTTACATATAACATTAGTACGAGCGAACTGAATGTTTTTTTTTTTTATTTTATTTTTTTTTACTTAAAATGTTAATCGCTGGCGCGCTACTGCTAATCGAGATTGCTAACCGTTTAGCATTTTGCTGTCTCAAATTCTGTACACCATATTTATACCATACATTCAGTACCAACATATGAGGTTTAAGAATTGAAGTCCACCCCTCATGAATAAGAATAAAATGCATGTTAGTAGGGATAAAAAGTTTATTAGTAATATTGGGGGGGGGGGGGGGGTGTTGATTATTATTTGATCGATCAATAATCAAAAGGAGAATCGATTCTAACAAGATTAGATAGTGAGGACCCTGCATAGAAGCTGAAATCTGATGGTACAAAAAAAACCAAAAAATTCTGCTTAATACATGCACATGCCTGGAAGCTGGGCAGCCGAGACTGTATGCTATGAAATTAAGAATAGGCTGTTGGAAATTAATTAATACCTGTATAAATTATATATTATTATATATATTTTAAATATATTTTATTATATTATAATGAGTATTAAGAATAATTATTAAGTTGTAATTGTAGATCAGTTTTGATAGTGTTTAGGCCAGTAGAGCGCGGGTAGGGCTGGGTGCCATGGCTGTAAAATTAAATCTCAGGTTTTTCTTTTTATACAAAAAGAATCCCATTTCCAATTTAAATCAGTTTTCCCCCTTCACTTATTGGAAAACAAATGATATTATTCAAAAAAAAAATCATTTTGTCCCCACCTTTGACATTTGCTGCCTTTTTTCTCCTGATACCAAACAAGTCTTGAAAAATGTTTTTTAAATAATAGGAAAAATAAAATATTTACAATGGTGTGAAAAAAACGTTTTTTTTTCCAAAACATGTCAGTAAACACAAATAATTTAAAGTTTAACTTGGTCTGCAATTAACGATTACTTTAATAATCAATTACTCGGTCGATTATTTTTTGGATTAATCAATGAATCAGTGAAAAACATTTAGTTTCCATCCCTTTATTAAAAAACTGGACATTATTTCAAACTGACAGTGCAGAAAAGTACACTGTAAGATTGTTGAATGAACATCCCAGAGCTCTTTAAAGTAATAAATTATGATTTGATAAAAAAAAAAAAAAAAAACTAAATATTGAGGTCAAGCAGCTTTACAATAGGCATGGCTCGGCTGGTGCATGTCTGTTCCCAGCTCTCTCTCTGTATTTTCTCATGTAGTTGTATAGGTGAGGCAAGATGACCTGCAAAATATTTTCAGCTTGAAGGAACATACCTTGAGTGAAAAGTTTCCATCATATTGATAAATCACTGCTTTTTCAATGTATAAATGGGCAGTGATGCCTTTCACCGGGTTCACTTCTTATCATACGGAAAACGATGTGAAAGATGAATATTATTCAGCTAATGTTGTCTGTTTCTTAGTGGGAATTTAAAGTCGCTAATCACTTTCTTGAAACACAGTCGCCAGATTGGTTGGAAACGTCACTTAATATAGCGAACAAATCAGATTCAGTTAAACTCAAATTAATTAATACATTTATGTTGAATCTTCTATCCCTTTTTGATGCTAGGCATTATGCATATATTTTAAATTTAATATCATATTGTGTTCTTATATCTTGCATCGGTCCTAAGAGTTTTGTCTGCATAGCATTCATCAGGAGGTGTAAAAGCCATTATAGATGTTCGTTGATGCAATTTGCAGTAATGTTGTTCATGTTACATTCTATTTTCCCCAGCCTGTGCTGCACTTGTGGTGTCCCAATTCCTCCTAACCCAGCCAACATGTGTGTGGCTTGTCTGCGCACTCAGGTAGACATCTCGGAGGGAATTCCTAAACAAGTAACAGTCCATTTCTGTAAGCAGTGTGAAAGGTTTGTTCTGAGACTTTAAAAAAAAGTGTATTTATTTTTTCCTAAACCCTTCATCGATACCGTAAATAATGTACTCAAAACAACATTTTTGTGTTGAATCCACCTCTTTGCAGGTACTTGCAACCTCCAACCACATGGGTACAGTGTGCTCTGGAGTCCAGGGAGTTGCTCGCCCTTTGTCTGAAAAAAATTAAAGGCTCTATGACCAAAGTACGCATTAATCTTAGTAACATTTACAATGACAATTTCTTAAACTGTGCAAATATGTAAATGAAGCTCCTGTTATTGCATGCATTGACCACAGCTCTCTTCTTCTAGGTGCGTCTTATTGACGCTGGCTTCTTATGGACAGAGCCTCACTCCAAAAGGATTAAGATGAAACTTACCATACAGAAAGAAGTAATGATTGATCCTCTCTTATAAATTTGTATTTTAGTGGGCTTAAAGGGGAACTAAATCCAAGGTGTCAAAACATTTTGTTATAATTTAAATGAGCTAGTCTTCTTTATCTGCTGCTGTTTACATAAATCAATGAAGTATTTCTTAAGAAAAAAAAAAGTTTAAAATATTGCATATACTCTTATAGAGGCTGCCATCTTTGGGTCATTGCATCTACTCTATTATAGAGGCCGCCATCTTTGTGTCTTTTCACTCTTGCGATAGTGCAAATTTGCAATAATGTGATGTGTGTCAGCCATTCCTGCCTGCTTTATTTACTAAACAAACAGACGAGTTAGTAAAATTCAACAATGACACAAACAGTTACACATCAGACCGATCCACTTATGCCTCTGTCTGTCCGTCCGTCCCTCCGCACCTAATGGGGGAATTTTGCCTGACGATTGTTCTCACATCGTTCAAGTTGGTTTTCTACCTTATATTACCATCATATACAGTAGTTAAATATTGTTGCCATCAACACAACACCATTCCAAAATCATGTTCAATAGCCAATTTAATATGCTAAAAAATAACTAAATATGCTATCATTGATTAAATTGTTCGCCGGCGCTAGTTGCTAGCGGCAAGTGCTCGGTTTAGTTCTCCTTTAAAGTCTCCTGATCTTCTTTCACGTACTGTCTATTAACCTTGACCAAATTACCCAATTAGTTTTGATAAACAACAAAAGATAATGTATAAAAGAAGCACTTTAAACATTAAATCCCTGCCACCTGCCTCTAAATCATGTAAGCAGCTGACACGTTATCCCATGATCCCATTGACTTTAAATGAGAAAGCTTCGGAACATCTCTGAGCCTCTGATTGGCTATTCTTGTCGTGCTGGGAGCATTTATTAAAATTAAATTAGAGGTGTAAAATGGGGCAGAGGAGATGATTTTTCAAAAGATCGTTTTAATAATATACTACTGTCAGGTCAGACAGTTTTAACATGTATGACAAAAAGTGTTTGTTTTTAAACTGCAAACTGTACCCTTAAGCCTGTTGAGGATCTTGTCAAGTTACACTTTAGTGCAAATTTTGCAAAAAAATGAAATAGTACTCAAAGTTCTCTATTTTGATTTATTTTCCTTACCGAGTGGTGGCGATGTGATGAACAGAAAAGCAAATGTTAAGTGCTCGTAGTGACAACTACTGTACACCATGCTGTCGGGGCATATGGTGTAACCTGTTGCTATCTCTTTGGCATCCCCAGGTGATGAACGGTGCCATTTTACAGCAGGTCTTTGTGGTGGAGTTTGTCATCCAGCCTCAAATGTGCGACGACTGCCACCGTGTGGAGGCCAAAGACTTTTGGAAGGCTGTGGTTCAAGTTAGGCAGAAGGTAAGTACCTGTGAGACGGTGTCAATTGCTGACATTTGGTGATGCTGCTACTCTATAGAAATGTTCAGTCTATATGAATTACACAATCCTTTGAACAAAGTCAGAATGATAAGAGTTGTCATTTTGTTGGACAAAGTTTAAAAATTTATGAGACGAAAGTCATAAAGGGTAAATGCTTATATAGTGCTTCGTTTACATGATAATGGTGACCAAAATGATTGACTGAGGTTCACATTCACCCATTCATGCACACATTCACACACAAATGGGCGGCTGCTGCCATGCAAGGCGCTGCAAGTATGAAGAAGTCAACATAATTATCAACATAAAGTCAAAGGAGGCAGAGCTCGAGAGTGCAACGAAAATGGTCACGCTTACACAAGTGCATGTTTGAATACTCCCTTGACACACTCTCAGCTATATAAGACATGGCGGTTGAAAGTCAGTGTCTTTTTCACTGCTTTTGTCAATTTCCACCACCTGCACGCTCTCCTTTCTGAAGAAAGAGTGGCTTCTCGTTATGCATCTCCCAACGGGCACGCACACGTGCGGTCAGCCCCCCTCACCACGGCGAGAGCGAGCCTTGTCGTCGAGCAAGGAGGTGTCGCTGAAAAGGGCGCGGATAGTACCGGTACCCACTCAAATTCATAATGACGTGACATGGATCCATCCCCTCCACTTCTTAATCACTCCCTCTTATTGAAGTTGGATCTCCAACTTGGCAAGGGAAATTAATCTTACAAGCCCAATCATGGAACTCATGGTATCGGCTTTTCACATAAAACACTACCTGTATAATTATGTTTTGTTGTACATTTGTAAGGCTGAGAAGCGGCTGCTTCTGGTGTATGTGACTTGCCCACCGGGGGGGGATTATAATAGTCATATAGACAGGAACGAACGAGTAAATGTCTGCGTAAGCTGCAGTAATATTAGGTCGTTTTTCACAGAGGGTGGCGAATATATTCCTGTGAGTGTTCTTATATTGTCTGTCTACATATCAGTTGCTTAAAGGGTTATAATACTGCCACATCGATGCCATTTGTTAGCCTGTCTATAGCATTTTGCATTGTTTGTTAGCATTAAGCTAAGCAGACGGAAGGCAAAGCTAAGTGGTTGTTTTAAACCCAGTGTAATTCTCATTGTTTTATGTTTTGTTTGACAGTAAACTTCAACTTGTGAGTGCAGTTCACAGCCATCATACAGCACTTGTATCTAAAAAAAAAACGTTAGTTGTTTCAAGGCACCATTGTATTGTCAAAATTAAAGATTTACTCGAACAAAAAATAAGCAGAGGGATTGAAACTGACTCCTCAGAATAGTCTAGTCAAGAGCGCCACATATTTCCCTCTTTGGGAAATATCCTATAAAAGTTTATAATCCCTACTATAGTGGGATTTATTGCAGGGATATACAGTAGCTCAATAGTATGTAAAGTTGCTCCAGACTGGTAATTAAGATTTTTAACAATATTACTTGAGACTTTAATGTGCAGAAGTTGAAACTAGACGGCCACTAAAAAAGTTAATTGTTGTTTTACATTTACACTAGAATACAATGTAATAAACTTCTTTTTCAGCATCTAAAAATGTTTTAGTAGGCCTATTCTATTTGGTTTCTATTGTTATTATTAAAAGGATGCTTTTTATTTCTAACAGACTGCCCACAAAAAGACATTCTACTATCTGGAGCAGCTAATCCTCAAGCACAAGCTCCACCAGAATGCCCTAAACATCAAAGAAATTCATGGTGCGTTTCATACATTTCTTCTTTGTCTTTTGAAAGGTCTGCATTTTTACAGGCTTAAGCACAGAATGATGTGCACATTATAAGCACAGTTTATCTGACAATGGCTTCACGACTCAAACTGTTTGTTACGTCATGTGGCAGCCATATTTTCCCCCATATTCTCGAGTATGTCCTTATTTTGGTGCACATTGGCTCCGCATCAGCGCTTCAGCCGGTGCAAAGTTTGACGTTTTTGCTTCTTTCTGTCCCAGAGGGCATCGATTTCTACTACGGCTCCAAGCAGCACGCTCAGAAGATGGTCGACTTCCTCCAGTGCACCGTGCCCTGCAGGTGAGCAACATAAATAAATAAAGGCCTGGCGGTGGATAAGCATTTCACCTATTTACGGGAAGCTTTAATACAGCTTGTGGCTGTGTAGACTATACTTAGTTTTGGACAGTTTAGAGCAGTATATATCGGTCTAGTTGGTGCAGCTTACTGATTTTTTTTTTTTTTTTTTTTTTTTTTTTTTTTTTATAAACCTGAGCAACATTTGGCAGCCACATAAAAAGCAATATGCTTCTGGATTTAACTTATGACGATATTACACAGAAGATGAGGAATGCAATGTACAAAGTGGGTCTCATATCCTGTCAAATTAATTGGGTTCTTGAGAAATACTTAACCTCTAAAAGTTTAACCAGTGCATGAAACAACTTTATTGTGTATATCTACATTTTATCGGTTTATCAAGAAAGCTTTTAACATTCTGGGCTAGAACTACTGGCCCTACAATATATTATCTATAAAATTTTAAGGAATGTCTAGTAGTCCTGGTAGTATATCGTTTCACATCAGTCTAGAGGCAAACCAAGAGGCAAAGATGAATCCTGTCCACTTTTAAATGCCCAGCTTGACTTCACTTTCACTTCAAACTGTGAAAACCACGGCATATTAAATGCATACGTTAAAACAGAAATGTCAGCCCAAACAGCAGTAAAGGAGAAGTCCTGTATCTAGAGTACACCTAAGACCATGTTTATTTGAGAGGAGACTGAAAGCAGCAAGAAAACTGACCGCTTCAGGAAAGTGGAGACTGTGAAGTTTTACTCATTCATGTGTAACCAGGTCTCGCCCAGCTTGTCTATGAAATTCAGGTTTGTAAACCACTATAAGGACGACCGGTGGCATTGCATTGCTTGAGATTTGAGACCAACACAGCTTTTGAGTATAAGATAAAGATTAGGTGGGGAATCTTGGTTCATCCCGTCGATTATGAGGGAAGGAAATGGCAACATGTTGTAAGTCCGACAAGTTGAGGCACCTCACACTCGAACAGCGTATGTATATGCATGGTATAAAGGTCAGATGACAAAGATGTTATGGGGTCAGTTAAAATTCACATTTGCATTCTTTGTTATGTAATACATGCACGTGACTTCCAGCAAGTTTTCAACCAGAGTTTAGCTAAAAATGAGGTTTTTCTGACGCATATTGAGTCCTCCCCGAACATACCCGAAGCTCAAGACACCGGTTACTCTATCCACCGCAAGGGCTACTAGAAGTGACGTTGCAATTGCCAAACACAGCGCTCTATACGCAATTGTGAGCAACATGTTGGAATATGTGGAGGAGGAGGATTTCGACGTACAGGAGCACCCAACTGAACTTGGCATCGTCAAAGCGTACATGTTTGAGCCGATCAGGAGGTCGGAACCTGACAGTGACGACGATGAGCAGCCAAGTAGCAGCTGTACAACAGAAAAAGAGAGTGGCCACTAGCTCGATGTGATGGTATGCCAAAAGCATATAAACTCATGGCTTGAAATAATGCCACACCAGGGGTGCCAATATTTTTTAGCATGACTATATGCATTATATATTCATATGTTTCAGTGACACGGCACAAACTTTAACATAGGATGCAGTATTCCTATATATTGTGTGCCCCTCGCTCAAGTTGCGTTATAACACGCAGCACACAGTCTTTGCCATGTGTCTGTTGGCTTGTCATGTAGGCAAAAGTACAGACAGTGCTGAAAAGTACTGTGTGGGTCTTTTTTTCCTACTCCCCAGTACATAGTAACCATAATAGTCGTCGGTATATACAAGGAAATCTTCACCTCTCGTCTGCGCAGCTTCGCTGGTGGATCGTGGCGGCTGTGAGATTTAGTTCTCTTGGTGGAGGTCCCGATGGCCGAAGGAAAAATAGTTGTCACCGCAGCTGGTTTCAGCCTCTGCCTAACTATACCTGTGTATCTAATGCTTTCTGGTGAAAGAAAGGAGTCTGCGCTTTTGGTAGGTTGGGTCGGTTCTCTTATTTTCACAAAACACAATATTCTATGGGTCTTGAAAGATCAATCAAAATGCTCTAAAATGGCTGGCAATATGGGGAAACGCTACTTTTCAAATGGCTGGCAGTGAATGAGTCAATTTTCATTAGCTGTGATATGTCAAATCTGCTCAACCAATGAGCAGCCAGCTGTTTTACGCCACACATGGTATTGGGTCTGTGACCTTGGTAGCCTGTCTGACTAGGTACCCAAAATACATAATACCTGCTTTTGTTAAGTCCATTAAAGAACCTTAATTGCGAGCACTGCTTAATCAATGGAAGTATGGCGGCAATGAGCAGTATTTACCTTTCTTTTCCACTATCATTTGAAGCTTTTATGAGACTGCGCTTGATTTAGTCTATATTTGGTGTATTTAAAAAAAAAAAAAAAACTTTTTTTCATTATTCTTATTCTAAGATGTCGCTGTATGCATTTTCTTTTTTGAGTTGAATGTCTTTTGCACCAATGTGGGACAGTACCCCATTTTCGTTATGCTGTGCAATGAAGATTATAATTCTAAATCTCATTTTTTTTTTTTCCCTATGACTTTGAAGGTCAAAGATGTCCCAGCGGCTCATCTCTCACGACATCCACTCAAACACGTACAACTACAAGAGCACATACTCTCTGGAGATAGTACCAGTTTGCAAGGTACATACACTCGCACCAGCATAGAACTTTCCGCTTGACATGATGACATCAAGTTCTTAGAGTGACAAAGAATCTGATCAGTACCAGTCATACCTTGACTTAAGACATTTTTTGGGAGCCATTCACAATGGCCAGTACTGTAATTTCTCATGTTTAATATGCATTCCCCCCGAAAATTCATCAAAATTGATAGTGCATATTATACATGGGTAATAAGGAAGATGAAAGAAAATTGTCACATTCTATAGATGTGTACCTGGAAAAAAAGGATTACTTTCAATCCAATATGATTGGTAATGTCTCATGCTACAAATAGAGATGTCCCAATCGAACTTTTTCACTTTCGATCCAATACTGATATTGCAGCCTTGAGTGTCATCATTGCCCTGTGACCATCTCGCCTCACCCCCACCAGTCTTCCCAATTTTAACGCATGACACCCCACCTCACACATGCACTGTATAGGGATAATGGTTGCTAGTTGGGGACCTGGCAGTCATAGTAATAGGGTGGGTGGTGGGCATTCACATTTGTCTTGGCTTGACTCCTGGGGCCTCACCTCAGTTGTCGGGGACATGGGGCTCCCCCCCCTCTCCTGGCGCCCTCACCCGTCATTGCTCGCGGCAGGCACTTGACGTGCTCATGTTTGGGGGGGGGGGGGGTATGACTTTTTTCGGGCGGTAGCTGGCTCCTGCGTTGGGCCCTGTTGGTGGTTGGGGCCCCCATGCTCTCTGGGGGTGGTGGCAGTGGGGGGGGGTGGCCCGGAACCCTTAGCCTTTCCTTTGACTGCTGGGGGTGCTTCTGTTAGGCTGGGGGGACCGCTCTGGTCCGAGGGGGTGGGTGGCGTCCGCCTGGCTGAGTCCCCCATGAGATGGGCGTGCTGGCTTGTTCCCCCCTTGCGGGTGGAGGGGGCCAGGCCCACCCTTCCTCAGTCTGCTCGCTCAGCAACTCTATACATCTAACATGCTGGTGAGATATTAATAATAAATTCCATAGACGCGCTATAGGCTTTATTTACTTGTGCTGGGACCAGTAATAAATAATAACACAGGTTATATTAACATATCGCACAGGTTCTTACAGGTGTTTAGACACTATAAAAGCATCCCACCACACCACTCATCAGTAGATACCAAGCAACAGTTACCATGTTCATTTTTAGAGCATTTTTAACATGCAGCCCTTTTCAGTTCAACAATTTGACAGTTCTCATTTTGAACCTGGGTTGTTTCCTGTTGCCAGGACAACGTCGTGTGCCTGTCTCCGCGGCTGGCGCAGAGCCTGGGGAACATGGGACAGGTGTGCGTGTGCGTCCGTGTCACCAGTACCCTCCACCTCATCGACCCAAACACCTTGCAGAGTAAGTCCCGGCAGCCTTTTAGGCCTATTGACATCAATATTTTTTTGGTTTGTTTGATACCTATAGCTATTGAAAATATGGAGTTGGTTACCATTAAATACTCTTTTCGGAAGACGGTTGACTCCAACATCTTGTAGACCAGAGGTATCAACCTTTTTTTTATTTTTATTTTTTTATTATTTTTATTTTTTGGCTCGGGCCGCATTGTAGTTATGATTTCCCTCAGAGGGCCATTAGAACAGTGAAACCATATAAATGTTTAATCACCAAAACATATTACCATTACACAACAAATTGAGGGATAGCTAGTTTTGAAATCAGAAGACAAGGATAATAGTTTGTTCAAGTATTGTTTAAGTTACTGTAGAAAAAGGGTTTGGTAACAGAAAAATGCAATATATCAACATTGTTTATTACGATGACAATTTGGAATTTGGGTACAGATTTTAGCAAAAATCACAGATTGTGATAACCTTTAAACAATGGATATTTGAACACAAACAGTGCAGTAACACACATAGACAGGCAATATAACCACACTTATAAGCATGTATTCTTGATCCTCTGCGTAAAATGTCTAATATTACCGCAGCTTACTGGGTCACTTAGTTGTGAAAGTCTTCTTGTATCTCTGTAATCTATTATAAAAAAGCAAATGGGTACACGCTAGCTAGCAGCACATTGTTGGGCTGGAATGTATTCATGGAATTTCCATTCATTTCAGTGTGGAAAGATGAGTGTGGTCTGAGTTACAAGGTGAGTTTGAGTTACAAGTGTTTTGAGTTACAAGGTTGGTCACAGAAAAAATGAAACGCACAATTCTTACAAGACACCACAGTACTTTCTATGCCCTCACTTGTTAGAAAGGAGCACGAAAGTCATTGATTCCCTTTTCAGCTGTTTTATGAACGCTGAGAGAACGGTAAAAACAAGCACACTCTGACAGGGGCTGCTGTCTGCCACAGCTCACGTCCAGACACTCGGACGCAGACTTACCATGTCGCATGCCCCTCCCCCCAAAAAGGGACATAAATTCCCCTCCAAAATATTGGAACAGCAAGGTCAATTACTTTGTTTTTGTTGTATACTGAAGACATTTAGGTTTCAGATCAAAAGATGAATATGAGAGACAAAAGTTCAGAATTCATCTTTTATTTCATGGTATTTACATCTAGATGTGTTAATTAACTCAGGACAAAGCACCTTTTTGTTTGAAGCCACCCACTTTTCAAGTGAACAAAAGTATTGGAACAGACATTATTAAATTAACTTAAGGGGAGTAACATTTAATATTTGGTGGCATAACCCTTACTTGCAATAACTGCATCAAGCCTGCGACCCATTGACTTCTCCAGACTGTTGGAGTCTTCATTTGAAATACTTTTCTAAGCCTTTACTGCAGCCTCCCATTGACTTCTCCAGACTGTTGGAGTCTTCATTTGAATTGCTTTTCTAAGCCTTTACTGCAGCCTCTTTCAGTTCTTGTTTTTTACTGGCGTTTCTCCAACCAGTCTCCTCTTGAGGAGGTAAAATGCATGCTCGATTAGGTTAGGGTCCGGTGATTGACTTGGCCAGTCTCAGACAGTCCACTTTTCCCCCCTGATAAAGTTCTTTGTTGTGTTGGCAGTGTGTTTTTAGTCATTGTCTTGTTGCATGATGAAGCTTCTCCCGATTAGTTTGGATGTATTTTTTGACAGAAGAAATATATAAGCCATACCACAAGATGCAAACCACTCGTCAGCAAAAAGAATCAGAAGGCCAGATTGGATTGAGCAAAGAGGTACAGAGATTAACCACAAATGTCTCTGTTTCGTTGTCTGTTAATGGGAAGCCTGGCATTGCATGATGTGCACCAGTGTTGTTTATGACTTGGGAATAATTTTCTACAACGTTGTCAAAAGTCTCAGATAAGCATTCTTTCACCATCTGCACAGAAGGAAAGTACAGCACCTTTTTTCTCTGTAAAGAGAAAATGTTCATCTGATCTTGCATTTAGAGCACTTATCATATGAGCAACAGTCTTAACTTTGCCTTGCAGCTTACAGTTCAAATGGTTCAGTATCACTGCCAGATCCTGGTATAGCTGATCGGCCAAGTTCCCAGCAGAGCCGACACTCTTCTAACCACTGTAGCTGCCCCTAATTGGACATTGGAGAGGATGGAGATTACATTGGTCCCGTATTTCTCATCTTTAAGTACTGTTTTTGCAATCATCGTCATTGCTTCTTTGAAAACCTCCCCGACCTTCTTTTTCTTCAGGCGTTTTTCACCGGTCTCGTAAAATAAAACTGCTGTTTGCACAAAGCTGTCTTCAACTACTGTTTAGTTGGCATGGAAGCTTGTGTGGCACATTCTGAAATGTCTCTCCACATTTTGACGCTTTGGTGTGTTGCCACAGTCGCTCCACAAATGAGACACGCAGGATTTAACACGCAGTGGTTAAAAAACTCATCCTCCCATTCACTGTAGAAGTTATTTTTTCGTTCTTTTGCCTGCCATGTTTGTGGGGTTTACAGTACGACTTTGAACTTTTTTTGGTCTTTTCCAAATTTACTCCTGTTTAAAATAGCAACAAAATGAAAGATGTTGTGCCACGGTGACGAGTCAGCATCGCTTTCGTGAGCCGCAAGATTAGCACGCTTCCTTTTCCTTTCTCCGTTACGATTGGATGCCAGGGCTTGACAAAAAAAAAATATACTGTACCAAAGTCAGTGTAGAACATTCGTGAGACGAGACGACGGGTAAACTCGAGTAAACAACAGCCATAGATATTAATATGTACATATGACACTACCCTTTTGAGCTGCATGCATACCGTTATGCTATGTCAATGGGAATGTTGGCCCTGTCAACCGCCACATAGGCATGTCGGTTAGCCGGATCGAGTCTTCATATGTGACAACAGCGGCACAACCCGGAAATACAGGTACCAGTCGCTGTCTGGTGATTGCGCCAGTAAATGGCAGCGGCCAATTCCAGAACTAACTGATTTTGTCCGTTACAAAGGGGCGTTTTGAGTTCCAACCGGACACTTTTCTGGCCATTTAATTCAAAATCCATTGTTTCCGGGTCTATTAAATCAAGTTTCCGCTGTATCACTGATTGCGAGCGGGTCTGGAATGTATCCCCCGCCATGAACAGGGGTTCCCTAATTGAGAGGTTTGTCCCAATACCTTTGTCGATACTGTGGATCTGTGAACCAGATGCTTGCTAAGATGTCAGTCTGCCGGCCACATGTCCTCCATGACCATCCACATTGCCATCTTCCATGTGCTTCCAGTCACGACACAGCGCAGCGCGCACTGGAGGACGATGACGAGAAGACAAACACACATTTGTTATGCAAGCCTTCATCGCTCGTTAATGGCAAGGCGACTCGCGGGAAGCACTGCTTAATCAATGGAAGTATGGCGGCAATGAGCAGTAGTGCATTTCTCCTCTCTTTCCGGTGTTATCTCTCATGTTCCTCAGCAGAATTTTGAAAGGGGCAAGCACATTATTACTTAATCTTCAAACGCCATACATTTTTTTGAAGAATTGGGCTCAACTTGTCTTTTTCCTGGTAATTAATGACAGATTTGTACTTTTTTTTTCCACCCCCATAAAGTTCCTTGTATTGAAGTTCCTTCCCAATACTAATTGCTCTTATTTGTCATAGTAGTGCTACGTGAAAGGATTACACTTTAAGGGAGTTAAACAGCACATCAAGACCTGAGTTATTTCTTAGATATAATGTCCCAAAGAGAGCCACATAATTGGAGCCTCGCTATTTTTGTCATTTCTTTGCACTCATGACGCATGATTATGCTTATTATATAATAACTCATCTTCTCAAACTCGCAGTTGCCGAGGTTGATGGGAGCACATACTGGCGCCATCCCTTCAACGGCCTCTGTAACCCACGGCAACTGGAGGAGTTTATCGTTATGGATATTGACATCATCAGAGACCAGAAGCTGGCTGCTGGAGCCGGCATGAGGTCCAATAAGGTGAGTCTGGGTGTTTATACGCGGCTGCACAACAGAGTACATAATGGGGGCAGTCTGTGCGCAGTGGGGGGGCATTGCTTTTCTCTTGGAAGCAAAATCAATACTAAGCCATTACATTATTCCGTAACCTGCGTGTGGGATTCAAACCAGTGTGATAGAAATGTTTTTGTATTGATTGCACAGGGAATAATGAGGTTTGCTGAGACACAGCTCTCTGAATGCTACATTATTTTTTTTATTACTAATATTATTATTGATGCTCCTGTCACAGTAAATTGGAGCAAAGAAAATTTAGTAGTGTTGTAGCGGCTTTGCACATTCTACTGGGGGTTTATGTTAGAAATTGCATATGTGTTCTGCCATTGGACACGATAATAATAATTTGTTGTAGGTTCCATCATAAAACGTTTTAACTAACATTAACACACTTGCTAGTGCAAAAAGAAGTTAACTGCTGTTATTAATATGTAAAATATGCAGAAGGTGATTACTGCGTGTGTCTGGGAGGCAATCTCTTCACATTAGCAATAAACGGTAACATTCCTAGGTTTCTGTTCTTTTTGTTGCTTTACTGACTGTTACTGAGCAGCTGGTGACAGGCTACAGTGAACCCCCACATAGTCGCAGTTTGGTGTCGCATATTTGCAATTAACTTATGCTCCTTTATGTACTGAAAACTCAGTTTATTCGCTGTTTTTGTGGTTGGGGTAAAGCAATACAATTATTAACATTTGCGCCATCTGGTAGTAGACTTTACACCCATCTGATCGGCCTGACCGGTATCGGCCAATGATTAGCATTTTATGCTGATCGGCTTTAATGTCGTCATTCACCGATCATTGATCAGCTCCGCAAAAAATATTTACTCCGCGTCGCCATCATGTACAGTATATTTGAATCCAAAAGCTAGTTTATTTTTTAGGCTTGTCGTGTGTCTTTTGACATAGAACTGTAAATATCAGACCACCAATAGTTATTTTTAAAAAAACATGTTGGCGGTGTGGGACAGACAACACGTTTGAGACAGACAGCACATAATGCCTGGATCAGACTACAAGGCAAATTTGGTCTTTCACGATTGCACTACGTCAGACTACGGCAATAAAATCTTGTATACCACAGCATCCCTGTCTTTTACGATCACTGGGCTTTATCTTGTCAACTCAAACGTGACCGGATACACTCATTGCTGTGGCGACGACATCGCAACACGTGTATTATAAGAACAAAATGGGGGGGGGGGGGGGTAAAGGTGTGCTGGTGGTCACCGGTGCTCGGGAGATTACGTGCGTTTAAGGCTTGCTTGAGGTATGTTCACGTACCTTTTTAATATGATACGGCTCACAAGCAGGCAACAAAACATGAGGTAGCCTAGCAAGCTAGCACTAACGGTTGTAAGTAAACATGCCAGCGTTCTGTCGAATCATGCTCTAAAGTTTTGGTGTGTGAAGTAATTTAATTACAATTAAGTAATTTAATTACAGTAAGTTAGCACCCATTATTTCCGTAATGTTGGTTTGACCTGACTGATTAGAATACATTACTTGACTAGAGCAGTGATATCCAACCTTTATGGAGCCAAGGCACATATTTTACAATTGAAAAATCTCACGCCACACCAACAAACAAAAATGTCATAAAAAATGGACACATTAATTACTGTATGTACTTCCTGCCATCTAATAGAAGACCATTAATTTGTTCTGTCTGTCACTATGCCTCACTGGCAGAAATAGAGGAACATCCATCCATCCATTTTCTGTACTGCTTATCCTCACTAGGGTTGTGGGCATGCTGGAGCCTATTCTAACTGTCTTCAGGCGAAAGGCGGGGTACACCCTGAACTGGAAAAAAATACATAATTTATTGTAAATATATTTTTTTTAGCAATTAAGTACAGTACATATACAGTAAATGAACAAGTCATTTAAATAGACACAAAGCTGCTAGAATGGCCCAGCCAATCACCTGACTTGAATCCAATCGAAAATCTATGGAAAGAACTGAAAGTCAAGATCCATAAACGAAGCTCACTGGACCTTCAAAATTTTAAGACTGCTTGTGTGGCAGAATGGGCCAAAACCACACCAGAGCAATGCATGCGACTAGTTTCTCCATACAAGAACCTTGAACCTGTCATTGCAAACAAAGGCTTTTTGTACAAAGTATTAAATAAATGCTAATAGCACCTTTTGGAAATACAGTTGGTGAGAAAAATCGGGATGTGTTAAATACTTATTTCAGCTGCTGTATGCAACAACATAATGTGTTCTTAATGATTATTTATTAAGTCAAAGTGTCCTACGCCATTATTGCTAATGTATAGTTAGTTCTTATGTTTTAACAGTTACGCCCTGTTGGGCACACTCTGGTTGAGGAATTGACCAAGAGGTCATTGTTTCAAACACTACCTAAAGGAATGGTTTCATAAAAAAAAAAAAAAACAGTACGACTTAAGTCAACAATAAATGTGACAGCTAAATAAGGTATACTGTACATTCCAAGAACCACTGGTAACATAAACAGAAACAATGACATTTAACTCAACAATAAGGACGTTAATTACTGCAGGGGGGGGAAAAAATCCACATTGCATTGTGGGGATCGCGCGGCTTGACGTCACATATGCTTGTTTTTGTTAGCATTAGCAGCTAGCTTTGTGTGCGATCACGCAAATAGTTACACGCCGGGCTGGCCGTTTGCTGTCTGGGCTTCCTGTACATTACAGTCTGGCTTAGTCAGTGTAGTGTTTTCAAGAGTCAGTCTTTTACTGTATTTGTTTTTTATTCACTTTATTTACCAATCGGTCAGCACACAGCTAGCATCTATTCGACATGAAACTATATTCATGTCCTTTTCGACAAAAGTAGTGTTCAGACTGAGATACCACAGTTGGATAAAATTGTACCTTTTATATCAAGATGACAAACATCTTCCTCTTTTTATATTTTATTGTTTAAGAACTGTTTGTTTTTAATCATTTATTCTGCCACAGTTATTTTTATTTTTTCCTTATGTGCAATGCATTTTAATTGCCTCATTTTGTTTAGGTTTTTTATTTTCCTAAATTTACAGTATTAACCCTCTGATTATTGTCCCTGCATGTGTTACAGCACACCCTGGCTGAGTTGTGGGTACAAAAGACATCAGAGATGGACACCTGTCAGCAGTACCACTGCCGCACGTTCTTGGGCCACCTGCTCAACATTGGAGACCTGGTGATGGGGTGAGTCTTGATGAGTGATGACAGTTTCTCTTGGTTTGTGGAAAAGAGTGATTATGGTTTGCTGTTTTGTTTCGGACAGGTTTGACTTTGCCAATTCCAATGTCAACGACGAGTTCTTGAATAAGATGAACCCTCATCATGTACCAGATGTGGTACGTATGACTCCTCATTGAAACGCTGCAACCATTTTTACTTGATGCTGCCCTCTTGTGCAGAAACACAGTACTGACTGTGACACTAATTGCACTTTGAGTCATTAAAATATCAACTTGACTTTAAGGTGCTAATCAAGAAGAGCTATGACCGCAGCCGCAGAGTGAGACGCAGGAACTGGAAACTGCAGGAGATGGCCAGAGACAAAGATGGCATGGATACAGACGACCAGCGGTACCACAGTCCTATTTCATTTTTTTTAAGTTTAAACTTTACAGTGAAAATAAATGGCTTGTAAATTTGAAACCACAGGGAAGTGTTATTAACAACCCTGTCAAATTTGAATTGTAAAAAAATCAAGTATATCAAATTAGGCTTTAATAACATGAACATGAAAGTCATGAAAAATCAAGCTGTTGTCTCTGCTCTCAAACGCTGTGGGTGTCTCCACTAAATACACTAAAACCACGCCCTGCTCAACTGTCACTCTAATTCTACGACCTCTAAAAAATGATGCTTGCATCTAGCATCATTCTTACACCTACACATAACTACATGTTTGAGCTGCGAAAATATAAATATACAGCACATCTGGGCAATGTACGGCCGGTCCACAGTCCCTGACTGCCCCTCGCGGCATTTATGAAGTGAAAATAAAATATAAAAAGTATGCACTGCTTTTATTGTGATGTCCAAAATTGGGAGAAGAGGGGAATTTGCCCTGGTAATTATTTGGGAGTCCTAACTAAGAACGACTAATATGAGTTTGTGTTTTGTGCTCATAATTTCATCACACTTTAAAAATATTGAAAACATGGACACTATAGCGATGATGATTGGGAATTTTAATTACATAGTAATGTAATATTAATGTGTAGTAGATAAGTCATTTTATTGTGACTAAGTTTTTATTTTTCTTGCTATTCCACCTTTCTCAGCATGTCGCTTGTGATTCACGGCCGACAACAAGGCGGTCTAAAGCGACCACGCCTGCGGACTAGCAGAAGAAGAAGCATTTTCGGGTGTAGGCATAGCTATCAAGCTAACTCCACATCACAGTTGCGGCGGATAACTGCTGATGCATAAGAAGGCGGTCAAGTTCTTATATAGTGGGGGAGGGACAACTCAAGTCGGGGCCTACGTGCATCACTGGGACCCACTTTAGCCACCCCCCTCTCGCCCCCCCCAAAAAATCAGGAAAACTGACATGGTGAAAAACAGTTTAACACTATATCTCCACAACTGAGTTCTACATAGTTCTCAGTTGTTGCAGGTGTTTTCAGCACTCCTCTTCAAACATGTACAATGTATTTAGAAACAAAGACAGGCTCTTTGAGAATAGGACCAAAATGGAATCCTCTCTAATGCAACCCAATATTTTTGGCTTTTGTTGGCTGGCAATACAAGCTTCCTCTGTTAACTCTGCATTTTTGCCCTCAGACAATACCAAGACTTCCTGGAGGACCTGGAGGAGGATGAGGCTCTGAGGAAGAATGTTAACATCTTCAGAGGTGAGCAGCTGGACACCGCAAGCTTTCCGCTGCCGCTAAATTTGTCTCATATACCGTCTGTGTCGGCTTACAACATCAGTGGAAATATATTCATAGATAGTTACAGTATGTTACCAAGTATAGTATAGAAATGTATACAGTGGTGTTTTAGTTAAATTACTGCTGGTAGGCTACACGCTACAAACAATGTTACGCTCTTTCTCTGCTTTAACTTGTCTAGCCAACTGTCAGTGGTTCTCTTTGTACACTTTTTTTTTTTTTTTTAACACCCTGTGCTACCTAAGAAAATACTTAGCTCTCCAAATGTGACCATAATGACTAACATTAAAATTCAGTAACATAGTAGGCCTTCATCAAAAGCGACGCAGAGGTTTTGTTCCTAAAAAGTAGGGGGCAGGGGGAATTAATGTAGGCCACTGAGTTTGAACATTAACACTTCACTTAAATATAGGAAAATAAAATAACTGTGCTTAATAGTGCACAAAAATGAAAATAAAATGTAATTAAATGTTTTAAAACAAACAGTTCTTAAAGACTGTCTTGTACTGTTCTGTATTGTTGAACTGAACTGTACTTAAAAAAAACTATTGTAACTGAAAAGTAAAAAATGTACTGTACAGGATTGAAAATAAATTTAAACAGGATGTACGCATAGTTACAAACTTCATTATATGCTTGATGGCATTGCAAGTTTGTTGTAAATTGTATTCATATTAATTCAATTATTTGTCCGTGCACCATTAGAGAGAGCAGCGTACTTCTAGTGGTACTCGTACCACTTTTGGAGAATCAGTGATCTACTTGATTCATTTTAACTTCAGTATAACTTCACAACTGCTGTTTTTTTAGTTGGATAGCAGTGGAAACCCCATAAGCATAATTGTTGCTAGGCAGACTTTTAAAGCCTCATAAAAGATTGGCATACAACTGGGTTAGAGTCCCCCACTGCCCTGCCATTTAAGGACAGAGACATGCACGAACATAAGACGTAACACTGGAAAAGGCTCTGAGAAATATAGTGTAGAAAATGATGAGATGCAGGCATTTTGTTGGTTTGTTAGTGAACCTGTATGTAGAATATATATTATGTAGTATTATGAGACAAGTTTTTTTTTTTTTTTTTTCTCATCTTAATTTTTAAACCAAGTCTGAAAGAAACTGCAATAAGCTTTTTTTTCATCACAGCACTACCTGGTGGACTCAGTAAGGCACTGCCTCATTTGTCGACAATCCACTATTCCCACTGAATTTCTGAATATTCATTTCAGACTCCTCAAAGATCCCGGTGGAGAGCGACACCGATGATGACGGCGCACCACGTATCTCCTTGGCGGAAATGCTGGAGGAGCTCAGCCTCTCGGACGCCACGGGAGGCGAGGGGGCTGACATGATAGAGTAGACAAAGCCACACCGCAAGAGCTGAGCTAAAGCATCTCATTTCTACTAGCCAGAAGATTGCGACTTGATTGAACCAGGTTATGTTCTAAATCATGCAGTTTATTCGGTTCATTAGTTTCTGCCTGCACTTCCCCTAAAGGAATAACATTTTAGCAATCAAAATCATGTAATATTTTGAATAAGTGGGAGAGTCAATGTCAAAAATACATATTTCTCCATATGTGAACTACTTTGGGATGCTTTGCTTGAAACCTCCACCAGAGAGCGCTGTAGTTTTAAAGGCACGGATGGGCAAAAATTGATTAGTTGCTCAGTCGCTCAACCTTGTGGTCAATGCTCCATTGGTGTCGAAATGGCTCCAGATTTGTGGTGCCAGAACACTGCCATTAAGTGTCTCTAAAATATTAGAGATTAATATTGGCACAAAAACGAGTTTTGGATTCAATTGAAAAATAAAATTCAGACATAAAAAAAAATGCAATGACTTCTTTTGATGGCGGCACGGTGGACGACTGGTTAGCACGTCAGCCTCACCGTTCTGAGGACCGGGGTTCAAATCCGGTCTCGCCTGTGTGGAGTTTGAATGTTCGTCCCGTGCCTGTGAGGGTTTTCTCTGGGTACTCCAGTTTCCTCCCACATGCCAAAAACATGCATGGTAGGATAATTGAAGACTCTAAATTTAAAAGAAATTAGTGCAAGAAAAGTAAAACTTGTTGCACCATTTGTAACCTATAACCTGGACAACTCAATTTTATTTTATTTTTTAAATCTTTTTGAGAGAGAACAAGCTATTGGGAATAATGTGGTTGCATATGTTTGCACACCTTCATATAACTGGAATGTGGCTGTGTTCAGAATTAACAAGACACGTGTTTGGGAGATTTTGTTTTGGTCCAATGAAACCAAGGTTGAACGTGTAAATCTAAAAGGTATATTTGGCACAAACGCAACACTGCTCATTACCAAAAGTGAAGCGTGAGTGTGGGAGCATCATGCTTTGCGGCTGTTTTCCGTCACCTGGAGCTGCCTTGGACTAGGTGGAAGAAATTATGAACAGTTTGAACTAGCAGTCAGTGTTAGCCCAAAACCTTCAGGCTTCTGCCAGAAAGCAAACAAAAAAGAATCAGGAAGAGCATTCTAGAACAGCAGAAATTTATTGGGGTTAATTCAGAAGCACTTTAAATGGTGTGTGCTAACTCCCATTTAACATGAGTTGAAATGTGATTGGTAATTTCTGAACACAGCCACATCCCAGTTATAAGATGGTGTGCATAATTGTGCAACCACGTCAGTTGCTTATTTTCACTTCCCCTTTCAAAGTTTTTTTTTTTCTGTTGCTTTGTACAGTTTAAAGGTCACATTAATGGTGGTTTATTGTGGTCTTGTTTAGTTTTTTTTTTTTTTACCAGTATCACAAACCTTTTGAACAGGGGGAAGAGACTTATATATATATATATATATATATTTATTTATTTATTTATTAAATTTTTTGGGTATCCACTATAGAATAGTTCAGTTATTACACATAGTGCATGTGAGGGGTGAGATACTGAACTAATGTGATCTCACACTGAAGGAATGAACTAGTGAAGTGTGTGTGACACTAACTTGAAGATTGAGGGAGAAAGAAGTGCCAGGTTTTTCCCCAAAACCCCTGAGCTGTCAGAAGGGAGTGCCAGTCCTCCCCACAGTAACACAAAAAACAAGCAGTCATTTGATCTTGGGAAAGTGAATGAACCGAATCACGTGTGCATCTGAGTGGTGACGGGTGTCTCTAACAATGTCAAACGAAGGTTCTACTTTTCTTTTTTCTTTTTTTTTTTTTTTTTTTTTTTTTTTTTTTTTAAATATAACTTTCCATCACACACCGTTCTCCCTGATATCTTTGCATATGTGCAAAGTCAGCCCTGGTAACCAACACCCTTTTAATACACCGGTACAGGTCAAACCTGACTCAGCATGTTTACATTTGCTGCTTAAAGTGGATGTAAAAAAGAGTGTTACCTATATTACCTATAGAGGCTGCACAGAATACTCTACATTGTGTATTGGTGTGAGGCCGAATTGATGTTTGTCTATATGATCTGTGATTGGCTGGAGACCAGTGAATCTAATGACAAGCGCTATAGAAAATTAATGGATATTACCTGTACAATTCAACTGGAAATTACACTTGTTAAAGATGCATACCCAAGCCATGGCACTACTACCACCATGCATCACTGATTAGGTGGTAGTCAAGTCCATAAATATTTGAACATCTACACAATTCTCATCTTCTTGGCTCTTAACACCACCACAATTGGTTTGAAATGAAGCGAACAAGATGTGCTTTAACTGTAGACTTTTGGCTTAAATATGAGGTATTTACATCCAAATCATGTAAACGGTGTAGGAATTCAGTTTGTATCCTGTGCTGTGAAAAAGTATTGGCCCCCTTCTCAAATGCTTGTATTTTGCAGGTTTCCCCACTTTAAGATCATCAAATAAATAACAGAAAAATATAACCCCAGTGAGCTTAAAATGCTATTTTTAAATGATTTCATTGATTTAAGGGGGAAAAAAATTCACAGTTCCTGGCCCTGTGTGGAAAAAGTAATTAGGGTTACAAAAGCCATTTCTAAAGCTTTAGGATTCCAGCAAACCATAAGGTGATGCATTATTCTCACATGGGGAAAAAAAAAGGGAAAGTGTGGAAATGTCGCAGGAGTGGCCGGCCTACAAAGATTACTGTGAGAGAACAGCAATGACTCATCCAGGAGGCTACAAAGGAACTCAGGACAATTTCTAAAGAACTGCAGGCCTCCCTTGCCTCAGTTAAGGTCAGTGTTCATGACACAACAATAAGGGAGAGACTGGGCAAAAATGGAATCCATGGCAGAGTTCCAAGGCAAAAACCACTGCTGACCAAAAAGAACATAAAGGCTTGTCTTACTTTTGCTAAAAGATTAAAACCTGAATGATTTGCAAGACTTGGGAGAATATTATCTGGACTGACGAGATGAAAGTTGAGCTTTTTGGAAGGTGTGTGTCTTGTTACATGTGGTGTAAATGTAGCACAGCATTTCAGAAAAAGAGCATCATACCAGCAGTCAAATATGAAGGTAGTATGATGTTCTTGGGCTGATTTGTTACCTGGGCAACTTCCTGTGACTGATGGAACCATGATTTCTGCTCTTTAACAGAAAATCCTGAAGGAGAATGTTTAGCCATCAGTTTGTGACCTCAAGCTGAAGCGCCCTTTGGTTTTGCAGCAGGATAATGATCCAAACCACACCAGCAAGTCAACTTCTGAATGGCTTAAAAAAACAAAATGTAGGTTTTGGAGTGGCCTCGTCGAAGTACATACTTGAATCTGATTGAAATGCAGTGGCGTGACCTTAAAAAGGCCGTTCATGGTCGAAAAGCCTCCATTTTTGCTGAATCGACACAATTGTGTGAGGAAGAGTGGGCCAAAATATCTCCACAGAGATGTGAAAGACTCATTGCCACTTATAGAAAACGCTGGATTTCAATTGTTGCTGCTGAAACTGGCCTTTACCATGGCACTGTATGTGTCGCCCACTTTTTAAGGGACCAAATGTAATGGGACAACCCTGAATGTCATAAGCGGTATTGACAATGGATGAATGAATGTTTCTCTTAGTTTTTGTCAAGTCCTCAAAACAGAGACTTGAGTTGATTCGAGTCCCCATCTCTGGTAGTTACTCAGATGCAGTATTCATATTTCAAATGATGTCAAAGTTTTGGAAAGCCCTGCATTTTACATTTTTCTTTGGTAGATGCATTTTTTTTTTTTTGTTGCACAGCGACAGTATATGCATCAATCTTTTTTTCTACATAGGACAGACATTTTAATTGTGCTAAGGGATTTGTTTCTTATTCCCTTGTACAAGTTTTTTTGCGGGGATAGAGGGACTTTTCGAAATGAATTATTCATGTCATTGAATGTGTTATAGATCTTTTTTCCCCCCACTATAGGAAAAAGCACAAACACAGCAGTGTGAACCCACATATAACCGTTTGGTCGTGGCGGCGCTGCCTGTGTTTACATATCAAAACTGCATGTTGTTGTTGTTGTCAAGTGTAGGAACAGACGGTCACCAAAGTGTGTGGACGGGGAGGCAATTTTTCCCAACTGTCTGTCTTGTGGTAAAGCAAAGAAACATCTCTTCTAATGATCACTATGCATTAGGAGGTAAATATACTTTAACGCCATCAAGTCCACACCGATGTAATGTAATAGATATTAAACCGGACGTTAATTTACAATGGCTTTGAACTGGTCTGTTTAGATACACATACTTTTGCTACGGCCGCACCATCGTATAAGCTCCTACAAAAAGTGGGAGCTGTTGTTAAGAAGAAGGTGGCCTGAAAGGAAAGGGATCCAAGTATCGTTCCCCTACCTAGCATCGTACCCTAACCCTAAATTCCCTGGGAAGCGACCCACTGCTCCAGTGTGTCATCACTGCTTTCCCCCAACCATTCATCCCCAAAAGAATTCAGTCGGCGACGCACACACCTTTACCTTTCTCTATTTACATCTTTTTAATATTGTCGTCATCCATGGGTCTTTGAAAAAGTAATGAACCTTTTTAGATAAAGGGTACACCCCAAATAACCAAGTGTCAAGGTTGGGGTGGGGTGGGGGGGTTCCAACTTTGACACCCCTAAGCGGGCCCACCCTAACCCGTTTTGATACAAAGGCAGATGCCCAGGGCCACTAAGCTGCAATTGATGCAGACCTCCCCCGCGCCATTGCTGTGCATCAGAATCCTCATCCTCAGCATCTGAGGGGTTGCAGTAAAGTGTCCAGGTGCATTCAAATACCTCGGTAAAACACAGCACTTTCATTCAAAGCCCGTCTGTTTGACTTGTGCATGCTCTGCACCTGCCAGCCAGGTGAGCAGCAGCGGCGTTTGTGGGCGTGGTGCCGTCGACGCACTCTGCACTTCTTACTGCATATTGGCTTGACACCAACTGGTAAGACAGCCCCCCCTGGCGCACCCCGCAAAGGCAGCAGCGCAGAGCAGCAAACGGGCCGCGATCGGCGCTTATAAATAAATAAGAGATCATACGTAGGACGCCTCACTTCTTTAAAGGTGAGTGGCTTTGTTTTGATCATTTGGCGCTTTCTCAGCTGCTGTCACGTCCAAGTATCATCCTTCAATTGCGCCAATTTATTGTTACACGGACGTGTGAGACATACTGTATTTCACAATTTATGGAGGGGAAAAATGCGATTCATTAAAATAGACATTTATATAGCCTATAGAGTTATAGGATGTTTCAAATAAGTTTGCTGAGTTGATAGTAAATTCTAGAATACGCGCACCTGATGGCCACACCCCCTTGCAACTTCACAGCATCTGTTATTGCCCGCAGCTTTGAAAGCCACTGCATTAAATATGTTGACTCTGTATGGAAAACCACGAATACATTCCAGCCTCCCCAAAAAGCTCAACAAAAAAATTTGCAATGTGTTTTTAAAAAGGGAAATAGGGCTCTATAATTTTAAGTTTATAAAAACATACTACTAACATAAATAGAATGCAAGGAATTAAACAGTTTGTGCATCATGATTAGTTCATTGCAGCTTTTTCTGGTGTGTGTGACTTGGCCTCTTGGGGGCACTATAATACATTCACTCGGACACAAATGAAGAAGAGGTCGGCAACAGCTGTAAGTGACTCAGTAAGGTGCCATAATATTAGTTGTATTTCACTGAGGATAAAGAATATATGCCTATGAGTATGGTTATATTGTCTGTCTACATGTGTTGATGCACCGTTAGTGTTCAAATATCCATTCCGTTTTGCATTGTTTGTTAGCATTTAGATGAGCTGACTTTAGCATGGTAACGCTTTGTCCATCCATCCATTTTCTGAGCCGCTTCTCCTCACTAGGGTCGCGGGCGTGCTGGAGCCTATCCCAGCTATCTACGGGCAGGAGGCGGGGTACACCCTGAACTGTTTGCCAGCCAATCGCAGGGCACATACAAACAAACAACCATTCGCACTCACAGTCATGCCTACGGGCAATTTAGAGTGTCCAATTAATGCATGTTTTTGTGTATGTGGGAGGAAACCGGAGTGCCCGGAGAAAACCCACGCAAGCACGGGGGGAACATGCAAACTCCACACAGGCGGGGTCGGGGATTGAGCCCCGATCCTGAGAACTGTGAGGCTGACGCTCTAACCAGTCGCGGTAAAGCTTTGTGTTTGGTTAAAAATACACAACATGCCATTCTCTTTGTTTTACTGTATGTTTAGTTTGACAGAAAGCTTCAACTGCCACCATCTAGCGCTCGTATCTCACATTTTTACTTGTAAATCAAAGCAAATAAATGGCCAAACGACAGTATATAGCTCAAATGACCCATAAATCGGGTCACTCATATTTCAAGGCACCGTTGTATTGTTAAATGAATCGTCGAAACAATACCTCTGTCAAGGCAATCTTCATATTCGAGAGTATAATCTCTAATCTGCCCTAATCCAGCCTGGAGGATGAACTTCAAGAGCCTGAGGGAGTACCTGGCCTGGCTCTACTACCAGTACCTTCTCATCACCGGCATCTACGTGTTGGAGCCTTGGGAGAAGTCCATCTTCAACTCGGTCCTGTTCTCGGCCGTCGCCATGGTGATCTACACCTCCTACGTCTTTGTGCCCATCCACGTGCGCCTGGCGCTGGAATTCTTCTCTGGCATCAGCGGCGGCCAGCCGGAGAGCGCCATGGCCCTCATGAACTGAGATGGGGACGCAATTCCCCCCACGGACATTGATTGATTAGGAATGAAGTCGATTGTGTGGAATTGATTATCACTTAATCACGTTTTGACGCGATAGCGACAAAACGGAATGGCTGCTTGATTCACTTTCAACTAGTTTGCTGTGTAAAGAAGTGCAACTTGACAGCTACAGGAAGCTGAGCTACATCTACACTATGGCAAGTCTTTGATCGTGCTCGATATAACGTGGGCACAGAAGCAGAAGTTCAGAACACTGTTAGTCC
This sequence comes from Phyllopteryx taeniolatus, assembly GCF_024500385.1. Classification (NCBI taxonomy): domain Eukaryota; kingdom Metazoa; phylum Chordata; class Actinopteri; order Syngnathiformes; family Syngnathidae; genus Phyllopteryx; species Phyllopteryx taeniolatus. Next base: position 11,562,108 of record NC_084509.1, read on the forward strand.
ATGATTTTATCCATCAAGGGAATGTAATCAAATGTCCATCCCTACTTTAAGATGTCTGTCCTCTGAGCCAGTCAAGATGAAGATTACGACATTTTCACGCCCAAACGCCCTGAAACAGTATTAGATTCTCAACGGCCATTTTCACGCCCCCCCTGTCAACTGTCGTTTGTGTTGTTTTGATTTCCTTTTCTCTCACCACATGATGCCTTGTGTAAGTGCCCGTCAGTTTTGCATGAGAGGATCCAGTACGAGCAGATTTGCATTCTCCTCTCACTACAAAATTGGCGCTTCCGTAGACATTGTCTTGATCGTTCCACAATGTTGTGTGACTTATTATTTCTGCTCAGTCTGCCTCGATTTTCGGTGCTTCTCCATACTTGTCCTTTTCAGTTTGTGTTAAACGTGCCATTCAATGGTTAAACGTGAAGCCCATTTTGAGCTCTGTTGCTAACCAAAACAACAGCGCCTATTGAGGCCAGTAAACGGTCTTTTAGAATAATTAAAGCTTAAATGAGGTTGCCTGTTCTGCACTAATGATCTTACAGCTTTTTTTAAGGAGAGTTTCAGTAGCTCCTGAAATGAAAGCCCCACAACGTTGTGTTTGTGATTTATTAGTCCCGCCCAGTCTGGATTGGTTCGTGTTGGTGTTTCTCTGCATTTCTATGTAATACAGTAATTAGCGAGAGATCATGCTGGAAATAGCGAAAAAAAAAAAGCAAATCTGCTTTCTAATCACGCGCTTCTTTGATTTGCCACTTTTAAGGGCTTGATATTTATACAAAGTTCTATATTTATATACATATACTGTACCGGTTAATGCTTGGCTGGTTTCAATGGCAATTACCACTGGTTTTTTATTTTATTTTATTTTTTAAAATATAGATATTTATATCTGTTGCAGGGCGGCACGGTGGACGACTGGTTAGAGCGTCAGCCTCACAGTTCTGAGGACCCGGGTTCAATCCCCGGTCCCGCCTGTGTGGAGTTTGCATGTTCTCCCCGTGCCTGCGTGGGTTTTCTCCGGGCACTCCGGTTTCCTCCCACAACACAAAAACATGCATTAATTGGAGACTCTAAATTGCCCGTAGGTGTGAATGTGAGTGCGAATGGTTGTTTGTTTGTATGTGCCCTGCGATTGGCTGGCAACCAGTTCAGGGTGTACCCTGCCTCCTGCCCGATGACAGCTGGGATAGGCTCCAGCACGCCCGCGACCCTAGTGAGGAGAAGCGGCTCAGAAAATGGATGGATGGATGGATATCTGTTGCATTCTCTTGTGGCCCTAAAACACACCATACAATTTGCTCCAACTTTATGTGCTTTTGTTACACATGTATCATGAATGAAAATCTATTTTTGTTTTATTATCAAATCAAAAATAAAGATATTAGAAACACATATAGTACTGCTCTTGCGCGGCTCATGCACAGTAACTCGGCAGCAGTCACCAGGTCTTTCTTTGTGAAATGAGCACGTTGCTGACACAATAGTGTTGATTCTTCCAATAACAGACCAAGTCACCAAACCTGTTCTCCACCGCTGATGGTGATGGTGCAGCAATGAAAAGCCTCAAGGGCTTCACTTTCTACATGACTGTTTTTTCTGCACATGCTGCTGCTGTGTGTGTGTGTGCGTCTTTGTAGTCTTAATGACGTAACTATAACAGTATTGATCTAATACGTGACCGAGTAACATTAAATCACACACCTTTACTGATCTTTTGCATATGGCAAATATTTTTTTCATTCACCTTAATTTACCTTACAAGACTAATAAAGTATATGATGGATTTATTTATTACCTCAACTCTTGATGTATTCACAGCCAAACAGCCAAAAATATGTTTATACATTTTGATTTTTGTTTCATTTTTCATTTTCAACTGTATATATTTTGTTAGTATTCTATTTTATGTTAAATAAAATACTTTTTTAACATTTTGATTTATTTGTTTTACTATTTTTATCGTAACATATTGTTCCATGCCCTGGGATTGACTGGCGACCAGTTCAGGGTGTACCCCGCCTCTCGCCCAGAGTAAACTGGGATAGGCTCCAGCACACCTGTGGCCCTAGTGAGTATCTGCGGTATGGAAAATGGATGGATCATATTGTTCCATTTCAATCCGAATTGTTTTATTTTTGTCAAGGTCCATTTTAAAAAAAAATTATTTTAACATTTAAAAAATAGATGTTTATGTATTTCTTTAAATGAGCGAATTTTTTTTATTATTGTACTTTTTAATCCATCCATCCATCCATTTTCTACCGCTTATCCGAGGTCGGGTCGCGGGGGCAGTAGCTTTAGCAGGCACGCCCAGACTGCCCTCTCCCCAGCCACTTCATCCAGCTCTTCCGGGGGGATCCCGAGGCGTTCTCAGGCCAGCTGAAGGACGTAGTCTCTCCAGCGTGTCCTGGGTCGTCCCTGGGGTCTCCTCCCGGTGGGACGTGCCCGGAACATCTCACCAGGGAAGCGTCCGGGAAGCATCCGAATCAGATGCCCCAGCCACCTCATCTGGCTCCTCTCGATGTGGAGGAGCACCGGCTCTACTCTGAGATCATCCCGGATGACCGAGCTTCTCACCCTATCCCTAAAGGAGAGCCCGGACACCCTGCGGTGTAATTTTGGCCGCTTGTATCCGGGATCTCGTTCTTTCGGTCACGACCCACAGCTCGTGACCATAGGTGAGGGTAGGAACGTAGATCGACCGGTAAATCGAGAGCTTTGCCTTTCGGCTTAGCTCCTTCTTTACCACAACGGATCGATACAAACCTTTTAATGTTTTTATTAATTTTGAAAATGTTAATCGTATTTTTATATGAGATTCTTAATTCTTATTTTGATTCATATTGTAAAATAGTTTGCATAAATAAAGTTGAGATTGATTATATTCTGATTTATTTATTTTTTACTGGTTTTTCCTCGTCTTTATGTCAGTATAAGCATTAAAACCTAATCAGTTCAATTCTATCACAGAGAGACCATCAGCAGTGGACGTAAGCATTGGCCTTGAACTGTGGCCGTGGTGGTTTGGTGCCTCTCTCAACCATCAACCATTTTGGTGGTCTAAACAGCACATGGTAAACAAACATTTTTCTTGCAAAATTGTGATGACGCAGAATCAGTAGTAAACGGATACCTCCATCTTTTTATGGGAGCATGAAACCATTAAAACAGCTTTTGTTTTTTTACAATTCTGCACAATTCCCCTATCTGCAAACAAAAAAACAATTGATCCCGCTGAGCCGGTGCTTGTCTGGAACCGCCGTCTACCTTTTGAAGGAGCCTCCTGTATTTACACCTCATTTGGGTCAAAGGTTATCTCCATGATGACGAGTCAGTTTTCTGTGACGGTTGGTAATAAAAACACCTGGGAGTGGGGGTGGGGGGCTGAGTGGCTGAGTGTGTGGTGGAACTGGAAACCTCCACAGGACACAGACCCCATGGCTACCAGACACTCAGTCTCATCTTACTCGGAAAGCCCGGAAAGACTTTAAATATTCATCTCGTCACACCTTTGACAACACACACACACAGACTCTCACACACACACACACAAATGTCTGTCTGAATTGGATTATCCATCCATCCATTTTCTGAGCCGCTTCTCCTCACTAGGGTCGCGGGCGTGCTGGAGCCTATCCCAGCTGTCATCGGGCAGGAGGCGGGGTACACCCTGAACCGGTTGTGAATTGGATTAGTTATTTAAATTTTTTTAAATTGTATTCACTACAAGACTCTAAATTGCCCGTAGGTGTGAATGTGAGTGTGGATGGTTGTTTCTATGTTCCCTGCGATTGGCTGGCAACCAGTTCAGGGTGTACCACGCCTCCTGCCCGATGACAGCTGGGATAGGCTCCAGCACGCCCGCGACCCTAGTGAGGAGAAGCGGCTCAGAAAATGGATGGATGGATATTCACTACAGCGGCACGGTGGGTTCAGAAAATGGATGGATGGATGTATTCACTACATTCTTTCATTATTGTATAGCATTGTGTGTATTGGTTTTGAGTTGTGGTAATGTTAACTAATGTTAGCTAGAAGCATGCAATCAACTCAAGATGATATTAACGACTGCTCTGACAGCCTGCTATTATAATTCATGAAGTTGGCTAACAACAATAGTTGTAGTAATTATTTCTTGGTTCAGATTGTCTTTTGCCATGTTGATGGTAAATTTGTGCTGGAATTTTCAACAAACCGCAATAAAGGATCCCACTAGAAAGATAAAATAATGAACTTGAGTGACATGCATAAGTTCCTGTCACGTCGGTGCAATATCACAATTTTAATATTTACAGTATGTACTACAGTGCCAGCCGGCCCAATCCAGACATGCTGCCAGATCTCGTCTGATCTCGAAAGCTGAGCAGGGTCTGTCCTGGTTAGTACTTGGATGGGAGACAGCCTAGGAATACCAGGTGATGGGGTTGGGCAATAGGCCAATCACTTGCTCCCGTAAAAAACTACAGGTTACAGAAACCGCAACTGCGGCCTAATGTGCGTCACGGCATTGAGAGCGCCAACTAACTGTAGTGCCGGGAGAAGTGGACACAGACTTCCCGGCATGCCTAGCAGCATGTTATACATGTGCGAATTACATGTCAAGCATAATGATAGTCATTGTTTTTGTTTGTGTTTCCCCATAATAATAGTTGTCTGTGTTTTACACCTGTTGGTTTTAATTTTTCTTGTATTGTTGTTCCGCAAGTGTGGGCTGTGCTTTGTCTCGTGACTCCTTGCTCGTTTTCATTGTGCGGCAAATGCATAGTCAGTGCACATGAGCTGCTAATGCTGCTGTCTTACTGTGTAGTAACTGTATGGAGGGGGTCAATAGTTGGGTCCAGGCACAGCATTCAGGGGGCACTGGCCCCCCTGACCTCCTAGAACCACCACTGTGCAGTACCTCGAGAAAACCCCACAAGCATGGGAAAAACATGCAAACTCGAAATTCAAACCCAGAACCTCAGAACTGTGAGGCAGATGTGCTAACCACTAATAAACTGTGAATTAGCAAAGCAAAGCATCCATCCTTCGATTTTCTGAGCCGCTTCTCCTCACAAGGGTCGCGGGCGTGCTGGAGCCTATCCCAGCTATCATCGGGCATGAGGCTTGGTACACCCTGAACTGGTTGCTAGCCAATCGCAGGGCCAAAGCAAAGCAAAGCAAAGCAAATTTATTTATATAGCGCATTTCATACACAAGGTAACTCAATGTGCTTTACATGATTAAAAGCATTTAAAAACAAAGAAAAAAACAGCTTATATAAACATTTAAAAGAAATAGAAAAAATAAATAAAATAAAAGTACAATTAAAACAGAGTACAGTGCAAGAAATGTCATTTAAAAGTGGAAATGCTCTAAAAAGCACAAGGAAAAAGAAGAGTTTTTAACGTGGACTTAAAAACAGGCGAGGGACTAGACAAAGCATGGCTCCAAAAAACCCTATGATGAATAAAACTAATGGATGTAGGTTTCCCTTGCCCGGACGCAGGTCACCGGGGCCCCCCTCTGGAGCCAGGCCTGGAGGTGTGGCTCCAAGGCGAGCGCCTGCACCCATGGGGCCTCGCCCCTTCCCATGGGCTCACCACCTCCGGAGGGGCCATAGGGGTCGGGTGCAGTGTGAACTGGGCCGATCCCCGGCTACAGAAGCTGGCTCTCGGGATGTGGAATGTCACCTCTCTGGCAGGGAAGGAGCCCGAGTTGGTGTGTGAGGTTGAGAAGTTCTGACTAGAAATAGTCGGGCTCGCCTCCACACACGGTTTGGGCTCTGGTACCAGTCCTTTTGAGAGAGGTTGGACTCTCTTCCACTCTGGAGTTGCCCACGGTGAGAGGCGCCGAGCAGGTGTGGGTATACTTATTGCCACCCGGCTTGGTGCCTGTACATTGGGGTTCACCCCAGTGGACGAGAAGGTAGCCTCCCTCCGCCTTCAGGTCGGGGGACGGGTCCTAACTTTTGTTTGTGCCTATGCACCAAACAGCAGTTCAGAGTACCCACCCTTTCTGGAGTCTTTAGAGGGTGTGCTGGAGAGCGCTCCCGCTGGGGACTCCATCGTTCTGCTGGGGGACTTCAATGCTCACGCAGGAAATGACAGTGAGACCTGGAAGGGCGTGATTGGGAGGAACGTCCCCCGATCAGAACGCGAGTGGTGTTCTGTTATTGGACTTCTGTGCTCATCATGGATTGTCCAATCACAAATATCATGTTCAAGCATAAGGGTGTCCCCACGTGCACTTGGCACCAGGACACCCTAGTTCGCAGTTTGATGATCGACTTTGTGGTCTGTAGTCATGTGGAGACACTGCTAGATATAACTGTGTGTCATCTGCATAGCTATGATAGTCAAAATTAAAGTTCTGAAGAATTTGACCCAAGGGTAGCATATACAAGCTGAACAGCAGGGATCCAAGAACTGACCCTTGAGGGATCCCATAGTTGATTGCCATTCGATGAGATTGAACACTTCCAATGGTTACAAAATAACTCCTTTCCTCCAGATAGGACCTGAACCATTTAAGGACTGTTCCATTTAGTCCTACCCACGTTTCCAACCTGTTCAGCAGTATGTTATGATCTACCGTATCAAAAGCCGCCGAGTTAAGTTTAAGAAATTGCTGAGTTGATTAAAAATAACTTTCTCAACAATCTTGGCTATGAAAAGGAGATTTGAGATGGGTCAATAGCTTTCTAACATGGAAGCGTACAGTGTTGTATTTTTTAGAAGAGGCTGCTACTTTAAGGGCTTTGGGAAACTGGCCAACATCTTCCTCCCACAGTCCTCCAAAATTCTTCTTAGGTTCAGTAAAGACTCTAATCTTAATTGTTGCAATTTGATTGTGAGTGGTTGTTTGTCGATATGTGCTCTCTGATTGACTGGCACCCAAAGTCATCTGGTATAATGAAAAACAAGGAAACCCTTTTTTTAAAGCTATATTTTTGTATTTTTTTTTTAATATTTTAACATTTGTATTTATTTTTCATTCATATTATTTATATGAATTTTATTTAACATTTTTTTGATATATTTTATATTTTTAAAATGTTATTGTTTTGATTATTTTATTTTGTTTAAATTTTGGAATTAAATAATTAAAAAATAGATATGTATTGAATAGTTTTAATGATTGATTAATATAGATATATATAATATATATTATTGATATGCATGATCAAACAGTTTTCATATTAAATAACATTTTAAAATGGTTTATCAATTTTTGTCAGTAGATTCTTAGATATTTTTCACTTGTGTTAATGTTTTTTAAGATTTTTTAACATTGTGTATTAGTTTTGATCCATATTTGATTTTCTTTTTTATTCTGAATTGTTTTCGAATTTATAATTATATTTTTCAAACCTAGTAAGAAGTCGGACATTCCATCCATGCCTTCATGTCATTTTTAAAAATTTGGTTATTTTATAATTTAAAAAAAAAAGAAACGTTTTTTAAAATCCATTTTTCAATTTTGTTTTCATGTTTAATTGAATTTTAAAATGGTTTACTGTATACGCGTTTATATCAGGAGATTTTTTAAATATTTTTTAAATGATTTGTTTTGTGTTAATGTTGTAGAATTGTGTATTTTTTAAATTGTATTGGCTCCAGTGCGATTGAAAGTCAATGTAGGCCTTTCAAAGGTTGCAAAAACAAACCAAAACAAAAAATCACACATAACAGGTGGTGGGGCACAGTGAATCATACTGTACGATTGTCATTCCCTACTTAGGAGCTGTGTAGTTTTGCTATATGGTTTACATCACGCACACCTGACTATTCAAACGGAAGCGTCCAAGCCTCAGGAGTGCCCATTTACATTTAGAGTTAATGCCTGCCACCCACTGGTTGACAGGGGTAAGTAACAACATTTACTCGTTGCACAGGAACATCCAGACACACCATCTTACTGTATGGACTAACTATTGTGTTCACCAGTGTTTCCCAACGTTTATTGAGCCAAGGCACCCATTTTACATTCCAAAAATCTCACGGAACGCAAATCTCAAGGGTCACTCAGTAAGCAGTGAGTACACAATTTAGCTTTCATTTTTTTAAATTGAGTTTTGGGGAATTTCTGGAGTGTTATTCGCTTAAAACGTCCTCTATTTGCATTTATTTGTGTTCTTTTGATAACAATCTAAGATACCACAAGATGGCGCAAAAGCCCTGTCTAAATAGGAATCGGTCTCAAGGAAGTATGTTCAAGTGGTACTTCTTGATTGAGAGAGCTTTGTATTTCGGGCCGGAATTAAGTTTAGCCTGTGTTGTTAGTGGAGGTTAGCATGTGCATGTACATGTGCACTTCCAGTGCATTAAAAACAAATAAAAAATCATCTGTTGGCAGTTTTTGAAGGGTAATGCTGTAAGATGAGTTTGAAATGCTATTGACGTGTTTTGGGATAATAGTTTGTGGTATTTTTAAAGTTTAAACCAATGATTCTCAAGGTGTGGTATGTGAACGACTAGTGGTACACCGCCTCCTAGTACTACGCTAAGTTTTTGGACGACTGAGACAAGTCATTAACAGCTAATTCTGGCTTGGCTATGAATTGCCTTTGTTTTGATTCCACTGTGAAGAATGAAATAGACCGTCACTCTTCAAAACACACAGCAAGGGAATAATAGAATAAGATAATAAGCTTGTGTGAAACTACACAAGTCACATCAGTCATTGAAGTTCAATTTTTCTTAATGTGAATGCAATACACCTCCCATCCAGCTCCTCTCTGCTTGGCTGTGCCCGTGGGGTGCGTTAACCCCTTCGTATGCCATGCTCCCCATTGTGTGTGGTTGTGTGGACAGAGGTCAGGGTGCTAAATGGCTAAATGCCAACGCAACTGAGCGGGCCCCGTGCGACTAGTGAGAAAGATGAACGTTGCTGTTGTGTGCTCTCTGAACGGGGCTGGGCTTGAGACCACGGAGAAGAGGAAGCCCCTCTTAAACGTCGAGATGTTGGGGGTCAGGTCTCAGCAGGACTGGGCCCAAAAATAATGATGATAATTAATTACTGTATATAATGACCTCCTCCAATTATGATTGTGTGAGGCAGTCAGTTAGTTAATCAATCAATTAGTTAATTGGTTAGTCTGTCCATTTTTCAGTCTGTTAGTTTGTTAGTCAATTAAGACAGTCAATCGATTAGTCAGTCAGTTCTATCATTAGGTCTGTTAATTAGTAATTTATTCAGTCATTCTGGCAGACAGAGGGTCAGTTCATTAGTTATTTAGTCAGTCACTCATTCAGTTTGTCAGTTGGTCAATCTGTATACCAGTTAGTTAGTAAGTCAGTCAGTCTGTCAGCCAGTCATTCCCTTTAGTGGTTACTTAGTTAGGCAGTCAACCAATTTGTCAGTTGGCCAGTAGGTTAGTCAGTGAGTAAGGTCATCAGTCAGTCGTAAGTTAATTAGTCAGTTAGTCAGGTAATTATCGGAATCAGAATCAGAATGCTTTTTTTGTCATTGCATTAAAATACAACAAAATTGGAGTGCTGCTTCATCCTTACATAAATAATATAAAGACAAAAGCATTAAGACACACTCACACAATCAGCTGATTTCTTGATAGTTTATTTAGATCTACTCATTTATTTATTTATCTATTTATTCAATTATAATTTGATCCTATTTTATTGTATCTCCTATTGTCTTGTCTTATTGTCTTTTAGTGTTTTTATATTTTACTCCAGTGTCTCCTCATGGCAGCCTCCACGCTGGCAGGTGTGTTGGGTCTACCTGCAGGGATGTCACCCTGCAATTTCCTCAGACTTGAGGGACTGGGGGGCTCTGCACAATGTGGAGAGTCTACCCCGGTCATGGTGGGCTCTGTGGTGGCATCTTCTGTGGTTGTGGACTGTGGCAACTTGCAGCCTCAGTGCGGATGGCTCCCACAGGTAATTTGTCCTCGTCTAGGATCGTCAGTGCCATGTCTCCACGCTATTAGTCAATTAGTGTTTTGTGTGTGTGTATACACGCAGGTGTTCATATGGGGGTGGTTGTGTTTGTATAGAATACAATTTGAATCGAATCAAATACACGTACAAATTATGCAATTATGTTAAAGGACTAACATTATTGCACATTTTAAAAAAAATTTAATTAGTTAGCCAGTAAATGAGTCAATCAGATGGTGAATTAATTAGTTAGTCAGTCAGCCTGTTGGTAAGTTAGATGGTTAGTCAGATATTTACTTAGTCAGTGAGTTAGATAGTTGGATAGTTAAGGTGATGATTAAAAAAAAAAAAATAATAATAATAATAAAACTACCAAAAAACGACTTTCATGATACATTATCCTGTCGATCTGTCTCTGCACTCTTTTCCCATGGATCAGTAATTGCTTGGTTTTAAGCCTGCAACTCTTTGGTCCCTAAACCAGATCCTTATGGCCTACTGAGCTTCTACTAACCCCGCTACTTAATCAAAGCAACTGATAGCTGCTAAAAGTTAAATCCCACTCAAGATCTGACAACTGAGGATTAAAGACAAAATATTCAGTATTGGCAATGGTTCAAGGTAACAAGGAAATTATATTTGTCCATCACAGATGTGGGCCTTGGAATGAGAGGAGCGCTGTTTCGAAAAATCAACACAATCGTCTCCTTTTTACACGCTTTGTTGCTATCAGTCCTCTCTGTTTCCCCAAATTCCATTTCCTTCCTTCCTTTCTGTCACGGATCCCTCTGAGGGTGTGGGGTCTTTGCCAAGCCAAGTGTGTCCCCGGCTCAAACATTCACTAACAATGAGCAGACATTTTGGATGGAGCAGCTACTACAAAATTCTCTCAACCATAACATGATAATCAATCATTGCCCTGCCACACTGTATGAATCATAGTTAGCAAACATAGTCTTGCAGCGCTCATATGAAAAAAGTCAATACCAGCCATAGCACAAGCCTTAGAACTGCTCAGATGTAAAAGAGATAAGTTTGTGGCTTTGACCAAGAGCTCAAGTTGAGGGATGGGTGATTAAGGAGATTAGCAGTGCTCTTTGGGCTAGAACTTTCCTCTGGACGCTCACCAAGTACCAACAGAGATCTCTGTCCTGTGGAGTTTTTATACGAGGAAGGAAATAAACCAGGAGCTGCACTGCTCTCTGACTGTTGGATGTGCTTTCTAAACCTGTTATACACGGCGCACACACCGTATACACAAACACCTAATAAAAATGTGCAACTTAAATTACATTTGAGGTGGCACGGTGTACGACTGGTTAGCACATCCGCCTCACAGCTCTGAGGACCGGGGTTCAAATCGCAGCTTTCGCTATTCGGAGCAGGGATTTCCCCCCAATACGACAGTTTCACATTTGGAGCAGTACTCTGTATTGAATATAAAAGACATTGAACCGCACCCAAAACAGCGGCATCTGATGGGGCACTGTAACCTCAATGCGGGGTTGCCACGAGACATTACTTTCACAATTGGAGTAATGCTCTATATTAAATACACGGTACATGGAAAATAAGTAAAAGCACTGCTCCACCCTAACCTTAATGCAGAGTTGCCATCAGTTGGAAGTCATTGTGTGAATGATTTACAACTGGTGGTGACTCTGAGAATGAAACATCCATCCATCTTCTACCCTGCTTGTCTTAATTCGGGTCACGGGTGAGCTGGAGCCTATCGCAGCTGACGACAGGTGAAAGACAGATGGACCACACCCCGGACTGGTCGCCAGACAATTACATACCACAGGGTACTGCGTGAGAACTGAATCCACACCTGATTGCACAGAGGTCAGACGAATGTACCACTACACCATCAATCAGGACACTACTTGTTGAAGCTTTGTAGGTGGAATTCTTTCCCATTCAACAGTCCGGGGTCTCCGTTGTCGTATTTTACGCTTCATAATGCGCCACACATTTTCAATGGGAGACAGGTCTGGACTGCAGGCAGGCCAGTCTAGTACCCACACTCTTTTACCACGAAGCCACGCTGTTGTAACGTGCAGAATGTGGTTTGGCATTGTCTTGCTGAAATAAGCAGGGGTGTCCATGAAAAAGACGTTGCTTGGATGGCAGCATATGTTTCTCCAAAACTTGCATGTACCTTTCAGCATTAATGGTGCCTTCACAGATGTGTAAGTTACCCATGCCGTTGGCACTAACACAGCCCCATACCATCACAGATGCTGGCTTTTGAACTTTGCATCCATAACAGTCCGGATGGTTCTTTTCCTCTTTGGCCCGGAGGACACGACGTCCAGAATTTCCAAAAACAATTTGAAATGTGGACTTGTCGGACCACAGAACACTTTTCAACTTTGCATAAGTCCATCTTAGATGAGCTCGGGCCTAGAGAAGCCGGCGGCGTTTCTGGGTGTTGTTGATAAATGGCTTTTGCTTTGCATAGTAGAGTTTCAAGTTGCACTTACGGATGTAGCGCCGAACTGTATTTACTGACATTGGTTTTCTGAAGTGTTCCTGAGACAATGTGGTGATATCCTTTACACATTGATGTCGGTTTTTGATGCAGTGCCGCCTGAGGGATCGAAGGTCACAGGCATTCAATGTCGGTTTTCCGCCTTGCCGCTTACATGCAGTGATTTCTCCAGATTCTCTGAACCTTTTGATGATATTATGGACCGTAGATGATGAAATCCCTAAATTCCTTGCAATTGTACGTTGAGGAACATTGTCCTTAAACTGTACGACTATTTTCTAACGCACATGTTCACAAAGAGGTGAACCTCGTCCCATCTTTGCTTGTGAATGACTGAGTAATTCAGGGAAGCTCCTTTTATACCCAATCATGGCACCCACCTGTTCCCAATTAGCCTGTCCACCTCTGGGATGTTCCAAACAGGTGTTTGATGAGCATTCCTCAAGTTTCTCAGTTTTTTTTGCCACTTGTCCCAGCCTATTTGGAACGTGTTGCAGCCATAAAATTCTAAGTTACTGATTATTTGCTAAAAACAATCAAGTTCATCAGTTTGAACATTAAATATCTTGTCTTTGTCGTGTATTCAAATCAATATAGGTTGAACATGATTTGCAAATCGTTGTATTCGTTTTTTATTTATGTTTAACACAACGTCCCAACTTCATTGGAATTGGTGTTGTAAATAATAAGTATTAATAATAATAGAAAAAAAGTGGTTAGCACGTCTGCCCCACAGTTCTGAGGTTCGGGGTTTGAATCTCAGTTCTGGCCTTTCTGTGTAGAGTTTAGATGAAAAATGGCTAAATGGGCAAACTAAACACAAAATTCATTAGCTTTAATGGCCTGGACTCTGTCCCTGAACCTTCTTTGCTTTGCTTTGTCCCACCTTGAGAGCAAGCTAGCTGCTTGGCCGTTGGAAGAATGCCCTTGCGTATCGGGTGACCCATGGACCAAGGGCCTTTGCTCGTCGCCGAGCTCGCAGTAAGGGGAGTGCTACTAGCGGCTGCTTGTATCCCGTGTCACAAAAGCACCTTTCTGCGCTGAGAATGAGGCCACAGCACAGTGGTTCTGTATGGGTCTACCAGCCTCTACCCTCGTTGGATTTCAGACCTCCCCCTAGTTCTTCCAGTAGACACCCTCATTGGTGAGCTTGTTCTCTTATTGCTGAGATCAGATGGTCCGTGAGCACCTGGGGATGCATCCAAACCACCGGCTCAGAGGATAAATGACAATACCACTTATGCATAACTTGGTGAGTCTTGGTTATATGTGCTTATCTGTTAAACTTTGGTATGCTGGGTTGTTATAACTCGGGTTTGTCATTTTGGATGCTAGTAAGAAAGCATTGCTTTTTTGGGGTGCCTCACTGTGAGAGATTCGGAGACAGGTTCAGATTGCAGTTAAGAGACTCTCTTCAGTGCTCCATGCTATTCTGTTGGTGATCCGTATGGTCCTCCATTCTCAGATCCCGAAGAACCATGAGGCTCATCTCGCGTCAGTTGACTCTTCTGGCCGTCGTCATGGTGGCACTCAATGTGACATCCTGTATTGAGGCCAAGATGACACCCAAGCCCAAGTACCAGTACACCAAGAAGCCTGTCTCTCAGGTCACGGTACACAACCCCGGGATGCCCGGCACACCAAAGCCTAAGACGGGCAGCAACCCTGCGGAGCTTCTTCACCCGCTGCCCACCTACCCCAGTCATGTTTTTCCTCAGGACCACACCGTGAGCACGGAGCACCCCAGTGTAGGTGCTGACAACTACACACTGGATTACAATGAGTGTTACTTCAACTTCTGCGAGTGCTGTCCACCTGAGAGAGGCCCCCAAGGGCCAAAGGGAGACGGTGGCCCAGCAGGTAGTGAGAAGCTAATTCTCTTCTATTGAGGTACTTTGTTTTTCAGTTTCCCCCTCCACACCCCCCCGAGTTTTAAACTATATAAACATATCTAGGGCCACCAGGGGAAAGAGGTTTTACCGGATCAGTTGGCTCACCTGGACCACAGGGTGCGAGTGGTCCTAGGGGAGTCAAAGGAGACAAAGGTGTGTAAGATTTCATTCCAATTTCTAAAAACTTTGCAAATCATATGTGCAGCTACATGCTATAGATCAACAGAATTGCTCGGATTCGATTTCCTTGTCATCTATCATCTTTTTTACTTGTTACTAGGCAGAATTCATTGGACTGAATCGTAATTGCCCCATCTAAATTTTGCAACTGAATCACTATTTTGTATTAAATATAAAATACTGAAATGGGGGTTCAACGACCATCTGCTGGAGCGTCCCCTGATGCAGTATCACCACCGACTTCTTTTAAAAATCCATTAGTGATGTTGGCGAATTTCTTGACTACATTTGTGTTTACTAGGGGGAAAGGGGGAAAGAGGAAACACTGGCCCAGGTGGATACCCTGGAGTTATGGGGAAACCAGGGCAAAAAGGTATGAAATTTATACAAAGTTTTATTTTTGTTGTGGCAGTGCTGAAAGAGCGTCAGCATATTAGTTAACACATCTGCCTCACAGTTCTGAGTTGTGGGGTTCAAATCCCACCTTTGGCCTTCCTGTGAGAAGTTTGCATGGTCTCCCTGTGCTTTGGTAGGATTTCTCTGGCTTCTTTCCACATTCGAAAACATGAAATGATGCTTACTGAAGACTCTACAATGTCCATAGGTATGAATGTGAGTGTGAATGGTTGTCTAAATGTACCCTGTGATTGGCTGGTGACCAGTCCAGGGTGTACCCCGGCTTTTGCCCTTAGTCAGCTGGGATAGACTCCAGCTCACCCATGGCCCCATGAAGAAAAACACTATAGTAAATGGATGGATGGATAGTTCTCAATGAATGTCTTTTACTCTGCAGGTGATGGTGGCCTAAAAGGACAGAAAGGTGCGACAGGTGTGCAAGGCGTCAAAGGCGAAGGAGGGCAGAAAGGCGAACATGGACAGAATGGAACCGCTGGTGAGAAAGGAGAACCAGGAAAAGAGGGGCCGACTGGACCCCCCGGAGTAACTCTTGGTCCTAAAGGAGATAAGGGTGATAAGGGAGAGTGTGGGACATTTGGGGAGAGAGGGTCAAAAGGTGATCGCGGAGACACTGGCTCTCCGGGAATTCCGGGAGTGATGGGAATCCCCGGAATCAACGGCAAGCACGGGGCTCCGGGTCCCATCGGTGTCCGTGGGGATCCTGGACCACCTGGAGCGCAGGGAGAATCCGGGGTGAGAGGGGCACAGGGACCACAAGGTGTTCGAGGGGTTCAGGGGCCAAAAGGGGATAGAGGTTACCACGGAATGAGAGGGGAGCGGGGAATGCGTGGCTTCAAAGGAGCGAAGGGTTCAGGCGTCCCCCAGAAACGGTCTGCCTTCAGTGTGGGCATCTCACCGAGGAAGTCCTTCCCTCCGTCCGGATTCCCAATCCGCTTTGACAAAGTGTTCTACAACGAAGACAACCACTTCAACGTCACCAGCAACAGCTTTTCGTGCGTCTACGCCGGCGTGTACGTGTTCTCTTTCCACATCACTGTACGAAATCAACCCCTACGTGCAACGCTGGTGGTGAATGGCTCGCGGCGGGTGAGGACACGGGACTCGCTGTACGGCCAAGACATCGACCAGGCGTCCACTCTGGTGGTGCTTCGTTTGGCGGCGGGTGATCAGGTGTGGATGGAGACCCTCAGAGACTGGAACGGCGTGTACGCCAGCAGTGAGGATGACAGCATCTTCTCCGGATTTCTACTTTACTCACCCTGATGTTGAATATATACCCTCTGATCAATTGGGGTGGCGGTGGACCGTATACTCATGAACTGGACTTTGTGGTACAAGTAGTTGTACAATTATGGACTGTATTTTTGTTTGACTATTTCCATCATTTTCATCATCTATGTAAAAATCCCATTTTGTCTTAATGCTTTTCAATAAACATCTTTTTTTTTTTACGTACTACAATTCATGCTGGTCATTCATGACACTGCAAGATCACAACACACCGTGTTGGGTACTTTGTAGATGGTACATCTATCAACATACAAACCTTTGATTGACTGGTTGTGCAGTGTTCCCTCGCTAAATCACAGTTCACCTATTGCGGATTCAGTAAAATGCAGATTTGTTTTCATATTCATATTGCGCATAATTCATCATATGGCGAGACTTTGAGTGTTTGTTGAAATTTTTGTGAAAGAAAAGCTTCCTAGCCTAAAATAAAACTTAAAAAAATAAATAAAATTCAAACACATTTTACAAGAAATAAAATGTATATAGTGTGCAGTACTACTGTGCCTTAATGTATGTTTGAGTTTAAAAGGTGTTTAAGAGTTATGAAAGTGTTTATAAACGTAGGGTAGAGGTTAATAGGAGTGTGGAGAAGATTAATTAGAGTCTGAGAAGTTCATACAGCTTTAAAATGTGGTCTTGCCCTGGATTTCACCTATTGCTGGGGTGGTCCGGAACCTAACCCCCATGATAAACGAGGGATTATTGTATTGTAATTCACATCTATCTATTCGTTCAAGGTTAATGGATTAAATGTGGTTGAGCAACTATCAGAGTAGCGATCACTATTTGCAACACAACTACTTTAGTCCAATGTGATTTGGATATGTTTTATTACTTTGTTCAGTTCATCATAATTAGAATTAACAGGATAAATATGAGATGAGGAACTGTCTTACAACAGGTCTTACATCTCTTGAACAAAGAATTGGAGGTATCATCTTCAGCCAAAATCTGGCATATCTTTTACTGTCATGTCTTCGTCACTCTTCAAATGGTTCAGCCTCACTCCACTTGCAGAGGCGCAGCTGGGGAACCTTGACCTTGCAGCTGTACAGGCCCGGTCTCCGTTTGACCAGGTCAAAGTTCTCAGACGTGGCTAGCCCCAACCGCCTGTTATCCTTGTAGAAGTAGTAGTTTACGGGAGGCGCTGGAGCGCGGGCGTTGTACTGGAGATGGCAAGTGAGCTTCATCAGATCCATGGGAAGCAGGTCGTTGTCTGCGATGACCTCAAGCACGGGCTGTGTCAGAACCTCTGAGGGAAAACAATCATTATATATATATATATATATATATATATATATCCTCAAGTTCCAACAAACTACTTAAACATCCTACTCAACATACAGTCATTGTATAACTGTACAGTATAAGGATATCCATATACTGTATATCTTAAATTAACAATACCGTGCTGCCTTGAAATACGAGTTTAATTTGTTCCGTGACCACGCCCGTAACTTAAAACACTTGTATGTCAATTCATCTTTCCCCATTGAAATGAAAGGAAATGCCATTTATCTGTTCCGGCCTGCTCCCCTAAAGATTTTGTAATGTCTTTTATTGAATAAAAATAGGGGGGGGCAGTATTAAACAGACTTAAGGATAGACAGTACATGGTGTGGTCACAACTTGGTAAACTACAGTAAAGGCCTCTTTATACTCCTGCACTCGCATTGCATCACATGACCGACGCATTGGGCCCCTATGCGACACTTGACGCGCACACAGCACAAATTGTCGCTGCGCGCAGAATGCCGAATGATTGGTCCGTTTTAGTCACATGCTGTGATGACGTACTCAGCTTTCCCCTCGGTTCCGCATACCACCGCCGCCGCCTTGAACGATTTTGCGATTTTTTCCTGCGCCATCACACTGCGGGACGCCTGTGGAAATTCAGCTACTGTGGGACGAAGACGAAGAAGAGCTGGAAAGCGGGTCCTTCGGCAGAAAGAGAAGAGGAAAGCACAGAGCCTAGAACTGAATATGGGGACTATGAATGTTGGGACTATGACAGGAAAATCTCGGGAGTTGGTTGACATGATGATTAGGAGAAAGGTTGATATATTGTGTGTCCAGGAGAGCAGGTGGAAAGGCAGTAAGGCTAGAAGTTTAGGGGCAGGGTTTAAATGATTTTACCATGGTGTAGATGGGAAGAGAAATGGAGTTGGGGTTATTTTAAAAGAAGAGTTGGCTAAGAATGTCTTGGGAGGTGAAGAGTATCAGATCGAGTGATGAGGCTAAAACTTGAATTTGAGGGTGTTATGTATAATGTGATAAGTGGCTATGCCCCACAGGTAGGATGTGACCTAGAGGTGAAAGAGAAATTCTGGAAGGAGCTAGATGAAGTAGTTCTGAGCATCCCAGACAGAGAGAGAGTCGTGATTGGTGCAGATTGTAATGGACATGTTGGTGAAGGAAATAGGGGTGATGAAGAAGTGATGGGTAAGTACGGCATCCAGGAAAGGAACTTGGAGGGACAAATGGTGGTAGACTTTGCAACAAGGATGCACAAGGCTGTAGTGAACACTTTTTTTCCAGAAGAGGCACGAACATAGGGTGACCTACAAGAGCGGAGGTAGAAGCACACAGGTGGATTACATCTTGTGCAGACGATGTAATCTGAAGGAGGTTACCAACTGTAAGGTAGTGGTAGGGGAGAGTGTGGCTAGACAGCATAGGATGGTGGTGAGTAAGATGACTCCGGTGGTGGGGAGGAAGATTAGGAAGACAAAGGCAGAGAAGAGAACCATGTGGTGGAAGCTGAGACAGGACGAGTGCTGTGCAGCTTTTCGGGAAGAGGTGAGACAGGCTCTCGGTGGACAGGAGGAGAAGACTGGACCACTGCAGCAAAGGTGATCAGAGAGGCAGGCAGGAGAGTATTTGGTGTGTCTTCTGGCAGGAAAGGAGAGAAGGAGACTTTGTGGTGGAACACAGTACAGGAAATCATACAAGGAAAAAGGTTAGCTAAGAAGAAGTGGGACACTGAGAGGACTGAGGAGAGGCGAAAGGAATACATTGAGATGCGACACAGGGCAAAGGCAAAACAAGAGGCATATGATGACATGTATGCCAGGTTGGACACTAAAAAAGGCGAAAGGGAACTATACAGGTTGGCCAGACAGAGGGATAGAGATGGGAAGGATGTGCAGCAGGTTAGGGTGATTAAGGATAGAGATGGAAATATGTTGACTGGAAAGAATACTTCGAGGAGTTGATGAATGAGGAAAATGAGAGAGAAGGGAGAGTAGAAGAGGCAAGTGTGGTGGACCAGGAAGTGGCAATGATTCGTAAGGGGGAAGTTAGAAAGGCATTAAAGAGAATGAAAAATGGAAAGGCAGTTGGTCCTGATGACATTCCTGTGGAGGTATGGAAGCATCTAGGAGAGGTGGCTGTGGAGTTTTTGACCATCTTGTTCAATAGAATTCTAGCACGTGAGAAGATGCCTGAGGAATGGAGGAAAAGTGTGCTGGTGCCCATTTTTAAGAACAAGGGTGATGTGCAGAGCTGTGGGAACTATAGAAGAATAAAGTTGATGAGCCACACAATGAAGTTATGGGAAAGAGTAGTGGAGGCTAGACTCAGGACAGAAGTGAGTATTTGCGAGCAACAGTATGGTTCCATGCCTAGAAAGAGTACCATAGATGCATTATTTGCCCTGAGGATGTTGATGGAAAAGTACAGAGAAGGTCAGAAGGAGCTACATTGTGTCTTTGTAGATCTAGAGAAAGCCTATGACAGAGTACCCAGAGAGGAACTGTGGTACTGCATGCGGAAGTCTGGAGTGGCAGAGAAGTATGTTAGAATAATACAGGACATGTACGAGGGCAGCAGAACAGCGGTGAGGTGTCCTGTAGGTGTGACAGAGGAGTTTAAAGTGGAGGTGGGACTGCCATCACGGATCAGCCCTGAGCCCTTTCCTGTTTGCAGTGGTAATGGATAGACTGACAAATGAGGTTAGAATGGAATCCACATAGACCATGATGTTCGCAATTGACATTGTGATCTGCAGTGAAAGCAGGGAGGAGGTGGAGGAACAGTTAGAAAGATGGAGGCATGCACTGGAAAGCAGAGGAATGAAGATTAGCCGAAGTAAGACAGAATATATGTGCATGAATGAGAGGGGTGGTGGGGGAAGAGTGAGGCTACAGGGAGGAGAGAAGACCATGGGTTGAGGACTTTATACTTGGGGTCAACCGTCCAGAGCAATGGTGAGTGTGGTCAGGAAGTGAAGAAATGGGTCCAAGCAGGTTGGAACGGGTGGAAGAAGGTGTCAGGTGTGTTATGTGACAGAAGAGACTCTGCTAGGATGAAGGGCAAAGACTATAAAACAGTGGTGAGGCCAGCCATGATGTATGGATTAGAGACAGTGGCAGTGAAGAGACAACTGGAAGCAGAGCTGGAGGTGGCGGAAATGAAGATGTTGAGGTTCGCTCAACATGAGCTCATCAGAGGGACAGCCGAGGGTCGATGTTTTGGAGACAAAGTTAGAGAGAGAGCAGACTTCGATGGTTTGGACACGTCCAGAGGAGAAATAGTGAGTATATTGGTAGAAGGATGAGGAGGATGGAGCTGCCAGGCAAGAGAGCGAGAGGAAGACCAAAGAGAAGGTTGATGGATGTCATGAGGGAAGACACGAGGGCAGTTGGTGTTCGAGAGGAGGATGCAGGAGATTACATGGAAAAGGATGACACGCTGTGGCGACCCCTAAAGGGACAAGCCGAAAGGAAAAGAAGAAGTATTGTTTTATCTGTCTACTCATGTTGCTCGACTGTTTCTGTTCAAATATTATTTGCATATAGGTCTGTAAGACCGTGGCACCGATTTTATTTATTATCCCATAAAGATAATTTTAAAAATAAAATCAGTCGAACGACGACTCATAAAACCTTGTACGTCGGGTCACTCGCATCTAATTTATTATTGCGTTTGTATTTTTCCAGTGGTTTTCTAATCTTGCAGCTACATGAAGGCCTTTGGTTGTATCGTGGTTCACAAAGCTGACTTATGTTGTTGTCAATGCCCCGTTTGCAATTCCAACATAGCTGGTTTTAAAGTAGCTGGTGCAGGCTTGATTCGTGCCCAATAACCTATTCACAACTACCCTTTTACCACAAGTAGTGATGACAAAGCTGACTTTTATGCGTCTAATGTTACATACAGCTTGTGACGAGACAAAACCAACACATGAACTCACCTAAGACATTCACTTGAATGTCATTTGAAATCGTTGAATGAGTTTGTCTGTCGTCATCCCAAGACACCCTGCAGGTGTACAGTCCTTGGTCCTCCGTGCTCAAGTGGGGCAAGCTCAGTTGTGGGTTAAAGCCACTTTGCCTAATGACTTCCACGCCATCTTTGTACAAAATCACCTCGTGATGTTGGCGGCGGCCGCGGACGCGACACATCATGTTCAAGGTCCCTCCGACAAGGCCGGGAAGCTGCGGGACCTGGAGGATGGCCCAACCTCCTGAAGAGAAGCGCGCGGAGAAAGACGGAGTCAACCGAGAGGTTACAAAAACTCCAGCAACATTTTGGAGCGGCTATCTGCCTGACAAGTGAGTTGTAATTACACAGTCAGAGGGGGCGGAAGCGGGTAAACTGGCTCAAAGCCTATGTGCAGCTGTGTGTGATGCGGCCCTTTGCTGGGCCACAAAACCCTTTTTCAGCAATGGCAAATTTCGATCAGCACCACCCAACACCCAGTAAAATGTATCGGGCAGTAAAATGTGGCCCTAAGTTCTGTGCCCCCCAACTTTTAAGTTTACAGCTGAGAGATTACATAAAAATGCATTCAGATGACCCTTACCGTCCACATTTATGTCTACAGGGGTACTTTTGAGTGTATATATGTTTCCCACAGCCGTGTCCCTGACTCCTTGGCACTGAAAAACTCCACTGTCGCTAAGGGAGCCCTTCAGAGTCAACATCTGTGCGCGATGCTCAAGGCGCTTGGATCCCTTGAACCACAAATAATTCCACGTGGACCTGCGGCCATCGGGAATGCTGCATCTGAGCTGGACGCGTTCCCCAGAGAAGACCCGGGAATATCCAGACACCAACTCTGCTATTGCGCCGTAGGTGGTCTCTACACAGAAAGAGAATAAGCCCAAACAGTGAAAATATGCACTGACCACCATGATATACACACACAAATGGTTCATACCGGCAGAGACGATGAGCGTTGGTAGAGTGGAAAGAACTGAAATGCAAAACACATTTGACAAATATAAATGATAGTTTCCATGAAATTTGTCTCACTCGATATACACTCACCAAGAAAGGATATCGTGGCTATCATGGTTGACTTTTCCTTTTCTTTTTCTTGATGGGAGGCAGCCAACTTTTATTTCAAGAGAAGGGAAGTGAAAATAGTTTTTTTTTTTTTTTTTAAAGGAATTCCTCTTTTCTCTTCTTTCATTTCACTTTTATTCTACAAGGAACACACTGAAAAAACCTGGAGGGGATTGACATTTTGAACTATTTATAAGTCACCATTTGGAAAAGTAGTACATTATAAGACGCAAGTATCCTTTAAAAAAAATAAATAAAAAATCATATTTACATATATTTGGGTTTTGGATAAAAATGACAAAATAGAACACATTTGGAGGGACACCAAAGTTATAAGGCATCACAGTAGAAAGCAATTTTCTTTAATAATATTCAAATTTCCCAATGTAGTCCTTTAATTTGATTGTCTAGGTGAAATCACAAGGTTCTACTGCTCTTTGCCTTTCAAGGACAACCACATCACTCTAGTGTAAGGAACCATATGATTTGTCCCAGCCAATTAGGTACATTAAAATTTGAAATGAACTCATTCACTGCCAGAGACATCGATTGTAATCCAACGTTTATACTGCCACCAACGCATACACGTCAAGTAAAGTTTTCATCGGTTAGGTGTGGAAGAGGGTTTCGCCTAGCTTGTCTGTGAAATTCAGGTTTGTAAACCATTGTAATGACTATGATCATATCCCTGTTGATGGCAGTGTTGCATTACGGTGCTTTGGATTCAAGATCAGCACAGCTTTCAAGTAGAAGATAAAGATTAGGCAGCGAATCTCAGCTTGTCACATCAATTATGAGGCACAAAAACAGTAGGACAAGTTTAGGCACCTTAGACTTGAACAGAGTATAGAGAGGTATGGTATAAACAGAGTATGTGTCGCAGTAGTAAGTAGAATGTGTTGTGATCGTGACAAAAGGTGAAATGACAAAACTGCATTAAAAAAGCCACTTATCTCCAACTCGAGTCATGCAGTGTTATGCGTCAGTCAGTGTCGCTCAAAGCGTGTTTTTTTTTTTTTAATAAATGAGTTTATCATCAAAACCCCTCTCTCAGTTGTTTTTTGTTTTATAAGTTGAGGCATACAAACAATATTAGTGTAAGTAGTCACTTTTCTACTTGACTTTTTTTTTTTTTTTTCTCACAAAAAGCTTCTCCTCTCTACTTTTTGGTTAGAAACCAGTGTTTTGGGTGAAACCAACCCATGTTCTAATACTCATTATGAAGGACAGGAATAAGCTAGTAACAAACTTGTTTCTGGTGTAAGCAGAATCTACTCTGTGGTACGTTTGGTGCTTACATTGTCAAATAATATTCTCTGAGTTTGAAAGAGGAGTCAAAATGCTTTAAAGCGGCTGGCAATATGGCGAACCATTCTTTGAAAACAACTGGCTGTGAATGGGTTCAATGAATATTTTGTACTAATCACCATCGGGGTCATATTTTCAACTTTTCCTTTGGCAATGCTGGAAAAATTACCCCGCCCACAACAACAAAAATGGGGAAATAAATTAGTTTAAGAACTAAGGAAATGAAACACCAGGTCTTTGAAATCATGATTCCAAAAATCGTGGGACATTTTAAAATATTTCTTGAAATCCACCAGGGACTTTTATTTATTTATTAATTTTTATTTCTGAATACAATACACTGGTGTAGAAATAGATTTAAACCCTATTTGTCTGGGCTTGCACAATCTTGGGTCGTTGCGGGAAAGAACAGTGTGAGCTAAAAATGTTGACACAGGCATTCTTTTTTTCAGGTTTTATTAAGTCATCATCGTCACCGTCAAACAGACCCACCGATGCGAAGAAAACAACTCTGCCCCAATAAGTTACATTTAAATAAAGGACAGTATTGATTTAAAATCTCATATATGATACAATAACAAACCTATAAGGATGTTTTAAAGCTCTTACTACTCTCCAGCCCCTCACGCCCCCCCCCCCCCCCCACAGAAATAATAAATAAATAAAAAACTCCTTTACAAAAATGTAATACTTGACGGAAAATTACCAATCACAATAGTGACTAATATGAGTGTCCATGAAAAGAGCGAATTATCTTTGTAAAGGAATTTTTATTTTTTTTCCCTATTCAGGCCAATGTGAGTAACCCCACCGATAGCTTATAGAGTGCTTTAAAAACGTACTCGAGCTAGTCAGTTTAAAAGTCTGGTCTCAAAACCAGAAGAAAAAAAAACCCACAACATATATGGCTGCGAAGCAGTAATAAGAAAATGATTAAAATCGGAATATTACACACACGTCCAAATGGTTGGTGCCACTACACGGCATACCTAAAAATGCAGTGACTATTGTTCAGAATACCATCTTTAAAATCATAAGTGCTTCAAAATAAAACTAAAATAAAAATTCTGCCGCACTAATAGATTATAGATATTCGATGTGGTTGTTCAAGGAGAAAGAGAATCCTTTGTATAAGGGTTCTATTGCAATTAAGATGGAAATATCACTGGGTTACCACTAGCATCTCCTCTAGTGCGACACTCGTCAATCACTTCATAGGAAAATAAAAGCACCTCAGTCCATGAACAGTGGGGGAGGCCTTATGACGATTGCTTGACCTGAATGTAAAAAAAAAAAAAAAACATGCAATGCATGTGCACGCAAACGCACATATGCCCAACTGACTGCGTTCTCAGAATTGAATTGAAAGAAACAATGTCTTTTAAAAACTAGCCCAGTGGAACCTCAAAAAGTCAAAAACCTACACCGAACCCAGGTGGGGCCAAACCCCCCCCCCCCAACCCCAATCGCAAGGGCACATATAAACAAACAACCATTCATACTCGTCTGTACAATTTATCTAACATGCATGTTTTGGGGAGCATGGGAAGAAAATGGAAACACAGAGCTGTGATTTGAACCCAGATCCTCAGTGGCATATGAGCTAACCATTAGCACACAGTGGTGAAACATAATTTCATGTTAAATATAGATTTTGGACATCGAACTGTTTATACGTGATGTGGTGTTTCAGTGTCATGATAGTTGGGATGGCTGTACAGAAGGGTTGTTACTTCAGTATTTTTTTTTGGTCTTCTTTCTTACAAGTAGCCCCATTTTAATTTTTTGGGTGTTAACGGAATGTTTCCGTATTATCCTCTAAGTGCATGTAATTTACAGTGTTCAATGAAGTATAAAAGTAGAAATAGATTTTTAACAAGTGTTAGCGGTTTGATTATCCTGCTTTCCTTTCCATTCCTCAACCGGTACGTACTGATGTTTTACAAACTAAGGACTTTAATTTAGACCTCCTGTGACTGAGTCGTGCATCGGAATCCACCAGTTTGAAAGAATTGACTGCTGCGTTAGCTTCATGACATTTTTCACAACAAAAGCTAGTGTTTAGTTACGTGTTACGTTCATATTTAAAATCTGGGAAATATTGTTTTCAGAGTCAACCAAATTGGAGGTTGACTTGAGTGTAATGGACGCAAACACGGTCGACGTTTGAGGTTCCACTGCGCTAACAACTAGAATAATGACGCACGTCGGCTGTATGTGCCAGCAGAGAGCGATTGCGGGATGCATCATGGGAGATTTCAGCCACAAGCCCAATTTTACATGCTGTTCACGTTTTGGCATTCCCAAAACTACAGTGACAGTTTTGACCTATTGTAAAATACACTACCCGCAAAAAGTTAGAGGCATAATAGGGTTTTGGTGAAATTTCAGGATAACCTAAAATGCACTTTAACCTTTACAATTTAATTTGGCCTTTGTCTAAACTTTTAAATGCACATGTCCAACTGTCCACTGTTCCAGTATTTTTTTTTTCAAACCTTGCTCTCTAACAGAAGAGGAATGGCAAAATTCACAACAAGTATTTGACCCATTAATTGACCAATGAATAAAAAAGGATAAAAGACATCCACTTCTATGCCTTTCTGTGACGGAGAGCAATATATTTCCTAGTTCAATTAGAATTGGTAATTTAAATAGGCCTCTTCATCCCGCCATTCGCATTCTGACATCATGACGACACCTAAACATTTATCAACAGTATCTTATTAAAGAACAGTAAGTTATGCAAAAAGTACTGAAACATTGAACATTTGGACATTCAAAAGTCTTAAAAAGGTCGGATAAAGTCCACCTATAGAGGTTATAGTTCATTTTAGGTTCATCCTGAAATTTCACCTAAAAGCTGAAAATCCCTAACTTTTTGTAAGGCATATCCTCACCTTTTATTTTACTCGGTCTTGACCACAGAGGGAATAATAATAAGTATGACCCAATCATGATTGGTTATTCCTGTCAAATATCAGAAGGAGTTTCAGACCTTCTAATTTGAATGGCTGGCTGGATGGAAGGATGAGTGGCATGGTTTCTCTAGTATCAACCAGCAAACACTTGCGGCGTTAGTGGCGGTGGCAGGTGCTCGTTCTCAACGTTATCAGAATCGATGGCTGAGGAGGCCGCCGCCGCGCCTTTTGCCACACTCGTGGCGGCGCCGGCAACGACTGGAGGGTTCTGCGTCTCGAAAGATTCCAGGACGCTCTGCACCTTCTGCTCCACTTCGTCCGTCCAGTCGATGAGGTCGCTCTCCAGCTGGCGCGCTCGCTCCATGACGAGCTCCTGTCGCTGACCCAGGCCCGTGAGCAGGTCAAGACGCTTGTGGACCTGGCTGAGCGTGGCACCGCCCGCCAGTGGGTGGTTGGGCGACGCCTGGCCCCCAGACATGTACCGGTCAAACTCCTCCGAGGTCATGTTGAGCGACTTGCCGTCCAGCTTCTCTATGAATGCAACGGCGCAACACTGAGGAGAGAAAGTGTACACATTCATGAATGCAACACTCTTGAGTTGCTTGGAAACACGGGGTGCCATGAGGGGCGAGAAAAGTGATGACGATTCCAGGAACCTCGGACTGTGATAAAATACAGAAAAATACAAGAACAATTTTCACTCGCTCAGTGCAATAAATGAAAAAACAAATACAACAGAACTCCTGAGTATTTTTGGAGGTACACAACATACAAATGAAACAAACTGGCCCCTCCAGGAAAATGAAGACACCTTGGATTATAAACATGATCACTCTCCAGTTATGATGCCACAATACCCTTTTAACATTATTGCTACTTTCAAACGTGCATCACGTTCAATACAGATTAGCTAGTTTTGCCATTTTATATAGCACCTGAATAATGACGGTGACACACGATTGATTGCTGCTTTGGTTTGGTGGCAGCACTGTTAGTAGTTGCTGAACTTCTAATGCTACGTAGCATAAGCACGTACGTGTGCTGGTAGCACTGAGTGACAGGCTATACTGACTCAGTTCGCATTTTTTGTTTTCCCGCATAACCACTTGGGTGATACTTCAAATAATAAACGCTGGGGGAAGGCCTTATGAGGATTGCTTGATCTGAATAAACAGGTTGTGTTACCAACATATCGCACACATCGGCTAGTTAATATCACTCCTTCTTTGGCCACACCGTCACACAACTGACGCTGAGGGACTTTCCATCTTCGGAGGATAATTCCTAGGAATGGCTGTCATCTATTTTGCTGTGCTAAGCTACGCATTTAGCCCCACTTTCGGTCACTACGTTTACTTTTACAACTTGTTAACGCAAGTGGATCAGGAAAAGTACAGCTCTGTTTGACTGTTGTCACACACATTTGCGCCATGTTTGACCACAGCTGATCACCGTGATCATTGTCAAATTTATCACAATCATATAGTTGCCGAACCCTATCCGGTCGTTCTGCAAGACTTATGTCTGGGGTTTATCATCTTTTGCATTCAATCGGCAAACTGCATAGATGCCAAACTTAAACCAGGTCACAGACTCAATTTGACCTATGTTATGCATAAAACAGAGAAAAACTGGATTTGGGGGAAGTGGACATTTAAGAATAATGTAGCCTCCGTTTTGGAAAATCTAATTTAACGACTTTTTAAAGGGGTCACAGACACCCTGTATAAAACAGGGCTCTACACTATTTTTTGGTATGATAGTTAGGAATGTTAATGCTACATTAAAGGACAAATTACGGAAAATGTACTTTTTAAATTGCTTGTCATGTTCACCATTAGTAGAAACAGGGGTATATGGGAGAAGAAAATGCTTATAATATGTCTCCTTTAAAACGTAACCATTACAGCTAATGAAGATTTCTGGAAGGAGACAGCTTGATCCTGAAACAAGTTAATTCCTGATGGAAGATTTTGCTTTGAAATTACTGGGAAGTCAACTAGCATCACATAATGGTTTGTGTTCAACTTTAAAGGTTCTACTTTACAAAATTCAGCTGTCAATGAATGTAATGTAATGAATATTTTTCCTGACCAGATTAGTAAAGTAGTAGCCATCCTCTCCGGTCATGAGCCTGCTGGGGTTGCAGAAGCGAGTGATGTACTGGATGTTGGACTGAAGCCGTGGGGGATTCGCCTTCAGCACGATGTAGATGAGCGTGGGCAGGAAGTCGTCCGCCGACGCCGCCTCCTTTTTGCTGATGCGGATGCCGTTGAAGATGTGCTTGCTGCAGCGCGTAATGCATGCCAGCTTGTCTTTGGGTACCCGCTTGGAATCAATTTCGATCACATCTGGGGAGAGGCGTATGTTATTTGAGGGGACGCCAAAGCGTGGACAGGGGGTCCTAGAGGTTTACGACGGAGTTCTGTTCACATGGCAGCGATGTAACCTGAATTTGCACTTAAATCAGAAAACACCGTAGTCTATCACCAACCTATGCTAACCCCATGGTAAAGTTAGTTTTATAGTAAATATTTGCATGAAAAACACTTCTTGGCCATAAATCTAATTAAAATAATAATAATTAAAAAAATATATATATGGCGGCAAGTGAGCATTCTTGTGCCATGTGACCATGTATTTGTAGGTCGCAGCGCAAACTAGTTGGCTGCGGCCCATTCATAACCTCAAAAGGTCGTATGATGGTACTGTGGTGAATCGAAGACCCCCTGTAGTATCACTAGATGGGCGGGAGATTAACCTGTGATGGCTTTAACCACGCTGTCGGAAGCCTCGGGGATCTCCTCATCAACGGGAACACCCAGCATCTCGATGGTGACCCAATGCAAGGCCCTGTCAATAAAAAAGTCAGATGCTACAATGTAGAATGTGAGAATGGCGGCTTTACGTGGACAAAAATAATACCTGCACCTCACATATACAGTTGAAACTAGAAGTTTACAAACACAATATAAAAAGAATTTTAAAAAAAACCTAACTGTCATGAACTCTACATGAAATCAGACTATAAACTTTTCTGGTTTTAGGTAGGATGACCAAAAGTATTTCTATTTGCTAAATGCTAAAATAGTGAGAGGAGGATTTTTTAAGGCATTACTATGCCTTTAAAATTTTTGCGAACACCCAGATATAGGATGCCATGACTTTGGGAGCGTCTGATAACTTTATTGACAACATTTGAGTTAATTAGAGATAGACCACTGGCTGTATTTGAACTTGACAACCTGACAAACACTGCTTCTTTGTGTAACATCATGGAAATAAAGTCAAAAGAAATAAGCCAAAATACCAGGAAGATAATTGTGGACAAAATTGTGAGGGATGTTCTGTGGTCTGAAGAAATTTAAATTGAACTGTTTGGCAATAATGTACACGTTTGTAGGAAAAAAGACGGAAGCTTACAAGCCGGAGAACATCATCCCAACTTTGAAATACAGGGGTGGCGACATTTTGTGGGTTTGTTTTACTACGGGAGGCACTGGTGCACTTTACAAAACAGATGGCATCATGAGGAAAGAACATTATGTGGAACTACCGAAGCAACATTTCAAGACATCAGCCAGGAAATTAAAGCTTTGGCGCAAATGAGTCTTCCAAATGGACAATGACCTCAAGCATACTGCCAAACTGTTTGTAAAGTGGCTTGAGGATAAAGTCAATGTTTTGGATTGGCCACCACAAAGCCCTGATATCTCAATCCTGTTGAAAATTTGTGGGCAGACCTGAAAAGGCATGCAAGCAAGGGGCCTACAAACTCATTTAAACCCATTTTTTTCGGGAGGAATGGGCCAAAATTCCTGCCAACTATCGTGGTATGCTGTTTTGATTTTTTAATCGAATGCTATTGGAAGGATGTCCAAAACATTTGACTCAGGTCATACAGTTTAAAGGCAATGGTACCAAATAATGAAATGTAAGTAAACATTTTACATTGAAGAAAGCAACTAAAAATTGTCAAAAAAAACCCAAAACATCTCTTTATTCTGGCATTTAGCGAATGTAAATATTTTTGGTCATTCTAATTGACCTAAAAAAGAAAGTTTGGTTTGATTTCATGTCAGACTGTGAGAAACAAAAAGTGTATGTCTTTTAGTAGTGTATGTAAACTTCTGGTTTCAACTGTACTAGTATTGTTGTTTTATAATGCAAAATCAAATTTTATCCTATTACTCGATAAATTGACGGGATAATTTGGCGAATACTCGATTCTAAAAGTATTTGTTGGATTAGCCCTACTCATCTGCCTTAAAGCTTCTTTATACTTGTGCGGGTGGTGACCGCGCTGACGTCACTGCGGCTATCCCGCATGCAGTTTGCCTTTATACTAGCGCGCAGTTTTTGAAAATGTACTGCAGTTCCCCTCCAAGCCGGCGGTGTCGCTACGGCTGGTATTCGCTAGGAGACCACAGGATGGAGTTTCCTCTGCATTTTTTGACCATTTCTGGTAGCCGTTTTTACTTTCCTTTCCGTAACAAGGAACAAAGCAACAACCATGGCGACTGTGGAACAGTGTCTGCGAGAAGAAATGGACCTAGATGATCAGATGATACATTTAATTATGCTGCAAAATTGATCAAGAAGGCGGCGGCGTAGGTGGTATGTGGAACCAAGGGGAACGCCGAGTACGTCATCACAGCATGTGACTAAAACGGACCAATCACGAGAGATGATCTCCGCGGGACGCATCGGGGCCACGTGGCCCAGTGCATTGGTCACGTGATGCAATGCGGACGCTGTTGGCCGCGGGAGTATAAAGAGGCCTTTAGAGTTCTCGGGTTCGGGTTGCAAATCTCAGCTCAGGCCTTCTTGTATAGAACTGGCATGTTACCCTGTGCTTGTTTGGGTTTTTCTTCCTCCCACATAGATGTACTTGCGACAAGATTTTTCATAGGTGTGAATGTTTGTTTGTCAATATGTGCCCTGCGACAGTTTGAATTACAGCTGTATCTTACATCTACTGACCTAATCCTCTTCTGAATGGCCAGGTCTTTCTTCTCATCATCTGACGTTTCAGGACAGAAAACCTCCTTGTAAAGACGTGTCATCATGTACCTTTCCACTTCGTCCATTATGCCCTCTACGTAGTCTGAGGAGCCTAAGAGCAAAGACAACATCATGAGAACAACAAAAAACTAAAAATAGTAGAAGGATACCACACTAGCCTTTTCAAACCTTTGAACTGAGTGTGAAGGCGTTCTGAGAGAGACTGGTAGAAGTCCTGGACGCATTCAGACATGTCATCAGCACATGTGTCCTAAAATAAGAGACAATATGGCAAATGGTTCTATAATGTTCCAAAAAGCCTTAAAACATGTCTTTATCTGGCACTAGGGTACTTGAGCTCACTCGCTTGTAGGCCATGCTCTCAGTAAAAGCGTGACACTGTTTGAAAATTTGTCGGCCATATTTCAGAGGCTTGAGGAAATCGATGAACTCCCTTGTTGCGTGGTCGGTGTCTGCGGGGGAGGGCCGGCTTGCTGTGGAGCTGGAGCTTGGGCTGGACTGAGCGTCCAAAGGGGTGGCAGCATCTGGGGTGAAATACACATTTCATATATTTATCTCACCTTTAAGTTTTCTTTGGGAAATAGCTATTATGACATTAAATAAATACCAGTTGGCGTGTTTAAAACTTTTTCCCTGTGTCATTTCACAACTTAATTTCTGAGTTTATTTGTTCTACTTTGTACGTATGGAATACATGGGTTGTTCCCAACATCTGGGGAACTTTTCATGTCAATAGCACCTTTCGAAATATATTTAGTGAGAAAAATGGTGATGTGTTAAATACTTATTTCAGCCGCTGTATACACCCGATAGGAATAGATCACATCACATGCAAACATTTTTGACCAGAGATCAACTGGAATTATTTCAATCGGAAAGAAAAAAATGTCTCCATGTAATCCTGGCTATTGTGTGGTTATTCAGCTAACCTGACTGTCAATCAAATATACGTTGACGTTCGCTGTCGTCAACTACTGTCTGAATAACGTCTGCCACTGAGGTTATGCCTAATAACAGATAATGTTCCCGCCTTTGTGTTAATCGGGGACTAACACACAACACATGTCTGAGAGGCGTTGACGTTTTACACGACTTTTCCCCAGTGGAGCGAGCTGTTTAGCTCTTTAACTCGCTAGCTTGCAGGCTTGCTCATTAGCTCG
This sequence comes from Phyllopteryx taeniolatus, assembly GCF_024500385.1. Taxonomy (NCBI): domain Eukaryota; kingdom Metazoa; phylum Chordata; class Actinopteri; order Syngnathiformes; family Syngnathidae; genus Phyllopteryx; species Phyllopteryx taeniolatus. The sequence goes on from NC_084509.1 coordinate 11,594,970, forward strand.
CGCGCTAGCTTGATAGCTCATGGCCGGGCTTGTAAACACAACAAACAGTTAACTTTTCCTAAGTGTGTCTGTTGTGTTATTCTATGCGCTGCACATTGAGCAAAGCTGCGGAGTATTGGACAGAGCCAACATTGGCAAGAGTGTACAGGTCCGCCGGCTTTCCATGAGCCAACTCGCAGTTAATAACACAGCCCTCCAACTCTATCGGCTCATTGTGTGATCCACATGCCGGTTCACCACAACAATGACAATTTATTGAGTCTATTTTATTGAACGATAAGTCGATAATAGTAATTATTGTTACAGGCCTATTGGAAGCCATCATCCAATTTTCAAAATTATTGGTGTGGTGTATTTAGATTTAAATGGCCACTCCAACCAGGCTGCATTTTGACAGTCAAGTCACTTTGGGGAAATCTTGTCACATTCCTACTTTCATTAGATGAAATTATATGGTTGTTTGAACATTTTGGTGTTCAAATATACAATGTTCAATTATCTTGTTTTATGTGTCAGCTTTACGGTAAATTTCAACTGGGAGTGACAAATTCACAGCGAGCAGAAAGCACGCTTTGCCTTTCATTTGGAGAAATGTGTAAGCGAGTCTTCGTTTCCTCAAACTGATGTAATACGACAGTGAGAGAGAGAGAGAGAGAACGCGCTAAGAAATATTTTAAAGTGTGTTTTATTATGTTTAAATGAGTTTAAACCATGTGAGAGTGGTAAAGCTGTAAAATTTGTTTATATATGGTCTGAATATCGCAGATTTTCCACCTACAGCGGGTGTGTATGGAATGTATCCCCCGCGACAAATGGGGGTCTATTTTATACTACCATTTGCATAATGTTTTACTTGACTGTCACACCAGTCAGATACTCATCAGTTACAAAGGCCTACCTTTCTTTGGTGGTGTTTTGATGGAGGGAGTGAAAAACTTGGTGACAGTGTTGACCTTGCTTGACTTTTCCTTGGTCTTTCGTTCCTCAAACTTGCTGAAAGGTGCGACAGTGGGCTGTGACTGCGCCCGCTGATGTCTGGTTGCATAGGCTTCCTCTTCCTCTCTCTGCAGCCTGCGACGGGTGAGAGACAAGAGTGAAGCAAGGGAATGTTGATGAGCTGTCAGGAGAACTTAAGTGACCATCATGAACAACTTAAACACACATGGTAGAGCAGTGGCTCTCAAACTGGGGTCCAAGGAACCATTGGGGTCCATGTGCCAGAAACTAGTTTTGTCACATCATTAAAAAAAACACATACCTACATATAGGTTGGTACAGGGTGCACTAATAAAACAGGGTGCACTAATAAAACACACTAAACCAATTCTTACTACCTTAGCTACGAGCCAATTAAAAGAGTTACGATTCTAACATTTCCTTTAAACTTAAAATCCGTGCATATGTGAAGCAGATACTCATCAGCCCTCTTTATGCTTTTTTTTTTCCTCATGTAAAGTTGGTAAAGGTGAGGTAAGGCGACCTCAGCAAAATATTTGGAACCACATACCTCAAGTCTAAATTTTCCAATATGTCACAAAATTATTGTTTTAGTAAAATATAAATAGGCAACATGTCTTTGGCAATGTTCAGCATGATTGATTCCATTAATGCATTCCATCGGATCCTTTCTTGTTAGGGCTGCACAAAATATTGTTTGATCATCGTCATTGCGATGTGTGCATGTGCGATAGACACATCGCAAAGGTCCCAATGATGTAGAGGGAAAAGAACTCAGGTACCCAACATGCACTGCGCGCAACAGTCTATGAATCACAATAGTACTTTGATATTGCTCGCAAAACATTCGTCAAAGAGGCAAAACGTTCTTGCTTCAACTTGTCACTCCCAGCTGTTGTTTACTGTAAAACTGTCACAAAACATAATTAAACAACAAATGTCTGCTAACCTAAATCAGGGTTTCCCACATATACATTTGTGGTGGGCGAGTACAAGTGAATTTTGGCCACCACTTTTGCCGCAATAACATTCAATATTTTAAGTTTTTTTGTGGAATAAAAAAATAAATACATAAGGCTCAGTAGCGCCCCCTACAAATTTGTAAAAAAGCAGCCCCAGCTGTACGTTTCACCGAGGTCAACCAAAATTGGGAAGCATATGTAACAGCCCAAGACCTGGGGGTCATGTAAATAGACACATTGCTCCATCTTGTGATCAGTTATAAAAAAATTTAAACTTGCTGATCGGCCCCAAAAATCCTGATGGTGGAAAGCCTATTATCCACATACTTGATTGTCTGGTGGGCTGGTCTAGCCTACCTGTCAGTGCATGAACTGTTGAAGCCTGCTTGGATAAGAGGTAAAACGTCTTCTTAGACAACACAAAACAGTCCAGCTGCAATTGCTTAAATACCAAGAGAATGAAATGACCTGGATGACTGAAAATGTAGAAAATTAAGGAGTCCCTCGACCAGGCAAATAGTATGAGAACTCCTGTTCTAGAGGGTGCTAACTAACCTCTCAGCGAGAGCCCAGTCGTCCTGGATTTGTTTTTGTTTTTCTCGCTGGTTTTCCTCTCGCCAGCACTTGGAGCACAAGCCCTGCCAAGCTGTGTTGCCATAAAAACCACATCCTTTTGTACAAAGCAGCTCGGACTGGTCCAGATGGATCCGACGCCGTCCAGGGCGTTGGGCCATCATCCTTCACAGGAGGCTGCACGGGGAACAAGACGCGGAGAACACAATGTAAATACAACCTAATATACTATGCGCAGTTAGTATATTAGGTTGTAACAGTGATAAACAACTAGTTTGTTATTGTAACTTCTTATTCATTACAGAATAGGTAAGAACGTGAAACCAATAAATCAAGTGTAAAAAAAAAAAAAACATTCAGATATCTAATCCGCCCTGATATTCAGTCATACATTGTGATTGTGGAGAATTTTACATCCAAACTGTAAAACTGTTGGCTTCAAGGAGTACAATAACTGTCTGTGGCTGGCTAGCTACGGAAGCTAACTACAAAGCTACCCTTGACACCGAGCAACAAAGTCATCATAAAATAACAAGTGTGTTTTCTGTCGACGTACAGTGTCACCCGCAGGATGGGCAAAGTTGCCGCACAACGTCGCTCCTGCTCCAGGCGGCTGTAATGTGGAACGTTTACATTAGCTTTACGGTTAGTTCCGTCCCACTAATAGAGTCCGCCATTTTGTCGTTTGGCTGTGCTGCCCCGTGCTTCTTGTTCTTTCTTCACATATCACGTAAAGATGAAGTAAAATGCTGTATCGCTCTCTAGTGGATTGACTGTGAAATAGCCCTCGTTATACGAGAGTGTACCGAATCTGCGACCAGGAGGCTTTCCAGGGAGCGATGTCGGTTTTGGGTCTGGATTAGAGTTTGACAGTACGACATCTAGCGGTCGGGAGCGCCATCTCCGGCCATCGCTCAATGTACCCCTTTTAAAGACACTCTACTTTAGGCTTGTTTTTATAGCATTTACTTCACTTAGGTTTTTCGAAAGTCTTTTAACACACTTAAAAAATAAATACAAACACATTTAAAAACAATATATATATTGTTTGTCTAACCCTACGTAGGCTATCTGGGCATGAACTGATGAAGCCTGCTCGGATAAGAGGCGCAATGTCTTCTAAGGCAACCAAAACTGTCCAGCTGCGATTGATTCAAATGCCCTGTGGATGAAATGACTTGGATTAATGAGAATATACACATAGAATAGAAGGAGTCCCTGGACCCAAATAGTTTGAGAACTCATGTTGTAGAGGACTGCCACAGTCGCCCCGAGCTGAAGGGGGCGCTGACGGACAGCTGGCAACGGCCCACATCAATGACAAAACATGCTGTACATCAGGGACATTTTTGCGTGTGTTTTATCAACATGTATGTCTTTACATGTGTTTCACCAACAACGTTTATTTACTTAATTGATATTCTGTAATTGCTTAACATTAAACTAACATTACAGTGAAACCCCAAAAAGTGAATGGATGAAATGATGAATCATCCATCCATTTTCTGAGCCGCTTCTCCTCACTAGGGTCGCAGGGCGTGCTGGAGCCAATCCCAGCTGTCATCGGGCAGGAGGCGGGGTACACCCTGAACTGGTTGCCAGCCAATCGCAGGGCACATAGAAACAAACAACCATTCGCACTCACAGTCATGCCTACGGGCAATTTAGAGTCTCCAATCAATGCATGATTTTGGGATATGGGAGGAAACCGGAGTGCCCGGAGAAAACCCACGCAGGCACGGGGAGAACATGCAAACTCCACACAGGCGGGGCCGGGGATTGAACCCGGGTCCTCAGTCGTCCACCGTGCCGCCCGACGGAAAGTCTTGCACAAAAAAACGGATCGTTATTAAAGTCTTAGATTTATCGAGGATAAAGGAAATCTTATTTTCGTGAAAAATCATATTTTTGTCGCCCCCCCCCCCGCCTCCTGCCCGATGACAGCTGGGATAGGCTCCAGCACGCCCGCGACCCTCGTTAGTCCATTTACAACACATCTCCGCCACGCCCACGCTCGTCCAGGCACGTCTGAAACTCTGGAAAAGACATTCGTTCTTGTAGTACAGCAGAGAACGAACTCTTCTTCACTCTCACCCAAACTTTATTTCAAGCACTTCTTCGGCAATAGAGACACAAACAATGGCTGGTGAGCTTTCCATTTCTTGAACTTTTTTCCCTGTTTTTTTTTGTTTTTTGTTCTTGTGTTTACTTTCACTTTTGCATTCCTCCGCGGAGCTTCGCGTACAAAGAATACCCGTAATAATAAACACAATGAGAAAGTATGATAACGGATTCAATTAATCGACAAATCAACTTCATTTAAAGGTACAACAGGATACGGGATTTAACGACTTTTGGAGTGTGTGTTTGTGTGTGTGTGTGTGTGTGTGTGTGTGTGTGTGGTGGGTGGGAGGGGGAAGGGGGGCCGGGGGGTTTTGTGTGGGCGAGTTTTTTTTGTCAGAATTAAAATAACTGATGTTTTTGTAACAATAACCAAGATGATTTGGACGTGTAATCGGACATGTTTGGGACATTAAATGTGTGTTCAATGAATTTTTCCCTTTCTTTCACACATAGTATAATGTGTAAGAGCACTGAAAGCAAGAAGGAAACTGAAGCGCGAGCATAATGTCAGCAATTTGCTGTGAGAAAACACCAGAGGTTGGATAAAATTAATAAATCAATAAAGTTGATCAAAGTTGTTGTTGTTTTTAAATCACAAAATCATTGCATTCAAACAGGGGTGTGAAGACTTTTTATATCCACTGTATGTAAGAAGCCAAGCCTTAATGGCAACCCACAAAACTGACTTTGCTAGCTATGGTGTTATGCTTCTTCTTACAGAGAAACTTAAGGCCGTGAGAACGAATTTTGTGGATAAGGTTTCCCCGACAGTGATCGAACAACTTCTGGACAATCTTTTGGATGACCACGTGTTGAACAGCGGGGAGCAGGAGGCTATAATTGAGGCGCAAAACACCAAAGCAAAGAGGGCTCGTACCCTCATTGACACGGTGTGGAAGAAAGGTGATGAGGCAAGCTGGAAGATGATCGCTCACATTAACAACAGGGACCAAATGCTCTTCAAGGAATTGGGCCTCCTCGCTGAGCCGCCCCAAGGTGAGCTGACCAGGTTCAGAGGAGGTGCTAGATATGAAACGAAACCTCTTTGACCCCTGTTTGAATGTGTCGCTCTGTCCAGCCGCTTTGGAGTTGGAACGCCAGTGGTCGACCACGCTCATCCCCTGCAAAAAGAACTTCTGGAATTCCAAGGATGACAGAAAAAAGGTTTTGTTTGGAAAACATGACATACAGTTTCATAGAGGAATTTTGTCATTTTCATTCCTGTGATTTTAACTGCAAAATGAAAGATTGGTACCAAAATTTCAATGGTTTCTCCTTGGTTCCTGCGCCACCCTTAATTTCTGACGTTTTTTTCATTGATTTTTTTTAGTAACTAAAAGCCAGTGAACAACCTAATATAGAGTGTACAATGTTCCACTTTTTTGTAGACCATAGCCATCTGTTTGTCGTGGAAATCTGCAGTTTATAGAGAAAAAATTTGTTTTCACAATATACTCACGTGGGAAAGGAGAGCCACAGTCGTCAATGCACTTTTCCGCCATTTAGTGAATGGCGGGAGAACAGCAAAACATGAGCAGATTCAGGCTGGAGCTGCTGTCGGCCATAGCTAACGACCAGACACGAAGATTCACCTACGTTACACGCCACCCCACCAGGACCCCGCCTCTTAAAGGCACATATCTTACACACAGACACAATATGGTACAGTACTTTCTATACATTCTATGCGAGCAATTTTTGTCCATGTATTGAAAAGCCTTTACGATGTGTTTATAACGTTGGTTTTTAATAAGTTTATAAAATTATAATATACTCTAATAAGTAATCAAATAATCTTTAAGTGGATGCAAACAAAATGTAAACACCGGGGCATCATCTCTGTCAGTTATTTGGCCGCCCGACCCACTTTGTAAGGTTCTTTCTCACCACCAACAGGACTGGAGTGAAACGTCAACAAAACAAGTTCACAAATGCTTAAGCAGGATACATGTATAACAAGTTTTTAACATCTTGCCAAATGCAAACAATGGGTGTCCATTGTATTAATCATGAAAAATTTGCATTTTAGTACATAGATGCATACTTATCTTGTCCAAATTTGTATTATTTTAGATCTACCGTGTGACTAAAGAGTCCACACAGAGTCGTGTGGCTCTGCTAATCACCAATATAAAGTTTAAGGACGAGCGTTATAACAGACATGGAGCTGAGGCAGATGAGCGGAACATGGAGAGGCTCTTGCGTGATTTAGGATATCAAGTGGTCAAATACAGGGACTGCACTGGAAAGGTAAAAAATAAACACATTTTTGATGGCTTAAAATTGCATTTGCTGAGCTACTGACCGACATATATCGGCTCTGGCAGGAAATCGACAAGGCCGTCATCAACTTCTCCGAACATCCCAAACTTAAAGACACAGACAGTGTGTTTGTGGTGATCATGTCTCACGGGAAGCTGGGATCAGTACTCGGCGTCAACTGGAACGAGACGCAAACAGAGGACAAAGAAGATGTCTTCGCCATTGATAACATTTTTAAACACCTGGCCTCAGTGAACTGCAGTGCGCTGCTGGATAAACCCAAGATCATCATCATCCAGGCCTGCAGAGGAGGTGAATGATCACGGTGGTGCTCAGATTGAAGGCACATTTCTCAATTTTTGCATCGTTGTAGTGGTGTCGTGACCGTTTTTGGACATGTTTATTTCAGTGGAGAAAGGGTCGGTGGCCATCAGGGACGACGCAACGGCGGTGAGGTGTGCTAATACCCAGCAGCCGGGTCCGTCCACATCTGGTGATGACGGCAACATTGTGGAAGACGGCTTTCAATTTGTGCACAAAGAGAAAGATTTCCTCGCTCTTCTCTCTTGCACCCCTGGTCAGTGCATCCCCTCTTATACTACTTATCGTGTACATGTGTCTCACTGAAGGAGACCACAAGGACGCCGAAACGGCGTACAAATGCTTTGTTACTGTACCGAAGTACATTGGTCACCCATCTGTACATAACTAAATTACTCAGGGTGTCCAAGAGTCATTATAGACTTCCTTTTTGCTATTTCGTTTCAGGTTTCATTTGGAGAGATGTGTGACCATAAGCATTTGACAGCTTTTGTTTTGCTTTTCTTTTTTTTTTTTTAAGCGTCTCCCCTTGCATATGGCTCACCAATCAGCATTGGAACAGCGATGCAAAATTGCCCCCTGCCAAGAAGTTTTTTGTCCCTGACTGCAGTTGAGCGCTATTTTGAGAAGCTTTGTACAGTTTACGCTCCCAATGGCAAGTTTTTCGAAACAGGATCAGTGCTTGACAAACCACACATTGGAAAGCCTGCTACTAGCGCCACTGATGAAAACACCAAACTCCTAGAGCAGGCATTCCCACAAAGCCAGGGAACCTCTATCCAGAGAGTTGCACTGGAATTCAGCATCAACAAAACCTCGATTCAACGAATGCTTCAGAGCGTGATAAAACTTTATCCAACTGACCTTGAAGCAGAATATTATGATGCACAACAACCTGAAGCGTAAATTGTAGTACGCGTTTGAGCAGTATGATGACCATAAAGCTTCTTAAACTGGTGCTGAACTGCAGTCAGGGACAGAAAAACTTCTTGCCAGGTGGCAAATTTGTAACGCTGCTCTGGGGTCAATATGCAAGGGGCAAGGGAGTGATATGCTTACAAAAACTGCAAAGCCTATGCTGTCAAATTATAATGGCCTCATGTCTGTCTGAATGATACCTGAAACAAAACCGAAAAAAGCAAGTGGATAGTGACTTTTGGGACACCGTGTATTTCTGGCAACTTTCACTTTTACTCCACTACATTTCTTAAATAAAAGATATAATTTTACTCTGATTCATTTCTCCTAACCATCTTCGTTACTCCAAAATAAAATTATAAAAAAAGTGTTAGTTGGCGTGATGCCTGAACCGCAGATCACAAAGCGGACGAACAATCAAAATTTAACCACTCATCAATACTTTTACTTCCAATACTGAAGTACATTTAATATCAGAAAATCACTTCGATGCTTAGCTACAAAGCCAACAACTTACTCAATCGAACTACCAGTGTGAAAACACCCTCTAATTTAGTTTCCCTGGCCCGAGTCAGTTGATATGTTCGTAAACAATCTCCGTGTATGGAAAACAATGTTTTTTCTCGTCCCCCCTGCAGATACCGTCTCATACAGACACCCAGAGAACGGCGCTTTCTTTATTCAGTATATTGTTGATGCTCTGAACACTTATGCATGTGAGAAAGACATTGAGGAGCTGTTCCGAATGGTAAGTTTTACTCAGCACTCATGTGAATGTTTAATAGTCGCATACAGAGGAAATTCGAGATGCTCCATGCACATATGTACAGTATAATCAGGGCGTGTTAGGGTTACCCCAAAAATATTATTACAAGGGAAAAGTAACTCACATCAATAAAATGGTTCATTTAATGAGTAAAATCTCAGAGCTGCCGAGGATCATGGAAGAATCCTTCCAGGGATGGATGAAGGCGTGACAGAGAAGGCTGTGAAAAAGTCTTCTCAATCCCACATAGAGACAATCCAGCTGTTTTTGTCCCGATTTTGCCCCTTCCCAATCAAGGACGTCAAACGCCACACTATCGTATGCTTTATAAGATTATCGTTAAACATTATTCTTGGGGTTGATGGGTGTTGAGTGGATTTGTCCTGCTAATAGGGTCAGAAACTGGTCGGGGCTGACCTGAACTCTTGGGGAAAGCAGAGTCATGACAACGTGAATTGCGACGTGGAACAGAATGTAGGCAATCCAGAAGCACCTTGACTCAGGAACAAGATGACGACCGTAAATAAAAACAAACAAGTCCTACCCGATGTCGTCTTTTGTATAAGTGGGTTCACCAGACAGCGAGAATTATTTTCCAAAACAACTCTTTTTATAGATTACATCAGCATTCTACAACACTGCAGTCTTCGGTCCCTTCGGCAACACTCAGGAAACATCGGTGAAATATTGCCGGTAGTGTTTCTGTGTCTTTGTTTTGTTAGATCATGTTTGATCACGTGTTGGTGCTCTAAGATCTGAGATAGAAAAATCCTTATGTATATACCAGACCTTATGCTGCCGGGGATTACTTCAAAGAGCAAAATTTGTAGTTTGGATTTGAAATATATCTTTTGTGACACCAATCCTGGAACCTTTTTGACACACCTTGTATTCTAAAACAAACAAACAAACAAACAAAAAAAAAACCTGACTTTTTTGTGTGAAAAAAATTGACTTCTTTCTCATACATGCTGATTTTATTCTCTTTTTTAATCATAAGATTTTAACCTAATTGTATTTTTTTATCTTGTACAATGATATCTTTACTTTTGCAATATTTTCACATGCATAAAACTCCCATTTCATTCACAGTGTTTCCACTTTTGTGACTCTAACTTTATTCTCATACAATTAGTTTTTTTATCCCCAGAGAATTACACCTTTATTCTTGTAATATGTCTACCGCTACTTTATTCATTCAGCAAAAATGTCCACGTATTCCTTTAATTCTATGGCTTTTCTAGTAGCACAATGTAGTTGTTGCAAGACTTCAGATTTTTTTTAAGTGGACACTAATGTGATGAAAGCTGTCAAAGTCGGCTAAGTCCCCGATGATGTCATTTTTTTCCAGTGCAGTGCTATCATTAAAGAAAATGTAAAAAAAATAAAAAAAATCACAGGAGGAGAGACTGCTTTGCCATGTTACCATTATCTTTATTATCAGAACAGATTTACAGAACAGACACATTAGAACACAAGCGCATCTACGTGGGCTGGCTGAAGGCTTGCTTGCCGCTGTGTGATGGTATTCCAGCCGGAGGAAAAAATCCTTTCACTTGGCCAAACTGGAAAACCTCTCCTCGTTCTGGGGCCAACACAACTGCATGGTTTCTATTTGGTGGGAATTTGTGATGTTTCTGCAGCACACCCATGACCGTAATGGCAATAAGTGATAGATGGATGCAAATAATCTTGGACATCTACATGTGCGGTGGAATCATTCCCCACTCCCCTACCCTGCTCTCATTCTATTTTGATAGAGCGGGCTGAAAAGTTTTTCAAAATCCTGTTCTCCCTCACTCAACCAAAGCTGTGCATTCAGAAATAGAAGACAGTTTAAATCAATTAAGTTGATGGAATAATTTTAATCAGCGCACTCATATGTTGCTTCAAGCGACTCTACCTCCCCCCTCCAGTCAAAATCACGAGATTAGAAACTAGTCGACATCACGCTCTAGATGTCATTGTGGAGTAGTAAAGTAAATCGACTACTCTGTACAACCCATTTATGATGTAGTATGGAGATTTGATGATGTTTTTTTTTTTTTTTTTTTTTGGGTTGCACCGCTAATCTCATGATTTTTTTGTTTCAACCACGCAGGTCATGCAACGCTTTGAAACATTGCCGTTTGTGACCATAAAACAGATGCCAACCAAAGATAGATGCACTTTGACAAGGCTCTTCTACCTGTTTCCTGGCATTTGACACCAGACATTATTTCAGAGGAGCATATCACTCTCATTCTTTACAAAAATCGTAAATGATAAAGTATACCTTATTGTTGCCACTACAGTTAGATGTTCCATTCTTGCAAAATGATGTAATAATTTCAATGTTTTGACATCACTTTAACTGAAACAGATTTGTATACATTGGCACACAGGAACAGAAAGCTCTTAATTTTTTTGCATTAAATGTTTTGACTACAAATAAAAAGTATGGAACACATTTTGTTATCTAATGCATGCAGTCCCTCTATATATAGTACAGTATGTGTAACTGATAAAGATTTTCCTGTATGAATCTACGACTGTTTATGGTCTGACCAACTTCTCAATAACAAAATAAAACATTTATGAAGATTGTGTTGTTGTCATGCTTTAACACAGCACAGCATATGTTTGGAAAATGTCATTTTCAGTGAATTGGTAAATTTGTTTAGACAATGGCGGCAATCTGATTATCCTCAAAATCGGAAGTAACACAATTTACCAAGTGTCAGCCCATTTGTAAACAGTTTCTTTTGACTCATGATAAGCTTTTCATGTGACAAACCCCTGGTCAGGTTTCAGGTTATTACTTATTGGGGGAGTGTCTGCATGCTGAGCAAATATTAACAACCGGGACAATGATAGTCACCATTATGGAAAACAACCATAAGCTATAGATTCCACAGATATGAGGGCTTCAGGGAATAATGTCATTGACTCACAGGCTTTTCAGACAGTCTTGGTCACAATTTGCTGCGACTTTGTAGTTTTACAACAACAACAACAACCAAAAATGACAAAACAGACTATGATAGCAAGGTGCATACAAAAGAGGTGCAGGAGTGGATGAGTCAAACAATGAATGCTCAGATGATTTCTAACAAAGGTATTTTCAAGCATTGTTGTGCCTTTCATTCTCTGGATGAGGTAACAAATACCAAGCAGGATATGTCGGTTCATTTCACACATAGAGCAAATTTATTAGATGTTTTTTCTTCCCATTTCAATTTCAGTAAGCACGAGACCAAACAGGTATGTATAGAAGATAGATTGAAGCTGAGTGACAAATCATTTCTAAGAAAAATAAAAGTGGACATTATGAAAAATGTATCTTTTATTGTTTGTATAAAAAGAGGTATCACAACAGGGTAAACAAGGCAGGTAATTGCCTAGGGCCCTGAGCTGAAGGAGGCCCCAGGAGATGACCCACATCAATAAAAAAAAAGCACTGCATTAGAGTGGAAGGACAACGTGTGGCTGTCAGCAATACCCGCAAAGTGGCCCCTTACTTGTTTGTTTTGTGCCGTTTAAACCCACTTGTGCATGCTTCTTTTTAGCAAACAAATCATCAAATAGTCCACATACTTCATCACTTTTAGAGTGCTATTTCCAAGCCAAACTTCATTCTCAAGAGCTATATTGTCATTATTATTATTGTTAATGTCTACTAATATACTGTATGCCCCTGTGTATTTTCTTTCAACTCTTATTCCATCCAAAGGTTCAAATTGTATAGTTCAAACACACGTGTGCACACAGGCACGCACGCGCGCACACACACGCACACGCACACACGCACACACACACACGTTACCTTCGCCCAATTCTACACACAAAACAAAAACAACAACAACAAGCGGGGGTCGGAGAGACAGTGAGTGAAACAAACACAAGTCATGGTAACTCAATTTTTGTCAGTTTTAGGTGCAGAAATTATTATCATTATAGCACTCAACACTTGTTCCGAATTCATCAGTGCAACATACTCAGCCAAAATCCCAGAAAGTGAAGTCCAGTGCTAGTCTCAGAAAGTGAGCAGTGCTTTAAGCTTGCTCTTGCATGAAAAATTGATGGATTTGACAGATGTTTGGATGTAAACCACTAGTGCACTCTCTCTCTCTCTCTGTACTTACTATGTAAATAGCCCTTTGTAATAAATCCCATAAAGACAAGATTGCTTTTTTATTATTTTTCCTGGCAACCTGAATGATACTGACCAGGATCCAACCAATGAAACTGGAGACGGAAACTGAAGCTGGTGACCGCAGCCTAATTTGATGTTGTTGTATATAATAAGATCAGACACTATTATTTCATAATACAATGTCAAAGGGGCCCAACCACAAAAATCATACTATACTTATAGTAATATAATAACAGATAACAATAAGTTTTAATGCAAAACAAGTACATTAGCAAAATCTCAAGATTAAATGACTTTAAAAAAAAAATCACTTAACAAAACAACTGCAGATTTCTTGGAAAATTTTGCTTCAGTTTGTCATCTGCAGTATATGTGTGCATAATAACTATCACAGTGATTGTCTTTTAAGGCACAATACATTTAGTCACAAGTATTTGGAACTAATGAATATAGTATTGCACTTTAAAATGAAATCAATTTATGAGGAGCTAGGAATTATTTTCATTTCATTTTCTACATTAGCATAATCATTCTCAAAATTACCCATAGTCCCCACCACCACAATGTCTTGGGTTATTTTTTTACTTTCGAATTCATCCTGTGGGCCGTATTGTAGCCGCTAGCGGGCCAGTTTTGGCCTGTGGGCCATATGTTGGACACCACTGCTCTAAAGCATGTCGGAGAACGTCAAAGTGAACCAGGCCACTGGTACAGAGAAGGGCTGGGCAAGGAGTTTATGCCAACCTTTTTCACATGAGTTACGGGTTACTGACAACTTCGATGGGGGCCGCCATCTTGGAATCGTGTGAACGGAGATTGCGTTTCTATTGGTCATTTCAGCCCTCAGCACGTACTGTATCATGAAACCCATTCTCATGAATTGATCCAATCCATCAAAAATCCAATCAAATTCCCTTTGAACAACTGGGCACTGGTTATTAGGTCATTATGGAATTATTTTTAACCTGTATGTGTGTGCGTGTCTGTGTCCTTGTTGAAAAGCGGAGGCTGGGATTGATTTATTTTTATATTTTGAATTTATGTTAAAGAGCTTTGAGTTGCACGTAGTGTATGAAAAGCGCTTACAAATAAAGTTTGATTGATGCGGTTATTTTAAATACACAATGTGAACTTGTTTTATGTTTAGTTTGAGAGTAAAACTTTGACTCATGGCGCCACTGTACACTTGAAATTTCACGAGATTTGATAATTTACTGATGTACTTAAGCATTTACCTTTCCAGAAAAAAACTCCAAACTGTATGAAATGTGAGTTTTCAGAAGTTCCACTGCGCCAATTAGAGTAGACATGTCCTTTTATGTTGTTGATCTAGGATTCAAGACACTGATGAAGATCTGAACTACGCTGTCTGCCTACACCAATGATTTGCAACCTTTGCAGCCAAGGCACATATATTACAATTGAAAAATCTCACAGCACACACACAGACAAAAATGTCACAAAAAGTGGATACATTAATTACTGTATGTACTTCCTGCCATCTAATAGAATAGCATTTATTTTTTCTGTCTGTCACTATGCCTCACTGGCATAAATAGATGAACAAAGATGCATTATATCTTGTAAATAAAGAATTGTTTGAGCAATTACGTGAAATTTGATAATTTCCCACGGCACACTAATGTGCCACGGCACAATAGTTGAGAGTCACTAGCCTACACCCATCTGTGACTTGGCCTTTGGGGGAAATGACGGTCTGAGAGATACACGAGCACAGCTTTTTTTTTTCTTTTTGCAGACAATCTTTACTTGGAAAAACAAGAAGAAAAACAAAAACCATGTCATCACGACAAAACGCAAAGGCAGCAGGTCGAGGAGGCAACATGCTAACACGGTTGCAGTCTGATAAGCTTTTTCGTTGTTTTGTTTTTAACAGGGCTACTTTAACTTCATGCCGACATCTTCAAGTAGGGTTGGGCATTATTTGAATTTGAGCGATTCCGATTCCTCATTTCGCTTCCGATTCTTTTAGGAGGCTAGGTCAAAAACGTTTGCATGGTTTAAATACAGGGTGTCCAAATTACGAATATCAATTTTCTTAACACCCTGTAGCATAAACTGAAATTAACATTTGACTCGGGGTTCTTTATAACCAGTATCAATAACAAACCGATTAACTAAAAGGCAATGTGTGTGGAAATAATATTCATTAATTATTGCTTCAGCTAAAAGTTAAATACAGCATTGTTAAAATAGTTATTTGCGACTGTTTTATCACGTCAAATGTTTTATGTGCAAGTTTTAATTGACTTCCTGTTTTAGGCATGTAGCTTTGTATTTGGAAAGGTACGCACCGGAACTCAGCATTTTGGCACGAAAAATAACTTCATACAACACCGGTAAAAACAAAAGTAAAACAACACGCAAGAAAAAGAGTCATGAATGGAACCAATTGCTCTGTAAAACGTTGATTCCTTTACCTACCCACCGATGAGGCACACGGTTTGTGATACTGTGAGACGTTTTTGTGAATTTCGTCCCAATTCATTGTGATGTAAAGTTGCTAGTTTGACGTTTAGTGAAGTTTTAGCTCAATGTTATGCTTGTAATGCGACTGTTTCTACTTTCTTTCCAGCATGGTAAAGTCGTTTATATTTTATTTTTGTGTCTGTCATCAGCTCTTACGTTGGTTTGAAGATTAAAAAAAACAAACGCTAAAAACCATCACTGCAAAAGTGCAACCTACCGTTTAACTTGTTAGCTGCCTCAATGTTGGCAAAGACATATTTGACGGTTTCACTCACCCAATTGAGTTCACTGAAGCTCCGCGCGGTGTAGGCTGAGGCTCGGCACGAGAGGGAGTGCGTCAGACATCTACACATCCGGAACGCCTCCTTTGCACAATATAATCTTAATACTAGTGTTGCACTGAGGTGACTGGTCATTTATTTTAACATAGTTAACACTTTTGTTCGCTGGTGCCGTTGGGCACAAGCATGTCTTCGTGTGCGTTCTTCTTCGTTGGTTTTCGCCACTTTCTTATTCGGGTCGGCGGACTGTTGGCATCGAAACTGGGAACCGATATTTTTTTATTTGAACGATTCCGGGAGAACCGGAATGTTAGTCCCATAGTCCCCATCACCACAATGTCTGGTCTAGTTCCAATCGGTTCTCGATTCTCGATGCCCAACCCTATCTTCAAGTGAGAACAAACAGAATGAACGTTTAAAGCATAAGCTTTATCAAAAGACACACAAAAAAGATAAATAACACATCCCGATCAGAGCAGACTCAGATTTTTTGAACATACTGGCAGTGTTAAGAGAGCTTACACAATACAAAAAGTGCCAAGCAGTCCTTTTATCTCGTGCCACTCAGCACGCATCAGCATGTCGAGACAAAACACGTTTGCTTATCCGCATGCACTCACGCACATTCACTACTGGAACAAACAGTCTGAGATGATAATGATGAGGGCAAGTTGAGAGCAAATAAAGCACAAGAGCATTTTTTGCAACTGAGCTCCTTTCTCAATACAATCAGAATTTGACACCAGATTTGACCATGCAGGATTTTTTGCCATTGTTTTGTAAGGGAGGTTGAGGAGATTTACGAAGTAGTATTAGGGCCACCCCACACAGAGAAGAAGAACCCCCCATTATGGATTAAAGTCATAATCTTATGAAAACAAAGTCGTGCATTCATGAGAAAAAATACATTACATTTTCAAGATTAAATTCAAGTAAAACAAAGGTTTTTTTCCCCACAAAAAAAACCCTGTATATTTTCAAGAAAAAAAAGTTCTATATTTTGGACCTTGAAGTCATAACCCTACAATAAAGTTGTAATCTCTTCAAGATTAAAGTCATAATCTCCACCTCCTCGGCTAAACTTTATTTCATTGGCAACAAGATGCCATAAATGGTGTTAAAGCACGACTTTCCTATGTGACAGGGTACAAAACCAAAATAATCTGCAAACAGGTGAATTTGCGAGTATGGGGGAGAACACTGCATCGTCGCTGTCGGGCGGAAAACCTCGTCTGTCTAAATGCAGTCCACTTCATATTAAAAACAAACAAACAAACAAAAAAAACCATTATGGGTCCACACTTTTGTCTGTTATTTGTATGCATTATTAACAAATTTAAATTGCTGAAAATTGCTTGAGAAAAAAAATCGATATCCGCTCTTGAACACTCAACTGTTTGAGAAGTGTTGTAAAACTCCGCCTCGTACTTCAGTCTGTGGGAGCCGTATGTCGCCTCAAGATTGAAAGTCTGGATGTTCTTTTAAACAATAATGAGTGAAAATAGTTAGTTTACATTGCAGTTGGCCTGTTTTGTTAAAAAAAGATCTCTGCTTAGTTAGCTCATTGTTTTATTGATTGCATCACTCATGGCTCTAAGACCTTTGAGAAAGCATTTGGGAAGATGATGTAACCGCAGTATTTTGGCTTTTGTTAAGTATTAAAAGTGTTTTGTCTGGTCAGGGGTTGGTGTGAGCGCAGACTCTGATTTGGAGACGTGCTGGCGACGTGTCCTTAATAAATTAGCAACTGAACAATGATTTTGTTGTTTGGTGGTGGTGTTGTATTGATGTTGCGCAACAGTATATGATAGCAATATAAGGTACAATATTAACTTCAACGATGCAATGTTTGGTAACTCAAGCAAGATGGCGGTTTTTTTTTTATTCCCTGAAAAGTGGTTTTGGAGACGATATGACTTTTTATCTTGAAACTATACAACTTTAACCTTACGTAAATACGACTTTTCTGTTTAAAAAAATAAAAAACATTTTCCCCTGTAATATTACAAATTCAATACGTTAGTGTGATTTTGTTTTTTCTTTTTGTTGTGGCCACAACACTCCTGTGTAATGTTGACATTGGATAGAAAGTTAAAAACAGGAAAAAGTGGTTGGAGTCAGTAAATGTGTAATTGCAAAAAACACTGCAGATTAGTCCCCTCTTAAGTTGCCTACACACAAAACAGACAACTCAGTACACCATCATACTTTGAATGGATAGAGTGGTACATAATTCCTTTTTGTAACTTTTTCCACACAATAATTCAATTTGAGGGGAAAACATCAAATCGTTGACAACACTCAAACATTTGTTGCAGCACCGCACATTTTTACAAGAAAGAAACTCATGCCAAAACATGTTGCTGTCATGTCAGATGGATGGTACAGGAAGTGACACGGCGCATTCCAAACATTGCGTAATACGTTTGCATTCATGGCAAGTGGGAACGTGTCTGTTTTTGACATGTGTGTGTGTGTGTGTGTGTGTGTGTGTTTTCAGAGGTTTAGGCCAGTGTGCCACCCACGGCGGATGCAATGATTATTCCCAGAATCACACAGCATATAATAATCATTATTTTCTTCTATTTAGCGAGGAAAACAAGACAAGTGACGAAAGCAACAGTCGTCCAGGGCAGCGAGTAGGGAGCAAAAGAAAACATGTTAGAAACTTTTGGATTGACCAATAAACACACATGCTACTCTACTGTACAGCAGCAAAAGTATTGGGACTCTGAATCACTTAAATATTCAAATATTCTACATTACCAATGTCTCCCAACAGATATCCTCCAATTCTTTATGGGATAAGTTCGTGTTTCCTAAAATTAAGGAGTAAGCTCCTTAAAATACAGTAATCCCTCGTTATGTTCCGGACCACCCCCGCAATGGCTTTTTAAATTTATACATATTTTAAAGCTCTATGAGCCTCCCCATACTCACTAACCGTCCCCACACTCTTATTAACCTCTACCATACACTTATAAACATTTTATACTCTTCAACACCTTTTAAACTCTTAAACATACAGTAATGCACAGGTATATTTTATAGTATGTACATTTTATTCCTTGTAGTATGTGTTTGAATGAATTTTTATTTTTTAATGACAGTTTTAATGTTTTAGGCTCGGCAGCATTTATTCAAATAAAGAAAAAAATTACAGCATACACTCAAAATCCTGCGATATGGTGAATTATGCGCAATATGAAAAAAAAATCCACAATGTACTGAATCCACAATAGGTGAACCGCGATATAGCGAGGGAACACTGTAGATCGTTTTTACATTTGCGTGCAAATGTTGTTACTGTGTGTTTGTATACAATACCATACTGTTGAGCGCAACTTTTCTTATTGAAAGACATAAAACAAAAGTTTTTGGAACTGAACCACTGACAAGAGACAGAGCCTTCCTGCTCAAGAGGGCGGGGTGCGGGGATCGAGCAAGTATGGGAGAGAGAGAGAGAGGCAGCGTATTTTAAGGCACAGCACGCAAATGTACTACAGTGAGTGTGTGTGTGTGTGTGTGTGAGAGAGAGAGAGAGAGAGAGAGAGAGAGAGAGACGGTGTGTGTGGGACACGTGGCTTGATTACACTTCATAAAAGCAGTTAATATCTTTACATTCTTTTCTATTATGTTTTTATGTCTATATTTTACAATATACTGCTACTTTTCTTTATTAACAACAACAAAAATCTGGTGTTTTTTGGGGGACTGTAATGGATTCTTAAACTTGGGAAAGGTTCTTGTGATGGACAAATGATAGAAATAAATCTATTACACTTACCCACCTACTCTAAGTGGGACACAATTAATGAATTAAGGGTTTGACTAGACCCCATTAATGACCTTTTGGACAACTGTATACTTCCAACTTTTTGGGAACATTTTGGGGAAAGTCAAAAAGGCATGCTTGGTGCACAAGATTTTGACCTCAAGCAGTGTCCCGATACTTTTGTCTGCACAGTGAATCAAAAGAATAAGAGAAAAACTGAGATTCTTTGCTCGTGACATTTTTGGAGTGTTTACAGTAACAAGCACATACAACGCATTTTGTTTATTTTCACATGAGCCACTTTGTTCCAGTCTACAAAGTTTGGTGACGATGCAAGCACACCAGTTAAAGGAGACATTATGCATTTTTGTTTCACCAATTAAGAGAGTTCCCAGGTGTCTGTGACAGTCGTTGGTCAGAATACACAAAGGATAATGAAAAAAAGCAGACTTAATAGCCACTCGTCACACTCTGGATCAGATCGGCCGCTTTGGGAGAGGCAGTTCTGTTTCATGGAAATCCCAATAGACCTTTCGTTACCTTGACAACCAGAGGCTGAGGTAGAACATACGATGAAGCGAGCCGACTCAGTGTTACCAACTTAGCAACTCTGTCGCTAAATTGAGCAACTTTTGTGACCTCTCTAGTGACTATATTTGCATAAATAAAGCAATGCGCAAACATATTCTGCGGAGTCTGAGACTCCTTCCAGAGCATTCCCCCCTTCGCGTCCAGACAGCACATGTATGACGTGTGCACTATGTGGGGTGAAGCGACTAGATTTTGGTTGTAGTCAATTATAAAGTGATGACTGTCGTCGATTAATCGATGACCTTCTTGATATTGTTGGAATAGCCCAAGCTAGTGAGACTAACCGCTATTGTCATCCACAACCATCTTATTCTTGTACTCTTGGACCTGCACAGACGTACAGTATGAAGACTGTGCCGCTTTGTCAGCCGGACATTTTGCTGCTCCACAGAGCGTTAATGGTCCGCTGACGGAAGAGTTGAAAGTCCTCTGTAAATTGGCTGAGTGGAAGACGAGATGGCAAAAAAGCATTATTAGCGCTTAGTCGAGTTCAAACGTTAAACATCAAGTAGCAAAGTCTGCTAGTTGACTAATTGGTAAAACCTTTTCGCGTGAAGCCACCACTGGCTAATTTAACCGTGAACATTTTCAGAAAAATGTAGCTACAGTAACTAAAGATTAACTTGGTTGCTTAATTTTACACTGTACAGTCCAAAGGCGCAACTATCTGTATACTGTAAAAACAATAAGTCAATTTTCATAATAATGTCTCCTTTAAGTTTTTTGTTTTGTTTTTGTGTGTGTGGATTTCCATTTGGTGGGAAAACCATACAAACACTGCAGCAGTCATGCGTGTGACGGGCATGAGAATCATGCAGTGGGAAATCTGTAGCATCTTTAAAAATTGTTAAAACAATGACGAAGCAAGGCTTTTTATACTGTATGTTGGCCCACTTTCTTTGCTAGCAGCACTCGGTAGAAAGTCCATTGACAACACATGAACAGTAAAATGGGTCAAAGGGGTTGGATTGTTCTGCTAGGTCATCTCGTGTCCTAGCTGAGGCCAACCGCCAGAGAAATTACGAGGACGCTCAAACAAGCGGCGACACAACCTCCTATCAGGATCATCTTCTGCGTGGGGGAGGAATGGGGCAGGGGGGGACAGGAAGGGAGTGTCAGGAATGTTTAAGAGCAAACATAGACGGAGAGAGTGTTTACAGTTGTTTTTTGACAGGGGTTAATCTAAGTGAAATGATGGCCCACCTTGTAAATTAGTACCTGTACATTTGATTAAAAACAAATCCTTGATATATATATCCACTTTTTGTCGAGATGAGGCATTACACACTGCTATTTACGACTTAATTTCCTGACTTGGTTTATGGGACCATTCAGTAACTCATTGCAAGTTCGATTTTTATAACGGTGCCATTTTCCAAGAGTATTTTTTTTGTCCCATTAAGGAGGGGTTCTCATACTTTGTGGATGCAGGGACCACTCACAGGAAAGACATATTTCCAAGAACCCCCTCTTAATCCTAACGCCAATTAAACAGAATGACCATGTGAACCCCTAAATACGCCTTTTATACCGGAAAAGATACACAAAAAATAGTACTATATTCTTGAAAAAAATACAGCCGACTTTATTAATGCTGGGATGTCAGATTTATGGGATACGTCACAACTACAGTGGAACCTCGACGGAACGGACTAATAGGGGCGGGGGGTCGTCCGATATAGCCGATTGTCCGTCACATTGAAGCACTTTTTTTTTTTTTTTAGGCCATATGCACCCATATTAGTGTACAGTACAAAATTATTGTTTTGGAGGTTTTTTTTGTGTGGCGTAAAACACACAGTACAGTACAAAGTTATTATAAATAAATATATAAAAAAGCTTGAAAAGTTTCACATTTTATCCAAACTTACCACGCCGGTGTGCTTGGTCATGGTGGCACTGTTGACGTACGGTACTCATTATAGGCGTGTCACTTTCATGAACTGCAGGGAATTAGTGTGCTTCCTAGTTCCAAATCTGCTGCCGAAGGCGAATGGCTCGAACATTTTTTTTTTTTACTGTATTAAAGATAGCATGTTCCAGACTTCAGAGACTTGTTTTGTATTCCTTAGCATTAACACTGGAGCAGTGCCGCTCTCTCTCTCTCTCTCTCTCTCACTCTCTGCTGCGCTCTACAGCACAATAGACAATAGATACAACCATCATGACATGGCCAACACGTCAAAGCCCCACAATCAAAATGGGTGCCATGCAGGCACGTCTTTTGGAATTGGATCTAGTAATATTGACAAATGGAAACTATTTTTGGACACGTTCAATCCCGAAGGTCCGTTTTGTTCGATAGCTGTTATATTGGGGTCCCTTTTATTGAGGCTCCACTGTATATCAGAGCTTTTAATTTGCCCAAGATAAGGTACGTAGGAGACATTTATTGATTATTTTTGTTTTCTTGGCCACCGGTCCCCATATGAAATATGCCATTTTTTAAATGATAAAACATAATAATTTATTGCAAATTATTTTGCGAACCTCCAAGCTACAGCTCCCGTACCATGTGGAGCCCCTGCCTTAAAGGCCACCGTACCTCCTGGCTGAGACACATACAAACGGCTAAGCTTATAACTAAGTAGTTGTTCCTTTGCTCTACTTGTGTGCCATAAAATTATTATGAACTACATAAGAGCTCACAAGTGAAGCTGCCAAAAGAGGGGGGTTGTGACAGTGACTGCAATGCATTATGGGACTTGTAGTATTAGATGTTAGAATTAAGTAAAAGCGAATCACACCTCTGCTGATGAAGATTTGACGTTTTTGTTTGATCAAAGACTAATAAAATACATTGTAATTGTTAAGTACTGTACACACATGCCTTTCACTTTTTGATTATCGTCAGGGATGGTTGCTGTTCTGGTCGAAACCAGTGGGTGGCAGTTTTTCCACAAAGCCAAATAGGCCTTGGCTGCTATAGTTTCTATAGCAAGTAAAAAAACAAATATTGACTATTTTAGTCAAGTTGCAAAATGGACAGTAAGGAGTTATGGGTATTACATTTTTGAGTGGGTTGACTTCATTTTTGGGATTGAGGTTTTTTTTTTTATAAACAGGTGATTGTGTAGATGTCACCATGGTGGGCCTAGTGGTTAGAATGTCTGCCTAGCAAGAACTTTGCCTGTTCTCCCCGTGCTTCTGTGGGTTTTCTCCAGGTACTCCAGCTTCCTCCCACATTCCAAAAACCTGCATGTTAAGTTCATTGAAGATTCTGAATTGTCCATAGGTATGAGTGTCAATGGTTGTTTGTCTATATGTGCCCTGCGAGTGACTGGCAACCGGTCTTGGGTGTACTTTGCCAAATTCAGCTGGGATAATCTCCACCGCACATGGGAACCTTGGCTCTGACCTTCCTGTGTAGAGTTTGCCTGTTCTCCCCAAGCTTGCGTGTTTTAGAAAACGGATGTGCACGTGTCCCTGATGAAGTGTCCGGTAGGTGTAAAGCTGCCAAAGATAGCGCTTTAGATCTGAATTGAGATGAATACAACACACAACAAACAAGCTCCACATGCAGAGCGTACACTGCGGCGTGCATGCACACAACACTTGCACGACAACACACACTTCATGCTTGTCGTCACATTCTCTGGCCGCTTGTCACTCACCCTCCGAGCTTTACTCTGGTATTTAACCGCCTTCTTAGTGTCTGAAACGGCCCTCTCCACATAGTCTACCGAGTGCTCCACATTGTATTCTATGCGGTCTATCATCTCTCCCTAGCAGAGGGTTGGAAGAGCAGAAAAGATGGGAGCAGATGTGTGCAAGTGGAGGAGGCCAGGAAAGGGAAGGAAGAATGGGTGGATGACATGAAAGAGAAGAGTGGGGTAAAGAGAGGGGTGAAAAAGAAGAGTTAGTTTCCTGATTTTGTGAGTGCCTCTCACCCGCCTGCTGGTTTTTTTGAACTTCTTGCATTTGGGGATGGTGTCCTTTGCTTGCTTCACGTAGTCCTGTGCCTCCCACACAACGCGCTCGATGTTGTTCACCAGCTCGCCCTACACAACAAAAGCAGCAGCAGTCAGTGCCAGTGGTGGGAGGGAACCAAGTACAAATACTTTTCTATTGTACATACAGACCTCAAATTCAGACATTTGTTTCTGAATACGTTATACATACATGCTTGAAGATAACTCCCGGAAACATGCAAAGACAGAGAACTCTCTAGTACTCAATTGTGGGGATATAGCATAAAGCATTTTTTCACAAGTTCGGTTTGCCTGATTTTTTGGGTGTGGCTAAAACGGTGCCTAGTGATACACTTGGGAGTCCGGCATGAGTCATCCCTGCACCACTATACAAGAACTTGAGTGCTTTCATTTGTATCAGCGGTTCTCCATTGCAATTGCGACCTACAGTTAGCTAGCTAGCCATGCCTAAACCCCAAGCATGCTTCTTCCCTTCAGATAGTCCGCTGGTGTGGTTGCTTTAGAGGGCCTCATTGTTGTCTGTGAATGGGTGCATGTCACACAGAGAAAGGCAGAATAGAAATGAGGGGGGAATTTTTTATTTTTTTTTCCTGAATACGACTTGACAGCCAGCTTGTGGCCCAGGCCTTCGGGGTGGCTTGATAGCATTAGAGCACTACGTTGTCTGCTGTGAGTGCATGCATGTCATACGGAAAAGGAGGAATAAAAAAAAAAAAAAAAAAAGATTATTATTTTTTTTAATTTCTGCTTTACAGCCAGCGTGTGGTCCAGGGCTTTCGGCTGGGGTGACTGCTCTGATGCGCCTCATTGTCTCTTTGTAAGTGCACGCATCACACAGAGAGAAGGTGGAAGCACAAGGGGGTAAAAATGTCAGAGATAACAGCCAGCGTGTGGAGATGGGCTTTGTGCTGTCGTTGCTACTTTAGAGCGCCCCCACAACGACGATGGGATATACTGTATTTTCGTGGCTCTAACGTGTAGGTATGTGTAGGAATAAGAAAGATATTAGATGAAGTAGTATTCATTTTTGAAAGTTGTAGTAGTGGTATTTGATTGACAGTCAGTAGTTGAGTGGGGTATGCTTTCAGCTTATTCAGCAGACATGCCCGCAGCGTTTGAGAGTGGAGAGAATATCTTGATTTCCCCCGATTTTCAAGCCTCATTTCAATATAACTATATTCTCTGTGGTATGTTGTGGTACAGGGACTTTAAGTAGATTTTTATTCACTCAAGTATTTGAGATCTTTTACTTGTATTCACTGCATTTGAACACAGTTATCTGTACTTTCTACACCTTACTTTGTGAAATGATGGCCACAGTTTGACCATGGAGCTATTTTCTTTTTATTCCCACGAGGGGAAAAAATTATTCAAAATGTGAACGACTGAACCAGCATCATAGATCAAAGTGTTTCCGACAGAGGTTCCCCTGTATTTTGCGTATTAACTTTGTATTACGTGTTATCACACAACATTCTTACGAGGGTTTATCTAGTCATACACTCACAATACAGACACAGTACAATGCTTCATTCATATCTGAATGCAAATGCCCATTAATATTCCAGGCAAAAGCCTGAATGAACAAGTGATTGCATTCACAACAATGACTCCAAGTGTATAAAAGAAAAATAAATAGATTACCTTTGTGCGTTAGCTGGCTGCTGTGATCTCTAGTGCTTAGTGCCATTGATGTGGAGACAAAGTGCGGAAAAATGAGGGACAGAAACATGGAACGTTAACAGAAAAGAACGGGGGGGGGGGGGGGGGGGCAAGCTCAGACAAGTAAAATTAACACACAATCATGTGGCACCTCATGACAGAAAGGTTAGTTCATTCAATTATTATTGACGATTAAAGCATTCATCTGCACAGAAGAAAACATTTCCAGCTAACAAACAATCGTTGATACAATAGCTTGAAAGCTACCTAAAGCAACTGAAAATAAGAGTAAGGGATAAACTTTTTCTATCTATCAACATACTCCATAGTAAGGGATTCAAATGACTTTTGTTCGCATCATTTAAAGTAGAATGTAAGAGAGTGAAGCACTAGGCTAAACCAATATGCGCTGGGACGACCCGCTGGTCAGACAACTGAATATTGTGAAACCTCAAGGCAGAATTCAAAGACCACATTTGTGTCCCAAGGGCATTTGTCTGTGTACTGACACAAAATGACGTACGACAGATAGGACAGAAGCATTAGCACCTGGCTCTCCACCAACATGGCCATGTCCATGAACATGTCGTGAAGCTCTCGGATGCTGTTTTCCAGCTTGATGATCTCATTGTGCCGCGTCTCGATCTCGTTCATTGCTTGCTGGGTGATGTTGTCCATGATGATCTTACAAAAAAAAAAAAAGAGAAGAGAGAAATGGAAGTTTTTGTTTATTAGTAGGCTCTGTTTTCATTGCAGTTAGGTAGATTATTAGTCGGATTAAGCAGCAAATAAAAAGATTATGGAACCAATTCCATTTGGTGTGAATGGGATTTTGGGGGAATTTTATTCCACCTTTTGTCATGTTTTCTCATTGATCTTAAATCACCAGTTTTTAGTCCTGTCTTTCATGTAACCATGTCTGTTTTTATTTCGGGGCAGGCACGTTGCACAGACATTTTTGGGGGCAGGTGCTCAAGCCCAAAAAAGCTACCCATCGGCAAAACTCTTCATACAATTAAGAATGTATTTATTTCTGTGAACACAATCAACACAGTCACAAATGAGGTGATGGGAAGCTACAGTGGATATAAAAGAATCTACACACCCCTGTTCAAATGCCAGGTTTTTGTGATGTAAAATAATTAGACCACAAGAATGCACACCCTCTTATACTGTAACTGGGGATGTCGCTGTGTTAAGAATGAAGTGTGCACGTTCAAACATCTTAAATGGGAGTCAGCACACACCTGCCATTTAAAGTAATTCTGATTAACCCCAAATATGTTTAAGATGTTTTCATAGTGTTTTGCTGACATTTTTGTTGTGATATCTTACAATACAAGTCATGGTCTGCAATTACCTTCTGCAGCATCAGTGGGAACTCAATGTGCACTTTTCTTTCAAAAGCATCAAAAGAACCAGGAACATAGTGAAGACTTTCATCATCAAAGAGAAAATATGGTAGTGACATTACCAAGAACTGGACATCAAGATAGAAGCCTTACCTTATCTAAGTCAGGCTACAAAACACACAATCTCCCGGATGTGTGTAGTTCAAAATGTATTATCTACTGATGCAACCAAGGTTCAACTTTTTGGGCATAATTCCAAAAGGTATGTTTGGTGCAAAGTTTCCACCAAAGTTTGCACTGCAGACACAACACTGCTCATCACCAAAAGAACACCATGCCTACAGTGAAACATGGAGACTGATGGCAGCATCATGCTTATGGGCTGGTTTTTCTTCTGGAAATGGGGCCTTAATCAAGGTGGATTGAATAGCAGCATATGTACACTTCTTCCAATGACTCAAATAAATGCCTGTTCGATATTAAAACACCTCGGATGGAATTGATGACAGAGAGGGTAATCTTTTTTTTTTTTTTTTTTTTTTTAAATATTGATTAATGAAGAAAAAAGGGCTGCAGAAAAAAGGGCACTTTTTTGTCTCGGGCTAAAGGACAGGTGCTTGAGCACCACTTACTGGCTATGTGTGCACGTGGCCGTAGTAATTGTTTAGTAGTAGTAATTTTCTCTCGTTCCAGAAGTTTTACTTCCTGTCCGTGTCTCCTCATTACGGTGATTGTCTCCACCTGTGTCCCATTACCCTGTGAATAAATGCCATGCATTTGTATCTTGTGCTTCCTGAGTTTGTTTTTGCTGAGAACCTTTCCAGGATAAAATAATACTTCTACATTTTCCTTAATTTCCAGGATTTTCCAGGCATTTTATCATAATTTTCCTTGATTTCCAAGATTTCAATTGTTCTTTTCCCTCCACCACATTTTCAATAATTTTCAGGATTTGTTTTGGCATTTTCTTCATTGTCTTAATGTTTCGATATTTTTCAATTTACATCCCATTTTCCTTGATTTCCAGGATTTTTTTTTCACATTATCCATAATTTCCAGGATTTTGGGGTGGGAGAAACCGTTCCCAAATGTTCCTTAATTTCCATGATTTGCTTCAGCATTTTTTAACCTATTTTCCTTCACGTCTCAGTAACAATGTGTAAATTTTAACAACCAAAATTAGCCATAAGCATGAGGTGGCTAGTTATGAAGGTGAACAATTTGGCCTGGGCAGAGGTCAACGCTCTACTGAGTGCCATTGAAGTTGGGCAAGTTACATGACTTACCCCTGATGTAAAGATAGCTGGATTGTCACTTTCCAGCATGCTTTCCAGCTCCTCGTTTGTCGTATTTTTTCCAGCTAGGAAGCACAAAAACACACAGTGGAAGAGTGCAACTAAGAAAGAGACAATTAAGAACAAACCCAGCAAGTATGTTATTTCAATCAAAGCCGTCCTGAAATCCCATTTGGAATTCACGTTTCTGACTGATTAATGACCATTTCTTCACAACATTCAGTTTAATTAAAAGGAAAGGTGTGAGTCGCTCTATTTGCTCTCTAGCCATCTGACTCGACCGCTTTTTAATTGGCATTCCTCCTCTGGAAGGCGACGGATGTGATTTAAAAATAATTGGTGTCAGAATTCAGGGCAGACATCATCTGCTAGAGCCGTGCAAAAGAACAACTTCCCGTATTTTAGCGCAACTTTCTGCTGATCGCGAGGCGTCTGTGTCAGGGTTTGGTCTGCTATCTCCAGCGTGTTGCTTCATTGTAATTGTGCAGCAGTACCTCTCAAGTCCAATGCCCCTAAAGTCTGACAATTTGCCATTGACCAATGTTTTAGGGAGAAATGCACCTCTAAAATTGGACAACAGCATTTAAGAGGATTAACACCGCCAAAAGGATGTTTTTTTTCTTTTTTTCTAGGCTGAATGAGGGATTTTAAGAGAAGAGGGTTACACAGGAATTTACATGAAGTAACCAGACACATTCAAAGTAGTAATGCCTAGATCAGACTACAGGATTTTAGCCCCGATATTGGTCCGATGACCTATCGCGGCCGATTTCCCGGATCGACAAAACCCCTTGTAGTGTGACATAATCAGAGGTGGGTAGAGTAGCCAAATATTGTACTCAAGTAAGAGTACTGTTAATTTAGAATAATATGACTCGAGTAAAAAGTAGTCATCCAAATATTTACTTGAGTAAGAGTAAGAAAGTACTAAATGAAAAACTACTCAAAAAAAGAATAATTTCTGAGTAACTTCTGATTTTTAAAATTATTATTATTATTTTTTTTAAATCAGAGCATGAACATCACATAAAAAAATAATAAATGGGAGTCGACACACACCTGCCACCACTTAAAATTTTAACTGCCCAAAAACCAACAACACATGCATTGGGCTCTACAGAAACATTATTTGCTTTATTCACTTAAATGACTTCATGAAGAAGCTGTTTGCTGACCAGACTTAGTGATTGTGTGTGTGCGTGTGCTAATTCTGCCACATCCACTGCCAAAACAACAGCAAAAACATCTGCAACTTACTTGCAAGGTGTTTTCTCAAGTTAGAAGTGGGCTGAAATATCCAAGTTTGGGCAGACACAATTTAAGAGCTGCATGACAAAGCTGTTGTTTTTTGGTCTGTAAACACACTTGCGCAGCTGTCCCCCTTGTGCTCTATGCGGAAGTCGAAGGCGCACACGCATGAATGGATAAATAAAAGTAGCGAACGGCATGTTGATCATTGTAATGGGGTAAAAGTATCGATCCTTCTTCGCATAAATACTCAAGTAAAAAGTACAGTGCATTTAAAGTACTCTGACAAGTACAGTTTATCGAAAATGTTACTTGAGTAAATGTAACGGAGTAATTGTAGCGCGTTACTATGCACCTCTGGCTGCTAGCGCACAACGTTACATGAAATGTCACTGGTTTGATGTTGTATTTTTTTATAGATATATATATATAAATTAACTCCAAGCAAATAATGTATATGCAAATGGGAAAATATAAGAGCTTTCTGACAGGGCTAGTGATGGCATGTTGGAACGTGTTATAACTTACAACTTCCATGACGAATAACGTTCTGGTTAGCATACAGTTGTTGCACCCGTGTTTGAGACTTAACATTTTGTCGACTTCTTTGACTTCGCGCAACTGACCTTGTTCCTCGCTGCCAATCCCTTGGTCCTGCTGTAATTAATATTTTAAGACTAGCAGCTATCAGACTAATTGAAGCTAGCGGGGCAAACCACTATTCGCCTCTACGACCACCTCATTTTTTTTCTCCCGGAGCTGCACACGTTGGCCTGTCATTATGGCTTTATGGTCTGGCGACGGCAACCTACGGCCAAGTCGAAAGTCCTCTGTAAATCGGCCGATTGGAAGACGAGATGCTGAAAACGTGGTTCGTGGAATTCAAGCTTTAAAAATGCAAAGTCGTAAATGCAATGCAAAGTAGTAAAATCGACTCATTGACTAGTCGACTAATCGTTTCAACCCCTAATACAATTAACGTTATTATTATTATTTTCCTTAAATGGTCAGGTTTGTGGAATCATTTTACAATTCCAGTATGCGTAAGTACACTGGAGTCCTCAAACGCATCATCAGCTCGTCGACATTAACTGACTTTGCATGTTATAAAGCATGCTGCTGCAGTACTGTAGTTGCACCCCATACACCAGTTGCCCTCCACAGACATGTCCTCCTTTTGAAGTACAGATACCTCTTAGCTCAGCTACATTCAGGTCTTCTCCTGGGCACTATTGCGAGAAAGCAAGTCACAGCCAGTCAGTATCATCCCCCTCTTTAGCCACCCCTACCCACACCTTAAACTCTCCATGAGGCCAAAAGAATTCAAAATAGGGAGTAGAAAGGATCTAGAAACTTCCCCATACAGACACCTCACAAAGTATTAACAGATAAGTAGAAAAAAATAAATAATAGTAATGTGCTTCAAGTAATATGTCAAACAGATTTTAGACCAAGGTTATTTCAGTAAATGAAAACAAACAAAATAACTAAAACTAAAATTGAAAACACATTTTCGTAAACGAAATAAAAAAAATAAAATAAAAAACATGAACTAACTAAAGAGACATTTTACGTTTGCAAATCCAACTAAAACCAAGTATAATTATAGCCAAAATGGATATTTTATTTTGGATAAATACATAGATACAGAACGGATACAGAAGGAAGGTCGAACAGTCCTTTGGGAACTGTAGTTCACTCGTGTGTTGCCTAGAAGTGAGCAGGGCAGCGCCGTGCTATTGACGGCTCGCCAGACCAAGTGCAATTTTTTTTGCGAAGCTAACTTTTACGTCCAAGCTGTTTTTGTTGCCACGTTTGCTGACGGAAATGGCTAAGACGGCTATCAACTAGCTAGCGCCATCGCAGAATTATTCGTCTTTTGTAGAAAACTCAGAGAAACGGACAACTGCTGAGAGTCTCATAATGCAACTGTTTCCCACCACGAAATACAGATGTGAAAGCAGACAAGCAAGCAGTTTGTCTCGCTGACACTGTAGGTGATTGAACTACTGCAACTGACATTTTCACAGCACTACTTCAGCAACAGCAGGAAAACTTGAAAAGCTTTGTTACAATAATTATGGACTCAAGAAGAACAAGAAAAAAAAACAGACTGGATGCCACTGGAGATATAAGCGGTAAAAACAAGCTTACTCTCTCTCTGTCATTTTAACAGTCACAAATCTGAAAGTCCACTTGAGAAGTTTGCAGTTTAGCAACAAAGGATGAAAAACATGCAAATAAGAACTTGTTAAGCACTAACACATTTTTAAAAAGGCCATACTACAGCATGTGTCACATGAATGGTTTTACAGTATGTTGCGATGCATCTAATCTATCCCGAGAAGCAATATTATGCACTGCACTTATTGCACTTCAAATTCTGTGGACTGTTATACAATACCTGTAGTTGATTTGTGGATTTGGTTGTTATTCTGTTAGTAAGCTAGTACATTTTATTAAATTGTATTTTTTGTTGAGTTGTTATTGTAAGTAATAAAAACAAACAAACTTGCTCTTAAAACAAATTAAAACTCTCTGAATTTGAAAAAGAAAAGTCAAAACGAAATAAAAACTAACTACAGTGGAACCTCAATATCGAGATCGGCTAAAACTGACCGTCAGGACTGAACAATGTGCCCATAAATAGTTTCCATTTGTCACTTAAACTGCCGCTGACAAAGTCTTTTAGTTCAAGAATATGCCGATGTTGTTTATTGACGCTGTGGTGCAATGCGGGCAGAGAATGGGACTCACGTATTTCCGGATCACAGATATACAATATGACTAGATCCAATTCCAAAAGACGTGCCTCCCATGCCAACGTGGTGGCCATGTTGAATGTGAGGCATCGACGCAGGAGCCATGGTGATGAAAGAGTTATATCTATTGTTTATTGTGAATAGAGCGCTGTGCAGAAAGAGAGCGGCATGGGTGCAGTGTTAACTCTGAGAAATACAAAACACAAGTCTCTGGAGTGTGGAACATGCTATTTCTGCTACAGTATTATTATAATTTTTTTGTCAAGCTGTCCGCCTTTGGCACCGGATTTGGAACTAGGAAGCACACTAATTCCTTGCAGCTCATGAAAGCAACTTTGATGAGTACTGTACATCAACAATGACACCATGACCAAACACACCGGTGTGGTAAATTTGGATATAATGCGAAAAAAGAAAAACTGAAATATCACACAGCCAGAAGTATTCAGACCCTTTGCTGTGACACTCATATATTTAACTCGAGTGCTGTCCATTTCTTCTGATCATCCTTAAAATGGTTCTACACCATCATTGGAGTCCAGCTGTGTTTGATTATACTGATTGGACTTGATTAGGAAAGCCGCACCCCTGTCTGTACAAGACCTTACAGCTCACAGTGCATGTCAGAGCAAATGAGAATCATGAGGTCAAAGGAACTCCCTGAAGAGCTCAGAAACAGAATTGTGGCAAGGCACAGATCTGGCCATGGTTACAAAAAAAATTCTGCTGCACTTTACGTTCCTAAGAGCACAATGGCCTCAATAATCCTTAAATGGAAGACGTTTGGGACGACCGGAACCCTTCCTAGAGCTAGCCGTCTGGCCAAACTGAGCAATTGAGGGAGAAGAGCCTTCAGGTCCTGAGAGACTGTAATTGCCAGGAACTTGAAGGTTTTGACGGTTGACACAGGGCATTTGGAAAGTGTGAGGGGCAGCTGTGGCAAAGGATGCCTCCTGAAGTCCACGATCCTCTCTTATGCCTTGAGCGTGTTCAGCTCCAGCTTGTGTTGGCCGCGCCACAGCTCCAGTCGCTCCACTTCTTGTCAATACGCAGACTCGTCACCGTCTTTGAAGAGGCCGATGACTGTGGTGTCCTCTGTCTGCAAACTTCAGGAGTTTGACAGCTGGTTGCGTTGAGGTGCAGTCATTCATGTAGAGAGAGAAGAACAGCGTAGAGAGGACACATCCTTGGGGTGTCCCAGTGCTGTTGGTATGTGTAGATGAGGTCATGTCCCCCAGCTTCACCTGCTGTGTCGTGCCAATTTTGCACATCTCTGTAATGACCTTATTACTGTACTCATTGTAGCTTCTTCACTCTGCGTTGTTTTCACTTCTGGTGATGAGTATTACCACACTACTGGACACTTTAAATTGTTTGAGGACTCTCCACATCATTTGCGCAATTGTCGTTGGATCAGTATTACTGCATTACTGGAAATCTTACATTACTTAATGACTCTCTGTACTTATGTGTTTATGTCCTCAATGAATGTTTTTTTTTTAGTGGTTTGTTTGCTGTAGTGGCTGCAACTACAGGAGACAAATTTCTTGTGTATTTTTAATATACTTGGCCAATAAATATGATTCTGATTATGAAGTCGGGTCACTCGTATTTCAAGGCATCACTGAATTCCTGAGCACTTGTTCTCACTCTCCCGCTGTCAAGAAGTGGGAGACTATCATATAACATTACTTCGACGAAACAAAAAGACTATCGCTTGCAAAGTTCTCCAAATAAGTGGCAATGCAAGCTTTCTATCTGTCACTCCCTGTAAAACAGACACGAAACATAAGAGGATTAAACACTTTATATTTAAACACCAAAATGTCCAAACAAAACATCTAATTTCAATTAACAAAAGTCCATTTAATGTGAAATGCGTTGGACGGGCTAAAATAAATTACCATTAACGTTATTGAACAGTGGAACCCCGATATACAAACGCCTCAATGTTCGAACTATTCCATTTACGAACCACAGACCAAACAAAAATATTGCCCAGTGGTCGAATCATGTCGCAGTGTGCAAACGATTTCATTCATCCCTTTTGTGGCGGCACGTGCAGCCACTTTGTCCCGGTCGAAGCAGCCATTGTGGGGAGGCGGATTGCTGTCAGCCGCTCTAGGATCGTGGTTGGTTGCTACTTTGCTTAGTATGTTATTTTCACGTTTTGCGTGGCAAGAGGGAGGGACTCGTTGTGGACTTAAAGCTGTTGGTCGTTTGTATAAACGAAAAACAGCTAGCGAGTCATTTCAGAGAAAGGTGAGACACGTACATGCCGACTTGTCAAGAAAAGAAGAAGCTGCAAGCTTCATTTTTTAGTCATCATAATTGTAGCAACATGTTTGTTAAAGTTAAGCGGTTTTGTGATTTCAGACTGAGTGTGAATGCACCAGAGTGACTCGTGGCACTGTTTGGGTGTGTGTCGGCAGGGCAGCTGCATATGAATGAGGACAGTTCCGCGCGTTGTTGTTAACTTGGTTAATAAAGAGACCTTTGATCTTTGTCATGTTTGATATACAGTACTGAATAGCTTTAGATTGTGTTCAAAATTTACACACTTTTAATACAACAATTACTTTTGTTGAGGCTGGAACAAATTATTCAAGTTTACATGATTTCTTATGGGAAGATTATGTTCAGTACACAAACTTTTCAAATTACTAACCCGTTCAAGAACCAGTTAAATTCGTAAATTGAGATTGCACTGAAATTATAAACTTTCAAATAGCTGCTACTTTAACCCATAAGGAAGCAGCAATATATACAAACAGAGCATACTACAGTACTCTTAGTCATATATTCTCTCTACTCTGTGGGAACGACGACTATTAATTGGAGCTCAGTTGGGAATCTTCTCTACCAAGCTCTTAATCACACAGTATCTCATCCAACAGACCTCAGTGCTGCCCAGCATGTTGCGGCATTAACCTAGTAATACACTGAAGGACTGCAACTCTAAATTTGGGCTTGACTGTCTCCTGTAAAAACCCATAAAAAAATAATTGCTTGAAAAAAACAACAACACGATATTAGCGGGGTGCCTACTATGAATTGCGATATAGCGGGGAAACAGGATTACTGCTTCAATCTGAAGGAAGCGGGTTTCGGATTCTCATTCAAATGCTTAAATCTTTCGACAGTGTTTGTCAATTCCCGTCTCCCCTGATGTTTCCGTGTCTAATCCCTTCCCTGACGACAGGAGAGCTCCGCGAAGGTCCCCTATGGCTCAACAAGCTGACAAATCAAATTAAATGGATCCACTGCTGCTCGAGGGGGAAAGAGAATCAGATCAGTCTGTGCCTTAGTCCACTGTATAGTCATTCCGTCGACCACCTGTGTGCGATTTTGACAACATGCCATATTCACAGAACACCAGGTGGCGCTCCCACTTTCGAACCTGGATGCAACACATTGGCAGATGGCACTAAAATAATGTTCACCTCTCTTATGTGTGTAGGGTGCGGGTGTTTTTGAATTATAGTATTTCAGACAGTGTTATAGCTTGAAAGTGGTTCTGGCTCTTCGGCCAGCTGAGCTGATCTCTGCCCATGAGAAACTTCGGGTCGGGGTGATTATTATATAAATCAGCCACATTATTACGTAACAGTTGAAAAAGGCTTCATGATGGCAACTGTTCGATCCTGGAACGGATTAAGATTGAGTGTTTGGTTGTTTTTACATTTTAATATTAGCTGTGGTTAACTTATTTTTTCCTCATTCAAATTTTACTTATAACACTTCCTGCACAGTTACTTTGTTTTCCAAAGTTCTGCTAGCCTATGCTAGCAAACAATGCAATATGTCCTTGACTGGCTAGCAAAACTAGCATCAATGTCACGGTAATTATAAACCTTTAAAGGGGAACTGAAGCCAAAAATCTTTTTTCAAGAATACGTTGTATGTGCCCCCACTAGTCTAAAGACGGTATTCGGATTAATATTGCATTTGTGTAATAATAATTAAAACAGATTAATTCATCAATTTTCATCCAACTCAGGGAGTCATCATGTTGGGCAATATCCCCCTCTGCTGTTGACCGAAATTAACATAAAAACTACATCCACCCTTAGTAATGCTAGTTATCGCAGCATACAGGTTTGATCAGGTGATGTTCTGCATATACAGTAGCTGACGCAACACACGAGGGCAGTTGTGACGTTAATTTCCGTCGGCAGCACAGGGGAATATTGCCCAACATAGCGGCACCCTGAGATGGATTCCCCAAATCAGAATACCGTGTTTAGCCGAGTGGGGGCACATGCAACCAGTATTGGTTGCATGTGTGGTAGTTGATTACTTCGGAAATGTAGTTGTTTACAATTACAAGTTACCCTGTTGAAAATCCAATAGTAGTGTAACTATTTCAATTACTTTCTGGAAGTAATATGTTTTACTTTGAATGAATGCATCAACAGGACCCTAGGAAGTTTCCTCTAAAAAGTGAATTAAAACCATAGATAACATCTTGGAATTAACCACATATTTGTTCTTTACACAAATAATAAACTGATAACATAATGAAAGCTAAAAACATAATAAAAAGTGTTTGCTGTGTGTGTGGATATATATATATATCCACACACACACGGCCAACATGGCGCTCCCCGAGATGGATTTCACAAACACAATATTAATCAGAATACCGTGTTTCGATTGGTGAGGCCACATACCATGTATTCTTGCAAAAAAATGTTAATAAATAATTGGCTTTAGTTCCCCTTCAAACAGCTTATATTTGAACACAAGCAGTAACAACACATGCAGAAAGAGCATTGACCAATACTCATAGGCCTATATTCTTTATCCTCTGCGAAAAACAGCTAATATTACTGGAGCTTAGTTACAACAGTCTTCCTCTGTATTTCATCATCAAATACACTGTAGGTGTCATATATCTGTTTGCATTGTAATGCCCCCTGAAACACAATGCACACACACCACAAAGAACACTACAATGCCCATTGAATTATCATGATACACAAATTAATTCTTTACATTCTATTTAATTATGTTATTATTACTGTATGTGTGGTCAATGAACAAATTAAACTTGTAAGTCAAGGCATCACTGTTTCAAAATCTGAAAACCCAGCATCCTAAAATGGATGTCGTTTGAACTTAAAGGTTTTACTCACTGTATAGTTACATAATACTCACTGTACAGTAAAGAGGACACATCGAGCTATAGCACGGGGGAGTGATGTGACAAAGCTCGGGCATTCGAAGTCGATAATGACAAATTAGAGTGACAGCAGCATCGCTTACTGTTCTGTAGTTCTATACTCACTGATCTCCAGCTGCCTCTGAATACGGCCCTTGCAGCGCTCCCTGTAGTCTGACTGAGTGGTGTTGTATTCGGACATCACCTCCACAAACTTGCGGGACAATGTGGAGTGCTGGGAAGACACAAAACAAGGATTTATTATTGATGTTTTATTGTTTTGAATTCCATATTATAAAGTCCTATATACACTACTACACTCCATTAGCCAATATAACAGTTATAAAATATTAAAACACATTAAAAAATTGAATTCATATCACACCGTTCTGTTCAATACTGTAGCTACATTTTGTTTCCTTTTAGAGAAGGAACTATTATACAGTGTACAGTAAACCTTGCATTAATCCATGTTCTTTTTAAATATTTTATTCATCCATCAATTTTCCTCCGCTTAGCCGAGGTTGGGTCGCGGGGGCACCAGTTAAAGCAGGGAAGCCCAGAATTCCCTCTCCCCAGACACTTCGTCCAGCTCTTCTGGGGGGATCCCGAGGCGTTCCCAGGCCAGCCGAGAGACGGAGTCTCTCCAGCGTGTCCTGGGTCGTCCCTGGGGCCTCCTCCTGGAGGGACGTGCCAGAATGCCTCACCGGGGAGGCGTCTGGGAGGCATCCTAACCAGATGCCAGAGCCACCTCATCTGGCTCTTCTAAATGCGGAGGAGCAGCGGCTCGACTCTGAGCTCCTCCTGGATGACCGAGCTTCTCACCTGATCTCTAAGGGAGAGCCCAGACATCCTGTGGAGGAAACACATTCGGGCTGTTTGTATCGGGCTTGTTGTTTCGGTCACATCCCACAGCTCGTGAGCATAGGTGAGGAAAGGAACGTAGATCGACCGGTAATGCGAGAGCTTTGCCTTTCGGCTCAGTTCCTTCTTCCCCACGACAGACCAATACAGAATCCGCATCACTGCAGATGTTGCACCGATCCGCCTGTTGATCTCCTGCTCCATTCTTCCCTTGCTCGTGAACAACACCCCAAGATACTTAAACTCCTCCACTTGGAGCAGGATCTCCACCCTGACCTGGAGAGGGCACTCCACCCTTTTCCGACTGAGGACCATGGCCTCAGATTTGGAGGTACTGATTTTCAATCCAGCCACTTCACACTCGGCTGCGAATTGTTTCAGCGAGAGTTGGAGATCAGGGTTTGACAAAGCCATCAGAACCACATCATTGGAGCTGGTTCGCTGGTCCACTGTTCCACGGCCAGGACGAAAACCCCACTGGTCCTCTTGAATCTGAGATTAGACTTGCTGATGAACCCTCCTCTCCAGAACCCCTGAATAGACCTTACCAGGATGGCTGAGGAGTGTGATCCCCCTGTAGTTGGAACACACCCTTCGGTCCCCCTTCTTAAAAAGGGGACCACCACCCAAGTCTGTCAATCCAGAGGCACTGTCCCCGATCTACACGCGGTGTTGCAGAGGCTTGTCAACCAGGACAGCCCCACAGCATCCAGAGCCTTTAGGAACTCAGGGCGGATCTCATCAACCCCTGGGGCCCTGCCACCGAGGAGCTTTTTAACCACCTCGGTGACCTCAACCCCAGAAATAGAAGGATCCACCTTAGAGTCCCCAGATCTGCTTCCTCATGGGAAGGCATGTCTGTGGAATACAGGAGGTCTTCAAAGTATTTGGCCGACCGACTCACAATGTCCAAAGTTGAGGTCAGCAGTACACTGTACACTGTCCCCACTATACAGTGCACTATACAGTGCACTACTTCAGCCCTCCTGAGATGCCGGATGGTGGAACAGAATTTCCTCGAAGCCGTCTGGAAGTCGTTCTACATGGCCTCACCAAACTCCTCCCATGCCCGAGTTTTAGCCTCATCGACCACCAGGGCTGCGTTCCGCTTGACCAGCCAGTACCCATCAGCTTCCTCCGTCCCACAGGCCAAAAAGGCCTGATACGACTGCTTCTTCAGCTTGACGGCATCCCTTACTGCTGGTGTTCACTAAC
Organism: Phyllopteryx taeniolatus; assembly: GCF_024500385.1. Classification (NCBI taxonomy): domain Eukaryota; kingdom Metazoa; phylum Chordata; class Actinopteri; order Syngnathiformes; family Syngnathidae; genus Phyllopteryx; species Phyllopteryx taeniolatus. The sequence goes on from NC_084509.1 coordinate 11,634,619, forward strand.
GGGTTTGGGGATTTCCGCCATGACAGGCACCGACAACCTTACTGCCACAGCTCTGGTCAGCCACCTCAACAACAGAGGCACGGAACATGGTCCACTTGGACTCAGTGTCCCCCGCCTACCCCGGGAGGTGGGCTAAGTGGGTGGGAGTTGAAGCTCCTTCTGACAGGGGACTCTGCCAGACGTTCCCAACAGACCCTCACAATATGTTTGTGTCTCCCAGGTTGGACCGGCATCTTCCCTTGTGATGGGCATGGCAGTTCTTTTGAGTGTACTGAATCATCCAATTAATCCAAACTATTCGTTCAAAGGATTTGTTCACCAAATCGTTCAGTTCTTTTTCACAAAATCATTGTGCTTCCTCATTCAGTTCACGATCCATCCCTGAGGTTCACGTTCCCCCAACACGTTCACCGAAGGACTATGTGTTGTTGTTGTCTCGTATTGTAATCTAGGAAAGGTAGGGAGATTTAAAAAAAACAACAACAAAAAAACAAGCTAAATTCTCACCTACCTATCTCTCTCTCTCAGCAAACTCTCAAACACCCGGCTTCGGTTGTGACTCGTTAACATGTGTGCAGCGAGCTCAGCTACCAAACATCCTTCCGCGTCCCCTTACGCCGTCCGGCGTGACTTTTCTGCATCTCACCTTACTGTTATTGTCATCTGATTAGTGGAAAGCGTCTTTGAGTGTCTTGAAAAGCGCTATATAAGTTGAATGTATATTATTATAATTCTTATTATTATTAATATTATTCTTATGAAATATAAAGCTTTGATAATCACATTAGAGACAGAGGGAATATGTATGTGTACGGATATACATTTATTAATTTACATTTATTTTAAATATGTGTGCTTGTTTTCATGTGCTTGACTGACTCAACATAAGCCGTTAGCCTGAAGAAACGGCTGGTAGTGAAAGCTATCCCCGCAAGGACGTTAGGACTTGTGGTTAAAATCACTCATGAGTACGTTCACTGCACAGTAAGTTGTTCCTTGCGCAAACAAATCAATCATCGTACTAGTACATCGATCCTTATCGGATCGCAAACGATAATTTCAACAAACGAATCACTCTTCAGTTCTTCAGTACACCAGTTCACTGAACGAATCATTCAGTTCACTTAAGTCCCTCCCCCACCTGCATGGCGCTGCCTGATGCTGGCTGCTCATTAGTCATTCGCCGAAGTGAGTGACAACACTGGCGAATCACAAATCACATGGCAGTACGTTTAATGTAGTCCCACCCCTGTCTGCATGCTGGCTGCTCATTGGTCATTCGCCAAAGATTCAGAAGTGAGTGACAGAACGCTTCAGCAGTTCCGCTCCCAGCCAACTCACTCGCTTTTTTTTCTTTTATACTTGTTATTCTAATGTTTTTAAGTATTTTCTCACCTCTACATATAACATTATTTTTATTATTAGTGTTTACATTTTATTGTCTTTATTGTAATTGTCTAAGCTGTTCTCTTGGCGAAGCCACTCTTGGAAATTAGATTTTTAGTACAAACGAGAGTCATAACAGAAAAAAAAGAAAAATAAATAAATAAAATCAGCATTTAATAATACGTCTATTGTAAATAATAAGCAACATTCACACATTTATTTTTAAATATTTTTTTTCATTTTCTTCTTTAACACACTTTTCTTTCACCCTAAGCGAAGGAATCCAAACAATAATTCAAGAAAAACAAAAAGAAAGTAATAATGTTATAATAATATAATAAAATGTCAGCAGTATATTGACTGGGAACATCTACCTGTGTCTTGCGTATCCTCAAATCAGCTGACGATCTGTTCTGACTTTCTTCCTGCTCGATCGTATGCAGAATACCTAGAATACAAAACGACACACATGGAAAACAGACATTAAAAAAATAAATAAAAAACAGACAAATAAGACACACACACACACACATATATATATATATATATATATATATATATATATATATATATATATAATACATGTCTATCAGAATAAACAAAAACTATTTCTATCTATTTTTCAACATTATGACAACTTTTTTTAAAAGTTCACCATCATGTATTACTTTGGCGTCACTTGTAATTTGGTTTATTCTATTAAAAATTGATTAAATGGAATGTTGTTGCTGATGTACTCGTGTGTGTGTGTATATATATAAAACACACACACACACATTACATATATATATATATATATGCGTGTGTGTGTGTGTATATATATGTATGCGGTACAGAAAATGGATGGATGGATATATATATATGTGTGTGTGTGTATATATATATATATATATATATATATAGCCACACACACACACAGACATATATTCTGTTGTTGTGATATGGACCTTTTGTGTGTCCTTAATAAATTGAATTTGAGTACTTATGATCATGTATATCTCACACAGCAAAAATAATAATAATAATAATTAACCTTACTCTTTAATTTGGAGCGCACTTTGTTGGCCAGTTTCTTGATATCTGCCATAAGATCCTCCAGTTCAGCCTTTGTTTCTGAGGAGAATTGACAAACACGACTATAACATTATAGGAACACTTTCACAGTCATGAAACAAATCCAAGCTTCACAACAACTTCATGAAGACAAACAGCATGTTTGGCGTCCGCCTGCTGTCTACTTCCCATTCCTACAATGCAGACATGCGCTGCAAACACTGCACAGATTTTTTGGGGGGAAGTTTAGTTTGTTACTTCCAGTAAGAATGCTGTATCCATCAGTCAAGTTCAAATACACCATGGCTCAATTTTCCAAATGCTAACTGTTCTCATCTGTTTAACCATGAAAGCCAAAATAAGCAGTGGAAAAGCACAGCTGTACAATTGACTACACCGATCTTAATCAAGCCAGTAAAAATATCCATTTTCTGAGCCGCTTCTCCTCACTGGGGTCGCGGGCTTGCTGGAGCCTATCCCAGCTATCACCGGGCAGGAGGCGTGGTACACCCTGAACTGGTTGCCAGCCAATCGCAGGGCACATACAAACAAACAACATTTGCACTCACATTCACACCTCCGGGCAATTTAGAGTCCCCAATTAATGCATGTTTTTGGGATGGGAGGAAACCGGAGTGCCCGGAGAAAACCCACGCAGGCACGGGGAGAACATGCAAACTCCACACAGGTGGGTCCGGGGATTGAACCCCGCTCCTCAGAACTGTGAGGCTGACGCTCTAACCAGTCGGCCATCGTGCCGCTAAAAATAACATAAGTGAGAAATAACGAAACCCCTCATGGAAGGAATTGCCACTGGTGTATACACACAAGGAGAAACAGTTTGCCAAGCTGGAGTGTATAAAAACACACTTCAGATAGTGACGTTGATACCACTAATTTCCTTTCAGATCAGATTCGGGGTAAAAGTCAAACTGGTGTCAGAGATGTGTCAAAAGTATCGACATTTTGATTTGTGAATCGATTATATACAATAAATATCTGGTATTGGAGGTATTGATATCTCAGTATCAATCCGTACATCCCTACTATCAGACCCTCTGTTGAAAATGTCGTTATTTGTCAACGACAGTGAGCACGGCTGGGCCTACTAATTGATCAACCTATTAATATTTCAGTTTGGTATTGATTTTTGATTAGTTGTATTTTGAAGAAACTAAATCAAACTGGAGTGCACTAATTGGCTTCAACCAGCAGAGGCGCTGCTGATTCACTCTCAATGACGTTGCTGTTTATATTTCTTGATCTTATTTCTTGAGATGGTGAATTTTTGTTAGCTGTAATAACAAAAATCCCAAATTCACCATTTCAAAAAAAATTAATTACTTAATGCACCATCAAAGTACTTTCCTAAGAGTATAAAGAATATGTGTAATACATTTCACTTTTTGAATTGAACTTATGAAATGAATGAATTTTTGTACAATATTCCAAGTACCTGAGATGTGCCGATATGTGACAAATAAATCATCATCTTTAAAAACTTTCCATATTGCATAACTGAGATGGAAAACAACAACAAACACATTTGCCATTTAATAGATTATAAATGTAATGCAAAATATATATTTTAAAATCTAATTCATGTTCTGATGTGAAGACTGATTTTGTCTTATGAAAATCTTATAATAGCATACAAACAGCTCAACATGGACTACTATTGTACTACCTCACTTAAACTCCCTCTTCCTCCTTATTGTGGACATTTCGGTGAACAAAACTTCCTCAGTGATTTAATTCTACCTGCAGCCCCCTTTTTGGGGTGCAGCTTTCAGTTTAATTGTGGACCAAGGAATAATAGCAAGCGACACATACTGTTGAATGTGAGTTATAAATCCAGTGGCCAGCACAAAATCATGAATCATTCCACAGTAAATTCAGTGACTGCTTGCATGCACTACAGTGGTACAGTATATGAGACCATATTAAAAAAAAATAGAAAACAACAAAACTTCCCGAATTTGTATTTACAGATAAAATTTACAGAGCTGTCAGATTAATCTTAATGTTAACCATAAATAGCACTCAAATTAGACAAAGGTAACTCGTTTATTTTTACAGCGAGGGGGAAATAATGGGTCACACCCACACACACATACTACCCTGGAGCATTTATTGCCGTTTTAAAGAAAGTAATTTATCATCTTGATGTCAAAAAAGAGCGAGGTCTTCATATGTTAATGGGCCACAGGAAACCAGTAAACATTAAAAAGGACCTTTACAAGTTACTCAAGTAAAAGCCACACGCACTTAAAGTCACAGATACTACATTAGAGCGTGAGGATGGCAACCCAAAGGGGACAAAATGAAACCTGCAACTCAAATGTACATGTTATTGTGTTTAATAATGCAAAATCCATTTTATAATAAAAACAAGATATTGGAATTGTATAGCGCCTTTCAAAAGAACCAAGGATGCTGGACAAATAATGGGGTTGGGCTTTGGGATTAACACAAAGTATGTAGCCTAATATAAAATACAATGAAATCAAATTAAAATGACAACGGTAAAACAAATACAAAAAAAAATAAGAAGAAAAATAAGAATAACTAATTTCCCAAGGATGCTTGACAATAATTGATGGGGTGCCAAAAGCATATTGGAGGTTGTGTGTCTTTCAACAACATGTAACTACTAAAGGTTGTTACAAACAGTGGTCACTCGCTGAAAATTTGCTGGGTGTTTTTATTTATTTAAATTGTTATTTTGTTTTGGATGTTTTACATGTTGAACTTTTCCACTCACAGGGGTGTAAAGGTTATGGAAGAGTGTAACCATAGAAACCCCTCATGAGGTCAGCAGACTCACCGTCACAGCCAGAATAGAAAGCAGGCTGGTTTCTGTGTGTTTCACTATGTGTGCGTGTTAAGGAGTCAGATTAGATTCCCCTCTCCCGGTTACCAAACAGAGGAGGCCAAGCTGCTCCATCAAGTGTCCACTGAGCCTTGTTATTGGCCGTCGGAAAAAAAGGAAGAGTGCGCACGTTAATGAATCAGTACAAGTGCGAGGAAAGCAAATTAGAGTGCAAAACTGAGGAATCAATTGAGTTGTAGCTTCTCACCCTCTTTCTCTCTCTCGCTCCCTCCCTCCCTACCTCCCAGACGCGCTCGAACGGAATCTTCAGGTCACGCTTGTTGCCACCATTAATACTGCGTTGCTATGGCAACGCGCACAGCCGGGCCTCTCACCAGCTTCAGATTGTTTCCAAAGTGGCAGAAGAGGGAGGGAGGGAAGGATGGAAGCCGGAGGAGGCGCACAGTGCGAGCACAGGAGACGAAATTAAGTGAATTGCGGGAAAGTTTCCTGCTGTATTATAAACTGATGGAGGAGATGTCGGTCATTCAACAGTATAGCAAAAGGGAAGGCACCCCAACAGTCAGATTCTATACACATATCAAAAATTGGGCAAACACCATTTGGCATCAATTTATACAGCAGTGATGGGGCTTTGGGATAAGCCAAAAAAAAGCCATAAAAAGCAAGGCATGCTTTGAGAACAAGAAGAGAGATGGTGATCAACTTCATATTTTCTTTTCATTTTCACTCCCAGTAGGTGTATAAGCGGTGTGCACCCACTCGATTCACAAAAATTGCTTGAGATGACTTTTGCTGTGATTTGGCTCCATGTAAATAAATTCACAGGTGACATTTTTTGTTCAATAGAAATTTAGAATGTCAAACCTAGACAATTATTGGAGGACCTTTGTACATCTGTGACCTTAAGAATGAACAATTATATGTTAAAGGGGACATTTTATGGAGAACAAAATGCGTGTATACCTAAATTAAACAAGCAAGCAATGAATGGTAGAGAATGCTAGCAAGATTTGAATGTATAGGCTTACTTCACTCCCCAGCTCCGCCCTCTTGCGTCTCTACCCAAAGAAATCCCCCCCAGCTCATTACATTACCATGCATGACAGCTACATCGCTAGCATGGCATGATGGAGTGTCGCCAAACACAAAATGTTTCTGGTTTGATGCTGTATTTTTTGGAATGTACATATGATCAATTACAAATTTGAGAGGTGATCAACTTACCTGATAACAACAGTGATGTGATGTATGCAGCGGTTTTCCAAGCTATGCATGCAACTGTTCTTGTATAAGACACCACAGTTATACTGCATATGTCTACCTTTGATTTGTCTTGAGAGCTGTTGAGGGTTGCTTCTTTTTAACTTTTGTTGCTAAATAAATAATCTGGAAGCTGTGGGGTGTCCCTGCAAGGCTACGTGTGCGGCGGTGCGTGTGAGCAAATGATTGACAACTCTTCGGTCAAATCTTCAGTCTCTACAGTCTCTGATTGACTATTTATGTTGACCCCATTAAAATGAAATTGCAGGCATATAATGAAACCAGTGAAGGATGATCTTTCAAAAGATCATTTAAACAATATTTTACTATTCAGACAGTTTTAACATAGTTTTCAAATTATTTTTTTTTTTAACTGCAAACTCAAACTTTAATGTTTTGTTATCTGATTATTACTATTCCCCCACTATTATATAATAGTGACGCTAATGTACATAAACTGCCACCCCCCCAGTACAGGTGGATCACACTCCTCAGCCTCCCTGGTATGGTCTGTTCAGGGGTGCTGGAGAGGAGGCTCCGTCGGGAAGTCGAATCTCAGATTCAGGAGGAGCAGTGTGGTTTTCGTCCTTGCCGTGGAACAGTGGACCAGCTCTACACCCTCGGTAGGGTCCTCGAGGGTGGATGGGAGTTCGCCCAACCAGTCTAAATGTGTTTTGTGGACTTGAAGAAGGCGTTCCACCATGTCCCTCGGGGAGTCCTGTGGGGGTTATGGGGTACCGAACCCCCTGATACAGGCTGTTCGGTCCCTGCATGACCGGAGTCAGAGTTTGGTCCGTGTTGCTGGCAGTGAGTCGGATTCGTTTCCAGTGAGGGCTGGACTCCGCCAAGGCTCCCTTTTGTCACCAATTCTGTTGATAACTTATATGGACAGAATTTCTAGGTGCGGCCGAGGCATAGAGTGGGTCCGGTTTTGGGGCCTCAGTATTGCATCCATCCATCCATTTTCTGAGCCGCTTCTCCTCACTAGGGTCGCGGGCGTGCTGGAGCCTATCCCAGCTGTCATCGGGCAGGAGGCGGGGTACACCCTCAACTGGTTGCCAGCCAATCGCAGGGCATCAGCATTGCATCTCTGTTGTTTTTGCAGATGATGTGGTTCTGTTGGCTTCATGAAGCCGTGATCTCCAACTCTCACTGGAGCAGTTCGCAGCCGAGTGTGAAGCGGCTGGGATGAGAAACAGCCCCTCCAAATCTGAGACCATGGTCCTCAGTCGGAAAAGGGTGGAGTGCCCTCTCCAGGTTGGGGAGGAGATCATCCCCCAAGTGGAGGAGTTCAAGTATCTTGGGGTCTTGTACACGAGTGAGGGAAGAATGGAACGGAAGCTCGACAGGCGGGTCGGTGCAGCGTCTGCAGTGATGTGGACTTTGTATCGGTCCGTTGTGGCGAAGGAGCTAAGCCGAAAAGCGAAGCTCTCACTTTAACAGTCGATCTACGGTCCTACCCTCACCTGTGATTCACAAGCTATGGGTAATGACCAAAAGAACAAGGTCCCGGGCACAAGCAGCCAAAATGAGTTTCCTCTGCAGGGTGTCCGGGCTCTCCCTTTGAGATAGGGTGAGAAGCTCAGTCATCAGGGAGGGGCTCAGAGTAGAGCCGTTGCTCCTCAGCATTGAGAGCATCTGTTTAGGATGCCTCCTGGACGCCTCCCTGGTGAGGTGTTCCGGGCACGTCCCACCGGTAGGAGACCCCGGGGACAACCCAGGATACGCTGAAGAGACTATGTCTCCCTGCTGGCTTGGGAACGCCTCGGGATCCCCCCGGAAGAGCTGGATGAAGTGGCTATGAGGGGGTAGTCCGGGCTTCCCTCCTTCTTTACATTATGTCATTACAGTATTTTTATAAAGTACAATACTATAGAGGACAATTTTTCTTATTACAAATATTTGGGGTGGTAAGATGGAACAGATTAATGGCATTTCCATTCATTTCTATGGGACAAAATGATATATGGTACAAGTGTTCTGAGTTACATGCATGGTCACATAACAAAATAAAATTGGATCTTCAGGCACCACTATTTTTCTTTAGCAGCGTTTCATTTTCACCCACACTCTTGGCTCTGCCACCGCAGAGTAGAAGCCTTGCCTGTCCCCATCCGCCAGCTCGACCCCCTGTCGGGGGTTGTCATTAAAAAAAATTAATTAAAAAATGGGGAGTCAAGAACTGGGGTGTATAAAGTGTCTATAAATCTTGATCCTTGGGGTATTTTGACGAAAGCAAATCCGAACGTCAGTAAACACATTTAAACAGTGAAAACATTTGAAATTCAGTACTTACCTGTAAATCTTAATAAATTAGAATAGTGCCAAAACCTTAGTTTAGTGAGGTAGTTCACTTCAAAAAGTGAATTTCATTATAAAGATGCACTACACACATTCAAAGTGAAATATTCCATGATTTATATATATATATAATTTTGATGATTATAGCTTACAGCAAACAAAACCCCATAATTCACCATCTCTAGGTACCAGAATATCACATAACAAACAATCAAGAAAGAATGACAATTATTTTAAATGTAGAAATTAGGCAAGAAGGTGTTTGTGTGAGGGTTTAATGCATCTATATAATGTATGAATACTGAATGATATAAATGGACCTTTCCACCATATTCTAATTTATTGAGATGTAGCTGCATTACATCATTGGTCTCCCATGAACTCTTGCTTGTACAGTTTATTAACATCACCTCCAGATGGCATAACAGACACCCCTTGAGACATCATTTAGCAGGAACAATGAACACAAAATACTGCACTGGTACTGTACTATTCATCCATCTAGTTTATACACTTGCCGAAAGTCATGTGAGGGGGCTGCAGCCAATCCTAGCCTCTTTCGGAGTCACCCTGCACTGATCACCTGTCAATCACAGGACTGACGCAGAGATACAGTCTGACCACGTTGCACTGCACTCCAGTCTGCCTGCTGTATATTGCTTCAATATACAATTACTCAACAATCACTTCCCTAAATCTCCTACCACTGTTACTTAATGGTACATACGGTAAATGAGAGTCAAGAGGATAAAGCAAATAAAGACGAACATCAGCTTTTATCAGGTAAGGCTCCCTCTGCTGTCACTCTCAGGCCTCCTTCCTCCCTGATAACAGCCCATCAACTCTCCATCTCTGTGACTGTCAGACACGAGACAGAGCACCATAAGACAAACTCCCAACCCGAACAGATTCCTTTGCTCTAACACTGGTCAGTTTGCTGCCTTTCCCATCTGCTTTTACCTCAGTTCTCCATCTCATCTCTGTGAATATATGACAAGTCCTTTGTGTGTTTACCCTCCTTATTGACTGGTCTAGAGTCCAGGCAGCGTGTTTTGAATTTGTACACCCACATCTCACCTCAAAATAGCCATAACATTATTATTATCTATTCCCCCCACACCCCCTCACACAGACAGACACACACACTAGTCCGTTTTATCGAGGTTCCACTGTATTAGATAAATGGAACAGTACACTCTAGATTAAAACTGGTACTGCCCATCCATCCGTCGGTCCGTAATGCCAATGGCCTTGGCAGAGGTTGTCGTTCGAACTGACACAGTGTCTAACCACTTGTGCCTACTTACTTTCCAACAGTTTGTAGCTGCATGTGAGGGATTGGAGGGTCACCATAAGAAAGATAAATATGTCAGTAAAGCTTTGTTGCAAGCTCACCTTCTTTTGTCAGCAAACAAGTAAAGCAATCAGTAGGGCACTCCATTTTGCCTCCACGTACCTTTACAAAAACACACGGGGAAAAAGGTAACCATTCTTTTACAAGAGCGTTGTGGCGTAAAAGTAGCCTTAAACACCACTTTAGTTCAGTGGCGAGCGTTGTGAGTGTTGGCATGCTGCTTTCAGAGGGTAGGAGTTGTGCTCAGCCACCACACCTCCCCTCCCCACCCCACCCAAAAAAAGACTGCAATTAAACCACGTACTGTATCTTCCGAGCTGTTGTGTTGATGACTCAGGAGCAACAGTGTTTAGAAACTGGGGGCAGCTAAAGAATCGTGACTGAGAAAACACACCAAAACATTACTGTGGTGGACCAACTTGAGTTTAAGTTTTACTTTATTATGTGGACACTGTAATATATATATGTATATAATAACTACTATTGTATATATATTTTTATATATGTGCGTCCCACGTCTGTGACGCACAAAAATTAGCAGTGACACATGAAGCATACTTAATCTGTGTCAGTTGATATGTGGTTTCAGATCCGCCCTGTGTATGTGTGTGAGTATGTGTGTGCCTGTGTGTGTAATATATGCACATCAGCCAGCGGTTTTTACAAATGTCAGGATTGTTCATTTCGCGTAAAGCACGATCTGCCACTATCCCTGTTGGCCGCCAGAACCACCCGTCCTGATCACATTGACCATTTCATAACCTCCAATGTGACTTACAGTACAAGTCAGCCTAGTGTGCTGACTTTGACAGAGAACACGTTGACATGCACAATTTTACCTTTAGCTGCTTGTCAAAAGGGCAGTGAGGCAGAAAAGGAGCAAGTACGACATGTATCCACTGCCTAATCGCCGTGCATCTTCGCAATGGGCAGAGAATCTTTTCATTAATAGAGGTCAGGCAGGCATGAAAGGGGATCATGACATGAAGGATTTCACTAGAGCGTTAAATCACTTTATTATAGATTCATTGAGTCATAGTACATAAAAAGATTCATATGAAATTGAATATTGGCGAATATATTGGCGAATTTCCTTCGTGGAGTTTGCATTTTCTCCTTGTGCTTGTGTGGGTTTTCTCTGCGTCGTCTGGCTTTTCCACATTCCAAAAATGTGCATGTTAGTTTCATTGAAAACGCTAAATGAGGAGTGTCCAAATTGTTCTTTTTCTTTAAAGGGAAGCATTAATACCAGTACCAGTATTGGTGTCGAGAATGTACGTCTGTACAGTACTCGTACTTGTAAAAATGCACCAATACTATCAGTGTTGGGAAGATTACTTTGGAAATATTCTTGTTTGCAATTACAAGTGGCCCTATTGAAAATGTAACTATTTAAATTTCTTTTGAAAAGTAATAAAACTAACATTTCACTTTTTTGTTTTTTATTTGATAATATTTCGATTACTTTTCTTAATTTTGAATGAATGTACTAACAGGACTCTTAGATGTTTCCCCTAAAAAAAAGTGGATTAAAACCATAGATCATTATTTTGCTATTAACCACATATTTGTTCTTAACACAAATAATAAACCGATAACAAATCATAATGAAATGTAAATATACATAAAAACGTCTTTGTTGCATTATTCTGTACATACAAATAAATAAATATTAGGGGTGGGACTTTAATGATTGAATCACAATTAATGGAAATGTGATTAAAACTAACACATTTTAATATCATTTTGTGCTCCAAACGACGCAGAACATTTGTCTGTGCACGATTTCCTGGTACACTGACGCTCACGTCAGAGCTCGGCTACCAAAATGGAGAAATTGGAGGAAACATCATTACTAGGACTAATGGCAGTCAAATTACAGAAAAAAATTGATAAATAAAAATAAAGCCTGAAGAACAACCCCCGGACTTTTCAACTGCCACGCAGAAATCATTTGAAGGCAATACTGTCCCAAACCCCCCCCCCCCCCCCCCCCCCCTCCCCCGTCCCCCCAAAAAACAATGTTCTAAAATGGTGCTTTTACTTTAGGTCAGTTTAATTATGGGCCAGGGATATTTTCCATTAGTTTTTCTACTGTTTTGTGTTGAAATTAAATGCTAGATTCCCATAGTTAGCAATATTCCTGTCTGTGTCAATTATTTTTATTCAGTCATCCACTAAAATCCATTTAAACCATGCCTTCCAGGACAAATACTGTTATACGATTAAAATGTGATTAATTGAGATTAATTATTACAAAGCCTCTAATTAAATACATTAATTCCCTTTATCGAGTCCCACCCCTGGATAAAATTGTTGGTACCCCTCTGTTAATGAACGAAAACCCCACAGTGGTCACCGAATTAGCCTGAATCTGACAAAAGTAATAATAAATAAAAATAGAATGATAATGAACTAATGAAAATCAGACGTTACTTTTGAATTGTGGTTCAACAGAATTACTTTAAAAAAACAAACTTATGAAACAGGCTGCTGGACTGTGATGTGAGACCTTCACCTGTCAATCAAATAACACTGAACATGAGTTCGCTGATGTCGACTACTGCCTGAATATTGATAACGTGTGCCGCTGTGGTTGTGGTTTATAAACAGTTAAATTTTCACGTGTGTGTGTGTGTGTGTTATGTGGGGAACACGTAGACAACTCCGACCGCTGATGTTTTCAACCATGTCGCCGCAATCGAATGAGTTGTTTAGCTCCTTAGCTTGATAGCTCGTTAGCTCACAGGCTATCAAATGTAATAAATAGCTAACCTTGCCTAAAGTTTCCCAGTTGTGTGCATCGACGGAGCAAACGCCGTTCTCCCAGCGGCTTGTTGAGTCGTGAGCGGCGCGGCGGGTGTTACCACAACAATGAAAATTTATCGAGTCCAGAAAAACCTTACGGGTCCATTGCATGGAACAACAACCCGCCCCGATCTGCCTCTGATTGGCCAGCACCAGGACAGGTTTCATACTTTTGATTCGCTGTGTCTGACACCTGAACCAGGAAGCGGCTCGATGCTTCCTCAGCCAGGTGGGTTGTGAGGGATTAGGGAGAAGGAAGCGGCAGGAGTTTTTGGAGAGTATCCCTCTTTTAAGAGGAAGGGGTCCAAATGAATGGCCTGACATGAATGAGGAGGTGTGAGAAAAGGGATGCAGAAATGATTGCGACTAGTGAATATAATGAACTAGTGAGAAGGAACAGGACAAGCTGTTCCCCTTGGATGCTCAACATGAGCATTTCTTGACAATTTGTTTCCAATGTTTGAAACTTTATGATAAAAAGAAGTGGTGGCAGCACACAGACGCTATATGGGGTGCAATGGACATTCTAAAGCCAATCACCAGCCAAGCTGAATGCAAAAGCAGTGCTCCTCAATATCCCAGTCACTGTGGCATGGTATAATGCGCCATGAGAGATCATCAGGAGTGTGCTTCTATTTCATTTTCACAAAAGATATTATTTATTTACAACAAATAATGCATATTTGTTTAACTATCCAAGTATGCCAGTGACATACAGTGACAGGGAGAACAATTAAACGTTCTTCCAAAAGGTACCATTAAGCTGTTTATGGGTCATTTTCACATAATTTGATCAATAATGGTCAAGACACTTGCAGAAAATCTTTTTCGAATTGAGCATTTTGTTTTATGCCACCTTCGTTTCATATGGGTAAATGTCTCCCATGCTGAAACAGTCACGCTGAAAGTCCTATTTTCAAGATTGTTGGATACTGCATGTACTTTTAATGGCATTTTTAAAAATATGTAAATGTATAATATATGTACCTTGGCTCAATGAAGTTTTGGAAACACTGACTTTAAGTGTGGGGAATCGAATATAGCTCCACAGCTATGCAACATGATATAGATTTAAAATGTCTTTAGGTTCCAGCGGGAGCGTCGGTCTCCGGAGGCTCGTTTGGCAATCGAATGCCTCGCAGGAAAATACATTGGAGGAGGCGGCAATGTCAGACAGATGATCAGGATGACAGCTGATGTCAGGCTAACGCTAGCGGTGGCGAAACACAGGCTGTGTTCGGAATCACTCCCTATCCACTGTACAGTATAGTGTCCAAGTTCTTAAATGTTTGCTTAGTTTCCCCACTTCAATGTTTAAGATCATCAAACAAATGTAAATATCAGACAAATATAACCCAAGTGAACCTTCCATCCATCCATTTTCTGAGCCGCTTCTCCTCACTAGGGTCGCGGGCGTGCTGGAGCCAATCCCAGCTATCATTGGGCAGGAGGCGGGGCTACACCCTGAACTGGTTGCCAGCCAATCGCAGGGCACATACAAACAAACAACCATTCGCACTCACTGTCACACCTACGGGCAATTTAGAGTCTCCAATTCATGCATGTTTTTGGGATGTGGGAGGAAACCGCAGTGCCCGGGGAGAACATGCAAACTCCACACAGGCGGGACCGTGGATTGAACCCTGGTCCTCAACTGTGAGGCTGACACTCTAACCAGTCGTCCACACCATGCCGCCCCCAAGTGAACCTGAAATGCTGTTTTTAAATGGTGATTTCATTTGTTGTATTAGATATCAGTAGATTGTGCAGGTGTCAAATAAATGTTAGCTTGAATGAATGAGAGGGGACAACTGCCATGTGTCATACTGTTCATACTTCTGCAGTTTCAATGTGCGCAGCTCGGCTGGGTCGACAAAATCGTGAAACAATACAAGAAAAAGCCCCCAAATTAGCCTTACTCTCATCAGGGTTCGGTGATGCAAGGATGGCACTGTGTTTCCTCTTCACCTCCTCAACTTTCTCCCCCAGGGACTCGATGTAACCTCGGATTTCCTCCACCTGCCGGGTAAAAGAGGGAAAGAGAGCTTTAGAGGAAACACTAATTAGACTAAACGGAAATTCTCAAGTCGTCATTATCATATTAGGGTTACATTCAAAGCATGTTCATGCGAAAACATTTCAGAATGTTTGCCAGTAATTAATGGAATCTTTCAGGATGTTTGCAAACAAAATTTGCATTTCAATCCACAGCCAATAAGTTGACAGCCCGATTACGGCAAGAAAAAAGTCCAATCAAATTGACATTCCAATTAAAAATAAATAAGACTCTTACATACGTAGTCTGGTCTAATTTACAGGTGGCAAAAAATAGAACTGTGTAAAAAAAGGTGTGAAATCTGATATCTTAAGAATGTTAATAACAGTTGAATTGTATGCGTGATGATAAAAGACACCATTCACAAGGAATAGATCTACTGCACATACGACACCGGGCAACCCACGACTTGTTTTAGCGCGAAGAAATGATTAACTGTCTGTCAAAAAAATGTAAAAACCTTTAAAAAGTTGAAGCTGGAAAGGAAACATTTTTGCTCCATTTTTAGATCTCAAGTACTGTTACAAACACACTTTTTTTTTTTTTTTTTTAAAGCGATTAAAGTCTCTCTGAATATGAACTAAAATAAAAAGACATTTCCAGTTACCCAACAAGCTCCCTTTTTGACTGATCATATGACCTCACAAACACCATCAGATGAGCATTATCAATGGTGTCAGTGGACTCATACGCAGCTAGGGAAATTCGCTCTGCAATTTTCTTTTTATTCCATCACACAGCTGCTTCAATAGATCGCCAGCAAGTACTTCGGTACATTGTGTTGCTGTGGAAGCTCAGAGGGGAATTTGCTTCATTTTAACGGTCATTTCCTCTTTTTGTTTGTGTCTGTCATTTCAGGCATGCATTCTTTTATTATTTACTCTTAGTTAGCATACCGATGCTTGTTGTTGTCGTGTCATAGATATGACAAGATTCCTGCTTGCATTTTGATATGACGATTTCAGTTCATTTATTTTTGTTGTTCTTACCTCTGAATTTTTACGAAATGTCTCTTTAAAATTCTTAATGCTTTGTCTGATAATGCCATTTCAAATTGGAAATCCTCATGACAGGTCACGGCATATAGCTCATGGCATATTATTAAGCAGCGCATGGATCATGCGCTGGTTGGAGGGAGAATGAATCCAGAGAATGACATTTTCAGTTCATTCTTCTTTGAATTGCCAATTTTCACAGTCCATTTTTCCTTTAGCATCAAACTTGCCTTTTCCATATATTATAGGCTGCTCTCCTAGAGCTAGCAAAGGGTCAGTGAAAGTAAAAAAATTGCACTCGCCATAATGAACTCGGTGACGAAATGACAGGCTGTATGCGTATCGTTGACAGTCTACATGTGCTGACCCAACCAAAACAGATTGTGAAGGGGAAAAAAATTTCAGTCTGGGCATACCTGCCAAATGCTGCAATAAGGTCAAATAATGAAATTATTGGCCAATTTATATCACCAATATGCATGTACTGCACCTCACAAGATAATGTACTCTAATTCAACAGCACAATATAACACAACTTCAATAATCATCATGTAGTTTAATATCTTTCAATCAAAACTGACAGCAGAACATCTGTCTTTTGGCAGCATATTTAAGTAAGTTGTTGTATTCACAAAATATGATATGATAATATACTGTATGTTTGAAAGGGTCTTGTGTGCGGGCCGAGGGAAGATATGGCCTCATAATGATTCCACCATGGCTGAAGACCAACTGGGGCCTTCATGCTGGCACTGCAAGTGCTCTTATTGCAACTGGGAAAAGTAATTCTGTATGAGTATTGAAATGTAGTTTTTAGTTATTTCTTTCATTATTTTCTAGACGATATTTATACATTGTACAATTCCTAACTAACCGAGGAGTTTAACTGATTGACAGGCCAATCTTCCAATCATGACAGTGCCATTCCCAGCATGCGCTCAAATACTAATTAATTTTCTATGTTATCATCGAGCTGAACATATAAAAGAAACAATCAAGTCTTTCAAGTCATCGCATTTCAAGTCTAGCCCCGATTCTTTAACTCCCAAGTCCAAGTTAAGTCTCACGTCTATTCGTTTTTGTCAAGTCAAGTCACAGGTCATCAAAATAGTGACTCAAGTGGATTCGAGCCCAAGTCTCAATGATTCAAGTCCTCAGAACCATTTCTGATGTGGTCAACACTGAGGTCGGCCGAGGCTCAGATTTCATGATTGTCACATCAATCGCAAGTATTTAACATTGCATGTTAGCATTAAGCTAGCAGACATTTGAGAATTGTGTGGTTTGGTTCAAAATACAAAGTGTAATTCTCTTTGTCTGGTTTCAACTTCCACTTGGAATGGCAATAAACAACGTGAAGCATGCACGTGGCCTCTTTTTGGAAGAATTGTTCCCTATCTGCTTGCTTGTGAAGTTCGCTGCCACCATTTAGTGCTCATAATAAGAACTTTTGCTTGCCACGCAACGAAAAAAAACCAAAACGGCTAAGCAATGCCTTATATGACCTGGTTTAAGTTTGACGACTGAATGCCATAACCTTTGAACACCAACCCGCTTGCAAATGACAGGATTTGAAATTGCCATCGTTGTGACGTAGTTTCTTCAATTAATATTCAAGCACCTGCCCACTTCGTGGTTGCCACACGCCCACTCATTTCAAGAAAAATGGCTGAGTGACAACGAGCTGCGTTTTGTGCAAAGCTTGCATCACCTGCCAAACTCACACAATATGAATTGAATTGAATATGAACTGCTTCCGTGGCGGATGTTTTCCAATGATCCTAACATTTTGAAAATACAGGATAAAGATTAAGTTTGAAACTCAAATTCAACAAAAAAAAGGTCACATTTAAAATCTCAACCCACATTGTATTAAGACGTTGGCCGGAAACTTTCAAGATGAATAACTTTCTTTCATATTTGTGACAGGAAAATGATACTTACATCAAGATATGTCTGATAAGTCATTAACAGACTGATAATCATTTGAAAGCTTCAAAAACAACTACACAGATTTAGTTTAATATGACATCTTTCACTCTGTTGTAAAGTTGTGCGATTGCCATTTGTGACGTACTAACAGGGAGAAACCGGGCTGTAAGGAAGGCCCATTGATGCGAGCGTATAAAGGGCACCAAACGACGACCGGTTGACGGGAAGATGATGCGAGGCAGTTGGTGAGCAAGCCAGGATGAAAGCACACCAAGCTGTCTCACTTTACAGCGCACGTGTCGGTGAGTCACGGCGTGGCTCTCATAAGACAACAGGAGCGAATTTCATTAGTGTGGGTGCAAAACAACATCAGACGCGGTCGCGAAGTGCACGCACACATGCAGAAACACAACAAACACACCATTTCACGTCTTTCGCTTGTAGCCTACTTGCACTTTGATATCCGCCACCGCATCATTTCCTGCACCTTAAGTCTTGTCCAAGTCTTGAGAAGGAATTCACAGGAGCAAGCAAGATAAATGACATCATTTTTGGGGGGGGGGTCTGCTTCGTAATGAGTGATTGGAAGGCTTGGGGCGCCAGCAAGTCTTGCGTCTGTTCACTTTACACTTGCATCATCAGTTTGGAGCGCGCTTGTGGCAAGAACAGAACCGAACTGATAGTGAACGGTTCTTGACTGCTTATCACAAAATGACAAATAGATCCAAATCAAGCTAGACTTCCACTGCACAACTCCTAACGTCACGAGACTTGTCATATGTCTAACATGTACAGTTCTTTTTTTTTTTTTTTTCATTTTCAAGGCAAAAGGCATTTTTGGTCATTGTGTCATCATTTGAGCAAATATTGACAAACTTCTACAAACTGCTGTGATGCCAAACAATCTATGAGTTAAATATTAAATATCTTCTGTACTGATTTTTCTTACATTTTTAAGGTTTTTGGTCATTGTGTCAGCATGTGAGGGGATATTGGCAAAAAAACTACAGAGTTGGACATCTCTTATTGAGGGCTTGAATATGAAGTATGAGTCGATGTGGTTTGCCACACTAGGATTTTTGACCAAATTAACACTGATCGAGGGGCTCCCACCTAAAGCACAGGCGTCAAACTGAAGGCCCAGGGGCCAGATCCGGCCCGCCACATCATTTTATGTGGCCCACAAAAGCAAATCATGTGCGTCAACTTTATATCTTGTTAAAATACCAACATTGAAAATTTTCTTCATTTTTGAGATGTTACAAGCATTTCTTTTTTTTTTTTTTTTTTTTTTAACCAATCCCCTTTGTAAAAAAAATAAAATAAAATGTAATAATAGTCGAACAAACCATATTTTTTTACCGGCTTCTGATTTCAAAACTAGTTATGCATCAATCCGTTATATGCGGAACTTCACTCAACCAAATCAGGTTAGTGGACTTCTTGTGTATCCTGCGCTAACGAACATAACTACGGGTTGATGACACGATGGTTTGAAGCCGAACTTGATCAAATTTTGTGTCAGATGTTGCTGACTTCACACACACGGCACTGTCAAAGCTGTGAAGTCAACACGCAACATGTAGCGCGCTCGCAGGTGTGAACCGAGCGGCAAAGTGTAGCGCAGCGAGCGCGCCCAGTGTCGGATGCCGCGACTGCTGTTGAATGATACTGCAGAGGGTAAAGAATAAATCACAGCAACCATCTGCGCTGCCTGGCAACTTCGCTACAATAGACGCTCTGGATCATCATGTGACACTAAGAAGTACTGCTTTATGCATCTATTCATACTGATCCTATACATCAAGGCGAATCATGATGTTGGCAGTTAGAAAAAAATTTCAGCCGTTATCCAAACTCACCTTTAATGAGTTGCATAGGAGCCTCATCTGAATATACAGTACAGTGATCCCCTGCTATATTGTGAGTCATCTACTGCAGCCTCGCAACACTGCAGATTTTTTATTGTGGAACGTAATGTGGAAAAATCCCTCGTGGAAATCTGTGGTTTATAGTGATTGTTTTTTATGGGTTTTATAGTATACCTCGCATGTCAGAAAGGAGAGCCACAGTCAGCGATGCAATTTTCAGTTGTTTATTGAACACTGGGATACAGAAAAACACAACGTACCACAATTCATGCCCAGACACTCACACTTCTTTTTTAAAAATCAGTTGCAATCGGAAATCGGTTTTGCGCAAAACAACAAAAAAAATAATTTGAAGGTCATATTTTACAGCCCTACTTAGGAGTCTATTTAAGCGAGGCTTTTCATCATTATATTAAGTGGATGACGTACACGGCGAGTAATTGGGGCATCTATTAGGAGGTCAGTCACTATTTAAGGAAATACGATGTATAAATCCTGATATGATTTGTCCAAAGAAAAAGTAAAACGTGCCAAGTTAATACTTTGATGCTTCGGCTCCCATGTAACGTGAACCCTGATAGGTGGATGTCATGAACAGCTAATACTCAAGTAAAAAGCTGTCTTTTCTGTCAGAAGAAAAGACTGGCGGCTTAACAAAAAACAAAAAAACATAGATGGTTTAATGATAATAAAGCTACCACATAAAATGTGCACATCGAGGGCCATGTTACCGGTGTGGGGTGAAGGACGGAGGGCTGCAGTAATTTGCGCCGGCCCTCCACTTAAAAGCTTAATTAACACACACAGTCAGGGTGAGACGCTCCATGACTCTCTTTCCACCACTGTGACCTTCATCTCTTCTACAGCACTGACTGGCGGTATTACCTCCTCCTTTCTTTCATCTCGCATCTTCTTCTACATCACTGTCATTAGAAAAGCCTCCCGCTCAGTGGCGACCTGCCTTCGCACTTGAAGGCAGTGTTACATCGAAAGTGAAATTTCAGCCGGAATAGCGAGATGAATGTTTCAATTTACAGGAGGAATGGAAAAGGCAGAATAGAAATGTGTGCAGGGGACTAACTAATGGTACCAATCTCCTCTTCAAAGCAGCCTTTATCAGTTATTCCAACAAAAAAGGATGCTTACCCTTCTTTGAAAGGCAGATGCAAAAAAAAAAAAAAAATTATTTTGCATCTCAAGTTGTACTCTGAAATACACAAGTCATGTATTCGTCATGCACTCAGTGGGAAATCTTTGTTTGCAGCAATATGAAATCAAACAAAAGCAAGTTTCCATTGCGACGCTAAGTGGCAGTTTGAGAAGGCTTGTCAACAATGAGTCACACTTGGTCATAAATTCGACCAGTACTATTGATTCTACAAGGAGAATCAATTTAGCTTTATCAAACATACGCTATACCAGGGGTGGGCCTGTTATAGCCTTTGGCAGTCTTGTCATGTATCGGAGTACAAATACTTCATTACCGTAGAAGGAGAATTTTCACATACTTTATTTCCTCTATTTCTGGCAACTTTTACTTTTACTACACTACATTTCCTACATAAAATGTACAGTATACTTTTACTCCAACACACACGTTACTACAAAATAAAATCAGAAGAGATTGTTGGAGCACAAAGCGAAGGAATTGTGCTGCCTGGAGTGACTTTTAAAAAAGGAGCTGGAAGTACTTTTGTTTCGGTTATACAGTATTTAGTTTGTTTTATTCCATGTGATGTTTTTTCCCTTGTCCCTTGACAATGTCAATGTCTGTTAGGTTTTCGTTTCCACTTGTTCTCGTCAGCCCTCTACCTTGTGTCAACCAATCAGCTCCCTCTAGCAACTTGTGTCTTGTCCAAGTGATCCTCGTTGTCCCATCAATTTGTATTTAGTTCCCTGCTTTCTTTCAGTCTGTGTTGCTGCATTGTTGTATGTCACTGTAAATGTATCAATGTAAATGTTGATTGAAAAAAACTGATTACACAACATGTTTAGCAATCATGTGTCAAATAACAAATGTTAGCCATTAATTCCTGATTGTTCGCCGGCTGAGTCATCCACTTGAATAAATAAACGCCGCACCCCACGTTATGTATGTGGCAGTAATTACATCATTACTATCAGTGATTCCACGACTTGTCACAGTCGACCTCTTTATCACAACACACATTGCCAATGGCATCTGTAAAGCTGACATTTGCGATGCTGTTAAAAGAGAATACATATACCATAAATACATACATATGTAGGGAAAGCACAAATATGAAACTCTTTGAGGTGTGTTGGTAAAGTGAAAAAAGTGAATTGTATATTTGTCAATTTAAAAAAAATAGGGAGACATGCTGGGTTGCTTTGACAATAGCACTTGGGCCTGTTATATCTTTTTCCTGTCCATAAGCGTTTCAATACGGATTACAGCTGCTTTGAAGATGCCCGC
Organism: Phyllopteryx taeniolatus; assembly: GCF_024500385.1. NCBI lineage: Eukaryota > Metazoa > Chordata > Actinopteri > Syngnathiformes > Syngnathidae > Phyllopteryx > Phyllopteryx taeniolatus. The sequence goes on from NC_084509.1 coordinate 11,656,908, forward strand.
CGAGTGTGTTATTGTGTGTCGTCTCTCTTGTTTGGCATCCTCTTGCCCTCCCACATACTGAATGCATGAGTTAGGAAATAGCAAATTGGCATTAAGCGCTTCCACGGGCGGGCAGATTGCTTGCCTTGTTGTCCGTTCGTACGCGCACATGCTGTGTTTTGAGTAACACGCCGCAATGAAACATGTTTGTATGTCTGCCTCGCACACCACCGACATCAAAAATATGTTTGGTACAAGCAGAAGATTTCCTTAGTTTACATGGGGCGGGGCGGCACGGTGGGCGACTGGTTAGAGCGTCTGCCTCACAGTTCTGAGGACCGGGGTTCAATCCCCGGCCCCGCCTGTGTGGAGTTTGCATGTTCTCCCCGTGCCTGCGTGGGTTTTCTCCGGGCTCTCCGGTTTCCTCCCACATCCCAAAAACATGCATTGATTGGAGACTCTAAATTGCCCGTAGGCGTGACTGTGAGTGCGAATGGTTGTTTGTTTGTATGTGCCCTGAGATTGGCTGGCAACCAGTTCAGGGTGTACCCCGCCTTCTGCCCGATGACAGCTGGGATAGGCTCCGGCACGCCCGCGACCCTAGTGAGGAGAAGCGGCTCAGAAAATGGATGGATGGATGGATGGATGGATACATGGGGCGGACTAAATATTAGAAACGACTCAGTATGATGCAAACCACAACCACAACAATACACATTTTTAAACTGAAACCTCCGAGATATAGTGTCAACACAGAATTTTATATTTTGTAACAGATTGTGAAGGTGTACCTAATGACAAGTCCAGTGAGTGAAGGTGTGCCCGCATGTTAGCAGTTTAAGCACAAAAGTCAGACAATGCCTCTGGTGATTTTGTTCAAATGACACACACACAAACAGCAGATTGTCTCACACATTCAGTTTGCCTGAACTGATACACACAAGAACAATCTCAAAGCCAAGTATGTTTAAAGACCTATTAAATTCAGTGCATGTTTTTTGGGGTTTGTTTTGATGGGGGCACCTGCAGATGATGGCGTAGCTTTGTCTCGTGCTCTTTCATGCTTCTCCCTTGTAACGGCCATTGCAATGGCGATTCAAAGTTAAATTCAAAGTTAAAATTCAAAGTTCATCTTGTTTACAGACACAGTGGCCTTAAAGGACACATCTAATGCATTGTTTACCACCCAATTAAAAAAAACAGTGACAAGGTGTTTTAATCCTTTACGCCTTTGTCAAAATATACCAAAGATAGCTACATGGATTCACACATCGTATTTTCTTGTCTTGCTGAAATTAGCCAGTTTTAAGGGTTAAGGCCTGTCTCATGCAAATGAGCGAATGTATGCTTGGGCAATGAGTTTAATTCATTCCATGACCACGCTGGTAACTCAAAGTCTCAAATCGACTTTCTACATTGAAATGAATGTAAATGACATTAATCTGTTCCAGCCTCCCCCCCCCCCCCCCAAAAAAAAAACAAACAAAAACATTGTCATGTGTTTTTAAGAAGGAAAATATTTCACTATTTGGACACACGATTTTTAGCCTCGACGCCATTTTGACCTACTGTGCATAGATTTCTGTGCGTGTGCACATTTGGCCTCGGTGTCAATGGGGAAAGTGATGAAGTCTATAGCCCTCCACCAAGATGACAATCTCCGTGGAATAGACATCCGACAGCCGAGCCAGAGGAGCTGCACGGGTATTCATGTCAGCGCCAACCGAAGCCGGAAAGGAGCCATATTTAAGGAAGGCGACTGGGAAAACGTTGATCCAACACAGCGTGATAGATGACGAGAGCTAGCCAGCTAGCAGGGCAGCAACCTAGAAAGGAGGCAGCTGTTCCGGCCAGCGAGCATTTACGGCACCGACGGGTGCGAAACCAACCTGAGTTCTACCTTTCACTATGGTAAAGCACGGGATCCTCGTTAAAGTAAGCCATTTTAAACTAAAAAGAAAAACTTTTCTGGAGGGAGAAGCGGCATACTCTTTCTGGTTCAATAGATAGTTTTCAAATAATCAAACTGGATTTTTCATTTGTTGGACTAGAACGTCTTAATTTCGGAATAGTACAAGGGGTAACGATTCAATTCTGATTCAGAAGTCATTTGTGACTGTCAACACAAATAACAAATCATGTTTAGTTTGACAGTAAACTTCAACTGGGAGTAGCGATAAATTCTCATTTTTGAAGAATTCTTGATTATCTGCCAAACTATTGCTTTCTGTGAAGTGAATTGAAGGGGTGGCACCTACAACTCAATACAGCAGAAACGGGGCATTGAAAACAATGACATGCGTCATACACCCGTCAGTGGGGGGGAGGGCAGCGTTGGGCTGGGGAGGACAGTCGGCACAGTTCCCGCACGGCGGGCCGCTCTCTGGCCCGCCGTGCCTTTCCCCCGATATTTTTAATGCATCACATACATTCACAAATCAGTTGAAGAGCTGGTTGGTGACGGTTGCGGGTCATCATTGCTCCGTGACCGTCTTGTCTCACAGTGGGAATCGCATGCAGCAAGCCATTAAAAAGAGCTTACAGGGAGGTGCGCCATTTTTCTCCTAATGAAATCATCAGCTAACACTGGAATGAGCCCCCTGCAAACCCCCAACCCCTGTTCCTGAGAGCCACTACAACGTTCAGTTCATGTTCATGACATTTGTGCACCGTACAAGAAAAAACACTCCCAGATGCATACATACGTAACATGCACTCATCTGTCAGGTGGAAACAGAGAGAAAGCGCTGAAGTCGTCGATGTGGGACAAGAAGAGCATTGTTGCTGTCGTGCAGTCAATAATCATTTGGAAATCAAATCAGAACCAGCAACACGGCCAGTAACAATAAATCATACCACATGTCGCCATGAAAAGAAAAAGGCAAGCAAAACGCTACAGCGTAACCCCCAAGTCCTATGCTCCAAAAGTGGTACAATTTCAGTTCGCTGGAAAAAGATTCGTCAAAGCACGGAAGGATCCCAAGTGTCTCGTTAATTAGCACAGTATATACAGTATATATATATATATATATATATATATATATATATATATATATGAATGTGCATGACAATAGCAAGAGCCAGACGCTCTTGCCAGTAGTGGCACTCCAGTCAGTGTAATCGAGGAGGATGCAGTAGAGATAAAGTGGAGCGTGCCACTGTTGACACTTTTCATCAAGATGTGAGTGTTAAAGTGGTCGAAATGGCAAACTATATTAAATGTTGATTCATGTTCTTATCAAGTACAGTAAAATCATCAAGATTTTACTTCACTTCTTAGATAATAATCCTCAAGTAATATTTTGCCACAAGAAATAGGAGAATTTTCTCAAAATCCCTCCTTTTAGTTGAAGATAAACATTAATATCCAAAATCTTTGATGCTAGATATTAAGGGGAACAAATGAAAATGGTTATGTAACTGGTAAGTTAAACTGTCATATAATAGTAATCGATTTCAAAAGCAGGAAAAAGTGGCCTAAAATAAATACTCATCTTCTATTAAAATTTAACAAAAATACAGTACATGGGGAAACATATTTAGTTATACGTGAATGTGGAGGCCCCCCGTGACTGGGTTTGCCTTGACCCCCGCCCCCACACAAAAAAAAATATCTAGCTACGCCCTTGCAGATACTACAAACACCTTCCTGTTTTCTCTCTGTTACACAACTATCAGCTATCTACAATAGGCAAGTAGTTTTATTTTATTTGACATTTAATTAATAGCGATAACTTCTCTTTGTACTTGTATGGCAGTTAAGAAAGATAAAATGTTACTTAAAGCATTGCCTACACAGTTCATAAAGGTTTTGCGATGGTGACAGTTTTGCGCTGGGAATGAATGAATTCACTTATGTCACTGTGACACATCCCAGTTGATAATTTCCTAAAGTGAACATTGTTCTGAAACTTGCAATTCAACCGGCATCACTGTCGAATAACGAAGTGAAAAAGACAAAAAAATGTACCTGCTCAAAGAATTCATCCATGAATCCTTTGTCCATCCCCACGGCCACTTCATCCTCTTCCCCTGTCGTCTCCTTGTCCTGAAAACAACGCAAACATTCAAATTAAAATTCCATTCACTTGAATTAAGGCGCAACGCACTGAAGCCGACACTCAAAAGAAGAAACATTGACATGCATCCCACATCCCCGCCAGTCAAGTGATTGGAAACGAGAAACATCAACTAAAGTCAAGTGAGGAACAAATGAATACATTTTCAAGGGATAATTCATGTGATGATTTCTTGTTAAGGGAAATTAACAATTCATCCATTGATTTTTCTAGTCAATGTTTAGTCAACATTTTTTTGGAATGAGGGAGGAAGTCGCAATATACGCAGAAAATCCATGCAAGCACGGGGAGAACATGGAACCTCCAAACAGGAAGCCCAGAACTTAGATTCGAACCCTGAACATCAGAACTGTGAGACAGACGTTCTGACCACGAGGTCATCGTGCTGCCCACCATAAACATAATCAATACAAAACCTTTGTAAGTACTCACGTATGGAGTATATTATTTCATCCCAACATTAGCAAGTACAAAATTTCAAATTAACATTTTTTACAAAAAAATATAACGTGGGGAAAAATCATTTTAAGATGCCACATCAGTTGGAAAAAGCCCATACCATTGAAAGTACCCAGTGAGCGGCCCATACATTAAAAAGGAAAGCCTTTGTATTGCCTTAGCCCCAATACATATTTAAGAACCACCTATGCCATTTGCGAGTCTTTTTAATTTAATGGCAAGCATGAATGGGACTAAATGAGCCATCCTCTTTACCGCTCTTTAAGTGTTTAATATGTTCATAAAGCGCCGTTTACACAATGTTTCCGGGCGGCCACAGCACCCCCATTCCGAGCCACTGTGAATTTGACCGTATGGTGGAGAGAAAACACTGCAGGGGCAAACGTGAAAGGCTGTGATTGCGGTGTATGCCCAGCGAGATTTTTAAAGTGTCAAAACGTTTGCCAAAGCAATCACGGTGCTAATGAGAAACCAAGTGTGCTGTAATAAAATGGGGTAAACATAACTAAACCTGAGAGTACGTATCAAAATATGGCGGCGTTCTAAAGTGGGACGGGAAGCATCCAGTGTGTAGTCTCTGGCATCCTACAGTCGTTCCCTACAACTCTTCTAAAGCTATAGTATGTGTTTAATTTATCACAATGCCTGCTGTGGCATACCAGTTTTGACAGTGAGAGAGTGAGTGAGTGAGTGAGAGAGAGAGAGAGAGAGAGAGGGAGAGAGAGAGAGAGAGAGAGAGAGAGAGAGAGAGAGTGCTTTTGCACATTTTAGTACAACAAATGGATTAGGGAATTAGTAGTTGACAGAAAACTAATATTAGCAAACATTTGTTGAGCGTGCATGTACATGTGCCCCCCTTGCTGACGCCGACTCTGAAACCGGGCCCAGCAGGAGTGCTTGAATTGACATGCTCCAAAGCTGCCCGGCATCTACAGTTCATCTGTACAAAGCCTTGACGTGAAAAAAAAGCGAGGGACCATGAGAACTTGACAGGCTGGGAGGGAACGTACCGGCATCCGTCGTAAACCGCGGGCCGGAACATTGCTTACCTTTGAGCCTCCGGGACTCAGCCCGTCACTGATACCATGATACTAAACTTAGCAAGAAGAAGAAAAAAATGGACAAAATGTCACAGCGCTACATTTCGGGCAAATGGGGCTGTCATGGCCACTGGGAACATAATGTAAATGTAGCCTCAGAAAGCTGGTTTGTTACCAAAAATCTGATTCATGCAGCATGTACTGTGTTGAATCTAATCATACTACCATCAAGCAGGTCTTTTTTATATTAGCTTTTAGCAAAAACTGGGTACGTATTCCAATGCATTTAAGTTATGCGTGGGTCAACGTTTATTTGTTTTGTTTTTTAATCAGCTCTGTTAAAAAGGTGAAAATAATTAATATGCATTCATGGCATTTGGCAGCTGCAGCCGTTCGACAGAAAGTCATCCGTGACCTTCTGCTCTGATCCCCCCCGCCCGCCTTCTTAACTCAAACATTGATTTTGGAGGTCTGTTTGTACTGATGTGAGAAATTCCAAAAACTGTGACTTGCGAGGGAGCTAAGGTGATGTGACAAATCAATTGAGAGGAATGTTGAGCCACTGCGATGGCGCTAATATTATCGGAACCCACTCAAACTCCTGTTAAATCCAACAAGGCCTCACTCATAAAGGGATTTATTGCTTAGATAAGCAGACGGACAGTATTTGAGTGACACATCAAGGATCAAGTCTCTATGTGCAAGTCATACTTAAGTTTCAAGTCTTAACCTTCAAGTTTCAAGCAAGTACCAAGTTACAGTGGCAAAACCCAAGCAAGTCAAGTCGAGTCCCCAGTACATTTTTAAGCAAGTCGATTCAAGTCACGAGTCAAGTCGTACAATCTTGCTTAGTCACAGAATGCATTGGTGCCTTGAGCTACCAGTTGAAGTCATTCCGTGACCACGCCCCTAATTTATATTCAACATCGTGCTGCTCTTCCTGGTGTGTGAGCATTGACGGCCTGAGGGTAATAAAATAAAAAGTAAAACAAATTGCTTACTATCTTGATAATGCAGCTTTACAAATGTAAAGAGGCAAGACGTCAAGTTATGTAGTTCATCTACAGTAAGTCGAGTCTTTCATAAGTTTTAGTCAAGGAAGTCCCAAGCCCAAGAATTGGTTAATTCTGACTAGAATCCCATCATATGACTCAATTCCCCTCTCTGCCATACCACTGCCACAACCTTTTTTGTTGCGATGCTGCTGCGAGAGAAACTGCTTTAGAAGCAGAAGCATCAGGAAGAAGAGGAGTAGGAGCTCCCACGAGGAAGCAGTTAAGTGTTCTGCGTCCACACAGAGACAGAAGCCAGCTTTGGTCTGCCTCTGCTTTGAGTGGGGAGGAGGAGTGCCGAGAGAGCAGGGTGGAGTGCCGAGAGAGCAGGGTGCCCCCCGAAAAGCCCTAAGCCCATCAGATCCTGCTGAGACACAAAGAGGCTGGAGGAGGACATCAGTGCTGCACTCTTGACTCTGCCTCGGGTATTTGGGTTTTACTGGCCACACGCTCAGAACATGCTCGAAGCTAAACATTCACAAGGGGACTGGCACATACTAGGAGTACATGTCCATAGACACCTATGAGGTCTGGATCTCAGGAACTTTTTTCCTTGTCTGACAGATGTGTGTGGGTGTGTGTGTGCGTGCGTGCAGCAGTGTGTGACAGTGTTTCAGTTGCGAATCCATCCATTTTCTGAGCCGCTTCTCCTCACTCGGGTCGCGGGGGCGTGCTGGAGCCTATCCCAGCTGTCATCGGGCAGGAGGCGGGGTACACCCTGAACTGGTTGCCAGCCAATCGCAGTCAGTTGCGAATGTGAGTGAAAAAAAAATAAATCACTGTGTTTTAGTAGTGTGTGAGAGCAATGCACTGTTTCTGTACTGCATGTGAGTGGGGGGGAATCAGTGGCGCGTGTGTGACAGCGTTTCAGTCGTTGTGTGAGATGTAATCAGGAATTATATCCCTGGCAGCCCCTCATAGCAGCATAATTTTTCCACCCACTCCCATCCATGGTTTTCTTGCGAGAAGCATCCCATGTCAATCGGACGTCGTCATCATCCTTTTTGTTTTTCCATATTAAAGCTTCCTGCGTCTTTGTGTATAAGCCAAACCAAGACGCCGCCTCCTGCATTAGACATGACTCAAATCTGTGTCGGCTGCACTGAGAGCGCAAGCAGATTTATTATCATAACACAGCAAAAGCAACATTCATAATGTATGCTTGCTCACTCATATGCAGACACACATTGAGCTTGTGACAATGAATAGTTTTCTGCAGAAGGCACAATATATATATATACAGTAAAAGAAATACATTATTGGTATGGCAGTGTGGTGACGTGCTCATAAAACATAATCATCATCGGCAATGCACGTACTCACACACGTGTAATTGTGCATGTGGTCCTTCTACCTTCTGGAGGTGTCAGGTTATTTACGCATTGCGATCACACAACCTTCTTTGCAGTCACCAACCAGTCTGGCCCTGGCACTGTCAGAGAGGTACAGTATTGAATAAACAATACGTTGATCGTTGTGGTTTCGAGTCCTGTAGAACTGCAATGCATCATAATGGCGTGGTTAAAACTACCACTGCGAACTGGGTTAAATACAAGACAGGAAAGGCCTACTAGAACATCTCAAATTGACTTAGAGTTAATCAGGGGCACCCTAAATAGTGGCAGGCGTATACTGACTCCCATAGAGCGTGAGTAGAAATGTGATTGGATAATTCTGAACACAGCCACATCCCCAGTTTGTAACTAAATAAGTAACCAAATAACTAAGTACCTAAGTAACTAATGTAAAGTATGGGGGGAAAAATGTCTGGAAAAGCCAATCAGAACATCTGAACTTTATTGGGGTTAATCAGAGGCATTTTAAATGGTGACTGGTGTGTGCAGATTCCCATTTAAAATGAGTTTGAATGTGATTGGTTAATTGTGAACACAGGCAGATCCCGCAGTTATAAGAGCACTTGCACAACCACATTATTTCAGTTTATTTTTACTTACCCTCTCAAAAAGATTTGTTTTTCAATTATGTTGTACATTAATGGGAGGCGGGGGGGGGGGGGTTTTGAAATGATATATCTAGGTATTGTTTTTTATATCACAAAAACCTGGCATTTGAACAGGGGTGTGTAGCCTGTATGGAATACATTTTTCCAATTTTAATTCAGTTCTTCTCCTGGATGCCATTGGCTTGAATAGACTATTGGGTAGATTAGCATAATTCAGGGCAAAGTGCACACATGTACTGCATGAAATAAGACTTGACTCGCTCAAGCCCTCAGGACATGGGGCGCCTCCACACCGAGAGGTCTCGAGACCATAATCCTGCCGGCTCAACTCGCCACGACATCACAGAAGGCATACATTCTAACACGCACTCTGGCCTCAGTTTGTTTTCCAGGGACAAAGCCGTCGTATCACGACTTCAAAAGAGACTCGCAAGGATCAAGAAGTATACCACACTACGAACCCTAGTTCTTGTCTTGCAGAAATTAGCCCACAGGGGTCGCATCTGTCACATGCAAGGAAACGACTATATACACCCGACTCCTATATACTGCTGAGCCAATGGCGAGTCCGGCTTTCGTTACCACGACAACCGGGAGCAGAGCCCTAATTACAGTAGCTTCTACTTACGATAGTGTGGAAGGGAAAAACAATGAGCGCCCATAAAGACAATAAAAGCTTTTTCACTTGTGGAGGCAGCACTTTATTCACTCCACTGTGTGTATGTGGCGCAACCCCACTGCCACTGCGTGACAACTTCGCCGTATGATCAACACGATTAGATAATGCTCATCTGTCCAGCAAACAAAACCAACTGCAGCTCTGCTCATCAGATTTTAGCAGGGATGTCCGTGATCGACAAGTATACAACGCGATATAGCGGGGGAACACTGTAGTCTGGTGGCCATTGTTTGAAAGTGGCTCTGGATCTTCACCCAGCCTAGCTGGTAATGTCATGAGGGGAAGAGTATTGTTGCCACTTTTCAGGAAACCAAAGAAACGGCATGTTTTTTGATGCTCTAACATTGCATCATCGAGAGCAGGACATTTTCAGCACTTTTGAGTGGTCAATTATTTGAAAAAGTAACTGACTAAAAATATGAAATAGACCAAATTTGGACATGGGAGGTTTCAGCTAGACGCCAGCGGTACGTATGTAGAATCATTTGATATTTTCAGCCCAGTGATTTCCAACCTTTATGGAGCCAAGGAACATATTTTACAATTGAAAAATCTCATGGCACACCAACAAACAAAAATGTCACAAAAAGTGGACACACTAATTACTGTATATACTTCCTGCCATCTAATAGAAGACCATTCATTTGTTCTGTCTGTCACTATGCCTCACTGGCATAAATAGATGAACAAAGATACATTATTTCTTGTAAATAAATATTTTTTTGAACAATTACGTAACATTTTATAATTTCCCACGGCACACCTGAAGAGCGCTCACGGCACACTAATGTGCCCCGGCACACTGGTTGAGAATCACTACTTTAGCCTTTTGTACGGACTATTCTAGTACAACGGTGCCTTGACTTACAAGTTTAATTTGTTCTGTGCCGACACATGTGAGTCAAAACACTCATATATCAAATAATCTTTCCAAACTGAAATATATGGAAATGCCATGAATCCGTTCCAGCCCTTGTGCTCCTTCTGGTGAACGCGGCAGTAGAACGCAGCCAAAGAGACACGAAGAAGAGTTTCACAACTGACTCAGTAAGTTGCAATAATAGTCATTTTAGTCGTTTTTCGCAGACGTGTGCTTGTGATTTTTACAATTTCATAATGTCCTTCTCCTCACACCATTATAGTCTGCTTTTCAAGGAATCACATAGAGCAAATCTGACTCAAGTCGAATAAGATGCGAGACAAGGCCTGCCGGTAGGGTGGAGGCTTCGGCAGCCACACGCAAGATGAGGAAGGAATCGTGGGTGGCAGAAGAAATGAAGCACGGCAGCACGAAGTCAATGTGTGTGTGTGTGTGTGTTTATGTCATCTCCCTGACAATCCCCCTCAATGTCCTCCTGTCTTAATCGTCTTTTCCCTCGCCATCCTCCAGATTTGATCTTCTCTGGAGAAGCATTAGAGCAGCAGGCCCACACAGCGTGGACACGCTCGCCTCCTCCTTCGCTGTCTTACTTTCTCTCCTTGCCGACTCCTCAGCACCATCTAAACAAACCCCCACTCCATATAAATCAATGAATCTGATCCAACACAAGATCCCCATCCATCCATTTTCTGTAACGTTAGTCCTCATCAGTGTGGTGAGCTGGAGCCTATCCCAACTGATTTTGGGGGGCAAAAAAACCCTAAACCTAAGTTAGGGGTTTGGCGTATAAGCTTAGGGGTTAAGGGTTCAGGTTATGGGGTTAGCGGTTTAGCGGTCTCATACTGAAGCATTACAGAACAGTGACCGACCCTGACACCAAAAAGTTCAACTACTGCCAATTACTCCATCTGCAACTTTATCCAGATCTGGACCCCAAAAAAACTATAATGCGCTGATTTTTTGGCCACATACATCACGCTTCTTACAAAGTTTAATAAAACTCAGTTACTCACTTAAAGACCCTATAAAATGAATCCAGAGTTCTGTTTTTAAATACAATATACAATGGACCCCTGCATACTTATTGTTTTTCTTTTTTTGGGGGGGGGAACCCATCCTGAAAACACTTAGTGGCAGCTTATCCCAGAATTTGAGGGGTTTAAAATATGTTTTTTTTCCTAATAGAATTATAATGAGCATGAATTACCCACAAATATTTGCTATTTGCAGTCCAGCCTGGTCCCTATCCCCTGCGAGTAGTGGGGGTCCACTCTACTGTACATGTTTGAAGATAATTGCTGAAAACGTGCAAAGACAGATAACTATGTAGTAGTCATTTGTGGAGCTATAGCATTTAACTGTTTTTCATCATTTTAGTTAACCTGATTTTTTTTTTTGCGTGGCTTAAACATTGATGCACTGGCATGAGTCGTCTCTACCCCACTATATGGTGTAAGAGCGTGAGTGACTTCGTTCGCATCAGCGGTTATTCAGCGCAATTGCGAAGTGCAGTTAACTAGCTACCTACAGTATGCCTATACCCCGAAAATACATCTTCTCTTTGGTTAGTCCAGTAGCGCAGGCGCTTCAGACTGCCTTGTCGGCCGTGAGTGCGCGCACGTTGCACAGAGAAATTATCATTAAATAAAACCTAACCATAAAGAAATTAATGATGGTTGTTGCTCAGTCATCAGTCGTATTTAAAAAACAAAAACAAAAAAACAATAGTGTTTTGCGGCTTCAGTGCTTCGCGGGTTTTTCCAAAATATTTGTTAAAAAAATTCATCAAAAAATAAAAATGAAAAAAATACAGCCATATCAGCAGTCATATTGTGGAAAGACTTGTTTCATGTTGATGCACGAGAGCGAAGGTTGCATGCCAAACAAAGAGATAAATTGACTCAGAGGCTTTGTACATGCCTGTACTGTACTGTACATGCCAGGGAAACTCATACAAGGCGTGTGATTGGTTCCCGGCGCGACATCGACCAATGAGAGCACGAGTGGATTTATCCCGTGAGCTGATTGGCTGCGCATCATCGCAGCCTCACCCAGCATCTTCCCATGTTGTGTCTCGCCAGTCTCGTCCACGCTGTTGACTGTCTCGCATACTGTATCTTAGTGTTGTGTTCGTGATAATTTTTTTGTTTAAGCGATAACTTTTTTTGATTAGTTAAGCCCTTACAATGCCGCCTAAGCGCTGTGCCCCTGCGAAAGCGAGTCAAGTGAGAGCCTCTCCTCTGCCACCAACGCAAGCCTCTTCACCTCTCGCACAAGGCAATGTTGATGAATGTTAATTACTGTATAAGGTTTTATAATTAAAGATTTACTGTACTGATGTACTGTTGTAATCTTTGTGTTGTAATCTTTGTCTCAAATATGTAAAGTATAAATACCGTTTACATATTTTAAACATTCTGGTACCCACATACATGAAAATACCTAGGGGTGGGGGGCAAATCCTACTTTGCGGTTTTTCACCTTTCGCGGAGGGTTCTGGTCCCCATTAACAGCGAAAAACGAGGGATCACTGTATTACACAAATTCTGCCAGGGTATGTAAACTTATGGGTACAACTGTACATGTATGCAGTCATATGTACCTCTGTCATAATGGAATGAAAGTGTAGGCCACACCTTTTTCATAACCTGTAGGTGGCGCTGGCATATTGGAATGAAAGTGTACATCTTTTTCTATAATCTCTAGATAGCAGCATATATTTATAAAATGTTCATTTTCCCCTATACCTATCTATAATGCGCACTTTGACTTTTGGCAATTTTTGGGGGCAGGGGGAAATGTGCATTATACACAAGAAATTACGGTAATGCTCAATTTCGACTGTCATTGCCAGAGAGATATGTATCAAACAATATAGGCATAACAATATAGTTGTGAAGGTGGTTGTATTTTGAGTGGCGTACAACTAACTGTACTGGGTCATACCGAGGCTCCCAATTGCTCTCAATAAATTGTGCAGATGTACCTAGGGTTGAGGCTAGTGCCGGCAAAGATCCAATTTCATCCTCCTTGCCTCTCTCACATCTCATCCTGACCTTCAACGGCCTCACCAGCCAAGTAACGGCTTCTAAAAAGGTGCATGGATACAATCTACAGACAAAGTAAGGTTAGATTATGACTTGGAACGCAACTGGCAGCCTCAAAGAAAATCAATTCCGGGCACAGTCTCAAAACGTCGGAACCAGCTGCCAATTCTCACAGAACTAACGAACACCACAGGGGGCCAGCCTGTCATTGGAGCGCATGGTTATCCTCATTCCAGCTCGTGAACATGCAATTATTCGACGGGTATGGATATTAAGACAATTAGGCAGCGTTACCGGGCAGGCTGTCGCAAAGGAGGCCAGAGGTGATAAAATGTTAAGGAGATCAAATTGAAACCACAGGAAAGCCAAGACAACATGTTGGCGTTTCTTCTCCCTGCCTTTTCCCGTCATCAATCTGCCCAGTGGCCATAGAACTGTCTGTGTATTGCGAACACAATGACGGTACTGCACAGATACAATGGGCGGGAGAGGAGAGAAGGTCAAGGATGGACCTGAAGGAAGTCCAAAGGAAAAAAAAGGTGGAGAGTTAAACTCCACACAAAAAAAAAACATCTGAAGAAAAATGCAACAATGCAAAGAAAGCAGTGATATATAAGGCCAAACTATTAGGTACACCAGCAAAGCCTAATGAAGTCCATGACAAGAGCTGTGCCAAAAGCATTCATAGGACTAAAGAGCTATAATTGTACCAGAATAAATTTGGAACAAATTTGGAACATTGCAAGTACTACTACTTGCAAAAAAACAACAACAACAACTTAACAGAATGAAGTCGTAATACTGAGAGACTACATTTGTAATATTACAAATACTCATAATTTTACCAGAATAAAGTGATATAATTGTGAGAATACAGTACATTTAAGAAATTTGAAGATTCATAACTTCACTAGAATAAATGATCAACGTTGCAAGAAAAATGTTTTCATTGTACAACATCCATCCATCCATCCATCCATCCATTTTCTGAGCCGCTTCTCCTCACTAGGGTCGCGGGCATGCTGGAGCCAATCCCAGCTATCATCGGGCAGGAGGCGGGGTACACCCTGAACTGGTTGCCAAAAACAACCATTCGCACTCACATTCACACCTACGGGCAATTTAGAGTCTTCAATTCATGCATGTTTTTGGGATGTGGGAGGAAACCGGAGTGCCCGGAGAAAACCCACGCAGGCACGGGGAGGACATGCAAACTCCACACAGGCGGGACCGGGGATTGAACCCCACTCCTCAGAACTGTGAGGCTGACGCTCTAACCAGTCGGCCACCGTGCCGCCATTGTACAACAATTAAGTCATAATATTCCACAAATAAATTTACAAAATTTGAGAAAAAGTTGCAATTTTATGACAATAAGTCATTATACTACAAGGATAAATGTGTAATATTACAATATAAATTTCATAATTTTAAGGGAATAAAGTTAGTATAATGCAAGTAAAAATGTGTACTACAAGAAAAATATGTAATTTTACCAGAATCAATATTGATAAAATAGAATAGAAAAGACTTGAGACTTTAATAAGAATAAAGTTATTATATTACATGTAAAAAACAGAATAAATAAAATAATAAAATAATAATTGTAAAATAACGAGAAAGGACAAATATAAAGTCGCAATAAAAGAGAACACATTTGTAGTATTAAAGAAAAAAAGTCAGAATTTTGCCTGAACAAATTCATATTGAAAGAATACATTTTACAAAGTCATGAAAAAAGGCACATAGCTTTACTAGAATACATTCAGAATAAGGTACAATTTTACGAGAATAATAATATTGCAAAAAATACAGCTCTAAAATTGAAAAGCAAAAACACTAAATTTTACATGAATAAAATCCCAATATTACAAAAAGGTTATAATTTTAACAGAATAAAAAAAGTTATGTTGCAAGTATACAGTTCATTTTATATAATTCTGAAAAAAGACCTTTTTACTAAGAATAGTAATAATATTGAAAGGATGCATTTGTAATATGACAAGAAAAAATAATTTTGCCTGAGTAAATTCAGAATATTGTAAGAATAAATTTGACAAAATCACTAGAAATGACTTGTAATTTTATTCAAATAAATTCAGATTATTACCAGAATAAGGACTTCATAATCTGAGAATAAAGTTGTAATACTACTAGAATATATTCGTAATATTACAAGAAAAAAAAATGTATTTCACCAGAATGCATTTAGGAAAGATTTGGAGAATCTTGGATCTTATTAGTGTCTGAGATGGAAATCTATGCATCAGCAGCAAACAAATAGCCTGAATTCTCTCGTTATAAACTGTTTCAATAACTTGGAGAAGGTTTCTGATTATAGAATGGTGTTCCTTTTTTCAAAGGACTTTTCTTTGGCTGCAGCTTATCTATAGGAGACAAGTGCGAGCGACAATATATTATCGCAAAGAAACAGACGCAACGAAGCGATTTCAAGGAAGCACTTGATTGAGCGTGCCTATTTCACGCCATGGAAATGAGTACGGAGCGTCGTACCGGCGCTCATTAGACTATACGCTCGCCCCTCACAGACCAGTCAGTAAATATGGGCTATCAATGCAAATGTCATTTGCAAATACAGGCCTTGGGGTGGGATGCCGCGCCGGTCTCATTTCACGTCATTTCACAGCTTATTGATGCAATTATGCAACCTCTCGCAGCTGATGAATAATGTAGTGATGTGAATGCATATACACCTTAGGGTTAATGGAGATCATATAGGATAAGAGTCCCACTGATTAAATGCAATGGCGGTTTCTGGTACGTACAATATGAGTGGCCGCTAGGCGTTGAATGACTTCAGATTTTTTGTAATCGATACTCATGTGATGATAGTCGAGTTGGTGTCGATTAATCGAGGACTCCGTTAACATTCTTTTTCATAGTTGTCAACTTGCTGTCCACGCTACTCTTTGCCTTCGCCTCCAAATACAATATTACTTTCACTGTCATAAACGTATGCCCCCCGCCATCCCCATACAGGTAGCGTCGCCCCACCCCCCAGCTCAGAATCAGAATCATCTTTATTCTCGCTTATCCAATCACATTCAGACGCCTTCACGCCCTTGCCGACAGTCGGAACTTATATAACTCCAACACCAATTCAGACGCGGGGTCGCTACTTGCGACAATACTATAATTTTCATTTTAAATCACAGGAGGAGGAAATGCTTTTGCTATACTGTATTGGACTGAACTGTTGCTAGAGTTCTCCAAGTTCTGACTGTCTGCGAGGCAGTGAAGGTGTTTGAGCGTTATTTGTGATTGGAGGAGTGACCGGAACCGTCCATTTTCAAAATAATAAGACTGTTGTCAAAGCAGACAGCATTTTGTCTGTCATTATTTAGTTACAGGAGAGGAATTGGTGAATTTGCGATTTGATGGCTGGGGTGGGGATTTAGGCTCTTTTGTCAGCTAGCATTAGCAGGTGCCTTTTCACATGGGTGTTTCTAGAACTTGTGCTTATGTTATACAGTATTTGAGGGTAGACTTGCATATTTTGCAAGTGACGGTGCTACTGGTCATATTCTTCGAAAAATACTGTATTTCCACACACTTGAAATATTGTTGCTAGTTTGCGTCGCCAACTAGGCACTTGTTGATTTGAGTGAGACGTCCATTTTGTTTTTGCCAAAACACGAATTGGCAGTTAATCGTCTTCAAGCAAGAGCAGTTATTGCAGAGTGGTATAGTCGACTAGTCAACTAGTCAATTCAACCTATAGCCGCCAAGTACTGCAAAACTTTAGCAAGCTACCAAGTTGCCAAGTTGGCCTCCAAAATTTTTGAATAAATGGGGGAGCTGGACAAAGTAAGAATCCCAAAAAAATCTACCACTTCCATGAGGACTGGGAGGAGGACATTTCCCCCCACAATGTCATACTCAAAGTACATTTGCGTCATCTGTCAGTCTACTATTGCTGTTCAGAAAAGGGGAAATGTGGAATGGCATTTTCAGACTGTTCAAGAAACTTTGAGATTGGCTTCGACTCGAAAAGTGCCTCACAGCCGACTACAAAAGCGAAAGCAATCAGCGAAGCATCATTCCAGGTGAGGCACTTTATCGTTTAGCGAAAGAAGCCCTTCCAAAATGGAAAGATGCTAAACGAGGCATTCATTGGAGCGATTGACTCATTTCAAGACTTCAAAAACAAACCAGAAACACCATCTTCCATTAAAGCCCTCCAGCTATCAAGAAGTACAGGTACGCCATGACAGCGTTATTTGGCTCCACTTACTGTATTTATTAGTCAGCCTTTACCCACATGAAGATTATTATGTCCAAGTACCGTTCTACCATGACTGATGTTTATTATAGGCTAGATAATCAGCAGCTATTGCCCGGACTACTTATTTATCACGGAATATATTTACATTTTTTAAAAATATTTAATAATCTGGTTTCCATTGGTGTGTGTCTATTGCGTATCAAGAGCATATTCAACAGCAACTACTAGGAAAGTCAACATCCAGATCTATGTGAAAGGGAGAGTAACATGGGGAAATAAAGGTGAATCAGATGCCGGGTTTATTTGTGGAATTTTGTGTCATTCCCAATGAAATCATTCCGATTGAAGATCTCTGATCAACTGTTTACATGTGATGTGATCTTTTCCGATCTGGTGTATACATATGCGCTATAGTTAATCAGAACAGGCGTTATAAAGATGCGTGTCATCCACAGATCGATGTAAACATCACGTGATTTAACAAGATGGAGGTCAGTCATCTATTTAGCACAGTAATTGTGATTATTTTTACACTTTTATTAAAGTAACAGCTTGATAAGAAAAAGTTACAAATAGTTAAAAACAAGATTTTCGTCGCAGACCGGCTCTGGTAGCAAGCTACCATATTTTCAACTGCGTAAACGACGTCACTACGCACAGATGTCAAAACAGAGCATGCGCAGACAGGACGCAGCCTGACTATTCCAAATGAACAGTATACATGGCTTTGGATCAGTTAGGTAAAAGGAATATTCCACCCCTGTGAAACTGAACAAAATTCCATTCGGCTTCGGCCTGTTTATACCGACTGAGGTGTTTATATGGAGCATTTTTATTCGGTTTGGTTTTCTAACCAGATTGTAATCGGAATTACAAGGCTTCATGTAAAACAGGCTAATCGTCCAATGGTATTACAGTGAACAAAAAAATTAACCCTAACCTTACTCAACCCTAACCTCCAACCAAACCTTCATGGCGTGGCCAGGGAAAACATCAAACAGCAAGAGGTGAAAATTTGTCACTACAAATTGCACTTAAACTTCCTTGTTAAAGGTGCCGTGTTTTACCAAACCACCATTTTCTAGTATTTGGGATGCAATATTGGCTCTAAGGTGCCTCAGTAAACGTGTGAAATATGAATTAAAATCGTCCACGCATTCTTGAGCTCCAGATGTCTTTTGCCAAGAGGCCTGAAATCAGGTCATTCGAATTTCTCAAACTTATCTACGTCACTAGCGAAGATCTCCGCCTACCTCTCTGCTCCCGAGCCAGCACTGTCAACAACAACAAACACGTGTCCTCTCACAACCGGGTCTTCTACACGAAGGCAACCAATCAGAGGAAAGGGGGAGGTCTTAGCCAAATATGCACAAAGTTGATGTAAAACTGGGTCAAACAAGTATCTGTCAGAGGGGCCTTTTCTGGACACTCGTATGACAAAACCAAGGTGTTTGTTTTTTTTTAATGAAATTGACACTTATACCAAGTCCATGTTAGAGTCACTCTATGGAGGTCTAAATAGCCAAAATGTGGGACCTTTATGTGTTCCTTGTGAAATGATCCCAAACTTTGGACATTCTTATTTACTTACTTACTTATTTCTGTGTGCGCCTGCAACAACATTAGTCCATGTGGAAAAATGATCCCCGCCAAGCTTCAATGCAGAGATTTTGCTTTGACCTGTATACAAACATGAGTAAGTACATTTTCCATATCACCCCTTTAAACTGTGGGAAAATACATATGGCTCCTTTAAATATTGGATGGTCCTTCTTAACAAACCTACAGATGAAAGGCCAAAAACGTATAGAAATATAAATCTTTTATTTCTAAAAACACCCATGTTTGTGTAGACAAGGCCAAAGCGACAAACACACAGGTTCAAGAGTGTGTGTGCGTTATGTACATGCTGTAGTTAATGTGTCACTCTGACTCCAAACAGGCGGTGACAGTGAGTATACATGACGGGCCCCCTGAGCTAACAGTGACAACAAGGCTGCACACACGAGGCAGGAAACAAAAGTAGAGTCGACAGTCTTCTAATAAATCACCCATTGGGGAAAAAAGAAAGAGCAATAACGGTGGGAGTTGTCATACTGAGACGAAAACGTGGGAGAAATAGATGGTATGTTCGTCTCAAAGGAGAAAATGAGGAGGGATTGTCTCTTCCAGGTGCAGCGTACATATTGCAAATATGTATATTTATTTATTTTTTTATTTTTTTTAAAAAGAGTCACAGCCAGAGTGACAACCACGTGACGGATAGAGATCCCTGCGGTGAAATCTCTAATAAGCTCATCAACTTCAGCTTTCATGGCCTGATAAAGGCTGACAATCATCAGTATCGTAGCCATCTGTCACTAAACCACTGCTGGGCCAAGTGGGAGCACCAGATCCAGGACTCGATTATCAAGACTGGCAGCTCCGTGTCGTCGAGGCAGGTGTGTTGTCAAATCTAGAAGGACAGTATTGGAGAAGAAGCTGCATCCTCTGGCAAAGAATAGCAAAAAAGTCAATTTCCAGGCAAAGCCGCACACGCGCACAGATGATTAAACACACAGCTACAAAAAAAAACACAAAAGGCCTGCCTCTCCGTTTTTGTGTGTGTGTGAGCAATAAAGCTGCTTTTTACGCAGCATTCATACAATTCAAAAGCAGTATGGCTCTTGCATCACAAAAGGACAATAAAAGCTAGAAAAGCTGTTGACATTTGTGAGTGGTAGATTCCTGAAAAGGAAGCTGTACCGAGTTGGCCTTTGACTTTAGCTACCTTGCCTGTTTTCAGTCCTATTCTGGAGTCTTAAGTGCGCTACACGCTAGGATTGCACAACTTGAGAATTTTTTGTAGTCGATTGTGATGAAAATCAATTCAAAGTCGATACTTGATACTGAATTTTTTCAACACAGTCCAGCGGTCACGACTTTTTTTTTACGCCACGTACTGGCAGAGGTTGGTAGTAACGCACTACATTTACTCAAGTAACATTTTGGATAAATTGTACTTAGTAGTTTTAATGAAGCATACTTTTTACTTTTACTTGAGCATTTGTCAAGAAAAAACTGTACTTTTACTCCGTTACAATAAAATACGTGCCGTTCGGTACTTTCATTTATCAATAATTGCGTGCGCAATCTATCTTCGTTTTTAACTTCTGCATCGGGCGTCATTGCTTCAATACACCATGATTACCACAGTAATGTTTGACTCAAGTTCACCAATCAAACAGCAAGAAAGTCACATGTCCGCACACCAAGTCTTCTATTGGGCTTCGCGGGCCAATCAAAGTGAGTCGTGACAACAAACGCAACTCGTGTTTACATTACAGACTACGAAAAACAACAGCTTTAACATCCAGCGTATAGTTTTGTCACTGCCCAAACTTGGATAGTTCAGCCCACTTCTAACTTGAGAAACCACCTTGCGGTAAGTTGCAGATGTTTTTTTGTTGTTGTCTTGGCTGTGCATAATGCAACATTAGCTCGTTTTTGGGAGTCACAAGTAACTGTGAAACATGCATCTTCTGGGGTACGTTCTGTTCGGCTCTCTCTCGCTCACTCTCTCTCTTCCTCTTCCATTCACACACTATCAATACGTCTGGTCAGCAAACAGCTTCTTCATTCAGCCCTTTTTGTGGATAAAGCAAACAATGTTCCTGTAAGGCCCTATGCATGTGTTGTTGGTTTGGGGCACTTCAAAATTGAAATGGTGGCAGGTGTGTTTGGACGTAACCTCTCTTCTGCAATGGTGACCTGGCCAAGAAGGCAGCAAAGTTAAACAAGTCCAAGTCAATCACATTCAAGTTTATTTCAGCTGTTTATTTTCACCTCCCCTCTCAAAAAGATACAAATATAAATCAATCGAGTTGTCCAAATTCTTGGTCAAATTAATGGCAGAAAAAGTTTTAAAATGATTTATCCTGGTCAAATTGTTTTACAACAAAAAAACCTGGCATTTGAACAGGGGTGTGTAGACCTTTTATATCCATTGCAGCCTTGTTCCTATTTTTGTAATCTGCCTGGTAAGCCTACAGTAGTCTGCTGTTTAACAAGTAGAAACAATATAGTATAAGGCCATTTCTTGGAGCTGAATTTGCCTTCAATAATTTCTTATTTTGATTTTATTTTATGAAGAATTAATTTATTTTAGATTAAGTGATATTGTATATCATATTTTATTTAGTTATTTTTATTTTATTGGACGTTCATGCTCGATTTTTAAAAAATAGGTTACGAGTTATTCAGTACTTGAGTCGTTTTTACTTTCTGACTTTAACTCAAGTAATTTGGAGGACGACTTTATACTTTTACTTGAGTCATAATTTTCTAAAGTAACAGTACTCTTACTTGAGTACAGTGTTTGGCTACTCCATCCACCTCTGCGTACCGGTTTCACATAAAGCCATATTTTAAAGGACCATCATAGAAAAAAACAAAAACAAATTATTAAAAGTAGCACGCACCTTTACCCTGAATGTAAAGGAAAGCAAATTTATTTATATAGCGCATTTCATACACAAGGTAAATCAATGTGCTTTACGTGATTAAAAGCATTTAAAAACAACTTATAAACATTTGAAACAAAGAGAAAGAAAAAAATATATCATTTAAAAGTGGAAATGCTCTAAAAAGCATGGGGAAAAAGAAGAGTTTTTAACCTGGACTTAAAAACATGCACACTTGGGGCTGACGTCAATTCTGTTGGCAACTTATTCCATTTGTGTGCAGCATAATAGCGAAATGCTGCTTCACCATGTTTGCTTTGGACTCTGTGCGCCACTATTTGACCTGAGTCCGTCGATCTCAGAGCCCTACTGGGTTTATATTCCATTAACATTTCATTCATGCATTCAGGTCCTAGACCGTTTAGTGATTTATAGACCAGTAGCAGAACTTTAAAATCTATTCTAAAGCTGACTGGAAGCCAGTGTAAAGGCTTTAGAATTGGAGTAATATGCTCTGACCTCTTTGTTCTGGTCAGAACCCAAGCTGCAGCATTCTGAATCAGCTGCAGCTGTTTAATGCTCTTTTTAGGGAGTCCAGTCAGAAGACCATTACAATAGTCAAGTCTACTTGAGATAAAAGCATGGATGAGCTTCTCCTGGTCTGCTTGACACATGCAAGCCTTCACTCTGGATATGTTCTTCAGATGGTAAAAGGCAGTTTTAGTAATTGATTTGATATGACTGTTGAAAGTCAGGTCGGAATCTATCAGAACACCGAGGTTTCGGACTTGGTCTTTGTTTTTTTAAAGATAGTGACTACAGGTATTTACTAACAGCAATCCTCTTTTTTTTATTGCCAAAACCAATTATCTCCGTTTTATTGTAGTTTAATTGAAGAACATTTTGGCTCATCCAGTTATTTATCTGTTTTAGACAGTGACACAACACCGCAATTGAAATGTAGTCATCTGGAGTCATCTGCATAGCTATGATAGTCAAAATTAAAGTTCTGAAGAATTTGACCCAAGGCTAGCATATACAGGCTGAACAGGATGTAGTTTTTCTATGAGTGCTTCTTCTATAGCACTTATTTTCACCGTGGACTGGTCGCCAGTTAGTTACAGGGCTACTGTGAAGAGCAGTAACTGATTTCACTTCAGCTTCGGTCACCTACAGGAAACACTACATTACCAATTGCTCAGAACTGTCGGTCGGGTTTTCTACTTTCAAATAGTAGAAGGGGAAACTGTGAAAACCACGCTGCATTGAATGCTTCTGTTATAAGTTATGACTGAAACAATTGATTACAAAAAAAATAAATAAAATGAAGCAAAATCTCTACCTCAAAGTGATTATTTTTCCACAGGGAGTAATGTTACTGCAGAGTCTTGCACCACTCCGTGTAGAAAAAAGTTATGCAAGCTATGACGAAAGCGTGTGTAAAAAAATAGAATGTTTAAAGTTTGGGATCATTTTACACTTAAAAAAGAAGACAAAGTGAAATCTGACTACTGGAAAGCTCAGCTCTTATACATTCTACACACAGTACTATGTGTTTTTCCCAGCAGGATCATCAAAAGGAGTCCTTAAGTGGCAAACTACTATCGACTTAAAGGCGCTCCAAGTAGATAAAAAGTAAGATAAAAAGATTAAGATAAAAAGTGACGTCATTTCGTTTGGCTGCTCAGTTGAATGTTAGCTGTGCTTAGCTTCCTAACAAGGCCAATTTACCACTCCAGCGTGCAGTTTGCAAGCTAACGATTGCTGCACCCCGAAAATGCATCTTCGTTGGTTGCCTCAATTTACAGAACAGCTCTGTGACGTTTTTTTAAGCTTCCAAAAAATGAGGAAATAAAAAAGAGACAGATTGATTTTTAAAGACACGCGGATGGGGCGCTGAACATCAACAACACCAGCCGACTGCACATTTTACGACGGATAGTTTTGTAAACCTTCAGAGACAACATGGCTTTGTGGGTAACTTGATTCGAGTGAATAAAAAAAGCGATGGATTGACTTTTTGAAGACAGAAGCGGATGGCGAGCTGAACATCAATGCGACTCTGCAGTGCGCATTTTACCACAGATAGTTTTGTAAACTTTCACCAGAGACAACATGGCTTCGTGGGTAATTTAATTCTAGTAAATGGGGCAGTGCCGACTGTCTAACTACCTGGGCTTCCTCTACCGTCCTGCTGTCCTCAAGTGCCGTGTTCGGCTGTGGCATCATGTCACCAACAACGAGTTGACTGGTGTACTTATATTTATGGTTATAGTCCACAATAATCATTCAATTTTGAAGTTGAGCATCCTAATGTGATTTTACATCATATAAGCTATCACCCCCTCACTATGTTTGATTTCTTTTGGCACATCCATTCGACACGCCCACAGCGTCTGAGAGCTGAGAGATGGCCCTTATTATTCACATTTTGAAACCTGATTTTATATACTTAGCTATTTGTTTTATTCATTCAAATTTAGCAGGCTTGTTACCATTACTCTTCTCTGTGGTGTTTACATGCCATTTTTTGAGCCTGCTTAGTGCCACTTTAAGGTGTGTGAGTTGTGGTTAGTTTAGATAGGTAGAACTAAGGCTGGGGCTATTTTTGTCTCTCTCTGTGGTACTGTTAATACAGCTTTTCAGCAATGTGAAGAGGCAGCATGGCAGGCTGCAAGACACGCCTCTCTAAACCATACACACACACAAGCACAAGCAGGGTTGGCAGAGCAGCGTTGTCTCCCTGGGGGCCAATTCATAGCAAGATCCGCCACTGAAAACTGCACAGCCGTAAATTGTTTCCCTCCCCATCTTAACTGCCAATTACAAAGATCTGACAATGGCCACTTTACCACACATGCAAACACACGCTCACACTCACACATTGCTTCTATCAAACCGAACGATTCCAGCAGATGCTGATACTCGCTGTTCTTCATTATTGATATTATCATTGTTATTATTATTATTATTATATTTAGGCTAGCGCAAGGGTGTTTAAAGAGTGGCCTGGAGGCCATGCTTATTTTGTTTAATGATCATCAGGAAAACTCAACACAGCCCATGGCCTATGTGAGACAGAATAAAAAGTCAGGATTTATTTGTGTGCAGTCTTCTAGGCTGGATTATTTTTATTGTCTTTGTCATTTTCACACATCTTTACATGCAATCTTAAATGAGCACAGGAGAGGGGCACTGTGAGTGGCACCTGCTATTATTACAATTGGTATCAGGATTAACGGGTGACCCGACTTTCGAGTAACGAGCAGTCGCTCGGACAGATTTTTTTTTTTTTTTTTAGTCTTGAGATTTAAAAAAGCCAAGTTCTTACTTTTAAAATGTTTATTGCCACACCTAGTTAAAATTTAAAAACAAAACAGAAAATTACACCGTTTAATCAAACCACATGTTGTCGTGCAAAAGTCTGTTAGCTTAATTCAAACGCACAATGCAAAACACGATTTACAGGCTAACAAAATTAATTAATGTTACAGTGTTATAACCCTTGAACCGATGGCTATTTGAACACAAACAGTGCAGCAACACATATAGACAGAGAATATAACCATACTCCCAAGAATATATTCGTTATCCTCAAAAAAAAAACCTACTAATATACTGAGCTGTTGTGACTGTCTTCGTGTATAGAAATATGTAACTATTCTATTGCCCCCTGGTGGCCAAGAAACACACACCAGAAGGTGCCACACAATGAGTTAAAGCATGAAATCACGATGCACAAACTGTTTAATTGTTTACATTCTATTGAATTATGTTATTATTGTATGTTAAAACAAAGTACAATACTGTAGAGTGCCATTTTTCCTCATTAAAATAACATTACAACATTTTTCGTTGGTGTTTTATTGGGAGCTCGATTAATTTCAAAGGGGTAAACTGATTTGAGATTAGAGTGGTTGAATTACGAGCATGGTTATGGAATTAATTAAACTCAATTTAAGGCATCAATGTAGGGCTGTAACTATTGAATCTTTTTAGAATCAATTCTCCTATTGATTATTAATTGAATAATCGTTCCCCACCGGAGTCAGAGTTTGGTCCGCATATCCGGCAGTAAGTCGGAGTCGTTTTCCGGTGAGGGTTGGACTCCGCCAAGGCTGCCCTTTGTCACCGATTCTGTTCATAACTTTTATGGACAGAATTTCAAGGCGCAGCCGAGGCGTAGAGGGGTTCCGGTTTGGTGGCCTCAGTATTGCATCTCTGCTTTTTGCAGATGATGTGGTTCTGTTGGCTTCAGAAAGCCGTGATCTCAAACTCTCACCGGACCAGTTCGCAGCCGAGTGTGAAGCGGCTGGGATGAGAAACAGCCCCTCCAAATCTGAGACCATGGTCCTCAGTCGGAAAAGGGTGGCGTGCCCTCTCCAGGTCGGGGATGAGATCCTGCCCCAAGTGGAGGAGTTCAAGTATCTTGAGGTCTTGTTCACGAGTGAGGGAAGAATGGAACGGGAGTCTGCAGTGATGCGGACTTTGTATCGATCCGTTGTGGTAAAGAAGGAGCTAAACCGAAAGGAGAAGCTCCCAATTTACCGGTCGATCTACGTTCCTACCCTCACCTATGGTCACGAGCTGTGGGTCGTGACCGAAAGAACAAGATCCCGGATACAAGCGGCCAAAATTAGTTTCATCCGCATGGTGTCCGGGCTCTCCCTTAGAGATAGGGTGACAAGATCGGTCATCCGGGAGGATCTCAGAGTAGAGTCGCTGCTCCTCCACATCGAGAGGAGCCAGATGAGGTGGCTGGGGCATCTGATTCAGATGCCTCCCGGACGTCTCCCCGGTGAGGTGTTCCAGGCACGTCCCACCGGGAGGAGACCCCGGGGACGACCCAGGACACGCTGGAGAGACTATGTCTTTCGGTTGGCCTGAGAACGCCTCGGGATCCCCCCGGAAGAGCTGGATGAAGTGGCTGGGGAGAGGGAAATCTGGGCGTCCCTGCTAAAGCTACTGCCCCCGCGACCCGACTTCGGATAAGCGGTAGAAAATGGATGGATGGATGGTTCCCCACTATTACAAATTATTATTATTATTTTTAGGATTAACATGCATTTTATTCTCATTTACGAGGGATGGACTTCAATCCCTAAACTGCATATGTTGGTACTGAGTTTATGGTATAAATTTGGTGTCCAGAATTTGAGACAGCAAAATGCTAAACGGTTAGCAATCACAATTAGCACGCTAGCGATTACCATTTTTAGGTTTAAAAAAAATTATAATTTACATGTTAAACAATGTTTCTGGGCTGAACTTTTTTTTTTGTTTGTTTTATTTTTTTTTTTTAACTGTACCTAGTAAGTGGACTTAGCCAAGTTAGTTGATTTGTTTTCCCCCAGCCTTATATCAATGTATTATCATTACCATTGAATTATGATCACTGCTACTACTTTTACTAATGTACATTTGATCTTCTTATGAAATGTTGCACCCGGGCTGACTGACCCCTGCTCTATTGGCTCTTGTTTGATAAGGCAGATGTACCTAATGCAGTGGCCCCTGAGTCTCACTTGTTAGGGAATAGCAAAGGTCTGGTAAAACACATTATTTATATGTTACGCAAATGTGTGTACAAGGAGCCTAAAAAAAGTCACCCGACACAACCACGGCCGTTATTTTCTAGAAATATTTGACATATCAGTATATTTGGGACAAAGGACATAACAATGCTAATATTTCAAATTTATTGTAATTTGATTTGATTGATTTCATAAATAGTGGACAACTGGGTAGCACATCCGCCTCACAGTTTAGAGGTCGCGGGTTCAAATTCTGTGTGGAGTTTGCATGTCTCCCCATGGCTGTGTGGGTTTCCTCCCACATTCCCAAACCATGTATGGCAGATTTATTAAAGAATCTAAGTTACCCTTAGGTGTGAATAGGTGTTTGTCTGTATGTACCCTGCGATTGACTGGGTACCAGTTTAGGGTGTGCCCCGCCTCTTGCCCAGAGTCCGCTGGGATTGGCTCTCTTGCGGTGCAGAGACTGGATTTCATACATATTTGATCCATCATTTGGGTCGCAGGTAGGCCATTCCAACTGATTTTGGACGAGAGGTGGGGTACACCCTCAACTGGTCCAATCAGCCAATCGCAGATTAGATTTAGATTCCTCACTTATCCTAAACAACATGTTTTTTTGGGATGTGGGAAGAAGGCGGAATACCTAGAGAAAACTGACGCAAGCACGGGGAGAACATGCTAACGCAAGATTCAAACTCAGAACTTCTCAGTTGTGAAGCAGATGTGCTAACTACTATGTCACCATTGGGAATTACCAATGCTGTTAATTTCGGGGATTAGGTCACACAATAGGGAGTGGTATATTCTGTTAAACACTGCACATACCTCCATTGAACACGAGCTCACAAGATTATATATAGAGTAGTGCCTTGAGATACAAGTTTGAATCGTAACTCAAAAGCCTCTTATCTGAAATCATCTTTCCCAGTAGAAATTAGTTGAAACGCCATTAATCCATTCCAGCATCCCCCAAAAACCTTACGTTTTTGAATGCAAGATGGTCATGCAGGAAGGCGCTTAAGAAAAATAGCACACTATAATATTGCACTTGAAAAAAAATGACTTAAATATGATGAAAATAATTTAATTTAATTAATTTTATTTATAAGATTTTGGCCAAATGATTGATGAAATTCAATGGACATTGTGCTACTCCTTCTGGTGTGGGGGCAGTAAAACACAGACATACGAATACACATGGAGACATTCACACCTCCTCAGTAACCTTTACGAAGGATACAAAATATGTCTGAGTATTGTTAAGTCTACATGTGTTGCTCCAACATTTGTGTTCAAGCCCGTCACTTGAGGCGTGATACACTGTGACACTAATGCTATTTTTAGCCTGTCTATGGCGTTTCCCATTATGTATTAGCATTAAATACACGTGCCATTCTGTGTTTTATGTTCAGTTTGGCAGTAAACTTCAACTGGGTATGTAGTGTTGAAAAAAAATAGATTGGAAATCCCTGGTGTATGTCTACAGCTGTAAAATAAAAAACAATGACACCGTAGTTGATTGGAAATTAGATTCTGAATGATGATTTAGTTTTAAAACCACTTCCTGAGTGCATTTCAACGCCCCATAACAACACAGAAAAGAATGTTTTTCCATGTCCATATTGTAATTGCCTTCAGAAGGGGCGACGGTGAGGCTCAGGGACGCAGGACATTTAACAGGTGAAATGGGCGGCGTGGGACCAGTTATCTTGCGTAATTGCGCAGATCAATGAAACCACATACTTTGCACGCAGATTGTGATTAAATCACTCGTGACACTTTCACCGAGGGTGGATGAATTTAAGAAATGTAAGTGACATGTCAAATATTGCACGACAAGCCCAAATTACACAAGACAAAGAAATTCAAAAAGTCAAAATGTTCATTGGGCGTGAATGCAGACACATAACAGTTGTCAGCGTGAAATAAAAGCAATAGTGAGACCTGTTGCTCCGTGGAGCTCTTATAGTACTTTTTACGCGCGGTCATCCATTCTCAGAAAAGGTGCGTTAAAAAACAACAATAACAACACAACTCACATGTCGAAGTTCTTGCATGCGGTCCTTCATTGTGGCTTTTTCGGGATAGCGGTGATGATGGAGCGGATGTGGACACGACAGAAAGCGGGCTGAGGATGCGCGTCAGGCGGCTTTTCTTTTTTTCCCCCTCTTCCTCCCAAGCTCCCGCCCTCCTTTTCCTCCTCTCTCGCGGTTCCGATAACGGGCTGATTGGACCGGGGCCTTCCGTCCGCCGTTAACCCATTCCACGCCCGTCAACTTCCTCCTCGATCGAGCAGAATCGACGCCCGTTTGGGAAGAACCTGCTAACTCGAAGAGTAAGAATCACAGACACAGTGGAGCGCGAGAGGATCTTGGAGGCTTCTGGTCTGGAATTGGGTTGAAATTGACTATCGATCGATTGAACGCTCTCAGAGATAACGCCCAGGTACTTGTGTGTGGTTTTTTTTAGTTGTTTGTTTTTTGCACCGTGTGCCGGTGCACAGCGCCCCCTGTGAGGTCACTGCGAGCACTCTACATACTGGAGTTAGTTTGTCCTCATTACAATTCGTCGGCGACTCTGGACTGGACGCCAGCCAATCACAGGACACAAAAGACAAGCAACCGGTCACGCTCACATTCGCACCTATGGAGAATTTAGTCTTCAATGAACCTGAATACAAGTCTTGGAACGTGGGAGGAAAACCAAACATTCAAACTCCACACAGGAAGGCCAGAGGTGCTCTGTCGTGAGTTGTTGAACACATCGAGATGTAAATCCCACGAATTAAAAGATGGAATTCTGAACTTTTGTCTCATATTCATCTTTTGATCTGAAACCCAAATGTCTTCAGTATACAACAAAAACAAAGGAATTGACCTTGCCGTTCCAATACTTTTGGCGGGGACTATACGTATTGAAGAAGAATCTTTTAGAAGAAGAATGTATACCGTTCATTACCAGCTGGCAAAAACTATTAATACACAACCTTCTTTTCCTCGAGCGCCTTCCTGCATGACCATCTTGCATTCAACTGTTGGCATTTTAAATTTAATTTAGCCCGCACCCCCATAAAAACATACAATAAAATCAATCAGATGTTTAGCCGAGCCACCACCATCCCTGACCCTCAATTGGTTTAGAGCGGTATGGTAGGTGAGGTTGATAATCTTACATTTGAGTTCACTTTACACATGTACATAATATTGTGTCCAGGAAGCTCACACAGTAAATGCAACTGGCATTTCATTCTAGTTTGATTTGACAGAAAATAAATATGGTAAACAATAAAAGTTTGGACATTCATGATGTATTTCTGTTGGCTCTGTATTCTGTACACGTCTCTTCACTTGGCCTTGGCATTAAAATGAAGGCCCAAAAGTATCACATCCATTTCAAAAGAATAAAGTCCATACAATCGAGAGGTGACTCTGAATGTGTGTGTGTGTGTGCGTGCGCGCAGCGCGCGTGTGAAGGAGCATTAATGAAGGCCCAGTTGTATGAGTCACAGTTAGAAATGGGGTCTCCTCTGACGTCCTGTGTATTTCGTGTCAGCCCGGACCTCCCTGAAGGATGACATCACATATGAAAGACGGGCGACAATTTCAAAAACAGTATACTATGTACACACTGTATGTTTATAATGGAAATAAATACACTGGAGTCCATACCGTCCTTGTCTCCGCCTCCTCTCCTTTTTCTCCAGAATCCAATCTCGGCCCTTCTTAGCTGATTTACCTTTCATGTTTTTGAAGCGGCATCTTGGCGGGGCAGATTGCAGATGATTACTGGATTGTTAAATGCAATTGTAAAAGGCAGGAAAACCCGCCTGACGGGATTTCACGTCAGGTGGGACGACCACCTTTGATGCTTTTTTCTCTTGGTCTGCTGGCTTCATGAGTCCAGGTATGACTGAACCTGACCCACACCTGAGGCCCAGACCTGATGCCCTATTTTCATGTTGACACTTTAAAATGTATATATTTTATTATATATTGGGAATATTTCAGTACAACCTAGAAGTGATTTACTCACAAAAATATTTTAGAATTTATGTGCAAGAGTATTCATATTTTGCACATTTTAAAAATTCTTATTTATATTGCATATTTATACATTGTGTATTCTTATTCATATTTTACTTTAATATTTGTTTATTCTTGTTCATATTCTTGGTTGTAATTTAAATATTAATTTTCTGGATTTGTATTTATATTTGATTTTGTTGCAGATTTTTAAAATTGTGTTTTATTTGGCACTTATTTATATTTTTGTATATTTTGTATTCTTGTTTTATTTCATTTTTATATAGTGTTCTTATTTATATTGCAGTTTAGTATTCTTATATTTTTATTCTTGTATTTATATTTTATTATGCTTGTTCATATTTCATGTTGTATAGTTACTTTTTATATTTATTCTGTATTATTTTGTACTTATTTTTATTATTTTGTATTACTTACATTGTAGTTTTGTATATTTTAGTTTATATTTTATTTTTTTATATTATGATCTCATTCATATTGTACTTTTTTAATATATTTTCTATTTTATTTTTACATTTGTTTTATTCTTATTAATATTAAAACCTATTATTTGTATTTATCCATCCATTTTCCGTACTGCTCTATCCTCACAAGGGTCGCAGGAGTGCTGGAGCCTATTTATTTGTATTTGGTTTTATATATTTTTTATATTTCACAGCTACTTTTAGAACACTCGAGCAATGGGAGTGTATGGAAACACAACCGATGAGAAGACAGTGGATCCACAAATTGTTGCCGCAGCTTGATGCTTTTTTGGCATTTCAAACACAGCCAATTTCCTTTAGCTGTGATAAAGTGCGAAGGTCACCACCATTTTTTTATTTTTTACTGCATGATATGTGACCTGCAACCATTTAAAGTAACAAAGCGCTGCGCGATGTCAGGTAAATATGAGGTCAACTGTGCTTGAAGTGGCTTTTTGGTTTTCAATGTTGTTATCCTCAGCCCGTCTCGCCAGTGACAGTGAAGGACTCACCGGACTGGATGTGAAAGCAAATGATGAGAGAGGCTCATATTTCGACAAACACACACAGTAAGCTAATTATATATTATAAGTGGGTACGGAAAGTATTCAGACCCCCTTAAATTTTTCACTCTTTGTTATATTGCAGCCATTTGCTAAAAAGTTATTTTTTCCCCCATCATTAATGTACACACAGCACCACATAGACAGGAAAAAAAACAGAATTTGATGAAATTTTTGCAGATTTATTAAAAAAGAAAAACTGAAATATCACAGCCATAAGTATTCAGATCCTTCGTTGTGACACTCTTATTTAACTCGGGAGCTGTCCATTTCTTCTGATCATCCTTGAGATGGTTCTACACCTTTATTGGAGTCCAGCTGTGTTTGATCATACTGATTGGACTTGATTAGGAAAGCCACACCTGTCTATATAAGACCTTACAGCTCACAGTGCATGTCAGAGCAAATGAGAATCATGAGGTCAAAGGAACTGCCTGAAGAGCTCAGAGACAGAATTGTGGCAAGGCATAGATCTGGCCAAGGTTACAAAAAGATTTCTGCTGCACTTAAGGTTCCTAAGAGTACAGTGGCCTCCATAATCCTTAAATGGAAGACGACCAGAACCCTTCCAAGAGCTGGCCGTCCGGAAAAACTGAGCAATTGGGGGAGAAGAGCCTTGGTGAGAGAGGTAAAGAAGAACCCAAAGATCACTGTGGCTGAGCTCCAGAGATACAGTCGGGAGAAAGTTCTAGAACGTCAACCAAAACTGCAGCCCTCCACCAGTTGGGGCTTTATGGCATAGTGGCCCGACGGAAGCCTCTCCTCAGTACAAGGCATGAAAACCCTCATGGAGTTTGCTAAAAACAAAAACAAAAAAAACCACACCTGAAGTACTCCAACATGGTGAGAAATAAGATTCGCTGCTCTGATGAGACCAAGATAAAAATTGTTGCTCTTAATTCTAAGCAGGATTTGTGGAGAAAACCATGCGCTGCTCATCACCTGCCCAATACAGTCCCAACAGTGAAGCATGGTGGTGGCAGCATCATGCTGTGGGGGTGTTTTTCAGCTGCAAGGACAGGACGGCTGGTTGCAATTGAAGGAAAGATGAAAGCGGCCAAGTACAGGGATATCCTGGACGAAAACCTTCTCCGGAGTGCTCAGGACCTCAGACTGGGCTGAAAGTTCACCTTCCAACAAGACAATGACCCTAAGCACACAGCTAAAATAACGAAGGAGTGGCTTCAGAACAACACCGTGACTGTTCTTGAATGGCCCAGCCTGAGCCCTGATTTAAACTCAATTGAGCATCTCTGGAGAGACCTGAAAATGGCTGTCCACCAACGTTCACCATCCAACCTGACAGAACTGGAGAGGCTCTGCAAGGCGGAATGGCAGATGATCCCCAAATCCAGGTGTGGAAAACTTGTTGATTCATTCCCAAAAAGACTCATGGCTGTACTCGCTCAAAAGGGTGCTTCAACTAAATACTGAGCAAAGAGTCTGAATACTTATGGCTGTGTGATATTTCAGTTTTTCTTTTTTAATAAATCTGCAAAATTTTCAACAATTCTGTTTTTTTTCTGTCAATATGGGGTGCTGTGCCTACATTAATGAGGAAAAAATGAACTTAAATTATTTTAGCAAATGGCTGCAATATAACAAAGAGTGAAAAAAAATTTAAGGGGGTCTGAATAATTCCCGTACCCACTGTATATGAAAAACATCAAATCAAACAATCTTATTGGGGTGTAAATCTGGCCTGAGGCAGCGTTTTAGGAGTTTAATCAAACAGACACACTAATGTGATTATAATTAGCAGGTTATTGCATCCGTGGAAACAAGAGTCACTGTGTGCGTGTGTATCTTTTTACCTCTGTCCTGAATACTGGACTTGGTTGGTGACGTTCTTGTTGGAGGTTTCAGAGCACAAACCCTGAAATTTAGGAAGTGCAGTGCTGTTATACACTGTCATACTTTGTATGAGGGCCAGGCAATATGGCCTTAAAAGGAAATCTCTTTTTTTTTCACTAAACTTACATTTTTTATTTAAAAGGATTCTTTTGTCATTTAGAATTTACAGGTGAGGCAAGGTGATCTCGGCAAAATATTTGCAGCTTGGAAGGACATACTTTGGGGCAAAAGTTTCCAACAATGTGGATAACAACATTTGTAAGATAACATATCAGGGTTTCTTTCTTGTCATACAGAAAACAATGTGAAAATGGTTCTGCTCATGTCATTTTTTAAGCAGGAATGAAAGTGTCGAGACACTTTTTAGAAAGATAAGAGGATAGAGGGGTCAGAAAAGTCGACAAAGTGGCGAAGTTGGCAACATTGACTGAGAGTCCAGACTGAACCAGACCCACACCGGAGGCCCAGACCTGATCCCAAACCTTCATGGGGATCTGAAAACTAGTCGCTAAAGGAGGCGAAAAAGTGAACAAAGTAGCTAGAGCGGCAACACTGAACGCTTTTGTAAACTAGCTTGAGTTATCAGATAATCCCCCAGCCCTACTTTATATCACTTCATTCATTGTTAGCGACTTACCTTGGGCAAGACGCCAGTCACGCCGGCAAACAGACACAAGAAGAACCTGGAGGGAAGCACAGTGAATAATACTGGCAACGCTACATGACTCACACTACTTGGAAGTGACCTACTTACTTCTTGGCCTTGCTGCTGTTGGGATAGTCCACCACCATGCCTCCGCTGAACCCCGCCCTCATGGCCTGTGCCGTGATCAGTTCCAGCTGCCAGAAGGGGTAAAAGGGGGGTGGGGGGTGTAAATCAAGTGAAGATGAGTGACGGGAACAAACTTCCTCACTGCTCATCAGCGGACACCCCCTTCTTACCTGTTCCGAGTTCTCAGGATAGAGCTGAAAAACAGCCCTGGCGCCTCTTGACTGAAATATGGAGAACAAGAGAGGTCATGATAACAGTTTGTTGCACGACATGGAATATGGAAAGCACGGCTAGGCAATTAATCACTTTGATTGATTAATTCGAGTATATTGTTAAGACTGATTTATTATTATTATTTTTTTTTAAACCAGAGAGAAGCTAGTTCACCAAAGCCAATGTTAAAGTACTAATTTGGGGGAATTTAAGTTTATTCATGAGAGTAAATAAACAGGTCTCTATAACAATAAGCACAATTTGGGCAATTGTTTGTGCTCCAAGAACAAGTGTCCAAAGAGTTTACCCCGTTCGCCCCTCAATGGCTCAAATATTAATTAATTAGGGTTTTTTTTTCGAGGGACACTGTACAGAATACTCACGCTGTTTTTTGTATGACGTAAAAGGGACCCGGTGGAAGACAATCACAGTCACTAAAAAATACATTCCAAATGTTTCCAAATCCAAACAAATGGGAGGTCGCTTAGAATTCCTAAGCATATTGTGTTCAACCTCAATGATCCACTGTAAAATTAATAAATCAATAATGTGAATAAAATTTACCAAAGAAGAATAGAGAGTACTAAAAAAGGCGTAGAGTCGCTTGGGAGGACCGTGTGTGCGCTTGTCGGCGTTGCAGAGCCACTGAAGAGCTGAGATACTGACAAGGGACAAAAACACAAGGTCAGTTTACTGAAATAGTCCAATACATCCAGAGAAAATGCCAGGGCATTTGCTACATTTGGTACCTAATGCAGCCGTCAAAGGTTGCTGGTCGGAAAGGCATCCCTTGGCCCATGTCTCCAAATAGAAGATCTCCTTCCACCTCTCTGTCCAGTGCCACATCTGACACACATCATACAAATGTATAATTGGTCTGCTTTCACAAGCAGACGGTCACAAATGCTCACTCAGTTAGCTGCAGTAATTTATTCATTTTTCACAAACGAATATATGCCTTGTTCTAAGCATTGGTATGCTGTCTGTCTGCCTGTGTTGCTGCACCATTTGTGTTCAGATATATGTTGCTTAAAGGGTTATAACACCACACTATCGAAGCTAGTTTCGTTAGCCCCACTATGGCGTTCGCGCTGTTTGTAGCATTAAGCTAAGCAGACTTGAACAAAGCAAAACTATGTGGTTTGTGTTTGCAAAAATGTACGGTTATTTTTTTTCTTTGTTGTATTTTTTAGTTTGATAGTAAACTTCAACTGGGAGTGGTATTAAACAGCTTAATCTTTCTTTTTTAAATGTGTGTTCTCTCTCTGCCAAAATGCTTCTTGTTGTGAAGTTTCCTGCCGCCATCTAGCGCTCATTACCCTAATTTTTGCTAGCAACTCAAGACGAAAGAATCACCCGAGCGCTGGCTCTCATCTCGAAAAACTCAGAGTTAGGTAAGTTGAGATCCCACTGTACACTAGTGCTAATTATCACACTTAACCCAATGGAGTAGACAAGAATGATACAGAAAAATTCACCCAGCATTGCCGTGCTGATGTCGACTCCGACCCAGTAGTGGCCTTCCTCTGTCAGGTAGTCGCCACTGAGCCCCGAGCCACACCTGAAAGGGGGGAAAGATTTTAAATAAAACCACTGGCTGCTTTTCAACTCAGACACACACAAAAATATTGTTACGTTACTTTACAAGACATTCGACTCAGTGAGGGTACATGGCATTAAAAAGGGGTGAAATTTACACATGATTTAGTTTTTAGGTTTACTCCCTAAACAATGACATTAGGTCCAAGGAGATCCAATACAAGAGTTGTAAAGACAAGTTAAAAATACTCAAGATTCTTTATTGTCGTTGTACAAGACACACTGAAATTTAGGTGCACTCAAGAACTAGACCCAATTCATATCAGTATTAAAGACAAGTAATAAGCACTTCCATTCATGTTCCACTCATATTCTGCAGACCACATTTAAACCATTCACTCAATACTAGCATATGCATTTAAAGGACAGAGAGTCAATTACTCATAATAACAACAACAAAATGCATGTAGTTAAAAATGGATTGGTCCATATTGCACACATCATATATAAGATATCACATAATAAATACAAATATACCTTAATGCTGGCATGTTTCATTTTGAAGTTCAGTCTGGAAATGGGCTTGGGATAGAAGCTGTTCATAAATCTGCTACATAAAAAGTTGTACCTTTACAAAAGTATTGATGCTGTTTTGAGCGACACTCTCAGAGAGGTATTCAGTTACCAATGTCTTTTGTGCACTTGGAGTTTATAATGTTGAGCTACATCAGTGGGACAAGTTATTAAGCAACAATTAACAGTGATACAACTAGCTCTCTGACAGTGATAACCATAAAATTAGCAACATAATCTTTGTAAACGAAGCCATTTTGAACACAATTCATATGGGGCCGTTCGCCATGACATCACCAAATGGTCATGTGGTGTGTCGGTTGGCAAGATATCTGTAAAATTCACGGTCAGACCAGGAGTCATTGGGTTGTTCACGCTTATTTTCATTAATTTATTATGGTAGCGCCATGTTGCATTATGGGCTGTACATACAGATTTGACAAGAACGATCCGATGATCATTTACCACATACCGAAGAACCGTGAAGTAACCATCATGCAACAAGTGGAAACTCAACGACCATGCTTGCTTTCGGCACTTTGTATAATGGTAAGACACATAACTTTGTATTAACTTGTCTTGCAAGATAACATTATAATATTAGATATCATATTTTTCCTGTATTAAGCTTTATATTTTTCACACTATGCACAAAAGCAATGATGAAAGATGAATCCCACTCTCAAATACTTTAAGCCTGCATTACTTTTGGTGATATTTTACCTTTTATAGTAGGCCTACTATTGTACAATACAAACTATGAATAGGATATGAGCCTAAAGCTTTAACCAAATATGCAAATACACGTCATGTATTGAAACGTGACACCGTCTGAACATTTTCCAATCAACAACTGAATGATTAACACTTACTTGAATGAGTCAAGAGACTTGGAGGCTTTTACGAAGGCCTATATTAAAAGTTGCCAATCAAATACATCCCCTCAGGTCAGGTGGATGGATTTGGGAACCATTTGTCCATAACTGTGTATTTAAGGCAAATTCTAGTTGCCACTATTGTACAGAAGGTTTACTGCAAATCTTTGCTTGGCATCAGCTGTGACAAACTTTAATACTGTGATAAAAAGCCACGAAAACCAAGATTCTCAGCCAATATTATATGGAAGCGGTGGTGGGGTCTTCTGCCAATCCATTTTTTTTGCAAAAGCGAACAATTGGGTCATAATGTTTCGTGAATCCTTCCCATTGTATCTCTTGATAGTGTAAGTGTACCTAACAAAGTGTCCAAGGAGCATAATCTTTAGGCTTGACTACTTCAATGAGGCCACATTAAAGTGCGAATGCAAGTACAGTTTCATTGGCTCACCCCACATCCAGCAGGAAGCACGGCTGTCCCTCTGGAAGATTCAAAAGCTCCACGGCTCTCTCCGACATCTGAGTTTGGATCGCAATCATTCGAGAGCTGATAAAAAGCAAATGACACCGACATTTATTGGAACATCGTCTCACGAGACTTTTGACAATACAGAGCCTTTCTTATTACTGAAATGCACATTTACTACCTCATAATTCCTTCACTTATACACATATTACAAGATGTAGACAGGTGGGAGCTTTATGTATAGTGTGTGTATACAGGTTATTATATAGCTTTTGTGTGGAGGAGCAAAAGGAAAATAAGAAATAAAAAAAAAACTAGGTTCCCAACTAGAAAACATTTGAATTTAGTGGACCAGGAAAAAAACAACCGTTTTCTAGTTTATAATACATTAATTTTAACAAGTGTGAAGTCAACTTGAGTCACTGACAGTAACAGGATGCATTCAGACTTACTTCTGAGAGTATTTCTTGGCCTCCTCTGCATTGTAAAACTGTGTAGGAGAGAACGCATGGAATTAGAACGCAAAACATACATCTCATGCTGTTGCGCCTAGCAGGAAGTAATTATAATTGAAGTGGGACTAATAAGCCCCAGTTATTAGCCAGCTAGCATAGACGAGAAACTACAAACACATTCAAACAAGCACTGACCACATCGGGAGGAGCCGCATGCTCTGGTCGTCGACAGGAACTCATACTTCTTCCTTTTATATATGTGGTAGTATCCCAAGAAAAGCCGTTAATATAGTTTACTTCTCAAAAAACAAGCTAAATGCAGCGGACACATGTCTACTTTACGTGGGAAGCTCTTTTTCGGCGAATAGATCAGGGTGAATTATAGGAGCGAGATCAGTATGTTGCCATCTAGTGGCCATTTATTTTTTCGTAGGTTTATTGGCAAAACGCCAACAGAGCACAACAGTAAAAAGATACGAAAATATTAAGAGTTGCGTAACAATGTTAAATACATATATATATGTATATATATATATATATATACATATACACATATATATATACATATATATACATATATATATGTATATATATATATATATATATATATATATATATATACATATATATATATACATACATATATATATATACATATACATGTATATACATATATATACACATATATATATACACATATATATATATATATACATATATATATACATATATACATACATATATACATACATATATATACATATATATATACATATATATATATACATATATATATATATACATATATATATATACATACATATATATATATACATACATATATATATATATATATATATACATATATATATATATATATATATATACATATATATATATACATATATATATATATATATATATATATATATATATATATATATATATATATATATATATACATATATATATATATATATATATATATACATATATATATATATATATATATATATATATATATATATATATATTTATATATATGTGTATGTGTATGAGCGGCACGGTGGACGACTGGTTAGAGCGTCAGCCTCACAGTTCTGAGGACCCGGGTTCAATCCCCGGACCCACCTGTGTGGAGTTTGCATGTTCTCCCCGTGCCTGCGTGGGTTTTCTCCGGGCACTCCGGTTTCCTCCCACATCCCAAAAACATGCATTAATTGGAGACTCTAAATTGCCCGTAGGCATGACTGTGAGAGCGAATGGTTGTTTGTTTCTATGTGCCCTGCGATTGGCTGGCAACCAGTTCAGGGTGTACCCCGCCTCCTGCCCGATGACAGCTGGGATAGGCTCCAGCACGCCCGCGACCCAAGTGAGGAGAAGCGGCTCAGAAAATGGATGGATGGATATATATATATATGTATATATATATATATATACATATATATATAAAATATGGAAATTATATAATAAAGAGATTTGACAAGGATTGTCTTTGATACTTTTTTTTAACATTTATTTACGGTTTCACGTTATAAAGGTCAAACGGAGGTTGGTTCTGGTTCTGCTTTGTGATTGGACAGCGACACGTCGACTGTTAACGTTGATTCCTATTGGTCCATTGCGTCTTGACGTAGACGGAACTAGTTTGTTTTCCCTGCTCGGTGATGAGGTGGAAAAATGGCGGAGGTCGCTCACAAGCTGGGCGGCGGAGTTTGCCGGTTGTCCACCGTCAGATCCGGCCAGAGTTTACCGGTTTGCTGCGGGGATGCTTCCGAAACTCGGCGTGAAAAGTGCATTTTTATGGCAAGTCGAAATAATGATGCTTTACCTGGGAATGAAGGGATGGTTTGGCTAAAAACCAAAGCGGCAGAACCCAAAGTAGAAGTCGGGCGAATGGCAAGAAGTCATCTTGTGAATGAAACTTGTTTGTACCAGAACTCAACTCGTTTTACTGGGTTTGGTCATGCTCGAGAGATTTTGAATGTATTAAACAGTTCTTTGGTTGGACCGCGAAGGTCTTCCGGGAGCAGAGGATCTGTTTCCGGTCACCTTAACCCGCTCTTCACGTCAACTCAGCAGCTGCGAGCTTTCTGCATCCTCATCCGACTAAATAGGTTAGAGAGACGACATTGTGACTCTTTTAAATCCAGAAGCTACAGCAGGACAAGAGACCCAAAAGATGACCCCTTGTACAGAAACAGGATGGCCTATTATGACATCCTCAAAGTGTCCCCTAATGCCACGCAGTCCCAAATCAAGACGGCCTACTACAAGCAGTCTTTCCTCTTCCACCCGGACAAAAACCCCGGGAGCGCAGAGTCTGCACTGCGCTTCTCTGAGATCAGCGAGGCCTACACGGTGCTGGGCAACAAAAGTCTGAGGAGAAAGTACGACCGAGGCATTCTGAGCATGACGGACGTCCGCGGCGTGGGAAGACCCCCCTCCAAGGAGACCCCGAGCAGGTCTACGGGATCCACACAACAGCAGCAGCAAACTACCTCCAGGCGCTTCTCCCAAACGGGAGGGAGGCCCATGTACGACTTTGACGCATTCTACCAGGCGCATTACGGCGAGCAGCTGCAGAGGGAGCGAGAAATGCGAGCCAGGCGGCAGCGTGAAGTCGAGGCGCGCAAGGAGAAGCTGCGCAGGTGGAGGCAGAGCAAGATAATCGAGGGCACGGTGGGCTTGCTGCTGCTGGTCGCGGGCATCGTTTTCATGAGCGTCAGCAAGCCCTGAAAGACGAGCGGCATCGGGACCACCACCCTTGTGGGGCGGTGCGTTGTCTCAGTTTTAGTCTTTTTTTCAATCAAGGGTTGGAGTCATTTGGGTGTTCGTTTAAGTCAATCTTTTGGGAATACACCTGGCAAAATCCTACAAATAAAAGTTTGCCCAACTGTGTGTGACACTGCAATGGCAATAAATTGCTGTCTAACTGTCTTTTGTTCATCATCCCTTTGTATTGCGGTGATTCCCAACCAGGGTGCTGGAAGAGGTCATCAGAGGTGCGAAGGGAGGTTATCCAATTTCACTTAGTTTACCCTAAAATTAACTACAAACGTTTGTTCATATATCTATGCCTGCAACATATATGGACAGACAGAACAATTTTAATGCTTCTCTATTAGGTGGCGGAGGGTCCAAACCTGTGTATCTAGCTGTTGCTATTTATAAAACAGAATAAGTTGCGGCCTCTTGTGAGTAAATCAGCCTTTTCTTCAATTAAACAGGCCTAGATTTCACACTGTCACTTATTCAGTAATAAATCGAATTGTGAGTAAATTAAGATGGGATGATGATCGTTATTTTGTGACATTTTTTCTTTGGTGGTATACTGTGAGATTTTTGTTAGTTTAAAATAGATGCCTTGGTTCAGGAAAGGGTGGGAAACACTTGTATAGAAATGTGAACTTTGAATTTGTGGAAAAGGAAAACAATAAGACACTTCTAACACGTTTTAAGGTTCTCATCAATACATAAACAGAACTATTGTGGAAGGGTTAATTTCCGTTCAACAAGTGAAACTCGTTTATGTCATCAAACAAGAAAATACTCTTCAGAAGGCCATTAAAATGTTTTCAATATAGAAATTAGGTAGGATTACCTAATTTCTATATGAAAATCATTTTGAGTGTATCTGTTCTTTAACTCATTCACTGCCGTGGACGTTTACAGTATATTCATGTAACACTATTAACCCGAAATATATACATATAAGAGAGTTTTGCCCAGCTTGTCAGACAATTGAGGTTTGTCAACCACTGTAAAGACTGACAGATCCCTGTAGATAGCGGCGTTGCATCGCTTTGGATTTGAGATCAACGCAGCTTTTGAGTAGAAACTAATTGCATGCTTTGGACGGGGGAAAGTAGCGCCATCCGGTGGATGTAATGCAAATTGAAATCTTAATATGGAAGATTAACGTGGAATCAGTGTGTTGCTCGGAACCATGCTTTGACATGTGATCCGAATTTCAGGAACAGAGATGACAATTTTATTTTCGCACCTATATTCATGCAACACAGCCAAAATCAGTCTGGCATGCATTCCAGTCGCTGACTAATTACAAGCGACGATCCCCCCAAGCTGAGAACAATAGCACACTAGCCAACGACTTGAATACCTTCTACTGCAGATTTGAAAAGGACAGTTTCACACCACACACCAATCCGGCCGCACCCGCGACCACAATCACACCTCTGACCTCTGCGTTAACCATCCATGAACAGGATGTGAGACGCATCTTCAAACAACAAAAGATTAACAAAGCGGCATGCCCGGACCTTGTGTCCCCATCCTGCCTCAAAGTCTGCGCGGACCAGCTCGCGCCAGTCTTCACTCAGATCTTCAACAGATCACTGGAAATGTGCGAAGTTCCATCCTGCTTCAAACGCTCCACCATCATCCCAGTCCCCAAGAAACCTGCAATCTCGGGTCTGAATGACTACAGGCCTGTCGTCCTGACATCTGTGGTCATGAAGTCCTTTGAACGTCGTGTGCTGGACCAGCTCAGAGTGTCACAGGTCCCCTGCTGGACCCCCTGCAGTTTGCCTACCAAGCGAACAGATCTGCGGATGATGCAGTCAACATGGGACTGCACTTCATCCTAGAACACCTCGACAGTGCAGGGACCTACACGAGGATCCTGTTCGTGGACTTCAGCTCAGCGTTCAACACCATCATCCCTGAACTCCTTTCATCCAAGCTTCTCCAGCTCAGCGTCTCACCTGCCATCTGCCAGTGGATTTACAGCTTTCTGACGGGCAGGACACAGCAGGTCAGGCTGGGGGAGGCCACCTCATCCACACGCAGCATCAGCACTGGGGCGCCCCAAGGTTGTGTCCTCTCTCCGCTGCTCTTCTCTCTCTACACGAACGACTGCACCTCAGCGAACCCGACTGTCAAACTCCTGAAGTTTGCAGATGACACCACTGTCATCGGCCTCATCAAGGACGGTGACGAGTCTGCATATCGACAGGAAGCGGAGCGGCTGGAGCTGTGGTGCGGCCGACACAACCTGGAGCTGAACACGCTCAAGACTGTAGAGATGATCGTGGACTTCAGGAGGCATCCTTCGCCACAGCTGCCCCTCACGCTGTCCAGCTGCCTTGTG
This sequence comes from Phyllopteryx taeniolatus, assembly GCF_024500385.1. Lineage (NCBI taxonomy): Eukaryota > Metazoa > Chordata > Actinopteri > Syngnathiformes > Syngnathidae > Phyllopteryx > Phyllopteryx taeniolatus. Next base: position 11,701,241 of record NC_084509.1, read on the forward strand.
TCAACCGTCGAGACCTTCAAGTTCCTGGGAATTACAATCTCCCAGGACCTGAAGTGGGCGACCAACATCAACTCCGTCCTCAAAAAGGCCCAGCAGAGGATGTACTTCCTGCGGCTTCTGAGAAAGCATGGCCTGCCACCGGAGCTGCTGAGACAGTTCTACACAGCGGTCATCGAATCAGTCCTGTGTTCTTCCATCACAGTCTGGTTTGGTGCTGCTACAAAAAAGGACAAACTCCGACTGCAACGGACAATCAAAACTGCTGAAAGGATTGTCGGTACCCCCCTACCCACCCTTGAGGACTTGCACGCTGCCAGAACTAAGACAAGGGCGTGCAAAATCCTCTCGGACCCTCCCCACCCTGGTCACCAGCTCTTCCAGCTCCTTCCCTCAGGTAGGCGCTACCGATCAATGCAAACTAGAACTAGTAGACATTCCAACAGCTTCTTCCCTCTTGCAATCAACTTCTTGAACAGCTAACTTACAATTCCATTACAACAAGCTGGCAATTTTTTGACTTGAGTTCGTTGTCACATTTCTGTATTATGTATTACTCGTGCACTCACTGTAGTTGTCTCGCCGTGCTGCACTATTTGCATATAGTGGCCACTCATGCCAGAGTAGTATCTGCTCCATTTGCACACTGATTGAGGAGTATCTGTAACATTTGCACAACCATTGTCCCAGATTATCGCACTACTCGTCACTTTAAACCGCATACACTCCTTGAAGTCTCAGTGCCCTTTGCACAATGGTCATTGCACCGGACTATTGCGATATTAGCCATTCGAACTGAGGACTCTGCATCTTTTTGCACAATTGTTGTTTGTTGTTGTTTTTTGTTAATGTCTTTATGTCTCCAAAGTGTTCTGTAAATTGACTGTCTGTTGTACTAGAGCGGCTCCAACTACCGGAGACAAATTCCTTGTGTGTTTTGGACATACTTGGCAAATAAAGATGATTCTGATTCTGATTCTGATGTCTTGAAAATGTAAAGATATGTAATTATGACAGTGGCACACGAGTCACTAGGCTCATTCAGGGATTTACTATACATTGTGTTACTGTATTAAATTGAATCCAACCAAAGTACTCCACTGTGGATTAACTTTGTTTTTGTCGTGTGACGTTTGGCCTGTAGATCGCCTGATGAAGACATCACAGTGACGTCCATCTGACGTCATTTGAGCTGAACGACGCTGATGCTATTAAAGGTGGACTATTAAAAAAAATTAACGGGGACTGTTTGGGATTTCATTTATATACATGTATACACCATACACACTATGTATATAATGGTATACACCAGTGGTTCTCAAACGCTTTACACCAAGTACCACCTCATCATAACATATTTAGCACTCCAAGTACTAATATCATGACCAACATTAAAACCAGGTAATGTACTAGTAGTGTTGGTCAAACATGAGAGTGGTTTTACAATATATGCAGTTTGAACATTATATGAAATCATTCTTTCATGTACCACTAGAAGGAGTGTGTGTCCCACTAGTGGTACTCCTACCATACTTTGAGAATAACTGGTATACACTGACATATATATAGCTATAGATATGATATATATGATGGAAGGCCACAAAACTAAAAATTAGTTTGTTCACATTTTATTCACAGAAATATAAAGTAGTACGTCAAGTACATCACTTTGTACAAAATTGCACATACTCTCCAAAACTCAGTCAGACAACAGAAACAAATCAACTGTTTGAATTATTATTTTTATTTTTTTAAACCAAGTGTTACGAAAATAAAAGGGCACAAAGACTAAACATACTCTTCAAAACAAAGCAAGAAAACAGAAAAAAATCAGCTTTTTGTTTTGCTAAATAAATTGCTGTGTTAAGGGCATGAGCAGTCTGTGATATGTGTGATGGGGCCCTTGCACAAAGATAAGACTCAATAGGGGAGGAAAAATTCATTTACAGCAGTTTAGGAATAAAAAATTTGTTTCAAAAATAGGATTCAAATTGGCACATTAACCTCCTAGGCTGTGCTGGAAAACTCTGCGAGATGGCCACGCTTGACACATCGATCGCTCATCGATATGTTCCACTCAGCTGAACAAAAGAGTTGACCATATTGCAAAAATGTGTCTACTTTAGCGTGTATGGTGTTAAATTTGGCTTAAATGCTTCTCTGATATCTTGTTGGCAATAATGCTTGTTCAATATTTGTTGATGCTTTTAATATCCACCGAAGGCAAAGCAGTGCGGCCATTTATGTCCAGTCAAGTGTGGCCATCCTTTCCCACAAGTCTGCTGTGCTCCCTCCCTCCTCCTCTTTCCCTCCATTTTTCGGTCCAGTGACATGTTGAAGGCATGACTTTGAACATAATGTATGCAGAAAAATAAAATAAAAAGATAGAAACACAAAACATTTGTTTTTGCTTTCATTTTTCATGAGTTGAACTCAAATATATAAGACTAAGGCCTATTTCTCTCAAATATTATTCACAAATCTGTATAAATATGTGTTAGTGAGCACCTCTCCTTTGCCAAGAAAACCCATCCACCTCACAGGTGTGGCGTATCAATACCAGGACTATACATTTTAGAGTGGCCTTTAATTGTGGGTAGCCTAAGGGACAACCGTGCAATAATCATGTCTAGCCAGCATCTTGCTATGCCACACCTGTGAGGTGGATGGATTATCTTGGCAAAGGAGAAGTGCTCCATGAGCCAGAGTTTGACAGATTTGTGAACCATATTTGAGAGAAAGTGCTTTGTGTACTTAGAAAAAGGCTTAGCTCTTTAAGTTCAGTTCATGAAAAACGAGTGTTGCGTTTCTATTTTTGTTCAGTATATTAAAACATATAGCATATATAATCTACAATTTACCCATATGATGAGCTTGCACCACAAAAAAAAACAACAACCTTGTTTTAGAAACACTACTGTAGAACAGCGATCATCCAAAAATACTCCAATACACACACACACACACACACACACACACAGATATAAGCTAGTGTGACAGCAAAATAGAAGCCACCCTGACTCATATGATACCACTTCTGCATTGATGATGTGGAGAAATGCATGCAAGTTTGGGAGCATTTCGTTTCATCATTTTGCTTGCTGCATTCCCGAAAATGGGGAAGCTGGACATTTCGCACCTCCGACAAGGAAAAGGGTGACAGAACGCCACCTGAAATCGAGTTTGTAGTCGACGTAACCTGATTTCACCAAGAATCATGGTCACATGCATGAAGAGCAAATACCAACTACTGTATTTTTTCATCCAGTTGAATTCTATATATATATATATAGAGAGAGAGAGAGAGATTTAAAAAAAACTTTTTTTTTTTTAATGATACAAATATTTTTGGAATATATATTACATCTTATTATCTCTTCTATCTAAATACAAAAATATATATCTCATTATAACATATAATATATATTAATTAATAAAAATGCATTGTACAAATGAAGCCCTCCCGCCTCATAAATGCGTCACCCCAAATAGACACCAGGTGCTTTTTATAGTTGTGTAAACAAGCACTTATTATTATTGTTTTAGTTAAAGTGATACTTTTGGCAATACCAGAATTTACACATTTCTATTTTAAATGTTTGTCTATTTGACTTTCATGCTTTGATTTGAAAAATAATCAGAAGTTACTCACTCACGAGTTGTGCAGTACTTAGTTTTTTTCACTGACTACTTAATTATTTGGGGGATTACTTTTTTTACTTTTACTTGAGTCATATTATTCTTAAGTAACAGTACTCTTACCTGTGATGAAAATAGAGACTTTTGCTCAATACAGTAAGTACTATGCAACATTAAAAAAAAAAAAAATCCCAGAAACATTATGGGATGCCGAACCTCAGAGCTGTGGGGCAGATGAGCTAACCACTCGTACACCGTGCTTCCCATTTTTTTGCCCACCATGTGTGGGGTCGCTGACATTTTTTAAATTGCTCAAGATGTTAAAAATTGATACAGTATGTGTGTAGCTCGCTTTAGACAATACATAGAAAAAAACCCAGCTCAAAAACATCCAACTTCCCTGTTTTCTCAAATGCAGCATAAGCCTTTCATGGCACCCGTTCTTTTTTTGTTGATCAGACTCAGACTGTATGTGCGCAGCAGACTCCGAGCTTAGACTCCTCGGGGGAAACCTGGAAGATTCCCGGGATGGACTCAAAGCAGCTTTCCAAACATGAACTGGAGCCTCACTTTGGGCTCATTTCAAAGTCGGGTGTCAAGGAGGAAGTGGTCAGATGAGCTGAATCAAAGCCATATGAGTCTAGGGGGGTGACTTCCTGTTACTCTTTCTGCCTACACACATCCTCGCTGCTCTTACTTCCTTCATCCAGGCCCCTCTGTGAGTGTCCTCTACATGTAGCCCTTTGTCACGCCTCTTAACACTTAGACGGTGCGAAACACAGCTGCACAGCTCGGTGGAGTCACCGCCCCTCTCAAATCAAGAAAAACAGGAAATTGCAGTTGAAACACAAACAAACAAAGCGGCGGGTTTGGAGCATTTTCGTCGTCGTCGCCGCCTGCCTATCATCCCACCTGTGAGCAAAGCCAGGCCTCGGGTTCGCTCAGTAGAAAGAGTACTGGTTCTCCACGGCTCGGGCCCGTCGGGTCCCGTCAGCGTCGTGGTAGTCCTCGGACGTGCCGCTCGAGGCCTCCAGCAGGCGCTCCGAGCTGTTGCTGCGGCTCTGTAAGCCCCCGCCGGTGCCCGGGTCGCTGCGGGAGAGGGAGGGCAGGGCGGTGGGTGAGGAGGAGGTACTCGAGGAGAGGGGGGCGTCGGCGGGCGGCCCGGAGGAGGGCGAGATCCCGGGAGGGTGAAGAGCCGGCTGGGCGGAGTCTGGGCGGCAGCTTGCATCTCCCCTGGGCGGGGTGACGAGCGGAGGCACGCTCACGTCTGTGGATCATTGAGAGAGTAGAAATTAGGGCTGCAGCTATCGAACATTGTTACAATCAATTTTCTTACCGATTATCCCATCGATTCATTAGATAATCATTGATTTTGCATTATTAAACCACAGGTATTATTGTTGTCCAGTTGGGGTCGCTATACTCACGTTCCACACTATAATATCTGTGACTTTTGAGTGTGTGTGGCTTTTAAAGGTGAGTGGGGCTTGGTCTGGTGAGTGAGGTAAGTGAGTGAGTTGACTGAGACTGTAAAGTTGGCTGTTCTGAGTTCAGGTTAGCAGCTGGCTCTGAACTGGCTAACTGTTAGCCAGTCTGTGTGTTAAAGTTGTCAGTTGTGGCCATAGACAAATGTTTATGACATTTATTTTGTTTTCTAGAAGAAATGGATGACCCAGTCATAATATTGTACTGTATTGCATTGCATTGTAATTTTCTTTCTAATCTCAACTGTCTCCTTCGCTTCCTCTGGTCCATGTTTAGTGTGGTACACACCATGCCACCGAACAGCACCGTGATTGCTTGTCATCCTTTAAATAGGCCGTTTCAAGACACCTGTGATGCTCATTAGAGGACAACTTTTTTGAACGTGTGCCTATGGTCCAATTATTTTCTAAGGGTACCATCATTTTTGTCGAGGCCAGTTTCATGAGTTTTTTTTTTTTTTCAATAATTCTTTTGAACCACAATTCAAAAGCAATGTCTGATTTTCAGTGGTTATTTTTCATTAATTCTTTTATTTATTATTATTTTTGTCAGATTCAAAATATTTCAAATTTTCATGACTTTTTTTATTTATTATTACTTTTGTCATATTCAAGTTATTTCTAATTTTCATTATTTTCTTTATTTATTATTACTTTTGCCAGATTCAAGTTATTTCTGGCGGCACGGTGAACGACTGGTTAGAGCGTCAGCCTCACAGTTCTGAAGACCGGGGTTCAATCCCCGGCCCCGCCTGTGTGGAGTTTGCATGTTCTCCCCGTGCCTGCGTGGGTTTTCTCCGGGCACTCCGGTTTCCTCCCACATCCCAAAAACATGCATGGTAGGTTAATTGACAACTCTAAATTGCCCGTAAGCGTGAATGTGAGTGCGAATGGTTGTTTGTTTGTATGTGCCCTGCGATTGGCTGGCAACCAGTTCAGGGTGTACTCCGCCTCCTGCCCGATGACAGCTGGGATAGGCTCCAGCACGCCCGCGACCCTAGTGAGGAGAAGCGGCTCAGAAAATGGATGGATGGATGGATGAAGTTATTTCTGTGACCACTGTGGGTTTTTCTTTTATTAACAGAGGGATAACAGCAATTTTGTCCATGTGCGTATGTATATACTAACTGATGACACTGAGGGTGTGTGAGGACAAATTTGAAACAGTGCCATTGCTAATATACAATAGTTTACAGTTACATCGGTCAGCACTACTGATTTTGACGGCCCTGGGCAGATTACATTGACATGGCAACACACAGATAAATAAATCTTATTGGACAAAAAATCCTAACATCTACCTACACATACTCGAAGCAATGCAGCCAAGAGAAACGCTACAAAATGAAGAGAAAAGACTGCTGGGAATAGATGACCACATTTTCATGGAACAAACATTCGAATTTTGCTTGTAAATGTAGAGCAGCGCGGAGAATGCCTCGCTGGGCCGGACCACCTACCACTGATGTCTGTTTATCGCTACTCGCGGCAGGGCTTGGTCCCTATTCCCCACAAATAGCGGGGGTTTACTGTATCTTGGTGGAGCAACTTCAGCACGACAAGGCTTCTCTTTCACAGGCAAAGTGTAAACACTGGCAGTGTGGGCCTTCCTTTATTATCCTTTCTCAGTGACTCCAGCAATACCGGTGCCAAAGACATGCCTGACCAGTGTATCAATAACGCCTTTTACACCAGAATCAAACCCTCGCTCTATGCGCGACACAGAAGGCCCCTGTATGACCACCAAAGCAGGGCTGGGTCCACGAGTCTAGGCCAGTATGCAAAGCTGCTGCGGTATAATCACGCCCTCACCCTCCTGTACAGGAGGGTATTCATGGCATGCCAGTGTGGAGGGTCCATGCGGTGCAGGTTCATTGAGTTTCAGGTCTGCTTACTTCTATAAGGAGAATACATCTAACCATGCAAGAACACAACCAACTTGCTAGAAGGTTCTTTGCAAACTTTTATTATTCTCTGATGCCTTTGAGGGCCAAATTGATACACAAATAGATTTACACATTAATCCATTAATTAATACGCTCCCAACTGAGCTGTTTCAGCAGTGCCCATTGTGGCATGGAAACAATTAACATAATAATACATAAATACAAAATTTTAAATATTGCAAAAACACAATCAATAATTAAATACTTCAAATAGAAATACATTTGAAATTGTTGTTTTCCTGGATCAAGTTTCTTGATACTTTATGGTAATTTGTGTTTCGTAAACACTTGGGTGTTTTTATTTAAGGTAGCATCTAAGTAAAAACAACTGAATAATAAATTACTATTAAGTACAGAACAATTACAATCCCAATTCCAATCAAGTTGGGACATTGTGTTAAACATAAATAAAAACAGAATACAATGATTTGCAAATCACGTTCAACCTATATTTAATTGAATACACTACAAAGACAAGATATGTAATGTTCAAACTGATAAACTTTACTGTTTTTAGCAAATAATCATTAACTTTTATAATTTTATGGCTGCAACACGTTCCAAAAATGCTGGGACAGGTGGCAAAAAAGACTGAGAAAGTTGAGGAATGCTCATCAAACACCTGTTTGGAACATCCCACAGGTGAACAGGCTCATTGGGAACAGGTGGGTGCCATGATTGGGTATATCATTCACAAGCAAAGATGGATCAAGGCTCACCTCTTTGTGAACAAGTGCGTGAGAAAATAGTCGAACAGTTTTAAGGACGATGTTCCTCAACGTACAATTGCAAGGAATTTAGGGATTTCATCATCTACGGTCCATAATATCATCAAACGGTTCAGGGAATCTGGCAAAATCACTGCATGTAAGCGGCAAGGCTGAAAACCAACATTGAATGCCCGTGACCTTCGATCCCTCCGGCAGCACTGCATCAAAAACCGACATCAATGTGTAAAGGATATCACCACATGGGCTCAGGAACACTTCAGAAAACCAATGTCAGTAAATACAGTTCGGCGCTACATCCGTAAGTGCAACTTGAAACTCTACTATGCCAAGCAAAAGCCATTTATCAACAACACCCAGAAACGCCGCTGGCTTCTCTGGGCCCGAGCTCATCTTAGATGGACTGATGCAAAGTGGAAACGTGTTCTCTGGTCCGACGAGTCTGCATTTCAAATTGTTTTTGGAAATTGTGGACGTTGTGTCCTCCGGGCCAAAGAGGAAAAGAACCATCCGGATTGTTATGGACGCAAAGTTCAAAGGCCAGCATCTGTGATGGTATGGGGCTGTGTTAGTGCCAATGGCATGGGTAACTTACACATCTGTGAAGGCACCATTAATGCTGAAAGGTACATACAGGTTTTGGAGAAACATATGCTGCCATCCAAGCAACGTCTTTTTCATGGACGCCCCTGCTTATTTTAGCAAGACAATGCCAAACCACATTCTGCACGTGTTACAACTGCGTGGCTTTGTGGTAAAAGAGTGCGGGTACCAGACTGGCCTGCCTGCAGTCCAGACCGGTCTCCCATTGAAAATGTGTGGCGCATTATGAAGCGTAAAATACGATAACAGAGACCCCGGACTGTTGAACAGCTGAAGCTGTACATCAAGCAAGAATGGGAAAGAATTCCACCTGCAAAGCTTCAACAATTAGTGTCCTCTGTTCCCAAACATTTATTGAATGTTGTTAAAAGAAAGGTGATGTAACACAGTGGTACACATGACCCTGTTCCAGCTTTTTGGGAACGTGTTACAGCCATACAATTCTAAGTTAATGATTATTTGCTAAAAACAAAGTTGATCAGTTTGAACATTAAATATCTTGTCTTTGTAGTGTATTCAATTAAATATAGGTTGAACATGATTTGCAAATCAGTGTATTCTGTTTTTATTTTCTGTTTAACACAACGTCCCAATTTCATTGAAATTGGGGTTGTAAATTAAATAAAATTGCACTAAACTAAATAACATTAAATACAATTCAATTCATTGAACTTAAATCAAATCATATTTGGTTCATGTATTCAGTGTTTATGTAATACACTACAATCACAGCTAAAGAAAAGTGTAGTGTAGTGTTGCATGATAATGTGGTATTACGTGTAGTTTAATGTTGGCATGTACCTGCGGTGGCGCTCCTCTGCACTTGAACGTAGGAGCGTAGCGTGATGTCTGCCGAGCCCCCGGACTCCAGCGGGATGGGGTGAGCGTGGAAGTGTCTCAGCATGTCTGACACGGTGTGGAACCACAAATGGTGGACGTGGCACTGCCCGTTGTCGTTGACCGACAAACGTAGGTGCTGGGGTAGGAGTGAGAGCAAACACAGAGATGGCAGAGGCACAGCTCGGTTCAGTGAACATTTGAAGCTGACGGGGCGAGACGTGGGTCAGAGGTGGCCGGAAGCGCACGACACAGAGGGCTAGCAGGCGGCTTCCTCAATACGGCTGCCTGACAGGATGCAATGTGCAGGAAATGTGTTACATAATGCTACAGGAAACAAATAACAGTGAAAATATAAGCACAACTCTTTTTTTGTTTGTTTTTACTCCCATTTTTCATGATCTGAACTAAAGCATCTGAGACTTTTTTGACATACAAAAGACCTATTTGCGTGGCATTGTTCTGTGTGATAAAACTGCACATTTTAGAGTTGCCTTTTATTGTGGGCTGCCTAAGGGACACCTGTGCAATAATTATGCTCTCTCATCAGCATTTTGCTATGCTACATCTGAGATGGATGGAATAAAGTGTGAAGTGAAGTGCTCATTAACACAGATTTAGACAGATTTGTGAATAATATTTGGAAGAACATATTTGGGCTCACCCACGTTCCCTCTATTGTGGAAATTATAGAAAGTATAGCTGTCGTTACCACGATGCCCTTAGGGCAGAACTAGGGGGTTGGGACGAGGTAAGTAGCTTCTAATTGAAGAAGCGGGGTTCAGAGTGTGAAACCAAACCAAAGATCATCTTTAACACTGCGCAGGGATCTCAGTTACAGGGTGTTAAGACTGTTCACTTTACGACTGATTTACTCAAGGTTTGCTCATGCGAAAACGGGCGCAAACTTGTGGAAGCTGATCTACTAACCATGTGCTCCCAGGATTGCGTCTGCTAAATTGCCACGCAGTAACTTTTGCACATTCTGGGAGGGGTGGTATATGCAAATAAATGAATTTACCACACATAATGTGATGTATCAAACCTGACACGAATTGCGATGGCTGCTTTAGCGCCTTTAAATAGTGTATCTGAAAAGAAGGTACAAACCAGCAGGCAAAGCAAATCCAGCATAGTGCAGGCAAAATGAAAGGTGGCGGGAGAACTTTTCTACTTTAAACAACTTTGAAATGCCAGAAACAAAAATAATTGCGACATATTTTCTATTCAGCAATGGAATTTCAGAGCTTCTGAATGATCTCAGGACTGACTTGGAGCCAGTTACAAGAAGGAGTCATGCCATGTCACCAGTGACCAATCTCTTTGCAACTCTGTATTTCCTTGTGTCTGGGTCATTTCAGCACAATCTGGCCTCTCCTAGAGCAGTTTCAGAGTGTGCTGTCCCAAATTTTAAACTCAATGTTACGCATAATGGACACACACAGTATATCCAATTGCTACACACTCGGGGAGTGTTAAATCAAACAAATTATGGCTTCTCCAAAATAGTTGACGTGCGAGGTTTGTCTCTTCCATTAACACTTACAATTCCATCACTTGAAACTTTATTTTGCGCTTGAGATGCTCTACAGAATTTTCCATGGTGAAAACCATCACAGCTATCAAGACGGAAAATATATATTTTTTTAAAAACACACAGATTCTCATTCCTTACCTTGGCTTTGCCCTGAAAATTGAAGGTGAGAACATACTCGCCGGGCCGTGTCTCACTTTGGCGGATCACAAAGAGCCCGTGGCTCCTGGCCCCGCCCGCCAGTACCAGCTGAGCCGCCCGGACGCGTGATAGCGTCCCGTGGAACCATGGGTAATCGGCAAGGCTTGTGTCGCCTTCAGAGTCCTTCAATCCCTCGCCGCCACCTGAGCACCATACAAAGTGACTTTTGTATTCATTGTCCTGCTTTGATATGCACTTTCTGGAGAGAAAAACAAGCTAGGATTGTGTGTATCATTTGTTCTTTCCATTTTTAATTAGCAATAGAATATTAAAAGACAGAGACATTTTTATTTTGTTAGTTGTTTTTCAATCTAACAGAAAAAAATGAAAAAAAATACAGATTTTTTTACAATTCCATTTTAGGTTCAGATCAAAAACACAATATTGAAACATTTTTATCTTAATATTTAATTGGTTGAGTTGACATGACCAGGAAGTTTGGTAAGGAACATTAGTAAGGATACAATGCCTTGTTAGCCACCACAATTAGTCAGGACAGACACACTCAACAATGTTTGAACAAACTATTGACTTCAGATTCAAAAGTAGTTATCCATCAATTTGTTATGTATATGTAATAATATGATGAGGCGATTATACATGTTCCACTCTCCAAAGTCATAACTGACCTCTGAGGGAAACCATAACTCCAATGTGGCCTGCGACAAAAATGAGTATGACTCATCTTCTCTCAGCATAATCGTCTATGTTAATATGGCTGCTGGATCGTGGTCATGGACCGGACCGATTGTGGCTGCTAACAAGGTAAGTATGTATTTACTAATGCTCATTACCTTATTTCTGGGTAACGCAATCCCAACCAATTGCATGTCGTCGCTGACTGGCTGAACCCCAGTATATCCATATATGGTCAACCTTTTTTTTTTTTAACTTTTCACAAATCAATACTATTGGTCTTTCCCCACATCGACTGTTATTTTTCCATATTATTAACCAATTCAAAGTGTTGAAATAGTTTGACAATAACTTTATTAACTCTCTTCGACACGCTCTGAGAAGTGTTGTATAAAGGCTTCTTTATGCTCGTGTGGGCGGCAACCGCCCCGACGTCACTGCGGCTATCCCGCGCGTAGTGTGCCTTTATACTCGAGCGCAATCCACGCGCGCAGTTTTGAAAATGTACTGCAGTTCCAAGGGGCACGCTGAGTACGTCATCACAGCATGTGACTAATACAGACCAATCACGAGGGATGATCTCCGCGGCATTCTACGCGCAGCAACAAATTTTTGCCTTGTGTGCATCAAGTGACGCAGCGCCTTAACTCCACTACTTCCTCATTACGCGGCAGTCTTGCGGCATTATGTCGTCTCAAGATTGAAAGTCTGTTTTTCAGACAATGTCGTGTGAAAATAGTTAGGTTAGATACATTTGAGTAGGCCTGTTTTATTAAAAATCAATAGTGTAATGCTTCATTGCAGAAGGAAACGCGTCAGCCACGAAGGTTTATTTGCGTGCAGATTAATATCGACCGATTACATTCAACTCATCCTCGCCTTTATTGCATCACTCATGGCGCTTATATCTTTCAAATAAAGTTTGTGAAGATGACGTACCCACAGGTGTTTGCTTTGGCGACGCATTAAAGCCTTTTTGCTTTGGTGGGGGTTTGGCACGAGCACATACTTTGACAGGCATGGCTGGTGGCATATTCGTACCATTCTAATCATGTTGTGTTGATGTCGGCGCAGTACTGTTTAAGTGCTGTATATGATAACAATATAAGGCAGAATACCAGCTTTAACAATGCGATGTTTGGTAACTCAAGCAAGATGGCGTTTTGTTTTGTTTTTTTCCTGAAAAGTAGTGATTTTGGAGATGCGAGGATTCCACGCAACAGCTACAATATTAAAATTGAATTCAGTCCTGTTGCCTGTTTTTCCAATTCGTATTATTGATCTGAGTCACAAATATGTCGTTTTTTGTGTTAAAAGAAAACAAATAATCAGCCACTTTTTGTTATAGAATTTTTGAATACTAATTGAAACTGTAAAGAATGAATGAAAGACAGATTCTAGAAGAAGAGTAGAAGTTATTGCCTGCTGCCTGCTGAGCTTCTGGGGACTGAAGGAAGCGCTCTAAAGGCATGTGGGATGGATGCTGGGTGAAGGGGGGTTCCCTGCAACGCACTGAGGGGGCACTGTAATGCTCTGCCGCTGCTGCACATAACCTCTCCGGAGCTCGGTACACACCTAAACAAGTTTGTTTCCATCCATTATGACACATTGGCATGTAAGTGCAGATGTGAACGTGATGGTGCGGGCGCAGGGCTCACCCTCAGAGAGCAGCTCGCAGCTGCAGGAGGCCACCATGGAGCAGTTTTTGGCTGAGGCCTGACCGTGAGGACACGACGCCAGCTCGATGTCGTCGCCGCTGTCCCTGCACACCAGTACACTAGGGTGACCACTAGAGTATGTAAACAAACAGCAACATGTCCAAACACACATCCTACAAATAAAGTCACTGTTGACGTCTCTACCAACAAGAAGGAATGTCAGTCATTGCTGTGTGTGTGTGTGATTTCGTCCATGTTTGTGTAGAGGAAGCCTGTCAAAACCTTCGCTAATTGGATGATTAATGGATGTGTGTGTTTCCGCGCTCCTTCTACATCGCTCCACCCCCTTGCTCGCTTTCTTCCCTCCACAGCAAATATTTATGGAGAGGTTTACCCGGGGTCTATGCAGTCCTGGATGTCAGCGACCCAGGAGTTTTTCTGCAGCGAGTCGATCGTTTCCAGGATGTATTCGCCCCCATTCTCCACCTATGGATTCACCACATTCATAAGCAAAAAAAAAAAAAAAAAGTTATCCTTTCGGTAGCAATACATTGTTATTGTCCAGGTCTTCCGAAAAAACAAATCCTCATTTCGTAGTCGGATAACATAGCCAATTCTCGCTATCTCGATTTTTCAACATGAAGCCTATTTAATTTTGCTTGCTCAGATATTCACATTTCTAATGAATTATTTTGGAACACTCTTTTCAATGTAGTGGTGCTACTTGCTCAGTTCCTACCTTTAAGACAAAAGTATTGTCTTTGTCAGGCATCTCCAGAGGCATGGTGGTCCTCACCTCAACAATGGCAGTCAAGGGGATGCTCACCTTTGCTTTTGAAGACTGAACATGTAAAAGAGAAATCACTTTAAGTGATGACGTTACACGTTATTAGCTAACTTAGACACTAGGTATTTGGTCCAAAAGTATTTGGACAATAGCAGAGTTTATATCCATTTTCATGTTCTGTACCGCGTATTCTCACTAGGGTCGCGGGCATGATGGAGCCTATCCCAGATATCTTTGGGTGAGAGGCGGGGGACACCCTGAACTGGTCGCCAGCCAATCGCAGGGCACATATAAACAAACAACCATTCACACTCACATTCACACCTACGGGCAATTTAGAGCCTTGAATTAACCTACCATGCATGTTTTTGGAACGTGGGAAGAAACCGGACTACCCGGAGAAAACCCACACAGGCACGGGGAGAACATGCAAACTTCACACAGGCGAGGCCGGATTTGACCTGTGAGGCGGATGTGCTAACCCAGGGGTGTCAAACTAATTTTTGTCACGGGCCACATCATAGTTATGACTTCCCTCGGAGGGCCGCTACAACTGTGAACCCACCTATAATTACATACAGTATACACAACACATTGATGAGTAACCAGTTTTGAAATCAGAAGACCTGTGTGCTAACCAGTCCGTCACCGTGCCACCCTGCAGAGTTTTCACGTTAAAATAAATAATTTGTTTGAAGTGTAGACTTTTGGGTTTCATTTAGGATGTTTCCAAAACATTAACATTTAGGAATTATAGTCATTTTATGCAGGGTAATTCCACTGACAAACCGGAATTTGTAGGTCAAAACATGCAGTAGTCTATCACTAACTTATGCTAACATAGTAGTAAAGCCAAAATTACAGTAAATATTGGTATTAAAACACTTTAATGTCATATACATAAAACAATTGCATGAAAAACAGTAAGTGTAGGGCAGTAACAAGCATGCCGTTTTGTGACGACCAATTCTTACACCGCTGCGCAAACTAGTTTATCGCACATGCTTCGGAACCTTAAAACGTCGTATGACGGGGACGATGTAAACCAAGGACCCCTGCAGTCATGTAACACTAACACAAACCAGACTGTGTTCCAAATGATTCTGAAAATAGGGTTTATGTTTAATAAAGAACTGAGTTTTGGTTTGTTATGTTTTTTTTGGATATGGTGTTTCTCCTGTCAGTTTCGATCAGTGATATTAAATGAAGCTGGGTGAAAAATAAAAATAAAAATCATGGCAGCATCCTCCCCCCACTTCAACCCTATTGAGAACCCAGAGCTCATCCTTAAAAGGAGGCTCTCTGAGGGTGGTTAGCTATATATAGGATTTGTTGTGGTTGTACCGTATTATAAATTTATTTTAAATAAGGATCATCTTCAGACCCTTGCATATCCCAGTGGATCATGTGAAAAAATTATAATAGTATGGTATAATAGTTTCTAATGAGCAGTTTAATTTTGTTGTACTATACTAGTAGTAAAAATAAGACCACTGTACATGCAATTACGAAGGACCAATGTTTAAATAACTCTTACATTAAAACACCATACTTAGCGTAAAAACTAGGTTTCAAACATAACCATTAGGCAACCTATCTCTGGCTGTATGGCAAACAGGCCTCAAAATGGTCCCTCCTGCATGATAATTAAGGGCCCAAATGAGTCATGCATTGGAGAGCCACTTCCCCGCCCCCAGTCTTGGAAGCACTCAAACACAGCACGGAGAAGGCCAATTTTTCACGCCATCAGCGGACTGTAACCGATGCAAAACAGGAAGAGTTTACGCCATGTGATCAAAGAGGATGGCCTCCGTTTGCCCTCTGCCAAGGATAATCTGAACACATCCACATGGTGTGTTTTTATGTGTTTATGTGGAGACTGATGGTCTGGCTAAGGCTTATCAGCTGATCTGTCTGGAGTAACAGCGTTCTCATCTTGATTTTGGCCGCCATCCACACCCACAATTCCTGTCTGAGGATCACATGTTAAGTGAACACTTTGCTTATGCGTCGCTTCCGGTAAGCCTGCGGCGGGCAGAGCAGCCTCCCCCCTCCTCCAGGAAGTGAACCCTCCACGTTTGACCATGTGACACTTAAAAGACATTAGAGAATACTACATTTTTTACTTAAGTGTTTATTTTGAACTGGTGGAAATAGCAACCTGAAAATCTGAGCTTGAGTGAAAAATCTAACAAATCAGTTAAATTGAGTTCATTCCATCCATCCATCTACAGTACTGTATCGGTCCATCTATCTAGTCGTTTATCCATTCGTATGTCCTTTTAGCATCTGTCTGTCTGTCCATTGTACCTATCCACTGTATCTGTTCCTTTATCCACCTATCCACTCTCTGTCTGTCTGTCTAGCTATCAATCCATCTCTGTATCTTTCTGTCTGTCTGCCTACGTATCTATCTGGCTCGCTAGCTATTTAGCTATATAGCTGTCTATCCATCTATCCACTGTCTCTAGCCACTCTTATTTACTCAATCAATCAATCAATCAATAAATCACTCTCTATCTACTGCGGTGGTGTCCCGTGACGGCCTTAAGACCCTTCTCTGCTGGCCTCAACCCTATCAAAATCACTGACCTACAATTACAACTTAAATACATTATTATTTATAATATTCATTACAATCCATCCATCCATTTTCCATACCACTTATCCTAACTAGGGTTGCGGGGGTGCTGGAGCCTATCCCACCCCTATCTTTGGGCGAGAGGCAGGGTACACCCCAAACTGGTCGCGAGGCAATCACAGGACACATATAAACAAACAACCATTCACACTCACATTCTCCCCGATGGGCAATTTAGAGTTTTCAATTAACCTATCATCCATGTTTTTGGGATCTGGGAGGAAACCAGAGTACCCGCCGAAAACCCACACAGGCACGAGCAGAACATGCAGAATCCACACAGGATTTGAACCCGGGTCCTCAGAACTGTGAGGCAGATGTGATAACCAGTCGATCACTGTGTCACCATTCATGATAATACATAGCATATACAACTCCAATTCCAATGAAGTTGGGATGTTGTGTTAAACATAAATAAAAACACAATACAATGATTTGCAAATCATGTTCAACCTATATTTAATTGAATACACTACAAAGGCAAGATATTTAAGAGTCAAACTGATAACCTTTATTGTTTTTAGCAAATAATCATTAACTTAGAATTGTATGGCTGCAACACATTCCAAAAAAGCTGTGACAGGTGGCAAAAAATGGTCGAACAGTTTAAGGACAATGTTCCTCAACGTACAATTGGAAGGAATTTAGGGATTTCATCATCTACGGTCCATAATATCATCAAAAGGTTCAGAGAATCTGGAGAAATCACTGCATGGAAGCGGCAAGGCCGAAAACCAACATTGAATGCCCGTGACCTTCCATCCCTCCGGCAGCACTGCATCAAAAACCGACATCAATGTGTAAAGGATATCACCACATGGGCTCAGAAAACCAATGTCAGTAAATACAGTTCGGCGCTACATCCACCTAGTGCAACTTGAAACTCTACTATGCCAAGCAAAAGCCATTTATCAACAACACCCAGAAACGACGCCGGCTTCTCTGGGCCCGAGCTCATCTAAGATGGACTGATGCAAAGTGGAAAAGTGTTCTGTGGTCCGACGAGTCCACATTTCAAATTGTTTTTGGAAATTGTGGACGTCGTGTCCTCCGGGCCAAAGAGGAAAAGAACCATCCGGACTGTTATGGACGCAAAGTTCAAAAGCCAGCATCTGTGGTGGTATGAGGCTGTGTTAGTGCCAATGGCATGTTTAACTTACACATCTGTGAAGGCACCATTAATGTTGAAACGTACATACAGGTTTTGGAGAAACATATGCTGCCATCCAAGCAACGTCTTTTTCATGGACGCCCCTGCTTATTTCAGCAAGACAATGCTAAACCACATTCTGCATGTGTTACAACAGCGTGGCTTCGTAGTAAAAGAGTGCGGGTACTAGACTGGCCTGCCTGCAGTCCAGACTTGTCTCCCATTGAAAATGTGTGGCGCATTATGAAGCGTAAACTAAGATAACGGAGACCCCGGACTGTTGAACAGCTGAAGCTGTACATCAAGCAAGAATGGGAAAGAATTCCACCTACAAAGCTTCAACAATTAGTGTCCTCAGTTCCCAAACGTTTATTGAATATTGTTAAAAGATAGGTGATGTAACACAGTGGTAAACATGACCCTGTCCTAGCTTTTTTGGAACGTGTTGCAGCCATAAAATTCTAAGTTCATAATAATTTGCTAAAAACAATAAAGTTTATCAGTTTGAACATTAAATATCTTTGTAGTGTATTCAATTAAATATAGGTTGTACATGATTTGCAAATCATTGTATTCCGTTTTTATTTATGTTTAACACAATGTCCCAACTTCATTGGAATTGGGGTTGTAATAAAACGTGTATGTATATAACAATATATATAATAATTTAGATGAATATATTTCCAACAGTCTTTTGTCTTCATTTCATAGCATGTGTGCATGTGCTTTGCTCAGCTTCCAGTCGTTTACAGTGCTGTAACTGTAGAATTGTTTTTTTTGTAAATGTATTCTGCCCAAGGCGTTCAGAATCTCAAGTGCTGGCATCAACCAGGTCAAACACACACACCATTGAAATGGTCTAAGCAATCAGATTTTAGCTTCACCACTATGCGCCTTCAAGCAGGCTGAGTCACGTTGGTATTTTTCAAGTCCTCTGATTGGTTCAGCTAAATAGTCCTCTGATTGGTTCAGCTGAATATGTGCATGAAAACTGATTTACTGAAGAGGACGATTTTGGACATCATTAAAAATTCCTCTTCAAGGCCACTTAAAAAAAAGAAAATCGACTTTTTGGGGCTAGGTCAACCAACATATTACTGACTGGAGTGTTTTCAACCTGAGAAAGGATTTTGGGGCACTTTCAGAGCAGCATGTATGAGCTATCTTACACAGACAGGCAGGAGAAAAGAAAGTAGGTCTGCTGCCTCGCCCTTAGCATAAGGAGTCCTTTTTCATTGCGATTCCTCAGAATGACCATCAAACTTTGACCTCATGCTCTGCCCGCAATTGACAGCATAGGCTAAAATCTTCCACAATTTTGCCTTGGTGGTATATCTGCAATAGTTGCTTCTAATTAGGGCCCATTTGGGTAAATTTCCTCTAGACATTTGTTAAAATACAAGCACTAGATTTTGAAAAAAATGGGTGCTTCAAACCAAAATTGCTAACTTTGTATGCAGAATGGTTTCTCGAGACTTTTTTTTTGTTTTTTAATGTTTGTTAGTTTGTTTGCTTTTTGTTTGTTTGCAAGAAAAGAACCAATTATATATTGGTGGAGAGTCGCATCAAGGATTTTGTTATACTGTCACAAAATTATATTCTTTGATTTTTGCTGAAGAATGTATGAATCCTCATGACAGAGTTCACACAGGAGGTGGGTATTTACCAGGGCGTGTAATTTGACTGCTGATCTAAACTGGGATTAGCCTTGGTGGAGGTCTGCACTCTCAACTGCACTGAAATAGAACATTAATCAACATACCAGTCCGTATGTATTTAGTCCGTGCTCTTTCACACCTGCATACCAGCTTCACATGGAATGGTACGTTGTCCATGTCCTTCTAGCATTCTATTTTAGAACATTTAAATTAGACACATGGGGTACTTGGTTTACAACGGTACTGACATATGACGTTTCGAGGTCACGAACGGCGTGCAATGAAGTAGTTTGTGATGCGGCGTAAAAAATAAGTTGTCATGCAGCACAAGAAGGCACATTCAGTTTCCCCCCTACTTATTAATACTGCGTCAGCATAGGCTACTAGAAACCACCGCACTTTCTGTTCCGGAGCTCCATCATAAAACCAAGTAGTAATGCTTAGTAGCCAAAGTCTTAGGCTACCACATGCTTTGTTGTTTTAATGTTGTTTCAATCACAGCAATCATTTTGATGTAGTAACTTGGTAAATAGTCAGACATACACAAACATTAATCAGGAATACACAAAAATGACAGAATCTTTTTCCATTGAAAGAAAGAAGCCTTTCAATTTTGGTGAGAATTTGAATATACGAATCTATTTTGACCATTTTAGTCGCCATGGCACTAACAAAACAGTCCAAGCTATAGAACAGGGAGGGGTGTCAAACATATTTGTCGCGGGCCACATCGTAGGTACAGTTTCCCTGAGAGAGCTGTCTGTGACACCATATGAATGTTTAATTGCCTTATCACATTATTAATACACAACAAATTGATGATAACTAGTTTTGAAATCAGCGGCACGGTGGCCGACTGGTTAGAGCGTCAGCCTCACAATTCTGAGGACCCGGGTTCAATCCCCGTCCCCACCTGTGTGGAGTTTGCATGTTCTCCCCGTGCCTGTGTGGGTTTTCTCCGGGCACTCCGGTTTCCTCCCACATCCCAAAAAACATTCATTAATTGGAGACTCTAAATTGCCCGTAGGCATGACTGTGAGTGAATCATAATGGCACCACCAGAATCATAATGGCACCACCAGTTTGCTCAGCATCCGACACAAACCAGAAAGTAATAGGCTAACTATCCATTCATTTTCTATAGCGCTTGCCCTCATTAGTGAGCTGGAGTCTATCCCAACTGACTTTTAAACAACCCAACCTACACCCTGGACTGGTTGCCAACCAATCGCAGGGCATATAAACAAATATTACAATCATTCATACTAACGTTCACACCGACGGACTTTTCAGTCCTCAATGAAATTAACATGTATTTTTTTGTAATCCGGAGTACCCGGAGAAAAGTCACGCAAGCACAGGGAGAAAATGACGAAAATCAAGTAAACATTTTTTACACCACTTATCCTGTTTGGGTTCACAGGGAGCTGGAGCCAATCCCAAATGAGTTCAGGAGAAAAGTGTTACACACGCTGCAATGTCGCAGTCAATCATAGAGCACAGTAGGGACAGACCACGATTCATACTCCCACGCTACTTGTATCAAAGTCAGGCAAGTGTACCAGGACTAGAACATTAGTGACTGTAGGCTGACTAATAAAACACTCCGTTTTGAGCCAAAGCAGAGGTCTACGCTCTATGGAGTCACTATGGCATTGTGGAAACAAAAGAATGATCTAATGGTGACCAAAGATGTTTGCAAAGTACTGCTACTACTACTGTATGTAAGACAAAAAAAAGATTTTCAGGGAGGTTCCCTTCCACATCTATATTTTAATCAATTATTTCAAAGTTATTGTTTCCCCTGATGGGATAGCGGATGGTGTGTGGTCAGTGGGCCTGTGCTGTGTCATCATGCAGCAGCCAGGAAGGAGACTGCGCTGGTCACTTTAATGATCTGACACAGCTGAGTGTGCCCTCCAATGATGTGAACAGGACAGTGGACCGGTCATGAAGCTTGTCCTTATTTATGGAAGTGCTTCTTTCGCATATTGACGCTAATAGAACACAGCATGTGAGAGTGCTGAGGAACAACTATTTTGGTTCTTCTCCCTGTTGTCACCGCATGCCCAAGATGAGGAAGCGATACATTCAGATTTCTGCAACACCAGTGGGAAACTTTGCAATGTGCTAAGAGGGGTTGACATGATAGCTTCTTTCTTTCCATCTCCAGACCCCTCAATCAGCTCCTCTCTCCCATGACCGTCTTGCAACGACCTCTGCCATCTTCACCCCACGTTCCCAGCACACACTCAGCTGCACGGCCATGTGGCCCTCTCAAGGTCACGGGCAACAATCTGGAAATCCCACGCGGACAAATGTGAAGAGCATTTCTTCAGTGCTAATCTTATAAACAGAAAAAAACCAAGGACTCTGATTACTTCTTCTGTTGCTTACTCACTCTACTCAGAGAATATTAATATGGTCCAAACAAATGTTTGTTATTATATATTATGATCATAGGCTGGTTTAAGGTTTTTGGCCTATTCAGAAATGCACAGAGGACCGTAGGTTGTCCACTCCTGCTTTAACAGAAAGTGCAAAAAGAGTAATTGATAATCACATCATGCACGTACGTATGTTGATTGCATTTTACATTTTTTGTTCTAATGGAGAGCGCAAACTTGGATGGTTTGGACATGTCCAGAGGACAAATAGTGAGTACATTGGCGGAAGAATGATGAGGATGGGAAGTCACTGATAGTGTAGCATTCGCCTGACTACGGTGCAGGCAGCGTGGGTTCAGGGCCCACTCATTGACGGTGTTAATGTGATTGCGACTGGTTGTCCGTGTCTAAAGGTGCCTTGTGACTGACTGGTGACCAGTTCAGGGTGTGGTCTGCCTTTCGCCCCAAGTCAGCTGGGATAGGCTGCAGCACCCCATGACCCTGAAAAGGATGAGTGGTGTTGAGAATGGATGGATGGATGGATGGATGATAAAGATGGAGCTGTCAGGCAAGAGAGCCAAAGGAAGACCTAAGAGATGGTTGATAGATGTAGTTAAGGAAGACATGATGGCAGTTGGCATTTGAAAACAGGACGCACAAGATAGGCTGCCATGGAATAAGATGACACGCTGTGTCGACAGTTAATGTGACAAGCCGAAAGGAAAAGAAAAAAGATATGGGCATACTCATCCATCCATCCATCCATTTTCTGAGCCGCTTCTCCTCACAAGGGTCGCGGGAGTGCTGGAGCCTATCCCAGCTATCTTCGGGCAGTAGGCTTGGTACACCCTGAACTGGTTGCCAGCCAATCGCAGGGGCATACTCATATGAAGACCTATTTGAAATTAATGAACCCCACCCCCCCAAATAAAATGCAGCTGTTGACTAAGATGATTTTTATTCGATTACTCAATGGATTTATGGGATTAATGGTAGAGTCCTCGATTCTAAAAATATTCAAAAGCTGCTCCACTAAAAACTACGTAAATCGTCGCTGTGAGGCAGAAACAACCTCTAAATATAGTCAAATTTATATTTTTTCAAAAATCGATACTATTGGTCTGTCCCTACTTTGTCTGTTATTTTTAGGCAATAGTAACTTATGTAAAGTGTTTAAAAAATAGCTTGAGAACAAATTCAATGACACTCTTGAATGTTCAAAGTATCTGGGAAGTGTTGTAAAACTATACCTCGTTTCTCATTATGTGGAAGTCGTGTGCAATATTTGTTACCTATATTTAAAGTGTGGATGTTTTTTGGACAAGAAGTAAAAATAGTAAGGTTAGATACATTTGCGTAGGCTTGTTTTGTTCATATCGACTGCTGTAATGCTTTGTTACAGAAGGAAGCTCATGGCTAATGAGGCAAGTGCATATATATTAATATCCGCCTAACACAAGGATTTAGTCAGCCTGTTGTTTTATTTATTGCATCACTCATGTGGCTGTAAGACCTTTAAAAATAGTTTGGGAAGATGACTTAACATAGGCGTTTGCTTCTGTGAAGTACTAAAGACCTTTTATATGGTCAGTGGCTCGGCATAAATGCTGATTATGGCGAAGGCAGCTGGCACTGGCAACATGTCCTGCCGTTTTAATCAATGACAGCATAATAAAAAGGCGTTGTTTTTTTAGCATATTTCATAAGTGATTAAATATGATTTTGGGGTGGTGTTGTGTTGATGTTAGTGTGCAACGGTATATGATAGCAATATAAGGTATGATGCCAACTGCAACACAGCGGTGTTTGAGAATTCATTCAAAATGGTGTTTTTTTTTTATTTGCTGAAAAGTATTCACTTTGGAGGTGCAATGATCCACCCAACAGCGAAGAAATGAGAAAATATGATAGCAGACCTACACTTTTACAGTAACACCACAGATACGGAATCATTGGATTAGAATGTGAAGGTGCTCCTCATGTTTGCCCATGGAAGAAGCTGTATACCTAATACAGACAATGACGGTAGCATGCAACAACGTACCTTCGGCGGCACGTAGAACTCCAGCAAGAATCTCTCGGGCCCTTCGTCCCTCTTGCTCTTCCTCAGCAGCAGGCGGCACTTCTGCCACTGCGCGGCGCCCATGCAGTTGGTGTCGTCGGCCACCATGAACCTGAGTGCCCCTTCCCTCTGGATCTCCACCATTTCGGCCTTGTGCCCCTGGGAGCCTCTGGGTAGTCGCAGCTTTTGGGACCACTTCTCTCCCACCGCTGCAGTCGTCGTCTCACCTCCAGCAGATCCTCCTCCTCCTCCTCCAGTCCCGTTAGACTTCCTGGCTGCGGAGGGACCGTCTGGCTCGGGGGAAGCGCGGCGATGCCACATCTCCTTCACCCCATCCACTACGCACAGGCTCATGTTCCTCAGCGAGAAGCCCTTCTTGAACCGAGCTTTTGGGTGGCTCACCGACACGTCCTCGGAACTCCGGGACTGACCTAGGGCGGACACCTTGTGTGTGGGCTGAGGGCCGCGGGCACCGGCCGCGGTGCTGCCTCCGCCGCCCTCTATCCCGCCCCCTCCGCTGTCCATGCTGTCCAGAGATTCGCTGGAAGCCCCGGCGTCCTTGCGTCTCTGGTAGAGCTCGTGGCTGTAGGACAAGGGACAGCCCTGTATCCCCAGGAAAGGAACGATGCTGTACTTGGGCGCGACGTGGAAGCCGCCCCCCCCCGGCGAGGATGCCCGGTTTTCCCTGGCCTGGCTCAGAACAGCCGAGAAACACTCCAGGAAGTGTTGGGCAAAGTGTTGCGAGAAGCTGGTGTCAGCGCCGGGTGAGTCGTAGCACGGGTTTTCTGACAGGAAGCGCTGGAATTTGTCAGCGAAGTCTGCAGCCGAGGCTCGGGCGTGGAGTTCGCAGAACTCTCGCCAGTCGGGCAGCGGGCATGAGGAGGAGAGTTCCGGGCTACCGGACACCGCCGCTCCGTTCATCACTGGGCCATGCCAACCCACCGAGGAGAGGCTGGAGGGGAGAAGAAGAAATCAAAGGCATGAGATCTTGGACACACATGCTAATGTGTTAGCATGCTAAAATGCGCAACATTTAATGGACAAACGCAAATATGGTGTTTCACGATTTTATTTTCAAAGTAAGTGCTGACATTCCAATAGATTTACTGTACGTACCCTATGATGTGTCATTGAGTTGGGCTACTTTTTATGTTGGCCTATGTTGTGCTTTAACCACAAGTGTTGAAGTTGCTGATTTCTGCTGCCTCGTCTTGTCAGAGCGCATGCAGAAACTGCTACTTGCCACAATGGTTTCCCATAAGCAAACTCAGCCCTCCAAGATTTTTTTCCACATTTACTGACAGTTCAAACTTGGCAGAGGTCTGCTCATGCTAATGTATTGGCATACCAATATGTTAAATGCTAACATTCTAGCAGATTTAGCAGATTGTTTATTAGCATATTGATAACCTATATCTAACATACCCACAACGTTAGGAAGAATACTGACTTATACATTCACGTGCATGGATGTAAGAAGAGGCATAATGTACAACTTAAAAGTCATTTTCTAAATTACTGCTTGGTGATCTGGAGGAGGATTTACAAACACAATGTACCTCGGTGATGTTTAGTTTTGGCAAGCTCTGTAAACATGGCGTGTAGAATAATGCAATTTCTCTAAACTGGAAAAGACAAAGCTGTATTTTGGGAATGTGAAGATTATGTTCAAAGCCCTCATTGGCATTAGCTTTCTAGACACATTTGCTAACTAGGCACTCAGTAGAACAAATACCTCCACCAAGGCCAAACAATTCTTATTTGAATCAGCATTTAAGCCTGTCACGATAACAATTTTTGAGGTTACCGATATATTTTCCCCAAAACTATCACGATAAAGCTGAATGATTTTTGAATGCCTCTGAAAACATAAAAAAGGCCTGCCCTTATTATTATTTGTTTTATTTTATTGCTTTTAAATCAGTATTGTTGTTATTATTATTATTGTTATTATTATCCTTGTTTTTCGATTAAATTGTTTTTCTTTACTCTGTGATATGTATTCCGCTGGGTCTAAAATAAAGAATAAAGAGCTGCAAGACTAGTTTGGTTTAATATGGAGCCTTCTATTCCGATTATAATTGCTTTAGAAGCCCAAACCGAATGAAAATGCTCCATATAAACACCTCATTCGGAATAAATTCGAATCAGAATGGAATTTCATTTGGTTTCAAAGGGGTGGGATATTCCTTTTTCAAACTGTTCAGAAGTAAATTTTCACCATTTGAAATAAGAGCCAGGAAAAGCTCTGTCTACGCATGCTTCATCCCAACGCAAACGTGGTGATGTCATCGTTTACGCACGATGTAAATTTGCTGGCTCCAGACGGAGCTCGTATGCGAGGGAGATCTTATTTTTAACTACTTATAAGTTGTTTGTAATCAAGCATTTTTTTAAATAAAGGTATAAAAACAATCCCAACTACTCTGCTGAATAGATGACGGACCTCCTTCTTGATAAATGACGTGACGTTCACGATCAAGTGCGCATGTCATATGGCTATTCCGATTAAATGTAGTGCCAACACGTGCAAGAGTGTACCAGTCCGCCGGCACCCACTAGTGGCTAATGACACAGCCGTCCAACTCGCTCACGTGTGAGCCGCGCGCCGGCTCAACACAACAATGACGATTTATCGAGTCTGGAAAAACTATCGTGTCCATTTTATTTATCGAACAATAAGTCAATATTGTAATTATCCTGACAGGCCTAATCAGCATTAAAATTCCTCATAGATACTTGATGAAAAAAGTGAGAAAATTATTACATTCTAGATTAATAAACAATAGTTGATTTAATATCAAGTGGTTAACTCATATTGCTACCTTAAAATTAAGTACAAATACTTCTTTTGTTTTTGTTTTGACAACAAATCCCTGTCTAACACAGGACTGAATCATCAACAAATGTCCAATTTCATACTGGATCTAATTCACAACAGTGCTGCTTTGAATCTTTGCCATGTCATCCCCTCTCCCTTAATTTCCTGTTATTCTTCTGCTATTGTCGTTTAATAAGAGCAAATGGGAAGCTGGAAACCCGAAGAAACGGCGTGTTCAAAAAGGCATTCGCTGGGGCCTGGCGCAGCTATGAGCTTGCCCAGCTCAACTTTCGTGACAAGCGATCAGATTATGGTGACGGTCTGCTCGTGGGTTCTGTCAGAGCACTTTAATGGACTCTTGGTGGCCCATTCATCTCATTCACTGTTGTTTGGCTAACTGATGAGCGTGTTTGCAAAGCATAGTCGCCACACTTATCCCTGCATTCCTGGTCCGTGTGTAGCACTTATTGCATCCATAGCTGAAATGTATCAAGGCTGAGTAAAAGAACCAGTACTTCGAGTGTTAGCATTGTTTTGGCTAGGATTGTTTTGGCAAGTATACCCTCACAATGGTATTGGTATTGCTAATGATTTTCATCCATCTATTTTCTTTTGGCCAGCACGGTGGACGACTGGTTAGCACATCTGCCTCACAGTTCTGGGGACCGGGGTTAAAATCCCGGCCCCGCCTGTGCAGAGTTTGCATTTTCTTCCCGTGCCTGGGTGGGTTTTCTCCGGGCACTCCGGTTTCCTCCTACGTCCCAAACACATGCTTGATAGGTTGATTGAGGACTCTAAATTGCCCATAGGTGTGGATGTGAGTGCGAATGGTTGTTTGTTTCTATGTGCCCTGCGATTGGCTGGCGACCAGTTCAGGGTGTGCTGGGATATGCTCCAGCAGCCCACGATCCTCGTGAGGATAAGCGGTAAAAAAAAGGATGGATGGATTTTCGTTGCCGTTTGTTCTCATTAGCATCACGGGTGAGCTTAAAAATATTTGAAAGTTTCACATTTTTTCCAAACTTACCACACCGGTGTGCTTGGTCATGGTAGCATTGTTGACGTACAGGCGAGTCACTTTCATGAGCCGCGAGGAATTAGTGTGCTTCCTAGTTCCAAATCCATTGCCAAAGGCTTGACAAAAAAAACAAAAAACAAACACAAAACAAAAAAACAGTTACTGTACCGAAAATAGCATGTTCCAGACTTAAAGTGACGGCGAAGCCATGCTACTCTCGCTCAAATTGAATCTACTAGTATTGTATATCTGGGACCCGGAAATATGCCAGTCCCATTCTCTGCCTGCATTGTGCCACAGCGCCAGTAAACAACAGCCGCCAAATCTGGAAGTGACAGACTTTGCCAACGGCATTGTAAATGACAAATGGAAACTATTCTTGCACACATTGCTCAGTCCCAACGGTCCGTTTTATCCGATATCCTTTCCATCGGGGTCTATTTTATCGAGGTTCCACTGGACAAAACAAATTGACAGTTGAACAGCCAACCTAGAACCAATTGTGTTAACTTCTAGTGGGTCCACTGTATTATGTGCGAACTGCAGCAGTGACACACTCTGAAAACCCTTTCTTCCAAACATGCTTTGGGACAAAAACACTATTATGTTGCTATAATTCCACATTGTATTGGATATCATAGGATTAAAGTATTATTTTCATAATATTCATTAAAGAAAAATATTTTTCCCCAAGTTACAGTGTTCCCAGTTATATCAAGGTTTATGGTTCACATCCCCGCTATGTCGTGGATTTTAAAAAGTGATTGTTTTCGATAGGTTTTTAAATTATATTTACTGACAGTAATGCCCTTGCATGTGGGAAAGGAGAGCACCGATGCCCTTTTCACCTGTTAATTGAAGCTCACACACGAACACGTAGAATCGCCAATGTCACACGCCACTCCACCAGGGTCCACCTCTTAAAGGCACGTTCATGTATAAAACACACAGATACTATAATACGTACAGTATTTTATGCTTGCAATATTTGGCAAGTATTTACAGTGTGTTTAAAAGGGTGTTTTAATTAGTTTAAGTGTGTTTTGTAAGTTTAAATGCGATTAAAATGTATGGGAGGGGTAAAATAATTTTTAAAAACATTTTCGTTATTCATTTGGTCCCTCTATATCGTGGATTCTCCCCTAGAGCAAGTGGGTCTGGATCAACGGGGATTTACTGTAACTCAAAATATGTATGCTGTGCAAATTCACACAAAATTGTACAACCCCAATTCCAATGAAGTTGGGACGTTGTGTTAAACATAAATAAAAACAGAATACAATGATTTGCAAATCATGTTCAACCTATATTTAATTGAATACACTACAAAGACAGGATATTTAATGTTCAAACTGATAAACTTTGTTTTTAGCAAATAATCATTAACTTCGAATTTTATGGCTGCAACACGTTCCGAAAAAGATGGGACAAGTGGCAAAAAAGACTGAGAAAGTTGAGGAATGCTCATCAAACACCTGTTTGGAACATCCCACAGGTGAACAGGCGAATTAGGAACAGGTGGGGGCTATGAGTGGGTATAAAAGGAGCTTCCCTGAATTACTCAGTCATTCACAAGCAAAGATGGAACGAGGTTCACCTCTTTGTGAACATGTGCATGAGAAAATAGTTGAACAGTTTAAGGACAATGTTCCTCAACGTACAATTGCAAGGAATTTAGGGATTTCACCATCTACGGTCCATAATATCATCAAAAGGTTCAGAGAATCTGGAGAAATCACTGCATGTAAGCGGCAAGGCCGAAAACCAACATTGAATGCCCGTGTACTTCGATCCCTCAGGCGGCACTGCATCAAAAACGGACATCAATGTGTAAAGGATATCACCACATGGGCTCAGAAAACCAATGTCAGTAAATACAGTTCGGCGCTACATCCACCTAGTGCAACTTGAAACTCTACTATGCCAAGCAAAAGCCATTTATCAACAACACCCAGAAATGCCGCTGGCTTCTCTGGGCCCGAGCTCATCTAAGATGGACTGATGCAAAGTGGAAAAGTCTTCTGTGGTCCGACGAGTCCACATTTCAAATTGTTTTTGGACATTGTGGACGTCGTGTCCTCCGGGCCAAAGAGGAAAAGATCCATCCGGACTGTTATGGACGAAAAGTTCAAAAGCCAGCATCTGTGATTGTCATGGGGCTGTGTTAGTGCCAATGGCATGGGTAACTTACACATCTGTGAAGGCACCATTAATGCTGAAAGCTATATACAGGAAACATATGCTGACATCCAAGCAACATCTTTTTCATGGACGCCCCTGCTTATTTCAGCAAGACAATGCTAAACCACATTCTGCACGTGTTAGAACAGCGTGGCTTCGTAGTAAAAGAGTGCGGGTACTAGACTGGCCTGCCTGCAGTCCAGACTTGTCTCCCATTGAAAATGGGTGTGGCGCATTATGAAGCGTAAACTACGACAACGGAGACCCCGGACTGTTGAACAGCTGAAGCTGAAAATCAAGCAAGAATGGGAAAGAATTCCACTTACAAAGCTTCAACAATTAGTGTCCTCAGTTCCCAAACGTTTATTGAATATTGTTAAAAGAAAGGTGATGTAACACAGTGGTAAACATGACCCTGTCCTAGCTTTTTTGGAACGTGTTGCAGCCATAAAATTCTAAGTTCATAATAATTTGCTAAAAACAATTAAGTTTATCAGTTTGAACATTAAATATCTTGTCTTTGTAGTGTATTCAATTAAATATAAGTTGAACATGATTTGCAAATCATTGTATTCTGTTTTTATTTATGTTTTACAATGTCCCAACTTCATTGGAATTGGGGCTGTATTAAATTGTCATGAGTACCAACTTTACAGTATAATTTCAAACCGTGAATGCTGTCCCCGAGCACACGATAGCGACATCTGCAGAGAAGCATTGCACTGTAACACACATGTTGATCCCATTATTTGATTCTGTGAAGCATGAACATGAAAGGATATCAAGACGGAAGTGGGCAGGCCCAGCGACACACACACACGCACACGGGGACACACACGCACACACACAAAGAGATGGCAAACATTCCACACGTGGTTAAAGATACAACATACGACACACACGTGCGGACATTCCCGGAATTTCCTGGGAAAGCAGCTTGATTGTTAATCCGTCTTTTTGGGAAAAATTAGCATGAAATCGCCACTACTGGAATGAAGGATAATATACAATGTAAGAAATTGTAAAGGCAAAACAAACCATCTAAAATTGTTTACATTTTGAAATACTACAACTACTACGATTGGCTGGTGACCAGTTCAGGGTGTACCTCGCCTCTCGCCCGAAGATAGCTGGGATAGGATCCGGCACGCCTGCAACCCTAGTGAGCATAAGCGGTACGGAAAATGGATGGCTATTATCATTATTAATCATGTCTTGATGGAATACAGGAAGAGGTACTCTTAACGCAGTCTTAAGTTTTCTGTCTAAGGCCTGCCACACACCACGCAACACGCCCGAACCCCACTGGAATTGACCATCGCGAAAAATAACAGTTGCTGGCTCACACCCGTACATTAAGCGATTGAAGCCTGCACATCTATCGATGCGCTGCAATGAAATAGGCTACAGCGACTCTATTGCTTTTTGAGACTCCACATATTGTATATTGAACCACAAAAACATGACGCGATTGTCAAGGAAGAAGCATGTTGCCATAAACAGAGGAAGTGGGCGAGATTAAAGGAGAGAGTGGATATTTTGACAGGCTGCTTTATCCCATTCACCAACTGTACCCGGCGCGCTTCATATTTCGGTCGCATGCATTTTGGCCACAGAGACTGGTATGCTTCAATTTTTCATGCACAGGTACACATGAATTATAAATATAGTTAAGCATTGTTGTAAAACGCAACGTATGTACACTGACAACTGGGACCAGTGGTTACTCACTCATGAAAGGTCATTGTGGAACCCCGCATACTGCGCGACAGTTCAGTTGGTTTCGGCCGCTTCGCTCGGTGTGCGGCGGGCTTAAAGAGAAAATGTATTTTAATGTTTACTTGTTGAAATGATTAGATTATATTGAAATACCGTGTTAAAATATAAAAAACAACTAATCAATGAACGAAATATCAAGGAAATTTACACGGTTATTATGATGCTAGCTATTTAATACTTTGACTTCATTCATTTTCATCTGTATTATTATTATTATTATTTTTATTTTTTTTCAAGAAACATAATTCCAGTCCACAAAAAAATAGTGGGTTCATCTTCTCCCTGTATTTGTGTGAGTTTTCTCCAGGTAATCAGGCTTCCTCCCGCATTCAATGTTATCTTCACTGAAGACTCTCAATTGTCCATAGGCGTAAATGTGAGTGTTTGTGTAAATGTGCCCTGCATTTCACTAGCGACCAGTCCAGTGTGTACCCCGCCTCTTGCCCAAAGTTTGCTGGGGTAGGCTAGAGCTCACCCGTGACCCTAACGAGGATAAGAGTTATAGAAAATATATTAATGTACAGTCCACATGATCTAAACCTTTATTGACATTCATTCATTCATTTTCCTACCCGCTTCTCCTCACTAGGGTCGCGGGCGTGCTGGAGCCTATCCCAGCTGACTCTGGGCGAGAGGCGGGGTACACCCTGAACTAGTCGCCAACAACCATTTGCAATCACATTCACAGTCTTTAATTGACCTACCATGCATGTTTTTGGGATGTGGGAGGAAACCGAAGTACCCGGAGAAAACCCACGCAGCCACGGGGAGAACATGCAAACTCCACACATGCGAGGCCGAATTTGAACCCGGGTCCGCAGAACTGAGAGGCAGATGTGCTAACCAGTCGTTCACCGTGCCGCCTCTTTATTGATATATGTAACAAAAAGTAACTATACTACAGAGGTCTAGTGAAAGAGCCTTTAATTGTTCTGCCTGTGACTATACCTCGTTAGCATAGATAGATGAACAAAGATACATTAATTGAGGGAAATGAACCATTTTCAGACCAATTAAGTTAAATCAGATCATTTCCAGCGACAGACGTGATGATCTCTCACAGCAATCACTGAACTAAACAAACACTATGAAACAACATAAACACCTGGCTGGCTCAGGAGACATTGCCGAACTTGGCAACAGTCTATCCTATCCTATCTGTTTGAATGCGTATTCATTTAGCCATTAGTTACACATCAGACTTTACATGAAGGTGGTGATAAATGAATCAGTCCCCTTGAAGGTACCATCTACATTCATGAATCTATCACAGTGTCTCCATCCATTCAGTGTGTGTGTGAGCAAGTCAATAGCCATTCACCTATTTAAAAACCTGCACCGGGCCAACTTTCCACTCATTCAGCAAAACAACAACAACAACACTTAAGGTACATTTGTCAAACGGCACACACGGATGAGAATGTGCCACTGTAATGACTGCACACGACACACACACACATACACACACTCCCAGAGTCAGCATGAAACTTAAGCTGTGGGACGGAGGAAGTGGACAGTTCTGTCCCAGCACACTTCAGCCTTATGGTGCATAATGATCGACAGTCAGGAGAATGATCTATGAATGAAAGAAGGAGCCAGAGGACGGCTGGGAAGGAGGGTTGCATGTTTTGTCTGCAGCTGCTAAAACAATCCAGTGAGTGAGTGAGTGTGTGTGTGTGTGTGTGTGTGTGTGTGTGTGTGTGGAGGTGTGATGCAACGTGAAGGACCGAGGGGAGCGGAGGTATCCCCCTCAGCTTTCAACCTCAGGGCCACTGGATCCTTTCCTCCTTCCGCTATCTCCTCCCTATCTGTTGTTAAGATCCACCACTACTGTGCCTCCTCCACCTCCACTTCCTCACCTCCCCTGGGGGTGAGGAGGGCCTGCTATCTCCATCAGATGCTTGGGAGTTCTGTGTGTAACAGTGCGGAGGAGAGGAAAGTAAAGTGCAGCCTGGAAAATCCTCTTCTTCGTCTTCATGTATATGAGGAAGGCCTCTAGGGGTGACATATGCTTAATGAACACAGGTCGGGGAGCATTTACTGTGCTTTTCTACTTCATGGCACACACTCAGTCAACTGTTTTTTTTTCACTTTCCAAACTGTACTGCAGGGAAGCTGTGAAAATCCTGCCGCAGTGAACACATCCGTTGGAACGAGACACGCTAACAATCAGCAACAAAGGGACCGGAGGATAGAATTTAGAAAGAAAAGAAAATGAGTCACTGCAGCAAAGCGGACATTGTGGACACTGTGCCCGTCCAGAGCTAAGCTGCAGCACCAGGCTAAGCTAACATCTACAAACTAAGTCACAGCTGCCGCGACGATATATTGTCCCAAAAACTATCACGATAAATGATATTATGTTGTTTTTTGTAATACCTCTGAAATCCTGAAAAATAAGGGCCACCCGTTTTATTTTGTATTTATTTTTTTAATTTTGCTTTTAAATCAGTATTGTTATTATTATTGTTGTTGTCGTTATTATAATTTCCGTTCTTGTTTCTCTATTAAATTGTTTTTCTTTACTGTGTGATATGGATCCCCCTGGGTCTGAAATAAAGCATAAAGAGATGCAAGACTAGCGTGGTTTACTTGGAGCCTTCTATTCCGAATATAATCGGTTTAAAAGCCCAAACCGAATGAAAATGCTCCATACAAGCACCTCAATTGGAAAAAGCAGGCAAAATCTGAATGGAATTTCATTTGGTTTCACATGGGTGGAATATTCCTTTTTCCAAACTGTTCAGAAGTAAATTTTCGTCATTTGGAATAGAGTCGGGAAAAGCTTTATCTACTCACGTAAATGCGCGGTGACACCATCGTTTACGCATGTCGTAATTTTTGGCGGCTCCCAATGGAACTCGAATGTGACGGAGATCTTGTTTTTACGTACTTAGAAGTTGTTTTTAATCAAGCGTTTTGTTTTTTAAAATAATAGTATAAAACTACTGCGCTGAATAGACGACAAACCTCCATCTTGATGAATGATGTAACGTTCACGACGAAGTGCGTATGTCATACGGCAGTTCCAAGTAGTGCAGGTGTATATACCCGATTGGAATAGATCACCTCACATGTAAACAGTTGACCAGAGATCTTCAATCAGAATGACCATAAAGTCTCCACATAAACCCAGCTGCTGTGTGGTTGGTTTGCTGAAAACGATTCCTTCGCCTGTCAATAAATATACGTTGATGTTCACTGTAGTCAACTACTGGCTGAATAACGTGTGCCACTGAGGTTATGCTTAATAAACAGTTAACGTTCGTTGTGTCTGTGTTGTCTGAATCTAGGCGTTGCACATGGAGCAAGATTGTGCCGTATTGGCAATAAGTTTAAATATTTTTACAAATATTTTTTTATGAGCTTTCTATCCAAACACAGACACGCACGTATGCACGCACCCATCCACCCACACATATACACCACCACCCCCTGCAAGTTGCTTCATGCCAGCAGGACGCCCGCAGTGATCGACTAATGAGCACGATTGGTCATGTCGTGCGCTCACCCCGGGGGGTTTGGGTCCGGCCATGTTTCCTAAGATTAGCCTGCACTGCACCGCACGCACACACAGCACACACACGTACACACACACACAACCTCGCAGCACACCGAGTACAGTACATTGAGGCAAGCACCCTCGTGAATTCATTGAGGATGTTTTCTTACATAAGATGTAACTATGGCTGTAGAGTGAGGACATTTGATGACAAAACAGATGCCATGTCGCAAACCGCCCACCCCCACACACACACACACACACACACACACAAACATTCATACACAAAGACGGTAAAACAATGCATTGATTGGAACATGATGAGCAGCATCGATTGCATTAATAAGGATTGCTGTAGTATGCAAGCATGCGGCTCTGACACTGCGTGGAGACAAAAATAATGACTGATGAGAATGTCAAAGATGTCAGATAAGAAGCAGCGGGACAAGAAACAGAAGTTAGGGGTCATCAGTAATAGCCCTAACCCACCTTCCTTCCGCTGACCTTTGACCAGACCGAAACTAACCTCCATGGTGCAACTGGTTAAGAAGTTTGGGCGGGACCAGCAAGGAAGAGAAAGTCTCACACAGCCTTGATCCGGACATACTGTAGATACACACTATCCATTTAGATTTATTTTGCCAAGTATGTCCAAAAAAAAAACACACAAGGAATTTGTCTCCGGTAGTTGGAGCCGCTCTAGTACGACAACAGTCAGTCAATTGACAGAACACTTTTGAGACATAGACATTGACAAAAACAGTCACTGAGCAATAAAGGGTTGCTAGTTATCTGGTAGCGGCACGGTGGCGACTGGTTACAGCGTCGGTTCAATCCCCGGCCCCGCCTGTGTTTGCATGTTCTCCCCATGCCTGCGTGGGTGTTCTCCGGGCACTCCGGTTTCCTCCCACATCCCAAAAAAATGCACGTTAATTTAACACTCTAAATTGCCCGTAGGTGTGAATGTGAGTGCGAATGGTTGTTTGTTTGTATGTGCCCTGCGATTGGCTG